>NC_088791.1:11180-1359838 GCF_011386835.1 Chrysemys picta bellii
TGTAGAGTCACAAATGTTCAACTTGTATGAGACACACACACACCCTATCATTGTACATGATTGTTTTGTTTTGGGAGGGTTTTCTGGTTTGGTGTTGGTTTGCGGTTTCTTGCTTTGTTTTGTTTTTGGTCTCTTTATACATTGCCTGGCCATACAGTGCACATCGATTATATATATAGAAAATGTTGACCTGCATTGGTGTAGACACCTAACACAACTTCAGGTAACTATTCCTTCCATCTGTAGTCCTTGTGCCATATAATGTTATCAGCTGCTGAGCCAAATCCATGTCCTTCATGATGGCATTGAGCACTAGACTATGCTACTGTTCCCTGCATTCTCCCTCTCTTCATCACCATCCTCTCCCCATCCCAAGCAGCTGGCCAGTATAATCTTTGCCTGCATAAAGAGGTGTTTGAATCTCTATAATATAGTTAAGGATGTCTGTGCTAAACTACAGAGCCAGCCCTGTCCTAGTTTTATTTGTCAGTCTTCAGGCTTTTCAGTTAAGTTGGCCCAGGTTCAATAATGAATGCAGTTTTCTAAATTTACTTTGCTCATTGGTGAAGTAAAAACGATCCACATGAATTTAGTTGTGATAAATGGAATTGCAAGTGGAGCATAGCACAGCAGTGGGAGTGGCGTTTCTACCCTTCCTATGCAGGGGGAAGGACTGACACAAAACCCCAACACTGGACAGAGAAAGCAGTAGCCAATCCAACACTGACATTAATACTTCAGGGAACTGACAGCTGCTCTTGTGTACTTCCAGACTAGGCTGATCATGGGTAATATTAGCTATCAGCCGACCTGAATTCAGATCCTGCAACACATCTGCCCAATATTATGTATCAAATAAGAGGAATTACAATGATCTGCACTGGTGTGTAGCATCCTTATCTGCCCCCTATGAAGACAAGACTCACATGTCTATTACTAAGGGCAAGAAAAGAAGGGAGGATATGACTCACTCCTTCATACCTATGTTGACTTCTTGGCATTATTCTTCTTTTGAATGACTGGAGGAAACTTCACCTATTAGGGAGCAGGCAGTATGAAAACAACTAAATGTTGTCTTCCTCATAAAAAGGATTATTCCAAAAAAGGATTAGTATAATAATAAAAAGCCAAAAGTTGAGTGGCCAGTGAGAACTTCAAGGACCAAAGCATTACTTACTGGCAGAAAGATCTGTGCTTAAACTGTGTTCAGGAGATTTCTCTGAAGCGACCTGCTATAGTGTGTAAGGTGCAACTTTAACTTTCCCATTTTAGAAGTGGTGATCACCCAGTGAACTGAAAGTGAAGGATGCACTAGCACTGAACATGGGTGGTGGTTGTCTTCTCTCATGAGACATAGCTCTGCTGATGTACAAATATTTCTGTAAAGAGCATGTTAAGAGGTGGTCAGGAACTGGCATTTTCCATCCCAGAGGAGCCATTCCTGTTTAGAAGTTAATACTTCCATGCTGACTCAGAAAAGGAAGTAAAAAAACCTCACAACAATACATTTTAGAATTTGTTAGTTCAAGATTTCACTTTAAAATTCTAAAATATTTCTTTTATAATTCCAATATATCCACTTCAGGTGGTTGACTTTAAAAGTGTAAATAAAAGTCAATGACAGTGCTATTGTTCCAACATCTTACATTTCAAAACCCAGTTGCAACGCTTTGGGGTTAAACCCAGACCAATAAGGGGTTGTGTCACCACCTGCCCTACAACTCTAGGTGCCATAAATGCTATACTGCTGTGGCTCACGGCCCGGACACCAAGAGACGAGCATACAGATAGGTGAGTGCAACTATGGTTCGGCACTCTGACCCCCCCTCTCCCCCAGCAGCCTGCCTACAACACAACCCACCCTGGCTACCACCAGCCTTACTTACTTTGTGCAGAATGACCACCCAACACCCTCCAGTTCTAAATTTCTCCCAAACCATCTGCCTATAGTGTCCAGGCCTCCTATTTGTAGCACTCACAGAACCTTACTAAAGTTCAGTCCTCCTTTAGTGTCAATACACTGCAGCCCATTAATTTAGCTGGGTTTGACACTTACTCTTTTTTTCAAACACAGCCCTAGGTTGGTTTACATTAAAAGTAAAACAAGTTTATTTAACCAAAAAGAGATCAGTTTTAAGTGAGTTCTAGTACAAGGGCTAAAGAAAAATGGTAACAAGCAAATAAAAGTAAAAAATATGCTTTCTAATGGCTAAGACCTAACTTAAAAAGCTAGAGTCTTTGTTCAAGGTAGATTTTTATACCACTCTCTTTCTTCTTTCCAGCCATGGCTGACTTTCTCTTCATAAGGGCCTTCCTCAGAAGGTGCTGGTTTCCCTTGTGTTCCTCGGGGAAAAATAACTTTGGGGTTCACTCCCCCTCTCTTTACAGTCAGTAAACCTTTGAAAAGTATATCGATCAAAATTCATTGGTCCTGCTTCAAGAGGGAGGAAGACTTTCTGGATATGCAGTCTTCAGCCCCCCTTGAGATTGCTAAGTGATCACTTTCCCCCACTTGCTTTCCTGATGGCTTTTTTACCCTTTATGTAAGTGTACCTTCATTGGCTCTATTGGATGATTAGGGTGGTCAGACAAACAAATACACATTTCTTTGTTTAGGGCAGTGGGTTTCAACCAGGGGTATGTGTACCCCATGGTATATTCAGAGGCTTCCAGGGCGTACAGCAACTCACCTAGATCAGTGTTTCTCAAGCTGGGTGTCGCAACCTGGTGGGACAGGTTTAGTGGGGTCGCAAGTGCAAGGCGGGTGTTAGGGTGTGGCAAGGGGACTCCGCGAAGCTAATTTACATACTTCAGTCCCGAGAGGTGGGCTCAGGCTTCAGACTCTTGAACAGGGTACAGTAGTCTGGAAAGGTTGAGAACCACTGGTCTAGGGTAGACTAGACTATGTATTGCTTGCCAAACATTTTAAGAACATAATTCTAGCACATATCCATAACTTGTTGTGCACATCCCATACATGCACCATGCAACAATATTAATGATCAGGGAATTATTAGTTCTCCAGTGCACTCACACAAATGCTCTCCCCCATAATCCATGGTGTTTACCATAAACCTCAGCACACTCAAAATCATTCTGTCCCACTCACATTAAATCATTTCACACCCTAAACCACTCCCTCCCTAGTAAACAATTTAAATTTCCATCGCCCTCCACCTCTGCCCATACTACACCCTGAATAGGCAGGGCGGTGACCCAGCTGCCCTAAGCTCTTTTCCAACTCTAGCTTCTATGCCTGGCTTCTTTTTCTATACTGTGAGAGCTGAAAGTGGCATCCATGCATCAACAACAAATATTAAATAACCTCTGATCCATAGAGAAGTGCTTGTTTGTGTAACTTCTCTAACAGCTAATAAATGAGATTACTATCATTTGTGCTGGGTGCAGTACAGCCCTTGGCAGTCCCAGCACAAGAGATTTGCAAAGGTAGCAGAAAGGCACCTTTTCCTCCCCAGTCCCTTCTAGTCTCTGCAACAAGTCCAGCTTTGATGCAGGGCTAAAACTGATGCTAGTTCTCTCAACAATAACCATCTTTGTGACCCAAATATTGTAGGTGTCTGGAAAATAAGAAAGAATGAGACATGAAGGCTCAAATAAAATCTATTTTAAAATCAAGTTTTTGCCCCAAAGTCACCTTTATTCCAGACAGAGTTTTGGGCTATTAGAGATCGGGGTGGGGGGAGCCGCAGGGGTGCTTCACGGAATGCTAAAAATGAACTGCTTTCTATTTACTCTACTTTAGGAGATGAAATACAAACATAGAACTAGATTTGTCTTCTCAGTGTGGCGATCATCCCTCCAAGCACCTGCTCACAATTCTGCTGATAAAAGGCACTGTCATGACTGAGTTTGGATTTATAGAATTTTTTATTCTTAACTGTACAAAGAAAGCCAAATATTTCCAAAAATCACTTCTTATTTACAAATCCTCCCCATCCCTTCAAAACAACGAAACTTCTTAATAAAGGCACATGCCCTGCAGGCTCCATCAGTCACAGGATGGACTGGCCACAGAGACAACAGGCAAACAGTAAAATTTTCCAACCAAAAAAAAGAACAGGACTAATGAGTCTAAACACAACACCATATTCCTGCACCTCACTAAAGCCCTGTTTTGCCCATTGCCTTGTTAGTGCAAAGCATCCATTGACTGTGCTGGATACTGTGAAAAGGGGTGACATGCTGGGTGTATGGACATGTCAGCTGACTTAAATAGTGTAAAAATAAGTAAATACTTACAGATAGCCAAAACTAATATGGAAACTGCACATGCCAAGAATATTATATATGCTCATAAGCATATAGAGCTACTCAGTACAAGACACAACAAGCATCTGTAACTATTTAGTGACTTCTCTTGAACAGCGGCAGCATATATGGAAAATTCTTTAGTGTCCTATAAAAGCAAAAACTAGATTTTCCCTGTGCAGCAGACACTGGTGTGCATTCCTCCCTATGCACAGCTCAGCGGCAGGGGTCACAGATCACTTGGGATTCTCTGGTGCAAGGGCTCAGTGTCACTAGGAATACTCTGACACTGCATCCTACCCAGAGTTCCACTGGCACCTGGCCAGAAGGACAACTGCAGCATCACTCTCTTCATAGGAGCCACCTCAGCCCCCAAAATGTACATGGAAGCAGTAAATGTCCCTTGCAGAGGAAAACTCATGTATACCAGAGTTTGACAAAGAAATTGTGCCCTGATCTCACTGGATTAGCAAAATCCAACACAGTGAACCACAAGTGTCTTCTTAGGAATTTCATGAGGTTGATGAAAGATGTGCATCTATAAATCTCTATCACACTTAGCTGGACTTGAGTTAGGTCGGGGCGGTGGCAGTAATCCCCTTCCATCCTGTTCAGCCAACAAATTTGCAGCTCGGTAACATGCACTCTGGTGCAAGTCATAATTTATTTGCTGAGCTTTGCCTCTCCCCATCCCACAGCTTTCTGCCAGCAGCACCAGTACCCCACATGAGCAAAGGTGCAGACCAGTTTACAAACAGTGTTGGTTTGAAGTACAGCATTGGGTTCAGCCAGGCAGCCACAGTATCAGAAACCAGACCATTTGTTAGCTGCATTGAAAAGAAAACAAAGGAGGATGTGTGACAAAGGGACGGTTTAATGATTCTACTGGCTGTCCCTATGCAAAACAAAGAGGCAACTGGTTCTGAGATACCAGAGCATGAGTGCTTGGTTCTCCACTCTGCTACACCAGTGAAAACTCAGTTGACATCAGAGGCATAACAGTGTGAGGAATCAGATCATGGCTTCAGGTGCAAAGAGCATAGAGAGGTGCGAAGACTGCAGAGAGGGCTTCATCACTGAGATACTGCTTTTGGCTTGCCAAGTTGGGTGGAGATCCTCCCCCCATGCAGTGTGACTGCACTTTGCACCTTTAATTGGACGGAAGAGTTCCATGTTCTGGCAAAAGCTGCAAACAACACTAATAATGGTGCCCAGTGCAATTCAGTCCCTGGGAGTCAGCAGGGAACAGGACCCATCACCACTGCTCTTTGGGCAGTGCTCCCCAAATGGTGAGTCCCAACCCACTAGTGGGTCATGGGAAGGTTCTAGATAGGTTGTGGGGCCCTAAGCAAACATACACTTGTCCTGGCCTGGTGCAGTCTCTCCTATCCCATGGAGTGGGTCCGGCTCCCATACTAGGCGCTGTGACCTTGCACATGGGTCACAATGCCTCTCACTCAAATTTGGCCTAGTCTCTCCTCTGTCATGACAGAGGGGTGGCTGGACCAAACCTGAGTGGCTCTGCGACCCTGTGCACCAGGTAGCAACACCTGGAGCTGGGAGAAAGGCCCAGTTCTGTGAGATGGGAGCTACTCTTGTGGGAGTGAGTACAGAGCAGCCTCTCCCACGACCTCTCCATTATACCAGGCAGGGAGGTATCAGGGAGGAGGATGCATATATGTAACCATGTGTGGGGGGGTCACAAAAAAGATAAAAATGCAGTTGATGAGTTACCTTAGTAAAAAGTTTGGGGAACCACTGCCTTAGCAGTTAATTTGTTTCTTCTAGTGAGTTGGCTTTGTGTGAGCAGGGCCAGTTCAGACAGGCTGCCAAACCTACAGCCCACGTGCGCCTCACCCAACCAAGGGAGGGTGAAGTGCTATCAGGACCATTAGTGCACTCACACCAATGCCACGTCAAGTGAAGCATGAGTTGCTTTGTGCTGACAGAGCTCTATGCTAATAAAAGCTGAATCCCCTGGGGCTTTCCAGCCTCCCTGTTCTCCAAGCTTTTGCCACAGACACAAACATATTCTGGACACATTACATATGTCCTACCCCATGGGGTTGACACTCTCCCCCGTTATCAGGCATGTCAGAGCAATCTGGGGCAGGCAGAGGGGAGAAAGTTGTGCACTTGGCCCTTTTGGCCCAGAAGGCCAATCAAATAGCATCATAGGGGTCCAAGTTTGCTGAACCAGCATTGTGTGTATGTGTCTGAGTTGCAGCATGTGTTCAAGCACACAAACACACACACGCAAAAGAAAACACGCACACACAGAACCCCGTCTCTCTCTCTCTCTCTCAACCCACATACCATATCTGTTTTATTCTCATGCCCACCTTCTTTACCTAGTTGCACACCCATCTGTAGTCTCTCTTTCACACACCCCTCTTTCTTCCAGATGGGTCTAGACACTGTGCCGCCGGTTGTTGATCATGGTCACAATGTGTGACAGGTCCAAGCTCTTCATCATCACCTCCATGAACTCCTCATCTTTTCTGGCTCCTTCCACAAACTCATCCAGTGAAAGCTCACCTGTTTCAGACAGAGACAGATGACACCAGGTCACTCTCATTCGTGTCTGGGGCAGAGAAAGGTGGGAATAATTGCCCCCTGCACAATCAGTGAGGCCACCCCTACAGAGTCAGTGTTTGGAAGTACCGAACAGCCTGCTCATTTTGAAGCCACCAGAACTGGCAGTGCTGGTAGGTCTGGAGCCTCCTTTATCTCCATGCAAGTCTGACCTTCGCTCCTGCCTCCTTCCCAAAAAGGAGTTAACCCATAAGAAACTAGTTCCTCTCCAGAGACAGGTCACTTGGGGTACATTACGGGGCAGTGTGCCATGCAGAAGGGAAGGTCTGTGGGGTCAAGGAGGAAGGGCCATGGGGAGACTGCTCTAAACAGTGAGTTGACATTGGCCTGAGACTCCCAGGACTAGCCTGAAGTACTGCTGTGCCCACCTCCCCCTCTACTGGCTCCTGCAGACAGTGCACAGCAGCAGCTTAGAGAAGCTCCATGCAGGCAAGGCAGCCAGCAGATGCATGGGAGTGGCAAAGATAATCTTCAGGGAACGGGCCTCTTTCAGAATTCACAGGGAGGCAACTGAATGGGGCTTATGTTGGGGGAATAGGAGAGCATTAGAGAGGGAAGGCCAGAGGACAGGAGACCAGAAAACCTATTTAAGCTAAAGTGACATACCTCCTGTGACTCTACTGCCTGCCCTGGCCCAGGTGGCTTTTTATTATCCCAAGCGTCAATTCCCCCAATCCCCATTTAGCTGGGACCCTGGTTTCCATCCCTAATTCCACTTTCTCTCTTGGAAAATTTCTGGCACCAGTTCTACATCCTCCATAAACACAGAGGGAAAAAATGATTGGATTTTTGCCCATATCTCCCTCTCCTGTCTCAAAAGGCTGGATTCTGTGCAATGCTGAGTCCTACAGTCCTCACTGGAAACAGAGAGATTGCCAGGGGTTGCTGGCTTCTAGGAACACAGGAATTGCAAGACTGGATCAGACTCATGGTCCATCTAGTCCAGTGTCCTTTCTCCAACAATGGCCAACAGCAGATGCTTAGGGGGAAGAGTCAGGAAACCTCACATTAAGGACCTAGGATTGGAAGGGACCTCCTGGGTCATCAAATCCGTTCCCTGTAATTACAGGAAACCCTGTCATATAATCTCGTTAAGAATGTATTTCAAGATCCACCCAGTAGCTAGTTAGTTTGTTTGCACCCACTACTCCTATTGGAAGACTGTTTCAGAACCTCATTCCTCTGATAGAAATCTTCTAATCCAACATTGCTTAAACAGTTGTTCTCCCTCTTTGTTGTTTCTCCACTGATGTATTTATAAAGACCAAGCATATCCTTTTTCTGCCTTACTTTTGCTAGGGTGCACAAGCCAAGCTCTTTTAGCCTCCTCACATGAGATGGGTACAAAAAAGAACTAGATAAATTCTTGGCGGATAGGTCCATCAATGGCTATTATCCAGGGATGTTGTCCCTGGCGTCTGTTTGCCAGAAGCTGGGAATGGGTGACAAGGAATGGATCACTTGATGATTCCCTGTTCTGTTCATTCCCTCTGGGGCACCTGGCACTGGCCACTGTTGGAAGACAGGACACTGGGCTAGATGGACATTTGGTTTGACCCAGTGTAGCTGTTCTTATGTTCTCTAGTCCCCAATCATCCTGGTAGCCCTTCTCTGTACCTGTTCCAATTTGAATTAATCTTTTTTGAACATGGTGACCAGAACTGTACCCAGTATTCCAGATAAGGTGTTCCCAGTACTTTGTAAAATGGCATAAATATTTCCCTCTCTCTACTGGAAAAATACTTCACCTGATACATGTTAGATTTGTGTGTATTAGTCAACTGCAGAATGCCTATGAGGCTCCAATGTAATGGAGCTATAAAAAAGCAAATGCAATCCTTTCTCATCCTCTGTCATTTCCAATGTTGACACACACACCCCGCTCCAGCCTACACAGAAATTCTTCTTGCTAGTTTCTAAGTGCATGAATTTGCACTTTAGGAAGCTATAGGATAATCTGTCCACAGGAAAGACTCCTCCTAAACCCCAATAGTTAGAGAGTGGCTGAAGCCCTAAAGCAGGAAGTTTATAACTCTTCCAGAACTCTTTTGTTAGTCTTCACTGTTGAAATTATGGATATGCTTATTATCCATATAACCATCCAATACCTCTTGAAGTCTCTGTTTGAACCTTGGCTTGAGACAGTTTGGCATTTTGCCACTGAACAACAACACTCATCAAAATGTGAAAATCTCTACCAGGGACAATGTGGCCCACAAGCCTGGGAAAAGAACTAGTAGCTGATGCTGCTCTGCTGCCTGTTCAAAAAAATAAAACCTAGTGTGACAGAGTGGGATATGGCTGCATCAAACTGTGAGTGATCTTTTGTTTTGTAAACTCCATTTTTGTACCCTAGCTGCCATTTTGTGTTCTAGGTTAAAAAAACAGCCTGGCCTGGACAAGGTCTGTCTGTTCCAGACACTGCCCCACTCAGGAGGCACATGGGACACCTTGTAGAGGACTATTGATGATGGAGCCATCCAGTTTGAAAAACTCTCAGTGACTGCCCAGCTCAGGGGACAATGTTTTTCTTCATATAGGACTCACATAACAGGTTGGCATTTCCCAGCTAGGTACCTGGCAGAACAGGGTCAGACAAGATTCAAGGAGGGGGCTCCTCTGAGAGAGGGGTCAGCATCTGTCAGAAGTCCAGGCTAGAAGAGGGATGGTACCTAGCCTGAAATGCTGTCTAGACCTCAGACTCACAGAAGGGGTGAGATCAGACTAAGTGGGGGTGGGCATGGGGCAGGGAGTGCGTCTCAGGACTGTTTGTTATTTTGCAAAGATCTGTAACTCTCTAGTGCTTTCCTCAGAGTAAATTGATAGTGATTAAGATTCCTTGACTAGGTCTGTGTTCTTTCATTGCTGACCAAATTGTCCCTGAAAGGGTTAATTGAGAAGCTCAGTGCTCCCACAGCGAGGTGGAACGCTGAGGGAACAGGTCTAAGGCAGCTGGACTGCTGAGCCCCACATCCCAAGGGTGGAAGATACATGTTGTGCACCTGGGAGTGTACTTTAAAGACCCAGAGCTTGGAACAGCGATTCAGCTTTTCCCCGACCTGGTTGATATAAGCGTACGTGGAATCCAGCAGTTGGCTTTACTCACATCAGACTTGTGTCCTCCCAGAGGGGCAATGGGCCATGTACTGACACTTAGTAGCTCAAGCAACAGAGAGTCCTGTGGCACCTTTAAGACTAACAGATGTATTGGAGCATAAGTTTTCATGGATGAATACCCACTTTGTCAGACACATGTTCACCCACGAAAGCTTATGCTCCAATACATCTGTTAGTCTTAAAGATGCCACAGGACTCTCTGTTGCTTGTTACAGATCCAGACTAACACGGCTACCCCTCTGATACTTAGTAGTTCAAGACACCTGAACTATCTGGAGTAGAGGGCCTGCAGAAAGTGGGAAGCTTACCTACCACAATACTGGGGTATTAGCCTAGACTCCAGCTTCCCAAGACAGATGTCCAAAAGCTGGAACTGGCCCAGACAAGGGAGGTATGCTGGCAGGTCTGACTTCCACTTCCTGGCTTGATCAGTTCTCTTCCACACTCCTCTTCCGATGTACAAACCTTTTCTCTACCCTTGATTGTTTTATCATTTTTTGTTGCCCCATATTAGAGCCTGTCATTCTCACAGGCTTCCCATTCATTTATGTCCAGCTGAAAAAGTTGCCCATGAACTCTCTGCTCTACCTTCTCTGATTCCAAATCCTTCATACCTCAGGATGATCTCCCCCACCTTCAGTATCCCCCCAAAACCTCCCCACTCAGGTAATTATAGGTCTTTCAGTCTGACAGTGATCCCAGACAAGATAATGGAGTGGCAGATATGGGACTTGATTAATAAAGACTGAAAGGAGGATAATATAATGAATGCCAATCAACAAAGCATTCAGAAAGGGAAGTGTAACACCAACAGATGCTGGTCGTTGTCAGGCGGGATCAAACCGGGAACCTCTGGAGCTTAGTGCATGAGCCTCTACTGCATGAGCTAAAAGCCAACTGGCTGTTAGCACAGGCTGTAGAGCAGAATCATTTTATCTCTCTAAGTGGTCTCGGTGCCACTAGATAGGACAGAACACCACACCCAGGAGATGTGTGGTTTACAGAAGCATTAAATGAGAGGAGCAATGCCTCAGAAAGGGCATAGATGGAGGAGTGTGTGAGATCTTATCAAAGACAAGAGAGCATAAAATTAGCAAGGAGACTACTGGAGGAGACTGGGCCCCAGTGTATTGCTGGCAAGATGAAGTGTGAGGGGCTGAAGGATGAGCTGAGTCAGAGGGCAGAGACAGGAATCTCACCATCGCCATTTACATCGATCTTATTGAAGACTCGGTTGGTGAACTCCTCCGCACTAGTTTCATGGTCACAGCCATTAATAGCACGAATAGCCTGGAAGAGAAGAGGAGGAACTAAGCAGCTGGCCCAGGATTAATCTGCTGCCATGGGCGGGACTGATCAATCACACACCTCATAGTGCAGGCTCAGAATATAAAACACTCACAAATGGCCTCAATATGAGCAAAGGTGTAGCCCCACTCCCACCCACCGTTTCCACGGGAAAAGCCTGGGGAAACCACCAAGCCTCACAGCATGCCCTGAAGGGCATGAAATCTGGACTCTGGTGGATGGAATGGGCAACTAATGCTCATTGAGCATGCCATCCAACAGCCTCCACTCATGCAAGATAGTGGAGTACTAGCCCAAGCAGCTACTAACAACTGCCCATGAATCAGACAACGATAAGGGAAGGACCCAAATTACTTATGCCTTTAGAGGTTAAAATACACCCCTTGAACTTTACCTGGAAATCAGTTTGTACCAAGGAAAAGTCATGGAGCCCTGGTGGGGTCACATGCTCTCCAGAGGTAATGTTGCTGGATAAACAGACCATATTCAGAATTAGTTGCAGTTATTCATTCAATTTAAGGTGCAGAATCTCTCTGGACTCTCCACTGGACTCTCCGCCGGTGAGATTCAGTGTGGGCATCCCACTGATTTACAGAATAATGAGGGCCAAAGTGTACACAACCCCCTGTGTTATCACCTTAATGATGTTGAGCAGTTCATGTCGGTCAATGCAGCCATTGCCATCCACATCATAGAGCTTGAAGTACCAACGTAATTTCTGTTCCATCTTTCCCCGGAGAACTAGGCTGAGTGCAGCCACATACTCCATGAAATCGATATACCCATCCTGTGGGAAAAAGAAAGGGAGCATGAGAGTTAGGGTTCACAGGCATAGGTGCTGAGAGAGTCCTGCCTCTATAGCTAATATCTCTGCAAGGTCAGGAAAGGTGTAGCTAAGTGCCTGGGCACCAGAAGCTTGGCCTTAGTGGAAAATGGCTGGCTTTAGTCTAAGTTGGGAAGAGGAAACAGGCAGCAGCCTGGCTCTGCTCAGGATGCATGCGATAGTTATGGGTCAACTTCAGATTTTTCTACAAAATGGTTCTGGAACACTTGAGAAAACAGGCTCCATGTAATTATTATCTCTTACATGTTTATAATAGCTCCTGTGCTCAGTGCTTTCCAGATGTGAAGCCCTCACTCCACATGTACATGAACATGTCCTTCTCCCCACAAGCCATGACTGATTAGGGGGCAGGAGAACCAGCCCCAGAACACTGGTTGGCTAGAGGACTGGGATGACATCTCACCCCTGACTTCCTGCTGTCAGCCCATTTCTCATTGTAGGCAAGGAATGCCAATTCAGAGCAGGAGCTCAGCCATTCCCAAGTGGTTGTGTCCATGCCAATCAGCTGGCACAGAGGCTGAACTGCATACAGGAGCCACAGGGCTTAGGCAAGAGCACACATTGCTATTGCTACTGCTGGGAGGAGGAAGAGACCCAAATGTATCTTGAACTTGGGGTTAGGGTATCAGCCTAGGGAGCAGGCTGGGGCATATTCACAGGAAAGCTGGGAGGATGGTCCATATGCAGCAGAGGAGACCTGACCATCACGGCATCCATGAATATGGACACCAGACAATGCAGCAGAGATGAACTTACCACTCCAAGCTCGCATTGGCAGTGGAAGAAGTAACCCTATTTTGGGATTAAGAAATTTGGCCAGGGGCTGATAGGACACCTAATCAGGTTAGAGAGCTTTCCTCTGTATATTTAGGCACAGGGGACTTGGTCCATTGTACTATTGCTGAGGTATGGGGAGGCATGTGTGACTTTCCCCTCCTAGGGGCCCCTGAATGGTCCTTTGTATTAACTGAGGTCTGGCTCTACCCAGCTAAAAGTGTTCGTCTATAGCTGAGTGCAGCAGTTATTTCTGGGGTTAATTTCTGATTCAGAGAGGACAGAGACAGAGGTCGGGGAACAAATAGGGATTCGCCTGTGCTGAGATAATAGCATGGATCTGGATGCCATGCATCCTAATGTACTAAGGGACTTCACAGATTTTAAGGCCAGAAGGGACCACTATGATCAAGTCTGACCTCCTACATAATGCAGGCCTTAGTTGTTACCAACTGATTCTTGCATCAAGTCCATAAAGTCTGGTTGCAATACAGCAGTGGTTCTCAACCAGGGGTATGTGTACCCCTGGGGGTACTTAGAGATCTTCCAGGGGGTACATCAACTCATCTAGATATTTGCCTAATTTTACAATTGGCTACATAAAAAGCACTAGCGAACTCAGTACAAACTAAAATTTCATACGACTTGTTTATACTGCTCTATATAATGAAATGTAAGTACAATATTTATATTCCAATTGATTTTATTATATGGGAAAAATGAGAAAATAAGCAATTTTTCAGTAATAGCATGCTGTGACACTTTTGTATTTTTATGCCTGATTTTGTAAGCAAGTAGTTTTTAAGTGAGGTGAAACTTGGGGATACTTGGAACAAATCAGACTCCTGAAAGGGGTACATTAGTCTGGAAAGGTTGAGAACCACTGCACTAGAGCATAACTTTTAGAAATATAACTAATCTGGTTATAGTGATAGAGAATCCAGCACATCCCTATATAAATTGTTCAGCAAGTTAATTAACCCCATCACAGATATTATTGGCCTGCCCCTGCCAGCCACCCATGATACTGCTATGAGGGAACTCAAGCCACTAGGTCCCTAGGGTGTTTTAAGCATCTGGAGCCTAAATAGAGTCCAGCCATTGCCCCTCCACCTTGGGATCCTTAGGTACAGTCTCAGAGTGCAGACCCTCTGTTTTGCACTCCCTCCTGAGAGCTGGAAACTATGATGATTTTGGTGATCTGTCTCTACAGCTTATGAAGTCTGGTTAATATTATGGACGTGCTCTTATGAAGACTACTGTATGATGAATGCCTCTCTGTATGTGTATTCATTATTCCATTCTATTCAGAGACATATATGGCATTCCTCACCATAGTATCTGTGCATGGTTGCACATTAAGCAATGTGACCACAGATATGTTGTATGTTTACTCTCTCATCCTCTTCCCCCAGAAAGCAGCATGTGCAGTGGAAAGTCTTGTTTTGGTGGTGTATGGGTTGTATTTTTAATATAAATATACCTGTTGCTATGTGTTTATGTTAGAGAAGGCAAGGTCAAAGAAGTGCCTGGCATTAAATGAGGATATTAATATAATATAATATCATAGAAACTTGGTGGAACAATGATAATCAATGGGACATGGTAATACCAGGGTACAAAATACTGTATATAGGAATGACAGACCAGGGCACACTGAGGTCTGGCTCTACCCAGCTAAAAGTGTTCGTCTATAGCTGAGTGCAGCAGTTATTTCTGGGGTTAATTTCTGACTCAGAGAGGACAGAGACAGAGGTCGGGGTACTATATGTGAAAGAAAGCATAGAGTCAAATATAGTAAAAATCTTAAATAAATCAAACAGTACCATAGAATCTCTAGGGACATAAATTCTGTCCTTGAATAAGGAGTACAGCAATAGGAATATACTAGCGAACAGCTGACCAGGATGGTGATGGTGACTGTGAAATGCTCCAGGAGATTAGAGAGGCTATAAAAACAGAAAACCCTATAATAATGGAGGAGTTCAACTATCCTCATATTGACTGGAAACATGTCACCTCAGGGTGGGAGGCAGAGAAAAAATTTCTAGACACCATTAATAACTGCTTCTTGGACCAGCTAGTCCTGAAACCCACAAGGGGAGAGGTAATTCTTGATTTAGTCCTAAATGGAGCACAGGATCTGGTCCTACAGGTGAATATAGCTGAACTGCTCAGTAATACAGATCATAATGTAAACTTACATTTAACATCCTTGTAGGGGGGGAAATACCAAAGAAACCCACCACAGTAGCATTTAAGTTAAAAAAAGGGGAACTACACAAAAATGAGAAAGCTAGTTAAACAGAAATTAAAAGGAACAGTCACAAGAGTGAAATGCCTGCATGCTGCATCAATACTTTCTAAAAACACCATAATTAGAGGCTTGGACTATATGCATACCCCAAATTTAAAAAAAAAAACTGTAATTGGACCAAAAAATGCCACCATGGTTAAATGATAGAATCATAGCAGATTAGGGTTGGAGACACCTCAGGAGGTCATCTAGTCCCACCCCCTGCTCAAAGCAGGACCAACCCCAACTAAATAATCCCAGCCAGGGCTTTGTCAAGCCGGGCCTTAAAAACTTCTAAGGATGGAGATTCCACCACCTCCCATAGGTAACCCATTCCAGTGCTTCACCACCCTCCTAGTGAAATAGTGTTTCCTAATATCCAACCTAAACCTTCCCCACTGCAACTGGAGACCATTGCTCCTTGTTCTGTCATCTGCCACCACTGAGAACTGCCTAGCTTCATTCTCTTTGGAACCCCCTTTCAGGTAGTTGAAGGCTGCTATCAAATCCTCCCTCACTCTTCGCTTCTGAAGACTAAATAAGCCCAGATCCCTCAGCGTCTCCTCATAAGCCATGTGCCCCAGCCCCCTGATAATTTTCGTTGCCCCCCACTGGACTCTCTCCAATTTGTCCACATCCTTTCTGTAGTGGGGGGCCCCAAAACTGGACACAATACTCCGCATGTGACCTCACCAGTGCCAAATAGAGGGGGACAATCACTTCGATCGATCTGCTGGCAATGATCCTACTAATGCAGCCCAGCATGCCGTTAGCCTTCTTGGCAACAAGGGCACACAGTTGACTCATATCCAGCTTCTTGTCACAGTAATCCCCAGGTCCTTTTCTGCAGAACTGCCGCTTAGCTAGTGGGTCCCCAGCCTGTAGCAGTGCATGGGATTCTTCCGTCCTAAGTGCACTTGTCCTTGTTGAATGTCATCAGATTTCTTTTGGACCAATCCTCCAATATGTCTAGATCACTCTGGACCCTATCCCTATCCTCCAGTGTATCTACCTCTCCCCCCAGCTTAGCGTCACCTGCAAACTTGCTGCGGGTGCAATCCATCCCATCATCCAGATCATTAATGAAGATGTTGAACAAAACCGGCCCCAGGACAGACCCCTTGGGCACTCCGCTTGAGAGCAGCTGCCAACTAGACATCGAGCTGTTGATCACTACCTGTTGAGCCCAACAATCTAGCCAGCTTTCTATCCTCCTTATAGTCCATTAATCCAATCATACTTTTTTAACTTGCTGGCAAGAATACTGTGGGAGACCATATCAGAAGCTTTGCTAAAGTCAAGATATATCACGTCCACCGCTTTCCCCATAGCCACAGAGCCAGTTATCTAATCATATAAGGCAATCAGGTTGGTCAGGCACAACTTGCCCTTGGTGAATCCATGTTGACTGTTCCTGATCACCTTCCTCTTCTCCAAGTGCTTCACCATATGAAGTGGGTGCAGTTCTTTGTCACATATTTTTCCTAATGGCACAGAGAAAGCAACTGCCTTTGCATTACAAATACTCACCACTTCTAAGAAGAACTAGGCACCAATAGACTGTGAAGCTCTCAGCATTATCTTTGGAATTCGGAAGTTCCATACCTGTATGTATGGTAGACATTTTACCTTGCTGACAGAACATTGCCTGATCCTTTCAATTTTTGTACTGAAAGATGGAATTCCGCCATTAGCTGCTGCTTGTATGCAATGTGGGCATTGCTACTTTCAGCTTACTCCTATACTATTCGATTCTGTAAAGGAACTCAGCACTGCAATGTTGTTGCACCTCAGGAGAGTTCTCAAAGTCTTAAGCTGTTCAGGAAAATTGGCTCTTAGGTCCCCCCACGATAATCCTGGTATTAGGTGAGACACTTATGTAATTCAGCTCCTCACACTAGGGATTGATTTGTTTCCACTATTAACCCTTCTGCTTTTTTCACTCTCATGTCTATAATACAAGTTAAATATTCCTGCACCCACAGCAAACACCTCCTGCACACAGCACTTGGCCTTGCACAGTGTGTAGTGTCCAAGACCAATGCATGGATGCATTAGAAAGCTTGGATGATCTCGGCTCAGGTTCAAGGATGTTTGCAAGAGGGACTTGAAAATGTTCAATGCTGACACTACAAGCTGAGAAGTTGAAGCTAGCAATGGGCTACACTGGAGGGCTGTGCTGCACCAGGGAGTCAAAGAAACTGAAGAGCGGTGGTTGAAAGAGGAAAGCAAAGAGGCATGCATAGCTGGCCTCAAGCATGAATAGTGTGTTGGCTTCATCATGTGGCTCTGTGCTTTATGCCTGGGTTATCTGTGGCAAGACTGTCACTCGAGAATTTGACTTTTTAGTCACTCGCAATGTTGTAGCATAACAAATGGTAACTCAAGACCTTTGGTGCTTACACCATCATCTTTCGAGACAGATGGTTGCCATTCACTACAAAGCTACACATAGTCTTAGTCCTGTGCTCTGTAATAACTCTATACAAGAGCTCAACACATTAGGCTTCCTTCATATTTATTAAAGGAGATCAGTTGTACACCCTGTGTGAGATGGGAGGTCACCTGTATTGACCTGCCAAACCTCAGCTTCATACCCATTGCTCTTGGGTTGTTATGGTTTTATTTAAATACTCCAACTTCAAATCTAGTCATTTTATATATATATATATATATATATATATATATATATATATATATATATATATATATATATAAAAAAAAAAAGAGTGAAGGTCCCCTTTTAAATAATTAATATTTACTGCACAACCTGGTGCCTAAACACTATTGTGCCAGGCACTTGGGAATATATATAATATTATTTTATCATTAATAATAACCTATTGAACATCCCCCTTCTTCAATAGTTCTCACAGTCCCAAAATACCTCAAGAAAGTGACTCTGGAAAGAAAGTTTCAGAGTGGTAGCCATGTTAGTCTGTATCAGCAAAAAAATACAAGGAGTACTTGTGGCACCTTAGAGACTAACAAATTTATTTGGGCATAAACTTTTGTGGGCTAAAACCCACTTCACTGGATGCATGCAGTGGAAAATACAGTAGGAAGACAGACAGACCAAGTAAATTTGTTAGTCTCTAAGGTGCCACAAGTACTCCTCGTTCTTTTTCCTGGAAAGCAAAGGGCTTCGTCTGAGCTGTCTTAATATTTTTGGGTGGGCCTGCAAAACAATTTCCTGTTTACCATGGTCACCACTGTAGACACAGGACTGACCTGTGGATTTTAGGAAGGGACAGTGATTCTTTGGGATATGAGATATTTATATAGAACCCTCAGCCCTGTACTGCTGTACAGGAGTGCAGCTGCTCATCTCTCTCAGCTTTATAGCTTGATTTACATCCATTTATATTTTCAAGGCTGTTGTCACAAGGAAGGAAGCTAGAGACATACTGTTTTCCTAAATGAAAGCAGACAGCTACCTTTAAATTTCCAGACCCAATGAATCAATGGCTCATGACTTGGCTGTACTGGGCCCCAAGGCAGCTCTGGTGCTTTTCAGTTTCTAAGCACTCCACTGTAAACTGACTGTACTTCCCAAAAATGCTGTAAAAGCAAAAGGACAGAGGATGCCTCAGCATCTCTATAGAGAGATGACACCTAGGGAAGCACTTGGACCTGGTAACTCCTGCAAGACCTTCTGATTCCCCTTCCCCCCGTGCTTTTCTTTCCCTCTACCAACCTGACTGCAGTCATCTATCCAATTCACATCTGCCAATGATTAGTTCCCTCCTTGACCCACAGATACATGCTCCTTTCTAGCTTGCCACCTCAATAAGATAGTCAGTAGCTTGCAGCAGGGAGGTAGCTACATGGGATGCATCAGCCTTGGAATCAGGAGTTTCAGGGAGGAGTTCTACCCTGCCTCCTAGGTGCTCTAGACCCCATTTCTCTATCCTCTGTTGAAAGCTCTAAGCTGGACCCCCTACACATCCATAAGACAGTCATTTCAATTGCAAACAGTCTGGAAATTGCCCTATTGTGTAAAATCTACAGGTAAATCTATTTTAGTGTTCCATATTCTCAAGTGATATCTGATACTGGGCAAACTACAGGACTGTAATAAAAGGACTGAAAAGAGCCTGGTTCAACCTGCATCCACTTCCTACAATGCTCTATTAACCAAGCAAGAGAGATACACTGCAGCTTATGGCAAGCACCTGATAAGAGGGTTCATTATGCAGGTGACCAAACTCAGGACACACAGACAATGAAGTGCCATAGCAGAAGATGCAGGAACCTCTCTTACACGAGAATCATCCAAGAATACAAAAAAGGAATGTAAAATGCATAATTTTGCATTCCTACACACTACAAATACACAGGGTCCCTGAAATATACTAATCCTGCCAGAGCAATGAACAGTAATGTGACAGTCAGGCTCCCCTCTCTTTCAATATTCTAAACTCCATCTTGCTCCCTAAGGCACATTTCTTACATTCAGATGTTTAAGTTTGATGCCCCTGCTATAAAGCATTTTGCTGACCAAGATTTGGAAGTAAAATCAGAGATGCAAGCATGACTGCACTAACTGTGATACTTTGGTTTCTTAGACAGCCTTGTACTGCTCAAAGTTTCCCATTGGGTAAGAACATACCTTGTTCATATCAAAAGTGCGGAACATCTGTTCAATGTACTCATTGGCCGCAGGATCCAGCCCCCGAAGCCCAAAGAACTGTTTAAATTCATGCTCAGTCAGCTGTCCTGATGGACACTCGGTCATAAACTTTTTGTACCAATGGTGGATCTCAACGGTTTGCAGATCATCTACTGTGGAACTACCACTGTTCCCCATTTGCGTGGTGGGATGCTAAGAGCCCTCTGGAATCACCTCTTCCTCTTATTGTTCTCAAAGCAATCTCTGCCTGCTGCCTTCCACCTTCACTCTCAACATCAGCTCATTTAAGTGAGGGATATACCCTCCCAGAAGCCAATTACAGTTGTTAATCTGCTCTTATGCTGACTTAAAAACCTTAAAGCCTCAATGATATAAAGTCTCCTGGAAATGGAAAGAAGTTGAAGGATAATCTAGCAAAGCACTGCTATTTCAGGAGGCAAATCAGAAGGGGTGAGAGATAATCAGATACTGGCAGGAGGAACTGCCTTGGTATTGCCCTTGTTTTCCATGCATTGGTCTAATTTTACATGAAGATGTTATTCGACCTTTCTGGCCAAAAAAGGCTGAAGGCTGTGGTGTTTGCAGAAAAAAAAAAAAAAAAAAAAAAAAGAATTAGAATTGTGATCTGCTCCTCTCTGTGGCTTCACAGTGACTGAGTCAAAGTCTTGGATAACATCGTATAAAACACATATGGGGAGATTTTGGTATCGCAGAAACTGGCAGAGAAGACTCATAGGCAGAAAGGGCAATAACCTTCTCTACTCTAGAGATTCCATTACAGCCTCTCTTCTCACACCCAGTTTCCCTTCCGCACAACCAGGTCTTTCTTTAGAGTCCCCTTTCACACAATAATACATTATTTCTACAGTGTCCCTCACAAAGGACCAGAACACTTTTTAATTAAACTAAGAATCATCTCTTCAATTTTGGCATGAAATCTGGAACAGTGGCCACCAGTTCTGCAAGCAAAGAACCAATACTAAATGTACAAGGCTACCTAAATATTCACTAAAAAGAATGAGGAATACTTTGTTAAAGACTAACATTTATTTGAGCATAAGCTTTCTTGGGCTAAAACCCATTTCATCAGATGCATGCAGTGGAAAATACAGTAGGAAGATATATACACACACACACACACACACACACACACACACACACACACACACACACACAGAGAGAACATGAAAAAATGGGTGTTGCCATACCAACTATAATGAGAGTACTCAATTAAGGTGGGCTATTAGCAGGAGAAAAAATACTTTTGTAGTGATAATCAGAATGGCCCATTTCCAACTGTTGACAAGAAGGTGTGAGTAACAGTGGGGGGAAAAATAAGCATGGGGAAATAGTTTTACCTTGTGTAATGACCCATCCACTCCCGGTCTTTATTCAAGCCTAATTTAATGGTGTCCAGTTTGCAAATTAATTCCAATTCTGCAGTTTCTCGTTGAAGTGTGTTTTGGAAGTTTTTTTGTTGGAGTATTGTGACTTTGAGGTCTGTAATCGAGTTACCAGGGAGGCTGAAGTGTTCTGCGACTGGTTTTTGAATGTTATAATTCTTGATGTCTGATTTGTGTCCATTTATTCTTTTGTGTAGAGACTGTCCGGTTTGGCCAATGTACATGGCAGAGGGGCATTGCTGGCACATGATGGCATATATCACATTGGTAGATGTGCAGGTGAACGAGTCTCTGATAGTGTGGCTGATGTGATTAGATCCTATGATGGTGTCCCCTGAATAGATATGTGGACAGAGTTGGCAACGGGCTTTGTTGCAAGGATAGGTTCCTGGGTTAGTGTTTTTGTTGTAGGTGTGTGGTTGCTGGTGAGTATTTGCTTCAGGTTGGGGGGGGCTGTCTGTAAGCGAGGACTGGCCTGTCTCCCAAGATCTGTGAGAGTGAGGGATCGTCCTTCAGGATAGGTTGTATATCCTTGATGATGCGCTGGAGAGGTTTTAGTTGGGGGCTGAAGGTGACGGCTAGTGGCGTTCTGTTCCTTCCTTTGTTGGGCCTGTCCTGTAGTACGTTACTTCTGGATACTCTCCTGGCTCTGTCAATCTGTTTCTTCACTTCAGCAGGTGGGTATTGTAGTTGTAGGAATGCTTGATAGAGATCTTGTAGGTGTTTGTCTCTGTCTGAGGGGTTGGAGCAAATGCAGTTGTATCTTAGAGCTTGGCTGTAGACAATGGATCATGTGGTGTGGTCTGGATGAAAGATGGAGGCATGCCATGCTCTGGTGATGGCCTTCATACTTATCTAACACATACATTCCTCATGAACACACAAAACAGAACTGATTTACACAGAAAATTTGAACAGGAACATCAAATTACAATGCAAGAGAAAAAAAAACAATCATTGCATTCTTTTACTTATTTTAAAATGCTAAACCTACAACAAAGTGGTCACCCTAAAATGTCTGTTACTGCCTTGAAATCAGCTCAGACACAGATTCTGGCTGATGCATCTTTACCAATGGCCACCCTAAGCCATTCCTTTCTGCTTTCAGAAAGGGTGGCTGGCAGGATAAGGTTAGATCATACGTCAATACATGGTATATTATTCTTTATCTTTCATTCTAAATTATACAAAATACAAACATAAAATTCTACTACTACAAGCATTCAATATAAAATGAGAAGTTATAAAGTGTAAAAAATTGATAAAGAAGGCTAAAGACATCGGGGGGGGGGGGAAATCAGACCTAGCTGCTTAATATAGAGTCCCTGTGCTGGAACTAGGGTTGCCAACATTGTATTTCAAAAATAAGGAATTTTTCTTAGCACTCCTGCCCCACTCACATCCCAATATCATCATCATCATCATCTAATAAGCAATACTCACCTACGTTCACCAAGGGCATTTCTTGATGCTTTTTGCTGCACTCAGCAACTCTGGATCTTGCTGTATAGAGATGAAAAAATAAGGGACCTCCCTTGTAATAAGGGACTGTTGGCAACCCTAGCTCAAACCCAGAGCAGCAGGCGAGTCTGTGTTCCCCTTCCAGCACTCAGAAAAGGGTGTACAAGCCCAACATAAGAACTATTGAGACCATAATGTGACTGAAGACTGAGCCTTAAGGATAAGCCAAAGAATAGCTCAAGAAGGGGGCAGAAATATCTTTTATTGTTCTGGACTTTGTTACCCTAGAAAAGTTGTAAACAAAACATGACCTGGCCGGAGAACTCGGCCACAAGAGGAGGCAGGGCCAGAGCACCCATAGCCATAGGGTGCACTGCTACACCATGCACAGCTACGAAGGGGTGCTTCAGCGGTGAGTCCACCTTTCTACACACATTAAATGGATTAAATGCTGGATAACTGACAGATCACAAAAAAAGTAGTAAATCATCTGAAGACTTGAAGTATCATTGACTGTTCAGACAGAAGAACTTTGAACTGGTAACATTTAACTAATACTACAAAATGGAGAGACTTCCTGGGTGCCCGATGAATCTGTACAAGATAGTACACATCTTGCAAGTCAAGGGTACTGATCTAGGGAGGGTTTGAGAGAAGTGAGTGTTATGTGAAATCTGATGTCATAAATTTACATGTTTAGTGTCAGAGGTTGAAAAATCAGACTCCAACCCCCTGTCTTTGTTGCAATCAGGAAGTATGGAGAATAAAATCATCTCCACAAATTGGGGAGGAACTCTCTGTCAGACCCCATTGTAACATCAAGTCTCTCTTGCTGCATGACCACCTTGTGAGAGTGGTCCCTGAACAGGAATGAGTGAGGGTAGGAGGAGGAATGGACTGCAATTGTATCGCTTAACCATCTTGAATGACCTGAAGTACCCATTGGTCCATAGTTATTCCAGTCCAAGCCTCCTTGAAGGATAGGTGGGAATCAAAAGTAGAGAAAAAAATATATTTGTGACAATGCGGTTCTGGCGGAACCCAACTGAGAGTGCCAACTCAGGACAAATTGCTCAAATAGGGCAGTTACAGCCCAAAGCTGGGGTTTTTTCCACCTCTAAGGCAAACCAAACCAGCCAGACTAGGAGAACTTCGGTCTCATCCCCTGGCTAACCGCAAGTCTCACAAGCAATCTCCTTAGACACTCCAGTTTCCCAATATTACCACCAGTGCCACTCGTTATGGGGACAAATGGTTATGAAAACCAATACCCCAGTAAAAGAAAAAGGTTCTCCTGATCCCAAAGGACCAAGCCCCAGACCCAGGTCAATATACAAATCGGATCTTCCCCACAAATCACGCTGTTGCCAATCCTTCAGAATCTAAAATCTAAAGGTTTATTCATAAAAGGAAAAAGATAGAGATGAGAGTTAGAATTGGTTAAATGGAATCAATTACATACAGTAATGGCACAGTTCTTGGTTCAGGCTTGCAGCAGCGATGGAATAAACTGCAGGTTCGAATCAAGTCTCTGGAATACATCCCCCGCTGGGATGGGTCCTCAGTCCTTTGTTCAAAGCTTCAGCTTGTAGCAAAGTCCCTCCAGAGGTAAGAAGCAGGATTGAAGACAAGATGGAGATCAGGCATCAGCCTTATATAGTCTTTTCCAGGTGTAAGAACACCTCTTTGTTCTTAAATTACAGCAACATGGAGTCTGGAGTCACATGGGCCAGTCCCTGCATACTTTGCTGAGGTACAAGGCGTATCTGCCTTCTCTCAATGGGTCCATTGTATAGCTGATGGTCCTTAATGGGCCATCAAGCAGGCTAGGCAGAGCTAATCTCAGCTTGTCTGGGATGTCACCCAGAAGCATAGCATAAGTTTGCCATACAGACAGTATAGAGCCAATATTCATAACTTCGACTACAAAACTGATACATACATATAGACAGCATAATCATAACCAGTAAACCATAACCTTGTCCTAGACACCCCATTTCACCCCCCTTACACAAGATTTGGGTGCCACTACAGGACTTTGGTTGCAACAATGATCTATATGGTCCCAGTTTATGTCAATAACGTCACACCCCCAACGCAAAATTGATGCAGGAAGGGATGACACAAACATCACTGACTGCATCCCAAGAGCTCCCCATCCTGGGTTCTGTCTTACTACAGCTAGTATTGGGTTAGAAGCCATACCAGTGTATAACAGAAATGGTTTATCAAAATCATGTTTAACCACATGATTGAACCTCTTTACAACCTCAAGGTAAAACTTAGTTAGAACAATAGTGGATTGGATCTGCTCTGGCAGCATGGTTCCTGTATGTGTTATGTGATCTTGCCAAGAGCTAAAGAAAACAGCTACTTTATCCATACCAGCTCGGGCAAATGTTTGGAACCCCATTAACATCGAATAAATGCAGATATTAATGTTCTTCATAGTACAGGAATCTTGGCATTTAGCCATGAAAGCAATATGGTAGTGTGCCTCAGTCTTCCTTTTCATACAGCACATTAGGTTTGGAATGTCTTTTCCCCTGTGAAAAGTTCCCATATTGTTTATAGGCATTACCTGTGAAACCCCAGTGTAACAAGGCCTTTCAACATAACGTGTGTTCTCATGTATTCCTTTTAACATGTTCAAGGGATTCTCCAAAAGATTAGACACATTGTACATTTTTACAGTTTGTGGCAATAGCAACACATTCATTACAAAATTAAGCAATAACAACAAGTTCATTGCAAGTGTCCATTTACAATCATGGTTGTCATGCCACCCCTTTGGTTCAATACCATTGGAGTTTGGGCATTTTAAGGTTAACCTGTGGCTTCCCTTTGCCAAATTCAGTTTTCTCTTTCCTCCTTGTCCTGCAGAATCAAACCCTGATTTCTCTTGCTTAACAGAATTCACTGGCTGATGGGGTGGGCCCTCTGTGCTAACAGCTATTAGCAAGTCCTCCCTTTCCCAGCCAGGCAAGTAATTTGCACTACCCCAGACCAGAGCCAGTCCACCAGTTTTCCTATCCTTAACTGCTATAATTTCCAAGGCTGGACTCTGCCTTAAAGAGATACCACACAAATCCAAAGAGTCTGCGGGTGAGAGTTTGCTTGCTCTCCCCCGCATCCTCAAGCATTCAGCCATAAAACTGCTCTGCTCTGACACATCAGTAACCAAATCTGTCCTCAAACCCTGAAGCGCAAACTGCTCGTTTAAAGAATTAGAAAGGAGACATTTCTGTTCCAACACCATTGTCTCCCCAACAAGTTGGCCCCACACAGCCACTTGGTTATAGGGCTGCCTCAATTCCTTAACAACTTTTACTTCCTCTGAGACCTTCTCAAAGCTACCCACACTGGATCTTTTAAAAGGAAAGTCAGTGGATCCATTCACAACAGACAATTTCTGGCTGCTAGGAACTGAAACTTCCTTGATTAAATCACTCTCACACCCTTCAGTTGCAGGGAACTGCTTGCACCGAGTACCATGAGGATTCCTTTCTCCAGGAGCTTTTCTAAGCAGCAAATCACCCCTCACAGAAATTCTGCCCTTACCCTCTTCACCTAGGGCCTGCTCTAAAGGAACACTTTCCTGAGCAACAACAGACTCTGTCTGGGTTTTACTTGCATTCAGGATCACCTTTGGCCCATCAGGCAGATCTCTACACAATCCCCTTTCAGGCACACCCATAGACTTTTTAGATAAAAGGTTAGAAATACTTCCCTTCTCTTTGCCACACACAAGCTTAGGAATTTTTTCCTTTTTGCTACAAGTTGTTAAACTGTCCGTAGGTACCACAACCAAATTACCTTTCTGCTCTCCTTGTGCCCTGGCTAGGGTATCACCCTGATCAGACAGAGTTGTTACACCCTTCTCCAACCACACATGAGCAACAGGCAAAATACAAGCACCAGAATTTTCTGGTCTCTGGGACTTTGCTAAGACACTAACTGGATGCAACCTAGTTATGGTGCCATTCTCCCCAGCAGATGCAAACTTAGGACCATTCCCTTCCTGGGCTTTAGTTGAATCCAGAACCAACTCTGAGACAGCTAAATTACTCTCAACCATCACAGGCCGAAAGGCCCCTTCTGTCTGCTCCACAGACAAAAAAGAGTTGGAGACGCATTTTTCTTTACCAGACATACAGTTTGGGATTTCATTTCCCTTGTCCCAGCAAGCCGGGCTGTCCACAGACAACTGCTTGGAGACTGGGGTAGCTTCCTCCATAGGCAAGTCAATACCCCTGACAGACACAGGCACATTTCCTTCACTGTCGCTATTCTTCGCACAGGAAACAGATAAGGTATAGGGACACTCATCTTCCACTCTCCTTGCCTTCCCAAACTGCTGACTAGATAAAGCCATCAGTTCACAAGACTGCCTAGACTCATCCAAAATCTCCTTGTTCTCCTCTCCCTTCGCTTGATCTAATTCCAGATTTACTTCTGAGACATTAGATAGACATTCAGAAACTTCATTTACAGCCAAACAGCTACTTTCCAAGGACAAACTTTTGGAGAAACCCTCCATAGGCACAACCTTAGGATCAATCCTCTCTTGTGCCTGGTTTGTATTAACTTGACTGACCATAGCTTTAATATCATTTCCAATCATAATATCCTTAGGGATTATGTCTTTTACTCCCACAACCATGGTGCCCTCCAATCCCTTCCATTTCAGGTGGACTTTAGCCAAAGGCACCCTGACAAAATACTTAGATAAGGCTACAACAGTTACATCTTCACCTGGCAAATAATCTTCCTTCCTGACAAGACTTGCTTTAACCAGAGTAATATCTGCTGCGGTGTCCCTCCATGCCATACACCTTTCTCCATTCACTTCTGCACTGCTAATAAACTCTGCGTTATTTCCCCCATATTTAGCTTTAATGTGAGTTTTAAGGTCAAATTCTTCAGAGACCACAGAAACAGCATTTGCACACAGGGCACCAATGCTGGGCTCTGTGTGGCTTGCCTGTGAGTTTACAACAACAGGGTTAGCATTTGCCGTGGCATTTGGGGTTGCTGGTTTTGGGCTGCCCTTCAGTGTCGGGCAGTCTGATCTCATGTGGCCCAGGATACCACAGTGATAGCATGTAACCTGTTCCATCCTGGGATGTGAGTTCCTACCCTCCAGGCCCCCTTGAACTCCTTTAGAAGAGTCAGGTTTATTTTTAAATCCTTCCCTCCTCTTGAACTGGGGGGAATGGTGATTACTTTTCCCCGGGGTTTTACACCCTTCTCGAGCCCTGTTTTGGGTATGGGCATCCGCAATCTCTGCTGCCCGTAGGACTGACTCAGGGTCCCTGTCACACACAGCTGCTCTCACATTGTCAGGCACAATGTCTAAGAACTGTTCCAAAGTTATCAAATCCAGCAGTTTTTCAAAACTCCCATGCGCCTTAGCTCCCACAACCCACTTTTTAACGAAACCCATCAGCTTATGAGCACATTCTACAAAAGTACAATCCTTAGACATTTTAAACTCTCTAAACTTAACTCTGTAAGATTCAGGAGTAACCTTGAACCGCCTTAACACAGAATCCTTAAACAGCTCATAATCTAAGGCTTCTTGTTCCCCCAAGTCATTGAATACCTCCCTGGCCTTTCCAGTCAGTCTGGTCAGCAGGACAGGCATTCGCTGACCCTCGGGGATCTGGTACAGATTGCAGAGGCGTTCAAAGGTAGACAAAAACTCCTCTATATCCTCAGTATCGTTGTAAATGGGACACATCCTTTCCCAGTTTTTCTCATGGCGGGGGGGAAGTGGAGCACCAGGTGGGGATGACTTTCCCCGCTCTTCCAGTACTTGGAGCTGAAGTCTGGCCGTCTCCTGTTCCATCCTGTGAGTCTCCTGCTCAGCAGCGAGCAGCTCTAGACGTCCCTTACGAGCTCTCTCATCAGCCTCCTTCTCTAATTCTGCTATTTTTTGCTTCTCCAGCAACCGAAGATCCGCTAGCTTCTGTTCATGCTCAAATTGCAGTTTACTTGTCACCCTTTGCATCCTAATTTTTTCTGCATCTTCTGCAGCCTCAGGTAAGGGCTGTGCTCTTGCCCCCTGATCACTGGCTATTAACAGATTTCTCAGTTCTTCCTTTGTAGCTTTCTTTCTAAAGCTTATCCTCTTTTCTGAACACAAATTTTCCAGGGCTTTTTTGCCAAGTCCCTCATATGCTCTTTGCTCAGCCATTGCAGCAGCTCTTTAACCAACAAAACTCTCAATCCCAAAATTCAAATTTGGATAGCGTGGGGTTCTGACCCAAAGCTTAATTGACCTGGTTCTGTGGATCCAAGCACGACTACGCCACTGTGACAATGCGGTTCTGGCGGAACCCAACTGAGAGTGCCAACTCAGGACAAATTGCTCAAATAGGGCAGTTACAGCCCAAGGCTGGGGTTTTTTCCACCTCTAAGGCAAACCAAACCAGCCAGACTAGGAGAACTTCGGTCTCATCCCCTGGCTAACCGCAAGTCTCACAAGCAATCTCCTTAGACACTCCAGTTTCCCAATATTACCACCAGTGCCACTCGTTATGGGGACAAATGGTTATGAAAACCAATACCCCAGTAAAAGAAAAAGGTTCTCCTGATCCCAAAGGACCAAGCCCCAGACCCAGGTCAATATACAAATCGGATCTTCCCCACAAATCACGCTGTTGCCAATCCTTCAGAATCTAAAATCTAAAGGTTTATTCATAAAAGGAAAAAGATAGAGATGAGAGTTAGAATTGGTTAAATGGAATCAATTACATACAGTAATGGCACAGTTCTTGGTTCAGGCTTGCAGCAGCGATGGAATAAACTGCAGGTTCGAATCAAGTCTCTGGAATACATCCCCCGCTGGGATGGGTCCTCAGTCCTTTGTTCAAAGCTTCAGCTTGTAGCAAAGTCCCTCCAGAGGTAAGAAGCAGGATTGAAGACAAGATGGAGATCAGGCATCAGCCTTATATAGTCTTTTCCAGGTGTAAGAACACCTCTTTGTTCTTAAATTACAGCAACATGGAGTCTGGAGTCACATGGGCCAGTCCCTGCATACTTTGCTGAGGTACAAGGCGTATCTGCCTTCTCTCAATGGGTCCATTGTATAGCTGATGGTCCTTAATGGGCCATCAAGCAGGCTAGGCAGAGCTAATCTCAGCTTGTCTGGGATGTCACCCAGAAGCATAGCATAAGTTTGCCATACAGACAGTATAGAGCCAATATTCATAACTTCGACTACAAAACTGATACATACATATAGACAGCATAATCATAACCAGTAAACCATAACCTTGTCCTAGACACCCCATTTCACCCCCCTTACACAAGATTTGGGTGCCACTACAGGACTTTGGTTGCAACAATGATCTATATGGTCCCAGTTTATGTCAATAACGTCACAATATTTCATCTGTAACTTCGACCATATCCTCAAAATGATTTATTTTCAGTGACCAAACTGAGGTGAGATATTAGAGGAATTAAATTATTTTCTCTTCTGGAATCTTGGTCTGTCTACTCTGTTGAAAGGAAGATCTATGGTGAAAGACGTAACCAGAAGTAGAGGGTTGAGGACTCTTCAGTATAAATTTGTGGTCTATATTGTTTCTTCTTGAAAGATGGGATATAAAGGCCATGGGGTCTTAAAGTAGCTCTTAAGTCCTTTAAAGAATGTAATGCATCATCCATCTTGGAACTAAACAGATCCTGACCCTCACAGGTCAGAAACAAAAAACCAATATATGGAGATATACCTATCTCATAGAACTGGAAGGGACCTTGAAAGGTCATTGAGTCCACTCCCCTGCCTTCACTAGCAGGACCAAGTACTGATTTTGCCCCAGATCCTCAAGTGGCCCCCCCTCAAGGATTGAACACACAACCCTGGGTTTAGCAGGCCAATGCTAAAACCACTGAGCTATCACTTCCCCCCCGCCCCATACTGTAGTCTGAACCTCTTTTGCTAGACCTGATGCTGAAAGCCAAGAATACCTCTTGTTCATGCTCCTGTATCCACTACATCCAGAGCTGCTTGTAATGAGATTTTAGCACTTAAGCTGTCAGAGCATAAGGAAGTAAAACTTCCCTCTGAATTGAGAGAAGAGTTACCTTGAAAACTTGCCACTTTGATCCATTGTATGTAACTATATTTGGTTATCACTGCTTGATAATTAAAAATTCTGACCTGAAGAGAGGCCAAAGAGAAAGTGTTTTCCCCCCCGCACACCGGTCTACTTGTTTTTTTCCCCCCTTATTCCTTCTCCTTTGTTGCAGATCTGGAAATCTGTTTGGATTTCTCATGAACACCAGTAATTACTAAGGATGAAGGTGAGTATAGAAATATTCAACCCCCATAAAAGGAACTTGATATTTCCTATCTACTTATTTGGAAGTCGCAGATAGAGAAAATGGCATTGCCCATAATTCCTTTGCTGGCTCAAGGATATCTTCATTAAATAGGTAAGGCTACCTTATTTTGAATAGAAGACTGTAGGATATCAAATTATTCATATGACTTTTCTTGCACATGTTCCAAAGGAATTTCTGATGTCTCCAATATCCTCTTTAGACAGCTCTTGGTAAGCTTTGAAGTCATCTACTGTTGTTGGAGTAGAAGATGCAACAGCCTCATCAGGAGAAGGAGATGGCATCTGTCCTTCTGGAGGAGGATCATTCTGAATCTGTTCTTCATCTTCCTTGGATAGAGGTGGAATTACAGACTTCTGAGGAGAATATGTATGCAATTATACTTGCCTCTGTGGGCATCTGCACCCTGAATTAGAAGGATGAGGAAATTGCTGATTTGGATTGTGTTAAGGAATGCAGTATGGCCAAATAAGTGGGGTCTCTTTTCAAAAACTCTTCTGCTAAAGGAAAAAGGAACATGAAATGTTGTTAAAATAAAAGCCTTACTCAATACTTTACATTTCAAATGCTTTAATTGTTTTCCCTTTGTGATGGGTTGGGACTGCCACCTGATGTGCTGAGATTACTCTGAGCCCGTTTTCCCTGCCACCTTTGGACTTCAGTGCCCTGTCTTATTGAGACAGACACCGCTGCAAACACAGACCCAGGTCTGAACCATGTCCCCCCAAAACTGCAGACTTAACAGAAAACAGCTTAAGAAGTGCTCCTGTCTCTAGCACCCAGATATCCAGTTCCCAATGGGGACCAAACCCCAAATAAATCCATTTTACTCTGTATAAATCTTATATAGGGTAAACTCATAAATTGTCCGCCCTCTATAACAGCGATAGAGAGATATGCACAGCTGTTTGCTCCCCCCAGATGTTAATTATTTACTCTGGGTCAATTAATAAGCAGAATTGATTTTATTAAGTACAAAAAGTAGAATTTAAGTGGTTTCAAGTAATAACAGACAGAACCAAGAAAGTTACCAAGCAAAATAAAACAAAAACATGCGAGGCTAAGCCTAATACAGTAGGAAACTAAATGCAGTTAAATCTCACCCTCAGATGTTCCTGTAAGCTTCATTCACAGACTAGATTCCTTCCTAGTCTGGGTCCAGCAATCACTCACACCCCCATAGTTACTGTCCTTTGTTCCAGTTTCTTTCAGGCATCTCTTTGGGCTGGAGAGGCTAACTCTTGAGCCAGCTGAAGACAAAATGGAGGGGGGTTTTAGGGTCTTTTATATTCTCACTCGTGGGAGGAAACCCCTTCGTTCTCCTGTGCAAGATCACAGCCACAAGATGGAGTCTGTAGCCACCTGGGTAAGTCACTTGTCTATGAATGATTCAGCTTTTTGCAGGCTGATGCCATTGTTTACATGTTAGTTTGAATGTTCCCAGGGAGGCTCAGATGTGGATTGTCATCTCCCAAAGTCCATTGGGAGTTAAGTGTTTCTTGATTGGGCCCTTACTGAGAATAGTCCTTTCTCAAGAAGCTGACAAAATGCTTCACTGAGGCTACTTAGAATCAAACAAGTACATAGCCAATATTCATAACTTCAAATACAAAAATGATACACACATACAGACAGCATAATCATAACCAGCAAACTACAACCTTTCCATAGACACCCCACTTGGCCTTCTCTGTACAAGACCTGGTGCAACCATAGGACCCTGGTTGCAACAATGATCTATACGATCACAGTTCCTGTCAATGTCACAGCCTTCTTTACTGTATCTTTAATAAATTTTTTAAAAGAATGTTTAATTATGTTTGCACCATGGTCTTAAGCACGCTAAATCTTTGTATACCAAACCTTGTTTAATAATGTTTAATGTTGAACGGTTTCAGGGACATGTTAACATCTTAAATGCTTTGGGCCCTCTATTCCATCTAAATAAATACAACAGATGAGCAGTGCTGAAAGTGACCAAGTGGTGATAAGATGGGGAACTCAGTGGTGGACAGATCACAGTAGTGTTTGGTGAACACAAGACCTAGTGAGTGGCTGTTTTGGTGAGTGGAGACTTGACCCAAGTCTGCAAGTCAAAAGAGGTGGTGGGGCAAGGAGATGTGTGGGCTAAGGGGTCCAGTGGGCCATCAACAGGGAAGTTGAAGGGTGATGGGGGACTTCAACTACCCAGACATCTATTGGGAAAATAACAGCAGGGCACAGATTATTCGACAAGTTATTGAAATGTATTGGAAACAATTTTTTAATTTCAGAAGGCAGAGAAAGCTACTCGGGGAGAGGCTGTTCTAGATTTCAGAGTAGCAGCCGTGTTAGTCTGTATCTGCAAAAAGAACAGGAGTACTTGTGGCACCTTAGAGACTAACAAATTTGTACTCCTGTTCTTTTTGTACTAGATTTGATTTTGACAAATAGGGAGAAACTGGTTGAGAATTTGAAAGTGAAAGGCAGCTTAGGTGAAAGTGATCATGAAGTGAGGAGTTCAGGAATTTAAGGAATGGAAGGAGGGAAAACAGCACAATAAAGACAATGTATTTCAAGAAGACAGATTTATCAAACTCAGGGTGTTGGTAGGTAAGATCCCATGGGAAGCAAGTCTAAGGAAAAAAGCGTGTCAGTTTTTCAGAGACATTATTAAGAGCACAAGAGCAAACTATCCCACTGCGTAGGAAAGATAGGAAGTATGGCAAGAGACCACCCTGGCTTAACCAGGAGATCTTCAATGATCTGAAACTCAAAAAAAGAGTCCTATAAAAAGTGGAAATATTACATAGGATGACTATAAACAAATAACACAGGTATGTAGGGATAAAATTAGAAAGGCCGAAGTACAAAATGAGATTTTAAACTAGCTAGAGACATAAAGGGTAACAATAAAACATTCTGCAAATACATTAGAAGCAAGAGGAAGACCAAGGACAGGATAGGCCCATTACTCAATGGTGGGGGCGGGGGAACAATAACAGAAAATGTAGAAATGGCAGAAGTGCTTTCACCAAAAAGAATAGTGGTATTTGGATGTAAAACATAGTGAATGTCAGTGAAAATGAGGTAGGATCAGAGGCTAAAATAGAGAATTAATAAGTTAAAAATTACTTAGACAAGTTAGATGTTTTCAAGTCACCAGGGCCTGATGAAATACGCCCTAGAATACTTAAGGAGATGACTGAGGAGCTATCTGAGCAATTAGCGATTTATCTTTAAAAAGTCATGGAAGATGGGAGAGATTCCAGAGGACTGGAAAAGGGCAAATATAGTGCCAATTATAAAAAGGAAAGTAAGTACAACCTGGAGATTTACAAACTAGTTGTTTTAACTTCAATACCTGGAAAAATAGTGGAGCAAATAACGAAGCAACCAATTTGCAAACACTTAGAAGATAATAAAGTGATAAGTAACAGTCAACATGGATTTGTCAAGAAAAATCATGTCAAACTAACCTAACAGCTTTCTTTGACAGGTAGAGCTTCTTCTCCACCTTGGTGGGTCCTACGCTTCTGTTTAGCAGTGTGCTGGGTATTCCTCTTTCCCTCAAAGTTTCCCCCATGCACCTGGGCTTGCTATCCATACCCTGCTGGAGCAAGGTTCCTCCCATCCTCCTTGAAGGAGGGGCAGGGACAAGGGAATCTCTCAGTTGCTGGTAGCCCCTACAGGCACGGTAGCCACAGACTAGACACCCAGTTCAGTCTCTCTCCTCGGGCGGGGGTCTCTTCTCTCAGACCCCAGTTAGGCAGAGATTCTCTACTCCTTCCCTTCTGTACCTACAGGGTTTCTTTCCTAGTGCTTGTCAGAATCTGCACCACCCAGTTCTCCAGGTGTTCACCCTCCTCTCCTAGCACAGGTGCCTATCTGGCTGGAGGGGAGGCTTTTAACAGGTTTGGGCATGCCCTTGATTGGCCCCAGGTGTCCTAATTAACCTAGAGTACCCCATTCAGCTACCAAGAGAAAAGGGACCCACTTAGCCTGGGGGTAAAGATTGGCCTTCTAGACCACTCTCTTGCAGGGACTCTTGCTGCCTCAGCTTCTCATCTGGGCCAGACCCCCTCTGCCACCTTGCTGGCTGGTGGACTCTCTGGTTTCTGCTGCTCCTTGGGGGGGGGCTGCTGATCCCTGGAGGGGGAGAGAGGGACACCTCACCTGCTGTTGCCACTGCCAGCACCTGAGGGGTCTCTCCTGCCTGGTTGCCAGACTGCCTGCTGGTGCTGCTGCCTCTGCTGCTTGGTAGCCTGCTGGTGCCTTCAGGAGGAAGGAGACCTCTGTTCCTGGGGGAGTGTGCAGGAACCCTGCAGGACACTGTGGAGGGGGACCTCCTGAAGGACTGAGTAACTTTCCATCTTTGTGCTTGTGGTGGGGGTATTGACTGTTGCTGTGGAGTGACAGGGGGTGTGATATGGAGCCTGCCTCCAGTCCATCTGTCCCCCCTCCCCCTCCCCACTGTTGCCCCCTCCACCACCCCCACTTACTATCTGCCTCCGTTTCTTACTGCGGGACTCAGCTGCTTGCCTCTCCCCTCTTTACACGCTTGGGCCTGTAGCAGCAGCCACGAGAGAACTGTGTCTACAAGCGCAGGTGCCTTCTCCCTCCCCTTGGACTAGCCCTTACCTCTCCTCCTGCTTTCAGCTGGTGGACTTTCCCAGCCTCTGCCTTGCCCACTGGTCTCCCTGAAGCAGTTTCCCCTGCTTTTCCCTTACTACCTGCCCTGCCTGCCCCTTCCGGTCCATCCTCCCCCTTTTTTTGCCATGGCCCCTAGTAGCTTCAGTTTGTTTGCCTGCCCTGCCCTTTGCCCTTGGGTGTTTTGCTTGTTTGCCTGCCCCGCCCCAGCCTGAAGCTAGTCCTTTTCCTTTGCTTGCCCTGCCCCCAGCCTGTTTTCAGCCTGTTTGCTTCTCCCCTGTCCCAGCTAGACCCCTTGTGCCCATGTCCCCCTCCTACATGCTTGTGCCCCCCCTTTTATGTTGAACCTCAGTATTCACTGCACTCCCCAATGATGTTGTAGTCCCCCCCCCCCCCCCCCCCCGGTGCAGCTGGAGGAGCTGGTAATCTCGTCTAGTGTTTGTGACTGCGCCCCTCCTTCCCTGCCTTGAGAGCTGCCCCTGTGCTCTCCCTCCTGCAGCCTAGTGGGGAGGAGCGGTTGACCTTCATGCCCCCTTCTCCCTTTCCCCCTTCTGGTGCTTGTTTCCCGTCCCCACTGACTATGGCGGGGCGGAAAAGCTAATGGGTCCCATTGGGTGGTACCCGCTGCCCTTCCATCCCCCTCTGTGGCTACTGCCTTGACTGCCGCTGCTGAACCGCCTGCCTGTCACCGCCCCTGCTGGGGCATTGGTGGCAGTGGGCATAGGGGTGGACTCCGTTGCTGCCACGCCCCTTGTCTCCTCTGACTCTAGGGGAGCCCCCCCAGCTGGCAGGAAGGGCAAAGGCCCTGCCCAGAAGGCTAAGGCCTCCATGCTGGGAGCTGTCCCCTCTGCTGCGGCCCTGCCATCGGTTGCAGCGTCCCTCTCTCTTCTCCCTGTTATTCCCCCCACTGGCTCTGGTGTAGCTGGGTCCGTGCTGGCAGATGTGCTCCATCCCGACCAGACCTACACCGTCCCGGGCCGTACCATCTTTGATAATCTGTACTTGGTCCAAGTATCAGGGGGTAGCCGTGTTAGTCTGTATCTACAAAAACAACAAGGAATCTGGTGGCACCTTAAAGACTAACAGATTTATTTGGGCATAAGCTTTCGTGGGTAAAAACCTCACTTCTTCAGATGCATGAAAGCTTATGCCCAAATAAATCTGTTAGTCTTTAAGGTGCCACCAGACTCCTTGTTGTTTTTGTACTTGGTCCAGGATCTCTTGGAGGTTGGGTGTAGGGTTGGTCTGTGGTTCTCCCTCCTGTCCTTGGATCAGGAGAAGGTGATTGACAGAGTGGACTATGGGTATCTCCTGGGCACTCTGCAGATGTTCAGCTTTGGGCCCCAGTTTGTGGGTTTTCTCCAGGCGCTATACGCCTCCGCTGAGTGTCTGGTCCAGCTCGACTGAACCGGTCAGCTTCGGGTGAGGGGTGCATCAGGGTGTCCGCTGTCAGGCCAGCTGTAAGCTCTGGTGATTGAGCCTTCCTCTGTCTCCTCCGTCGGAAGTTGATGGGGTTGGTGCTCCGTGAGCCAGAGTTATGGCTGGTCCTGTTGGCATATGCCACTGACGTGCTCCTCGTGGTCCAGGACCCAGGCAACCTGGTGCGGGTCGAGGCTTGCCAGGCCATCTACTCGGCGGCCTCCTCCGCCCGGGTCAACTGGGTCAAGAGCACTGGTGAGCTCTCTCCCACCCACGCTTCAAGCGATCCGGTGTAGTGTGGGTCTGCTGCTCTGTCTTGGTGTTTACCTTTCTGCCACGTGTCCTTCTCCACCGGAGAACTGGCAAGGGTTGGAGGGCAGGGTGCCAGAGCAGCTGCGGAGGTGGACGGTGCCTCTCCCTGCGGGGGAGGGCACTGGTGCTCAACCAGCTAGTCCTGTCCATGCTCTGGCACCAGCTCAACACCCTGATCCCAGCCCCGGGTTTCCTGGCTGATATCCAGAAGCTGGTTCTGGAGTCTTTTGACCAGGACTGCACTGGGTCTCTGCGGGGATTCTCCATCTCCCCCGGAGGACAGGGCGGACAGGGCCTGACATGCTTGCACACTCAGGTCCATGTCTTCTGCCTCTGGGCCCTGCAGAGACTCCTCTATAGTGCAGGTAGTTGGGACACGCCTTCCTGCGCCGCTTCTCTCCGGCCGCTGGCTGTGTGGCTGCCCCTGCTCCTCCTGAGTCCTCTGGCCCGTGCTCATAGGGCCGCATTCCGAAAGGGGCTTTAGAGCTGCAGGCCAGAGCCCCGGGGCCCCCTTAGCCCAGGGCCCTGCAGCCCCTGCGTTCCAGGTGGCCCTGCCTACAGGGGGTGGGGGCAGCTCCCAGAATCGCGGCCATGGGGGTGGTGCCGCGCTGCTCAGAGCCACCTGGACACCCCCTGCACCAAACAGGAGCTGCCCCAGGTAAGTGCTCTGCAGCTACTGTCTGCCCCCAGCCCTGAGTCTCCTCCTGCACCTCCACCCCCACCCTGAGCGTCCTCCTGCATCCTAACTCCCTCCCAGACCCTGCAGCCCCACCCTGAACCCAGGGGTAAGCCAGGGGCACCTCCCCACCACAGTACAGTACTGTACAGTATATAATGCCTTTTGTCTGCCCTCCAAAAATGTCCTTGGAACCTAACCCCCCGCATTTACATTAAAGCTTATGGGAAACTTGGATTTGTTTAACATCGTTTCACTTAAAGTTGCATTTTCCAGGAACATAACTACAACGTTAAGTGAGGAGTTATTGTATTTCACTTGGAGGGTGGTGAAGCACTGGAATGAGTTACCTAGGGAGATGGTGGAATTTCTATCCTTAGAGGTTTTTAAGGCCCAGCTTGACAAAGCCCTGGCTGGGATGATTTAGTAGGTGTTAGTCCTGCTTTGAGCAGGGGGTTGGACTAGATGACCTCCTAAGGTCTCTTCCAACCCTAATATTCTATGAAGCATGTCAGAGACTCCCTTTGGGATAACAAGCCTGGTACATATCAATTTCTTTGTTAAATTGACGAGCTCATATAAGCTTGCAATGTCCAGCGGGCATAACTGGACACTGCAAGACAGAGGTTCCTAGGGTTGTGTCTGGGACCAGAGATATTGGCTAGTGTCATTCGGTTGCACAATCAAGGAGCAGCTGACATGGCAGAGGCTGTGCGTGAACAGCCCAGGAGTGGGATTTCTCACAGCAGAGCAGGAGAAGGCTGGCTCCCAGAGTCAAGGATTGGAGTGACCTAGCATATCACTGGTCTGGGTAACAACAGGGGAACATCACATTGCCCTTTTCTGAACCTTTTCCAATTCCAATATATCTTTTTTGAGATTGGGCGACCACATCTGTACAGTATTCAAGATGTGGGCGTACCATGGATTTACATATTCCTTTCTTAATGATTCCCAGCATTCTGTTCGCTTTTTTGACTGCTGCTGCACATTGAGTGGATGTTTTCAGAGAACTATCCACAATGACTCCAAGATCTCTTTCTTGAGTGGTAATTTAGACCCCATCATTTTATATATATAGTTGGGATTATGTTTTCCAATGTGTATTACTTTGCATTTATAAATACTGAATTTCATCTGCCATTTTGTTGCCCAGTCACCCAGTTTTGAGAGATCCTTTTGTAGCACTTCGCAATCTGCCTGGGACTTAAGTACCTTGAGTAGTTTTGTATCATCTGCAAATTTTGCCACCTCACTGTTTACCCCTTTTTCCAGATAATTTATGAATATGTTGAATAGGACTGGGCCCAGTACAGACCCCTGGGGGCCACCACTATTTACCTTTCTCCATTCTGAGAACTGATAATTTATTCCTACCCTTTGTTTCCTATCTTTTAACCAGTTACTAATCCATGAGAGGACCTTCTCTCTTATCCCATAACTGCATGTTTTGCTTAAGAGCCTTTGGTGAGGGACCGGCTTTCTGAAAATCTAAATACACTATATCCACTGGATCCCCTTTGTCCACATGCTTGTTGTCTCCCTCAAAGAATTCTAATAGATGGGTGAGGCATGATTTCCCTTTACAAAAACCATGTTGACTCTTCCCCAACAAATTATGTTCATCTATGTGTCAGACTATTTTTTTCTTTACTATAGTTTCTTTACAAACAGTACCAGTTTGCCCGGTACTGAAGTCAGGCTTACCCAGTCTGTAATTTCTGGGGTCACCTCTAGAGCCCTTTTTAAAAATTGGCATCACATTAGTTATCCTCCAGTCATTTGGTACAGAAGCTGATTTAAATGATAGATTACAGACTACAGTTAGTAGTCATGCAATTTCACATTTGAGTTCCTTCAGAACTCTTGGGTGAATACCGCGGTGGCTGGGAGCTGCAGGGTATCTGTGCCACCCACAGCTTCAGGGGCCCATGGCCACCGGGAGCTTGGAGTTTCACCCATGGCAGTCGGGAGCTACGTGAGCCCCCGCTGCCCACAGCTCCAGGGACCCATGGTGGCTGGCAGCTTGGGGGTTCCCCTTGCCGCCTGTGTTCCCCAGATCCCTTTCTGCAGTACTCCTTCCTAGGCAGTAATTTCCCATTTTGTATGTGTGCAACTGATTGTTCCTTCCTAAATGGAGTACTTTGCATTTGTCCTTATTGAATTTCATCCTATTTACTTCAGACCATTTCTCCAGTTTGTCCAGATCATTTTGAATTTTAATCCTATCCTCCAAAGCACTGGCAACCCCTCCCAGCTTGGTATCGTCCACAAAGTGTACTCTCTATGCCATTATCTAAATCATTGATGAAGATACTGAACAGAACCGGACCCAGAACTGATCCCTACGGGACCCCACTCATTATGGCCTTCCAGCATGACTGTGAACCACTGATAACTACTCTCTGGGAACAATTTTCCAACCAGTTTTGCACCCACCTTATAGTAGCTCTAGGTTGTATTTCCCTAGTTTGTTTGTGAGAATCTAGGGTTGGCCTTTGAAAAATGGCACCCTGCGCAAACTTTATTATGGCATCCTTTCTTTGATTTCAGTGCTGGGGCTTGGGCTGTTAGCCCCAGGGGATGAATTTAATTATAAACATTCATAGATTCTAGGACTGGAAGGGACCTCGAGAGGTCATCGAGTCCAATCCCCTGCCCGCATGGCAGGACCAAATACTGTCTAGACCATACCTGATAGACATTTATCTAACCTACTCTTAAATATCTCCAGAGATGGAGATTCCACAACCTCCCTAGGCAATGTATTCCAGTGTTTAACCACCCTGACAGTTAGGAACTTTTTCCTAATGTCCAACCTAAACCTCCCTTGCTGCAGTTTAAGCCCATTGCTTCTTGTTCTATCCTTAGAGGTTAAGGTGAACAAGTTTTCTCCCTCCTCCTTATGACACCCTTTTAGATACCTGAAAACTGCTATCATGTCCCCTCTCAGTCTTCTCTTTTCCAAACTAAACAAACCCAATTCTTTCAGCCTTCCTTCATAGGTCATGTTCTCAAGACCTTTAATCATTCTTGTTGCTCTTCTCTGGACCCTCTCCAATTTCTCCACATCTTTCTTGAAATGCGATGCCCAGAACTGGACACAATACTCCAGTTGAGGCCTAACCAGCGCAGAGTAGAGCGGAAGAATGACTTCTCGTGTCTTGCTCATAACACATCTGTTAATACATCCCAGAATCATGTTTGCTTTTTTTGCAACAGCATCACACTGTTGATTCATATTTAGCTTGTAGTCCACTATAACCCCTAGATCCCTTTCTGCCGTACTCCTTCCTAGACCGTCTCTTCCCATTCTGTATGTGTGAAACTGATTTTTCCTTCCTAAGTGGAGCACTTTGCATTTGTCCTTGTTAAACTTCATCCTGTTTACCTCAGACCATTTCTCTAATTTGTCCAGATCATTTTGAATTATGACCCTGTCCTCCAAAGCAGTTGCAATCCCTCCCAGTTTGGTATCATCTGCAAACTTAATAAGCGTACTTTCTATGCCAATATCTAAGTTGTTAATGAAGTTATTGAACAGATCCGGTCCCAAAACAGACCCCTGCGGAATCCCACTTGTTATGCCTTTCCAGCAGGATTGGGAACCATTAATAACAACTCTCTGAGTACGGTTATCCAGCCAGTTATGCACCCATCTTATAGTAGCCCTATCTAAATTGTATTCTTTTTTAAGGCGAGCTGGCAGGCCACACTGGAAGCCGCGGCAGGCCACATTTGGCCCAAGGGTTCTCTATTGAATATCACTGGCTTAATCTGTAACAAGAAAGATTTATGTTCGCTGTTAGGAAAATCTTTCTAACTATAAGGATAGTTGGAGCTTTGCGAACAGGGTGCTGCTAACAGGGAGTTTGGAAAGGGAGTGGGAAGGGGGCAAGGTTCACTTGCTGCACTTTAACAGGGCCGGCCTTAGCAAGAGCGGGGCCCGATTCCTGGTGGCGGGGTTTGCTGGCGAGCCCCGCCCCCAGGAATTGGGCTGCACTCCGGCCAGGGTCGTGAGGTTTGGGTCTGGGCCGGAGCTGCTGGTGCTTGGCCGGCACCGCTCAAATAGGGCCGGGGCCAGAGTTGCTCGGACGGGGACCGGGGCCCGAGCCAGAGCCGCCAGGACCGGAGCCGCTCAGGCTGGGGGTGCTCAGCCGGGGCCGGAGCCGTGGGGCCGGGGGTGCTCGGGCGGAACGAGACTGCTGGCACTTAACATTAAAAAGGTTGCAGAGCAGTTTTTAAACTAGGAGATGGGGGAAAGCAGAGGAGCATGTGGATCGGACAGAGACTTCTCTTAGAGGAGAGTCTATGGATAGAGATTCTCTAGGTTTTAGTCAGGAGGAGAGGATGGAAGAGGATAATGTAAGGGACAGATCAGATGACAAACATTCACATAAAAAGAATCGGACACATCAGAAAAGGGCAGACAAATAAACAGTAACAAGTTTTTTAAGTGCTTGTACATAAATGCTAGAAATCTAAACAATAAGATGGGTGAACTAGAGTGCCTCGTGATAAAGAAGGATATTGATATAATAGGCATCACAGAAACCTGGTGGACTGAGGACAATCAATGGGGCACAATCATTCCGGGGTACAAAATATATCGGAAGGACAGAACAGGTCGTGGGGTGGGAGTGGGGGTGTGGCATTATAAGTGAAAGAAAATGTAGAATCAAATGAAGTAAAAATCTTAAGTGAATCCACATGTTCCATAGAATCTCTATGGATAATAATTTCATGCTCTAATAAGAGTATAACATTAGGGATCTATTATTGACCACCTGACCAGTGACTGATGATGAAATGCTAAGGGAAATTAGAGAGGCTATCAAAATTAAGAACTCAGTAACAGTGGGGGATTTCAATTATCTCCATATTGACTGGGAACATGTCACCTCAGGATGAAATGCAGAGACAACATTTCTTGATACTTTAAATGACTGCATCTTGGAGCAGCTGGTACGGGAACCCACAAGGGGAGAGGCAACTCTCGATTTAGTCCTGAGTGGAGTGCAGGAGCTGGTCCAAGAGGTAACTATAAGAGGACCGCTTGGAAATAGTGACCATAATATAATAACATTTAACATCCCCGTGGTGGGAAGAACATCTCAACAGCCCAACACTGTGGCATTTAATTTCAAAAGGGGGAACTATGCAAAAATGAGGGGGTTAGTTAAACAGAAATTAAAAGGTACAGTGACTAAAGTGAAATCCCTGCAAGCTGCATGGATGCTTTTCAAAGACACCATAATAGAGGCCCAACTTAAATGTATACCCCAAATTAAAAAACACAGTAAAAGAACTAAAGAGCCACAGTGGCTTAAACAACCATGTAAAAGAAGCAGTGACAGATAAAAAGGCATCTTTTAAAAAGTGGAAGTCAAATCCAATGAGGTAAATAGAAAGGAGCATAAACATTGCCAAACTACGTGTAAAAATGTAATAAGAAAAGCCAAAGAGGAGTTTGAAGAACGGCTAGCCAAAAACTCCAAAGGTAATAACAAAATGTTTTTTAAGTACATCAGAAGCAGGAAGCCTGCTAAACAACCAGTGGGGCCCCTGGATGATCGAGATACAAAAGGAGCGCTTAAAGATGATAAAGTCATTGCGGAGAAACTAAATGGATTCTTTGCTTCAGTCTTCAGGGCTGAGGATATTAGGGAGATTCCCAAACCTGAGCCGGCTTTTGTAGGTGACAAATCTGAGGAATTGTCACAGATTGAAGTGTCACTAGAGGAGATTTTGGAATTAATTGATAAACTTAACAGTAACAAGTCACCGGGACCAGGTGGCATTCACCCAAGAGTTCTGAAAGAACTCAAATGTGAAGTTGCGGAACTATTAACTACGGTTTGTAACCTGTCCTTTAAATTGGCTTCTGTACCCAATGACTGGAAGATAGCTAATGTAATGCCAATATTTAAAAAGGGCTCTAGAGGTGATCCCGGAAATTACAGACCGGTAAGTCTAACATCAGTACCGGGCAAATTGGTTGAAACAATAGTAAAGAATAAAATTGTCAGACACAGAAGAACATAAATTGTTGGGCAAAAGTCAACATGGTTTCTGTAAAGGGAAATCATGTCTTACTAATCTATTAGAGTTCTTTGAAGGGGTCAACAAATATGTGGACAAGAGGGATCCAGTAGACATAGTGTACTTAGATTTCCAGAAAGCCTTTGACAAGGTCCCTCACCAAAGGCTCTTACATAAATTAAGTTGTCATGGGATAAAAGGGAAGGTCCTTTCATGGATTGAGAACTGGCTAAAAAACAGGGAACAAAGGGTAGGAATAAATGGTAAATTTTTAGAATGGAGAGGGATAACTAGTGGTGTTCCCCACGGGTCAGTCCTAGGACCAATCCTATTCAACTTATTCATAAATGATCTGGAGAAAGGGGTAAAAAGTGAGGTGGCACAGTTTGCAGATGATACTAAACTGCTCAAGTATCAGAGGGGTAGCCACATTAGTCTGAATCTGTAAAAAGCAATAGCGGGTCCTGTGGCACCTTTAAGACTAACAGAAGTATTGGGAGCATAAGCTTTTGTGGGTAAGAACTGATGTTGCATCTGAAGAGGTGAGGTTCTTACCCATGAAAGCTTATGCTCCCAATACTTCTGTTAGTCTTAAAGGTGCCACAGGACCCTCTGTGGCTTTAAACTGCTCAAGATAGTTAAGACCAAAGCAGACTGTGAAGAATTTCAAAAAGATCTCACAAAACTAAGTGATTGGGCAACAAAATGGCAAATGAAATTTCATGTGGATAAATGTAAAGTAATGCACATTGGAAAAAATAACCCCAACTATACATACAATATGATGGGGGCTAATTTAGCTACAACGAATCAGGAAAAAGATCTCGGAGTCATCATGGACAGTTCTCTGAAGACGTCCATGCAGTGTGCAGCGGCGGTCAAAGAAGCAAACATGATGTTAGGAATCATTAAAAAGGGGATAGAGAATAAGACGGAGAGTATCTTATTGCCCTTATATAAATCGATGGTACGCCCAGATCTTGAATATTGCATACAGATATGGTTTCCTCATCTCAAAAAAGATATACTGGCATTACAAAAGGTTCAGAGAAGGGCAACTAAAATCATTAGGGGTTTGAAACGGGTCCCATTTGAGGAGAGATTAAAGAGGCTAGGACTTTTCAGCTTGGAAAAGAGGAGACTAAGGGGAGATATGATAGAGGTATATAAAATCATGAGTGAAGTGGAGAAAGTAAATAAGGAAAAGTTATTTACTTGTTCCCATAATACAAGAACTAGGGGCCACCAAATGAAATTAATGGGCAGCAGGTTTAAAACAAATACAAGGAAGTTCCAACTTGTGGAACTCCTTGCCTGAGGAGGTTGTGAAGGCTAGGACTATAACAACCTAAGCAAATACTCACCAGCAACCACACATCACTGAACAAAACCACTAACCCAGGAACCTATCCTTGTAACAAACCCCGATGCCAACTCTGTCCACATATCTATTCAAGTGACATCATCATAGGACCTAATCACATCAGCCATACCATCAGGGGCTCATTCACCTGCACATCTACCAATGTGATATATGCCATCATGTGCCAGCAATGCCCCTCTGCCATGTACATTGGCCAAACCGGACAGTCTCTACGCAAAAGAATTAATGGACACAAATCTGACATCAGGAATCAAAATACTCAAAAACCAGTGGGAGAACACTTTAACCTGTCTGGTCATTCAGTGACAGACCTGCGGGTGGCTATATTACAACAGAAAAACTTCAAAAACAGACTCCAACGAGAGACTGCTGAGCTAGAATTGATATGCAAACTAGACACAATCAACTCCGGTTTGAATAAGGACTGGGAATGGCTGAGCCATTACAAACATTGAATCTATCTCCCCTTGTAAGTATTCTCACACTCCTTATCAAACTGTCTGTACTGGGCTAGCTTGATTATCACTTCAAAAGTTTTTTTTCTCTTAATTAATTGGCCTCTCAGGGTTGGTAAGACAACCTCCACCTGTTTATGCTCTCTGTATGTGTGTATATATATCTCCTCAATATATGTTCCATTCTATATGCATCCGAAGAAGTGGGCTGTAGTCCACGAAAGCTTATGCTCTAATAAATTTGTTAGTCTCTAAGGTGCCACAAGTACTCCTGTTCTTCTTTTTGCGGATACAGACTAACACGGCTGCTACTCTGAAACCAGAAAAACCTGAGAGTCTCTGGATAAAGTTGAGAAGTGTGAGCAACAAGGGTGATGTCGTGGTTGGAGTCTGCTATAGACCACCAGACCAGGGGGATGAGGTGGACGAGGCTTTCTTTTGGCAACTAGCAGAAGTTGCTAGATCGCAGGCCCTGGTTCTCATGGGAGACTTTAATCACCCTGATATCTGCTGGGAGAGCAATACAGCCGTGCACAGACAATCCAGGAAGTTTTTGGAAAGTGTAGGGGACAATTTCCTGGTGCAAGTGCTGGAGGAACCAACTAGGGGCAGAGCTTTTCTTGACCTGCTGCTCACAAACAGGGAAGAATTAGTAGGGGAAGCAAAAGTGGATGGGAACCTGGGAGGCAGTGACCATGAGATGGTCGAGTTCAGGATCCTGACACAAGGAAGAAAGGAGAGCAGCAGAATACGGACCCTAGACTTCAGAAAAGCAGACTTTGACTCCCTCAGGGAACAGATGGACAGGATCCCCTGGGAGAATAACATGAAGGGCAAAGGGGTCCAGGAGAGCTGGTTGTATTTTAAAGAATCCTTATTGCGGTTGCAGGAACAAACCATCCCGATGTGTAGAAAGAATAGTAAATATGGCAGGCGACCAGCTTGGCTAAACAGTGAAATCCTTGCTGATCTTAAACGCAAAAAAGAAGCTTACAAGAAGTGGAAGATTGGACAAATGACCAGGGAGGAGTATAAAAATATTGCTCAGGCATGCAGGAATGAAATCAGGAAGGCCAAATCACACTTGGAGTTGCAGCTAGCAAGCGATGTTAAGAGTAACAAGAAGGGTTTCTTCAGGTATGTTATCAACAAGAAGAAAGTCAAGGAAAGTGTGGGCCCCTTACTGAATGAGGGAGGCAACCTAGTGACAGAGGATGTGGAAAAAGCTAATGTACTCAATGCTTTTTTTGCCTCTGTCTTCACGAACAAGGTCAGCTCCCAGACTGCTGCACTGGGCAGCACAATATGGGGAGAAGGTGACCAGCCCTCTGTGGAGAAAGAAGTGGTTCGGGACTATTTAGAAAAACTGGACAATCACAAGTCCATGGGGTCGGATGCGCTGCATCCGAGGGTGCTAAAGGAGTTGGCGAATGAGATTGCAGAGCCATTATTTTTGAAAACTCATGGCGATCGAGGGAGGTCCCGGATGACTGGAAAAAGGCTAATGTAGTGCCCATCTTTAAAAAAGGGAAGAAGGAGGATCCGGGGAACTACAGGCCAGTCAGCCTCACCTCAGTCCCTGGAAAATATAATGGAGCAGGTCCTCAAGGAATCAATTATGAAACACTTAGAGGAGAGGAAAGTGATCAGGAACAGTCAGCATGGATTCACCAAGGGGAAGTCGTGCCTGACTAACCTAATTGCCTTCTATGAGGAGATAACTGGCTCTGTGGATGAGGGGAAAGCAGTGGATGTGTTATTCCTTGACTTTAGTAAAGCTTTTGATACGCTCTCCCACAGTATTCTTGCTGGCAAGTTAAAGACGTATGGGCTGGATGAATGGACTGTAAGGTGGATAGAAAGCTGGATAAATCGTCAGGCTCAACGGGTAGTGATCAATGGCTCCACGTCTAGTTGGCAGCCGGCATCAAGCGGAGTGCCCCAAGGTTTGGTCCTGGGGCCAGTTTTGTTTAATATCTTTATTAATGATCTGGAGGATGGTGTGGACTGCACTCTCAGCAAGTTTGCAGATGACACTAAACTAGGAGGCGTGGTAGATACACTAGAGGGTAGGGATCGGGTACAGAGGGACCTAGACAAATTAGAGGATTGGGTCAAAAAAAACCTGATGAGGTTCAACAAGGACAAGTGCAGAGTCCTGCACTTAGGACGGAAGAATCCCATGCACAGCTACAGACTAGGGACTGAATGGCTAGGTAGCAGTTCTGCAGAAAAGGACCTAGGGGTCACAGTGGATGAGAAGCTGGATATGAGTCAACAGTGTGCTCTTGTTGCCAAGAAGGCTAATGGCATTTTGCGCTGTATAAGTAGGGGCATTGCCAGCAGATCGAGGAACGTGATCGTTCCCCTTTATTCGACATTGGTGAGGCTTCATCTAGAATACTGTGTCCATTTTTGGGCCCCACACTACAAGAAGGATGTGGAAAAATTGGAAAGAGTACAGCGGAGGGCAACAAAAATGATTAGGGGTCTGGAGCACATGACTTATGGGGGAGGCTGAGGGAACTGGGATTGTTTAGCCTCCAGAAGAGAAGAATGAGGGGGGATTTGATAGCAGCCTTCAACTACCTGAAGGGGGGTTCCAAAGAGGATGGAGCTCGGCTGTTCTCAGTGGTGGCAGATGACAGAACAAGGAGCAATGGTCTCAAGTTGCAGTGGGGGAGGTCCAGGTTGGACATTAGGAAACACTATTTCACTAGGAGGGTGGTGAAGCACTGGAATGCATTACCTAGGGAGGTGGTGGAGTCTCCTTCCTTGGAGGTTTTTAAGGCCCGGCTTGACAAAGCCCTGGCTGGGATGATTTAATTGGGAATTGGTCCTGCTTTGAGCAGGGGGTTGGACTAGATGACCTCTTGAGGTCCCTTCCAACCCTGATATTCTATGATGACCTCTCAAGGTCCCTTCCAGCCCTACATTTCTGAGACTTTATGAAGGGAAACCCCCTGGTGACTCCCCCTCCATTGACCCTGCTCTTCACTAACTGCCCCTCTAGCCCCCTCACTGATTCATCCTGTCCCTCCCTTTATCCCCACTAATCCAACCCTATAGACCCTACTAGATTCCTACAGTCCCAAACCTTTCAATAGTAACGGTTTGTAGTGCTGTCTTTACTCTCTGGAGGATGTGCCAAGCTCTATGCACTGACTGGCTTTTATTCTTATGTTGTTGTCTTTCGGGACCAAAGAGGACACTGACAACAGTATTACATCTTGTGAGTGTGTGGGGCTAAAAAGGCCAATGGATGAATGGCAGTCCTTTCCACACTGAATGCATACGTAGTTCGATATTAAGGAAGGAATTAGTCTCTGCCCACCAAATCTTCTGCTTACGACTCATCCTTTGTGCCTCAAAATCCATACGGCCATTAATCTCGAACCGAGTAACTTAACTGTCGACTGCTGCTCGCCACAGTGACCCATTACTGATGACTCCCAGCATCAAAGCTACACTACTTCAAGCTGTGCTTCAGTGTGTACTTGACATTGTGTTGTTTTTTCGGGCCCCCTGGCACGTGGTTACCCACTGTCAGTTCACCCTACAGCAACTCTGCTTTGGCCTTCTGGTGTCATCCGTCCCCACCAGGACTATCCCAGCACAAGGGGGATGTGCTGCGCATGGGGCCATCCCTGCTCAGTGGCTGTGCTCCAGAACCGGCTTATGGTAGCGTTACCTGCCATTTGATGCGGGGTGTGGCAGGCAGGTGTGGTAAGTGTAGGGTGACCAGATGTCCCAATTTTATAGGGACAGTCCCCATTTTTGGGTCTTTTTCTTATGTAGGCTCCTATTACCCCCCACCCCCGTCCCGATTTTTCACATTTGCTGTCTGGTCACCCTAGGTAAGTGGCACTCAGCTACCGGCCTGAGGTGAGACCTGTAGCCGGGCCGGCCCCACCTACCTGAGCTGTGTTGGAAGCTTAAATACCACCCGCGGCCAGGCTGACTTCTACACCGAACCAGCTATGTCTGCTGATTGGCTGTTGTATTGTTATTGGGCGGATCCCCTTAGTCCCTCTTGTGATTGGCGGTTTAATGCCTGTGTAACTGTAACCCTAGCAACGGCTCAAACGCCTCATTGTGATTGGTAGGTGGCTATGTCCATCGCAATGTGCGGGTGGCTGGCTAGTCCAATTCGGAGGCGGGAGGGGAGGCGAAGCCGGAAGTAGCTGTGGTGTGTTCCGCTGCTGATGTGGCCGGGGGTGGCGCTTGGCACCTAAGCTCGGAACCGGGGGTGCTCGGAGTTGAGTAAACGCGAGAGACCGGGCTCCCGGCGCAGGTGAGTGCGGGCGGGCGGGGCCCTGAGCAGAGGGTCCGACCTCAGGTGGGCCCCGAGGCCCGCGCGGACCGCCACTGAGAGGAGCCTGCTCCGGGTCCCAGGTGCCCGGCCGAGGCGGTGCTCCGAGCCCCCGCCGCCCGGCCGAGGGGGGCCGTGCTCCGAGCCCCCGCCGCCCGGCCGAGGGGGGGCCGTGCTCCGGGTCCCCTCCGTCCGGGGTGCGGTGCTCCGAGCCCCCGCCGCCCGGCCGAGGGGGGCCGTGCTCCGGGTCCCCTCCGTCCGGGGTGCTGTGCTCTGGGTCCCCGCCGCCCGGCCGAGGGGGGGCCGTGCTCCGGGCCCCCAGTGCTGTCTCTTCCTCACTTCCTAATAGGAACCATTTCCCCAAGCAGCTCTGGGTCGCTGCTGAAATAATGACCTTTGTTCCCTTCCCCCGTGTTTCCGGTTCCCTGAGAGCTCGCGGGGCGCTGCCTGATCCCAGGGTGCTGCTGCTTCTCGCTTCACGGCAGGGAAGGGCCTGGAGGCGTGTAAAAAGTAGCTAGAGAGGAGGAGCCGCGGGCTCGCTGCCACCTAGGAGAATATACAGGAGCGGCTTTCAGCGACACGAACTGATCCTCTGCAAGGGGGAAGGGAACTGAGTAGCAAGGAATAGTGTTTGAGCGGGGGTCCAACAGGAAAGAATAGCAAAGTTTGGCATGGAGAGTGAAAGGAAGAGCAAAAGTATTGAAAAAAAGCTAATCTAAGTACCACTTTTAGATCACTCATTTTCTTACTGTCACTGTGTAAACAATTGCTGTAGATATTATAAAATCGTGAATGGGAAGGGAAGTGTTGAATCACAAGTAATCTGTTAAACTGTGGAATGTACTATGATAAAATCTGAGAACCTTTGACCCTCAGAGTTTAGAGAGAGACTTTTCTAGCAGCCAAATTGCATTTTGAAATTACTATAATTCCAATATAGTCTAATTTAATCTAAATAAAATTTCCTGCTGTGTTGTTCAGATGAAGCTGCAAGTGCTCTAATTAGAAGTAATTCAGACAATTTAGTTCCATTGGAAGAATTTTTTTTGTCTCTTTGGAGCCTTCACCATTTGCTGCACTCACACCAGCTCTAGACACTGGGATCAGCTTTGCACTTATCATTTACAAGAATATTGTTAACCCTCATCCCTCCTCCCCGCCCCCAAAAAAGTGCATGCTGCCTTCCTCTGAACTGATAAAGCCTGAAAGGTTGACCCAGACAAAAGACGTAAGGCGATGCTGGTAGGAAGAAGGAAGTAATATGAAAAACTTTTCTCAACAATCTAATCCTCAAAGGCATCTGCTCTCATATTGTTAAATCAGTTTTTAGCCTGAAAATCCTACTGGATTCCACACAGCGCTTAGACACCTATATAGCGACAGTGGCAAAAAATGCCCACTTCCATGTGTGACTGGCAGAAGATAGATTCTGATGCTTTCGGACTTAGACCTGGTCACAGTGATAGTTCCCGCATACTCATACTTCATATATTTGTTCAAAAAGGGAGTAAAATGATGTTTGCTTCTTGTCTTCAGGAAAAGAGAAATATTGCATGTCCCATCATGGTGGGATATGTCAGCTATTACAGAGATAGGCAGATATATAATACAAACTTGGATGAGCTATGTGTCAATCTATTGTTACACTAAGACCATGCTCTGATAGGCAATGGAATTGGGCTTTGCTGGACCATAAAGGGACATAACATTCAGAGTAGAGGAACTCTACTGAAACACCCCATCACCAGCCCCAGATTTTCAAAGCAAGGCTCTATGAGCAAAACCATCCCAGCTCAGTTGTCATAGGGATATATGAAGAAGAGGCATCTCTTGGGTAACTAGGGCCCAAATTATACTGGGATATATAGATTGGCATTCTATCTATTTGTATAGACTGACATTAGGTCCCTACCAAATTCAGGGTCCATTCTGGTCAATTTTAAAGCCAGAGGGTGTTAAAATTAGTCAATTTCACAATTTCAGATATTTACATCTAAAATTTCAGTGTTGTAACTGTGGGGGTCCTGACCCAAAATGGGATCGTGGGGAGGTTGCAAAGTTGTTCATAGAATCATAGAATATCAGGGTTGGAAGGGACCTCAAGAGGTCTTCTAGTCCAACCCCTGCTCAAAGCAGGACCAATTCCCAACTAAATCATCCCAGCCAGGGCTTTGTCAAGCCGGGCCTTAAAAACCTCCAAGGAAGGAGACTCCACCACCTCCCTAGGTAACGCATTCCAGTGTTTCACCACCCTCCTAGTGAAATAGTTTTTCCTAATATCCAACCTGGACCTCCCCCACTGCAACTTGAGACCATTGCTCCTTGTTCTGTCATCTGCCACCACTGAGAACAGCCGAGCTCCATCCTCTTTGGAACTCCGCTTCAGGTAGTTGAAGGCTGTGTGAGGGAGGGGTCCCAGGATTGCCACCCTCACTTCTGTGCTACCTTCAGACCTGGTTTCTGAAGGCAGCAGCCCCCGAGCTTCCTGCAGTTAGAGGTGGTTCCCGGAGGTGGGTAAGATCTTCCCCCATGCTGCTGGGACTGCCCCAGCTGGGGGCTTGTGGCTGCTAGTTCAGGCCAATGACAGATTAAGGCGGGGCCCCCTGGAAAAATGGGTGCCTCAGCCCCAGAAGATGCCACAAGGCAGAAGCCCAGACTGGGTCACAGAGTCCTAGCAGAGCCCTGGGGGAAGAAGCCTTGAGCTTGGGCAACCCGGACCCCATCTGCAGCAGTGGGGCTGAAGCCTCAAGCCTGGGCAGCCTTGAGCCTGGACTGCCTCGAGCCCCAGTGGGGGGGCAGAAACTGCCCCGGCTTGGGGGCGGGGGATGGTGGAAGCCCTGAGCCAGGGCTGCACCAGCTGGAGCTGGGCTCGGGGCAGGGGGAGTGAGGAGGGACTGGAGCCCAGCTCCCAGGCTGCTTCAGTGCAGAAGTGAGGGTGTACCACCCTCATTTCTGCGCTGCCTCTGGAGGTGGATCTGATCTCCCCACTAAGAGCGGCCATGCAGGGGAAGGACAACTCCTGTCCCTCCCCAGTGTGAGCAGCTGGGAGCCCCTGGCCCAGCAGCAGGGGAGATGAGATTTCACAGGGAAAGGCTGACTTCACGGTCCGTGACACATTTTTCATGGCTGTGAAATTGGTAGGGCCTTAACTGAAATTAATCACAGTAATAGAATTGGATACCAAATACAAATACACCTCTTCCTCGATATAATGCTGTCCTCGGGAGCCAAAACATTTTACCACATTATAGGTGAAACTGCGTTATATTGAACTTGCTTTGATCCACCGGAGTGCGCAGCCCCGGAGCACTGCTTTACTGCGTTATATCCGAATTCGTGTTATATCGGGTCGCGTTATATTGAGGTAGCGGTGTACATTGTATTCATTGTTATCCTGGTAGGGCAACATTCTCCTCTCTTCACTGTACTGTGTGTTGTAAGGTGCTTTTGTGTATGGAGACTATGTAAGGAGGAGGTAATTTATCTCGCCAACCAACATGTCCTTGGCTCTGAGGCATTAGGCAAGTCTTGTATATCACTTCTGTGAACTATATTCACAAGTAAGTATGAAATTAGTGCAGACTTCAGAGGACTCTTGTCATATGAGTGTTTGGAGTGATTTTTAAGGGTAGCTCCATGTGGAGTCCATTCCAGGGATCCAAATGCGGGGATAAATGAGGTTGGGTCTGTAGTTGAGGTAACTGATTGGAATTCTTGTATAAAAAAGGAAGCTTCTGACTAATGCTGCCATTAGAGACTGGAGAGGAAGCAGGGGGATCCAGAAATATCTCTCAGATTATGAATCTTAGACAGATGGTGGCCACAGTCATTGGGGCTGGCATCCCCACTAAGTTATCTAGGTGCTTGCACCAAACAACTAGCATTTCCTGTTTCTTATCTAGATTAGGGTTTAGATAAGTGACCTTGCTGCAGCTCAAGATAGGAGAAGCACTGGAAAAACAAAAGTGCTGTACTGCCCAAATTTGATGAAAGACCTAGGGCTGAGTTTCATGCACACACTGACGGCACCATTTCCCAACCCACTAATTCTCTTCCCAGCAACCTTACAAGTGTTGAACAGGACAGATGATAGATTAAAACCCTGCAGAACCCTATGTGAGAAGATTCTCTGTGGCAATGAGTAGTTTCACACCACCCAGTGCACTGTGAAAGATAGGAATGGAAGTATCATCTTGCTCACACCTGTCAGGGTTTACAGTCAGATTAATAATACCTCCTGGTTCAACATATCAAAGACTACTTACGGGCCTTGCAGGCTTATTGGGGACACCTAATGTTTGCCCATCATAAGACGAGAATTTCAACCAGTGGGACAAGTGCAGTTTCAATATTGAACCTAAGCTGGACTTTGTATTGAGGCAGGTCAAGGAAATCTGAGGGCTCCAGATGATGTAAGAGTTGCCTTCCCATGACTTCTCATAATCTTACCCAAAAAGGGCATGTTATTGATGGGGCAATCATGAGATCACACTGGCTAGGTAGATGGTGAGCTGCAACTACTGTTCAACCTTGACTTGATACTGCACAATATTTTGATTAAAAAAATAGAATGATATAAAATTAACATGGCACACATTAAATGGATTAAAAACTGGCTAACTGATAGGTCTCAAAATGTAATTGTAGATGGAGAATTATTATCAAGCAGGTGTGTTCTGAGTTGGGGTCCCATGTGGCTCAGTTCTTGGCCTTGCGCTTTTAAACATTTTTATCAGTGATCTGGAAGAAAACATAAAGTCATAGCTGATTAAAGTTTGCAGAGGACACAAATTAGGGGAGTGGTAAATAATGAAGAGGACTGATTCAAAGCAATCTAGCTTGCTTGGAAAACTGGGAGCAAGCAAACAATGTGCGTTTTAATACAGCTAAATGTAAATGTGTACATCTAAGAACAGAATGTAGGCCATACTTACAGGATGGGGGACTCTCTCCTGGAAAGCAGTGGCTGAAAAACATTATGGTGTCATGGTGGATAATCAGCTGAACATGACCTCCCATTGCAGTGTTGTGGTCAAAAGGGCTAATGCAATCCTCAGAGGCATAAAAAGGAAACTCTTTAGTAGGAGTATAGAACGGATATTTTATCTCTGTATTTGGCACTGGCATAACGGCTGCTGGAATCCTGTGTGCAGTTCTGGTGCCCACAATTCAAAAGGATGTTGATAAATTGGAGAGGGGTCAGAGAAGAGCCACAAAAATGATTAAAGGATTAGAAAACCTGCCTTATAGTGATAGATTCAAAGAGCTCAATCTGTTTATCTTAAAGAGAAGACTAAGGGGTGAATTGCTTACAGTCTGTATGTATCTACTTGGGAAACAAATATTTAATAATGGGGTCTTCAGTTTAGCAGAGAAAGGTATAGCATGATCCTGTAGCTGGAAGTTGAAGCTAGACCAATTCAGACTGGAAATAAGGTGTAAATTTTTAGTGCTGAGAGTAATTAACCATTGGAACAATTTACCAAGAGTTGGAGTGGATTATCCATCACTGACAATTTAAAAATTATAATTGTATGTTTGTCTAAAACACATGCTCTAGCAATTATTTTGGGGAAGTTCTCTGGCCTGTGTGATGCAGGAAGTCAGACGAGATGATCACAATGGTCCCTTTTGGCCATGGAATCTATGAATCTAAGAAAATTTATATAACTTGATTGTTTCACTCTTGCCTTATCTTTCTTCTCCCCCTTCCTTCAGTCTGTTTGTATCATCCACCTATTGTGTCTTGCCTTGAACCAAATAATAAACTTAGTTTTTGTGCCAATCCTCTTACTTCACATCTGTGCAGCACCTTGCATATTGAGGCCTCTAGATGCTTCTGTAATACTAGTAATCTCAAGCAAAGGCCTAACTACTATGCATTTCTGCTAAACTAGCACCTTGCCCTCCATTAAAAACAAGTATCAAATCCAGTGCATGTGAGGGCATTGTATCTGAATATCTGCCAGCTATCCATTTATTAAGCAATGATCGTTAGTCATAGAAAAAGTAACTCAAATAAAACTTACAAACCTCCTTAAGTTCTCAATAACTTCCCCTTTGAAAGTGTGTGTGAGAGTTCCTGTTCTCTCCATTCCCTTCTATTTAACAGGTTAAATTAAAACCCTTCACTCTATTTTTTAAGCACTTGGAGGAGAAAAAGGTGACCATAGAATATCAGGGTTGGAAGGAACATCAGGAGGTCATCTAGTCCAACCCCCAGCTCAAAGCAGGACCAATTCCCAACTAAATCATCCCAGCCAGGGCTTTGTCAAGCCTGACCTTAAAAACCTCTAAGGAAGGAAATTCCACCACCTCCCTATGTAACCCATTCCAGTGCTTCACCACCCTCCTAGTGAAAAAGTTTTTCCTAATATCTAACCTAAACCTCCCCCACTGCCACTTGAGACCATTACTCCTTGTTCTGTCATCTGGTACCCCTGAGAACAGTCTAGATCCATCTTTTTTGGAACCCCTTTTCAGGTAGTTGAAAGCAGCTATCAAATCCCCCCTCATTCTTCTCTTCGGCAGACTAAACAATCCCAGTTTCCTCAGCCTCTCCTCATAAGTCAAGTGCTCCAGCCCCCTAATAATTTTTGTTGCCCTCCGCTGGACTCCGCCCTCCAATTTTTCCACATCCTCCTTGTAGTGTGGGGCCCAAAACTGGACACAGTACTCCAGATGAGGCCTCACCAATGTCGAATAGAGGGGAACGATCACGTTCCTTGATCTGCTGGCAATACCCCTACTTATACAGCCCAAAATGCCGTTAGCCTTCTTAGCAACAAGGGCACGCTGTTGACTCATATCCAGCTTCTCGTCCACTGTAACCCCTAGGTCCTTTTCTGCAGAATTGCTGCCTAGCCATTCAGTCCCTAGTCTGTAACAGGATTCTTCCGTCCTAAGTGCAGGACTCTGCACTTGTCCTTGTTGAACCTCATCAGGTTTCTTTTGGCCCAATCCTCTAATTTGTCTAGGTCCCTCTGTACCCTATCCCTACCCTCCAGCATATCTACCACTCTTCCCAGTTTAGTGTCATCTGCAAACTTGCTGAGAGTGCAGTACACGCTATCCTCCAGATCATTAATGAAGATATTGAACAAAACTGGCCCCAGGACCGACCCTTGGGGCACTCCGCTTGAAACCAGCTGCCAACTAGACATGGAGCCATTGACCACCACCCGTTGAGCCTGACGAGCTAGCCAGCTTTCTATCCGCCTTATAGTCCATTCATCCAGCCCATACTTCTTTAACTTGCTGGCAAGAATACTGTGGGAGACCGTATCAAAAGCTTTGCTAAAGTCAAGGAATAACAAATCCACTGCTTTTCCCTCATCCCACAGACCCAGTTATCTCCTCATAGAAGGCAATTAGGTTAGTCAGGCATGACTTGCCCTTGGTGAATCCATGCTGACTGTTCCTGATCACTTTCCTCTCCTCTAAGTGTTTCAGAATTGATTCCTTGAGGACCTGCTCCATGATTTTTCCAGGGACTGAGGTGAGGCTGACTGGCCTGTAGTTCCCCGGATCCTCCTTCTTCCCTTTTTTAAAGATGGGCACTACATTAGCCTTTTTCCAGTGATCCGGGACCTCCCCTGATCGCCATGAGTTTTCAAAGATAATGGCCAATGGCTCTGCAGTCACATCCACCAACTCCTTTAACACCCTCGGATGCAGCGCATCTGGCCCCATGGACTTGTGATTGTCCAGTTTTTTCTAAATAGTCCCGAACCACTTCTTTCTCCACAGAGGGCTGGTCACCTCCTCCCCATACTATGCTGCTCAGTGCAGCAGTCTGGGAGCTGACCTTGCTTGTGAAGACAGAGGCAAAAAAAGCATTGAGTATATTAGCTTTTTCCACATCCTCTGTCACTAGGTTGCCTCCCTCATTTAGTAAGTGGCCCACACTTTCCTTGACTTTCTTCTTGTTGATAACATACCTGAAGAAACCCTTCTTGTTACTCTTAACATCGCTTGCTAGCTGCAACTCCCAAGTGTGATTTGGCCTTCCTGATTTCACTCCTGCATGCTTGAGCAATATTTTTATACTCCTCCCTGGTCATTTGTCCAATCTTCCACTTCTTGTAAGCTTCTTTTTTGTGTTTTTAAGATCCGTAAGGATTTCACTGTTAAGCCAAGCTGGTTGCCTGCCATATTTACTATTCTTTCTACACATCGGGATGTTTTTGTCCTGCAACCTCAATAAGGATTCTTTAAAATACAGCCAGCTCTCTTGGACTCCTTTCCCCCTCATGTTGTTCTCCCAGGGGATCCTGCTGATCAGTTCCCTGAAGGAGTCAAAGTCTGCTTTTCTGAAGTCCAGGGTCCGTATTCTGCTGCTCTCCTTTCTTCCTTGTGTCAGGCTCCTGAACTTCACCATCTCATGGTCACTGCCTCCCAGGTTCCCATCCACTTTTGCTTCCCCTACTTATTCTTCCCGGTTTGTGAGCAGCAGGTCTAGAAGAGCTCTGCCCCTAGTTGGTTCCTCCAGCTCTTGCACCAGGAAATTGTCCCCTACACTTTCCAAAAACTTCCTGGATTGTCTGTGCACCGCTGTATTGCTCTCCCAGCAGGTATCAAGGTGATTAAAGTCTTCCATGAGAACCAGGGCCTGCGATCTAGTAACTTCTGCTAGTTGCCGGAAGAAAGCCTCGTCCACCTCATCCCCCTGGTCTGGTGGTCTATAGCATACTCCCACCACGACATCACTCTTGTTGCTCACACTTCTAAACTTAATCCAGAGACTCTCAGGTTTTTCTGCAGTTTCATACTGGAGCTCTGAGCAGTCATACTCCTCTCTTACATACAATGCAACTCCCCCACCTTTTCTGCCCTGTCTGTCCTTCCTGAACAGTTTATATCCATCCATGACAGTACTCCAGTCATGTGAGTTATCCCATCAAGTCTCTGTTATTCCAATCACATCATAGTTCCTTGACTGTGCCAGGACTTCCAGTTCTCCCTGCTTGTTTCCCAGGCTTCTTGCATTTGTGAATTGGCACTTAAGATAACTCGCTGATTGTCCCGCTTTCTCAGTCTGAGACAGGAGTCCTCCCCTCTTGCACTCTCCTGCTCGTGCTTCCTCCCGGTATCCCATTTCTCCACTTACCTCAGGGCTTTGGTCTCCTTCTCCCGGTGAACCTAGTTTAAAGCCCTCCTCACTAGGTTAGCCAGTCAACAGGAACAGTCAACATGAATTCACCAAGGGCAAGTCATGCCTGACTAACCTGATTGCCTTCTATGATGAGATAATTAGCTCTGTGGATATCGGGAGAGCAGTAGACATGATATAGGTTGACTTTAGCAAAGCTTTTGATATAGTCTCCCACAGTATTCTTGCCAGCAACTTAAAAAAGTATGGTTGGATTAATGGACTATAAGGTGAATAGAAAGCTGGCTAGATCGTCGGGCTCAACGGGTAGTGATCAACAGCTCAGTGTCTAGTTGGCAGCCGGTATCAAGTGGAGTGCCCCAGGGGTTGGTCTTGGGGCCGGTTTTATTCAACATCTACATTAATTATCTGGATGATGGGATGGATTGCACCCTCAGGAAGTTTGTGGATGATACTAAACTGGGGGGAGAGGTAGATACTCTCGAGGGTAGGGATAGGGTTCAGAGTGACCTAGACAAATTGGAGGATTGGACAAAAGAAATCTGATGAGGTTCAACAAGGACAAGTGCAGAGTCCTCCACTTAGGACAAAATAATCCCATGCGCTGCAACAGGCTGGGGACCAACTGGCTAAGCGGCAGTTCTGCAGAAAAGGACCTGGGGATTACAGTGGGCGAGAAGCTGGATGTGAGTCAACAACGTGCCCTTCTTGCCAAGAAGGCTAATGACATATTGGGCTGCATTAGCAGGACCATTGCCAGCAGATCGAAGGAAGTGATTATTCCCCTCTATTCAGCACTGCTGAGGCCACATCTGGAGCATTGCATCCAGTTTAGTGACCCCCCCCCCCACTACAGAAAGGATGTGAACAAATTGGAGAGAGTCCAGCAGAGGGCAGTGAAAATGATTTGGGGTCTGGGGCACATGACTCATGAGGAGAGGCTGAGGGAACTGGGGTTATTTAGTCTGCAGAAGAAGAGTGTGTGTGTGTGGGGGGGGGGGGGGATTCGATAGCAGCCTTCCACTATCTGAAGGGGGGGTTCCAAAGAGGATGGAGCTCGGTTGTTCTCAGTGATGACAGAACAAGAAGCAATGGTCTCAAGTTGCAGTGGGGAGGTCTAGGTTGGGTATTAGGAAAAAACTTTTTCACTAGGAGGGTGGTGAAGCACTGGAATGGGTTACATAGGGAGGTGGTGGTATATCCATCTTCAGAGGTTTTTAAGGCCCGGCTTGACGAAGCTCTGGCTGGGATGATTTAGTTGGGAATTGGTCCTGCTTTGAGCAGGGGTTTGGACTAGATGACCTCCTGAGGTCTCTTCCAACCCTAATTTTCTATGATTCTATTCTACTGGAATACCAAAGGCATTCCATCATCTCAAGTATTTCCTTTCCTTTCAAATATGGTACCTAAATGCTTCCCCCCAGTTGCTCTCCAGTATCTCAGTTCTCTGCTTGCTAAATCCTTCGAGAACCACAAACATTCTCAAAGCAGCTTAATTCTATTTTGTAAAAAAAGTTCTCATGAGATTTCTCTTGGTTTGTAGTTTCCAAGTTATCACAGTCATGAAACAAGAATATCAATCTTCTGTCAAAGAGATTTAATAGCAGGTAATGCAGCTATCTGATAAAACTCATGTTTTGGCCACGGTGTTGCACTGGGAACTCATGTTCAGATATTTATTCACCAGGACCCCCAAATCTTCTTCAGAGTAGTGTAAGTATGGCCTACATTCTTTTTTCCTAGATGAATACATTTACTTTTGGCTGTTAGTAAAACTTATATTGTTTACCAAGTGATCTGCACTGGTCTGTATCAGCAACCTTTCCTCTTCATTATTTACCACTCCATCAATCTTTGTGTCATCTGCAAACTTTATCAGTGATTACTTTGTTTTTTTCCAGGTCACTGATCAAAATGTTAAATAGTGTAGGGCAGAGCCGTAACTAAGCATTTTAGTGCTTGGGGTGAGCAAGCATATTTCGCCCCCTACTGTTTTTTCGCCATTTTCCCACCTCCAAGCCTTTGCGTTTTGGACGACTGTCCTCCTCGCCCTGCCCTGGTTACAGCTCTGGTGTAGGGCCAAGAATCGATCCTTGCAGGACCCCAGTAGAAACACACTCACTCATTGATGATTCCCCATTTACAATTACATTTGGAGATATGTCAGCCAGTCTGTAATACATATAATATAAGCCATGTTAATTTTGTATGGTTTTAGTTTCTTCATAGAAATATCGTGCAATACCATGTCAGAGTCTTACTGAAGTCTAAATATGTTATATCAACACTTTACCTTTTATCAGCCAAACTTGTAATCTCATAGAAAAAAACTCAAGTTTGACAGCATCTATTTTTCATAAACCTGTGATGATTGGCATTAATTATATAACCCTCCTTTAATTCTTTCGTAATCGAGTCTTGTATTAGCTGTTCCATTATTTTGTCTGGGATTGATGTCCGGTTTACAGACATATAATCCATCACCCAGGTCATCCTGTTTGCCCTCTTTAACTATTGGAGCATCTTTAGTTTTCTTCCAGTCTTCTGAAACTTCCCCAGGGTTCCAAGTGTTATTGAAAATGTAGCACCTTGGCCAGCTTTTTAAAAATTCTTTGATGCTAATTATCTGGACCTGCAGATCTAAAAATGTCTAGCTTTAGTAGCTGCTGTTTAACATCTTCCCAAGTTGTTATTGGAATAGAAAGTGTTTCTGCATCATATATGATTACATATTTTTCCCCAAATACCAAGCAGAAATATATATTGAACACTTTTATGCCTTTTTTGAAGTACTATTGACAATGTTACCTATTACGGGTTCCCCCTGGGGTGCCACCTGGAACTGGGGTACCACTGAGCCCCCCTGACCCACCAGCCTGGGGTCCCTCTCACCCTGTGCTAAGTTGCCAAGTTGCTGTGCTACGTTGCCAAGTCCTCCAAGTTTGCTCTTTCACCAGCATTCACACAGGTAGGGGACACACCCAGCTGCTGTACTTACAGGCTGCTGTGATCAGCTCTGCATGGGGAGGCTAGAGCTAAGGAATTGCCCAGCTGCTCAAGAGCACATCCCCTTCTGGGGTATAAACCCACAATTATACAGTCTTGCACTGCACAGAGATATGTACAGCGTAAGCTCATGAAATTTGCCTCCTCCCTCAATGTGGCGAGGGCATATACAACAGCTTTTTGCCCCAAGTTATGACTCCCACACACTGGTTTGTGATAAAGCAAAAACAAATGTATTAACTACAAGAGAGAGATTTTTAAGTCCAGTGAAAGAAGTGTTCAGTTTGAACAGTGTTTGGAGTGAAGAAAAATGTTTGGTCTTAAGTTACTTAAGCACTTTTGAAAATTTTACCACATGTTAAAATCCTCCAGTCCAAGACATATGCCTTTATTGCTGAGTAAGAAGCTGGCAGTAGTGACACCATAAGAATTTTTTTTTAAAATGTACTTTGTCTTTTGTATATTTTAACCCCCTAAAAATGTCACCATAAGTGTCCCTTTTATTCTTTTGAAAATATGGTCACTTTACTCAGTAGGTGTTTCCAGAACTGCATTATCAGACCGTTTGAAACAGTAATAATGTGACAGTAATAAGAAACTATGTGAATTGCTCCTTTCCTTCACCCCTACATTAACAGAAGACTTTAGGTGATAGGAATGTTTCTTTTTTGGAGTGGCCATCTGTTTCTGTGGCACGGTTAGCTACTTTGAAGGTATGGATCTAAATTAATGGTTGACATAAATGTTGACATTGACTTTCTTATACCAATGGAGAACTTGGCGAATGATCTCAAAGGAATGCTTCTCTTATATGTGCACTCTGCCACAGAGTGCAGCAGAGAACTCTAAAATCTGCCATTCTGGAAGATGATCAGCTTAAACAACAAGAAATACCTCATCATCCACAAGAATCTCTCAAATTAATGTTGTTCATTGTAATAAAGTACCCAGAAGTCTGCTGAGCACTTTACGGTAAACCTAGGGAGAGACTGCACCTGCCCCAAAATGCTGATAGTCTAAATGTAAACTGGGATAAAGCAAGTAAGGGAGACTACCAGTGGGAGGAGAAGGATGGGAATTATACTAACATAATCATACTGTGATTCAGGGCTGGTCTGTGCTGAAAACATACATCAACAGAGCTCTGCTCTTAGGGGTATGAAATCCAGACCAATAAGAGACATAGCTATGCTGACATAACCCCAAGTGTAGACAGTATTAGGTTAATAGAAGAATTCTTCTGTCGTCCTAGCTACTGTCTTTTGGGGAGGTGGAGAACCCTTCCGATCGCTATTGTGAGTGTCTACACTGAAGTGCTACAGTGGTGCAGCGCAGCATTTTAAGTGTAGACATAATCTTAATTTAGGCACATATTGTTAGTTTTAGTTAAATATTCATTCATTCATACTGGTTAAAGCAGTAGACTGAGGTTCTGGAAATCTAAGTTCAGTTCCTGGCTCTGCTGCAGACTCCCTATGTGACCTTGGGCAAGGCACTTAATCCCTGTGTCTCAGTTCTTCATATGTAACATGGGAATAACAGATACTTCCTTTGTTCCACCATTTGTCTACCTTGCCTTTTTAAATTGGCCCCTATTTGGGGTCAATTATTGTCTTTTGCTATGCATTTGCATCGCACCTAGTGCCACGGGGCCCTGATCTTTGTTGGGACATCTAGGTACATTTTTTTTATTACTGAAAAAGATCAAGAGTAAGTGACCATTGTGAATATTAATGACTCACTTGTAGGTGTCACAGAAGTAATAAGATTTCAGGAAGAATTTAAATATATTTTAAAAGTGAACTTGAAAGACTTGCCAAGACCTGAGTTCAGTCCCAGGTCTTTGTGCTTGTAGCACCCAAATATGTGCCCTACCATAATGTTTCTCCTGTTACAGTAGATGCCACCATGGATGCCTAATGAAGCAGTTATCATCCTTATCCATACTCATAGAATCATAGAATATCAGAGTTGGAAGGGACCTCAAGAGGTCATCTAGTCCAACCCCCTGCTCAAAGCAGGACCAATTCCCAGCTAAATCATCCCAGCCAGGGCTTTGTCAAGCCGGGCCTTAAAAACCTCCAAGGAAGGAGACTCCACCACCTCCCTAGGTAACGCATTCCAGTGTTTCACCACCCTCCTAGTGAAATAGTTTTTCCTGATATCCAACCTGGACCTCCCCCACCGCAACTTGAGACCATTGCTCCTTGTTCTGTCATCTGCCACCACTGAGAACAGCCGAGCTCCATCCTCTTTGGAACCCCCCTTCAGGTAGTTGAAGGCTGCTATCAAATCCCCCCTCATTCTTCTCTTCTGGAGACTAAACAATCCCAGTTCTCTCAGCCTCTCCTCATAAGTCATTTGCTCCAGACCCCTAATCATTTTTGTTGCCCTCCGCTGGACTCTTTCCAATTTTTCCACATCCTTCTTGTAGTGTGGGGCCCAAAACTGGACACAGTATTCCAGATGAGGCCTCACCAATGTCGAATAAAGGGGAACTATCACGTTCCTCGATCTGCTGGCAATGCCCCTACTTATACAGCCCAAAATGCCGTTAGCCTTCTTGGCAACAAGAGCACACTGTTGACTTCTATCCAGCTTCTCATCCACTGTGACCCCTAGGTCCTTTTCAGCAGAACTGCTACCTAGCCATTCGGTCCCTAGTCTGTAGCAGTGCATGGGATTCTTCCGTCCTAAGTGCAGGACTCTGCACTTGTCCTTGTTGAACCTCATCAGGTTTTTTTCTGCCCAATCCTCTAATTTGTCTAGGTCCCTCTGTATCCGATCCCTACCCTCTAGTGTATCTACCACGCCTCCTAGTTTAGTGTCATCTGCAAACTTGCTGAGAGTGCAGTCCACACCATCCTCCAGATCATTAATAAAGATATTAAACAAAACCGGCCCCAGGACCGACCCTTGGGGCACTCCACTTGAAACCGGCTGCCAACTAGACATGGAGCCATTGATCACTACCCGTTGAGCCCGACGATCTAGCCAGCTTTCTATCCACCTTACAGTCCATTCATCCAGCCCATACTTCTTTAACTTGGTGGCAAGAATACTGTGGGAGACAGTATCAAAAGCTTTGCTAAAGTCAAGAAATAACACATCCACTGCTTTCCCCTCATCCACAGAGCCAGTTATCTCATCATAGAAGGCAATTAGGTTAGTCAGGCACGACTTCCCCTTCGTGAATCCATGCTGACTGTTCCTGATCACTTTCCTTTCCTCTAAATGTTTCATAATTGATTCCTTGAGGACCTGCTCCATAATTTTTCCAGGGACTGAGGTGAGGCTGACTGGCCTGTAGTTCCCCGGATCCTCCTTCTTCCCTTTTTTAAAGATGGGCACTACATTAGCCTTTTTCCAGTCATCTGGGACCTCCCCCGATCGCCATGAGTTTTCAAAAATAATGGCTAATGGCTCTGCAATCTCACCCGCCAACTCCTTTAGCACCCTCGGATGCAGCGCATCCGGCCCCATGGACTTGTGCACGTCCAGTTTTTCTAAATAGTCCCGAACCACTTCTTTCTCCACAGAGGGCTGGTCACCTTCTCCCCATGCTGTACTGCCCAGTGCAGCAATCTGGGAGCTGACCTTGTGCGTGAAGACAGAGGCAAAAAAATCATTGAGTACATTAGCTTTTTCCACATCCTCGGTCACTAGGTTGCCTCCCTCATTCAGTAAGGGGCCCACACTTTCCTTGATTTTCTTCTTGTTGCTAACATACCTGAAGAAACCCTTCTTGTTACTCTTAACATCTCTTGCTAACTGCAACTCCAAGTGTGATTTGGCCTTCCTGATTTCACTCCTGCACGCCTGAGCAATATTTTTATACTCCTCCCTGGTCATTTGTCCAATCTTCCACTTCTTATAAGCCTCTTTTTTGCGTTTAAGATCAGCAAGGATTTCACTGTTTAGCCAAGCTGGTCGCCTGCCATATTTACTATTCTTTCTACACATCGGGATGGTTTGTTCCTGCAACCTCAATAAGGATTCTTTAAAATACAGCCAGCTCTCCTGGACCCCTTTGCCCTTCATTTTATTCTCCCAGGGGATCCTGCCCATCTGTTCCCTGAGGGAGTCAGTCTGCTTTTCTGAAGTCCAGGGTCCATATTCTGCTGCTCTCCTTTCTTCCTTGTGTCAGGATCCTGAACTCGACCATGTCATGGTCACTGCCTCCCAGGTTCCCATCCACTTTTGCTTCCCCTACTAGTTCTTCCCTGTTTGTGAGCAGCAGGTCAAGAAAAGCTTTGCCCCTAGTTGGTTCCTCCAGCACTTGCACCAGGAAATTGTCCCCTACGCTTTCCAAAAATTTCCTGGATTGCCTGTGCACCGCTGTATTGCTCTCCCAGCAGATATCAGGGTGATTAAAGTCTCCCATGAGAACCAGGGCCTGCGATCTAGCAACTTCTGCTAGTTGCCAGAAGAAAGCCTCGTCCACCTCATCCCCCTGGTCTGGTGGTCTATAGCAGACTCCAACCACGACATCACCCTTGTTGCTCCCACTTCTCAACTTGATCCAGAGACTCTCAGGTTTTTCTGCAGTATCATACCGGAGCTCTGAGCAGTCATACTCCTCTCTTACATACAACGCAACTCCCCCACCTTTTCTGCCCTGCCTGTCCTTCCTGAACAGTTTATATCCATCCATGACAGTACTCCAGTCATGTGAGTTATCCCACCAAGTCTCTGTTATTCCAATCACATCATAGTTCCCTGACTGTGCCAGGACTTCCAGTTCTCCCTGCTTGTTTCCCAGGCTTCTTGCATTTGTGTATAGGCACTTAAGATAACTCAATGATCGTCCCTCTTTCTCAGCATGAGACAGGAGTCCTCCCCTGTTGCGCTCTCCTGCTTGTGCTTCCTCCCAGGATCCCATTTCCCCACTTACCTCAGGGCTTTGGTCTCCTTCCCCCGGTGAACCTAGTTTAAAGCCCTCCTCACTAGGTTAGCCAGCCTGCTGGCGAAGATGCTCTTCCCTCTCTTCGTTAGGTTGAGCCCGTCTCTGCCTAGCACTCCTTCTTCTTGGAACACCATCCCATGGTCGAAGAATCCAAAGCCTTCTCTCCGACACCACCTGCGTAGCCATTCGTTGACTTCCACGATTCGACGGTCTCTACCCCGGCCTTTTCCTTGCACAGGGAGGATGGACGAGAACACCACTTGCGCCTCAAACTCCTTTATCCTTCTTCCCAGAGCCACGTAGTCTGCAGTGATCCGCTCAAGGTCATTCTTGGCAGTATCATTGGTGCCCACGTGGAGAAGCAGGAAGGGGTAGCGATCCGAGGGCTTGATGAGTCTCGGCAGTCTCTCCGTCACATCGTGTATCCTAGCTCCTGGCAAGCAGCAGACCTCTCGGTTTTCCCGGTCAGGGCGGCAGATAGATGACTCAGTCCCCCTGAGGAGGGAGTCCCCGACCACCACCACCCTCCTCCTCCTCTTGGGAGTGGTGGTCGTGGAACCCCCATCCCTAGGACAGTGCATCTTTTGCCTTCCAATCGGTGGAGTCTCCTTCTGCTCCCTTCCCTCAGATGGGCCATCTAGTCCACTCTCCGCATTAGCACCTGTAGAGAGAACATGGAAATGATTGCTCACCTGTATCTCCATTGCTGGTGCATGGACGCTCCTCTTTCTCCTTCTGGAGGTCACATGCTGCCAAACCTCTTCACAATCCTTCTGTCCCTGCTGCGCCTGCTCTGAATCTTCAGAACATTGTGGCCGTAGAAGCATCTCCTGACGTCTGTCCAGGAAATCTTCATTTTCCCTTATGCAACGCAGAGTCGATACTTGTTTCTCCAGCCCTCGAACCTTCTCCTCCAATATGGAGACCAGCTTGCACTTTGTACAGACAAAGTCACTTCTGTCCTGCGGAAGAAAGACAAACATGGCACAACCTGTGCAGGTTACAACAGCTGATCGCTCACCTTCCATATCACCGTCCTCTTAGGAGCTTCCTCAACTGTTGCAGGATCTACTCGGAGAAACCTGCAGATGAAAGCCTCAGTGCGCTCTCCCCACGCGAACTCCCAGGCAAACTCCTGCTGTTAGCCTCTGCTGTTCGCCGCTCAGCTGGTTCGCTGCTGACTGCCCTTATATACCAGTCAGGCCCACTCAAGGCCCACCAACACAGCCCCCCTAATGCAGCACTTAGCGTACCTCCTCTTGGACAGCTCCCAGGCAAACTCCTGCTGTTAGCCTCTGCTGTTCGCCGCTCAGCTGGTTCGCTGCTGACTGCCCTTATATACCAGTCAGGCCCACTCAAGGCCCACCAACACAGCCCCCCTAATGCAGCACTTAGCGTACCTCCTCTTGGACAGCTCCCAGGCAAACTCCTGCTGTTAGCCTCTGCTGTTCGCCGCTCAGCTGGTTCGCTGCTGACTGCCCTTATATACCAGTCAGGCCCACTCAAGGCCCACCTGGAACAAAGCACTCCCAATTCACACTTTTCAAACAAACAAGCAAGCAATCAAGCACACGGTCAAACTGACCAACTGTCCCAGCAGCAGGCACTCAGATACTCACCAACACAGCCCCCCTAATGCAGCACTTAGCGTACCTCCTCTTGGACAGCTCCCAGGCAAACTCCTGCTGTTAGCCTCTGCTGTTCGCCGCTCAGCTGGTTCGCTGCTGACTGCCCTTATATACCAGTCAGGCCCACTCAAGGCCCACCAACACAGCCCCCCTAATGCAGCACTTAGCGTACCTCCTCTTGGACAGCTCCCAGGCAAACTCCTGCTGTTAGCCTCTGCTGTTCGCCGCCATGGGGTCTTAAAGTAGCTCTTAAGTCCTTTAAAGAATGTAATGCATCATCCATCTTGGAACTAAACAGATCCTGACCCTCACAGGTCAGAAACAAAAAACCAATATATGGAGATATACCTATCTCATAGAACTGGAAGGGACCCTGAAAGGTCATCGAGTCCAGCCCCCTGCCTTCACTAGCAGGACCAAATACTGATTTTTGCCCCAGATCCCTAAGTGGCCCCCTCAAGGATTGAACTCACAACCCTGGGATTAGCAGGCCAATACTCAAACCACTGAGCTATCCCTCCCCCCAGTTTGTTCACATGTGCACTGGTTCTCAGCTTTAGTAGTGACTTTCTTTTGCTCTTCAACTTAAGAGCACTAGAATTTGGAAGACAGATCCAGAAAGCATGATGGAATATCATGATAGCAGAAGGATGACTAGGTAAGAAGAGGGAAAAGAAAACAGCTTATTGAAAGGTATTTTCACTGAGACATGGCTGCATGGATCCAAACAATCTAATTTTGATTTTCCCACAAGCACCCACCCTATTTGAGGGGAGGAACAATAAGACAGAGAGCAGCAGTTGACTTGAAGGCACTAATGCAAATATTCTTTCTGAAAGCTTTCTGGCACCTTGTTCCAAACTGCACTGTGTCCCGAGTATTGAGTTCTACTTTAAGAAGTTGCCTTTAGCAACATTCAGAACTTTAAAGGGTCTGTAGAATAATGCTGTTTACCAGTACCCTCAGTCTCCCCCTTCTTCCCTTCCTCTTGCAGGAGGATCATGGCCCATAGTTAACTGCTTGAATGAATACCAAGCAGAGGTTTTAGGTTCTGTCTTACTCCGTGTGTAGGCCAATCAATAGCCAGATGGAACTCTGGGGACAGGAACAGCTTCAGTGCAAACCTCCAAAATGGTGTTACTCCGTGCTGCTTGCTGGCAGGGGGGAGAGAGGACCCCTTCTCCCGGAGGGGAGAAGGCTGTGGGGAGTCCTCTGGCCTCAGCCCTGGGGCAGCCTGCCTGCGCCCCGAACTCCTCATCCCTGGCCCCACCCCAGAGCCTGCACTCCCAACCAGAATCTTCATGCCCCTCCCGCATCCCAACCCTCTGCCCCAGCCCTGAGCCCCTCCCCCCGCACCCTAAACCCGTCATCCACAGCTCCACCCTAGAGCCCTCACCCCCGCACTCCACCCTCTGCCCTACCCTGGGCCACCTCTCATGCTCCGAACCTTCAGCCACACCCCATGTGGCTCTCACATTGAAGGTTTTTTGCCAAAGTGGCCCCCACTTCAAAAATAGTGAAGCGCACTGGTCTAATGTGTCCTGTGACCAAAGTATGATGCACATGACATTTTTTCCTATTCAAAGGCAGATGGTTGCAAGGTCTGCATATTATATAGGCTACAGGAATGATGCAGCACTGTCATTTTCCCACACTGAGAATAGGGGTACTAATCAGTTCCTATGGGAGGTGTCAGTGTAAAGATCAGAGCACTGAGGTAATGTGTTCTCAACAACTTCAGTCACTAAATGCGTATGCTGCTATATTAGTGCTAGGTGGAAGTTTATTCAGGGTATATGGCTTCATTCCTGTAGGTCACAAGCCTGTAGGTCATGAATGCATGGATCACTGTAGCCAGCTTCTGGGAGTGCTGCAGCTGAAGCACTTGTAGTATGGACATACCCTGCACTTATTTAGTCTCTCCTATCAGTCAGGTTTTTCAGATATTGCATCATTCTTGTAGGTCATTTTTTGTCTCACTTATACATTGGAAAGAATACCTCCCTACTTCTACTCTGTATTCCCCTGCTTATACCGCCAGGGTCTGAATTACCCCTCTTAGCCACAGCATAAGTTATTTACTTCTTGGGTTTTACTTTGGCTTCTGCTTTATCAGTAGGGAAGAAATGTTTCTTGTTGCATGGTACTGAAGATCAGCAGGGAGATGCACTTGTTTTCCCTCGCTCTTTTGCCTCTTACCTAAAGTTGTTGTCTTTCTTTTTATGCTGCTGTTTTGCTGCAGGCCTGAGATGCTGAGCCGCTTATCAGGGTTAGCAAACACTGTTCTGCAGGAGCTGTCGGGGGATGGAAGTGATGCACAAGTTGAGTCCTCTACCACTGTGAGTACACTCTCTCATGCCAGAACTATCACTGTTGCTGCTCAGAGCTGGTTCAGGGTGTCCAAGGCACTAGTGTTGTGAATAACTGTCGCCTGATTTAGGCTAGGCTGTAACACAGAAACAGAGTTGCAGGTCTCTCTCTGGGCACTATGCTGTTGTCTTGGAATTAGTTTTAGTGAGTTACTTTTTCAGAGTGTCCGTTTGACCTTCTCTAGGTGTCAGAGCCAAGAATGGAGAGCAGGGAGGAGATGCCCAAGGATATACTGGACCGTCTGGCCCACACAGAACAGCTGGCTGTCCAGCTGAAGGATTTGGTCCGAGAGAAGGATGCCCAGCTCCAGCAGAAAGAAGTTGAACTCAAGGTACTATTCCTTCCACCAGGGGTCTGGGAGTAAGGCTGAAGGTATGTCTACACTGAAATTTGACATCCAGGTCTGGCCCATACCAGCTGACTTGGACTCACAGGGCTTGGGCTAAGGGGCTAGTTAATTGAAGTGTGGATGTTTGGGCTCTGGCTGGATCCTGGGCTCTGGGACACTCCCACGTTGCAGGGTCCTAGAGCCCAGGCTTCACTGGAAGCCCAAATGTCTATACCGCAATTAACCAGCCCCTTAGCCTGAGCCCCGTGAGTTGGAGTCAGCTGGCACAGGCCAAACAGGTGTTAAATTGCAATGTAGACATACCCTGAGATGCTGCTATTACTGTTTTCTGTGGAGTGTAGTCTCTGGCTTCTTTGGGGTCTCTCTTCTCATGTGGAGACACTTAAGTCTGTTTAAAGCAACAAAGAGTCCCGTGGCACCTTATAGACTAACAGATGTATTGGAGCATAAGCTTTCATGGGCGAATGTCTGTTTGACATTCCCTAACAATGCAAGCTGGCGGCTTCAGGGCGAATTAATTTCCTCGTGGATGGTGCTATGGAACCTTGAGTACAGTCTTTGTATCTTTTCTTCCACAGGAAGAGAGGGAGGCTGCAGATGCTAAGTTGAAGAAGCTGAAGCTGCAGGCTAAAGCCAAGCTGGCAGCTCTGAATAAACGCATTGAGGAGCTGACAGAGCAGGGGTCAGTGTCTCCTGCAAAGAGCCTGCCAGAAGAGCAGCTACATCACAGGAAGGTGGGAAAGATATGGCTTTAGGAAAAGCTCTAGCATGTACTGAGAATTTGGGTGCTAATTAAGTTCCTGATGTCTCCTGCTATTCATGATCCTTTTTTTAAATGGCCTTTTTTCTCTCTGAATATCTTGCCCCTAGAGGCACACTGCCTGCTATTAGAAACTCTCCAACAGGAATATGGGTACTCTGTGGGAGGCCAGAGTCTGGCCTGCTTCCTCATGGTGTGGATGCCCTCAGAGTTGTTAGCTGTGATCTCTGCAAGCCACTTACCTGCCTGCTTCCTTCTGCATGCCTTATCTGAGCCCTATTGTTATTTCTACACGAATAACCTGTTCTTTAGGCCAAAAAACTTTGTATCTTTCATCTGAGCTATAGGTTTCCATCAAATAGGAACAGAGGAGGCAGTGTTGACAGAGATGTAAGAGCAAGGGGACATCAATGCAATTGAAAGGCAATACATTTAAACTGATTAGAAGTGTGTTTTTTTTTTTGTTTTTTTTTTTTTTTTTAAACTAGCTCATAGTTAACTTATGGAACTTGTTGCCACAAGATTGAGGCCAAATGTTTAAGATTAATAAAGGATTATAGGTGTGTACAAGAATATCCACAGTTACATTAGACTGGATAAAAAAATAGAGATAAATTAGCCAACCCCTAGCTGACGAGTTAGGTAGAAACTCCACAAAGGCTGATGTGTTTTTTCATATGTCATTGTGGGAAATTCGACATATAAGCATCATAGTTTCATGGGTGGAAGCATAGGGGAACCATGTCCCCTAACAGCGGTAGGCTTAAACTGAAAGCAGCTTAAGAAGTGTTCCTGTTTTTAACACTCAGATGCCCAACTCCCAATGGGGTCTAAACCCCAAATAAATCCATTTTATCCTTATAAAGCTTATACAGGGTAAACTCATAAATTGTTCACCCTCTATAACACTGATATGCACAGCTGTTTGCCCCCCCCCCCAAGTATTACTACATACTCTGGGTTAATTAATAAGTAAAAAGTGATTTTATTAAATACGGAAAGTAGGATTTAAGTGGTTCTAAGTAGTAACAGACAGAACAAAGTGAATTACCAAACAAAATAAAATAGAAAACGCAAGTCTATGTCTAATACAGTAAGAAAACTGAATACAGATAAAAACCTCACCCTTGGAGGAATTCCAGTAAGCTTCCTTTTACAGACTAGTATCCTTCTAGTCTTGGTCCAGCAATCACTCATATCCCCTGTAGTTACTGTCCTTTGTTCCAGTTTCTTTCAGGTATCCTTGGGAGTGGAGAGGCTCTCTCGTTAGCCAGCTGAAGACAAAATGGAGGGGTCTCCCAGGGGTGTAAATAGACTTTCTCTTGTGGGTGGACACCTCTTCCTCCCCCTGTGTAGAATCCAGCTACAAAATGGAGTTTTGGAGTCACATGGGCAAGTCGCATGTCCATGCATGACTCAGTTTTTACAGGCAGCAGCCACATGCTATCTTGAATGTCTCCAGGAAGACTTCTTATGTGGATTGGAGCCTTCCAAGATCCATTGTGCATTAAGTGCTTCTTGATTGGGCACTTAACTTGCAAATTCCTTTCTAAACAAGCTGACCGAATGCCTTACTAAGGTTATTTAAAATCAAACAAGTATACAGCCAATATTCATAACTTCGAATACAACAATGACACATGCATACAGATAGGATGAATATATTCAGTAGATCATAACCTTTATATAGATATATTACATGGCATATGTAGCATAAAACATATTCCAGTTATGTCATATATATATATATATATTCATAAGCATATTTCCATAAAGCCTTATGGGAAGTACCGTCATAGAGGTCCCTCGGGACATGAAAGGGAAGGGGTTCTACTCCTGGTACTTCATAATCCCAAAAGCAAAAGGAGGCCTCAGACTCATCCTGTGTTGCCTCAACAAGTCTCTCAAGAAGTTGAAGTTGTTCTTCGAGTGCTTGTTCATGTCCATTCCAAGCAGGTGTGTGCGTGCCGCGTGCACGCCAGCCAGAAGATTTTTCCCTTAGCAGCGTCTGTAAGGTTGGCCCAGGCGCTCCGTGCAGTGGCGCCACCATGGCGCCCTATGTAGGGGCCTGCCGACCCTCCGCCCCCTCAGTTCCTTCTTACCGTCTGTGACGGCTAGCTGGAACTTTGCTCACTCTCGCAGCAAGCCTAGCAGTGTCTCTGTTTGTGTATATAGTTCTTTTTTTCTCATAGTTTTAGAGTTAGTTAGTTGTAAGTTAGTAGTAGTTTGGGGGTCCCCCCCCAACGTAACCCTTGCCCCTTTCTGGGGCATGCCCGCGTCCCCAGCGTTTAAACTCTGTGCGGACTGCGGGAAGTTTATGCCGAAGAGTGACCCACACTCTTCCTGCTTGAGGTGCCTCGGAGAGAGCAGTGCCACATCTGCAAGGGGTTCCATCCCAGGACTCTCAAGGACAGAGAGCAAAGACTTAGGCCGCCTCCATCAGGAGCACTCTTACGGCCACACTCGGACCCCAAGCCTGCCGACCCGGCGCTCAGCGCCTCAACTTTGGTGCGCAGCGCTCCGGCACCATTAGCCAGAGAGGAGGCCCAATCTAAGAACTCTAAGTCCTGGCACCAGAGAGAATCGGGACATAGGAAATCGGCCTCCATGTGGCACCAATCACCGTCTCCAGTGCCCGCGAAAAAGAAGAGGCCGGTGAGGCGCCGATCACCCCACCAGGACCCTAAAAGGCCAGCGGCGTCCACAAGTGTGGTGGGACAAGCCACGCCTCAGGCGCCACCTCCCAAAGTTCCGTTGACTCCTGCCCCTGTGGGGGTACAGTCGAATCCGGACCGGTCCAGGTCCCCGGACCTCCGCGAGGATGTGCGCCTCTCATCGACACTAGAGGTGTTCGAGACGGCTTCAGACTTGTTAAGTCTCCTGATACCGGCCTCCCCACAATCGAGGGGCGAGCTGGCTATAATGACGCCTCAGTCCCTGCCCTGCGCCGCTCCGGTGGCACCGGCGCAGAGAGAACGATCACCCCGTTCCCCGGACTCGTGGTATTGCTCGCCAGCAACAGTGGGTATTGCCCCTCCTTGGTCTTCGTACTCGGAAACCTCGGAGTCCGAGGCGGACTCCTACCGCTCTAATAGATCAAGGAGCATGAGGTCGGCTTCACAAAGAAATCAGCGACCTTACCCGGAGCCTTGGCAACAGCAATGGCAACCACCCTCCCAGTGGCCATTCTGGACCCCCTGGGCTTACCATCAGGCCCAGGGCCAAGTGCAAGGCCCACGATCCAGGTCCGCGTCTGTCTCCTCGATTTCAGTGGCTCTGGTGCAAATGCCTCCACCAGCAGCACCGCCATCCAAGAGGAGCGTGCCGCCTCCTCAACAGGATCCGGCACTGCCCCGTCAGACACTGGCACCGATGGGGGCCATGTCCTCGACGCTGCAGGCACCGTTCGGCGTCGACCTCGATACTGGTCGCGGTGCCGCCTCCTACATCCGCACCGGCCATGCAACCCGAGTACCGTATGCCGCAGGACCTGGCAAGAGCTGAGAGTAGTGAGGAAGGTCCCCTGCAAGTGATTTCCTCCTCTTCCTCGCCGGACGAAGTGGCTGCAGGGACTTCTGCGGCACCTGCTCTGGAGGACAACTGGGTGCTCCAACAACTGCTCAAACGAGCCGCCCAGAGCCTGGCTATTCAGGCTGAGGAGTTAAAGGTGGATGTGGACCCTGTAGTGGACATCCTGGCTCCCTCGGGCCCGTCTAGGGTCACCGTACCGCTGATTAAAACAATAGCCGACATGTCCCGCACCCTATGGCAGACCCCGGTCAAAAAGACGGAGAGGCGCTACTTCGTGCCTTCCAAGGGCCATGAGTACCTGTATACTCACCCTCCCCCGGACTCTCTGGTTGTGGATGCGGCCAACCAAAGGGAACGTCAGGAGTTTCAACGGTCTACGCTAAAGAACAGTGGGAGGCCAAGAAGCTAGATCTCTTTGGTAGGAAGGTCTACTCAATGGGGGGACTGCAGCTGCGCACAGCCAACCAGCAGGCTATAGTTAGCCGGTATGGCCATAACACGTGCTCAGCTTTGTCCAAGTTTGCTGAACTCCTTCCCCAGGAATCACAATCAGAATTCTCCGCTCTGGTGGAGGAGGGGAAGCTGATTTTGCTTGCATCCCTCCAAGCGGCCCTGGGCGTGGCGGATGCAGCCTCCTGCACGCTGGCCACCAGACTGGTGATGCGGCAGGGGTCCTGGCTTCAGGTCTCCGGCCTTCCTCATGCGGTCCAGCAGACCATACAAGACCTTCCCTTTGAAGGGCCCACGCTGTTTTCCGAGAAAACGGACAAAAGTCTCCATAGCCTAAAGGATTCAAGGGCCACGTTGCGCTCGCTCGGCCTGGACACTCCAGCCACCCAGCGCAGGCAATTCAGGCCGCAGCCAGCTCAGCGGCCGTACCAGCCCCAAAACCGCCCGGAGGCCCTGGGCAGGTGAAGTAGAAGTAGCAGGAGGAGGCAACACCCGTCCTCCGGACAGTCCTCCGGCCAACTGCGGCCTCCGTCAGGGCCTAGACCCCAAATTTGATGGTGTGGTCAAGGACGACCTACCAGTCAGGACCTTGGATCCTACCAACCTTACCTTTTCGTCCCGTCTGTCCCCCTTCTACCGTGCCTGGTCCTGAATCACATCGGACAGTTGGGTGCTCCGTACAGTACAGAGGCGATATTCTAGCCAGTTTTCCTGCCTCCCGCCCCACCAGCCCCCCTCCCTGTCCCACTTCAGGGACCCCTCTCACGGGCAACTTCTAATCCAGGAAGTGCAGTCCCTTCTCGCGATAGGGGTCGTGGAGGAAGTTCCCCAGGAGCTCAGAGGCAGGGGGTTCTACTCCTGGTATTTCCTAATACCGAAGGCGAAAAGGGCCTCAGACCCATTCTGGACTTACGGCATCTGAACAAGTTTGTGAAGAAACTCAAGTTCCGCATGGTCTCCCTGTCCTCTGTCATTCCCTCCATAGATCCAGGAGACTGGTACGCCGCCCTCGACTTTCCATATCGCGATAATACCTCAACACAGATGTTACCTCAGGTTCGTGGTGGGCGGCACCCATCTCCAATTCACAGTCCTGCTCTTCGGACTGTCGACGGCCCTGAGAGTTTTCACAGAGTGCATGGCGGTGGTAGTGGCTTTCCTGCACAAGCAAATCCATGTGTTTCCATACCTGGATGATTGGCTCAAAGGCCGTTCCAAAGACCAGGTGGAGGCTCAGGTGGCTTTTCCCAGACAGACCTTCCTCGAGCTTGGCCTCCTGATAAACGAGGCCAAATCTACCCTGTCTCCCGTCCAGAGGATGGAGTTCATAGACGCAGTCCTGGACTCAATGCAAGCCAGAGCGTACCTCCCAGAGTCCAGATTTCGGTCTGTGTCTGACATCATCCTTGGTCTCTGGCGCTTCCTGACCACTACATCAAGGAATTGCCTCAAGTTACTGGGGCATATGGCTGCGTGCACCTACGTGGTGAATCACGCCAGGCTCAGGCTGCACTCTCTTCAGTCCTGGCTAGCGACCATGTACCGACCAGCCAGAGGCACACTGGACTCTGTGGTAACGCTTCCCCAAGCAGTGCTGGACTCCCTCCAGTGGTGGCTCAAACAGTGATAGGTCTGCGCGGGAGTGCCCTTCGCTAGCCCCCAACCATCCCTATCCCTGGTAACAGACGCCTCTGATCTGGGATGGGGGGGCACATCTGGGGAATCTCAGGACCCAGGGCCTCTGGTCCCCGGAGGGCCTCTCCTTGCACATCAACGTCAGGGAGCTGCAGGCCGTGCGCCTTGCCTGCCAGACTTTCAAATCCCACTTGACAGGCAGGCGTGTAGTGGTCCTCACGGACAATACCTCGGCAATGTTCTATATCAACAAACGGGGGTACACGCTCCTCTCCCCTGTGCCGGGAAGCCCTCGTGTTATGGGACTTTTGCGTACAGAATTCAATCCACCTGACAGCATCCTACCTCCCGGGGGTGCAAAACGGTCTGGCGGACACCCTCAGCTGCTTGTTCAACGGTCACGAGTGGTCCCTTCGCTGGGATGTGGTATGTTCAATCTTCTGTCGCTGGGGCTATCCCCAGATAGACCTGTTCGCCTCGCAGCACAACAGGAAGTGCCAATGGTTCTGCTCCCTCATGGCGTGCAGCCCAGGATCGCTCACGGATGCCTTCCTCCTCTCTTGGGAAGGGGACCTACACCTTCCCTCCGATTCTGATGGTCCACAGGGTACTCCTCAAGATTCGTAGAGATCGTGCTCGAGTCATACTGATAGCACCGGTGTGGCCGCGCGAGCACCGGTTCATGCCGCTACTGCAGATGTCCGTACAGGCGCCCTTCGCGTTGCCCCTGCTCCCGGACCTGATCACACAGGATCAAGGTCGCCTCCGGCACCCAAACCTGGAGTCGCTCCACCTCACAGCCTGGCTGCTCCATGGCTGAACCTGGTGGAAATGCAGTGCTCACAACAGGTTAGGCAAGTCCTCCTTGATAACAGGAAGCCTTCCACCAGGGCCACATACACGGCCAAGTGGAAAAGTTTCTCCATCTGGGCAAAACAGTAGGGTCAAGCTCCGTTGCTCGCCCCGATTCCTCTCATTCTAGACTACCTACTCCATCTGAAACAGCAGGGACTTCCCCTCTCCTTGGTCCGGGTCCACTTGGCTGCCATCTCTGCGTTCCACCCAGGAGCTGACAGAGTTTCAGTCTTCGCTAACCCACTGGTCAGCCACTTCCTCAAGGGCCTGGATAGACTCTTCATGCATACACGACATCCTGTCCCGGCTTGGGACCTTAATTTGGTTCTCTCTGCCCTCACAGGGCCCCCTTTCGAGCCCCTTGCTACATGCTCACTACTGTGTCTCTCCTATAAGGTCGCATTCCTTGTGGCTATCACCTCGGCCAGGAGGGTCTCAGAGCACTGACGTCCGGGCCTCCATACACCGTTTTTCACAAGGACAAGGTCCAACTCGGGCCATACCCGGCGTTCATTCCTAAGGTGGTCTCCCAATTCCACATGGGCCAGGACATTTTTCTCCCTGTGTTCTATCCCAAACCACATTCCTCCAGCAGGGAGAGTAGGCTGCATTCCCTGGACGTTCGCAGGACCTAGCATTTTATATCGAAAGAACCAGGCCATTCAGGAAATCAGTCCAACTTTTTGTTGCTGTGGCCGACAGGATGAAAGGGCTACCTGTCTCGTCACAGCGTATCTCCTCCTGGATCACGGCCTGCATCCGTGAATGCTACAATCAGGCTAAGGTGCCTGCCCCGCCGATCACAGCCCACTCCACAAGGGCACAGGCCTCTTCCGTGTCATTCCTGGCTCAAGTCCCAACACAGGAAATATGCACAGCTGCCACATGGTCTTCAATCCATACTTTCACGTCGCATTACGCCATCACGCATCAGGCTAGAGATGATGCAGCCTTCGGCCGCGCAGTGCTCCAATCTGCAGTGAATTCCGACCCCACCACCTAAATTCAGGCTTGTGAGTCACCTGCATGGAATGGACATGAACAATCCCTCGAAGAAGAAAAAACGGTTACACACTTTCTCGTAACTGTTGTTCTTCGAGATGTGTTGTTCATGTCCATTCCAATACTCACCCTTCTGCCCCGCTGTCGGAGTGCCGGCAAGAAGGAACTGAGGGGGTTGAGGGTTGGCGGGACCCTATATAGGGCACCATGGTGGCGCCACTCCAGGGGGTGCCCAGGCCGACTCTACGGACGCTGCTAAGGGAAAATCTTCTGGCTGGCATGCACGCGGTGTGCACACACCTGCTTGGAATGGACATGAACAACACATCTCGAAGAACAACAGTTACAAGAAGGTGAGTAACCGGCATGGTTTCACTGGCCTCCATCATCCCCTCCCTGGATCTTGGAGACTGGTATGCGCTCTCAACTTACGGGATGCTTATTTCCACATTTCCATATTCCTAGGTCACAGGTGTTTCCTCCACTTCATGGTGGGCGGACGCCATTCCCAGTTCATAGCGCTGCCTTTTAGCCTGTCTTTGGCTCCAAGGTGTTCACAAAATGCATGACGCCAGTGGCCACTTACCTGAGATGTTGAGGGGTCCAGATTTTCCCATATCTCGACAACTGGCTCATCAAAGCAGCTCTCGTGAGCAGGTGCAAAGGAGCCTCGATCTGGTGAGTTCCACCTGCCACGATCTGGGCCTGTTAATAAACAAAGTCACATTAACGCCAGTCCAGAGGGATGCCCCTCCGGGCGTGCTCACCTCTTCTCGGCTTCGGCCAGCTGCTTACGCAGACGTTCTTGTTCATCTACCGCTGCCTCCCATTCCCTGGCCATGTCCTTGGCATTCGCCTCCACTTCATGGCAGGCCTGCTCTTCAGCCTCCAGTCGCGCACGCAGGCCAGAGTCCCCCGACACCTCTTCCTTGAGTGTCTGAGTCCATGTTGTGGCCTGCTCTGTGATAGTCTGAGTCCCGGCCTCTTGCTGGGCCCACTCTGTCCCAGTCTCCTTTTCATCCATCTCTCTGGGATGGCTCCTAGGCAGGTCTACCGCCATCACCGCAGCATCCCTCCTGCTTGTCTTCGACCCTTCTTGGTCCTCCAGCCCCTTCTTCCTCAGCCATCCTCCCGTGAGGGGGCGATCTCTCTTTATATGGCCCTGCTCATAGAAAAACATAAACTGTTGAGCAATAGTCAACATGGTTTCTGTAAAGGGAAATTGTGTCTTACTAATCTATTAGAATTCTTTGAAGGGGTCAACAAACATGTGGACAAAGGGGATCCAGTGGACATAGTGTACTTAGATTTCCAGAAAGCCTTTGACAAGGTCTCTCACCAAAGGCTCTTATGTAAATTAAGCTGCCATGGGATAAAAGGGAAGGTCCTTTCATGGATTGAGAACTGGTTAAAAGACAGGGAACAAAGGGTAGGAATTAATGGTAAATTCTCAGAATGGAGAGGGGTAACTAGTGGTGTTCCCCAAGGGTCAGTCCTCGGACTGATCCTATTCAACTTATTCATAAATGATCTGGAGAAAGGAGTAAACAGTGAGGTGGCAAAGTTTGCAGATGATACTAAACTGCTAAAGATAGTTAAGTCCAAAGCAGACTGTGAAGAACTTCAAAAAGATCTCACAAAACTAAGTGATTGGGCAACAAAATGGTAAATGAAATTTAATGTGGATAAATGTAAAGTAATGCACATTGGAAAAAATAACCCCAATTATACATACAACATGATGGGGGCTAATTTAGCTACAACAAGTCAGGAAAAAGATCTTGGAGTCATTGTGGATAGTTCTCTGAAAATGTCCACGCAGTGTGCAGAGGCGGTCAAAAAAGCAAACAGGATGTTAGGAATCATTAAAAAGGGGATAGAGAATAAGACTGAGAATATATTATTGCCCTTATATAAATCGATGGTACGCCCTCATCTCGAATACTGCGTACAGATGTGGTCTCCTCATCTCAAAAAAGATATACTGGCACTAGAAAAGGTTCAGAAAGGGACAACTGAAATGATTAAGGGTTTGGAACGGGTCCCATATGAGGAGAGATTAAAGAGGCTAGGACTCTTCAACTTGGAAAAGAGGAGACTAAGGGGGGATATGATAGAGGTATATAAAATCATGAGTGATGTGGAGAAAGTGGATAAGGAAAAGTTATTTACTTATTCCCATAATACAAGAACTAGGGGGTCATCAAATGAAATTAATAGGCAGCAGGTTTAAAACAAATAAAAGGAAGTTCTTCTTCACGCAGCGCACAGTCAACTTGTGGAACTCCTTACCTGAGAAGGTTGTGAAGGCTAGGACTATAACAGCTTTTAAAAGAGAACTGGATAAATTCATGGTGGTTAAGTCCATTAAGGGCTATTAGCCAGGACGGGTAAGGAATGGTGTCCCTAGCCTCTGTCTGTCAGAGGATGGAGATAGATGGCAGGAGAGAGATCACTTGATCATTGCCTGTTAGGTTCACTCCCTCTGGGGCACCTGTCGGTGGACAGGATACTGGGCTGGATGGAACTTTGGTCTGACCCGGTACGGTCTCTTATGTTCTTATGCTCACGGCAGCCAAAGCAGACTCTCCGCTCCTTTGCTGCCTTGAGCCGCTCAGAGTCTGTCCCAGGTCCCCCCCTTCTTGCTAGGGCTCACCTGCCTGGGCATTCCCCCTGCAGGTGTCCTTTTTGTCCACAGGCCCAACATGTCCGTTGCCCCCGGGTCTCCTCACCAGGCGGGCTGTCTTAAGGACTTGCCCCTTTCCCTGCTCTGGGTGAGATGTCCTGCCCTCATCCCAGTAGGGAAAATCCCTTTTTAAATATTCACACTGCTTGCAGGCGTAGCAAGCCTTGCGCTCCGCCACAGGCCTCCTGGCCCTGGCACTCTGCTTCCCACACCCTTCTCCACGGCTCCTCCAAAATTCCCTTCTGAGGAGTTTTACCAGGGCCCATTGTTCCTCTGCCAGCCACCCCAACTGTTCCTGCAGGGCCCACTGCACCTCATAATGCCTCTGGTGAGCCTCCCCAACCTCATGCACAAGTCTCTCAAGCCTCTTGTGCTGTCAGACTGTCCCTTTCCTCCGGGGACCTGACCCTGGAGCCCAGTCTGGAATGGCGCAGGAACCCTCAGCAAAGAACACCCATGTAATCAGGATCCATCGTCCCTATCTCTAGTTCCCTCCAGGCAATTATTCCCAGTCCTTCTCCTTCCCCTTGTATCCGGGGTGACTGATTATACCTGCATTCTCCACCATATGTAGCATGGCAGAGCACTCACGGGCGCGGCTCCTCCTGCTGGTTGGTCTGAGAATTAGCTCTTCCAGGATCGGACCGCCTCCTGCTGGCCAGTGTCTCCCTTGCTGCTGCCTGCTTCTTCCTTTCTTCAGGTACCACCCTTTAGTTCAGGCCCCATGTCCCTCCCGTCCCGCGGTGCCCCTTCTCTGGGGTACTGCACCGCAGCAGTGCCCCCACACTAAGGGATCCTCCTCACCGTGGGGAACCCCAATTCGCCGAAGCCCACCTTGCCTCAGTGACCGACTGCCAGTCTTCATCTATCCCCTTTTCTCAGGGGCAAACTGTAGTCTGAAATGGCTGCTCATCATTGGCAAGGAGGCTTGGACCTCCTGCCGTTTCCTGGCCTGGTTGCACCACTGCAGCCTCAGTCCACCACAGGCCCTTTTAGCCCAGCCTCAGCCTGGGGACTCGCCTGGCCAGAGCTCCCCAGCTCTGCCTGTCCTTCCCCAGCACTATTCTGTTTGAGATACCCTTCTCTAGCCAGCAGCCAGGTCCTTCCCACTCCACCACTGGAGTGAGACTCCCCCTGCCTAGCTCCCAGCCCTTTTATCAGGGCCAGCTGGACCCTAAGTGGGTGTGGCCACACCTGCAGCTGCCTACCCAATCAGCCTCCCTTGGCTGCTTTCAGCATCTCTAAAAGGGCCGGCTTTTACCCCTTTTCGAGCTGGAGTGGGGTGACCACCCTGCTACACTGGTCTGGACTTTATTTTATTTACACATTATAAATGTGATCAAGTCCTGGTAATTGGTACCTAAGCTACCATTAATTTTTGGTTCTGTGGAAGATGGGTGATATTCCAGAGGACTGGAAAAGGGCAGATATACCCCTAATCTATAAAGAGGGGAATAAGAACAACCCGGGGAATTACAGACCAGTCAGCTTAACTTCAGTACCAAGAAAGATAATGGAGCAAATAATTAAGCAATCAATTTGCAGACTCTTATCACCTTATTATTTTCTGGGTAACAGCATGGATTTGTCAAGAACAAATTATATCAAAGCAACCTAGTAGCTTTCTTTGACACAGGGTAGCAAGCCTTGTGGAAGCAGCAGATGTGGTATATTTTGACTTGGGTAAGACTTTTGATACTCAAAAGGAACAGGAGTACTTATGGCACCTTAGAGACTAACAAATTTATTAGAGCATAAGCTTTCGTGGACTACAGGCCACTTCTTCGAATGCATACAGAGTGGAATAAATATTGAGGAGATATATATACACACATACAAAGAGCTTACAACTCCCACCTGTTTATGCTCTCTGTATGTGTGTATATATATCTCCTCAATATTTATTCCACTCTGTATGCATCCGAAGAAGTGGGCTGTAGTCCACGAAAGCTTATGCTCTAATAAATTTGTTAGTCTCTAAGGTGCCACAAGTACTCCTGTTCCTTTTGCGGATACAGACTAACACGGCTGCTACTCTGAAACTTTTGATACTATCTCACATGACCTCATGCACAAGCTAGGGAAATACAACCTAGATGGAGCTACTATATGGAGGGTGCATAACTGGTTGGAAAACTGTTCCTAGCAGGGATTAAATTCAGCTGGAACCCACCGGAGGAGAGTTCTGGTAAATATTTTTAAACCCACAGGAGTCCTGGTGCCTCCTGCTGTTACCTGAGGTTCTTTCAACCCAAAGCTCTTGGTAACTTTTACTCTGTGCGAGGTAGTGTCAGGAAATAAATCAGGGGAGATACAGCTGTCCGACTGATAGATGGCTGGTACAAACAGGACAACACAAGAGTGCTTTCACTTAAAGCTAAACTTTACTTAGTCTCAAGCACTTACACACATCCTCAACAGGTTAATAAAACACCCCCAATCCTTGATAATTACCAAAGCTGAGTGTGGCTCTCGAGTGATACAGCAGCAGGCTTCCGGTGGCCAAATCTTCCCTCTGCTGATGGGGACCACAAGATGTATCTAGAGGGAGAGTCCAAACGAGTCCCAAAAGAGTCCAACTACCTCAAACTTTTTCCCCTTTTCTATACATTAGTAATAGAATGACAGGTCCCTTAAAGAAAACTTGTTAAGTAAGCAGTTTCAATGGTCAAGCAAGAAGTTCCTTCTGATTATTGATTAGCCAGGTGTGGGTTTTTCCAGAGTTTGCAGCCTTGAGGCCCCAATAGACATTCCTGGGGCACATCCTGCTTTTCTAAAATGCATGTATCAGCAACTTCAACACAATTCTTATCAGGTAGGACGCGGGGTCAAGCTGCCCTTTCTGTGGCACCCCAAACGCCCTCCCCTCCTGCCTTGGTCAAGCTGAGATTGCTGACTAGGCTGCTTTTAGCAATAAGCTATAGTGGTTTCAGGCACTTTACTGGTTTGCCAAAATCTCCCCGTACACCGTGGGCCTGAAGCCAAGTGGTATGGGCGGTCTCTGGGAAATAATCCTTGAGAATTCAAACCCTGATTCCCAGAGAGTAGTTATCAGTGGTCCACAGATAACCTGGAAGAGGATATCAAGGGGGTCCCACAGGGATCATTTCTGGGTCCGGATCTATTCAATACCGTAATGATTTAGATAGTGGCACAGAGCTGGGGAGGGGTTGCAAGTGCTTTGGAGGATAGGATTAAAACTCAAAATGATCTGGACAAACTGGAGAAATGGTCTGAAGTAAATAGGATGAAATTCAATAAGGACAAATGAAAAGTACTCCACTTATGAAGGAACAGTCAGTTGCACACATACAAAATGGGAAATGACTGCCTAGGAAGAAGTACGGCAGAAAGGGATCTGAGGATCATATTGGATCACATGCTAAATATGAGTCAACAGTGTAACACTGTTGCAAAAAAAAAAAAAAAAAAAAGCAAACATCATTCTGGAATGTATTAGCAGGAGTATTGTAAGCAAGACATGAGAAGTAATTCTTCCGCTCTACTCCACACTGATTAGGCCTCAACTGGAGTATTGTGTCCAGTTCTGGGTGCCACATTTCAGGAAAGATGTAGACAAATTGGGAAAAGTCCAGAGAAGAGCAACAAAAATTATTAAAGATCTAGAAAACATGCCTATGAGGAAAGATTGAAAAAAGTGGGTTTGTTTAGTCTGGAAAAGAGAAGACAGGGTGGACATAACAGTTTTCAAGTACAGAAAAGTTGTTACAAGGAGGAGGAAGAGAAATTGTTCCCCTTAACCTTGAGGATAGGACAAGAAGCAATGGGCTTAAATTGCAACTAGGGCGGTTTAGTTTGGTCATTAGGAAAAACGTCTTTACTGTTAGGGTAGTTAAGCACTAGATAATACTTGGTCCTGCCTTGAGTGCAGGGGACTGGACTAGAAGCTCTCTTGAAGTCCCTTGCCTTCCTATGATTCTGTGACACAAAGCTAGGGTGGGTTGCTAATACTTTGGACGATAGAGCTAAAATTCAGAGTGATCTTGATAAATTGGAGAACTGGGCTATAGAAAACAAAATGTAATTCAACAAAGACCAATGTAAGGTATTACACTTAGGGAAGAAAAAAATCAAATGCACAAATACAGAATGGGCGATAACTGGATTGGCAGTAGCACTGATGGGAAGGGTCTGGGACTTGTGGTAGATCACAACCTCAACATGAGTCAACAGTGCGATGCTGTTGCAAGAAAAGCAAATGCAATTTTAGGTTGCATTAACCGAGGCATAGAATGCAAATCATGGGAGGTGATAGTACTGCTCTGCTCGGCGCTGGGTAGGCCTCAGCTGGAGTAGTGTGTCCACTTTTGGTCACCAATGTGTAGAAAGGATGTAGAGAAACTGGAGAGGATCCAGAGGCGAGTGACAAAGATGATCAAAGGGATGGAGTGCAAGCCATATGAGCAAAGGCTGAAGGAACTGGGTATATTTTGTTTGGAAAAGAGGATATTAAGGAGGGGACATAGCAGTCTTCAAATACTTGAAAGGCTGCCATAAAAAGATGGAGAAAAGTTGTTCTCTGATGCCACAGAAGGCATGACAAGAGGCTGTTGGTTCAAACTAGAGCATAGAAAATTTAGATTAAATCTCAGGAAAAACTTTCTAACTGTGTTGGTGTCACTAGGCATAACCCTAGGTAACTCGGGAGGGTGGAAGGCCACTAAGTGTCAATGAAGCCTTCCTGCACTAGGCCTATATGAACCAAACTTCTTCCATGTTTAAACTCTAATCAACCTCAAAAGCCAGGTGCAATTGGAATACGTAAGCAACCAGTTATCTGTGTGCAATCCCCTGCTCACACCGGTATCAAGCGGTAATAATGAGGCCTGCATGTTTCTGGCTGAAGGGAAAAAGGACAAGATAACGGTTTAAAGAAGTTACTAACAAGTTAGGCTTATAGCTGCCAAGAATGACTTAACTGCTTAAATGTAATCGTTATTTGCTTAGTAACTGTTACCAGGGAAGAGAGGGGTAGAAGGGGAGGAGGGGAGGGGAAAGGGGGTGGGGGTGAGGCTTAACTGCAAAATGTATAAAAGAAGTAAAACTGTTCCTGTTAATGTGCTTGATTTGAGACTTGCCAGTTTCCTTGCACCGCTTTGGGATCCCAAATAAACTTTGTTTGTTTCTCCACCCCTGGTGTGTTTATTGGCGCGAAGCACACCGGGCAACGAACCCCGCTGTTGTCCTCGGGCATTCTGTGCCGGCAACAACTGTAAGAGCAGTAGGACAATGGAACAGACTGCCTATGGAGTTTGTGGAAGCTCCTTCACTGGAGGGTTTCAAAAGGAGTCTGTATAGCCATCTGTCTTGGATGGTTTAGACACAACAAATCCTGAATCTTGGCAGGGGGTTATACTAGATGACCCTTGCTGTCCCTTCTAACCCTATGATTCTATTAACAGTACAGCATGCTGCACTGTGGTTGAGACTGTCTAATATAATTCACTAATATCTACTTTTCTGATTTCTCCTCTCCACTTGCAGCTTCAGAATAATCAGAGGACCAATGAAGAGCAGAGAGAGGAGGCTGAAGCACTCAGACAGAAACTCCAGGAGCAGGAGGAGACTGTCAGGAACCTGATGGAGCAGCTGACTGCAACTAGAGAGAGCCTGACAGATACTCAGGCCAAGCAAGCAGCCCAGGTATGGAGATGGATTTCTAGCCATTGATATGTTTACTGTCTGCTGGTAACAATCAGTGACTTCATAGTGAAAGGCGAGTAAGAAATCGCAAAGTAAGTTAGAAGACTATTGTCCCAACTAGGGGAGTGAGCACTGTGATGTTTTGTTAGGTTGTTTTATATAGTGCCTTTTAATACCAATCTTTACAATATTAGCTAGACTTGCAAGCTTTTGATTTTGATGACTAAAATGATGGATTGTGACATTCAACACAAGTCCAACAACAGAAACTGTATGTTTCTGTAATTGCATGGAAATTGTAGCTTTCTAGACTCTGGGTATATGTAAAATGTAATCTGCACTTTTTGCACTTCCAGAGTCTGAAATGTTGTCAGTAAATATGTAAGCATATGTGAAATCATCTCTTTGAGTTGGCATGGCTATCACAGAGGCTTGTACTACTCAGGACATCTTGGCTTCAAGTTCAAATCTATTCTCAGACGTAACACACGCCACAAAAAGTAGGATGAAAAACTCCTGATGGTCTGTGTGCCTGACACCCCCAGAATGGGCCTCAATCCTTTCTACTGTCTTTGGAATTTCTACCTTGTTTCTCAGTTAGCCAAGTGACATTTCTCATGCTATATAAGAACATAAGAAAGGCCATACCGAGTCAGACCAAAGGTCCATCTAGCCCAGTATCCTGTCTACCGACAGTGGCCAATGCCAGGTGCCCCAGAGGGAGTGAACCTAACAGGCAATGATCAAGTGATCTCTCTCCTGCCATCCATCTCCATCCTCTGACAGACAGAGGCTAGGGACACCATTCCTTACCCGTCCTGGCTAATAGCCATTAATGGACTTAACCACTATGAATTTATCCAGTTCTCTTTTAAACGCTGTTATAGTCCTAGCCTTCACAACCTTCTCAGGTAAGGAGTTCCACAAGTTGACTGTGCGCTGCGTGAAGAAGAACTTCCTTTTATTTGTTTTAAACCTGCTGCCTATTAATTTCATTTGATGACCCCCTAGTTCTGTATTATGGGAATAAGTAAATAACTTTTCCTTATCCACTTTCTCCACATCACTCATGATTTTATATACCTCTATCATATCCCCCCTTAGTCTCCTCTTTTCCAAGCTGAAGAGTCCTAGCCTCTTTAATCTCTCCTCATATGGGACCCGTTCCAAACCCTTAATCATTTTAGTTGCCCCTTTCTGAACCTTTTCTAGTGCCAGTATATCTTTTTTGAGATGAGGAGACCACATCTGTACGCAGTATTCGAGATGAGGGCGTACCATCGATTTATATAAGGGCAATAATATATTCTCAGTCTTATTCTCTATCCCCTTTTTAATGATTCCTAACATCCTGTTTGCTTTTTTGACCGCCTCTGCACACTGCGTGGACATTTTCAGAGAACTATCCACGATGACTCCAAGATCTTTTTCCTGACTTGTTGTAGCTAAATTAGCCCCCATCATATTGTATGTATAATTGGGGTTATTTTTTCCAATGTGCAATACTTTACATTTATCCACATTAAATTTCATTTGCCATTTTGTTGCCCAATCACTTAGTTTTGTGAGATCTTTTTGAAGTTCTCTGTACTATGGCTTACAGCTGAGCTCCCTACAGGAGGTGATCCGTGAGAAGGATGCTCTCCTAGAAGAACAGGTTCACCAACACCATGCTGAATTACACCAGGTAGTGGCCCGATCAGATCTGGAAGCTGAAATGCAGCAGGTGTGTTTGATGGGTTTGACAGCCCCCTGCTTTTTGTAGAACACGAGAAGGGGAAATTGCATGAGTTGAGTGGGATTTGCAACTCAGGGATGTGTGCAGGCAAACAAAGGAACTCGGTGGGAGTTGAGAGGAAGGTGGTTCGGTGATTTAGGATGCTATCCTGAGACTTGGGAAACCTGGGTTCAGTTCCCTGCTCTATCACAGACTTCCTGTGTGACTATGGGGTAAATCACTAGTGTCTCTGTGCCTCAGTTCCGGGTCTGTAGAAATGGGAATAATAATATTTCCCTACCTTACAGGGGTGTTGGCAGGATAAATACGCTGACGAGTATGAGTGCTCATATACTAAAGTAATGGGAGCTATATAGGTACCTAAGATACATAGAGTTGGGGTATGGCTGGGATGGGATCCTCCTGTGTAACTAGCCCTCCTGTGCGTTGGGCTGCTACTGTCCTCTCAGCTTCTGATGTAGATGATGCAGCACTTTGTGTGTTTCACATAGAACCTGAGGACACTGCAGAGAAAGCTGGAAGAACAGGAAGCGGCTCTGCTAGGACGAACTCAGGTGGTGGAACTGCTGCAGCGGGAGTTACATGGTGCGGAAGAACAGAACAAGGTACCTCCTCATGCTTTCAATGTACTATAGCCGTGCTCTATTCTCTTGTGTTCCTTTACTGTTAACAGGTGCAATTGTTTCGTCAAAAGCCTAGCACTTGACATAGCTCCCTACTACAGGGGCCATGTCTTTAGCATGAGAGAAGCTGAGAATTCCTTGAGCTCAAAGTTCAAAACTGCCAGCTCCTGAAGAGAGTGCATTTTTGTTTTTGGCGCTGCATTGGGGGTGTGGTGACCCTTAGTGCCTTAATTAGCAATCTTTTCTGACCAGAATTGGTGGCACAGCTCTGTGACTGAGTTGTTGAGTCCTGTTACCTTCAGGTATGGGGCCACCTGACTCATTTTTATGCTTGCTGTAGACTCCTCAGAATGTCTAGTTCCAGGGAAAAGCATCCTTTTCTCTAACATTGTCTCCTCCAGTGTCACCAGCTGACTGGGCTTTGAACTTGGAGGTCCCAATATTTTGAGCAACACCAATTCTTGTTATGAATGCGCTGGGGCTTTTGGGGAATATGTAATATTACCACCTCCATGGTTTTTGGTTTTTTTAAAACAGTTTTTAGGAATTGTGCAGGATTTGGCCACTTCCAGCTTCCCCTGCCAGCCATGGGAAGCTTATAGGAACTCCAGTAGCAGGTAGGATCTGACCTTTATTCATCTTAAAGTTTTGGGGGACTAGAAAGTGACTGGCTCATAAGTGAACTGCGTCAAACTCAAGCATGTAAGTGCTTACCTGACTCAGAGCTGAGCCAGTTTCTTTCTACTTTCTTAAAGATTTAAGAAGGTGAATAGGGTTATTGCCTATTTTAGTGGCTCTTGCAGTGTGTGAAAGATGTTTGACTAATATAGGATTTGCAGTCTGTGTGTCTTTATTATGTAATTTAGGGGACAAAATTAAAGTAACGCAAAAAAAAAATTGCTTTTTGTGCCATTGTGCTTCTCTTTTAAAGAGGCTGGAAAGGATTGGTTTGGCATAGTTTTTACATTAGAAATTCAGTTCTCCTCTATCATGTTTCCTGAAGCACTGGTAGGATAATGATATTTCAGGCAAGGGAAACTTCATGGAGAGAGAAAGTGATTTTGTTTTGCTTCCACCAGTTCAGTCCCCTCCTTCCCATTCATCCAAGTCATCCTAGGTTTAAGGGAGGTGTGTGGAAGGTTCTTGTTCCTGCTGGGGCAGAGTTGTTCACAGAACAACTGGGCTTAAACTGCAGCAAGGGAGGTCTAGGTTGGACATTAGGAAAAAGTTCCTAACTGTCAGGGTGGTTAAACACTGGAATAAATTGCCTAGGGAGGTTGTGGAATCTCCATCTCTGGAGATATTTAAGAGTAGGTTAGATAAATGTCTATCAGGGATGGTCTAGACAGTATTTGGTCCTGCCATGCGGGCAGGGGACTGGACTCGATGACCTCTCGAGGTCCCTTCCAGTCCTAGAATCTATGAATCTATGAACTGTGGGGGCTGAGCTCTCTGGCCCTACTGTCTGAGAGTAGGTTATGTCTCCCAATGTTTCCTCCCTGACAAACCTGGACCTATGCAATGCCTACCTCTCACTCCAAAGGAGCTGGCATTTGTGATACAAAGGTCATTACAGTGCCAGTCATGCTAGTTTGGTGCTTGGGAGTCAGGGCAAGCAAGAATCACTCCTGCTGCCCCGAATGCCTTAGAACTTTGATTTTTGAGTTGTTTCCACCTGGCTTTTTGCTAGGGCTGGAAATCGGTTGCACTTATATCTTCAGAGAACAGCAATTCTAAGCAAGCAATTATCTAGCCTTTCTGTTTAAGCAGAGGTTATGTTCTCTGTGCTGGAGTGTTCTAGAAGGAGAATGTGTTGGATGTTAATTCCAGCTTACAATTTCTCTTTTTCTTCACTCTAGTTCAGAGTTCTGATGTCTCTCAGCAGTGTTTCTTCCTGTGGAGGTTTAGAATCCCCATCATGTGGTGTTCTTTTCCTCTCATGTCTTGTCACTTGGCTAGTTGAAATTGCCTCTTGTTTAAGTTGTGTACTTAGCATGGGCCCATTTTTGCCCAGTGCCTTAGGGACTGAAGCAGGAATCAATTTGTTTTCCCTTCTGGTTGAGTCCCTCCCCATCTCCTTTTCCAGACTCTCTTGGACCAGTGTCAGAGGATGGAGGCAGAGCTGAGCTCCTTAAAGAACATGTTGGATGCAGAGAGAGAGGAGTCTCGAAGCCTCGTGGAGAAGATGGAGCTGGAATTGGCTGAGAAGAAGCTGTCCTTCCATCGCTTACAGGAGGAGGTGCATTATCTCTCAGAGCAGCTGGAGCAGGCAGGAAGAACTCGGGCTGAACTGGAATCTGAATGTAGAGCTCAGGACCAGAAACACAAGCTGGAGGTAGAAGAGCAAAAGCTGCATATTGCTTGCCTCCAGATGGCTGAGCAAGAGCTGCGAACTAGCCACGATGCCCTCAGAGCTCAGAATGATCAGCTGCTGCGGGATATTGATCGGCTGCTGGTGCAGTCTACTGAAAACTCTGCTACCATACAGCACCTGCAAGGTCAGCAAGTGTAGCAAGTGGATCGAGTCAGCACCTCGGGGGCCTCTCTGTGTGGTTCCGATTTTGTGTGCTTTTTTTAATGGCAATTCTCTAGCAAAGGTCAGGTAATATCTTATATGACAAGAGGAAGAATAAACCTTTCCTGGCTCCCAGGCTAATGGGAATCCTTAGTTTCGTTTCAGCCTTTCAGAGCTGTAGTTATTTTCAAATTTTAGTGATGTTTGCATATTAATTTGATAAAAATGATTTAAAGGATATCCTTAACTGAGCAATCCCTCTTCTCTCTGAAAGTATTTAACGAACAATTGTTGCAGCTGACATTTAAGGTGATTTACACCTTACTGTAAAAAACAGAGATCAGAGGGAAAAAAATATTTTTTTCCAATGTTTTTATTTTGTGTAGTCAGTTTTATTGTTTTCCTGGAACAGTCAGTTACTCTTTTTGGAAATATGGGAAAATGTAATGCTAAAACAACAAAAATGGCAGTGGGACTGAGGGAGATGGATAATACTTGAAACTTCTTTTAACTCATTATTTAAATTGACTAGATTTCACATTGGTGACATCCCAAGAAAAACCTGGTTTACAATGAGAGACTAGAGAAGCTCAATCTATTTAGTTTATCCAAGAAAAAGTTAAGGGGTGACATGAGCATGGTACCTACATTAGGAGAAGATTTCTGATAGTAGAGGGCTTTTTCATCTAGTAGACAAGGGCAGAACAAGATCCCATGGCTGTAAATTGAAACTAGACAAATTCAGACTAGAAATGAAGTATGTATTTTAACAGTGAGGGTAATGAACTGCTGGTACAACTTACCTAGGGATGTGCTAGATTCCCCATCACTTGAAATCATTTTAAATCAAGATTAAATATATATTTCTAAAGATATCTACTTTAGCCCAACTGGCGATTATGGGCTTGATGCAGGAATTGCTTGATTGGAAAAAAAAACGTTTTTGCTATGCAGGAGATCAGACAAGATTATCATAATTTTCCCTTCTGTCCATGGCAATGAGTGAGCATGGGTGAAACGTCTAACTAGATAGTACAGACTTATACTTGTATCCACTCTGCAATCTTCCTTGACAATGTGTCTAAATCCTCTAAAGAGGAATGTTCCATCTCCTTGTCTGTTCAGTCCTGCGCTTCTCTATTGAGAGGGCATTCCCTGATCCTTTGGTTGGCAAACTATTGTGGTATTTTCTGTGATGGTCTCTCATATCCACTAAGAACTGGAACTAGATTCATTTATTTCACAGTGACTGAGAGGTGAAAGGTTCCATATTCCAGTGTGCATACATCTAAAGTAGATCGACTCAGACACACAAGCAGAGATATGTATACTTATGTCTAACTTTTTCTTTTAGATGAGCTCACGCAAAAATCTGAGGAGTTCATCCATTGCCAGACTGAGCTAAAATTGTTAAAGTCTGAACTAGTGATGCAGGTCTCTCAATCAGAGGAGCAGGTACAATCTCCAAAGGTAATTGTAACCTAAAACTCTCTCATATCCTAAGAATCAAAAAGATAGTGCAGAATATGGAAATACCTTCTCTTGATCAAATTGGCTGAGAAGGTTAATAGAGGGTCTGTTTGCAAACTTCTCCAGTCTGGGCAGATGTTTTATGAAACTGCCTGCAAAGGGAGTAAACTAGTATGGGTCAGTCGGGGGAATTTAGAAGTAACTAATGGATTTGTCGAAAGTGTAACTGAAAGAACGAGGGCTAATACCTGTGGGAAAACTGTTGGTAACTTTCTGTCTTTCTTCTCTTCAGCCAGTCTCTGAGCAGAATGAAATACCTCCGCAGAAAAATGTGGTGGAGCAGGAGGATGAGAAGAGGACTTTACTCCTACCCACTGCAGCCTTGGAGGGGCTGAAGGCTGAAAATGGTATAATTGCACTTCCTTCTGCCTATTTTCAGATAATAAACACACCCATGATTACTGGATTAATCAGCGCTCCCTGCTGAGGATTACAGAACTGCTCTCTAATCCTTTCCAGAAACTATAATTGGAATTTAATTTGGAGGGCAAGAGAAACAATTTAAATTTCAGTCTGTGAGCAAAGAGTAAAAAAGATTCCCAGACTAGTGGGCCAACCTGCTGGAATGATTAAATCACAGGTTTTATCTTTGTGATAGCAAATAGTGATTGGAGAAGATAATCTATGTAAAGATCAGGATGGCAGAAGGAGAGAACATGGGGGCTTGGACAAGGAAAGAATAGGGCGAATGTGAGGATGATCAGATCACATGGGAGGCCAGGATACAGAGTTTGGAATTTAGCGTATATTGTATTTAGGTTAATGCTTTTGATTTGTTAGAGTTCTCTAATTCTGTTGATATTCATAATGCCTATGTCCAAGTCTGTTGGAATGAATTTTGTGTTTTCAAGGCAGTGTGCACCTAGCATACTCCTGGGTGCTATAAAATAATGTATGATCATATACAGGAATAAATAAGATAGTGACTCCCAAATAAAGAGGAGACTTTCACAGATGTCACTGGAGGAGTGCAGAGCACATACCCATCTGGAGGAATCTGATGGATCTTGCTTTAAGCTAAATGAGTATCTGAGAGCGTAGGCTGAAAACAGTCACAATTCTGATAGTGTGGTAGTGCAGCTTTGATGAGATGGGTGGCCCATGGCTTTCTGTGCGTGAGTTGGAGATGACTCTTGGAATCTAGGAGTATATTTTTAGAAGAAACGGTAAGATGAAATAACAGGCTGTATGGGAAAGGGTTTGTTACATCTTCCAGTGGCTGGTTCCTTCTGCTTCCCATCACTCTGGAATTTGTGGGGTACCCTTCTCTTGAGATTCTGCTGTGGAAGTAATACCACTATTTCTGCCCTTCTATCTGTACAATACCTATGAACACCTACCTCTACCCTTCCCTTTGAGCCCAGATTATCTGCCCACATTCTCCTCAGCTTCTGAGATTCCTGTCAATGGTTTGTTAGGGTATATAAGAGGTAGCATTTGCAAAACTAGCTAAATTCCATTTTCAAAAATCAGTACTACTTCTTATCATATGCACAACATGCCTCATGTGGCACATGACTGGGATTCTTCACCGAATTTGGTCCGCTGGTTGGATCATTAGCTTCCCAGCTCAGGCCAGGTACTGATGGGGAGTGCAGTGTGAACACTGATCCATGCCCCCAAAAAGTCACTTAGGGCTTGTCTTCTACACAGTGCATTAGTGCACACCAACTGGGGTGTAAATTCCAGTGCACACCAGTGTGTCGTGCACTGACTGTCCATTATTTACCCTTTCACATAACACAAGAACCAGGGGTCACTCAATAAAATTAAGTTTCAGAGTAACAGCCGTGTTAGTCTGTATCCGCAAAAAGAAGAACAGGAGTACTTGTGGCACCTTAGAGACTAACAAATTTATTAGAGCATAAGCTTTCGTGGACTACAGCCCACTTCTTCGGATGCATATATATGCATCCGAAGAAGTGGGCTGTAGTCCACGAAAGCTTATGCTCTAATAAATTTGTTAGTCTCTAAGGTGCCACAAGTACTCCTGTTCTTCTTTTTTCAATAAAATTAATAGTCAGTTGGTTTAAAACAAACAGAAGGAAGTACTTCTTCAAACAGTGCATAGTCAACCTGTGGAATTTGTTGCCAGGGGATGCTGTGAAGGCCAAAAGTATAATTGGGTTAAAAAAAATAGATAAATTCATAGAAAATAGGTCCATCAATGGTGGTTAGCCAAGATGGTCAGGGATGTAACCCCATGCTCCAGGTGTCCCTGAACCTCTGACTGCTGGAAGCTGGGACTGAACAACAGGGGATGGATCATTCGATAAATTGCCCTGTTCTGTTCATTCCCTCTGAAACATCTGGCACCAGCCACTGTTGGAAGACTGGATACTGGGCTAGATGGACTATTATCTGACCCCGTATGGCCGTTCTTATGTACTTATGACCTTGAAGGCCTGCACTAAAAGTTCATTAGAGTCTAAAAGTTCTTTAGTGCCCATTGATGTAGTGAGTATTTCCAGGACTATGTCAGTGTGCATTAAAGAACTTTTAGTGCGGGCCAGCATGGTCCACATGGACAGTTACTGCATGGTAGAGTCGGGTGCACTAGAATTTACATCCCAGCTGGAGCATACTAATGCACTGTGTAGCCAAGCTCTTACGCACTTTGAAAAATTTAGCATGGTCTTAATTTAAATCAGCATGACAATGTATTGTGCCTGTTAGTTGTCTGGCCCTCTTGTGCCCACATTGAAACCTTCAGCTCTCCCTGTGATTCTCGCATCCAGAGCAGTCACCAGATGTCTCTATGCTTTTGACCCATACATAGGCTGTCATTTTCACCTTTCTCTCCCCCCTCCTTGACAAGACAAAGCTGTTTTCTAAGCACCAGTTGGTAATTTCTCCAGAAAAAAACTTACAAAACCCAGTTCATCTCAGAGTAAAACACAGGGCCGGCTCACAACATTTTGGCACCTGAGGCAGGGAGCTCAAATGACTCCCCCCATGCCATGCTTGGGCCAAAACTTTGAAAGGTCTCAATTCTGCCTTCTTCCTGTTCTACTCCTCTCATGGTACTGCTCTGCTACCTACCCAAATAAAGGAGAACTAACAAGTTAAAATGCCTTGTTCAAAAATTTTAAGTAATACTTACATTTGCTGTTCAGGCGTTTGAAAGTTAACTTTTCTTGTCTGCATAGTAAACACTGGCATTTTTATCTGTTTGAATAATCAAAGTGGTGCTTTCTGTGCCTTCTTGGTTGCAAAGATATGAACTGCTTCCTGCTGAAGGAAGTCTGGGCTAGCTCATGCTCTATTGAGATGGTTGCAAGGCCGACCAGCCTCTCCTGTGTCATTGTGGAGCATAGATGTGTTTTTATTAACTTCAGCTTGGAGAAGCTGCATTCTCCACTGGTAGCTGTTACAGGAAGTGTGAGAAGTATGCGCAGAGCAACAAAAGCATTTGGAAAGATGGTGGTCATCTTATTTGTGCACATATATTCTAGAACAGCCTTTGGAGTTGATCCTGCTGAAATGTATCTTGAAAGGGCTTTCAGTTCATCACGGGGGGAGGGATAGCTCAGTGGTTTGAACATTGGCCTGCTAAACCTAGGGTTGTGAGTTCAATCCTTGAGGGGGCCACTTGGGGATCTGGGGCAAAATCAGTACTTGGTCCTGCTAGTGAAGGCAGGGGGCTGGACTCGATGACCTTTCAAGGTCCCTTCCAGTTCTAGGAGATGGGATATCTCCATTAATTTCTATTTCATTTCTACCTAAATCACTCGCATCAATATCGCGCATGTCATCATGTGTCAACACTGTCTCTAGTGCCCTGCATTGCTGGTGTAGGTCTTCTTCAGGTATAATGAGGAGTTTTGGAATATCTAACAACATCCCAAATATACTGTTGTGTTCCTTGAGCTGCACGAAACGTTCTTCAACTGACTGTATTGCACAATCTAGCACCTGGTTAAAGAATTCAACTTTGAATTGTTATTTGGGGTCTCTTATGGGATTATCCTGTGCCTCGTAATCAAAATGTTGTCTTCTTTGGTCACTCTTGTATTCTTGAATGGGTGGGAAAATAGCTTCAGTGTGAAGTTCCTCTGCTAACTTCTGTGCACTCTTCAGAACGTTTTGAAATCCCTCATCTGACCAGTAAGACTGTAGGTATGACTTTGCTTTGTCCAGTTGTTCCATTGCTCCAGATATATCAAGGTCAACACCTTGGAGTCTCTTGCTTACAACATTTATTTCAAACAGTATGTCATGCCATAGCACTAAGGCACACAGAAATTTGAAGTTATGTATGTTTCTGGTGATTCCATTTCCCTCTGCCACTGGTCTTCCACAAACAGTTCCTGTCATAGCATTATCCTCCATAATGGCAACTATGGCATCATCTATCTTCCCAATTTGGTGTTTGATAGGCTTTATCGCCTCCACTTGACTTTCCCGTCGTGTGGCACTCAATGGTTTCAGTGTCAGAGAGGATGTTCCCAGATGTTGCTTTAAAATTTGCCATCGATGAGTTGATGCAGAGAAAAATACATAGGTGCTTTGAATTACATTTAAAAAATTCAGCAGCCTCACTAGAAGCTGATGCTGCTTCACTGACCACCAAGTTCAAAGAATGAGAACTGCACGCGACAAAAAAAAAAAGCTTGAGGGTTTAACTCTCGGATCCATGTCTGCACTCCTCTGTTCTTTCCGCTCATGTTTGGCACCATTATCGTAGATCTGACCTCTCATGTCAGCTATCGCAATTCCCGTATCTTCCAGCTTTTTAAGAAGCACATTTGTCATACCAGCTCCTGTAGTACCATCAATGTCAATAAATTCTAGAAAATGCTCTCTGACAGTCACCATTGCAGGGACATTGTCACTAGGTTCTGTTGTTGTTACAAAATGCACCATTAAAGTCATTTGTTCCGTATGGCTGATGTCAGGTGTGCAGTCCAGAATAACAGAGTAATATCTTGCTGACTTCAGATCTGCCACAATCTTCTGTTTGACTTTTGTTGCCAGTAACTGTGTGATCTCATTTTGAATGGTTTTTCCAAGGTAGTGGTGTGTGTACATTTCTTGGGTGGTGACTCTTCTTAGATGCTCCTGGAGTACAGCGTCAAACTCAGCCATCAATTTTAAGGAAGTTTCCGTTGTTTGGCACATACAGCTGATCTGAAGTGCCACGCAGTACTAGGTTTTGGGTAGCAAGCATTCTCACATTGGCAATGAGCCTTTTCAGAACATTTTGCCAGTAAAGAGACTCTGATGCAATCTTCTCTTGATGCTGATCATCTATGATGGCCTTTAACCTTAGTCTCATCTCAAGCTCTTTCCACCTATGGACTGCTCTCTGGTGATTTGCTGCCTTCTCATGGCATGCCAGATTTCTAGCCAGATTTTTCCAGTCCTTTGTTCCTGTAGAACTCAATGTGGCTGGAACATTAGACTGGAAGAGTTCGCAACAAAAACAGTATGCAGCATTCTGGGTTTTTGAGTACATAAGCCATGGCCTCTCCACTTTGTCACCATTGGGGATTTCATGCCAGTAATGTGTTGGATGGAAACTTCTATTATTGTCTTTGGGGAGCATGAGGTTTTTCGCTTGCTGTGGCCCATGCAGTACAAGGAAGTCCTTCAGGCTATTGCTCAAGTGGGTCCACAGTCCTGGATCATCTAGACTTAAAGAACTAAACTCAGCAGCAGCTGTTTCTTGCGCCTCCACCACACTCTTCTCTGATCTACACTTTTCTTCGGGAATGTGCATGGTTACATCCATTTGAGATTGAGATATGGATGCTGCAGTAGCTGCCAGGTCACCTGCACTCTGACAAACTGGAAGATCAGGCATCTCCTCACCACTCACATCCTCACTGGGGCCGGAAGGCTCAGCGTGAACATTTGTGTCTATGTATCAGGAGAGCTCCTTCCTGCTTAGATAGAAAGCAAAGGAAGCTTTTCTATCTGTTTCTGAATGCTGCCCCAGATGGGCGTTTTCTTCTTTCACTCATGACTGTTGTTCTGTGCCAGCTATAGTGGCTCTCCATACTCAATTGAAGGGGACAAATAAGCAGGCTGGTAGCAGGGCCTGAGTGAGGGAAGATATCAGTGTCTTAAGGGCCTAACTGGCTCCTACTACTTCAGTTGACTGCCTGTTCTCCTCAAGTGGGTTCAGGGAAGCATCAGGAAACAGGAAGCTCCCTGAGAAGCTGGTGTGAATCAGTCCAGGCTCCTAGGGGTGCTAGAGAGGTACTTAAGAGGCCTCTCTCTCCCTGCAGCTCCTGCTGCTCTCACCTTTTCTCCAGCCTGCCTGTTATGTCTCTTGTGCCCTCCTTCCTCCAGCACAGCACTCCACCATCTCTGTGCGTCTAGAGCAGAGAGAATATATATGCACCAGCAGCAGACACAATTTTCTACACTCTGCGTCCTAGTGGTGCGACACACACACACAGAGAGAGAGAGAGAGTCTGCCACCTTAGGCAGCCGCCTCAGTTCGCCTCATGGTAAGGCCAGCCCTGGTAAAACAATGTCTGGGTTGAGAACCACGTAGGGTAGGGTGACCAGACGTCCCAATTTTATCGGGGCTGTCCCGATATTTCCTTGTTTGTTCCACATCCCGACCAATGTTAGGTTGGGACACTGGACAAACAAGCAAATAGTCCGGAGCCCGGAAGTGCTCACGCCCTCCCACCCCCCGACTCTGCCCCCTCCTTCCCCCATTGGCTCCCTCCCCGAATCCCCGCCTCTTCCCCAGGCTCGCCCTTCCTCCTCCCTCTGCAAGCGCTGGAGGGAGGCCCCGGAGACGCAGAGGGAGCGTGGTGCCGGGGTGAGTGTGAGTCCGGCTTGGCCCCGAGCGTAGGCAGAACTCAGTTGGGCAGTACTGGAGGGAGAGGAGTGGGGCGGCCCGCGGGGCCAGGCGGTGGCTGTTCTCCCCCCCGGACAGCGGGACTCAGGAGCAGCCGCTGCTGCAGCTCCCACTGCCGCGGGGGGAGGAAGCGGCCGATGGCCAAGCTTGGCGGCTGCGGCTCTGGCGCCCGGGCCCGAACCCCCGAGCCTGGGCCTGCAGCGGGGACCCAGCAGCGCACACACTACGCCCAGCCCCTGGCCAGACGCGGCTGGGCTGGTTGCCCAGCTGGTGCTATCCCGGGGCGGAGGCATCGGCAGCCCAGCCCTGTTCGTTCCCCTGCAGGACCCGAGTGGGACGGGGGGGCTGGGGCCTGCTGCCCCCACTCCGGGGCTGCTGTGGGATTGCACCAGCTGGGCAGCCAGCCCAGACGCGACTGGCCAGGGGCTGGGCGTAGTGTGTGCGCTGCTGGGTCCCCGCAGCAGGCCCGGACTCGGGGGGGGGGGGGGGGGGGGGGTTTGGGCCCGGGCGTCAGAGCCGCAGCCGCCGAGCTTGGCCATCGGCCGCTTCCTCCCCCCGCGGCAGTGGGAACTGCAGCCGCGGCTGCTCCTGAGTCCCGCTGCCCGGGGGGGGAGAACAGCCACCGCCTGGCCCTGCAGGTTGCCCCCCTACTCTCCCTACCGCCCGACTGAGTCCTGCCTGCACTCGGGGCCAGGCCGGACTCTCACTCACCCTGGCCCCGCACTTCCCCTGCGTCTCCCAGGCCTCCCTCCAGCGCTTCTGGAGGAAGGCGTGGGGGGGAGGGGGGGAAGTGTTTGGGTTTTTTTGTTTTTTTTTGCTCTGCCACTTCCCGTCACCCTAATGTAGGGTGACCAGACAGCAAATGTGAAAAATTGGGACGGGGGCAGGGGGTAATAGGAGCCTATATAAGAAAAAGACCCAAAAATTGGGACTGTCCCTATAAAATCGGGACATGTGGTCACCCTAGAACCACAAGGTATAGATGCCAAAGATTATGAAATGTCTGTTCATCTTCACTCTGTAAACAGATTACAAAATATGTAGCATTTTCTTGATCCACTAGGTGGCAAAAAGGGTATGGCTATCCCTGGCAGAGTTCAGTGTGAGATGAATCCAGTGAAAATAAATCATCAGTATGAAAAACAGACCAGCTACAGTCCAGCCAGTGTGATATAAAGATGTCACAAATCTCAGTGGGAGTAGTTCATCAGGGGTTTCTCAAAATGCATGTTAGGTGTTACTTAAGCAAATATTTTTCCTCTGATGTCAACTCTAAATGTAACAAACAGCGGTTGTTCGTTTGTTTTTTTTGTCTATCTCACTGCATTAATGCAATATTAAGGTTGTACATTTGGAGCCAGGAAGTGCAGAAATTAAGGTTCCCACAACAGTGTTAACCTGGTTCTATGGCTGATTCTATATGTTATCATACATATTTTACACCATAATAGAAAACTGTGTTTAACCAGAAAAAAAGGCTCAGTTTTTGCAATGTGCCAAAGTTAGTGTTGCTGGAGGGGGGGGAAACCTTGCATAAATTGCATCTTAACTGGCCTTTTAAACTGCTAAAAGGCTGAGGCAACATCTTTAATAGAATTGACTATTCATAAAACGAAAAACTCCTACTGGCAAGACACCAGCATGAAAATGAACAGGTTACATGTCTAGCTCTTTTATGCAGGCATAGCTCTAGGAGAATGTATTAGAGGATACACATTTAAAAATCAGTCACGATAAAATCTGGACAATAACTTGTCACAAACAATATTAGATCCAGATGGAAATTCCTTGCCTGCAGTAATGAATCAAGAAAGTCAATTCTTTATTCATTAAAATCATTACCTACAATAGATCAGCACTTTTATCCCGGTTTCTGTTTCTGTCTAGCTTTTTGTAATGTGTCCATCACCATAGTATCTAGGTGCCAGTTTACTGAAAGTTACTGAGGCAAATTGAGTGTGCTTTCTTCTAACATCCTCACTTTTAATTTAAGGCCCTTGCATTTTGAACCCTATTCCAGTTTATTCTGATAAATTATTTAATTTAATAACCCTTCTAATAGTTTTTCATTTCACTTTATCCAAATGAAATGTGAGGAGTTCGGTTAGAATGATTGTGGGGTTTTTTTCCTCACAGCAAACATTTTTAAAGCCTACCAGCTCTACTGATTGCCCTTTACTTTCTCTCTCCAGGACAATAATAGCTTTGTTCTGAAAGGTGCCCAAAGTAGTGCTCTGTCCTGGTGACATGCCTTTGCCAGGGCAATCCTAACCTTTCTCTGAAGAGTGCTTGAACTAATGCTCCGTCCTGGGGTGACTCCATATCTCCTCCTCCACTTGCATGTTGTGGACAGCCCTGGACCCTGCTCTCTGGGGAGTACCAGAGTGCTTCCCTTACTCAGGGAGAAGAGTGTTTTCTCTGAAGGTTAATGACCACTTGTTTGTGAACATTTCAGAGACCCTGTGCTCTCAACATACCCTCCTGGAGGCTCAGCATGAAGCTGTGATGAGCATGGAACATTCAAACCAGGTAATGACCAAGCAACCAGACTGAACAAAACCTAAAATAGGTTGAGGACGTGACCTTAAACTGCTTCCCATAAGCTGTTGAGTCGTCTTCTAACAATCCTCTTTGCTAGGTTATTATTAGGTGGATTAATATGGAAATGGCCTCTAAATACAGCTTGTACTTGGCTGGAAAGCAAACCCCATCCCTGTTTACTAGTTATGTGGGATTTTTTGAGCCCCCTTCATCCATTGTCAAACCTCCCCAGTCCACACAACTGCTCCCTGTTCTGCCACATTTCCATTCTGCGGTGTCCTGTGTCCAGTTGATATCCAGTTGATCTAGGTCCTAGGGAGCACCATTCTAAAGGTTTAACTCTGTGTTACAGGTTGCATTTCAGCCCCATGCACTCCCATTGCCTTATAAGGGATCTCTCATAGAAGAGAAAACAGTGATCCTTTGTCAAGCAGGAGCAGGGGATTAGTAGAATATTTTTGACTCTGTTGCTTAGAGCAGGGAGATGGAACCTTTGCACAGTCCATTCGATGGTGAACAGCTCATGGTATGATGACCTTAAAAACAACCTGTAGATGAGGTCAAGAGTAGTAGTATTAGGGGACCACCTGTTGCCTCACTCCATGCTGGATAGACTGGCTGATGGGGGGGATGGGTCTCTGCCCCCAAATACCTGCATTAAGAATTTAGCTGAAAGCAAGGTCGGGGCTCTTTCCAAAGCACCATCCTCCATTCCAACCAGTTAGCAGGGGTGCAGTGGTGATGGTGTAATATCACCGCTCACCCAGCACACCCATCTCCTGTTGGCTTGGAAGAGTGAGTGGCATGGGGCTCACAGCCTCTAAGCTATCCGGTTATTCCTCTGGTAATGTTTGTGTTTTAGATGACTGTTCACATTTTGCCACTGTCTAACTCTTTATTAGTCATTGATTTAAAAGCAAGGGGGAGTTTGTCCCATTTCAGGATGTACCAAAGCCACTTTATTTGGTTCTTCTTACTACTAATGGTCACCTTGCGCAAGAAGCTACAGATTAGATGGGGCCCAGTGCTGGGAGTGGGGAGGGCCATTGCCATTTAAGCATTTTTTATCAAGTCTTTAGTTTAGACTGAGATTTGTATGATTATGAATCCAACGCAGGGGGAGGCTGGACTCATGCCCAGATCTAATCTGAATTGGACAGCCATCCTCTTCCCGGTTTGTATAAATATGGGTGACGTTGCCACTCATGAAGGCAAAAGTAGTCTTGCACTTTGGGTTGGAGATCGTGCCTAATGGAGCAGTCTGTGATCCTGAATGACTCCCCAGTGGCCTGTATTGCTATTGTATGGTCTGTACATGATGGTAACAGACATCGGTTTTGTTCCCAAAGCTTTTCAGTGTCTCTGCATTGCTTTTGAGAGTGATTGTTGAGAGGTTTGCTTAGGGCTACTGCTGCTATAAAATAATACACAGCTACATATTTCTCTACCTCCCTGCTCTGATGGGAAGCTGTAATACTTAATTGACTGGTATTGCTGGAACTTGCTTAAATTTAACTTCAGCCTCATGTCTGCTTTGCTAGGTTTGTTTGAATACGAAGTGTGCTGTTTCCTTATGCCCCCTGACTTGCATTATTTTTGTTGAGGGGGCACCCTAGCTTTGCTAATGTGCCTCAGTTCTGAGCCACAGACCCTTGCTATTCTGGTCTTGGTTTGCTTCTGCACAAATTACCAGCATGGCCAAATGTCTGTGATGGTTTGTGATGTTGGCCAGTGTGTCCTGGGAATTAAGATCTGAGACTTAAGATCACAGAATTCTTTTTAAGTCTGTGTCAATCCATATGTGAACCTCTTTTTGTAGAGATGAAAGGCCTAATGCACTGAGTCTTACAAAACTAGATCCCTGTCTGAATGTCACCAAGAGATCAGCTAATTTCCTGGGTTTTAGTAGGAAGTTCTGAGGAGGAAGGAGAGTCTGTCCCTTCTGTGAGCAGCACATTCTACTCTTTCTTTCCACGATATGCTCCGCCTTCTGCACTTCTCGGGTCCTGTCACTTCAGGCTAAAAAGCAGAAGAAGATAAGTGGCATAAAGCAGCAACAGTTGCCAGTGACAGAATTTCTGGAGAGTATGGGCTTGTCATGCTGTCTGAAGTGGCTCTCAATCTTTATTTGTGCTCCCATGCTTTATCATCCGCAAGGATATGCATCCAGACCATTTCTGCTGTAGCAGCATCTGGGGCATGGGGAGGCTGAGTCCCAGCCCTCTGGTCAAAGTCCATCAGCAAAGCTCCTGGTTCCTGATTTGAGGTTTTCTTTCCAAAGGATAAACCCCTTTCTTTACATAATTTTTTAAGGTCTTTCAAGTCAAGATGCTCATATGATTGTGGTTCACCCATTGTGACTAATCTTTAACTCTTAAAACTCTCAATATCAAATGTAAACTTTAAATAGCCTTGGGTTCTAATTGTTAAGCCAGTTGGCCTGTGGCATGTGAATCCTGTTTGACTACACCAGTTGTCATGCTGTCTGAAGTGGCTTCACAACTGTGAGTGCCAATTTCAAGTCAGACTGTCAGAAAGCAGGGCAGACACCCCAAACTGGTGGTATATCCTATAATTAGATTTCACCAAGCCAATAACAAATGTGCAGTTCTGGATCGCTGTATTAGTCTTACCATGGGGCCACAAACAGTCCCCTTAGGTTCTCCAGCCGGCCTTGCCACCCAGACACATTGGACTTTGTGATAATGGTCTCTTGCACCAAATTCCACATCACATTAGGTTATTCCCAACCCCAAAGAGTCAGTCACTTACCCCAGGTCAATGAATAGTCTTGATTTCACACCAAAAACAATGCTGGAAGCCGATTTCTCTAGTAAACGAACTAAAGTTTTATTAGTAAGAAAAGAAATTAGAGTTATTGAGAGGTTAAAGCAGGTAAAATACATTAACAGGTGAGTCAGTTAGTAAGTCCAAAATGATGATAGAGATGTAGTGATCTGCTGGTTTTCCAAAAGTTCCTCGGGGTTGCCCAGGGTAATTCTGGGGATCTCTGTCTACTTGTTCAGTAGTCCGCCCTGTTAGAATCCCAAACAGTTCAGAGATACAGGATCAATCCTTAGATCCATTCTTATAGCTGCTTTCTGTGGAAAGCAATCTGGCAAATTTTTCATCACAACATGGGCTCTTCTTTTGTTGATTTAAATGCAAACAGAATCTGTGAACTTCCATTGTCGAACACAACAACCCATGCTCCGCTGTTAGCAATCTTTTACATTTCCAAGATTCCAATCTTGTGCAATGGGTAAACATAATATGAACACAATGTGATAGCCAGAAACAATCTTTTGTTATTTTTCAATAAGTTTACACATCCAGTACATTTACATCTTAACACTAACACACACTTCAATCTAGGGTTATTTAATTACCGGGTATACATAATGTAATACGATAGTAAACAACAGGTTATAAGTAAGTGAAGACAATAACATTAACATTTCTTCTGTTTGCCAGAAGCTGGGAATGGGCAACAGGGGATGGATCACTTGATATTACCTGTTCTGTTCATTTGCTGTGTGGCATTGGCCGCTGTCGGAAGATAGGATACTGGGCTAGATGGATCTTTGGTCTGACCCAATATGACCGTACTTATATTCTTATGTTCTTTGATATGCGCACACAAGTGAATTGCTCCACATATACCAGGACACTTAACATTTCTTTGATATTCACCCATAAGTGAATTAATCTCTGGCTTTGATCTGAGTTGGTCTGTTTACGTCATGGGATGCTCTGCCTGCTGGGAAAGGCCCTCACCTGGTGTGTCAAAGGAAGATGATGGAAGGATAGGAAAATGGAGTTGCTCCTTTTTGGAGAAGAGAAGGAATGTGGGGGTCACATATAGGGTGTGGTGGGGGAGGTGCTTAGGATGTTGATATTTCTTGGTTCCCTAAGGGTTAACTTGATAGCTCACTGAGATCTGCATTCAGGCTTTTATCTAGTATCTTATGCAATGTTTTGTATCTCCATTAGGCTGCAGATGTAGGTCTTAAAGTAGCAGGATTCAGAGTGGTCAGACAATGTGCCAGCCAGCTAAAACAGCTGAGTCCAAGGGTGATGATTACAGCTCTGAACCAACCAACCAATCTTTGTTTTCCAATAGACTGACAGCACTGGAACTGATTCTAAGTTACTGGACTTGGTGACTCAAGAAGGACCATCCTGCTCTGGATACTGCTCACCTGGGCCTGATGGTAACGTCACAGAATTGGAGAAGTTAGGGAGACTGCACAGCTTGGGAGAGGCTATGAGGCTTCATGGAAGGGTCTGAAGTGATTCAGGGAGAGGGACTTTGAGGCCAGGTTCTGAAGCTGTGCAGAAAGAGGAAGGTTCTGATACTATACATGGGGAGACAGAGGGAGTAAATCTGAGGTGGCACAGTGGGGAGGAAGATTTTTATATTGGGTTATGAGGTGGCCTCTGAGATAAGAAGGAGAGAGAAGGGTTGGTAGGATCAGAGTCTGAGGTAGTATACAGGAAAGGTGTGAGGCAGCATTGTCCAGGGGATAGGACACTGGGCTGGGAGTCAGGAGATCTTAATTCTGTTCCTTGCTCTGTCACTAACCTGCTGTGTGACCATGGGCAAGTCACTTCCCCTCTTTGTGCCTCTGTTTTCCCTCCTTTGTCCATCTTGTCTAGTAAGATTCTTGCATACAAATAAAACAATGTTAAAAATGTTAAGTCAAGCTCTTGAAATTTAGGAAATACCAGATTTAGTTTTTCTTAAATCTGTCCACTTGTGTGTCCTGCACTGAATGAAGCAGGTGTCCTGTGGAAAAAATAGCATGTGATTATGTAATTAAAGACTGTATCATAATGCATATGCAAAGGGGGGCAGAATTAAAATGCATGGGAAATCATAAATCTGGCATTTGCTAACATTCAAGAGCTTGAATTGCCGCCTCAGTGTTCTTTTAACATTTTTTGTTTTTAATTTCCTAGGGGTATTTTTAAAGCAAAAGGTAAAAACTAATTCTGTTTATTAGAGCATAAGCTTTCGTGGGCTACAACCCACTTCTTTGGATGCATATAGAGTGAAACATATATTGAGGAGATATATATACACACATACAGAGAGCATGAACAGGTGGGAGTTGTCTTACCAACTCTGAGAGGCCAATTAAGTAGGAGAAAAAAAACTTTTGAAGTGATAATCAAGATAGCTCAGTACAGACAGTTTGATAAGAAGCAAGTGTGAGAATACTTACAAGGAGAGAGAGATTCAATGTTTGTAATGGCTCAGCCATTCCCAGTCCTTATTTAATCCTGAGTTGATTGTGTCTAGTTTGCATATCAATTCCAGCTCAGCAGTCTCTCCTTGGAGTCTGTTTTTGAAGTTTTTCTGTTTTAAACCCGCAGGTCTGTCATAGAATGGCCAGACAGGTTAAAGTGTTCTCCCACTGGTTTTTGAGTATTATGATTCCTGATGTCGGATTTGTGTCCATTAATTCTTTTGCGTAGAGACTGTCCGGTTTGGCCAATGTACATGGCAGAGGGGCATTGCTGGCACATGATGGCATATATCACATTGGTAGATGTGCAGGTGAACGAGCACCTGATGGTATGGCTGATGTGATTAGGCCCTATGATGATGTCACTTGAATAGATATGTGGACAGAGTTGGCATCGGGCTTTGTTACAAGGATAGGTTCCTGGGTCAGTGTTTTTGTTCAGTGATGTGTGGTTACTGGTGAGTATTTGCTTTAGGTTGGGGGGTTGTCTGTAAGCGAGGACATTTCTGTCTCCCAAGATCTGTGAGAGTAAAGGATCATCTTTCAGGATAGGTTGTAGATCTCTGATGATGCGCTGGAGAGGTTTTAGTTGGGGGCTGAAGGTGACAGCTAGTGGTGTTCTGTTATTTTCTTTGTTGGCCCTGTCTTGTAGGAGGTGACTTCTGGGTTCTCGTCTGGCTCTGTCAATCTGTTTTTTTCACTTCAGCAGGTGGGTATTGTAGTTTTAAGAATGCTTGATAGAGATCTTGTAGGTGCTTGTCTCTATCTGAGGGATTAGAGCAAATGCGGTTATATCTTAGAGCTTGGCTGTAGACAATGGATCGTGTGGTGTGTCCTGGATGGAAGTTGGAGGCATGTAGGTAAGTGTAGCGGTCAGTAGGTTTCCGGTATAGGGTGGTATTTATGTGACCATCGCTTATTAGCACAGTAGTGTCCAGGAAATGGACCACTTGTGTGGATTGATTGAGGTTGATGGTGAGATGGAAATTATTGAAATCATGGTGGAATTCCTCAAGGGCTTCTTTTCCATGCGTCCAGATGATGAAGATGTCATCAATGTAGCGCAAGTAGAGTAGGGGCGTTAGGGGACGAGAGCTAAGGAAGCGTTGTTCTAAGTCAGCCATAAAAATGTTGGCATACTGTGGGGCCATGCGGGTACCCATAGCAGTGCCGCTGACTTGAAGGTATATATTGTCCCCAAATGTGAAATAGTTGTGGGTGAGGACAAAGTCACAGAGTTCAGCCACCAGATTAGCTGTGACATTATCGGGGATACTGTTCCTGATAGTAATTGGCCTCTCAGAGTTGGTAAGACAACTCCCACCTGTTCATGCTCTCTGTATGTGTGTATATATATCTCCTCAATATATGTTTCACTCTATATGCATCCGAAGAAGTGGGTTGTAGCCCACGAAAGCTTATGCTCTAATAAATTTGTTAGTCTCTAAGGTGCCACAAGTACTCCTGTTCTTTTTGAGGATACAGACTAACACGGCTGCTACTCTGAAACTAATTCTGTTATGTGCTACCGCTTAAACTTCAGGACTAACTATGTTAGCTGGCAGCAAGAGAAGGCTGTTATTGCAGAGAGGGGAATGGACTTGCTGGATCCTGGTGGGCGAGCCTGCCCTGGTTCCCCTTCTCTTCCCCCTTTCTCCAACTCACTCCATCCCCATGAGTTAAGGAAGGTCCTGCACCATGTGGTGCCCCAGTCAAAGGGATAGGCTGCTAGGCCTGGAGGGTGAGGGGAGCCTGCCCTCGGGCACCACTGTCTGTCTCTCTTCTCCCCTCACTTCCTGAGGACTTGAGGAAGCTCCAGCCCCATGTGTCTAGATCTCTTTCCGTCTGCTCACTGGCTTGCTTTGGATCTGGATTTTCTGCTGGTGACATGCATGTATTTTGTTACTAGGTCATTCAGCAACACTAGTGAATAATGAACCACAATCTCCTCAGCCATCTGAAGATACCATGGCTCTAACCCAGGTATGACCTTGGCAATATAGGTTCTGTCACAAAGTTAGACAAGTCTATAGTCTAGATAATGTCCAACCTAGTTTGAAAAGGCTCAAATTATAGAGCTTCCACAATCACACAACCTGATGGTGCTATTATGGTGATGAGCAAGGCTCTATGTATTTAGCTCTCTTTAATCATTCCTTGTTAATCAATCCCTTCCTCCAGCTTGACAGCAGCACAGCCATTGCAACACCAGAATATTAATGTTATGGGGAGTTAAAGCATAAATACGAGGGAGGAGGGAGGATAGGTGACCTCCACCCTTTGCTCTGAGGAGGATTCATTGCCCCCCTATCTCCAGAAGAGAGTGAGACCACAAGGAATGCTACTTGAATAAGAGCAAATACCTTGGTCCAGATGTCTTGTCTAGCCCTCTGATCCTGGCATCAGACACAGAATAGGGAACAACCCTCTTGTTTTAGAGCCCTATGAACAGGCTCAGTGGGGACCAAACCCCTATCTGGTTTACAGCCCAGCAACAGAAGTGGCAGAGGATGCTAAAATGGTTAAGGATTTGACGCTGTGTGTGAACAAGACCTCCCACAGGAGTCTGGTTACATTTCTGGTCTGAAGTTCCTGTCGTGCTGATCTTACCCTTCTTCCCACACCCAATCCCAATGTGGCAATTCCTTGATGCCTGCACTGAAGATGTGAGAGTGGGTGTGCTGACCTTTTCCCTGCACTGGCAGGGAAAGAATGAACCCTTTTGCCCTTGGAATGGTAGCAGCTGCTTGTAATCACTGTAAAAGACAATTAGGAAGGGTTATGTAACTGTTCAAATAATCAAGGCAGGAAATAAAAAGTAGGTTCCTCTCATATAGTACAGTTAAACCAGAAGCTGGGAAAGACCTGGTGTAGATCTCCCCACAAAAACTCTGTTTGAAGTGGTACCAGGAAAGCTCCCTACCCAGAGGGATCTGGGACAGGAGCCCATGAAGATACTGGTGGAAGAGGCCTACAGGGAGACCTGAGAGAGGCACAGGAAGAGAAGAACACTTTAGAGTCTGTCTCTAGAGAAACTATGGGCATCTGAGAACTAGCAGGTGAGCCCATGGCAGGGCGCTCAGAGCCAATCCCTGAAGCTCTGACATGGGTAATTGGGAAGGATATAAAAGGTCCTTGAATACCTTTATGTTACAATAAACAGTCCAAGAAACGGGAACCTTAGCTGCAACATGTAAAATGTGTACACTTTATGGTATCAACAAAGGGGGAAAATGAGGCAGAGGCATCCAGATGCAGGGCAGAGTAAGTCAGCCCTCTCATGGGGTTCAAGAGAATTGTGGTTTATTTGCGACTAGCTCTTTTTTCTTGTTCTAGATCGGTACAGACGAAAACCCCAGAAGCAGCAGCGGGCAGTCTGCTGAAGAAAGAGGCCCAGCTGGCATTCTGGAGTATCTTTCTGCAGCGAAACATAAAGAGCTGTCAGTCTTGCTGCTGGAATTGAGGGAAGCTCAAGAGGAGATAACATTTCTGAAGGGACAGCTCCTGGACCCAGGAAGCCAAACACCTGCAATGAACTGGGCAGAGGAAGAAATAAACCGTATGGGAGGAAGATTCCAGACAAGATTCCTCGAGGGAGAAGGACAAAAGACCTCATCTATCCAGAGTGAATTGAGCAGCTGCTCGCTGACAGTGGAGGAAGTGCAGAAAACCTCTGTGCTTCAGGAAGAGACAGACAGCTTCCCAGGAGTACCCCTGGAGCACATCACCCACAGTGGAGGGGAAATGGAGGCAGTGCAAGGGCTTAGAGGAGGTCTCTCTGCAACAACTACAGAGCTTGGTCTTTCTCAGCCTCAGGAGCTGACACAGTTGCAAATAAAAATTATGGAGCTGCAAACAAGTCTGCAGAAATCAGAGGAATTGTATAAGAAAGACTCAGAAGAGCAAGTGGCAGAAATAAATAGGCTAACCCAGCTGGCTGAGGAATGCAGGAAAAATGCAGAGAACTCTAACAGTGCATTGCATGTTCTGACTGAAGAGAGAGATCAGCTCCTGTCTCAGATGAAGGAGCTTTGTACCATAACAGAACTAAAGGAGCAAGTGAAGCAGCTTGAGGGAAATCTAATGGATTCAGAAAAGCAGAGGCTATCTGACTATGAAAGCAGAACTATACAGCACAGTCTACTGAAAGAACAAATCCAGAGCCTGAAAAATGAATATAAATCCAAAGAGATAAAAATTGAAGCTTTGCAAAAGGACCTGGATGAGGCACAGCTTCAGCTTTCGAAACAGGATGCTCTAGCAAAAAGTCTGAGAAACCAGCTCCAGAAAACGGAGTGTGAAGTGCTTGATCTGCAAGAACATCTGAGGGAGAACACAGTCAAGATAGAGGAGCTTACCCAAGACACTGTTTCAAAGGAGCTTGACACAGCAAGGCTAGAACAGCTCCTTGCTGAACGGACTGGGGATAATGAGAACCTCCAGCAAGCTTTACTGGAGAGGGATCAGCAGGTGACTGAAATCAGCATCACAATGTCTGAGAAAATAGGCCAGCTGAATGAAGAGAAATTTGCTCTGGGGAGTGAGCTAAATGGCCTTAAAGAGCAGATGAGCTTATTGCTGAAAACTGAGGAGATAAGAGACCAGCACATGGGACAAACAGGAGAAGCAGAAGACTTGTGTCTGAAATGCAAGGGGTATGAGCAGCAGAGTGAGATGGTGGCGGCAGTGTGTAAGGAGAGAGAGGTGCTAGGAAGTGAACTGGAGCATCTCAAAAAAGAAAATGAGCAAGTGAAGCGAAAGCTGCAGGCAGCTCTCATCAACAGGAAGGAACTTCTGAAGAAGGTCAACAAGCTAGAGAATGAGCTGGTGCAAGTGAGAGGGACGTTTGGGGCAGAAGCTCAGAAAGCTGAAGTGGAAGAAACTACAGCAAGTGGCCTAAATGCAGAGGGAGACGTGACTCCTGAAAGCCAAGCCAGGGAGATGTCTCTCATGCAGTTGCTTTCTGAAAGGGAAGCTGAGCTGCAGAGCATCCAGAAGGACTTGCTGGAGAAGGAAGCAGCTGAAGCACAGTTGCAGGCTCTGATTGAGGAGATGAAGAAAAGTTTGCAGGATAAGACCAACCTAATTGATTCAAAGCAGGCTGAAATTATGGAAAGCCAGTCAGCCATCCAGAAACTTATCACAGCCAATAAGTGCTTAGAAGATTCTGACCCAGCTGCTTCTAAAGAGGATGAGGTGAACAGTCCAGCTGCTGCAGGGTTTGAAGAACATAAGTCTGCCCTGAAAGAGAGAATCTCAGCCCTTGAACAAGAAAAAGAGCAACTTCAGAAGAAGCTTCAGGAAGCACTGACTTCCCGTAAGGACACTATAAAGAAGGCTCAAGAAAAAGATCGACACCACAGAGAGCAGCTGAAACAGCAGAAGGATGATTACAATCTCCTACAAGAACAGTTTGGTAAGCAAAGCAAAGAGAAGGAAAGCATCCAAGATCAGCTCAGGCAACTCCAAGCACAGAGAGAGTGTACAGAGAGCCATTCTCTGCCAGGCATCCATTTCCAAAGGTCAGCTGAGTCTGTACTTGATGTAACACAAGAGCTTGCAGGAAATGTACAGCATTCTGGCTGGAACCAAGGCTGGATTGAGACTTCATGCTTGGAAATAGAAAATACTAAAACAAATAACCTCTTACAGGAGACAGATGTTTCTGTGGAAGAATTTAAGGTGGAGCTCAAGAATCTGCAGACCAAGAAAGATGAACTAGAATTCAAAGTCAGCCATTTGGAAAGTGATCTTGCTTGCAAATCAGAAGCAGTCATTCAGCTACAAGAGCACATAGCACAATTGCTCTCAGAGATGGAAGGTCTGAAGAGCACCTGTCACCAGACGGAAGCCCATGCACCAAGTCTTCAGGCAGAACTGGAAAAAAGTCAAGCAGAGATTTCCAGACAGGACAATCTGAAGGCACTTAAACAAGAAGTAGAGGAGCTAAAAAATCTCATGAGCAAAAAGGATGAAGAAATTGAACTCTTAAACTTGCAGCTAAGGGAGAAAAGCAACGCTCTTACTCATGTACAGAGAGATTTCCTGGAAAAAGAAGACTTGATCAAGACTCTGCACAGTCAACTGGAAAAACAAACTAGTATGCACGAGGAACAAAGCAAGCGACTGAAAGCTGAGCTTCTTGAAGTCCAGCAGAGACCAGATGAGGGGGCTGAAGAAGCCAAATCTAAGAACCAAATGCAGAGAAAGCTGCAGGCTGCACTCATCTCTAGAAAAGAGGCACTTAAAGAGAGCAAGACTCTAAAAGAGGAGCTGGCTACTGCCAAAATGACTATAGAAAATCTCTCTCTGAGGTTGGCAGATATGGAGAGCCAGATTTGTGATTGGGATAGGGAAAAAGATGCATTATCAGAAAAGTTAGTAGGTGTCACTGAAGAGAGAGAGAAACTCATTGCAGAAGTTGACAAGGCTTTAATGGAAAATCAGAACCTTGATAGCTCTTGTGAAAGTCTGAAGCTGGCTCTAGAGGGGATCACTCAAGAGAAGGAGAAGCTAGAGAAGGAGATTGAATCCTTGAAATGTTCTCAGGCTGCTGAGAGTTCTGAGTGGCAAGAGAAATATAAGGAGCTGCAGAAAGAATATGAAACCCTCTTGCAGTCCTATGAGAATGTAAGTAATGAGGCTGAGCGAATTCATCGTGTTCTGGAAACTATCAGGCAGGAAAAGCAAGACATTTTCAGCAAGTTGAAAGGTGCTGAGGCTAAGAAAAGAGAAGTAGATAAGCAGCTGCAAGAGGCTGAGCAGGAGATGGAGGGAATGAAAGAAAAAATGAGGAAGTTTGCAAAATCCAAGCAACAAAAGATCCTGGAACTGGAAGAGGAGAACGAACGGCTGAGAGCAGAGTTGCACCCTATAGAGGGTGACCTAAATAGGGATGGAGCTATGGCTTTCTTGACAAGCACTAGTCTTAGAGAGGCACTAGAGAGCTCTAGGAGGGACTGCCAATCTCTTTCCATTCAACTTGAAGCATTAATGGCTGAAAAGGGTTCTCTTAGTCAAGAAGTTGAAGTCTTAAAGCACCAATTACAGTGCACAGAATTCAAGCTGAAGGAAAACCTAGAGGCAGCAGCCAAGCATGGTGTCCAAAAAACTATAGTGGAAGGAGCAAATCAAGCTATTCCCACAGCAGCATTACCTCTAGAAGTGACTGACAATCAAGTGGATTTAGGGCCCTGCGCAAAGTCTCCAGAGCCTCTTAGAGCAGGCATTGTAACTGAGGCAGAAGAGAAATTAAATGAAGGTAGCAGCTCACAGGATGAAATTAATACTTACTTACAGCAAATAGCTCAGCTCACAGAGCGAATCACAGAACTGGAGGAAAATAGAATGGCTGCAGAAGAACAAGTAGGCAGCATCTGCAGGAGTGTTGAAACCTTAGGAGAGGAGAAGAAGGCCTTAGAGAGCCAAGTGGCAGCAAAAGTCCATGAACTGAACACCCTTCAGGAAACAGTAGCCAAGATGGAACTAACTAACAGACAAATGGAAGAACAACTTGTCAGAATGACAAAGCTGAAGGAAACGCTGGAGGCAGAGAAGGATGACTTGGAGGAAAGGCTCATGAATCAGCTAGCAGAACTTAATGGAAGTATTGGAAACTATCAACAAGACATGGTTGACCTCCAAACCAAAAATGAGCAACTGAAATCTGAGCTCCAGAGCTTGCAAAGAATGGTAAGTGAGCTGGAGGAGGAGAAGCGGCAGCTGGCAAGAGAGAGAACTGTGGCAGAGGCAGAGACACAGAAGGAATATGCAGAAAAACTAAAATGTGCTCGGAAGGGAGATGGCAGCAGAAGTCATGCAAAAGAGCTTCAGGAGTTGCTGAAACAGAAACAGCAGGAGGTGAAGCAGTTGCAGAAGGACTGTATTAAAAGTCAGGAGAAGATCAGTAGTCTAGAGAGAACTATTAAAGCTCTGCAGTTTGTTCAAAGTGAGTCTCAAAAGGAACTTGCAGCAGCCAAAGAGAACTTAGCCAAAGCATGTGAAGACACCAAGAAAGCACAAGCAGAGCTGGCTTCCTGCAGAATATTACTGGATGATACTCAGAGTGAGACAGCAAGGGTTTTAGCAGAGAGTCTCAAAGTGAAAGAGGAGCTGCAGGCAGGCAAAGAGCATGTTAAAATTCAAATGAAGAGAAAGGATGAAGATTTTGAGAGAAGGCTGGAACAAGAGAAAGACAAGCACTCAAAGGAGATAAATAACATGGAGGAAAAGCTGGCATCTTTGCAGAGAGAGAGAGATTATATGGAAGGGACTGTCAGAGACATTCAAGACTCCTTGCACAGAAGGGACCAAGAAGCCAAGCAGCTACAAGGCAGCCTTAACAAAAACCTGGCCCAGCTTGCAGCCTTCACCAGGAGCATGACTTCCCTCCAGGATGACAGGGATCGAGTGATAGATGAGTCCAAAAAATGGGAGAAGAAGTTCACTGAGGCTATTCAAAAGAAGGAAGAGGAGATCCATGCTAGAGAGGAGACCTGCACAGTTCTAAAAGATCAGATGAGGCAGATGTCCATGCATATAGAGGAGCTACAGATTCATGTATCCAGGTAAAGAGAAGATGAAAGTGAGTGGTGGTTACTTTGGTGTTCTGGTCTTTCCTTCCATCTCTCATTTCCCAGTTATCAGCAGATACTCCTTTTTAAACCAGATTGTAATTTATATTCACCTTAACACACTGTAGCCAGCAGGGAAGCATCTGCAGTCGCTCTCTACTAACATGAAACTTAAAATAAGTTCTGCTACATAGAGTGTTAATATTTTTTGAATTTACTAAGATAGTAAGTAAATGATGCCTTCAAGAATTCAACAATTCCAATTTGATCCAAAATTTAGATTTTTTTTTTTTTGGGTGGCTGGATTGCAGAGTCAAAGGACAATAGAAATGTACCATGATGTTAAAAATTCCAGTAGAAAATTGTTTAGAAACAAATAAACCTTTCTCTGTAGTATTTGCAACCCTAACACTGTAGCAGTGAGAACTTGAAAGAGAAATTCATGACAAACAAATATGACTGTAATTTAAATGATGTTCCTTAAGATCAGAGAGATGCCAAAAGTTAAACATCTGGCTTAAAATGTGAAGAGTACATGAGAGTTTTTACTGTCTACATTTTAATAATTAACTGTTTCTTAGTAACATTAGTAAAGTTTTATTTCGCCAGATAGGATTTTTAAATCGACAGTGTTCTTTTTACAGAGAATAGCACAACTAGGCTTATACAGACTTTTTAAATTTTACATGGGAATAAGCCAATCAGAGGGAGTTTTCTAGCTCATTTTGGAAGGTAAAATGAATTCTAAAACTTTGCTAAATTATTGTAATTAATGTTCGAGTGAAATAAGCCTGGGATTTTCAGGTCAGATAACCTGAGGACATGAGCCCAAATACGGTGTGCTCACATTACAAAGTATTGTTAATTTATAAAGGAATACAATTATTGATTTCCCCTTCTCTGTCGTCAATCCCAAATTCACCAGCAGAAGTGTTTGCATTTTGGTATTCCCAACATTAGTATTGAAAAGGAACTTGGTGCAGGGATTATAACCTGAGAGTCTGTAAGAGACCAGGAAAAACTTGAACATGAAAACAAGTTAAAAACAGATGGCAAGAGAGAGAAAAATAAGACTACTTTATTCTTGGAAGCAAATCACTGACAGGGCTCAACATTGCTGTTCTGTGGCTGAAGTGGAGACTGGCCAGGTATACAAGTGGTAAACAACATCTAAAGCAGTCATGTGTCGGCAGCACCTAGATGCAGAGATGATAATATCTGCAGTTAATGACTAGTCACTGACAAAGTTTGTTAACCCAGAGTTAAGATTGCCTGGAGGTACTCATGTATTATTTTGGTGAAGCTCTATGACCTATGATATACAGGAGCTCAGACTAGATTATCACAGTGGTCCCTTCTGGCCTTGGAATCTATATGTAATTTATTTTATTTTCAAAAATAGTTTGAGCACTTTCTGATTTATCTGCTGTATTCAGATTACATTTCTCCAAAATAAAAAAATAAAAAACTTTAATGGAGTCAGATTTTACCCAAATGTTTACAGTTCATTATCAGGCTTCTGCCAAGGGTGAGTTTCAAACTTCAAAGTTGATAGGATCTGGGAACTTTATGAAACACTGTTTTGTTTTGTTTTTGAGGGGCTTTGTCTTTGAAACCCCTTGCTCACATGCCCCCAGATTTGAATCACTAACTCTACCCTATGCTTCGCTGAGGCAAATTTCAAGACAACCTGTGTAAGTATGTGGATTTTAGAGCACTTAGACATCCTTGAAACAGGAAGGGCTTCCCATCCTTAGCTATAGCAGAACTGGCACTCTGCTATAACATTATATGAAATTAATCATCAGCACCTGCTTTGCTATATCCAGATGCCCTGCACAGCATAATGCTGAATGGGGAAATCTCTAGGGAGGATGGAGGGAAGGGGGGGGGGGGAGGCTCTACACATCCATCTGCAGTATAGGAGGTTCAGAGAGACATGAAAGTGGCCCATACATCTCAGTGAGATGGTCTTTACTGAAGTAGAATACCCTATAGAGATGAACAGCCTGAAATGATTCATAGATTCCAAGGCCAGAATGACCATTGTGATGATATAGTCTGACCTCCCGTATAACATAGGCCATAGAACTTCCCCACTATAATTCTTACATTATATCATTTAGAAAAACATCCTGTCTTGATTTAAAAATCGTCAGTGATGGAGAATCCACCATGATCCTTGGTAAATTGTTCCAATGGTTTATTAGGCTGTTAAAAATTTAAGCCTTATTTCCAGTCTGAATTTGTCTAGCTTCGACTTCCAGCCTCATGTTACACCTTTGCTACATTGACGAGCCCATTATTAAATATTTGTTCTCCAGGTAGATACTTATAGACTCTAAGTCACTCCTTAATCTTCTCTTTATTAAGCAAAATAGATAGGCTCAAAGAGCTCAATCACTATAAGGCGTGTTTCCTAATCCCTTAATCATTCTCGTGGCTCTTCTCTGAACCCTCTCCAATTTGTGATTGCTCTGAGATGTATGAACTGCTCCATTAATGTCAGTGGCTGTTACATCTCCGTCCCCCCACCTCAGGGCCGGAGAGCCTATGATATGTGTCAGACATGCCTATTCTCAACTCCCTGCCCCATTCTCAGCAGTGGGTTCTTGGTGCATGCTTCCAATGTGCCTGTTCTCAGCTCCCTGGCTAGAGGTGCAGGGTTTCCCCAGATCCTGGCTCACAGGGCAGAGAGAAGGGTCTCGGAGCCCCCATACAGTCACAACACACACCCAAGATCCTGGTCATAGATGCTGGAACTAGGGGTGCTGCCGCACCCCCTGGCTTGAAGTGGTTTCCATCATATCCAGAGTTTACAATTTGGTTCAATGGCTCTCAGAACCCCTACTATACAAATTGATCCAGCACCATTGATCTTGGTGCATGCACACACAATAGAGGAGAATGTGAGCTGATAGGCACCCCGTCTCTATTCTTCCTCTGCCTCCCTGCCACTCATCCCCATGTCCCCTCCCCAGTGTCTCTCCCCAATTCCTATCCCCTACCCCCATTTGTGGGTGATAGGGGAGAGAGGTGCTCTCGTGCTCCCATGAGGCACACCAGACTTCAAGGAAGTCCAAGTAACTGTGGATTTTAGAGTAGTTAGTCAAACTCTAAACCTTAAGTCTGGTAGATCTTGCAGTCTGCTATAAGGGATACAAATTTGGATATTGGGATATGTTGTAGATTTGTTTGTAATAGTCTACTGTCTGTTTTTCAGGCTGGAACACAACAAACAGGATTGGGAGTCTGAGTCTCAGAGAGTGATTCAGCAGCATCAAAAGATGTCTGACATGCTGCAGGAGGAAAACAAAGGGCTCATGTCTCAGTTAGAAGAGTATCAGAGACTGTATACAGACTCTCAAAATGAACTGCAGAAGCTGGATGCAGAAATCAAGTGCCTCAGAGACCAGCTTGCTGATTTGCATAACTCCTGCACTAAGTCTGAGGTAGCAAGAGAAGAAATGGAAAGTATGGTCAAGCAACAAGAGGCCAGCATCCAGAACTGTAAATTCAACTGTGAGCAGCTTGAGGCTGACCTGCAGGCCTCCAAGGACCTGACAAACAAGCTGCACAAAGAAATTGGTGCCAAAGATCAGAAGATTATCAGTCTACTGTCTGCGAAGGAGGAAGCAGTCATGACTGTTGTATCTGAGTTACAGCAGCAACACGGTGAAGAGGTTAAAAAGCTGGAGGACAGGCTGGGCAAGAAGGAAGAAGAGAAAGTGGCATTGGAAAATGAGAAAGAGAAAGCACTGGACAAGCTTAATCATCTCATGGAAACAATGAAGCTAACCAGAGAGGAAAGTAAGCAGCAGAAGGCGCAGCTGGCTTCCTTCACCAAATGCATGTCTTCTCTGCAGGATGACAGAGACCGCGTGCTGAGAGACTATAAACAGCTGGAAGAGCGTCATCTTGTTATAATCCTGGAGAAAGACCAGTTGATTCAAGAGGCTGCTGCGGAGAACAACAAGCTCAAAGAGGAAATTCGAAGCTTCCATAGCCGGATGGATGACCTCAACTCTGAAAATGCCAAACTGGATGCAGAACTCGTGCGGTATAGGGAGGACCTGAACCAGGTGATTTCAATAAAGGATTCCCAGCAAAAGCAACTCCTCAAAACACAGCTTCAGCGAATCCAAGTGCTGGAAAATGAAAAGGTCAACATAGAAGGGCATCTGAAGGAGTCTGAGCATGCTGTGGAAGATCTCAGGCAGTGTGTGGAAGCCCTGAAAGAGGACAAACAAAGCATGTCCAAAGAGATTGAGAACATGACATTCTCTCTCTCTCAGATTCAGAGCGAGATGACAGCTTTACGTGAAGGTAGACTCATTGTGGAGCTGGAGACACAATTAAAAGATCGGGAGAAGGAGGTGCAAGAGCTGAGCGGTAAGCTTGCTCTCACACACAAGAGGATAGCAGAACTAGAGGAGGAACTGGTCCATGTCCAAAGGAATGCAGCCAAGAAGGTGGGAGAGGCTGAGGACAAACTTAAGAATGAACTGAAGCACCTACATCATGATGCAGGGGTAATGCGAAATGAAACTGAAACAGCAGAAGAGAGGGTAGTAGAGCTGGCAAGGGACCTGATGGAAATGGAACAGAAACTTCTTACAGTCACAGAGGAAAACAAAGATCTGAGAGCCCAAATTCAGTCTTTTGGGAAGTCCATGAGCTCTCTCCAGGATAGCTGGGACCAAACCAATGAAGAGCTTCAGGTGCTGGGAAAGAAATACTCTGCAGACTTAGAGAAGCAGCAGTGTCTAGTGCAGAGCCTCCAGAAGGAGATGGCTCAATTACAGGAAGAGCAGCACTCCACTGCCAGAGAGAGAGAGACTCTGATGTCTGAATTAACAGCCCTGAAGAACGCTGATGATAAAAAAGGCCTGTTATTTCAGCTTGAGGAACTTAACCGGCAGCTCAGAGTCAAAGATGAAGAGCTTTTCCGCTTGTCTTTGGAACTGGAGGAGTCCTCCAGCCAGGTAAAATCCTTCTCTAGGGCCATGGCAAGCCTGCAGGATGAGAGAGACCGTCTGTTGAGTGAATTGAACAAAGCACATAAGGTGGAAGAAGTGAAGCAGCAGACAGCAGTGAACTCTTCCACCAGCCCTGCAGAAGTTCAGAGCCTGAAGAAGGCATTGTCCTCCTTACAGGATGACAGAGACAGACTGGTAAGTTCTCTTTCCCCCTCTCCCACCTTCAGGAATGTTGGCGGTAAAATTCCTAATGTTTCATTAGGGCTTCTCTTTAGAATTTTCCTTAAAACCCATGAGATCTAGGTCTGATATTTTAAATGTAAAAACATACAGCTGCTTCTTGTATACCATTGTTGTAACTCCATTGTTAACTTTAAGATAACTTCCATAATAAACTTGATTTTCAAACATAGACTCATAAAAATTAGAGGTGGGGAAACCTTGTCAACTTGCCCAGCCCATATCCTGAGGGCCAGTTCAGCACATCATAGTTTTTGATTCAATCTAATTTTAGAAGTTCCAAACAATGCCCCTTTCTTTGGGAAACCATTGCACAACTTCATACCCCGTTTCCCCAGACCTCAATCTGAATCCCATGTTTGTCTCATCTACCTGTTTCCTCTTGCTCCAAAGCCTGTCACTTTGCATATGTATATGAAATAAGAAGGGAAAATTAAGGCTGAATATCAGGAGTGTCTTCCTGACAGTAAGGTCGTCGTCATCATTTAACATCAAGGCGTAGAGGCACACCATGGGGTCCAACCTTGTTGATGTCTCTAGGCACTATTGCCATACAAATGTTAAATGATAATGACAACCTTACTGTCAGGAAGACTTTTTCCTCATATTATTCATTATTATTTTTTGCTTTTTAGTTCATTCAGTTAGTCCAAGTTACAACCCCTGTACCACACTAGATAACTCCTCCCTTCTTTGGTGTTTACATGTTTGTAGACTATTCTGTCTCCCCCTCAGTTGCTGCTTTGCCAAGCTTCTACCTACATTGCTCTTTTAATCTTTCCTCTTGATTTAATTTGTTGTCTTTCTGGTACACAGTGCTACCCAGAATTGAACACACTAGCTGGAGAGTCTGTTACCTCAGTAAGCAGTCTGTGTGTCCACAGTATGCAGATTCTGGGACTATAATGTGTTACCTGAGGAGGTTGGTTGTCAGAGTCAAATTTCAAAAAAAGACTAATTTTTCCTCTGTAAAATATTTCCTCGGCAAAAGTTACTCAACATTTTTCCAGCAAAGTATTTGGGAATATTTACTTGTCCTGTAAAGGGTTGGTTTGTGAAATTCAGAGACTACATTTTATCAGTAGAGTGTAAAATAGAGGACTCAATCTATTCTTAAACTATATCCATAATACTGCCTCATGCAGAGCAGATGTCTTAGCACTACTTTTCACTTACCACAGTGCCTTTCTTGGCAGTCTCCCAAAGTGTTTTGGAGACTAGTACAGGGGGTTCCAAAACCCAATCCATGTTTTGTGAATTGCGTTGCTTGTTTTTGTGTACACATCCTTGAAATTTTGCATCTGCTTGTGTATCTCCTTGTTGGATATTCTTAGATGTACGATGATGGATGTGGCATGAATACCTGAATAGAGTAGAACAGAATTAGATAGAAGTTATCACAAGATCCATTGAAGCTTCTGTGCCTCAATTTTGCTTCCAGATCTTTATAGCACGAGGATACAAAAAATTCTGTAAAAGATCTGGTGTCTCTGCCTATTGGCCACTGATCCAGATGCCTTCCCTCACACTTACGGTATGCCCTGGATGAGATTATACAGTAGAACCTCAGAGTTGCAAACACCTCGGGCATGGAGGTTGTTCATAACTCTGAAATGGTTGTAACTCTGAACAAAACGTTATGGTGGTTGTTTCAATAATTTCAACTGAACATTGACTTAATACAGCTTTGAAACTTTATTATGGAGAAGAAAAATGCTGTTTTTAACTATCTTAATTTAAATGAAACAAGCACAGAAACAGTTTCCTTACTTTGTCATTTTTTTTGTCTCTGCTGCTGCCTGATTGTGTACTTCCGGTTCCAAATATGGTGTGTGGTTGACTGGTCAGTTCATAACACTGGTGTTTATAACTCTGAGGTTCTACTGTATAAACAGATACTCTAGTCCAGGGTTCTCAACTTTGCTCATAATGTGAGCCACATCTTCAAAGAGTGTCTCTCATGAACTCCCATTCACATTTACATAACATCCCTATAGCAATAACTTCAAGTGACAGTAGGAAAATGTTTAAATGTATTTTAGCAGAAAACAAGGAAGGGCCAGTATCATATATACACACTTGTAAAGTTGTAGCCAGTTATATATAAAAAACTTGATGCTTTTTTTTAAAGAAAAAGTTTCACAAAGCTGAAAACAACTACTGGGAAGAATAATTTAAACAAAAATCTTATGATAGTTAGGAATTGTTTAAAAACACTTTACTAGCTACACAAAAATCTACAACTGAGAAAGAAGGCCATGCTTAAAAGACCAGCGTGGCTTAGAAGGGAGGTGAAGGCCACTATAAAATATATATATATATATATAATATATATATATATATAAAAAATGGGAAAGTTAATTGTTGTTAATATAAATAAGTTAGAAATTGTGTAAAAAAAAAAAAAAAAATTGATAAAGGAAGTGTACAGGATTGGGCCCTATCTTACAGCGCTCTCTTCTGGCTGGACTCATGCTTGTGCTTGTGCTAGCTGAACCCACTACCTCCCTGGGGAAATTCTGCCTGGGCCCTCTCACAGAATCCAGGGAAGGTAGTTTCTGGGCAGATTAAGTACTGTGGGTTTTATTTTAAGACTTCTTAGTGGAAATAGGATCAAAGCTTCAGAGGTTCAACCTGTACAGACTTTGAAGAGAAAGTCCCTTTCTCCAAGTCTGTCCCTCATCCCATGAGTTCATCAACCCAACAATTCCTGGTTCTTACCTCAGAGACGTTTTGTTAACAGGACTTTCCCCAATCTCCCTTCTGTCCATTGGTTTCTTGGCACCACTCCTCCCAGCAATTGCTCCAGCCTCTGGCTAAGTGTTGCAATCCCCTTCCATGTCCTGCTTCTCCTTCTATGAGAATCAGCCAGTTAAAATTGCAGGTCTTTCCCCAGGTGCACGGGTTGGGCTAATTAGCCCGCCAGCTGCAGGCCTCTGATCCCAGAGGAATGGTATCACTTATGCCTTCACAGGAAGCAAAAGAACACGAGAGATCTATGGCTAGTGGATTTAAGGATCATAAGAAGGAGTTTAAGTATATTATAAACAAAGAAAATCCCAACACTGGTAATGGTCCATTACTGGATGGAAATGATAGAATTATCAATAATAATGCAGAAAAAAGAGAAGTGTCCAATAAATATTTTTATTCTGTATTTGGGGGGAAAATGATATAATCCTATCTTATGATAATGGGTGATGAAAGACTTTCTATTCCACTAATATGGTATGGGTCTGCTGCTCAGTGGAGAAGGTGAATTGGTAATGGAAGATGATAGGAAGGCAGAGTTGCTCAGTGCCTGTTTTGCTTCAGTCTTCTCACAAAAAATAATGTGATGGATGACTAGCGAAGTTAACGTAGACACTAAGGGGTAAGGGATATAGATTGGAATAAGTAAAGAACATGTCAGAGATCTTCTGACCAATTTGAATGAATTCAAATCAGCGGGGCCAGATGCTATTCACCTGAGGGTACTGAAGGATTTCGCTGAAGAAATCTGAGTCAGTGGCAATAATATTACAAACTCGTGGATGACAGGATAGGTCCCAGAAGACTGGAGAAGGGCTAACATGGTGCCCATCTTTAAAAAGGGGGGAAAGGAGGAGGTGGGGAACTATAGATCAGTCAACCTGACTTTGATACCTGGGAAGCAGTGTATAAAACATTCAATTTGCAAATACCTGGAGGATGAAGGGATAATCACAAGCAGCCAGCATGGATTTACCAAGAACAAATCATGCCAAACCAGCTTGATTTCCTTCTTTGACAGGGTAACTAATGTAGTGGATGGGGGAATGTGGTGAACATATACCTGGACGTCAACAAGGCTTTAGACACAGTCCCACATGACATTCTGATAAGTAAGCTGGAGAAATGTGGGCTTGGTGGAACTACCATTAAGTGGATACATAATTGGTTAAACAACTACAAACAAAGAGTCACTATCAATGGAATGATGTTGGTTTGGAGGGAGGTCTCAAGTTGAGTTCCACAGGGATCTGTTTTGGGTCCAGTGTTTAATATCTTTATTAATGACGTGGATGTAGGTATAAAGAGCGAACGGATCAAATCTGCAGATGAGACAAAGCGGGGGGGGGGGGGGGTGTTGCTAATACTTTGGAGGATGGAGCTAAAATTCAGAGGGATCTTGATAAATTGGACAACTGGGGTATAGACAACAAAATGAAATTCAGCAAAGACAAATGTAAGGTGCTGCATTTAGGGAAGAAAAGCCAAATGCAAAAATACAGAAAACTGGGTTGGCGGCAGCAGCACTGCTGAGAAGGATCTGGGACTTGTGGTGGATCACAACCTCAATATGAATCAACAATGTGATGATGTTGCAAAAAAGCAAATTCAATTTTAGATTGCATTAACGGAGACATTACTGCTCTATTGGGCGTTGGGTAGGCCTCAGCTGAGGTACTGTGTCCACTTTTGGTCACCAATGTATAGAAAGGATGTAGAAAAACTGGAAAGGATTCAGAGATGAGCAACAAAGATGATCAAAGGAATGAAATAAGAACATAAGAATGGCCATACTGGATCAGACCAAAGTTCTATCTAGCCCAGTATCCTGTCTTCAGACAGTGGCCAATGCTTGGTGCCCCAGAGGGAATTAACTGAACAGGTAATCATGAAGTGATTCAGTAGCTATTATCCATTCCCAGCTTCTGGCAAATAGAGGCTAGGGACATTTCAGGGCATGGTTTTGCATCCCTGCCCATCCTGGCAAATAGCCATTGAGGACCTATCCTCCATGATGCAAGCCATATGAGCAAAGGCTGAAGGAACTGGGTATGTTTAGTTTGCAAAAGAGGAGATTAAGGAGGCTATGATAGCAGTCTTCAAATACTTTAAAGGCTGCCATAAAAAAGATAGAGAAAAGTTGTTCTCTTTTGCCACAGAGGGCAGGACGAGAGGCAGTTGGTTCAAACTACAGCATAGCAGATTTAGATTAAATCTCAGGGGAAACTTCCTAACTGTAAGAACAGTAGGACAATGGAACAGACTGCCTAGGGAGGTTGTGGAAGCTCCTTCACTGAAGGTTTTCAAAAGGAGTCTGTATAGCCATGTGTTTCGGATAGTTTAGAGACAACAAATCCTGCATCTTGGGAGGGGATTAGACTATATGACCCTTCTAACCCTGTGATTCTGTGAATATCTCAGGAAGATGTTAAACAGCAGCTGCTAAAGTTAAACATGTTTAAATCAGCAGGTTGAGGAGCTCACTGGACCCTAATGTTAATATTCACTACCTTTGGAACAGTGGGGAAGTTCCAGAAGACTGAAGGAAAGCTAATGTGTCAGTATTTAAAGCGGGTAAATGGGATGACTTGGGTCATTCTAGGCCTATTAGCTGGACATCGATCCTTTTATTAAAAAAAAAAAAAAAAAGGCAGAGGGTAATATAACGAATGTAAATCAACATGGGTTTATGGAAAATAGATCCTGTCAAACTAACCTGATATTATTTTTATGATATGTTTGGTTGATAAAGGTAATAATGTTGATGTAATAGACCTCTGTAAAGCATTTGACTTGGTACCACATAACATTTTGATTAAAAAACTAGAATGTTATAAAATTAGTATGGCATACATTACATGGATTAATTGCTGGCTAAATGACAGGTCTTGAAATGTTACTGTAAATGGGAACTAATCCATTGATATTGTGCTTTTCTAGGGGGGTTCCACAGGAATCAGTTTTGGCCCTATATTATTTAACATTTTTATCAATGACCTGGAAGAAAACAAAATCATTAACAATGTAATTTTCAGATGACCTAAAGATTGGGGGAGTGGTAAATAATGAAGAGGACAGATCATTGATACACAATGATCTGGATCTGTTGCTAAGCTGAATGCAAGCAAACAATACGCATTTTAATACTACAAAATGTAATGTATATATCTAGGAACAAAGAATGTAGGCCATACATACAGGATGGGGGACTCTATCCTGGGAAGCAGTGACTCTGAAAGAGTTGAGGGTTGTGGTAGATAATCAGGTGAACATGAGCTCCCAGTGCAACTTGGTAGCCAAAAGGGCTAATCCTAGAAATTTAGGGCAGGAAAGTTGTGCAAGAGGTCATATAATAAAATCATAGAAGATTAGGCTTGGAAGAGACCTCAGGAGGTCATCTAGTCCAACCCCCTGCTCAAAGCAAGACCAACATCCCAACCAGGGCTTTGTCAAGCCGGGCCTAAAAAATCTATAAGGGTGGAGATTCCACCACCTCCTTATGTAACCCATTCCAGTGCTTCACCACCCTCCTAGTGAAATAGTGTTTCGTAATATCCAACCTAGACCTCCCCCACTGCAACTTGAGACCATTGCTGCTTGTTCTGTCATCTGCCACCACTGAGAACAGCCTAGCTCCATCCTTTTTGGAACCCCCCTTCGGGTGGTTGAAGGCTGCTATCAAATCCCCCCTCACTCTTCTCTTCTGCAAACTAAACAAGCCCAGATCCCTCAGCCTCTCCTCGTAAGTCATGTGCCCCAGCCCCCTGATCATTTTCGTTGCCCTCCGCTGGACTCTCTCCAATTTGTCCACATCCTTTCTGTAGTTGGGGGCCCAAAACTGGACACACAACTCCAGATATGGCCTCACCAGAGCCAAATAGAGGGAAATAATCACTTCCCTCAATCTGCTGGCAATGCTCCTACTAATGCAGCCCCATATGCCATTAGCCTTCTTGGCAACAAGGGCACACTGCTGACTCATATCCAGCTTCTCATCCTCTGTAATCCCCAGGTCCTTTTCTGCAGAACTGCTGCTTAGCCAGTCGGTCCCCAGCCTGTAGCGGTGCATGGGATTCTTCCGTCCTAAGTGCAGGACTCTGCACTTGTCCTTGTTGAACCTCATCAGATTTCTTTTGGCTCAATCCTCCAATTTGTTTAGGTCACTCTGGACCCTATCCCTACCCTCCAGCATATCTACCTCTCCCCGCAGCTTCGTGTCATCTGCGAACTTGCTGAGGGTGCAATCTGTCCCATCATCCAGATCATTAATAAAGATGTTGAACAGTCCTTATTGTCCCTTTGCCTGTGCTCAGGCAGGATTCACTATACCTAGGCCATCTCTGATAGATTTATAAAAAGTAACAGAGAGTCCTGTGGCACTGTGACAATGCGGTCCTGGCGGAACCCAACTGAGAGTGCCAACTCAGGACAAATTGCTCAAATAGGGCAGTTACAGCCCAAGGCTGGGGTTTTTTTCACCTCTAAGGCAAACCAAACCAGCCAGACTAAGAGGACTTCAGTCTCACCCCACTGGCTAACTGCAAGTCTTACAAGCAATCTCCTTAGATACTCCAGTTTCCCAGTATTACCACCAGTACCACTCGTTATGGGGACAAATGGTTATGAAAACCAATACCCCAGTAAAAGAAAAAGGTTCTCCTGATCCCAAAGGACCAAGCCCCAGACCCAGGTCAATATACAAATCAGATCTTACCCACAAATCACGCTGTTGCCAATCCTTTAGAATCTAAAATCTAAAGGTTTATTCATAAAAGGAAAAAGATAGAGATGAGAGTTAGAATTGGTTAAATGGAATCAATTACATACAGTAATGGCAAAGTTTTTGGTTCAGGCTTGCAGCAGCGATGGAATAAACTGCAGGTTCAAATTAAGTCTCTGGAATACATCCCCCGCTGGGATGGGTCCTCAGTCCTTTGTTCAAAGCTTCAGCTTGTAGCAAAGTTCCTCCAGAGGTAAGAAGCAGGATTGAAGACAAGATGGAGATCAGGCATTAGCCTTATATAGTCTTTTCCAGGTGTAAGATCACCTCTTTGTTCTTACTGTGGAAAATTACAGCAACATGGAGTCTGGAGTCACATGGGCCAGTCCCTGCATACTTTGCTGAGGTACAAGGCGTATCTGCCTTCTCTCAATGGGTCCATTGTATAGCTGATGGTCCTTAATGGGCCATCAAGCAGGCTAGGCAGAGCTAATCTCAGCTTGTCTGGGATGTCACCCAGAAGCATAGCATAAGTTTGCCATACAGACAGTATAGAGCCAATATTCATAACTTCAACTACAAAACTGATACACACATATAGACAGCATAATCATAACCAGTAAACCATAACCTTGTCCTAGACACCCCATTTGACCCCCTTTATACAAGATTTGGGTGCCACTACAGGACCTTGGTTGCAACAATGATCTATATGGTCCCAGTTTATGTCAATAACGTCACACCCCCAACGCAAAATTGATGCAGGAAGGGATGACACAAACATCACTGACTGCATCCCAAGAGCTCCCCATCCTGGGTTCTGTCTTACTACAGCTAGTATTGGGTTAGAAGCCATACCAGTGTATAACAGAAATGGTTCATCAAAGTCATGTTCAATAACATGATTGAACCTCTTTACAAACTCAAGGTAACACTTAGTTAGAACAATAGTGGATTGGATCTGCTTTGGCAGCATGGTTCCTGTATGTGCCATGTGATCTTGCCAAGAGCTAAAGAAAACTGCTACTTTATCCATACAAGCTCGGGCCAATGTTTGGAACCCAATTAACATCGCATAAATGCAGATATTAATGTTCTTCATAGTCCAGGAATCTTGGCATTTAGCCATGAAAGCAATATGGTAGTGTGCCTCAGTCTTCCTTTTTATACAGCACATTAGGTCTGGAATGTCCTTTCCCCTGTGAAAAGTTCCCATATTGTTTATATGCATTGCCTGTGAAACCCCAGTGTAACAAGGCCTTTTAACATAACGTGTGTTTTTATGTATTCCTTTTAACATGTTCAATGAATTCTCCAAAAGATTAGGCACATTGTATATTTTTACCGTTTGTGGCAATAGCAACACATTAATTACAAAATTTAGCAATAACAACAAGTTCATTGCAAGTGTCCATCTACAGTCATGTTTGTCATGCCACCCCTTTGGCTCAATACCATTGGAGTTTGGGCATTTTAGGGTCAACCTGTGGCTTCCCTTTGCAAAATTTAGTTTTCTCTTTCCTCCTTGTCCTGCAGGATCAAACCCTGATTTTTCTTGCTTAACAGAATTCACTGGCTGATGGGGTGGGCCCTCTTTGCTAACAGCTATTAGCAAGTTCTTCCTTTCCCAGCCAGGCAAGTAATTTGCACTACCCCAGACCAGAGCCAGTCCACCAGTTTTTATATTTGTAACTGCTATCATCTCCAAGGCTGGACTCTGTCTTAAAGAGATACCACACAAATCCAAAGAGTCTGCGGGTGAGAGTTTGCTTCCTCTCCCCCGCATCCTCAAGCATTTAGCCATAAAACTGCTCTGCTCTGACACATCAGTAACCAAATCTGTCCTCAAACCCTGAAGCACAAACTGCTCATTTAAAGAATCAGAAAGGAGACATTCCTGTTCCAACACCATTGTCTTCCCAACAAGTTGGCCCCACACAGCCACTTGGTTATAGGGATGCCTCAATTCCTTAACAACTTTTACTTCCTCTGAGACCTTCTTAAAGCTACCCACACTGGATCTTTTACAAGGAAAGTTAGTGGATCCCTTCACAACAGACAATTTTTGGCTGCTAGGAACTGAAACTTTCTTGATTAAATCACTCTCACACCCTTCAATTGCAGGGAACTGCTTGCACCGAGTACCATGAGGATTCCTTTCTCCAGGAGCTTTTCTAAGCAGCAATTCACCCCTCACAGAAATTCTGCTCTTACCCTCTTCACCTAGGGCTTGCTCTAAAGGCACACTTTCCTGAGCAACAACAGACTCTGTCTGGATCTTACTTATATTTAGGATCACCTTTGGCCCATCAGGCAGATCTCTACACAATCCCCTTTCAGGCGAACCCATAGACTTCCTAGATAAAAGGTTAGAAATACTTCCCTTCTTTTTGCCACACACAAGCTTAGGAATTTTTTTCCTTTTTGCTACAAGTTGTTAAACTGTCCGTAGGTAACACAACCAAATTACCTTTCTGCTCTCCTTGTGCCCTGGCTAGGGTATCACCCTGATCAGACAGAGTTGTTACACCCTTTTCCAACCACACATGAGCAACAGGCAAAATACAAGCACCAGAACTGTTTGGTCTCTGGGATTTTGCTAAGCCACTAACTGGATGCAACCTAGTTACGGGGCCATTCTCCCCAGCAGATGCAAACTTAGGACCATTCCCTTCCTGGGCTTTGGTTGAATCCAGAACCAACTCTGAGACAACTAAATTACTCTCAGCCATCACAGGCCGAAAGGCACCTTCTGTCTGCTCCACAGACAAAAAAGAGTTGGAGACGCATTTTCCTTTACTAGACATACTGTTTGGGATTTCATTTTCCTTGTCCCAGCACACCGGGCTGTTCACAGACAACTGCTTGGAGACTGGGGTAGCTTCCTCCATAGGCAAGTCAACACCCCTGACAGACACAGGCACATTTCCTTCACTGTCACTATTCTTCGCACAGGAAACAGATAAGGTATAGGGGCACCCATCTTCCACTCTCCTTGCCTTTCCAAACTGCTGACTAGATAAAGCCATCAGCTCACAAGACTGCCTAGGCTCATCCAAAATCTCCTTGTTCTCCTCTCCCTTCGCTTGATCTAATTCCAGATTTACTTCTGAGACATTAGATAGACATTCAGAAACTTCATTCACAGCCAAACAGCTACTTTCCAAAGACAAACTTTTGGAGAAACCCTCCATAGGCACAACCTTAGGATCAATTCTCTCTTGTGCCTGGTTTGTATTAACTTGACTGACCATAGCTTTAATATCATTTCCAATCATAATATCCTTAGGGATTATGTCTTTTACTCCCACAACCATGGTGCCCTCCAATCCCTTCCATTTCAGGTGGATTTTAGCCAAAGGCACCCTGACAAAATACTTAGATAAGGCTACAACAGTTACATCTTCACCTGGCAAATAATCTTCCTTCCTGACCAGACTTGCTTTAACCAGAGTAATATCTGCTGCGGTGTCCCTCCATGCCATACACCTCACTCCATTCACTTCTGCACTGCTAATAAACTCTGCATTATTTCCCCCGTATTTAGCTTTAATGTGAGTTTTAAGGTCAAATCCTTCAGAGACAACAGAAACAGCATTTGCACACAGGGCACCAATGCTGGGCTCTGTGTGGCTTGCCTGTGAGTTTACAACAACAGGGTTAGCATTGGCCGTGGCATTTGGGGTTGCTGGTTTTGGGCTGCCCTTCAGTGTCGGGCAGTCTGGTCTCATGTGGCCCAGCATACCACAGCGATAGCATGTAACCTGCTGGGGATGTGAGTTCCTACCCTCCGGGCCCCCTTGAACTCCTTTAGAAGAGTCAGGTTTATTTTTAAATCCTTCCCTCCTCTTGAACTGGGGAGAATGGTGATCAGTTTTCCCCGGGGTTTTACACCCTTCTCGAGCCCTGTTTTGGGTATGGGCATCAGCAATCTCTGCTGCCCGTAGGACTGACTCAGGGTCCCTGTTACACACAGCTGCTCTCACATTGTCAGGCACAATGTCTAAGAACTGTTCCAAAGTTATTAAATCCAGCAGTTTTTCAAAACTCCCATGAACCTTGGCTCCCATAACCCACTTTTTAACAAAACCCATTAGCTTATGAGCACATTCTACAAAAGTACAATCCTTAGGCATTTTAAACTCTCTAAACTTAACTCTGTAAGATTCAGGAGTAACCTTGAATCGCCTTAACACAGAATCCTTAAACCGCTCATAATTTAATGCTTCTTGTTCCCCCAAGTCATTAAACACCTTCCTGGCTTTTCCAGTCAGTCTGGTTAGCAGGACAGGCATTCGCTGACCCTCAGGGATCTGGTACAGATTGCAGAGGCGTTCAAAGGTAGACAAAAACTCCTCTATATCCTCAGTATCATTGTAAATGGGACACATCCTTTCCCAGTTTTTCTCATGGCGGGGGGGAAGTGGAGTACCAGGTGGGGATGACTTTCTCCGCTCTTTCATTACTTGGAGCTGAAGTCTGGCCGTCTCCTGTTCCATCCTGTGAGTCTCCTGCTCAGCAGCGAGCAGCTCTAGACGCCCCTTACGGGCTCTCTCTTCTCTCTCATCAGCCTCCTTCTTTCTTTGATCAGCTTCTTTCTCTCTCTCAGCAGCCTCTTTCTCTCTCTCTCTTTCTAACTCTGCTATTTTGTGCTTCTCCAGCAATCGAAGATCTGCTAGCTTTTGTTCATGCTCAAATTGCAGTTTACTTGTCACCCTTTGCATCCTAATTTTTTCTGCCTCTTCTGCAGCCTCAGGTAAGGGCTGTGCTCTTGCCCCCTGATCACTGGCTATTAGCAGATTTCTCAATTCTTCCTTTGTAGCTTTCTTTCTAAAGCTTATCCTCTTTTCTGAACACAAATTTTCCAGGGCTTTTTTCCCAAGTCCCTCATATGCTCTTTGCTCAGCCATTGCAGCAGCTCTTTAACCAACAAAACTCTCAATCCCAAAATTCAAATTTGGATAGCGTGGGGTTCTGACCCAAAGCTTAATTGACCTGGTTCTGTGGATCCAAGCACGACTACGCCACTGTGACAATGCGGTCCTGGCGGAACCCAACTGAGAGTGCCAACTCAGGACAAATTGCTCAAATAGGGCAGTTACAGCCCAAGGCTGGGGTTTTTTCCACCTCTAAGGCAAACCAAACCAGCCAGACTAAGAGGACTTCAGTCTCACCCCACTGGCTAACTGCAAGTCTCACAAGCAATCTCCTTAGATACTCCAGTTTCCCAGTATTACCACCAGTACCACTCGTTATGGGGACAAATGGTTATGAAAACCAATACCCCAGTAAAAGAAAAAGGTTCTCCTGATCCCAAAGGACCAAGTCCCAGACCCAGGTCAATATACAAATCAGATCTTACCCACAAATCACGCTGTTGCCAATCCTTTAGAATCTAAAATCTAAAGGTTTATTCATAAAAGGAAAAAGATAGAGATGAGAGTTAGAATTGGTTAAATGGAATCAATTACATACAGTAATGGCAAAGTTTTGGGTACATACAAGATTTGGGTGCCACTACAGGACCTTGGTTGCAACAATGATCTATATGGTCCCAGTTTATGTCAATAACGTCACAGGCACCTTTAAGACTAACAGATGTATCGGAGCATAAGCTTTCGTGGGTGAATGCCCACTTCATCAGATGCATCTGACGAAAGCTTATGCTCCAGTACATCTGTTAGTCTTAAAGGTGTCACAGGACTCTCTGTTGCTTTTTACAGATCCAGACTAACACGGCTACCCCTCTGATACTTGACACCTGATAGATTTAGCTAACCTGTTATTAAAAACCTCCAATGATGGGGATTCCACAACATCCTAGTAACCTGTTCCAGTACTTAACTATCCTTGTAATATCTAACCTAAGTCTCCCTTGCTGCAAATTAAGCCATTTACTTCTTGTCCTACCCTCTGTGGACATGGAGAGCAATTGATTACCATCCTCTTTATAACAAACTTTTACATACTTGAAGATTATTATAATTTTTCTTCTCTAGAATAAACATGCCTAGTTATTTCAACCTTTCCTCATAGGTCATGTTTTCTAAGCTTCTTATCTTATCAAAAAAATTGACACACACTCCAGTTTCTCAACATCTTTCTTAGTGTGATGCCCAAAACTGGACACAGTACTCCACGTGAGGCCTCACCAATGCCAAGTAGAGTGGAACAATTACCTCCCATGTCTTAATACGACATTCCTGTTAATAAGTCCCAGAATGACATTTGCATTATTCTCAACAGCATCATCACTGCTGACTCATATTCATTATAACTCCCAGCTTCTTTTCTGCAGTACTGTTGCCTAGTCAGTTATTCTTCTTCAAGGAATGTCCCTGTGGGTGCTCCACTTTAGGTGTCTGTGCGCCCTGTGCCTAAAATCAGAGACACCATCATGGTCTTGTGCCACTCGAGGCAGTTACATAGCACTGTGCGACCAACTGTCCCTCAGTTCCTTCTTTACTGCCTTTGGCTTGAGTTGGAACAACTTAGCAGCACCTCATTTACCCTTAGAAAACATAGCTTGTAGTAGTTAGTTATCAGGGTTACTACCCTTACTTCTTTATTCTTTATCCAAAAAGAAATTATTCTCCTCTATAATAGATCTCATAACCTTGGGTTTAGCAGGCCAGTGTTCAAACCACTGAGCTATCCCTATCCCCTTAGAGTAGGAAGATAAGTTACAATCCTTCCAAGTTACTACTCCCTTTTAGCAAAAACTGTGTCTCTCCAGCATGCCTGGATCACCCGGCTTTAAACACTGTCTGACTTGCAGACTATCAATTCTGATCTCGGATGGACACACACACTGCATCCACTGTCTCGGTGAGACTCGCATTCCCCAAAAGTGCCCACGCTGCTGAAACTTTACGGCTAGAACAAGGAAGGTGAGAGACCTCCAGTTAAAACTTTTGATGGTGAAGAAATGCTTGAGACCCGCCTCAGACCCCGAGTCAAGGACCCCTCTGAGCCAATGGTCACCATTAGCAGCCTTTGACAGAGGTCCTGCCTCAACAGCCTCCATAAAAGAGCGTGTACCTAAAAAAGCCACACACAAAACAGAATCAGTCTTTGCTTCGCTGGGAATCCACTAAGAAAAAACAATCGCCTCCTAACAAGTACTCCTCAGTGCCATTGGCACTGAGTACATCGGACTCTGAGGCACCAGGTCCCTCTGGCACTGTGAGCATTCAGAGAGCAAAAGACCCGAAGTGGGCAAGCTCTGTGTCTCAGAGGGCAAACTTATGCCCTCGGCACCAGTATACATGGAGCTGAAGAGGCGCTCAGCACTGAGCAGCAAAATGGTGCCACCTGCGGTACCTACCCAACACGGCACAAGACCTGCAGCATCGACTTTTGTAGATCATACGCCTGCACTGCCAGCAATGCCAACTCTGGCACCGACGGTCCCGGTGCTACATCAGTTATTGCAACATACAGACCTGATGGTCATCTCAACCCCGGAATCTCCACTCCTCGGTACTGATGGTACTCCAACTTGATTGGTACTGAGCCGACTGACTACTTCACTGTGGTCAGCTCCCACTCTTTCCAGTGACTATGAAGATGAGGATGAAAGAGTGATTTTATACACCTCATCGCTCCTCACCCAAACCTGGACCATCACACTGGCTGGAATACCCCCCTACTGCAGATGCACATACCTGGTTTGGGGACCTATGGGCTCTAGCAGCCATGCCATTCCAACCTAACTAGCTATACTGGGATCCGTGGGCATTATACAGGGCTCAACATTGGAGGGCCCCTAGCCCATCAAGATCAAGAGCGCCACAATCACCATCACCACCTCATAGAATCATAGAATATAAGGGTTGGAAGGGACCTCAGGATGTCATCTAGTCCAACCCCCTGCTCAAAGCAGGACCAATTCCCAACTAAATCATCCCAGCCAGGGCTTTGTCAAGCCAGGCCTTAAAAACCTCCAAGGAAGGAGATTCCACCACCTCCCTAGGTAACGCATTCCAGTGCTTCACCACCCTCCTAGTGAAATAGTGTTTCCTAATATCCAACCTAGACCTCCCCCACTGGAACTTGAGACCATTTCTCCTTGTTCTGTCATCTGCCACCACTGAGAACAGCTGAGCTCCATCCTCTTTGGAACCCCCCTTCAGGTAGTTGAAAGCAGCTATCAAATCCCCCCTCATTCTTCTCTTCTGGAGACTAAACAATCCCAGTTCCCTCAGCCTCTCCTCATAAGTCATGTGCTCCAGACCCCTAATCATTTTTGTTGCCCTCCCCCACCGCCCTCAGAGACACAGGAAGAAATGACTGAGGAAACGGAAGGAAATCTCAGATCAGGAAGCCTCACCACCGCCTAACTTGTCATCTTTGTCACCAGACAAAACGATAATGCCCCCACCTCCCACCACAGGGGATGACTTCAAGTAGTTCCAGGAACTCTTTAAAAGGGTGGCAGAGTCACTGGACGTATTCCTCGAAGAGGTGCTGGAGTCACAACATAAACTGTTAGACATACTCTAGACATCGACCTAAACAAAGATTGAGCTACTGATCAATGATGCTATTATGGAGCCTGCCAAAACCATCTGGCAGACACCCGCAACTGCAACACCATCGTGCAAAAGATAGGACAGAAAGTACTACATAGCATCTACGGGAGCAGAATTTTTGTTTACACACCCCACACCAAACTCCTTGGTAGTGGAGGCAGTAAATGAGAGGGGGAAACAGCACCACACCAGAGCAACCCCATGAGACAAAGACTAGAAGAGGCTAGACCTCTTCGGTCTCAAGACATATTCTTCTGCCACATTACAATTTCATATAGCAAATTACAAGGCTTTACTGGACAAATGTACTCTCAAAGTTTTCTCAAAAATGTCAGAATTTATTGACCATTTACCTGAGGATAAAAAAGAACAGTTCAAGGCTAATATCACCACAGGTCTCACTTGACTCTGCAGATACGGCTGCACAATCCATCGCAACATCTGTTGTCATGCGCCATGCATGTTGTCTACATCTTTTGGGATTTCCCAGGGAAGTCCAGTCGACTGTCGAGGATCTGCCTTCGAAGGCCCAAAATTATTTGTGGCTAAAACAGATGAGTCTGCAAATAAAAAGAAATAGGGCAGGTATTATATCCAGATATTTCACTCACCACCGTACACACAACCTCACAGGCAGTACGACCAACGGCATAAACAAAGACAAACCAGATGTCGGCAAAACCAAAATCAACCCTTGACATCCCAGCAGTCCACCTTGAGACAACAATTTTGAAGGTGTGGTCGCGGGCACAAGACCACCATACTCTCTAACTCAGGAAACAGAAACTGTCTCCCATCCATTCAGAGATCATCACCATTTTACCAAGTCTGGAACACCATCACAACAGACGGGTTTTGGAAATTATCTAAAACAGTTATTCCATCCCCTTTCCCTCTATCCCACCTACCCACCCTCTTTCCCTATCCCTCTTCAATAAGCGCCACACAGAGCACGATAACACTTCACAAACTTAGGGCTACAAATAAATAGTCAGAAGTCCACACTGACCCCCGTCCAGATACTAGGATTTATTGGAGCTTGCCTCATCCGTGCAACAGTGACGCTACCTCAACCACTCTTTATCAGACTCGTCAACTTAATTTCAACAGTGACAGACAGTCCACAAGTATTGGCCAGGACATGTCTCCAACTATTAGGCTATATGGCAGCACCGACGTTTGTTGTCAAACATGCCAGACTTCACATGAGATGCCTGCAGACCTGGCGTCGAACAGTGTACACTCCAAACAGACTCAGCCTAAGCAGATGGCTCACAATGCTGAGGAAGGTAAAAGACTCACTCAAATGGTGGACACAATCAAGAAACGTCTGCACAGGGGCCCCATTTCTACAAAGGACCCCAACAATGACAATCACCACAGATGCCTCTCTCATAGGCTGGGGAGCACATTTACTTAACAACACAGTCCAAGGCTGATGGTCCCCTTCAGAATTCAACATGCATATAAACTTGCTGGAGCTAATGGCAGTCAGCCACACATACAGTCACTCCCTACCTCTAATAAAAAACAAAGCCATCAGGATCCCCCCGGACAATGTAGCGTGCATGTCTTACATAAACTGCCAAAGTGGTGCACGATCACAATCCGTATGCACAGAAGTGATACGGCTCTGGAATTGGTGCATCAGCAACAACATCCACATGTTGGCATCCTACCTGCTGGGATGCCAAAACTCAACAGCCTTAAGCCGAGATTTTGCACAGAGCCACGAATGGGAGATAGATCCCAGTGCTCTATATACAGTATGCAAACTATGGGGATTACCTATCCTAGACCTCTTTGCAACAGCACAGAATACCACGTGACCATGATATTGCTCCAGAGCAGGATTGCGAGCCCTCTCCCTAGGTGATGCTCTCATCATATGGGATCATAGAATCATAGAAAATTAGGGTTGGAAGAGACCTCAGGAGGTCATCTAGTCCAACCCCCTGCTCAAAGCATGCACCATTAATGTATGCATTTCCTCCGACCCCACTCTTAACCCGTGTCGTACATAAGTTCCAGAAAGACAAATCCAAAGTAATCATCATAACGCCAACATGACCCAGGCAAACACGATTCCCATACCTTCTGAGGATGGTGATGCACCCACCTCAAACCCTTCCCCTAATACCTCACCACCTCTCACAAGATACGGGACACGTCCACCATCCCAACCTCGCAGTTCTCCACCTAAAGGCCTGGCTGCTCCGTGGCTAAGAGGGGTCGAGATTGCCTGTTTGGAGGAAGTAAAAAGACATATTACTGAACAGCCGTAGAACGAGTAGAAGAAACACATATCCATAAGTGGAAATGGTTCAACACTTGGTGCCAAGATACACAGATTTTTGCCTATATTTTGCCCGTTACCAAGGGTCCTGGGTTACATATTAGAACTTAAAAAATTTGGGCTGTCCACAAGCTCTATCAAGGTATACTTGGCGGCTATTACAGCCTTCCACAAGAAAGTGGATGGAGTCACCATATTTGTTCACCCAACCACTAAACACTGAGAGGCATTGAGAACACTTACAGCACAAGAAACCTGCCATCCATGTGAGACCTCAACCTCGTCTTTCGCTGACTCTTGGGAAAGCTATTTGAGCTCCTCATTACCTGCTCATTACTCCACCTATCTATGAAGGTGGCCTTCCTCATCACCATCACATCCGCCAGCCAGGCGGGAGAACTAGGTGCCCTAATAGCATATCCCCCTTATACAATGTTCTTTAAAGTTACTTTAAGACCACACCCCAAGTTCCTACTCAAAGTCACCTCCCCCTTCATTTGAACCAGCACATTTACTTACCTGTATTTTTCAAAAATACATATGCAGGTAAAAGGGAGGCATCACTTCACACATTGGACGTTGGCAGAACTTTGAATTTCTACATTGAAAGAACAAAAACATTTAGGAAATCATGAGACTATTTGCCTCCATAACAGAATGCTCAATAGCCCAAACAATCTCAAAACAGAGACTGTCCAAATGGATATCGGGATGCATCTACCTTTGTTACCAAAAGAGTCACCTACAAGCCCCAGTGGGAGTACTCTCTACCAGAGCACAGGCAGCATCTGTGGCTTTTCTCAACAACATACCCATTACTGACATTTGCAGAGCAGCAACCTGAGCATCAGCCCGCACATTCATGAAACACTATGCTATAGAGCAACAATCAGCATCAGATGCTCGCTTTGGGCTTGCTGTGTTATCCACCATCCATAACACAACTCTGAAGCCTCTCCCTTCCACAGAGAGAGACTGCCCAACAGGCACCTAAAGTGGAGCACTCACAGGGACACTCCTCAAAGAAGAAGAGAGGGTTACTCACCTTGTGCAGTAACTGGGGTTCTTCAAGATGGTTGTCCCTGTGGGTGCTCCACTACCCTCCCTCATCCCCCTCTACTTTGGAGTTTTCACACTGATTCTCTGCGGTAGAAAAGGAACCAAGGGACGTTTGGTTGCACAATGCTATGTAACTGCCTCAAGTGGCGTGAGACCGTAACGGCGCATGCACAACCCAACAAGGCAGGTGCAGGGCACACAGACACCTAAAGTGGAGCACCCAACGGGACAACCATCTCAAAGAACCTCCGTTACTGTACAAGGAGAGTAACCTTCTCTTTCCCCATTTTGCAGTCGTGCATTTGATTTTTTTTTCCTTCCAGCGCCTAGTAGTTTGTAATTATCTTTATTGAATTTCATCTTCTTATTACTGATTTCAGACCAATTCTCCGATTAAGATTGGATTAGATTGAGTTCTAATCCTGTTCTCCAAAATGTTTGCAACCCCTGTCAGTTTGATGTCATCCGCAAATTTTGTAAATGTATTCTCTACTTCATCATCCAAGTTGTTAATGAAAATATTGAATAGTACAAGACTCAGGAGAGAACAATGTGGGACCCCACTAACTTGATAGGTATTCCTCGTTTGACTGGGGACCGTTGTCAAGTACTCTTTGAGTATAGTTTTTCAATCAGTTGTCCACTCACTTTATACTAATTTCATGAAGACCACATTTTCATAGTTTTCTTATGAATATAGAATCATATAACTGGAAGGGACCTCAATAGGTCATCTAGTCCAGTCCCCTGCACTCAAGGCAGGACTAAGTATTATCTAGACCATCCCTGACTGGTGTTTCTCCAACCTGCTCTTAAAAATCCCCTATGATGGAGATTCCACAACCTCCCTAGGCAATTTATTCCAGTTCTTAACCACTCTGACAGGAAGTTTTTCCTAATGTCCAACCTAAATCACCCTTGCTGCAATTTAAGCCCATTGCTGCTTGTCCTATCCTCAGAAGTTAAGGAGAAATATTTTTCTCCCTCCTCCTTGTAACAACCTTTTATGTACTTGAAAACTGTTATGTCCTGTCTCAGTCTTCTTTTCTCCAGACTAAACAAACCCATTTTTTTTTCAGTCTTACCTCATAGGCCATGTCTTCTAGACCTGTAATCATTTTTGTTGCTCTTAAAAAAAAAATTAATGGAGATATCCCATCTCCTAGAACTGGAAGGGACCTTGAAAGGTCATCGAGTCCAGCCCCCTGCCTTCACTAGCAGGACCAAGTACTGATTTTGCCCCAGATCCCTAAGTGGCCCCCTCAAGGATTGAACTCACAACCCTGGGTTTAGCAGGCCAATGCTCAAACCACTAAGCTATCCCTCCCCCCAAAATCTTCTCTGGATTTTCTCCAATTTGTCCACATCTTTCCTGAAATGTGGCGCCCAGAACTGGACAATACTCGGGTTGAGGCCTAATCAGTGTGGAGTAGAGCAGAAGAATTACATCTCGTGTCTCGCTTACAATACTCCTGCTAATACATCCCAGAAGGATTTTATTTATTTATTTATTTATTTATTTTATTTGTAAGAGTGTTATGCTGTTGATTCATATTTAGCATGCGATCCAATATGATCCTCAGATCCCTTTCTGCAGTACTCCTTCCTAGGCTGTCATTTCCCATTTTGTGTGTGTGCAACTGATTGTTCCTTCCAAAGTGGAGTACTTTGCATTTGTCCTTATTGAATTTCATCCTATTTACTTCAGACTATTTCTCCAGTTTGTCCAGATCATTTTGAATGTTAATCCTGTCCTCCAAAGCACTTGCAACTTCTTCCACCTTGGTATAGTCTGCAGACTTTATAAGTGTACTCTCTATGCCATTATCTAAATCATTGACAACTTTTTATTTCAGAAGGTTGAAAAAGCTACTAGGGGGGAAGCTGTTCTAGACTTGATTTTAACAAATAGGGAGGAACTCGTTGAGAATGTGAAAGTAGAAGGCAGCCTGGGTGAAAGTGATCATGAAATCATAGAGTTTGCAATTCTAACGAAGGGTAGAAGGGAGAACAGCAAAATAGAGACAATGGATTTCAGGAAGGCAGATTTTGGGAAGCTCAGAGAGCTGATAGGTAAGGTCCCACGGGAATCAAGACTGAGGGGAAAAACAACTGAGGAGAGTTGGCAGTTTTTCAAAGGGACACTATTAAGGGCCCAAAAGCAAGCTATTCCGCTGGTTAGGAAAGATAGAAAATGTGGCAAAAGACCACCTTGGCTTAACCACGAGATCTTGCACGATCTAAAAAATAAAAAGGAGTCATATAAAAAATGGAAACTAGGACAGATTACAAAGGATGAATATAGGCAAACAACACAGGAATGCAGGGGCAAGATTAGAAAGGCAAAGGCACAAAATGAGCTCAAACTAGCTACGGGAATAAAAGGAAACAAGAAGACTTTTTATCAATACATTAGAAGCAAGAGGAAGACCAAAGACAGGGTAGGCCCACTGCTTAGTGAAGAGGGAGAAACAGTAACAGGAAACTTGGAAATGGCAGAGATGCTTAATGACTTCTTTGTTTCGGTCTTCACCGAGAAGTCTGAAGCAATGCCTAACATAGTGAATGCTAATGGGAAGGGGGTAGGTTTAGCGGATAAAATAAAAAAAGAACAAGTTAAAAATCACTTAGAAAAGTTAGATGCCTGCAAGTCACCCGGGCCTGATGAAATGCATCCTAGAATACTCAAGGAGCTAATAGAGGAGGTATCTGAGCCTCTAGCTATTATCTTTGGAAAGTCATGGGAGACGGGAGAGATTCCAGAAGACTGGAAAAGGGCAAATATAGTGCCCATCTATAAAAAGGGAAATAAAAACAACCCAGGTAACTACAGACCAGTTAGTTTAACTTCTGTGCCAGGGAAGATAATGGAGCAAGTAATTAAGGAAATCATCTGCAAACACTTGGAAGGTGGTAAGGTGATAGGGAACAGCCAGCATGGATTTGTGAAGAACAAATCATGTCAAACCAATCTGATAGTTTTCTTTGATAGAATAACGAGCCTTGTGGATAAGGGTGAAGCGGTGGATGTGGTATACCTAGACTTTAGTAAGGCATTTGATACGGTCTCGCATGATATTCTTATCGATAAACTAGGCAAATACAAATTAGATGGGGCTACTATAAGATGGGTGCATAACTGGCTGGATAACCGTACTCAGAGAGTTGTTATTAATGGTTCCCAATCCTGCTGGAAAGGCGTAACGAGTGGGGTTCCGCAGGGGTCTGTTTTGGGACCGGCTCTGTTCAATATCTTCATCAACGACTTAGATATTGGCATAGAAAGTATGCTTATTAAGTTTGCGGATGATACCAAACTGGGAGGGATTGCAACTGCTTTGGAGGACAGGGTCATAATTCAAAATGATCTGGACAAATTGGAGAAATGGTCTGAGTTAAACAGGATGAAGTTTAACAAAGACAAATGCAAAGTGCTCCACTTAGGAAGGAAAAATCAATTTCACACATACAGAATGGGAAAAGACTGTCTAGGAAGGAGTACGGCAGAAAGGGATCTAGGGGTTATAGTGGACCACAAGCTAAATATGAGTCAACAGTGTGATGCTGTTGCAAAAAAAGCAAACATGATTCTGGGATGCATTAGCAGGTGTGTTGTGAGCAAGACACGAGAAGTCATTCTTCCGCTCTACTCTGCTCTGGTTAGGCCTCAGCTGGAGTATTGTGTCCAGTTCTGGGCGCCGCATTTTAAAAAAGATGTGGAGAAATTGGAAAGGGTCCAAAGAAGAGCAACAAGAATGATTAAAGGTCTTGAGAACATGACCTATGAAGGAAGGCTGAAAGAACTGGGTTTGTTTAGTTTGGAGAAGAGAAGACTGAGAGGGGACATGATAGCAGTTTTCAGGTATCTAAAAGGGTGTCATGAGGAGGAGGGAGAGAACTTGTTCACCTTAGCCTCTAAGGATAGAACCAGAAACAATGGGTTTAAACTGCAGCAAGGGAGGTCTAGGTTGGACATTAGGAAAAAGTTCCTAACTGTCAGGGTGGTTAAACACTGGAACAAATTGCCTAGGGAGGTTGTGGAATCTCCGTCTCTGGAGATATTTAAGAGTAGGTTAGATAAATGTCTATCAGGGATGGTCTAGACAGTATTTGGTCCTGCCATGCGGGCAGGGGACTGGACTCGATGACCTCTCGAGGTCCCTTCCAGTCCTATAATCTATGATTCTATGATTGATGAAGATATTGAACAGAACTGGACCCAGAACTGATCCCTGTGGGACCTCACTTGTTATGTCCTTCCAGCATGACTGTAAACCACTGATAACTATTCTCTGTTACACACCCACCTTATAGTAGCTCCATCTAGGTTGTATTTCACTAGTTTGTTTATGAGAAGGTCATGCGAGACCGTATCAAAAGCCTTCCTAAGGTCAAGTTATACCACTTCTACCACTTCTCCCCTATCCACAAGGCTTGTTACCCTGTCAAAGAAAGCTATCAGGTTGGTTTGACACAATTTATTCTTGACAAATCTATGCTGATTGTTATTTATCACCTTATTATCTTCTAGGTGTTTGCAAATTGATTGCGTAATTATTTGCTCCATTATCTTTCAAGGTACAGAAGTTAAGCTGACTGGTCTATAATTCCCTGGGTTGCCCTTTTCCAGTCTTCTGGAATCTCGCCCTTCTTCCATGACTTTTCAAAGACAATTGCTAATGGCTCAAATATCTCTTCAGTCAGCTCCTTAAGTATTCTAGGATACATTTCATCAGGTGCTGGTAATTTGAAGACATCTAACTTGTCTAAGTAATTTTTGACTTGTTCTTTACCTATTTTAGACTCTGATCCTACCTCATTTTCATTGGCATTCACTATGTTAGACGTCCAATCGCCACCAACCTTCTTGGTGAAAACCGAAACAAAAGTTATTAAGCACCTCTGCCATTTCCACATTTTCTGTTATTGTCTTTCCCCCCTCATTGAGTAATGGGCCTACTCTGTCCTTGGTCTTCCCCTTGCTTCTAAGATATTTGTAGAATGTTTTCTTGTTTCCTTTGATGTCTCTAGCTAATTTGATCTTCTTCTGTGCCTTGGCTTTTCTAATTTTGTCCCTACATCTTGTGTTATTTGTTTATATTCATCCTTTGTAATTTGACCGAATTTCCACTTTTTGTAGGACTCAAGAAAGAGTTTCAGGTCATTGAAGATCTCCTGGTTAAGTCAAGGTGGTCTCTTGCCATACTTCCTAACTTTCCTACGCAGTGGGATAGTTTGCTCTTGTGCCCTTAATAATGTGTCTTTGAAAAACTGCCAACTGTCTTCAATTGTTTTTCCGCTTAGATTTGCTTCTCCCACCAACATAGCACTGTGCACATGAGCGCTTATGCTGTCAAAACTTATGTTGCTTAGGGCTGGGTTTTTTTTCATAAGTGCTAATGTAGACATGGCCTTGGAAAACATTGTGGCAGCGCTCCTCTGCCTCGGTGAGTTCTGTGCTTCCACTTAGTGGTGGGCCAGTGTATTCCTCTCTACCTCAGAATTTCCCCATGTCCCTGGGCTTGCTGTCCATGCTTGCCTGAGTAGGGTTCCTCCTGGCCTCCCTGACGGGGAAGTGAGAGGGAAGCCTCTTGGTCTCTGGTAGCCCCTCCGGGCGTCGTGGCAACAAACCAGGTCCCCAGTTCAGTCTCTCCCCTCCGGCGAGGTGTCTTCCCTCAGACCTCCGGGGTGCAGAAGGGCTGTTCATCGTGTTGGGTAGGGTTTCCCCTGCCCTTCGCCTCTGTACCTGTGGGGTTTTCCCTCCTGGTGCTTGTCAGCATCTGCACCACCCAGCTCTCCAGTAGCACACTTTCCTTCTATCACGCACGCACGCCTATCTGCCTGGAGGGGAGGCTTTTAACAGGTTCTGGCAGGCCCTTGATTGGCCTCTGGTGTCCTAATTAACCTAGAGTAACCTCTGTTCAGTTACCAAGGGAAAAAGGGACTCAGAGCACTGACCTCATGCGTGCCAAGTGGCACCGGCTGGTGGTGTCAGGCTCTGCATCCCTGGACATGTTTGAACAGGTCAGCCTCATGACCCTGAACAGTTTGCAGAAATGCGTCTTCAGCTACAACAGCAACTGCCAGGAGACGCCCAGTCACTACATCGTGGCCAACTTGGAGCTCAGTTCCCTGGTGGTGCAACGCCATCACCTCCTGCTCCTGCGCTATGACTTCCTGTAGCACTCTCCCGTGGCCGTCTGGCCTGACCCTTTCACAACATGCTTTATAGTGATAAACTCAAGGGTAAGAGGTGACAGTTTATTTACATTGGGAACAAATATTTGATAATGAACTCATCAATTTAGCAAAGATGCACCGAGATCCATTGGTTGGAAGTTGAAGCTAGACAAATTCAGACTGGAAATAAGGTGTACATTTTAACAGTGAGGGTAATTAGCTATTAGAACAACTTACTAAGGACTGTGTTGGGTTCTTTGCTTCTGGCAATTTTTAAATCAAGATTGGCCAGTTCACCAGCGCTGATGCTGTTCTGAGCTGCTTTTAGCAGGACTTGTCTAGTAAGTGATGGTTCAGTCCATAAGCCCTGCCTGCCTGCTGGATGTGACCACCTTCTCCAGATGCCATAGTGAAGAGCACCTTAGGAATTTCTGTAAATAATTTACAAAACTTTGCCTGTCTATTCAGCATCAGTTACAGGATTTGTCATTCTGCTGTTTTCCTTTGATTAAAGCTGACAGAGCTGAAGAATCTGCAGCAGCAGTACCTGCAGATTGGCATGGAAACAGCTGAGATCTCTCACTTAAAGGCTCGACTGCAGGAGTATCAGCAAGATGCTGATAAACAGCATTGTCTCCAAGAACAATTGAGGCAGGACAGCATTTCCTGCCAACAGGAGCTCCACCAGCTCAGGTGAGAACAGCCCTTCTGCATACTGGTCTAGGGGGGGCAAAAAAATCTCCTTAACACAAGATTTAGGGGGTCCCATTGGGAATAGAGCGGATGGCTGGAGGATGAGGTCAGGTGGTTATATGAAACTCTCATTCTGGAATAAGCCAATGGCTCTTCTAATTTTGTTTCTTGCCTCCAGCGGTGGCTAGTATTGCATATTGCAGAGGAATGTATAACTACCCCCATCCAATATTATACCTAATTTATGCAGTACTAGAACGAGGGAGCAAATTTCTCCCTCCCCACCTGGTGACGAGCTTCTTCTCTGAGGCCCCTTAGATGTTAACCTAATTTGTGTTACTGCAGAAGCCATCCTTACTTATGAGTGAGCTATTCTTTATTTTATTAGTTTGATGCTCAACCCATGCTGCTGTCACCCTTAACAAATGCAGTCCATAAATATTCATACAGCAGTCTGTCCTTCCCCACAGAGCTAAAATTAACCAGCCAGTGAGAAGACTAAGTGATTTACCTCTCATCCCTGCCTTGCAGACTGAGGCCTTGGCTACACTTACCCGCTAGTTCGGCGGCTGGCAATCGAACTTCTGGGTTCGACTTATTGCGTCTAGTCTGGACGCGATAAGTCGAACCTGGAAGTGCTCGCCGTCGACTGCGGTACTCCAGCTCGGCGAGAGGAGTACCGCGGAGTCGACGGGGGAGCCTGCCTGCCGAGTGTGGACCAAGGTAAGTTCGAACTAAGGTACTTCGAACTTCAGCTACGTTATTCACGTAGCTGAAATTGCGTACCTTAGTTCGAATTAGGGGGGTAGTGTAGACCTGGCCTGACACAAGTTGTTTATCACAGTCTAGTCCAAACTGTCTGAAGACAAAGGAAAACATATTGTCCAGGGGTACTGTAAGTGTGTAGCAGTGAACATGCTGCAGCCCCCAAGCCAACTGCAAAATGGCTTCCTGAACCCTGCTCTAAGTCCTCAACTGTGTGAGTTGGGTATCTCTGTCTCTAAGCAGCAGTGTCTTGTTGCAAAGAAACTCTCCTGGCATAGGTTAACTGCGGGGAGTAATGACTGTTCCCCTGCTAGACCTGTGCTGGGCTTCCTGAGTACTGCAGGTGACTACGCAGGACATACTGTCGGAAGTGCCCTCTATAATGTCGACTATATGTTGCTTTGCAGACAAGAGAAGACCACATGGGAGATGCAAAACAAGAGGGCAAAAGAGCAGTACTTGATGGCCTTGGCAGACAAAGACCAGCAGCTAAGTCACTTGCAAAGGATTGTGCAAGATTGTGTGAAGTCACCCCTGTCCAAGTCACAGGTCATAGAGGAACAATACCAAAGGCAGGTGAGCAAGGATGGAGTTCCCTTCATATTATAGGGAAATTGGAAGCTTGGAATTCAGTCAGGGAGGAGCCAGAGTGGAGGAGTGGGGTCACAGCATCTGAAAGCAGGTGGGTCAAATGTATTAGAGTGGAAAACGCAAGTTTTTCTTTGAGCGTCCTCTGTATGTTTCCATTTGTGGGATGCACCAACTGTGCAGTGGGGATAGGTGTAAACGTCTAGAAAGCAGTGCTTGTTGGAGCATCCTTGTGTGTCCCCTTTCCCCGCCCTTGCGGCTCAGAATGCTCAAAGAGTTAGAATAGAAACAGGGCCAACGTGCGTCATATATTTTATTTACTTCCGATCGCAATAGCAAGCTGATGTGGAACCTCACTCAGCTTTCTTGATCTAGGCTTTTGGAACTTTGTTCCCAGGGCTTTTTTATTCTTAGTCTTTTGTTTGTTTTAGTCAGTTCTAGTTGTTTCTAGTTTATTTGCTCCAAATTCTGATTTTTAAGTACATTTTGGCGCCTGTGTGGCTCTTTATGCTCTGTCATGAGTCCTTGGGTCTGATATAGCGGATCAGACCTCCAAGAGACTTGCACCTCTTGTTCCCACTGTTCTCCACATGGGCATCTGAAGTGGGAATATGTTAAGCTTTCCCCATAGAAGGGCACTTCTCTGCTGCATGTGCAGGACCTTAACACCATGGGCTAGGAAAGAGCCCCAGAACTAGCTGCAGGCAATGTTCCTGCAAGGGGGTCTTGCAGCCAAAAATCCCCGAACAGACTCTCTGAGCATGGAGCATTCCAGGAGACTTGCGTCAGGCACTGATCCCCCGCAGGAGAGGCAAAAGGACCACACTTGATTCATAAAGCAGTGACCTACTTAGCTGGAGCTGAGCCTAAGGATCCACCTGGCTCAGATCCAAAGAAGCCAGCTTCAGCCCGTCTCAGCTCACTTCTCTTTTACCCAGAACGGGAGTTACCGCCACCTTTGGTAGCATCTCGGAGACTGTCAAAGGGGTTTTGCTTTTGAAAACTCTCTCCTGCTAAAGGGAAAGAGAACAAAAAATGTTAAAATGAAAGCCTTACTTAATACTTTACATTTCAAAGGCTTTAATTGTTTTTCCTTTTCTGTATCTTTATTACAAGATTAAAGCACTGTTTAATGGTATGCTTGTCATGATACTAAGCAGGCTGAGTTTCTGCATGAGAAATCCAGAATCTCATTTCCAGTTGTTTAATGTTGGACAGTGACTGGGTTATGGTAACACCTTTTAGTCCATATATTCCATCAAAATTAGTTTAAGATCTATTATTTTGTGTTAGATGTAACCAATTGTCTCAAGTACTTCTACCTACTTGCTATTACTTGAAGCTCTTTTCTTGGCTAAATAAACTTGTTTTTACTGTAAACAAATCTAAGAGCTGTAAATTAAGCAGAGCAGTGATCCTGACGTGTACCTGGTAAACTGAGGTGTACTATTCCTTTGGGAATAGTGTATCTGTGATACTGAGAGTGTCCAGTGGACCAGGGGCTGGGTACTACAGGAAGATGTTTGGAGGGCTCGAGGTTGGAGTGTGCCTATTGCTAACCTGCAGAAGGATAGCAAAGCCTGCATAGGCTGAGAAGGGAATGCTTGCATTGCCCATAGCTGGTGGAGTCATAGATTCATAGATAAGGCTAAGATTTTGTCTCCGGTATTTTTAGTAAAAGTCATAGACAGGTCACAGGTAGTGAAGAAAAATTCATGGAAGCCTGTGACCTGCCTGTGACTTTTACTAAAAATATCCATGACAAATTGGGAAGCTCAGCTGCAGGGGCGGCTGGGAGTGCCGGGGGGTCCCCGCCAGCTCCGGGAGTCTCCCGCTGCCTGGCAGGGGTACCCTGCAGCTCCCAGGCATCTCAGGCAGAAGTAAAAAAAATCATAGCCTTATTCATAGATTCTAAGGCCAGAAGGAGATCATTATGGTCATCTAGTATAAGCTCCTGTATATCACAGGCCATAGAACTTCACCAAAATAATTCCTAAAGTATATCTTTTAGAAAAACATCCAATCTTGCTATAAAAATTGTCAGTGATGGAAAATCCACCACAATCTTTGGTAAACTGTTCCAATGGTTAATTACTTATTCATTAAAAATGTATGCCGCCTTATTTCTGGTCTGAATTTGTGTAGCTTCAAATTCCAGCCACTGGGTCATGTTAGACCTTTCTCTGCCATATTGACGAGCCCATTATTCAATATTTGTTCCCCATGTAAGTACTTATAGACTGTGATCAAGTCATCCCTTCATTTTCTCTTTTCTAAGCTAAATAGATAGATTCAAGGAGCTCAATCAGTATAAGGCATGTTTTCTAATCCTTTTATCATTCTTGTGACTCTTCTTTGAACCCTCTCCAACTGATAAACATCCTTCTTGAACTGTGGATGTCAGAGCAGGACACATTCCAGTAGTGGTCGCACCAGCGCTAAATATAGAGGTAAAAAATAACCTCTTTACTCCTACTTGAGATTCCCCTGGTTATGCATTAGCCCTTTTGGTCACAACGTAGAATCATAGGACTGGAAGGGACCTCAAGAGGTCATCTAGTCCAGCCTCCTGCACTCGTGGCACGACTAAGTATTATTTAGACCATCCCTGACAGGTGTTTGGAGATTTTTAAGAGCAGGTTAGACAATGATGGTGATTCTACAACCTCCCTGGGCAATTTATTCCAGTGTTTAACCACCCTGACAGGAAGTTTTTCCTAATGTCCAGACTAAACCTCCCTTGCTGCAATTTAAGACCATTGCTTCTAGTCCTATACTCAGAGGTTAAGAAGAACAATTCTTCCCCTCCTCCTTGTAACACCTTTTATGTACTTGAAAACTGCTATCATGTCCCCTCTCAGTCTTCTCTTTTCCAGACTAAACAAACCCAATTTTTTCAATCTTCCCTCATAGGTCATGTTTTCTAGACCTTTAATAATTTTTGTTGCTCTTTTCTGTACTTTCTCCAATTTGTCCACATCTTTCCTGAAATGTGGCACCAACTGGACACAATACTCCATCTGAGGCCTAATTAGCGTGGAGTAGAGTGGAAGAATTATTTCTCATGTCTTGCTTACAATACTCCTGCTAATACATCCCAGAATGATGTTCACTTCTTTTGCAACAGTGCTGATCTGTTGACTTATATTTAGCTTGTGATCTACTATGACCCCCAGATCCTCTTCCGCAGTATTCCTTCCTAGGCAGTCATTTCCCATTTGTAAGTGTGCAACTTATTGCTCCTTCCTTAGTGGAGTACTTTGCATTTATCCTTATTGAATTTCATCCTGTTTACTTTGAACCATTTCTCCAGTTTGTCCAGATCATTTTGAATTTTAATCCTATCCTCCAAAGCACTTGCAACCCCTCCCAGCTTGGTATTGTCCACAAACTTTAAGTGTACTCTCTATGCCATTATCTAAATCATTGAAGATATTGAACAGACCTGGACCCAGAACTGATCCCTGTGGGACCCCACTCTTTATGCCCTTTCAGCATGACAGTGAACCACTGATGATTACTCTTTGGGAATGGTTTTCCAACCAGTTATGCACCCACCTTATAGCAGCTCCATCTAGGTTGCATTTCCCTAGTTTGTTTATGAGAAGGTCATGCGAGACCATATCAGAAGCTTTACTAAAGTCAAGATATACCACATCTACCTCTTCCCCCCCATCCACAAGCCTTGTTACCGTGTGAAAGAAAGCTATCAGGTTGGTTTGACATGATTTGTTCTTTACAAATACATGCTGACTGTTACTTATCACCTTATTATCTTCTAGATGTTTGCAAATTGATTGCTTAATTATGTGTTCCATAATCTTTCAAGGTACTGAAGTTAAGATGACTGGTCTGTAATTCCCCAGGTTGTCCTTATTTCCCTTTTTATAGATTGGCACTATATTTTCCCCTTTCCAGTCTTCTGGAATCTCTCCCGTCTTCCATGACTTTTCAAAGATAATCGCTAATGGCTCAGATATCTCCTCAGTCAGCTCCTTGAATATTCTAGGTTGCATTTCCTCAGGCCCTGGTGATTTGGAGACATCTAACTTGTCTACGTAATTTTTAACTTGTTCTTTCCCTATTTTAGTCTCTGATCCTACCTCATTTTCACTGGCATTCACTATGTTAGACGTCCAATCACCACCAACCTTCTTGGTGAAAACTGAAACCAAGAAGTCATTAAGCACCTCTGCCATTTCCACATCTTCTGTTATTGTCTCCCCCCCCCCCCCCAATTGAATAACAGTCCTATCCTATCCTTGGTCTTCCTCTTGCTTCTAATATATTGGTTGAATGTTTTCTTGTTACCCTTTTGTGTTCAGCTAGTTTGATCTCGTTTTGTGCCTTAGCCTTTCTAATTTTGTCCCTACATACTTGTGTTATTTGTTTATATTCATCCTTTTGTAATTTGACTTAGTTTCCACTTTTTGTAAGTATCTTTTTTGATTTTTAGATAATTGAAGTTCTCCTGGTTAAGCCAGGGTGGTGTCTTGCCATATTTCCTGTCTTTCCTATGCAGTGGGATAGTTTGCTCTTGTGCCCTTAATAATGTTTCTTTGAAAAACTGCCAGCTGTCTTCAGTTGTTTTTCCCCTTAGACTTGCTTCCCATGGGATCTTACCTACTAACTCCATGAGTTTGCTAAAGTCTGCCTTCTTAAAATCCATTGTCTTTATTTTGCTGTTCTCCCTCCTACCATTCCTTAGAATCATGAACGCTACCATTTCATGATCACTTTCACCCAAGCTGCTTTTCACTTTCAATAAGGTAAGATAGTGTGAGAAAAGTGCAAAGTAAAAAATATGTATATTCACACACACACACACCACATTCAAACCTCGCTCCCAACCTCTTTCCCCCCAAAAAAAATGATTAAAGAAAGACAAAAAACTCATTTTGCTGGTAGATCAGATTGTCTTTATGAACTACTTTACAAAAATTACTCTACAAATTAAGGGCCCGACCTAGCAGACATGTATGCCTGTGGCTGACTTTACTCATATGAGTTGTTCAGTTGATGTCACATGAACAAGTTCACTCATGTAGTTCTAATGTTTGCAGTACAAGACTCTAAGGCAATAAACATGTTTAAGACCATTAAAGAGAACAAAAACTAAAACAAGCAGGAAAAAAAATAGTGCCAGATGTGAGTTATATCAAACATCTTTCAACAGAAAGGTTTGCTCCTAAAGCCCTGAATATTTAAGCAATTTTGCAAGATTAAAAGGACTAAAACCCAAGAAGTTGGTACAGATGTTAACTAACGTAAGCACAGTTGCTTCAGGCAGGTATGTAAGGAGGTGGGGGTTCCTTCTCAGGCATCTTCACTGCCATTTCCTAAGTTGGCAGGACATACTGTGGAGGAGCTTCAAATGCAGGATACATGGCTATCTCGGGCAAGTTTCTGTTGCTGATGTATTTATAGCAGTTCCATACACAGTTAATTAGATAGGCCTTTAAGATGATAAATAAGGCAAAAAACACCAGGACAATGAACAAAATACAGCTTGAGTCAAGTGCGAGGAGGTCATCTTTGTAAGGGAAACCTGGTAACTCATCCAGATACTCTTTGATTCTTCACATGTAAGTAAGAGAACTGATGGCAATCAGGCAACTGAGGACAAAGTTAAAGAGCTGATAACAGAAGAGTGGAATGAGCCAGCCCACTCGGTGAGCAATTGCTCCATACACCATCATTGCACTTATCGTGAACAGGAGGAGTGAGATGGCAAAGAGAACACAAGCGTTTTCAGCCATTCTCTCAGAACCATAGTAATTACCAATGACTTCATACTGTATGTCAACAGTTGGCACTGAATTAGGGTGGGTAACTTCCACAGTCAGCAAGATGCCCATCAACAAGTTCACCACCATGTACCACGTCCCCAGGATGATGGTCCTGGTATGGACATGGCAGCAGCCGCAGCAGCGGGTGCTGTAAAAACGGTCCCAGGCCCGGCTCCCCTTGAATGTCATAGCGGTGGCAACAGCGCCTTTTCCTCACACGGGCTGCTCGCTCGATGTCTCGGTCAACAGGCCCCTTCCCCCTCTCCAGCGGAGGAGAGGAGCGCAGCCCTGCTGTCATATCACCGCCTCTCTGGCCAATCAACGATTGAATTCACTTTCAAATTCTTTGTCGAGTGATTGCTCGTTTGCATTCCACAATAGGTGTGCGTGCTCGCCACGTGCACCAGTGCCCGAAGTTTTTCCCCTAGCAGTACCCGTAGGGGAGCACCCCCCGCGACTCCTGGAGTGGCGCCTCTATGGCACGGTATAAGGGGCACTGTGCGCTCCTCTCCCCCCCCCCCCCCCCGCCAGTTCTTTCTTGCTGCCAGTGAAGGTGCATCGGAACTGCTCTGCTCCAGCTTTTCTGCAGCTTTCCTCTTGAACTATTGTTCGTTCATAGTTAGTTAGTAGTACCTGTAGTTGAAGTATTTTAGATTAGTGTTAGTTTAGTTTAGTGTGCCCGGGTCGGGGCATGCCCCGTGTCCCGGGCTTTAAGTCTTGCGACACTTGCAGGCGCCCGATGCTAGTGAGTGAATCGCACGCAGACTGTTTATGCTGTCTGGGGGAACCCATCTCAGTGATTGCTGCAAGATTTGCAGATCTTTCAAGCCTCAGACCAAGAAGGAAAGGGACATTCAGCTCAGAGCCATTATGATGGAGTCAGCGCTGACCCCGACATGCTGCTCCGAATCAGCACTGGGTATCACGGTGTCGGTATGCAGCAACCCTTCGTTGCCTTCCACCAGTCGGCACCGCTCCCAATCCGCAAGGCACGCCAAGAATGCTGAGGAGAGGTCTTCTCCGCCGAGACACCGGAGCAAGAGTGGGGGAGAGTCTAGACCCATGTTGGGCAGTTCTCGGTCCCTGTCAGCCACCAGGCCTCTGACTCAGGTTGAGCGGAGTAGCCCAGCCCACTCAGCGCAGGCCTCCCCGGATGTCCGGGTGCCCTCCACACCAGAGGCACTGCAAGCCGCCCGGGGTTCTGTCTCTGCCGGTACCAGGGGCACCGCTGCTGTTGGCTCCCTGGTCCAGAGGCAAGTCACCGCTTGGGTCGCCACCTGATCAGTACCCTTCCCGGTTGAGGGAATGTTCCCGACACCTTTCGCCGCTCAGTGACCGCCCCATGCACAGTCCGCACCGGTCCCCGTCAACCCCCACCAGGTTGTCTGGCTGGGTTCCAACTGACAGGGGTTCCAGGCACCGTTCTGCCTCGAGGGACTGGATCCTGTCAAGACCCAGACAGAGGGCACCAGAGGTCCTCGTCTCTGAGAGGGTACCGTAGCCCGTTGCGATACAGGCGTTGACGCAGTTCCCGTTCTTTGTCTCGCTCCAGGACCGCGCCGCAGCACCGCCCCCGCAGTCCCAGGCATAGATTGCCAGCACCTTGCTGTGGCGGATTCGCTCACCAGAGCCAATTGCGGAGCAGCTGCTACCGGCGGTACTGCTCTTCCACGTTGGGATCACGGTCTTGTGGTCAGCACCGATCCCGATGCCACTGCTCCTCCTGATCCAGGGACAGCTGCAGGTCATACGCCAGCCTGTCCACCCTTCGTAATCGTTGGTCAATGGGACAGGCTAGTCAGTCTGAACAGCCCGCTTCGCCAGTGCCACAGCAGGTGCAGTGGCACCGGGCTCCTGGGCCAGCACCGTGGTACCAGTGGGCCCTATGGCCCCCGACACAGCCCCCGGTGGGGGCTCGCTCGGTGGCTGGAGTGTCGGAAAGACCATCGGCCTCCCTTTCCCAGCCTCCCAGAAAGGGTTCGGTGGTACATGCATCTTCAGTTCCGCACCCGGAGGACGACCAAGTGGTGGGACCTCCGGTACCAGTGGATACATAGAGTACCGCACCCGCATCCTCATCCTCATCCTCCTCGATGAGGCAATTATGGCGCCTCCTCCCTCTGTTCCGCAGGAGGACTCTAAAGCCCACCAAGAACTATTGAAAAGGGTGGCATCAAGTCTTAACCTTCAGGCCAAGGAGGTGGAGGAAGCCTTCAGACTCCCTCTTCAACGTCCTATCACCCTCGGCACCGGGCAGGGTGGCCCTCCCACTCCACAAAGGGGTGGCAAAAATTTCAAACACCTTGTGGCAAGCCCAGGCTTCTTTGCCCCCCATCTCTAAGAGGGCAGAACGGAACTACTTTGTGCCCACCAAGGGGCATGAGTACCTGTACACCCACCCTGCTCCCAACTCCCTGGTGGTCGAGTCGGTCAACCACAGGGAGAGGCAGGGCCAGCCAGCCCCTACACCGAAAAATAAAGACTCAAGGAGGCTGGACTTATTTGGGAGAAAGGTTTATTAGTCCTCAAGTTTCCTGTTAAGGGTGGTGAACCATCAGGCTCTCCTGGGTCAGTATGAGTTCAATTTGTGGGGCTCTCTACCCAAATTCGAAGACTCCCTCCAGGAGTGTGACAAGGAGTGCAAAGCGCTGGTGGAGGAGGGTACTGCAGCTGCCAGGGCAACCCTGCAGGCAGTGTCAGATGCCGTGGATACAGCTGCAAGGTCTATGGCCTCCGCGGTGTCCATGAAGAGGGTGTCGTGGCTCCTGCTGTCTGGGCTGTCCAGCGAGGCACAAAACTCCTTGCAGGCCCTGTTTGCGGAACAGACGGACATGAAATTACACGGCCTGAAAGATTCCCGCACAACACTTAAGATACTTGGCCTCTATGTCCCGGCTCCGGCCAGGATCAAGTTTAGGCCTCAGCAGGCTCCCACCCAGGCCACCCATTCTAAATATGAGCCCCCTTATAAAAAGTCTCGGGACTGTAAAAAGCACCTGTAGAGACAGTCTGCCCCCCCAGCCTGGGCCTTCCAAGGGCAAGCAGGGGGGAAAACGTCAGTTTTGACGGGACGCCTGGGGGCAACTTCCGAGTTCATACCAGGGATCCACCCGCAATAAAGCTGCTCTTCTCCTGCCGGTTGTGTGCTTTTCTCCCAGAGTGGTCGTGGCTGACCTTGGACTGTTACATCCTCAACACCATCTCCCGGGGCTATACCCTCCAGTTTACCTCTACCCCGCCCAACCACCTTCTGTCCAGTCCATCCTGGGGGACCCCTCTCACGAGGCCCTGCTCGAGCAGGAGGGGGGCGGCTCATTGGCCTAGGAGCGGTGGAAGTGGTGCCAGCGAAGTTCAGACGCAAGGGGTACTACTCCCGCTATTTCCTTATCCCGAAGGCCAAAGGGGGGCTCAGGCCCATCCTGGAACTGCGAGGCCTGAACCAGCACATGGTAAAGCTCAAGTTTCGCATGGTCTCTCTGGCCTCCATCATCCCCCCCCGGATCCTGGGGACAGGTACGCCTCCCTCAATCTGCAGGACGTGTACTTCCACATCCATATATTCGAGGGGCACAGACGTTTCCTCCATTTCACAGTTGAACAGGAGCACTACCAATTTACAGTCTTCCTGTTTGGCCTGTCCACTGCTCCCAGGATATTCACAAAGTGCATGTCTTTGGTGGCGGCCTACCTCAGATGTTGTGGGGTCCAGATCTTCCCCTATCTGGACGACTGGCTGGTCAGGGGCAGCTCCAGGTCGCAGGTGCAGGATCACATGGTGCTTCTTCTGTCCACATGCGCCACCCTGGGCCTGTTGGTAAACGACGCCAAGTCGACTTTAGTTCCGGTGCAGCGCATAGAGTTTATCAGGGCAGTCCTGGACATGACACCATCCAGGGCCTCCCTCCAACTAGACAGGTTCGAGACCCTAAGAGGGCTCATCGATACCGTCACAAGGTTCCCTGTGACTACAGCCAGAGCATGCCTCCAGCTCCTGGGTCACATGTCGGCATGCACATATGTGGTTTGCCACGTCAGGCTGAGGATGAGGCCCCTCCAGCTCTGGTTGGCCTCAGTGCTCTCCCAGTTCAGAGACAGGATGGACAAGGTCTTCACTGTGCCTAAACCGGTGATCGCCTCCCTACAATGGTGGTCCTCCCTGGGGAACATGCTCCATGGAGTCCCGTTCAGGGGCAGGCCCCCATCGGTGGAGCTGGTGTCTGACATAGTCGGGTGGGGAGCCCATGTGGGGAACCTTCAGATCCAAGGTCTGTGGTCTGCGCCGGACCTTGCCCTGCATAGAAACATCAAGGTGCTCAGGGCGGTCCGTCTGGCATGTGTAGCTTTCCGCTCGCAGCTGGAGGGCAGAGTGGTCAGGGTTCTCACAGACATCACGGCCTCGATGTTTTACATCAACAGGCAAGGCGGGGCCTGCTCCTCAGCCCTCTGCCAGGAAGCCCTCAGCCTGTGGGACTTCTGCATAGCCTACGATATCTGCCTGGAGGCCCACCACTTAACCGGGCACCCGGAATTTCCGGGCGGATCGCCTGAGCCAAGACTTCTCCTCTCAGCACGAGTGGTCACTACACCCAGAGGTGGTGCACAGGATTTTCCAAACGTGGGGCACTCCCCAGGTGAACCTGTTCATGACACGGCAGAACCACCGGTGTCCCCGCTTCTGCTCTGGGAGGGGTTGGGCATGGGCACCATCTCCGATAACTTCCTCCTATCCTGGTCAGGCCGGCTTCGCTATGCCTTCCCCCCGATCCCGCTGATCGGCAAGGTCTTGGAGAAGATATAAATGGACAGGACCTGGGTCCTCCTGATCACCCCGGCGTGGCTCAGGCAACATTGGTACGGGACTCTCACGAGCCTGGCAGTCGCCAGGCCGTGGCCATTGCCGCCCTGCCCGGACGTGCTCTCCCAGGACCAGGGCTGCCTCCTCCACCCCAACCTAGTGGAACTCCACCTCACGGTGTGGCTGCTCAGTGGTTACGCTGGGAGAAAAGGATGTGCTTGGAAGGGGTTCAGTGCGTCCTCCTGGAAAGCAGACAGCCCTCCATGCATCGGGCCTACCTGGCAAAGTGGTCTCGGTTTTCACAGTGGGCGCTGATCGGGGCGTGTTGCCCATGGCTTCCCCAATTCAGCTAATTTTAGACTACCTCTTTCATCTTAGAGCCCAGGGCCTAGCGCCCCCATCCATCAAGGTGCACTTGGCGGCCATATCAGCCGGTGTAGAGGCACATGGTCTTCTCCCATGCCATGACTGGCTGATTATTTAAGGGATTGGATCGTCTCTTCCTGTACATTAGGCCCCAGTTCTGCAGTGGGACCTGAACTTGGTGCTGGCCCGGCTGACAGGTCCCCCGTTTGAACCGCTAGCTACATGCTCCTGGTGGCACTTCTTGTGGAAGGTAGCCTTCCTGGTGGCGATCACGTCAGCCAGATGGGTCTCGGAGCTCAGGTCCCTGACTTCCGAGCCCCCGTACACAGTGTTCCATAAGGATAAGGTCCAGCTCCGACCACATCCTTCATTCCTCCCCAAGGTGGTCGCTACCTACCACATGGGTCAGGATATCTTCCTGCTGGTGCTCTGTCCCAAACCCCATGCGTCCAGTGAGGAGCGCCGCCTCCACATGCTGGATGTGAGACAGGTTCTGGCTTTTTACCTGGAGCGGACTAAGCCATTCAGGAAGTCCTCACAGCTGTTCATTGCCTCAGCCAAATGCATGAGAGGTCGGCTGATCTCCACTCAGCGGCTCTCCAAATGGATCACCTCGTGTATTCGTAACTGTTACGATCTAGCAGGAGTCCCCCTGCCTCTGATTGTGAGGGCACACTTGACTAGGGCGCAAGCCTCTTCAGCTGCCTTTCTAGCCCACGTTCCCCTTCAGGACATTTGTAGGGCTGCCACCTAGTCTTTGGTTCACATGTTCACCTTGTGTCTCCCAAACCAGCGAGGACGCCGGGTTCGGCAGGGCTGTACTCCGTCCCGAGAGTCTGTGAACTCCTTCCCACTTCCAACAGATATAGCGTGGAATCACCTATTGTGGAATGCACCTGAGCAATCACTCGAAGAAAAGCCAAGCTGATGTTCTTTGAGATGTTGCTCATGTCCATTCCACATCCCGCCTTCCTTCCCCTCTGTTGGAGTTGTCTGGCAAGAAGGAACTGAGGATGGGGGGAGCGCGCAGCGCCCCTTATACCATGCCATAGAGGCGCCACTCCAGGAGTTGCTAGGGGTGCTCCCCTACGGGTACTGCTAGAGGAAAAACTTCCGGCACCGGTGCACGTGGCAAGCACGCACACCTATTGTGGAATGGACATGAGCAACACATCTTGAAGAACACCAGTTACGGAAAAGGTAACTGTCTTTTCTCAACCAGTTCTTCCCTATTTGTCAAAATCAAATCTAGAACAGCCTCTCCCCTAGTAGCTTTCTCCACCTTCTGAAATTAAAAAAATTGTCTCCAATACATTCCAAGAACTTGTTGGATAATCTGTGCCCTGCTGTGTTATTTTCCCAACAGTTGTCTGAGTAGTTAAAGTCCCCCGTCACCACCAAGTCCTGAGCTTTGGATCATTTTGTTAGTTGTTTAAAAAAAGCCTCATCCACCTCTTCTTCCAGGTTAGGTGGTCTGTAGTAGACCCCTACCATGACATCACCCTTGTTTTTTACCCCCTTTTATCCTTACCCAGGGACTTTCAACAAGTCTGTCTCCTATTTCCATCTCAACCTCAGTCCAAGTGTGTACATTTTTAATATATAAGGCAACAACTCCTCTTTTTTTTCCCTGCTTGTCCTTCCTGAGCAAGCTGTACCCTTCTATACCAATATTCCAGTCACACATATTATCCCACCAAGTTTCTGTGATGCCAACTATGTCATAGTTGTGTTTATTTACTACTAATAATAAAATAATAACAACTAGCATTTCGAATTCATCCTGCTTATTCCCCATACTTCTCACATTAGTATACAGACACCTAAGATACTGATTTGATTCCCCCACCCCGAGTTTTGTCTTCTCTCCTTTATCCCTGCTGTAGCAGCCCAGGCTCCCACCAAATTCCAACCCCTCTCCCAGGTCTCTATGTTTTTCACTTACCTGTGGGCTTTGGTCACCTGCCCCCTTCAAACTTAGTTTAAAGCCCTCCTCACTAGGTTAGCCAGTCTGTATCCAAATATGCTCTTCCCCTTCCTTGATAGTGTTAGAGAAGAGTAGGCTGACCCAGAGGCAGATTGCGTAGACGGGCTTCTTTATTGCAGTGCTTGTTCCCCTCAACCCAATTGTCGAGTAAACACTGAATTAGTTACAGTATATTCTTTTTATCTAAGTTAGTATGTAAATACCTGCATTTACTACAACACCCCCAAAACCCTTTTTGAGTAATATGAATGCCCATACAATGAATATCAATAGCTATATACTGAATGTAATTATCCCCGCCCCTGATTACCGTTTACAACATTAGCATATTCTACAGATAGTTTTTACTTTGAAGATGCATTTTTTTTGCAATAATTGCAACCACGAATTCCCTTGATCAGCAGTTCACAGGGAAGGGAGGAAGGGGCCATGACCCCGAGTTCGTTTATGTGTCTGGGAAAGGAAGGGATGGGGAGATATCACTGCTTTACATGAAGAGTATTCTTTAGATCCCCACATTCCTTATGCAGCTGCAACGCTTATCAATCCTTAACAAGGAGAAGGGAAGGGAGAGGGATAGCACTTTATCAAGCAAAGAGACAGTGCCTGCCCCACCTTCCTCCCTAATACCATGCTAGCGGTTACCCAGGTCTTTACTTAACCCTTACATGTCCCAACAGATAGGTGGACCCCATCTCTGCTTAAGCAGTCCTTCTTCCTGGAACAGCATCCCATGGTCAATGAAGCCGAAGCCCTCCTGGCGACACCATCCTCGCAACCAGGCATTCATCTCGAGGATGCATCTGCCTCTGTCTAGGTGCTTACCCTTGATTGGAAGGATTGAAGAGAATACTATCTGTGCTCCCAACTCCTTCACCCTTACTCCCGGAGCCCTATAGTCATGTCTGATCTGCTGAGGGGGTCATACCTTGCAGTATCATTAATGCCCGCATGGATGAGTAGCATGAGGTAGTAGTCACAGGACTGGATGATCCTCGACAATCCCTTCTTAACGTCTCGGATACGAGCCCCTGGCAGGCAGCATACCTCCACTCAGAAGAGAGTCACCAACCACCACTACCCTACATTACTTCCTGGGAGTGGTGGCTGCAGTTCTCCCAGCCTTGGGGATACATAGCTTCTTCTCCTCCACCTTTGGGGCTGATTCCCAATTGTTCATTGCTAGGTCAGCATATCGGTTTTCCATCACCATAGTGGGTGGGTTGGGATTAGGGGTGGAGCTCTGCCTGTTGCCAGAAGTAACCAGCCAGTGTCTTCCCTGTGCAGAGCCATATCCTCCTCCCCGGTGTTGTGACAGCAGTCCTCTGTAGCTGGATAGCTTCCTCAGTCTTGGATGTCTCCATATGAATCTCTCAAGGAATTCCTTGTGGGCACGGATGCGCCTCAGCTTAGTCCCCTCCTCCTTTATCTCTCCCACCTGCTTCCTGAGAAATTCCACCAGCTGGATAGTCCCCCCCAGCCTGGCTTTCTGTGAGTGGGAAATGCAGGACACAGTCTCTGCAAATCCACACCAGGATCTGGGTAAAGGCAGCCATCCTGCTTTGAGCAGGGGGTTGGACTAGATGACCTCCTGAGGTTTCTTCCAACCCTAATCTTCTATGATTCTATGATCCATGGTCAGGTTGTCTGTCTGGATACAGTAAAAAGCAACAGAGAGTTTTGTGGCACCTTTAAGACTAACAGATGTATTGGAGCATAATCTTTCGTGGGTGAATACCCACTTCGTCAGACTACAATTCTTGATTTCTGGTGTATATTCATTAATATCAACTTCCCCGTTCTTCCATTTGTTGTTGTGGTTGTTTCGTTTTACTTTTTTACAGCTGCCATAATTTCCCTTTTAAACCAGGTGGGGATTTTTAACAGCACGGCCTCCTTCCTCAATTATGGGATTGTGGCTTTTTGGGTGTCTAGTAAGGTGTTCTTAAATTATTCCCAATTATTATTCACACTTTTATGATTGACTTCTTCCTCCCAGCTGATATGGCTCATAATTGTTTTCAGCTTTGTGAAACTGGCCCTTTTTAGAGGTGTGTGTGTGTGTGTGTGTGTGTGTGTGTGTGTGTGTGTGTGTGTGTGTGTGTGTGTGTGTAATAAAAATTGGTCTGAATTTTATTCTGTTTGCACATTACAAATGTGATCAATCATGGTCACTTGTACCTGATATACCATCAACTTTTAGGTCTGTGATCAGTTCCTCTTTATCTGTTAGGACACGGTCTAATATAGAATTCCCCTGTGTTGGATGCAACACTTTTTGAGTTAGGAAATTGTAATCTATAATTGTTACTAAAATGTCCTTGGGATTTCTATTGGCAGCATAAGACCTCCAGCATATGTCACTCAAATTGAAGTTCCCCATGATCTCACAGCTTTTTTTCCTACACGTTATAGAAAGGTGCGTAAAGAGGTGGTCATCCTGTTCCCTAGTGTGTTTTGTGATCTGTGGCAGACACCAACTAGTCCCCTATTCAGGATCATTTTTGTATGAGTTATCCAAGATTCAGAAACAGGTAATACAATTTTTAACACAGAGTGCCACTCCCCCACCCCTTTGCTCACTTGATCCTTCCTTTAAATAGGTTAGAAACATTGATTTTAACGTTCCAGTCATGCAAATCATTCCACCAGGTTTCAGTAATACCAACTAGATTGAATTTATGCTCATAAATGAGTAATTCCATTTCCTCCTTTTTATTACCCAGGCTCCTAGCATTGGTGTATTGTCAATTCAAGAATTTCTTCTCTTCACGTCCTTTCGTTCCTTGATTAATTTTGTTCTCAACATCTCATTTTCATGCTGAGTGCTCATATCGTCCCTGTTTTAACCCTCTCTGTTTGCTGTTAGTTCAGCCCTCTCCTGACTATTCTAACCAGCCTGTCCCCAAGGAGATTGATCCCACTTCTGCTGATGTGGAGACCATTCAAACTATACAGCCTTCTTTCCCTCTAGGGAGCTGACCCCTGCCAACCGCAGACAAGGCTTCCTCATGCTAAGGACAAGTAGTATTGAGGTGCCTCGCAGCCCTCGGAAGCATCACAGCCCCACAAGTGGTTCCATGGTTCCCAAACCCAAGTATGGATTGTGAGACAGATCCAATGTGGATCCAGTTTTTAGACAGGAATGTGTGCACCAGACCACAAGGGCACACTTTCCTTTGCCCTCAAGGCCAAGGGGAAAAAGCATAGGTCTGTTCCAGCACCGGAAATCTCTCCTCCTATAATGCGGAGAGAATGCAGACATGAAGCTGTCAGAAAGGTATTGCTGTGCTAACATCCCCAGAAACTGTGGTTCTGGTTCCCTCTTACAGGCTCTCAGACACTTCACAGATCATCCCTTAGATCCCTGTTATAGGTTAGGCCCATCAGCACGTCAGTTCCTTACTTGAATCCGGCATTGGACTAATGATGGGTGCTCTAGGTGTACCTTAGATAGATAATTTCTATGACTCTGACTATAGAGAATTCTCTTCAGCACAAGCATGCTGATGTGTTAGAGGTTATGGACCCTCCGTGTCCCAGCAGCAGCCATATAAAAGGTTCCAGATCCAGAGGCTCTGAGGGTTGTTCGTTACTTATATAATAATCCCAATATCCCTGTGACATGGACTAGTGAGAAATATCCGCATTTAGCAGATGGAGACACTGGGGCAGAAGGTGTGGCTTGACTAAGACCACAGATGATGTCCATGCCAGACTGGGATGAGAGCTCAGAAATTCCTGATTCATGGGTCCCTGTTCAGTAGCACTGTAAATACTTAGCAATGCCAGTCTCAAGCAACCACTCAAGGTATCAACAAAAAAAAATGGGAAGAGCTATGTTTGGGGATAGTGCTTTGAGAAGCTCTCTTAGGATAGCAAGCTGCCTAATAAGGATGTTCTCTGCTGCTGATTTCATCCTTTAAGCTGAAGTTGAGTATTTAGTGTGGTAGACAAAGCCACTGTCTCAGAGACCTTACAATCTGTAGGCCCAAGTGGGAACAATACAGCTGGCTGGAGTGTACAGTTGTGGAGTTCTTGCATGGATCATGTGAAGGAAAGGGAGGCGGAGTGCCAGTTTCTTTGTTCTCTAAGCTGAAGAGCCATAGGGGCAAGGATGTCTTTGCTGACGCTCTTGCACATTCCCATCCATGTAGTGGTGCCTTTTGAGCCATTGCTGTGCAGATCTCTAAGGAGGCTGTTGGGCAAACAGGGAAGGGCAAGAGTTCCATGTGTAAGCCAACTGAATTTTCACTAATTGTTCTGCTCTTCAGCTGCCCCCTGTGCTGTGGCCATTTACTCTCACCCCTTCGGCATTGGCAGGCAAGGTTCCAGATATAGGCTCATTGGAGGGTTTTGTGACTTGTACACCAGGCAGGTGCGTGGTTAAAAAGGGATTCAACAAAGATCTCAGCAATAGGTACTTTCATCACTCTTTTCTTGGCAGACTTCTCCAGAGACCCCCAGCTCCAGTGAGACTTTGGGAGGAGACCCGTCCAGCCTAGAAGCCGAGACAGATCACCTCCGGGTCCAACTGGGTGACAGCCTGAAAGAGCTGCATCAAAAGGAGCTGAGAATTCAGCAGTTAAACAGCAAGGTACAGCAAGTCGCCTCTGCCTGCTTATGGAACTTGGGACTGAGGGCAAGGAAGAGAACAGATATCCTATAGGACTTGGAGGAAGGGAGCAGACCTCTGCCTGCTTAAAGGACTTGTGCTGGGAATGTAGACTCCTTGGAGGTCCCTAGGGCTTGTAGCGAACAAACGTCTGTCCCAGAGCCTACAGACCCCCACCCAGAGAAGTAATGAGACTCAGGGTGAATATCAGGAAAAACTGTTGGGCTGCACAACAGCTTCCCTAGAGAAGAACTGGGGGCCCCATCACACCTTGACAGGGCCATGGGTCCAGCCAGAGAATCATCCCCAGGGGCAGAGCTGGGGACCCTGTTGCTCCCTGGCACAGGGGTGGATCCCAGAGGAAGGGCCAGGGCCCTGTCACTCCCCATTAGGGAGATGGATCCAGTTCATGAACTGTCTTCTGTGGCGGGGAGCTCCAATACTGAGGACACTTTAAACTGGTGAAAATACTAATAATTATAACTAGGGAACAGTCCTGCACTAGCTTCTGAGAGATTGATTTGGCTCCATCCAGTCCATCTCTTACATCTATTACTTCTCCATTAGTCAGGGCTGTATTAAGGCATAAGTACTATGGGCCTGTGTCTAGGGCCCCAATTCCTGGAGTCATGTGATTACATCAGATTAGGAGTTCCAATTTTTTTTAAAAAGTAAGTTCCTTGCCCTCATAGTTGTGAAGAAAAGTTTGAAACTGTGGCCTGAGTGTAACCAATACACTGACTGTCTGAGTTTGCAGACAGCCTGAGATAATCGCTCCAAAAGGGAGGAACTGTCCCATGCATCTCAATGGAGTGTTAACTCTGACCCATTGCTTTAGAGGCCCAGACAACCCATCCCAGACAAGGGTTCTATATGATAGATGGGGAAGAGTATAGCAGACCCAGCCCTCACCCAAGCAGAGAGAGTCTGGCAGCGGGATAGTTATTGAAGGACAGTGGGGATGGGCACTTGCTGCTATTCCTGCCTCATTGGGAGGGAGAAGGGGGCCCTTGCTGCTCCCAGAGGGTGAAGGATCCCAGCTGCCATTCCTGGATGGGAAAAATTTCCTGATGCTGCTGCCCCTGAGCTCTCTGGGATCGGATGAGGGCCCCCTACCACTCCAGGTTGGGTACAGGGCTATATTGTGGGACTGGACCCCAAAGGGCCCTATGTCATGGTGTGCCTAGGATTCCAAATTGCTTTAATTCAGTCCTGATGACAGTCTGTGGCCCTGGCAACAAGCGTCCTTTTCACATTCACATTGTGACACAGTTCCTGCCAACTGGTAAGAAACAGATCCCGGACAGCTTCTCCTCTGCTTGCAGTGCATAAGTTTTGGGTCATCTCTCTTCGCGTAAAGAAACAAGCAATGATGTACAAAAGAAAATGATCAGAATTGCAAAGTCAAGCAGTCAGAAGTTAGAAAATGGTAGAATTACGGTGGCCTGTGCATGCTTAATTGTGGTCCCTTGTTCCTGTGCATTTTGGTACTGTCCCCTGTGTTAGTCACTACATACCTTTCAGCTTCTGCAGCAAATTATCCAACAGACAATAGCTTCATTTACTACACAACAATGCCTTATTCACCATCCACCCTGAGCACTGAATGATCCAGGAATCCTGGACACATTCAAATCTCAGACATACATAAAATTCTCCTCACTGAATTTTTCCAGAAACTTTACTTGGCAAATTCAGTATTAAGCCTAGAGCTGGGCATTTCGTATTCTGCCTACTTAATACCACCTAAACCCCTCAGCATTCAGTAAGATCTGTGCCAGTGTAGTCCCAATAAAGCAGCAGTCATCGCCATTCTATAAGGGCTAAGCCTGCTCTGTGGGGAGGCTTTATAAAACAGCCATCCTGATTACGTGAAGTCTAGTTCAGTGAAATAAATGTCATGGCTTTTATCTTGACCGTAGCCCCCTTATCACTTGCCTCATTGCTGAGTTTTTGTTTTTTTAAATCTCCGCAGTCCTCTCTCTCTCACCACCCAGTCTGACCCATCCTCTCTCCAGCAGAAAGACCTTCCCCACACCAGTTCCCTTCTGCTGCTGCTCCTTACTCTCAAATGCCTCGTTGAGAGCCAAGAGCAGGGAGGTAGATTATATAAGGAAAACAGACCACAAGTCGGTCAATTTCTATCAACTTAGGTCATTGATCTTTAGTGCCCTCTGCCTGCCTTCTGCAGCGTTACGGGTTGTAAGAAGCGATCTCATTCCCATATAAAGTAATATGGAAGTCACTGAGCCCAAGAAATTAGCAGGATTCAAAGAGGGATTTGCACATTTATGTTGATAAGAATATCTAACATTATAAGAGTTATTGCTAACATAAATTTTAGAAGGGATATTAAACCTCCTGCTTCAGTGCTAAAGCCAAACTCTAACTATTGAAGATCAGGATGAGACCTAATCTGGGGGCAGATTATTCCTCATCTGCTATTGTGAGGTTCTTGCACCTTCCTCTGAAGCATCAGGTACTGGCCACTATCAGGGATGGATCCTGGACTACATGAATTTGGGGTCTGATTGAGTCTGGTAATCGCTACCTTCCTAATAAAGCTCTTTTGCTGTGGATGCCAAGGGGAGCAGCTTCTCTCAGAAGTTCTGTTTTAGCATCTTTGCTTGGTCTTCTTCCCAGCTCTCTCAGATCTTTGAGGAGAAAAATGCCCTCTCTATTCAGCTGCGGGGCAGCAGCCAGAATCTCCGTGAGAGCCACCAGCACTGCCGTGAGGTCCTGAACCGCTGCACGGCCCTGGAGAGGCAGCTGCAGGAGCTGCAGTCCCCAGACAAGGACATGGTAAGGGGCGGAGTAATGGAGGGAAGGTGGTGTATTCCTCTTGACAGCCTAGGCGAATTGAAGGGCGATTCTAACTGCAGACTTTGTTTACTGTGTGACATGGCAACTGGTCTGGACTCTGTTCTGTTTGAGACTTAATCCTGCTCTCCCATTGCTTCACTGATTGCCCTGCCCAGCACTTGATGCATTGCCACACATATACTCTGTTTCAGAGGTCACTTGTGACAGATGCTGCTCCAGGAGCCCCCCAGGAAAAGAACGAACTTCAAAGAGAGTGTTACACTCCAGAACTGCAGGAATTACAGCTGAGGTGAGGACAGAGGGAAGGGTGTAAATCCTGACACAGGACCTTGGCTGTTGCCCAGTGGGGCAGGGAAAAGTCTGAGTCCTGCTGTGGCACCCTAGAACCTTCTGGAATCTCTGAGGTGCACTCAGTTGTTGTGACTCACTATTCCTTTAGATGAAACCACAGACACTGACCGCAAAATGTAGCAATTGCTGTTGCCCAGTGCGGGTCAGTTTAGCTCCCCATTCACTACACTGGCTCATCAGTAAATACTGAGTTACATTTATGGTCCTGGTCTCAATCTTCAAGGCTCTCAATGAGCTGGACCAGGGCTGCCTCTGGGACTGAGACCTATTATGACAACTGTGCTCCTTGGGAATAATGGAACTACTGGTAGGAGTGGGTGATGGAGCCCTGGGCTATGGAACTCCTTTTCTGCATTGGCCACAAAGCCTTCATGGCTCAGGGCAAGTCCCACCTCCTCATCTCAGCATTCCCACAGTAAGTAAATAAAACCCACCTGTTTGTGGAGACAAGGGAGAGAATCTCCATGTACTAGAGCAGTGACTACAATATAAGCAGAGGTCTCGCGAGAGACATTTTGGGCATTTCAGTGTCCTATTTTCTACCAGGTTATCAGAGGCCAAACAGCTGCACAGCAGCACAAAGCAGGACCTGAGGCATTTGGAAAAGCAGCTGCAGGAGGAACGAGATCAGCGTCTTGCTGCAGAGGAGGCTTTCTCAGCAGCACAGGATCACATCAGGAGGTGGAGTGTTTCTAATCAAGCAAGCGGTTACCTTAGTGCATCACCAAGTTTCTAGCTGTCTGTCCATCTCTGCTTTTTATAGAACGTCCATCACTGCAAAATCCGGGCTCCACATTGGAAAGGTTGAAAGTTGGTCATGACTTTTCCTTAAAATCCCAGTTTTAAAGGAAGCCTCCTAGTCATTCCCAGTCATCTCTGAGCAAAGAATCCCTGTCTGAAATCTAGGACAGTTCTTCCATTTGTAGGGAATCTCCATTAGTCTGCCCTGGCCACCAGAACTTAACTGTATTATGGCAGTGCCCAGATTCCCCGCTCAGGATCAGGCCCATTGTGCTGGGTGCTTCACAGACACTCCGCCAGACATGGCTCCTGCCCCAATGAACTCTCAAGTTAATTTGAAATAAGACTCAAACAATGGGGAGTTGGAGTAGGGCTGGAACTAAGGTCATGCCCTTACACAGGGAGCTGGTAAGTAATTTGGATTCCCAGGGAGTACCAAATTTTTACAAATGAGTTCTCCTCAAGTGATGCCATAATCATGCCTTCACTGACTGACCGATTCCTTGTAGGCATCATGGCCTATTGTTTGTGGTTTCCTATTATCTCATTATGTGTCCAGAGCACTGGTCAGGGCATTGAAACCTATTAATCATAGAATACTAGACAGGACCTCAGTGGGTCATCTAGTCCAGGCCCCTGCACTCAAGGCAGGACTAAGTATTCTCTAGATCGTCCCTGACAGGTGTTTGTCTAACCTGCTTTTAAAAATCTCCTATGACAGAGATTTCATAACTTCTCTAGGCAATTTATTCCAGTGCTTAAGCACCCTGACTGAAAGTTTTTCCTAATGTCCAAGCTAAACCTCCCTTGCTGTAATTTAAACCCATTGCTTCATGTCCTGTCCTCAGAGATTAAGGAGAACAATTTTTCTCCCTCCTCCTTGTAACAACCTTTTATGTACTTGAAAACTGTTATCATGTCCCCTCTGTCCTCTCTTCTCCAGACTAAACAAGTGCAGTTTTTTCAATCTTTCCTCATAGGTCGTGTTTTCTAGATCTTTAATAATTTTTGTCATATAGCCCTTAAACACCAGTCTCTTGAACCACACCCAGAAGTGGCTAGGAAGCCAGTTTGTGAGCTGGAGTAATGCACTGTTTATGGCTAGCACTGCCCAGCAGGCCAGCAGCCATGTTCTGCACTGGCTCTGGCTTCTAGGTGACCCATGCGAGCAGCTTGCTGCAGTGTGTGTTCTAGCAATTAATGAGTGTTTCTCTCTCTTCTGCAGGTTGGAGTCAAGTGAATGGGCATCTGCTCTGGGTTCCAGCATTGATGTGTCTCCATCCCATGAACACTCCTTGCTGATTGACCCCATGGACAGTTCCTTTGGCAAGGTAAGAATACTACCGCAGTGGCTGTGTCCAGGGAGCTAGCTTCATAATGTAGGACATGTGAACAACTGCTGCTGCAGAGGAATGTGGCCAGAACATGGGGAACGGAACCATGTTGATTCTCAGCACTGGATATAGTTCATAGCCTCTAGAACCTACCACTCCAGCTGCATGGCTCAAGATATCTCCACACCCTGCATCATTCGGGATTTGCAGCTACACATATGGCTCTTGCAACTGTGACCTTGGGAACTGGTTGGGCTCCTGGAGGCCAAGGCTGCATCAGGGGCTTCTCCCACCTTTCAGGACCTTGTAATATTTGCCCAAAGTTCTAAATAGAAGAAAGCAGCAGCTGATTGTGCAGAGAGGGCTTATGGACTCAGTAAAATGTGCCTCAGTAAAATGGTCCCTAGTCTCATGTACACAGTGCAATAGTTAGACTCCTCCCCGTCACCCACCAAAGGGTGTGCCTTACTCTGTGCCAAGAAGGTCAAAAATCTCAGAGTATCAGAGTCAAGGGTCACTCAGTGAGAATGACCCAGTGGTTCAGCGTGAGCAAACGCAATGTCATAGAATCGTAGGACTGGAAGTGACCTTGAGATGTCATCTAGTCCAGTCCCCTGCACTCCTGGCAGGACTAAGTTCTATATGTTGCCTGATCATGGCTGCTGTGGTAGCAGCACGTTGCCAGAAATCATATGGGCCTTATACACTGAACCACACTCAGAAGTGGCTAGGAAGCCAGTTTGTGAGCTGGAGTAATGCACTGCTTATGGCTAGCACCACCCAGCAGGCCAACAGCTATGTTCTGCACTGGCTCTGGCTTCTAGTTGACCCATGTGAGCAATTTCCTGCAGTGTGTGTTCTAGAGATCACTAAAACAGGTCACCGGGGCTTGCACCCGAGATGGTCCCAGTCACCTTGCCGAGCATGTAGGGCCACAATGCCATACAAGAACACAAAAGCATCCCCAAATGGAAATCTCTGGAGACCATCCTGCTATTTTACCAGTCCCCTGTCTTCTCTGGATGGAGTCTCAGCTAGCTCATTCCCATCCAAGCCACCTGTATTTGCTTCCCAGTGTCTGGCTAAGATGCCACTGGAGATGCAGAGCTGTATGCCAGCTGCATGTTGAGTGCTGGCCTTGCAGAAGCCCAAGCTGTCTCAATATGTGTTGAATCCCCATTGAGAGAGTTCTTGGGCAGAGGAGCCCAGTGGTTCCCTCTGGAGAATCCAGGAGGAAAGGTCAAACCCACTGGAGCAACTGCAGCCCAGTCAGAGTCGGCAGCTGAGTCATCAGAGCTGCCGGCAGTGCTGTGGTGACTGGATGCTGCCTTGTGCTCATGGCTGGGAGAGTATCAGCCAGACTGTATCCCATGGGTGGCCAGCCTGAGCCTGAGAAGGAGCCAGAATTTACCAATGTACATTGCCAAAGAGCCACAGTAATACATCAGCAGCCACGCCAGCACCTCCTGCCTGCCAGCAGCCCTGCCGATCAGCACCTCCCCCTCCCTCCCTGTGCTCCCTGCAGTTTCGCAGTGTACAGGAGGCTCTGGGATGGAGGGGGGAGGAGCAAGGGTGCATCAGGGGAGGGGGCAGGAAGGGGTGGGGGCCCTGGGGTAAGGGGTGGAGTGGGGGCAGGGCCTGGGGTTGAGCAGTGGAAAGTTGGCACCTGTAGCTCCAGCACCAGAGTCAGCGCCTATGCAAGGAGCTGCGTGTTAACTTCTGAAGAGCCGCATGCGGCTCCGGAGCCACAGGTTGGCCACCCCTGCCTATTCCATGCCGATTCTCAAGCCTCGCCAATGTGAATCAGGGAACCCGAAGTGCCCAGTGAGGCCAATGCTGTCAGAGCACTGATGACTGAGTGCCAATGCTCGTAACAACCCATTCAGCAGAAGCTGGCATCCTGCCCTCCAGCTATGGATGGGTTAATGGTCTTAAGCCAGTTCCCTACTGCCTGGCCAAAGGGGTAGGATGGGGTTCCCAGCACCTCAGGTCTTCAGCAGTGCTATCATCATCATTTATTATCATCTGTTGATGCTGTTGATCAAGATATATCCATGATATATGTTGACTTCAGCAAAGCTTTTGGTACGGTGCAGGTGGCTGGGCTCAGCACTTACTGGCACTAACTGTAAAAAGCAACAGAGGGTCCTGTGGCAGCTTTGAGACTAACAGAAGTATTGGGAGCATAAGCTTTCGTGGGCAAGCCAGGTTTGCATCTGAAGAAGTGAGGTTCTTACTCACGAAAGCTTATGCTCCCAATACTTCTTTTAGTCTTAAAGGTGCCACAAGACCCTCTGTTGCTTTTTACAGATTCAGACTAACACGGCTACCCCTCTGATACTTGGCACTAACTGGTTTCTCCTTTACTCTTCCCCTCAGACTCGGAGCAACTCTGGTTTGTGGCGGCAGCTGCGCGCTCTCTTCTGTTCCCGGACCCGCCTACCACTGTTGGTGACTGTGTATTTGTTCATGCTTCACATCCTACTCTTCCTGTGCTTTACAGGCCACCTGTGAGCAGGGCCAACAGTCTCTCCCTGAGCATCAGATCTTTACCCCATTCCTGCGCCAGACAGGTTTTTGGGCCAGCTGTCACCAGTGCCCCGCACCAGCTGCCCACTCACCTAGCTAGCTCTGGGGGCCAACTGAGCCCATCAATCTCCAGAGCTCGCCCCTGAGCTGCTTGCTCTGGCCCAACTGGGTGGCTCCTGCAACTGAAGGTCGGGGTCTGTCTGTTTCCAGAAGACAACCCTTCACACACACACCCACGAAGTATTACCCAGTCATCTTTTCTGAGTCAGGCTCCTCAGGCTGGGAATGAGTGAAGGCAGTGATGTAATCTGCAGCTTCCACCTGCAGAGGGCTCCACTCCAGCTGTTAATCATCTGTGATGGAGGTTGCAGAGAAAATGCTGTCATGTGGCTGCAGCTCCCCAGTACCTTCAGCAGGTTAGCTGGCACCATTGCATCTCGTCATCCTTACACTCAAGCCGGTGTCAATGGCTGTACCAGCCTAGAAAGGGGCATTGTCCACTTGCCCCTCATTAGTCCACAAGTCACTGGCTTTGCAGGAGGTGGCTCACCCTCCCCATCTCCAGTGTTCCTTCCCTTTCACAGATAGCACCATCATATTGCAGAGATTGCACCAGTCCATGAGCAAGGGAAGGAAGCACCTTCTCCCCTCATCCCCCAGCTCTTAAACCCGCCCACTTGGGCCCTTCTAGTGATGATTAAAAACAAGAAAGGGAAGTTGTGGAGTTTTTACGGGATACTATGTAAAACCAATCAAGGTCTGTTTTATAACTTTTTTTCAATGGGGCTAATTTTGGGGTTTCAGCTCAGTAGAGTTCCCTGCAGGAGAAGGGCAGTCACTGCAGCTTGCAGACATGCTGAACCTTCCATCTAAGGGCTTTTGTAAGTATTTGCTACTATGCCCCTGCAGGAGAAGGGCAGTAATTTAATTATTGAAAGGGAATAGGGGACTTGACCTTTTATCTCTAATTTAATCATTGCACTAATTATAAAGCTTGTGCAGCTCTTGCTGAAGACAGGAGGGGAGAAGAGACGTCCTGCTCCTGTACCGTTTCCTTTTCAAAAGACTAAACCTGGACAGTTTGTGCTACAGGGTATAGCTCCAAGGGGTCTGAGCTCTCCATGGACTACAAGAACCCCACAGACAAACTCCTCGCTGTTGAGAGGGGAAGATTCCTAAGGCCTCTGCCCCCACCCCCACTTCATGAGACTTCTTTCTGGAGAAGCCTGTGACTGGTGTTGCTGGGGTGGCTGCATGTACCCTATGGCATACACTCTAAGTGCAGTTGGACCTGTTCCCATTAATTGTGTAGATGGCCAAGTTCAGAGCTCTCTACAGAGCCCTGAACATGCTCCATACAGATAATGAGATACTAATGTACCTGGAGATGAGGATTCTGAACACAGCAATGACTGCTCCAGTTGAGAAAGGAGGGTGGAACCCATCAGATAAGCCCTCACTTAGTGCTGCTGTCTACTTTGTAAGGTGTGCCTCTCCTTTCCTGGTTTTAGAATACCCTCGCTACCCCCACCCACAGTTTAATGGAGGAAAGTTAATTCTCCTGGCGCTGTTCTTAGTCCAGGTCTCCAGGGCTGCTGAACTGAGCCTGTGAAGAGACAGGGACTGGTTCCTTTGCTGTCCCTAAAGCAACTGGGCCTCTGGCTAGGTCCAGAACACTGAAGCCATATACCTGTGCTCCCCCATGAGTATTTATAGAGAGCGTGCCCTGCCGGATTCCCCCCTTGATTCTATGAAATCCAGTGACTGAACCTCTCACCTACAGCTTCCTGGGGCACATGCTCCTGTGTACAATAAAGATTATTTTTCAGAGTGAAGCCGAGTGGTGTTTTGGTGTGAGTGTCGCTATAGGAACTGACCTCTGAGGTTCCAGAGCTGCAGGCCATGAGCATGACCTACTGTGGGAGCAACACAAGACAGTAGCCACTCTCATTATGCTTTATCCCTGGTGCAATGGGAATTCCCTCTCTGTTTCCTCATATTGATGAGTGTCCCATGGAGCTTGCACTAGCCTCTTCCTCACCTCCCTCAGATGTACAGATCCTACAGTGGACTGGCTGTGGGGGACAGGAGTTATAATTTTGGGAACAGTTCTGTCTGCTGCCTTTACTGTTTCTTGCTATCTGAGTTTAGGCAGAATTATGCAGCCCCATGGGCATATGTAGTTTCAAGACCTGGTGGATTACATGGTAGCCACCTTGACTCTCCTGATGGTACCAGCGGAAGAGACTTCCCACCCAGTATTTGACATACTCGGTGCCACTGCCAAGAGTAAAATATCACTTCCTGTCCTGGATGGGTTGTTGCAACTGGCCAAATCTTTGTGGTCCAATGCCACTTGTGAACCCATCTCCAAGAAGGCTTACGTGCGCTACCAGCTACCCTCTCATACTTTCATGCCCACTCTGTGCCCAACTCACTGGTAGTGGCTGCTGCCAGCAACAGGGCAAGGTCACGCCAATTACACTCCATGCTAAGTGAGGCTAGGTCTACACGGGGGAGGGTTGACTTAAGATACGCAACTTCAGCTACGTGAATAGCGTAGCTGAAGGCGGCGTATCTTAGGTTGATTTACCTGGCCGTGAGGACGTCGGCAAGTCGCCCACTGCCACTCCCCCATCAACTCTGCTTCCACCTCTCACCGTGGTGGTGTTCCGGAGTCGACAGCAGAGCGATCGGGGATCAATTTTATCGCGTCTACACTAGACGCGACAAATCGATCCCTGATAGATCGATCAGTACCTGCCAATCCGGCAGGTAGTGTAGACGTACCCTGATAAAGAGGGTGTGACCTGCAATTAGGGTGACCTGCAAAGAATGGGGCAGGCAATCCCCATAAAGCCAGTGGATATTCTAATATTTAGATTCACCAAGCCAGCATAAAACAGCTTCTTTATTACCTTATTGGATCCTCAGAAGTCCAAACAACACAGTTCCCTTAAAGTGATCCAGCCTCAGGCCTCCATCCAGGTACCTAAGTCAAATATGATGATTTCTGAAAATCTTATTTCATCATATAAAAGAAAAGGTTCTACCAATCCCAAAGGATTGGACACATTATCTCCCAGCAACAGAGGGTCCTGTGGCACCTTTAAGACTAACAGAAGTATTGGAGCATAAGCTTTCGTGGGTGAATGCCCACTTCATCAGACGCAAGACCTCCCAGGTTATTGAATATTCCAGATTTTGCCCAAATACATGCTACAGCCAATTCTTATTAACTAAACTAAAATTTATTAAAAAATGAGAGAGTATGGTTAAAAGATCAATATACATACGGACATGAGTTCAGTTTTTAAGGTTCAGATTCATAGCAGAGCATCTTCGCAAGCAGGCTGGCTAACCTAGTGAGTAGGGCTTTAAACTAGGTTCACTGGGAAGGAGACCAAAGCCCTGAGGTAAGTGGGGAAATGGGATACCGGGAGGAAGCACGAGCAGGAGAGCGCAAGAGGGGAGGACTCCTTGTCTCATACTGAGAAAACGGGACAATCGTCGAGATTAAGATACATTAAGTGCCTATACGCAAATGCAAGAAGCCTGGGAAACAAGCAGGGGGAATTGGAAGTTCTGGCACAGTCAAGGAACTGTGATGTAATTGGAATAACAGAGACCTGGTGGGATAACTCACATGACTGGAGTACTGTCATGGATGGATATAAACTGTTCAGGAAGGACAGGCAGGGCAGAAAAGGTGGGGGAGTTGCATTATATGTAAGAGAGCAGTATGACTGCTCAGAGCTCCAGTATGAAACTGCGGAAAAACCTGAGAGTCTCTGGATTAAGTTTAGAAGTGTGAGCAACGAGGGTGATGTCATGGCGGGAGTCTGCAATAGACCACCGGACCAGGGGGGTGAGGTGGAGGGGGCTTTCTTCCCGCAACTAACAGAAGTTACTAGATCGCAGGCCCTGGTTCTCATGGGAGACGGCAATCACCCTGATATCTGCTGGGAGAGCAACACAGCCGTGCACAGACAATCCAGGAAGTTTTTGGCAAGTGTAGGGGACAATTTCCTGGTGCAAGTGCTGGAGGAACCAACTAGGGGCAGAGCTGTTCTTGACCTGCTACTCACAAACAGGGAAGCATTAGTAGGGGAAGCAAAAGTGGATGGGAACCTGGGAGGCAGTGACCATGAGATGGTAGAGTTCAGGATCCTGACACAAGGAAGAAAAGAAAGCAGCAGAATACGGACCCTGGATTTTGGACTTTGACTCCTTCAGGGAATGGATGGACAGGATCCCCTGGGAGAATAACATGAAGGGGAAAAGAGTCCAGGAGAGCTGGCTCGATTTTAAAGAATCATTAAGGTTGCAGGAACAAACCATCCCAATGTGTAGAAAGAATAGTAAATATGGCAGGCGACCAGCTTGGCTTAACAGTGAAATCCTTACTGATCTTAAAACACAAAAAAGAAGCTTACAAGAACTGGAAGATTGGACAAATGACCAGGGAGGAGTATAAAACTATTGCTCAGGCATGCAGGAGTGAAATCAGGAAGGCCAAATCACACTTGGAGTTGCAGCTAGCAAGAGATGTTAAGAGAAACCAGAAGGGTTTCTTCAGGTATGTTAGCAACAAGAAGAAAGTCAAGGAAAGCGTGGGCCCCTTACTGAATGAGGGAGGCAACCTAGTGACCGAGGATGTGGAAAAAGCTAATGTACTCAATGCTTTTTTGCCTCTGTCTTCACGAACAAGGTCAGCTCCCAGACCGCTGCACTGGGCAGCACAGCATGGGGAGAAGGTCACCAGCCCTTTGTGGAGAAAGAAGTGGTTCGGGACTATTTAGAAAAGCTGGATGAGCACAATTCCATGGGGAGGATGCGCTGCATCCGAGGGTGCTAAAGGAGTTGGTGGATGTGATTGCAGAGCCATTGGCCATTATCTTTGGAAAACTCATGGCGATCGGGGGAGGTCCCGGATGACTGGAAAAAAGCTAATGTAGTGCCCATCTTTAAAAAAGGGAAGACGGATCCGGGGAGCTACAGGCCAGAAAGCCTCACCTCAGTCCCTGGAAAAATTATGGAGCAGGTCCGCAAGGAATCAATTCTGAAGCACTTAGAGGAGAGGAAAATGATCAGGAACAGTCAGCATGGATTCACCAAGGGCAAGTCATGCCTGACTAACCTAATTGCTTTCTATGAGGAGATAACTGGCTCTGTGGATGAGGGGAAAGCAGTGGATGTGTTATTCCTTGACTTTAGCAAAGCTTTTGATACGGTCTCCCACAGTATTCTTGCCGGCAAGTTAAAGACGTATGGGCTGGATGAATGGACTGTAAGGTGGATAGAAAGCTGGCTAGATCGTTAGGCTCAATGGGGGTAGTGATTAATGGCTCCATGTCTAGTTGGCAACCGGTTTCAAGCAGAGTGCCCCAAGGTTTGGTCCTGGGGCCGGTTTTGTTCAATATCTTCATTAATGATCTGGAGGATGGCGTGGACTGCACTCTCAGCAAGTTTGCAGATGACACTAAACTGGGAGGAGTGGTAGATACGTTGGAGGGTAGGGATAGGATACTGAGGGACCTAGCCAAATTAGAGGATTGGGCCAAAAGAAACCTGATGAGGTTCAACAAGGACAAGTGCAGATACCTGCACTTAGGACGGAAGAATCCCATGCACTGCTACAGACTAGGGACCGAGTGGCTAGGCAGCAGTTCTGCAGAAAAGGATCTAGGGGTTACAGTGGACGAGAAGCTGGATATGAGTCAACATAGTGCCCTTGTTGTCAAGAAGGTTAATGGCATTTTGGGCTGTATAAGTAGGGGCATTGCCGGCAGATCGAGGGACAAGATTGTTTCCCTCTATTCAACATTGGTGAGGCCTCATCTGGAGTACTGTGTCCAGTTTTGGGCCCCATACTACAAGAAGGATGTGGAAAAATTGGAAAGAGTCCAGTGGAGGGCAACAAAAATGATTAGGGGGCTGGAGCACATGACTTATGAGGAGAGGCTGAGGGAACTGGGATTGTTTAGTCTGCAGAAGAAAAGAATGAGGGGGGATTTGACAGCTGCTTTCAACTACCTGAAAGGGGGTTCCAAAGAGGATGGATCTAGACTGTTCTCAGTGGTAGCAGATGACAGAACAAGGAGTAATGGTCTCAAGTTGCAGTGGGGGAGGTTTAGGTTGGATATTAGGAAAAACTTTTTCACTAGGAGGGTGGTGAAGCACTGGAATGGGTTACCTAGGGAGGTGGTGGAATCTCCTTCCTTAGAGGTTTTTAAGGTCAGGCTTGACAAAGGCCTGCCTGGGATGATTTAGTTTTTTAAATAAATTAATTTTTTTAAATTAATGGAGATATCCCATCTCCTAGAACGGGAAGGGACCTTGAAAGGTCATCGAGTCCAGCCCCCTGCCTTCATTAGCAGGACCAAGTACTGATTTTGCCCCAGATCCCTATGTGGCCCCCTCAAGGATTGCAAAGAGTTCTTTTAGAAATCGGGGGGGAGGGATAGCTCAGTGGTTTGAGCATTGGCCTGCTAAACCCAGGGTTGTGAGTTCAATCCTTGAGGGGGCCACTTAGGGATCTGGGGCAAAATCAGTACTTGGTCCTGCTAGTGAAGGCAGGGGGCTGGACTCGATGACCTTTCAAGGTCCCTTCCCGTTCTAGGAGATGGGATATCTCCATTAAAAAAAAAAATAGTTCATGGGTTATAGTCCAATGTCCAAATATCATATTCAGGGTGTACCAGCATAACTGGGACCTCAGTCTTGTGACTCAAACTTCCCCTGATGAAGCCTAAGCAGATAGAGATGACAGGATCAGGACCCAAGTATATTTTATACAATTTCATGTCCTCTTTGACAAGTTGGGAGTTCCTCTGGGAACAAAAGGTAATTAGGATGACTTTGAAGGAGGTCCCTCACCGGTACTTACCTATAGAATTAACATAAGGCAATTTGCCTCTTCCTCCACCATTCACAGCACATTTCAAAGAGAGATGAATACTGAGATATCCTGTGTTTACAATTCATTTAAATGCTAGGATATTCTTTTGATCTCTGAACTATCAGAATACAGCATAGACAGGGACTGTTGATTACATTGTCGACCCTACTCATAGATATGTAAATACAAAAACATCCCTCCACATGTCTTTTGAGGGTTATTATTTTGCAGGATGTTTAACCCTTTCTGGCCATATGTTTCAGAGTCATTGAGGAGAAAGGTCTTCCATCATCTTTCAAGAGCCAGTTGACAAATTTCCAGGCAGTCAGGGCTAGGGCTCTGTGTTTGTCATGGTGGTCACGGATTCCGTGACTTCCTGTGACCTCCATGACTTCTGCAGTGGCCAGTGTGGCCACCCTGGAGTCAGCTGCTCGGGCGGCTCTGGGGCCAGCCACACCGGCCACTGCTCTGGCAGCCCCGGGGATTGCCTGAGCAGCAACTGATGCAGCTGGCCCTGGGGACCACCTGAACAGTGGTCCCGGGGGCGGCCAGAGCTGCTGGAGCTTGTTGGCTCCCAACTGCAGCCGATGCAACCACTGGTTCCTCTGGGGGGCCCCCTCCAAGGCTCCCCCTCTGGCAGCTGCTGGACCCCTGGACCCTGCCAGCAGTGGGCCCCCCCCCCAAGACTCCCCCAGCAGCGCCTCCCCCTCTAAGATTCAATCAGGGGTATTTATGGTATAAGTCATGGACAGGTCACAGGCTGTAATTTTTTATTTCTTGCTGTGACCAGTCCATGAGTTTTACTAAAAAGACCCATGATTAAATTGTAGCCTTAGTCATGGCCCATTATCAATACTATCTGTGGGAAAAGATGACGTTTCTCCAAGATTTAGCTGACTATAGGAGAAGATTGCCAAACTCCATCTTAATGGAGGCTCAGAATGTAGCCAAGCATTCCCTTAGGGCTTCTTCAATGCCTCAGACTCGGCTGCCAGGGTGTTGGCTTCAGCTGTGACTGTCAGGAGGCATGGATGGGTTTGATCCTCTTCTCTGGCCATGGACACTAGAAATCATCTGGAGAAGCACCCTTTGAAGGGGAAGGTCTTGTCAGTGAAAGGACTGATGATGTATTGGAAAAGCTGAAGGACACAAGATCGACAGCTCATTCTCAAGTTGATTCCAACCACCTGAACAAGACACTCCTCCTGATACCAAAGGCAATACTACCCCCAACTTTCAACACCCTATTTTTCTTCAAGTTAAAGCCCCCAGCAGTTCCAGCAACCTGCAACTTCATAGTCATCACAAAAAGTGGTCTTTCATCAAGGCACCAAACCCAAATAATCTGGTTCCTCATCAGTATTCTCTTCCTGGAACACCAAGCCTCAGTTTGGACAAGGCACCTGAGAGTCTAGAATCAGCCAAAAAACATCCTTTGGGGACAGGCTAGGTCATTGACAACTGGAGGCAGATCACATCAGATCAATGGGTCTTAGTGGAACGGGGCTACACCATTCAATTCAAAATACTGCCTCCCTCCAAGTCCCCCCACCTGTCCTTCTTCAGGTACTACTCTGAGGTGAATCCTCACACAGAAGTGGAGAAGTTGCTTCTGAGAGGAGCAGTCATATGTTCCTGCTAGCCTGAAGGGTCAGTGGTTTTACTTCCAATACTTTTTGGTGCAAAAGAAGGCTAAGGGTGGGGGTGCAGACCATATTACATTTAAGGGAACTGAACACATACATCTGGAAATTCCAGTTCTGTATGCTAATCCTGGCATCAGTAATCCCCTCAATATTGGTTATGGGCTAGTTTGCAACTTTCGATCTAAAGGATGCTTATTTCCTTATCGCAATTCCTTGACAACATCAAACTTACTGCCGTTTCATGGGGGCTGGGCACCATTTCCAGTACAAGGTGCTTCCATTTGGCCTTTCCATGGCACCTAGAGTGTTTTACTAAGTGCCTCTCTTTGTAGTGGCATATCTGAGGAAGTAGGGTATTTTCATTTACTCTTATTTGGATGATTGGCTACTTAAGGCAGATGGGTGCGAGACCCTGTTAAGCCACATAGCTTCCATGAAGTATATAGCTTGTTCTGGAACAATAGGTATGGGGGGAAAAGGAAGCAGCATTGTGCTGTACGTCAAGGATGTAAACACTTCCACCAAGGTCCAAGAGGAAGTGAGTGGCAGGCCTACTGAGAGTATCTGGTTGAGGATAAAAGGAAAAAGAATAGTAGTGCTGTTACGGTCGGGATCTATTATAGACCGCCAAATCAAGAAGTGGAAGTGGATGAGGCATTCTACAAGCAGGTAACAAGATTAGCTAACACACATGAGCTAGTATTAATGGGGGGTTTTAACACAGCAAAACATAATATGTCCTGCAAGTTCTTAGCATGTGTAGTGGACAACTTTCTGATTCAGAAAGGAATCAACTTTGAGGAAACAACTAGGGATCATCCATTTTGGATCTGGTTTTGACCAACAGGGATGAATTAGTTGCGAACCTGAAGGTGGGCAGGAGCTTGGGAGGAAGTGATCATGGTCTGATAGAATTCAAGATCCTAAGGAAAGGAGGACATGAGAACAGTAAAACAAAGACACTGGACTTCAGAAAGGCAGATTTCAACAACTCTTAGAAATAATAGGCAAGGTCCCAAGGAGAGGCCAATTGGGAAGAAAAGATGTCAAAGGGGGCTGACAGTTCCTAAAAGATGTAATGCTAGAGGCTCAACATCAAGTTCTTCTTTTGAGTGCTTGCTCATGTGTATTCCACAGTAGTGTGCGTGCTCGCCATGTGCACCGGTGCCAGAAGGTTTTCCCTTAGCAGTCTGGTCAGGTGCCATCGGATCGGAGTTCCAGGCACCGTTCCACGCCGAGCAGAGAGTATCAACGGGGCAGGCATAGGCGCTGTAGGCACTCCCCTTCTCGCCGGAGCTACCGGAGCCGCTCCCGACACGAGCGCCGTCGCCGTTCGCGCTCCAGCTCTCTCTCCTCGAGGCACCGCGCCCACGACTCCCAGCGGGGGTTGCTATCTCCGCGCTGTCGTGGATCTCGGTATTGTAGTGTCTCGAAGTAGTAGCTCGAGACAGCACCGTTCCTCGACGTCAGAGTCCTGATCCCATGGTAGACGTCGTTCTCGGCATCATCGATCATACTGCTCCCATGGTACCGATAGGTCGTTGCTAACCCCGACCTCCACCCACACGAGGCCCCCTACGTCTCAGCCCGGCCAACCTGACCAGCTGGTACCGCCGATGCTGCAGCATAGTCAATGGCAGGGGCCCCCATGGCAGGGCCAGTGGTGCCAGTGGACCCCCTGGCCTCCTGCGCATGCCCAGCCAGGGACTCATTCGGTAGCAGGGGCTTCAGAGGCTCCCTCCACCTCATTATCCAGGCCTCCAAGGGATAGATCGGCAGGTCGCAGATCCTCGGCACTGCACGCTAAGTCCGACCAAGGGGTAGATCCCGCAGTGCTGACCAACGTGCAGAGCTCCGTACCGGCCTCCTCCCCCATGCTGGATGACAAGGTTGCGGCCCCACCCCTCTCCGCACCGCAGGAGAGACCCTCAGACTTGCTCTTCAATGTCCTCTCGCCTTCGGCACCAGGCAGAGTGGCCCTGCCGCTGCATGAAGGGGTGGCTAACGTTTCCAATGCCCTCTGGCAAACACCGGCCTTCCTTGCACCAATATCGAAGAAGGCAGAGTGCAAATATTTTGTGCCCACGAAAGGGCACAAGTATCTCTATACCCACCCGGCCCCCAACTCCTTAGTGGTGGAGTCTGTAAATCATGGGTGTGGGTCCTGGTTGACCCTGTCTCTCCCTAAGAATAAGGACTCTAGAAGGCCGGACTCGTTTGGTAGAAAACTTTATTCGTCGTCCAGTTTCCAGCTCCAGGTGGCCAACTACCAAGCCCTCCTCAGCCATTACGAGTTTAACTTGTGGGGGTCACTGCCTAAATTCGAACCCTCCCTTCCGGAAAGCGAAAGGAAGGAATTTAAGGCACTCATCGAGGAGGGCGCCGCTGCTGCAAAGGCAGCTCTGCAGGTGGCGGCGGATGCAGCTGACGCGGCTGCTCGGTCCATGGCCTCGGCGGTGTCCATGCGCAGAGCATCGTGGCTACTGCTGTCCGGGCTCTCCACGGAAGCACAGTCTGTGATGCAGGATCTTCCCTTTGATGGCAAGGACCTGTTCACGGAACAAACAGATGTGAAACTTCATGGCACGAAGGACTCACGTACGACCCTTCAAACCCTCGGGCTTTATGTCCCTCCCAAGGAAAAGCCTAAGCCACAGGCTCCTGCCCTGGCTCCCCAGCCAAAATATGAGCCCGCCTACAAGAGGTCCAAGACCCAAAGGAGGCGACCTCAAAGGCAGTCTCGCTCTGCCCTACAACCTGGGCCCTCGAGGGGCAAGCAGCAGGGCAAGAGCCGCTTTTGACTGGTTGCAGGAGGGTACCCGGGTGTCCCCCGAGAGGACCCTCCTACCAATAAAGTTTTCCTTCAGCAACTGCTTGTGTGCGTTCCTTGCGGAACGGTCCCGAATAACATCGGACCGTTGGTCCTCAACACCATTTCCCAGGGCTACAATTTGTCTCACCCCCGCCTCCCTCCCCTGGACGGCAGGGGAGACCCGTCACATTTATCACTGCTAGAGCAGGAAGTGGGTCAGCTCCTCAGCTTCGGAGCTGTGGAGAGTTCCAAGGGAGTTCCGGGGAAAAGGGTTTTACTCCCGTTACTTCCTTATCCTGAAGGCGAAAGGGGGGCTCAGGCCTATCCTGGATTTACGAGACCTCAATCGGTTCATGGCTAAATGCCGGTTCCACATGGTCTCTCTGGCATGTATCATACCCGCTCTAGACCCTGGCGATTGGTATGCGGCCCTGGACCTTCAGGACGCATACTTCCATATCCATATATTCGAGGGGCATAGATGATTCCTTCGTTTCCTGGTGGGACAGGACCACTACCAGTTTACAGTCCTCCCATTTGGCCTGTCCACCGCGCCCAGGGTGTTCACAAAGTGCATGGCGGTAGTGGCGGCCTACCTCAGAATGCGATCTCAGATGCCTTCCTCCTGTCATGGTCGAGTCAGCTCCTCTACACCTTTCCCCCGTTCCCTCTCATCGGCAAAGTCCTAGAGGAAAGTGAAAATGGACAAGGCACGTGTCCTCCTGATTGCCCCAGCTTGGCCCCGGCAACATTGGTACGGTACCCTCCTGGGCTTGCTGGTGGCCCCTCCACGGCCGTTGCCGCTCCGCCCAGACCTACTCTCCCAGGACCAGGGCTGCCGCCTCCACCCCAACCTGGACACCCTCCATTTGACAGCATGGCTGCTCAATGGCTAGATGCAGAGGAGAGAAGGTGTTCGGAGGGGGTCAGGCATGTCCTCCTAGAAAGTAGGAAGCCATCTACGCGCCGAGCCTACCTGGTGACGTGGTCCAGGTTCTCCAGGTGGGCGGGCGAGCGGGGTACTTCCCCAATGTCTGCACCGCTTCAACTTATCCTTGAGTATCTCCTTCACCTTAGAACTCAGGGCCTGGCACCTTCCTCTATCAGGGTGCACCTGGCAGCTATATCGGCGTTCCATCTGCCAGTCCAGGGCTGCTCGGTTTTCTCCCATACCATGACTGGGTGTTTCCTCAAAGGGCTAGACGCGTACGGAAAAGATCGTAGACCCCCCTGTTCCTCAGTGGGATCTAAATTTGGTATTATCCCACCTCACGGGGCCCCTGTTCGAGCCCCTAGCCACATGCTCATGGTCTCACCTTTCATGGAAAGTAGCCTTCCTCGTGGCTATCACGTCAGCCCGGTAGGTTTCGGAGCTCAGGGCCCTGACCTGCGACACCCCGCCACGCGGTCTTTCACAAGGACAAGGTGCAGCTCCGCCCACACCCTGCATTCTTCCCTAAGGTGGTCTCTGCTTTTCACGTGGGCCAGGACATCTTCCTGCCTGTCCTCTGCCCCAAACCTCATGCCTCTAGCAAGCAACGCTGCCTCCATACGCTCGATGTGCGCAGGGCACTGGCTTTTTATCTGGATTGGACTAAGCCGTTCTACATTTCTACAGAAGTATGTCAGGTTTCAGAATAGCAGCCATGTTAGTCTGTAGCCGCAAAAAGAACAGGAGTACTTGTGGCATCTTAGAGACTAACACACATTTATTTGATTCGTGGACTACATGTATTTGATGAAGTGGGCTGTAGCCCACGAAAGCTTATGCTCAAATAAATGCTATTACTGACTAACTTAAATGTGCCCCATCAACTCCTATTGGCTTAGGCAGATACCATCCCAGTCCCTGACAGAGAGAAAAGATAGGGCTGATTCTGTGTCTCCTTGACACTTTTAGTACCATGTTTTCTTCCTGGACTTTGTCTGCGCGACACTGACTTATTCCACTCAGAAGCCGCGCAGAGCTGCAGGAAGTGAACTTAGCTGCAGTTAAAACAGGAACTGTCACAGTGCACTGCAGTCTCATAGCAGCAGCCAGCAAACAGGTAGTTGGGCAGAAAGGAGCAAGTGTGTCGCATCTCCGCCAAGGTAAGTACCAGCGTAGAAGTGCATTTATCGAAGGAAAGTTACCAAAAAATGTTGAGGCTCCATGGCCTTCAGGGATGGGAGTGGGAAATTCTTCCCTGATCAGGCCAAATGCTACTCTGCAGCTCTTGGCAGTTACTTCTCAAATGCAGGCTTTGCTCTCTGGAGCTGTTGTAATTTTTCAGGGTCCAAATGACAGATGCCCCATCTAAATCAGGCTAGCCGAGTCTCAGAATTGCACGCAAGCCGGTGTTTATACTTGTGGTTGGTCTAGGCCAGGGGTAGGCAACCTATGGCACGTGTGCCGAAGGTGGCACGCAAGCTGATTTTCAGTGGCACTCACGCTGCCCGGGTCCTGGCCCTGGTCCGGGGGGCTCTGCATTTTAATTTAATTTTAAATGAAGCTTCTTAAACATTTTAAAAACCTTATTTACTTTACATGCAACAAAAGTTTAGTTATATATTATAGACTTATAGAAAGAGACCTTCTAAAAATGTTAAAATGTATTACTGGCGTGCGAAACCTTAAAGTAGAGTGAATAAATGAAGACTCAGCACAGCACTTCTGAAAGGTTGCTGACCCCTGGGCTAGGCTATAGATACATTAGGGCTAATTAAAAATGGGACAAATTAAACTCACTGTGGTGTTGCCCAGGCTCAGTGTAGGGCTGTCCTAATCCTGTATGGTAGTACAGGCCATGGTTTGTAAAGAGACCCACCCTAGAATGGTGTGTCTGGGCAGGTCAGTATAATGGTGGTCAAACTGTTATACTGGTTAAAAAAATGGCCTGCTAAGCCAGTGGCTCTCAACCTTTCCAGATGACTGTACCCCTTTCAGGAGTCTGATTTGTCTTGCGTACCCCTGGTTGAGAGCCACTGTGCTAAGCTGAGATCTTGGATAGGCTGCAGAAACAGTCATGCCAAGGAGACCTGTGTTAGCGTAGTCATTAGTGCTTTAGTATCCAAATGTAAGCAGTCTTTTGCAGGCCATACAGAGACATTGTCAGTCTCTGATCTCTCACTCCTCAGACTCCTGTCTCTGATTATCCCAAGAGCCTCATGTGACAGCTACAAGCTCAGAGCAACACACCAGGCTGGACTCTGGTTTATTCATTTGTACATTCACCCTCCCACTCCCACCCAACTCCTATTTTTAATTTAAATTCTTTGCCTGTCAGAGGTTGCCAGTTGGGGGTTAGTGGCCTCTGTCTGACTTTTCAGACACCTGGTTCCACACCTGGAGGTGAGGAAGAGGAGCCAGTAGGCATGCCCTAAGTAAGGAGATGGCTCAGAGCAGCAGCATGAGTTCCCAGTCCTCGGATCTCAGCCCTGGAGAGCAGTCAGCTCTGGCTGAGGGGGAGAAAAGACTGTGCAGGCTCAGGAAATAATAAGGGGGGGGGAGGCATCTGCTTGGGACGATCAATCTGTGTCAGAGAGTGGCACGAGATGTGGACAAGGTGAGTGAGCTGGCACCGCCCCTGACAGTCCTACTGGAGCCACAGGAAACCAGCCTTTCGTTCTCTATTGCTTGGTTTTATATAAATGCTGATTCTTTTTTCAAGCAGCAGCAAGAAATGTGGGGAAGGAGTTCTGAGGTGAGACGCTAGCTCTTAGTGGCTGATCTTAGGCATCTGGGACCATGTTGTGGGGAGGTTTAGTGGTCTGAACAATTTTGTCTCTAAATAAGGAATGTGTCTCCTTTAAATATAAGTGCAGAATTTTTTAAGTTTTACACTGAAATAGCATTCAACTTCCTCTTCCCCACTTCCTGGGCCCAGCACGTCCTCCAAGCTGGGTTTCCTGTCTTGTCAGCACATACAAACTGTACAGCCGCAGACCTCCCCATGCACAGGTTATAAACCCTGTCTCAGGGTTGGGGTGCGTAGCCCCTGACTGCAATCACTAGTTACATCTTTCTTTTGGAAACTCAAACACAAATAAAACGTATTTTGGTAAAAACGAAAATAGCCACCAACGAATACAGGCAATTGGCAAAAGGCACAAATAGAGAAGCCATGTTAGATGCCCTGAACTCCCTGACAGATGAGACAATTATTCTACCTTTTATTGGAACTATGTTGACAAAGACCATCTTCAAACCTTAATGGCTTCTGATCACTTGGCCATTTCTTATTCTCAGAACAGTGCCTTCTGCTGTGGTCTGCTCAGCTGCTGAGGTGTAGCTGCCTCTTGAAGCCTGCGTTTGCTGCTACTCCTCTTAATTGTCCATGACTCAGTGGGCATGTGCTACTTCTGTCAGTGTGGGAGCACTGTGTATAGCAGGGATGTCAAACTCATTTTGTGGTGATGGCTAAATTACCCTTTCAGTTAGGGTCCATGGGAAAGTGTGGAATGGGCCTCTTTAGCTAATACAGTTAACTGAGTATGCACTGAAGCTCTACCACAGGGGTGGCCAACCTGTGGCTCCGGAGCCACATACAGCTCTTCAGGAGTTAATATGCGGCTCCTTGTATAGGCACCGACTCCGGGGCTGGAGCTACAGGCGCCAACTTTCCAGTGTGCCAGGGGGTGCTCACTGCTCAACCCCTGGCTCTGCCACAGGCCCTGACCCCACTCCACCCCTTCCCGCCCCTTCCCCTGAGCCTGCCGTGCCCTCGCTCCTCCCTCCCCTGAGCCTCCTGCACGCCCCGAAACAGCTGATCGGGAGGTGCAGGGAAGGAGGGGCAGGTGCTGATTGGCGAGGCTGCCGGTGGGCAGGAGGCGCTGGGAGTGGGGAGCAGGGGGCTGCTGACGTGTTACTGTGGCTCTTTGGCAATGTACATTGGTAAATTCTGGCTCCTTCTCAGGCTCAGGTTGGCCACCCCTGCTCTACCATGAGGGTGAGCTGGGGGACAGCCTAGGCATTGTTTCCTCATCCCGTCACATGACAAAGGGGAGTGTCACAGGGGGCAAGACCCACCAGCCAGACACCTGGGAAAGAATTCTCTTTAGTAACAGAGTGTCCCATCTCTGGCTGGTTGAAGATATTTGCTAATAGCAGTCACAGCTGGGCCATATGCCATGGAGACAACCCCATTGTACCATCCCCTCCATAAATTTATCCAAGTTCAGTCTTGAAACAAATTAGATTTTTTGCCCCCACTGCTCCCCTTTGAAGGCTGTTCCAGAACTTACTCCTCTGATGGTTAGAAACCTTCATCTAATCTCAAACTTAAACTTGTTGACAATTTATATCCATTTGTTCTGGTGCCAACATTGGCTCTTAACTTAAATAACTATTCCCCCTCGCTGGTGTTTATCCCTCTGATGTATTTATAGAGAGCAATCATATTTCCCCTCACCCTTTGTTTTGTTAGGCTAAACAAGCCAAACTCCTTAAGTTTCCTTTCATAAAGTAGGTTCTCCATTCCTCTAATCATCCTAGTAGCCCTTCTGTGCACCTGTTCCAATTTTATTCATGTTTGTTTATTAATGTTCATCTTTCTTAAACATGGGTTGGTCCTGCTTTGAGCAGGAGGTTGGACTAGATGACCTCCTGAGGTCCCCTCCAACCCTAATCTTCTATGATTCTATGGGAGACCAGAACTGCACACAGTATTCCTGATGATGTCTCACCACTGTCTTGTAAATGGTAATAACACTTCCCTAGCTCTACTGGAAATACCTCATCCGATGCATCCTAGGACTGAATTAACCTCTCTCATGACTAGCTATGTGCCACATTGGTGGCACATAGCCATTCTGTGGTTGACCAATACACCCAGGTCTTTCTCCTCCTCTGTCATTTCCAACTGATAAGGCCTGAGCTTATAGCAAAAATTCTTGTCAATCCGTCAGTACATGACTTTCAACTATGAAATTTCACCCCATTTTTACTACTACAGATTTCAAGGTTGTTCAGATCTTTTTGTATGATATTGCAGTGGTCATCCATATTGGCAATACCTCCTAATTTTGTGTCATCTGCAAATTTTATTAGCACACATTTTATTAGTGTTTATTAGACACCATCCCTGCCCATCCTGGCTAATAGCCATTGATGGACCCATCCCCCATGAATTTATCTAATTAGTTTTTGAACCCTGTTATAGTCTTGGCCTTCACAATATCCTCTGGCAAAGAATTCCATAGGTTAACTGTGCGTTGGGTGAAGAAATACTTTCTTTTGTTTGTTTCAAACCTGCTGCCTATTAATTTCATTTGGTGACCCCTAATTCTTGTGTTACGAGAAGGAGTAAATAACACTTCCTTATTTACTTTCTCCACACCAGTCATGATTATATAGACCTCAATCATATCCCCCTCAGTCGTCTCTTTTCCAAGCTGAACAGCCCCAGTCTTATTAACCTCTCCTCATACTGAAGCTGTTCCATACCCCTAATCATTTTTGTTGCCCTTTTCTGAACCTTTTCCAAGTCCAATATATCTTTTTTTGAGATGGGGCAACCATATCTGCACGCAGTATTCAAGATGTGGGCGTACCATGGATTTATATAGAGGCAACGTGATATTTTCTGCCTTATTATTTATCCCTTTCTTAATGATTCCCAACATTCTGTTCACTTTTTTGACTGCCGCTGCACACTGAGTGGATATTTTCAGAGAACTATCCACAATGACTCCAAGATCTCGTTCTTGAGTAGTAACAGCTATTTTATACCCCATCATTTTATATGTATAGTTGTGATTATGTTTTCCAATATGCATTACTTTGCATTTATCAACATTAAATTTCATCTGCCACTTTGTTGCCCAGTCACTCAGTTTTGTGAGGTCTCTATCTATATCAAATTAGATTTTGGGGATGTGTAGCAGACCCCAAACACTGTCCCAGTTTCTTCCCCAAAGTGATTTTGACCTAAACAAATTCCCTGATATCCATTCCATCACTTCTAATTTCTTTATAGCCTGTCTCATCATTAATAGACAAAGCTACTTCACCACTTTCACGTTTATTTTTAGCTTTCCTGAACAGCACATTCCCTTCAATAGCTGTGCTCCCGTGATGACGACTGTTCCACCACGTTTCTGTTATCCCTATATATCTGGTTTCATTTCCTGCACCAGTAGTTCTAGTTTCTCCCTTTTGTTACCCAGGCTCCTTGCACTGGTGTATAGGCATCTTAGTTGTTTCTGCTTGGCCTTACCTAGATTCCTCCTCAGATTAGGTACAGCCATTTTACTGCCAGTATGACCTTCCTGACTGTTACTGTCAGTGGCATTGCCTCTATCTTTCCTCTGGTTGTCCATTCTCCTCCCCTCTGTTCCTTTCTCTGTTGCTGTATCCTCTTTACTTGATTTTCCTCCTGCTCAATATTAAAATCAGGCATGGAGATTATATGAGCATCTCCTCCAATTCCTAGTTTAAAGATCATGTAATCAGATATGCCAGCTTCAATCCCAGAAGTCTATTATCCTCCCTACTTAGGTGGTGTCCGTCCCATGAGAACAGTCCTCTGTCCGTGAATGCCTCCCAGTGGTCAAACATTCGAAACACTTCCTTAGAGCACCATTGCTTGAGCCAGCTATCGATCTTCATAATCTTGTCTTACCTTTGCACGCTTCCTGTAGGGATAGATAGAATCCCACTGAAGGTCACTTGAGCTTCCATTTCTTTAAGTGTCTTCCCCAGCTTGGCATAATCTCCTTTGATGTGTCCCTGTGAGAATCTGGGGGTACTATTTATTCCTATGTGAAGGACAATCAGTGGATTCTTTCCCACTCCCATTAGGACCCTCTTCAGCCTCAAATCTGCATCCTGTATCTTAGCACTTGTCAGATAGCACACCCTTCTGTTTTCTGAATTGGCTCTGGTGACAGGCCTGTCATTCTTCTTAGTAGGAAATCCCCAGTCACATAGACCTGCCTCTTTCTGATATTGGTGCGATTCTCTGGCCTTCCCTTTCTGTTCTTTCTGGTTGCAAGTCGTCTTGCCTTCTGTTCTCACTTGCAATATTCTGAAAGTCTTCTTCTATCCTCTTGGGGCTCCAAATGCTGGCTATCTCCATTATCTCTTCTTATCATCTTCTAGGACTAACTGCTCTTCTCTTCTTCCTTGCTCTTCCGTCTTCTGTTACTGCCTGCCTCTCCCCTTCATTTTCCAACTCCGTGAACCTGTTCCTCAGCTCTGTTTCTTCTTCACTAGACAATCTGTTCCTCTATCTTGTTCTCATAGTCACAGTCTTCCATGGGACACTTTCTTCATCCAGATGTCTACCCTCACAGTACTCTTGTCAAGCATGTATCAGTAAGTCTTTAGTTTTCCTCCTCCCTCTTCTCAACCTTCTCTCCATCATCTGCTTAAATCCCCTTCTAAACTGAACCATAGTTTCTAGCTGCATCTCCAAACCTCAGACCTTCTCTTCCATCATAGAATCATAGAAGATTAGGGTTAGAAAAGACCTCAGGAGGTCATCTGGTCCAATCTCCTGCTCAAAGCAGGACCAACGCCAACTAAATCATCCCATCCAGGGCTTTGTCAAGCCAGGCCTTAAAAACCTCTGTGGATGGAGATTCCACCACCTCCCTAGGTAACCCATTCCAGTGCTTCACCACCCTCCTAGTGAAATAGTGTTTCCTAATATCCAACCTCGACCTCCCCCACTGCAACTTGAGACCATTGGTCCTTGTTCTATCATCTGCCACCACTGAGAACAGCCGAGCTCCATCCTCTTTGGAACCCTCTTCAGGTAGTTGAAGGCTGCTATCAAATCCCCCCTCATTCTTCTCTTCTGGAGACTAAATAGCCCAGTTCCCTCAGCTTCTCCTCGTAAGTCATGTGCCCCAGCCCCCTGATCATTTTCGTTGCCTTCCGCTAGATTCTCTCCAATTTGTCCACATCCCTTCTGTAGTGGGGGGCCCAAAACTGGACGCAATACTACAGATGTGGGCTCTCCAATGCTGAATAGAGGGAATAATCACTTCCCTCGATCTGCTGGCAATGCTCCTACTAATACAGTCCAATATGCCATTGGCCTTCTTGGCAACGAGGGCACACTGCTGACTCCTATCCAGTTTCTCATCCATTGTAATCCCCAGGTCCTTTTCTGCAGAACTGCTGCTTAGCCAGTTGGTCCCCAGCCTGTAGCGGTGCATGGGATTCTTCCGTCCTAAGTGCAGGACTCTGCACTTGTCCTTGTTGAACCTCATCAGATTTCTTTTGGCCCGGCCTCTAATTTGTCTAGGTCCCTCTGTATCCTATCCCTACCCTCCCGTGTATCTATCTTTCCCCCCAGCTTAGTGTCATCTGAGAACTTGCTGAGGGTGCAATCCATCCCATCATCCAGATCATTAATAAAGATATTGAACAAAACTGGCCCCAGGACCAACCCTTGGGGCACTCCGCTTGATACCGGCTGCCAACTAGACATGGAGCCATTGATCACTACCTGTTAAGCCTGACAATCTATCCAGCTTTCTATCCACCTTATAGTCTATTCATCCAATCTATGCTTTTTTAACTTGCTGGCAAGAATACTGTGGAAGACCATATCAAAAGCTTTGTGAAAGTCAAGATCTATAACATCCAGCACTCTCCCCATATCCACAGAGCCAGTTATCTCATAATAGAAGGCAATCAGATCCAACAGGTTGCACTTCATGCAAGTGAAGCACCTTCTAGGTACCTCTGCAGAATAATGTACATCCTGCCGCTTCCACATTCAATCTTCTTCAATTGCCTCTTCCATTCTTCAGGTCCCTGTAGCTGCCATAGCCTTCCCTCCTAAACTCTTGTCAAGACCCCCCCCCAAATCCCAAACACACACACACACACACACACCTCCCCCAACTTCCCCTTACAAACTTCCATGCAAACTCTCCTGTTTTCAGCTGTTTGCTGTCTCCTGTGCTGCTGACTGGCCAGCGGGCTGCCTTTGTAGGCTGGCTGCCTAAGGAAGCCCCACCACCAATCAAGGTTCAGCTGTGAGCAAAGTCTCTGCTTTTCTTCCAACATACTGCTCCATCAGACTCTGAAACTGAAAACAAACCAGGAATCAACAAACACCTTACAAGAATTCATTCACCAGCCCTAAGGAATAGGCGCTCAAGTCCTTTATTCTCCAACAGATCTTCACTCCGACCCCCACCCCTGTTTTCAGCTCTGTTTGCTGGCTTTCATGCTGCTGTGCTGCCTAGGGAAGTTGTTCCCCCCCCCAGTCAAGGTTCAGCTGTAATCAACTGAGGGCTCATCCAGCCAGCGAACAAAGGTGTAACACGATCCAATGGCTGGCAGCTGAAATTAGACAAATTCAAACTGAGAATAAGGCATGAATTTGTAACAGTGAGAGTGCTCAACCATCGGAACAACTTACTAGGCTCATGGTAGAGTCTCCACCACTGGAAATTTCTAAATCAAAATTGGATGTTTTTCTAAAAGATCTGCTGTAGGAATTATGTTGGGGAAACAGGAGCATAAATAAATGGTCAGGCTAAATGATCACAGTGGTCCCTTCTGGCCTTAGAATCTATGAACCTATGTGCCCGGTCATTGTGCACTTGTGCATTGTGCATCCGCACTGTGGACGGGAGGAGACTATAGGCTAATCCCAACCCCACCTCCTGTCTCTAACACTATGCTCTCACCCTGTGCAGATGTGGAAGGCAGCTGTAGGGCACAATGTGGCCGTGAAGGAGGAGTCCCAAGGAGATGACTGGGACACCGATCCTGATTTTGTGGTGAGTTTCACTCATGTTGCTGGACTGTGTCAATCATGGGGACTCGGAGCTAAGAGTTGGGACTTGAGCCCTGAATAGGTCTCATGAGAGAGAGGGGGATGGAGAGCTCATTCTGCTCCTTGGGGATGTTTGTTGCTGGATCTACCAGCCTGGTCTAGTGGCTGGGGCACCTGGCTGAGAACTGGTTGACCTTGGGTGTTCTTCCCAGTTCTGCCATGACTTGCTGTGCATCCTTGGGCGAGTCACTTCCTCTCAGTGCCTCTGATTCCCTTCCCAGCATTTTTGTTTCATGTCTCTTTAGACTGTAATTCAACTCAACTCAAGTCAAGTAACTTGAGAGAGTGGTGTGTCTCCTCTATAATATTCTGTGTCCCAAAATGGCAACTGCTCCTGCAGAGAGTGGGTTTCTAGACATGCAGAGGAGCATTCACACTCTCACTGGTCTCCATCAATGTGTTGTTTGAGTCTCTACAAAAAACAAAATCAGAGTGATCCATCTCACCTAGGACATTGGCATGCAGGAATCTCATGGCTTTAATTTCTTTGTATTTGTACATTAGCATGTGTCTGTCACTGGTGCAAAACATACTGCAAGAGTAAAAATGACAAGCAGCTGATTTTTCAATTGTGGCTGCAAGTAAACAGCAGTGTGGGAGGGTGTTCCACTTTGCAAACTGCAGATACCAGTCCTCTCCCCGCTCCCACTGTGGCACAAGAAGAGACATTGCATCACCCTCAGCTTTCTGCTGCAGTTGCTCACAATACATCCCGATGTAAGTAGGCTGCATGTGGGTTGGTATCACAAATAACCATGGCTGTGCAGTCAGGTAACCTTGCTGGGCATCCTGTGACCCTGTTGGTTGCTCACCCTGTGGCACAGTGACTCTGATGGTGCAGTACCCCATTGGATCCCACCAACTTCATGGGCAGACGTCATAGTACAGATTCCTGCCCAAACAACCTCTCTGGTGACAGATCCCTGGAGCTGGAGGCCATATGTGCTGCAGGCCTGGGGCTAGGGCAGTGTCAGAGCTAGAGCTGGTCAGGAACCAGAATTTTCAGCTCAAGGGAATATCGATGTAATAAGAATGGAAAGCCAAAATTGTGAAATTTCCTGAGAAATGAAATTTTAGGGAAAAAAGAATTTGGGTTGGGGGGCTCAATCAAAATATTTTGTTTCTATTTAGATATTATATTTTTATTTTATAGTAAAACAAAACAATCACACATGTTGTTATATTTAATATTTATATTGTATATTATTTTATATGATAATTTATAATATAAAAATCCTAAACAAAATTACAATATTCCATTCCGATAAGGTCCAAACGGAACATTTTGACTTTATTGAAACATTTTGTTTTGATTTTTATGCAAAATGAAATTTAATTAGAATCAACACATTCCAGCAGAATGTGTCAATTCAACTAATCAGCATTTTCTCATGGGAAAAAGTTCAGCAGGAAACTTTTGATCACATGTAATCCATGCGTTCATCTGCCTGGGGAAGCCACGTGTCTCCTCAGGGGGGAATTTCTAAGGGGGGTTTCTGAATGCAGACAGGCCTGCAGTCATACTGAAATATTCTGAAAAGCACAAGGTGCCACTGAGCTGAAAGAAATTTTCTTGGAGACACAGCTGCTTCCTTTAGCTGGAGCCTGCCCAGCTGTGGGGTAATATCATGCCGGGATCTCAGTCCATTGATGTGTATGGGTGTGGTAAGGTGACCCCATGTGCCAGGCTCAAAGCTTGCCAATAGGTGCACGTGCAGTAATGGTGACCCCTGTGCCACGGGCGGGTCTTGGTTCATTCACGGGTGTGTGTGCAGTAATAGTGACCCTGTGCCACGGGTGGGTCTTGGTCCATCCACGGATGCGTGCACAGTAATGGTGACTCCGTGCCAGGGAGTCTGCCTGTTGATGGAAGCGTGTATGGTAATGATGACTGCGGTGCCTGAGAGGTCTTGGCCCATTGATGTCTGTGTGAGGTAATGGGGATCTCTGTGCTGGGGTTTTTGGCCAGTTCTAGGGGCAGAAGAGCAGGGCAGTTGTCCGGGGCCACCGCAGTGCTGTGTCCTCCGCTGTTTTCAGCCCTGGCCAGTAAAACACCTGGGCCTATTCCAGTCTGCAGGCAGCAGAGAAGCGGTTCCCTGCACCCAGCGCTGTTGTTCCCAGCAGCCCTGTGGGCTCCTCTCATGGGACTTGGATTTGTTTTGCAGAACGACATCTCAGAGAGGGACCAGAGATGGGGAGCCAAAACCATTGAGGGCTCCGGACGGGCTGAGCACATCAAGTAAGTCTCCCCCTTTTAGCTGTTAGCCAGGCTGTCTGCTAGCACCTAGATCAGCTCAGTCCAGGGACCCATTTGGTCCAGTCTCCAGAGCTAGGTGTGTAAGATGGGAGATTCCCAGGGCTGCGGAGGGGGGTCCCAGGTCACAGTCACATGCCTGTGCACAAACACCAACCTTCAAACCCTCCCAGGTGGTCCATAGCTAATTCTGGGTTCTTATTTTGGAGTGGCACTCATCCTTCCACCAGTCAGGCAGAGTAGGGGAAGTGGGGAGAAAGGAAGGAGCAAGGGGAAGGCGCTCTCTACCCGGCTTCTCTGAATACTTCTGATAGAACTCGCAGTAGGGTTGGGGCTTGGATGTTCTCTACCAGGTCCGAAGACCACTTGTCCACTGTAACCCTCCCAGTCCACCAGGTTTTGAAGCCTTTCCCTAACTCACTGAAAGGTGAGGATTTGGTGAACCAAGCATGCCGCCTGTCTGCAGACCGCTATGGGTGGTGGTGGCGGGTTTGAGGGGGTTGGGTGTAGGTTCCCACTGTAGAGTGGTAGTCTAGTTTGGCTGATGGGTGGCTGAATTTTAAGGTTCTGGGCACAGCGCCACACCTTGTCCCCATGGACAGATTAGGGGCAGCCTGACGATCTTGGTCCATGTGGAGTTTGTAGGCTGCTTTGGAGGACTGCAAGGATTCCTTGAGCTCCTGGTGCACTAGGTGGGAGGCTAAACCCACATTGGCTGGTACTGGGGAACTTGCGGGTAAGTCTGGGCAGAAGTGGGAGTGAGAGGCGTAGTTCCCAAAGAACGGGCTATGTTGGATCGAGGTGTGGATTGCATTGTTATAGGAAAATTTGGTGTAGCACAGCAGGCAGAGGCAGGCAGACTGGTGATAATTCAGAAAGCCGTGAAGATACTGCTCCAAGATTTGACTGACTCTCTGCTTGCCCATTACACTGTGGGGGACAGGCGGACGAGGTAAGGGAGTCAATGCTAAGGCGTCTGAGGGAATTCCTGCCAGAAACAGGAGATGAACTTGGGTCCCCAGTCTGATACAATGCCTGTTGGTAAACCACGGTAATGAAAGACATTTTCCAGGAAGCTGTCTCCCATGAGGTAGAACAGTAAGCATGGGATGAAGTGTGCCATCTCTGTGAGGAGATTGACAGCACCCAAGATTACTGAGTGTCACGGGAGCATGGCAGCTCTACAATGCGGTGCATTGATATAGTAGACCAAGGCTGTGGGGGCATGGGTAGAGGCTGGAGGAGACCTAGAGGTTTTGATCATGAGTTCTTAGTATGGGTGCAGAGGTTGCAGGACCTTATATAATCTTTGATGTAGGCCTGGCCACCAGAAGCTCCTTGAGACCAGATTCCAGGTCTTGAATTGGCCAAAATGGCCTATAAGCAGTGGATCATGGCATAGCTTCAATACGTGAAGCCTAGGTTTTCCCTCTGGAACATAAATATAATTCTTTCAATAGCAGAGGCCATTTTGTAAATGGAACTCGGAGTTGGGTTGGATAGTCGCATTGTTCAGGGTCTGGATCTGGGTTGCAAACAGGTCATTGAGAAGCAGGGAGCAGGTGGAAGACATCAGATTGCTGTCAATGATCTCACTGGCAAAGTTGGACACCTTGAACACAGTGACAACAGGCTCTTTGCCAATGCAAGATATTCATCTTTGAGGGATAGGGCATCTGCCTTCCTGTTTCTCGTCCCTGGGCAATAGGTTACTACAAAATTGAAGTGAGCAAAGAAGAGGGACCAGTGGATCTGGCATTAGTTAAAGTGTCTAGCAGTCCATAGATATTCCAGTTGTGGTCCATCAGGACTTGGACTGGGAATCAGCCCCTTCTAGGAGGCCAAGTCACTCCTTGAAAGCTGCGTTGATAGCCAGTAACTAGTTGTGCCAAATATAGTAATTTTTTTCTACCAGTGTTAGCTTCTGAGACTAAAAAGCACAGGGGCGCAGTTGGTTGTGGGCCTGCATGTTGAGGTAAAACTGCACCTTTGGCAAAATGGTTTAGTGAGTGTTACATTCCAAGGTGCAATCCAGACCAGTGAGGTGTTGCACCCAAAGTTATAGGGCAGGGGGACCTCACAGTGACTTGCTGCTGTAGCTCCCCTCAGACCGCTCACAAAGACTGCCGGCATGCAGGTCACACCCTGAGTGACTGTGTATAGCCACAGCCCTGCTCCAGCAACTCTGACCCCAGCAGCAACTCTGGCTTCCAGCAGACTTGTTTACTACTTGTAGGGTGAGCCCAACGCACTCCCAGTCCCAGATTTTCTCCCCCCAAAACATGTGTCCTATACTGTCCATCCCTCTCCTGGACAGTGCAGATAGATTAGGTCTGTTGCCCTTTTAAGGGGATTAATATACAACAGTCTGCTACCCCAAATGGAGTTACCCACACAGTTCACAACACTAGATTAGTTTATTTAACTAAGAAATAGATTTTAAGTGAGTAAAAGTATAAGGCATTAAAGTCAGAAATGGACACAAGAAAAATAAAGATAAAATGCTTCCTGGTACTTAGTGTGACAAAGTTCCTCCTCTATCTTGGTGGGTCCTGCGCTTATTGGCGGATTTTCTTGCCTCAGAGATTCACCATGTGGGTTGGGAACAGCCCAGAGACCGTCCCCTCTGGAAGAACCCACAGTCCAGGTCAATTGGGAGGTTTGGGGGGAACCCAGGCTCGCCCTCTACTCCGGGTTCCAGCCCAGGGCCCTGTGGACTGCAGCTGTCTATAATGCCTCCTGTAACAGCTGCATGACAGCTACAACTCCCTGGGCTACTTCCCCATGGGCTCCTCCAAACACCTTCCTTATTCTCACCACAGGACCTTCCTCCTGGTGTCTGATAACACTTGTGCTCCTCAATCCTCCAGCAGCACACCCTCTCACTCTCAGATCCTTGCGCCTCTTGCTCCCAGCTCCTCACACTCACACCACAAACTGAAGTGAGCTCCTTTTAAAACCCAGGTGCCCTGATTAGCCTGCCTTAATTGATTCTAGCAGCTTCTTCTTAATTGGCTCCAGGTGTCCTAATTAGCCTGCCTGCCTTAACTGGTTCTAGCAGGTTCCTGATTACTCTAGTACAGCCCCTGCTCTGGTCACTCAGGGAACAGAAAACTACTCATCCAGTGACCAGTATATTTGCCCTCTACCAGACTCCTGTACCCCACTGGTCTGGGTCTGTCACATTAGACTTAACAAACTAAACTTGGTTCAAGATAAAATTCTTACCACATGCTCCCAGCAACAGGACTGACCAAGTTTCAGGTGAGGATCTGCTCCCAAAGTCCAATGGCTGTTTCTGTGGTTTTCTTTGGTGAAAAAGTGAGAGAGATGGATAAGGAGAGAAATAACTTGGAGTGTTTTTGCCTCTCACTTTTATAGAAAAACATTTTCCTGAGGGTTACACCTAGATAAAATTTATTCTCCCTGTGAGGACAGCGACAAAGAGTCTGGTGGTGAAAGATGTTCTATTCTGTTGTTTGCTAAGAGGCAGATCTCTTTGTCCCTTCCTTGCCAAAGAGTGGCCACTTGGTAGGTGATGGCCCATCAGCTTTGACCCCTGGCTGGAGGCATCAGCTAGTCCTTTGTCTTTGAGAAACAGGTTTACCCACTCCCCAGACTTGTCTGGTAAACACACTTCAGTCATGATTTCATCTTTTATTCATAACTTTACATATAATGTTGCTACATACATGATATTATTGCTCAGCGAGTTATTAGTTTTCAGTTGATACCTCTGTGACGTTCCCCTGGTCTTATCTAGACTGGTGACCTGCTAGGTCACCCCAATCCTTGACTCTGGGAGTCAGCCTTACCCTGCTCTGCTGTGAGAACCCCCATTCCTCGGCTGTTCACGCACAGCCTCTGGCATTTAAGCTGCTTGGATTGTGCAACCGAATGACACTAGCCAATATCTCCGGTCCCAGACACAACCTAGGAACCTCCATCCTGCAGTGTCCAGTTATTCTTGCTGGACGCTGCAAGCTTATATGAGTTCATCAGTTTAACAAAGAAATTGAGATGTACCAGGCTTGTTATCCCAAGGGGGGTCTCTGACACGCTTCAGACCAAACGCACTGCTTCAGATAGAATAAACAGACAAATGTATTAACTACAAGAGAGATATTTTTATAAATCAAAGCACAACAAGTCAGATTTGGTCAGATGAAATAAAAGCAAAACACATTCTAAGCTGATCTTAACACTTTCAATGCCCTTACAAACGTAGACTGGCTGGTTGCCCTTCAGCCAGGATCTCCCCTTTGATCAGTGCTTCAGTCGCTTGGTGGTGATGTCTGTAGATGGAGGTGGAAGAGAGAGGAAGTGCATGCAAACGTCTCTCCCTTCTTCCCTCTTGGCTTTGCCCCCCCTCCACGTCAGGGTCAGGTGAGCATTATCGCATCATAGTCCCAAACTGACCAAAGGAAGGGGGGTCACTCACTCGAGAGTCCAACAGATTCTTTGTTGCTGCCTAGGTCAGTGTCCTTTGTTCCTGTGAGGCTGGGCTGGGTTTGTCCCATATATGCCCTGATGAGGTGTGAACTGCCCCTCTGTTCCTGGAGAGTTTTGCCTGAGCTTGTTTTAAGCCATGAGGATACATTTTCAGCTTCATAATTATGTACATGAAATTACAACCTATAACATTACTATAACAACAATGCTCAGTGCTTCATGAGCCTTCCGAAGACACCTGACATGACAAACTTTGAATTGGACACCACACAATCATATTATAAGGATGAACATGGGGGTGCAGGGTGTTCCCCCGAGGCACAGAGTGTCACAACCTCACGAGGCATATTTTGTACAAACATTATTACAACATTGTGTAGACTGTGAGTACATGGGTGCATCCAGTCACAGTGGGATCTGGGTGAATCGGGATGGGTGCTGAGGTGAATGCCCTCTTCAGGTGATCAAAGGCTGACTGAGCCTGTGAGGACCAGGCCAACCAGTTCCCCTTTTGCGGGAATGCCATTATCGGTGCAACCAGGCTAAAGAATCCTTTAATAAATTTCATGTAGAAATTGGCAAACCCCAGGAATCACTGCACCCAGTATATATGCCTGGGTGCAACCCAGTTGGATACTGCCACTACCTTACACGGGTCCATGGTGAGTTCCTTAGGTGAGATCATGTATTCCAAGAATTCCACTGTGTCCTTATTGAACTCCTATTGCTTGAACTTTGTCAGGAAGTGGTTATGGTAGACTCTCTCTAAAACAGTGCCTATGGGATGATTGTGAGGTCCTGACTTTTGGAGAAAACTCGTATGTAGGCCAGGTAAATGATGACAAATTGGTTCAGCATGTCCCTAAATATGTAATTTATGAAATGCTGGAAGGTCACTAAGGTGTTGCACAATCCGAATGACATGACCAACTACTTGAAGTAGCCATATCTGGTCCGGAAGGTGGTCTTCCATTCATTTCCTTCCTAGATTTCCTCCAGGTTATAAGCTCCATGGAGGTCCAATTTTGTGAAGACCTTAGCAGATCAGAGTCTTTGGAACAGCTTATGAATAAACAGTAAGAGGTACTGATTTTGAATTGTACTCTTGTTCAGAGCTTAGTATTCCATACAAGGTCAAAAGGGACCCATCTTTCTTTGCCATGAAGAAGATTGGGGCCCCTGTTGGGGATGTGGAGGGGCCAATGAACTCTTTCTACAGGTTCTTCTTGAGATATCTCTAGAATGCCTGTAGTTGTGGTTTGGAGAGGGAGTAAATGTGCCCTAAGAGAGCCTCTGCGCCCAACTGGAGGTCCAAAGGACATTCATAGCTGTGATGGAGTGGAAGAGTGTTAGCTTTCTTTTTGTTGGCACAGTGTTGATATTTAACAGGAATCCCTGGAGCTGTTGGGGGGGGGGATGTGGGGGTTTCTGGAGTCACCTTTGAATCTTCTCTTCACATCTCTGAATTATTTGGAAGACCAAGTAAGCTGCAAAGGGTTGCTGGTCCTGGATCAGCTCTTGGAAAACAGGACTGTCAGCAAAATGGGGAGTCAAAATGTACCGTGCCTGACCACCAGAGGATGTGCTGGTCATGGGTAATGAGCCAGGGATGCCAAGAACAACTGATGAATTAGCCCAAACTGAATAATTTCTTGGTGGCCTTGAAGGGTAGTTACCTCTAAGGTAATCATCTGGTGGGTTACTGGTCCTGATGAAAGGAGTGACCAGTCAATGGACTCCACTAAATCAGGGGGCTTCTTCTGCTGGGGGTGGGGGGACATGGTGTGCGTGGGTGAACTCTAGATCCATGAAATTGCCTGAGGGTTAGAGTCAGGGTCAGTGCCTCTAGGTTGGTGTCAGGCATTGCAGGGTGCTGAGCCGGACAGGGAGTTGGAGATGTACCCTGGTGATGGCCAATCACCATCCAACACAAGTGGACAAGCATTGGTGTAGTCTTCTGGGAATGGCATCAACCCAGCCAGGAGGACAGGTTTTTTTTTCCCTTGGAGTAATTTGGCCAAGCAGACATTGATCTTGATACATAGGTTGACAAAGACATCCAAGCCAGATGGGATTCCACCCATACTAGTTCATTTCTCATATCATTGTTTAAGCTGACCCCAGAAATGATATTACTGGTGTTAGGCTCTGATGGAGTCCTCTGATGGGATAGGGGAGCAGGCAGATACCGGACACAGTGTTGGTATATAATACTCTAAATACTTTTACTGATTACAATATAAACCCCAATCACTCCACATTCACACCCCTTTCATATTGTACCAGAATCCAAAGATTAGAACGAAGTCCCAATTGCCAGTCAAGGGCTGCTCCTATCATAAGGTGTGGGGAGCCCCACATGGCACACTTCTTCTTTATCAGGGCTCTGGATCGATCTCTGACTCCAAATTTCAGATGTGTCAGGCAACTATTTATAGACCAGTTCATCACGTCATCAGCTCTTAGTCTGTTTGCTAAGCCCTTCACCCATAACTCCAGGAAAACAGTTCCCGGGGAGGCCGCCATAATCCAAGACATTCCATTTCCTCTTATGGACATGACAAAGTTCCTCAAAGGACATGACAGATAATCCTTGACCTCTCATAACCTTAAATCCTCACTTCAGTTGCCAACACATAACTCACGTATTCATGTCAAGCACATAGCATTTATGCTAGGCCCAAATGGCCGATGGCGTATTACAACATACACTACTATATAACCCAATACTGGGTGGCCTTGTTCCACTCAGCATCTACTGCCAAGCGTTGGAACTCTGCTGCATATTTAGCAACTGGCCAGCATCCCTGCTGCAACACCAGACATGCAGCTTCGGCAGTACGCTTGCAACTCGGGTAATCAAAGATCATTGCCATAGCTTGAATGAATTCCTCAAATTGGCCCAGGAGTGGGTTTTATTTTTCCAGGATCAGAGAGGCCTAAGCCAGGGCATCCCCAGGAAGCAGGTTCAGAATCAATCCCACCCAGACGTGGTTAGTGGGATACGACTGCGAATGTAGCAGAAAGAGGAGCTAACACTGATTTAGGGACACATGAAATTAGTCACAATCGCCATTGGACTTGTCAGGCAGGGGGAGCTTGGGCTCATGGGAGCAGGGGGTCACAGCTGAAGGCGATGTGGCTTGAGCTTGTAGGGCTGCATTCTGCAGAGTGGCAAGTTGGACCTGCAAGGTCTGTGGGGTCCCACTATCTTCATCAGAGAGATATAGGCCTTTTTAGGATCCATGCTTGCCATATGGGCTCTAGTTCCCTGACGGTTTGTGGTTTTAGGGCTGCCCAACCTGTCAGAGACCGGAATGTGAATGGCCATGCCTAGTGGTTGGAGCAGAAGTCAGCAACCAGATGCCAAAGCCAAGGGTCAGAGCCGAAGACAGGAGTCAGGAACTGGAGCAGAGGGTCAGAGCTGGGATACCTGTAGCAAAGCAAGACAGGAGGAGGGCTGGAAACAGGCAGGTGCAGGAGTTAACGCAGTCGTGGGTGAATGCATTGAGCAGTCGCTAAACTACTGCCGCTGCTGGGTGGAAGAGCTCGTCTGCTGACTCTTCCTATCCCTCAGGAGGTATAGCCAAACAGGCAGCCTACTGCAGGCACCTGCATTCATTGGGTTGCTCAGAGACTGGCTCTGCTGCAGGCCCTGATTCTGGACAGTCTCAGGTTTGGCCCATGTTAGTGGCTACGATCCAGCCTCATGCTCATGGACCCATTCTGGGGCCCCGGACCCTGGTTCATGTCTATTGGCAGCTGGCCCTGTCTGCTGAATGTCAGGAAGTAGGGTTATGCTTTGTGGAGGTGTTCGCCATGTTATTATACACATAGGTCAGCTCTGGCAGGTAGGAAGGTCAGTCTCTCTGCTGTGTCTGTGACTGGGTCCTCGGCCCGTTAGTGGCATCTGCTTGGCTCACTCACAGAGGCCATTGCCTTGTGGGTAGTGGGCTGTCGTCCTTACGCCATATCAAGTCAGCCCAGGGGTCAATTTCCCCCCGTGGCAAGTGGAACCCCAGTTATCTGAGCTGGAATCCCAGTGTGTAAGGCAACACTGCTGAGACCACTGCTTTGCAGGCTCCACGGGAGGCATAGGCTGCACTTGTTTGCAGTGGCTGCAGCGTCACTCTCAGAACGAACTAATCGACTGGCAGGTCACAGTGACAAAGTGAGGAGCATGTGTGCTGTGCAAGCCCAGTCGGCTGGTCTATGGGGATGAGGCTGTGGCGAGTCTGAACCGGGATGCTAGCTGGTGGCCAGGGTTGAGGTCACCGGTACACAAGCCGTTGACAGGAAAAACAGATTCTTTGTGTTACAATGTCAGGGTTACTGCACCTTTGAGCCCTGCTGTAGTCTGCTCTAGGAATGCCCGTCAGATCTCAGGCCTCAGCTGTCACGTCTCTGGTCAGAGACCCGCAGCCCCCTCCTTTCCGTCCGGGGCTTTAGGGTACAGCCTCCTGCTCTTTACTGCCATTGTCCCCTGGTCTGACAAACAACCAGCCCCTGCTCTCTGGCTTCTGTCCAAGGACAATGACAGTGTTTTTGTAAATGAGCAGACAGCTCTTCCTAAGTAAACACATTTATTAAAGGACAAAAGCATTCAGAAAAAAACAATACAGGCGTATACACACATGCTAAACATACCAGAAGTCACCCAGCCACCCTATTGGGCCCTGGAAGGCCAAAGTCCTTCCAACACATCAGCGGGGGTTTGGGACCTTCTTGGACAAAAGGTCCTGTCCATTTCCTAGCCCAGAAAGAAGGCACTGAGTCTGGTTAAGCTCAGCCTCTATCTCCCAGAAATCTTTTCTTCCCAGCATCTTGGAAACTGGTAAAACCCATACATCCCCCTGGCCCCAGGTGGCCAAGCTTCCAAAGCAGGGTATTGGCGTGCCCAGCCTTGGGATTCTGTATTTATCATCCCCTAGTGACTTCAGATTCCACAGGAACGCCCCACCCCCATGAGCCAGGAACGCATAAGTACACATCATCTGTATTGGTTCAAAGGGCTATGAATAGTCCCTGGCTCAAACCATCTGGCCCACCTCAATAGTAAGTCTTCCTTTTTTGAAGTTTTCATGCTTTCAACATAAGATATGCTCTGGTCCCCATGTCAGTCAATATCTGTCACACTTTTTAAGCAGCATTGTAGAAAGAGAAAGAAGTGAGGGATGGGCAGACAGACACCAACTCTGGCAGCTTTGGGTGCCGATTCAAAGAGAGCCTGTTGGGGGGTCTCTAAGTGAGGCAAGCGGTGCAGGGGCAAGAAGGTCACACAGAGAGGTGGCATTTCACTAGAGCTCTGTGTAAGGGAATGGCAATACATCCTCCCCACCCCCAGCGCCAGCCCCAGAGCGAGCTCAGGCACCAGACCGCCTCTAGTTGTTTCATTACCTCTAGGACAGGCTAGTGAGGGAGCTGGGAAGCGTCCTCCAGCCTATGGGACTGGGCACGACAAGTAGGGCCTCCTCAGCCATTGGGAGCCCAGGAGACCAGCACCATTAGTTGTGAGTGACATCTCCCTGCGTGGATGGAGTTTGTGCCATCACTCCCGCTCCTAGGAGGTAGCCCAGCTACAGCGCTCTGTCTGGGCGGAGCAAGGGAGAACCATCAAGACACCTGGGCCATATGAATAAAAGCAGCTTTAGGACTTCAGATGTGCAGAGTTCCTGGGGACAAGGCAGGTGTGACTCTGCAGTCCCTGGAGCTGCAGCTGCTCCCATCGTTGGCCTTTGGCATCTACCTAGAGTGAACAGAGATGTGGCAGGTTAAATGGCTGAAAAATAGAATAGGGGCTTCTGCATTTATGTCCTGATCCTACAAACCAGGGCTCAGTCTCCTGCCCCCCCCCCCCCAGCCTCCCAAGGGTTCCTTGTACAGGACTATGGGTAGGGTTACCATACGTCCGGATTTTCCCGGACATGTCCGGCTTTTTGGTCCTCAAATCCCCGTCTGGGAGGAAATTCCAAAAAGCCGGACATATCCAGAAAAATAGGGAGGGGTCATGGGGCTTAGGACCGGGCTCAAGCCGAACCAGGCCGGAGCAGCTGGGACCGGGGCTGGGGGTGCTCGGCCGGCACCGCTCGCACAGGGCCAGGGCCAGCGCGCTCGGCCGGAACTGGGGCCGGCGCCCCAGGGCCCGAGCCGGGCCGGAGACGCCGGGGCCAGACCCTCTTGGCCGGGGCCGGCCGCCGGAGGGAGCCACTCAGCCGGGGGGGCCGGACTGGGCCGCGCCTCCTCGCGCACCCTCCCCTCCGCCCCAGCTTACCTGCTGCCTGCCTGTTTCAGGTTTCCCACGAATATTTGATTCGCGGGAAGCAGGGGAGGGGGAGGAGCAGGGGGCGGAGCGTTCAGGGGAGGGGGCGGAGTTGGGGCGGGGCCGGGGCCCCGTGGGGTGTCCTCCTTTTGGACTATTAGAATATGGTAACCCTAGCTATGGGAGACCAGGGGAAGGTCACATATGCCTCAGCACCCGCTGCCAACAAGCCTGTTAGGTTCCCACAGACCTCGCATTTCATCTACTCTCAGCCCTCTTCCATCTCCACCCACATGAGAGTCTGAGCCAGATGGGATGAGCCCCTAAGGGCAGGGGTGGGACCCCTAGAAACCTAGAGGGGGGGAAACCCTTTATGGGTGGAGGAGGTGGTGTGTGTGTCTTGGGGGCTGCAGCACAATTGGGAATGATTCTGGCCTTGGGAGCGTTGCACAAGGGGTACACTCCTGGCTGGGGATAGTGTGTGTGTGGGGGGGAGGGGGCAGGGGAGTAGTGCATGGTTTGTGTGTGTGAGAGGAAGAGAGAGATTCTGGGGTACAAAAGGGGACTGATCCTAGCCTGGGGGTCACTACTAAGGCAGAACCATTTCCCTCAGACTGAGCTGACACCAGTGCCTGCAGCTCTGATGGGATTTTTGGTTTCTGAGGAACAGTGAGGGGGTAAGTAGGCTGTTGCCATGGTGATGTCTACCTACAGGAAGAGGAAGTGGTGACTGCATTCAGTGAACTGAAATCAACCAAATAAGGGCTTCCTCAAATCACCAGCAGTGAAACTGGGGGGAGGGGGGATTGGGGCATGTTCTTTCACACCATTCCTGTTGCCTACTCCGCTTGGGCCTTGCCATGAAGGATTCTGGGTGTTTCCTTTGGGTGTGGCTCATGCTGTGACCTCTTGCTCCATGCTTAAGGAGCTGGGATTTGTGCACTGGCCCCAAGGCAGTAGCTCTGTCCCAAATCCAGCAAATGCGTACTCTCATGGCCCAGGGAAAATCTACTCAGTATCCACCCGTCTGCAATCCAGGGCTGGACTCTGATTCCCCAGTTGGTGGAGGCCCTAATCCTGTGGCCAGGCATGGAAATGGCATGCCAGCCAGTTACGTGCCAGTTGCCATTTCCTGCCCAAAGCAGACCCATGGTCCTGCACAGGGACCTGCAGGGAATGCACTGGCAGTGTCATGTTTTCTGTGAAAGGTCTCAGAGTAGCAGCCGTGTTAGTCTGTATCCGCAAAAAGAAGAACAGGAGGACTTGTGGCACCTTAGAGACTAACAAATTTATTAGAGCATAAGCTTTCGTGGACTATGGCTCTGCAAAGAGTGAAGTCTGCAGACAGCCTGAAACAGTAGCTCTAGAAGGTGAGAACTGTCATGTTCCTGTATGAGATCTGGCCTGGCAACAGAGCTTGCCTATACATCCCAGATGTATTCATCATAGAATCATAGAACTGGAAGGGACCTTGAGAGGTCATCTAGTCCAGTCCCCTGCACTCATGGCAGGAGTAATTATCTAGACCAGGAATGGCCAACCTGAGCCTGAGAATGAGCCAGAATTTACCAATGTACATTGCCAAAGAGCCACAGTAATACGTCAGCAGCCCCCCATCAGCTTCCCCTGCCCCACTCCCAGCACTTCCTACCCACCAGCAGCCCCACTGATCAGGGACTCCCCCTTAGGGTGACCAGATGAGAGGTACAAAATATCGGGACACATGGGAGGGTGGCGCCGGCAGAGAGAGAAAAAAAAAGGGAATGCCACTGGAGGAGCAAAAAAAAAAACCACAGAGTACAAAATATCGGGAAAAATGGCGTTTTATCGGGACGTCTGCTCACCCTACTCCCCCTCCCTCCCCGCACATCCCAATCAGCTGTTTCGTGGCATGCAGGAGGCTCTGGGGGGAGGGGAGAGGAGCGAGGGCACGGCAGGCTCATGGGAGGGGGCGGGAAAGGGTGGAGTGGGGTCAGGGCCTGTGGCAGAGCCAGGGGTTGAGCAGTGAGCTCCACCCTTTCCAGTGCTTAACCACCCTGACGGTTAGGAAGTTTTTCCTCATGTCCAGCCTAAACCTCTCTTGCTGCAATTTAAGCCCATTGCTTCTTGTCCTATCTTCAGAAGTTAAGGAGAACAATTTTTCTCCCTCCTCCTTGTAACAACCTTAAATGTACTTGAAAACTGTTCTCATGTCCCCTCTCAGTCTTCTCTTTTCCAGACTAAACAAACCCAATTTTTTCAATCTTCCCTCATAGGTCATGTTTTCTAGACCTTTAATCGTTTTTGTTGCTCTTCTCTGGATTTTCTCCAATTTGTCCACATCTTTCCTGAAATGTGGCGCCCAGAACTGGACACAATACTCCAGTTGAGGCCTAATTAGAGCAGAGTAGAGCGGAAGAATTACTTCTCGTGTCTTGCTTACAACACTTCTGCTAATACAGCCCAGAATGATGTTTGCTTTTTTTTTGCAACAGAGTTACACTGTTGACTCATATTTAGCTTGTGGTCCACTATGACCCCCAGATCCCTTTCCACAGTACTTCTTCCTAGGCAGTCATAAGATCTTTTAATGCTCTGCAGGCTATGGGTGAGGTTCGTTTATGTAAGGTATTTTATACAAAGTGCCACCTAGTGGCCGAACAGTAAAATACAATTTAGCATTCCATTACATCTCCCTCTTTAAGTTCTACATTCCTACCATTTACATGGTCTTTGAAGTTCAGTACAGATCAATAAGTTAAGTGTGTCTGAATCACACTATTTTTCTAATTACACGACCTGAAGGCATAACAGCTTGGTCATCTGGCTGTCCATTAGTAGCAACGACTGGCTGGTCGGTTTGGAATCCTTGAGTCATTGTCTTCTGCACCTGCTATCTGTAGAGTTTCCTCTATTGATTGTTGTTGCTGAAGAACTAACTGTAGATGTTGACAGTCAGTCTTGATCACATATGATCTGGGTGTGGAATTCTTTTGTTGTTGTTTTTAAACAACGATATCTGGAATTGTCCATTCATTTTTTCCATCCAATTTGACTTGAACACAGTCACCAGTTTCTAGGCCTGGTAGTTCTCTAACTGAGTGATGTCTGCTGTAAAAGTGTTCATAAGATTTTTTAGGTTTTTATCCAATTTGGTTGCTCTCTTCATGTCTGGCCATTTTGGAAATAGGTTCTTTTCAAAACTTGGTCTGAATTGTCTTCCCATCAGGAGTTGTGCTGGACTACATTGAGTAGCTGCTATTGGTGTTGGTTTGTAACTCAGAAGGGCAAAGAATGGATCTTCCTGCTGTAGGATTTCTTGGCTGTCTGTACAGCTCTCTGTCTCTCCCTTTACTTGGAGGTAATGAGGCTGCTAGTAATATGATCAAAATCATATTTTGTTTAGAATGACTTAAATTCTGCTTCAGCGAATTGTGGTCCATTGTCTGTCACTAGCTGTTCTGGAATGCTGAAGTGAGCAAAAGTGCACCAGTTTCTCAATAAAACTATGATATGGTATGTCTGTCAAGTATGTTATTTCCATTCACCTGGAAAACTAGTCCACGACGACAAGGTCATGATGTCTTCTGAATATGCATAAATCTACAGCTAGTTCTTCCCAGGTCTGTCTGGTAGGGGTGTTGTGATTAAAGGTTCTTTGTGCTGTATTGGTCTATTAGTTCTGCACGATTCACATGCAGATACTTTATGTCCTTGCTGATGCCCGGCCACCACGCTGACTGGTTGGCCCATTCACAGCATTTAGTTAATCAGTGATTCCCTTCATGGATGAGGTTTGGGATTTCTCTTCTCATTTCATTTGTAATTACGGTGTAATTGCCTTTAACAATGAGTGCATTTGACTCGCTTAATTATCCACACACTGCAAAGTAGTCTCTTGTCACTTCGTTAGTGTGGTTTAGGTACTTGGGCCAGCCACCCCAATGTAACTTAGAACTTCCTGAAGTTGTGTGTCTGTTGTAATTCCTTTTTGGAGCTGGAGTTGTCTCTTTTTTGACAGTGGTCTGTATGTGTCCACAGCATCCACATACATCTTTACGTCATCTCTGAGCTCACGGGTAGCTGAGTGTGATGCTGGGGTCCATGATGGAATGTCTGCTAGTCCCAGATTGTTCCCAGGAACATATTTAGTAATTGGATTAATCGCATTAACCGTAGCAATAGACTGGCATCTCAGCCGTGCTTGATCCAGGTCTTTTTCATTGCTGAGAGTTACAAGTGGTTTGTGGTCTATTATCAGCGTAAATGAATCTAGTCCACACAGATATCTGTTAAAGTTCTAACATGCCCATACACTTGGCAGGCACTCCTTGCCAATCTGTGCATATCATTGTTCTGTTTCTATGAGTGTGCAAGAGCAAAATGCATCTGGCTTCCACTCTGAGCGCTGTTGTTGCAACAATACATTAATTGGTGCATTCAATTCGCGAATGGCTTTTACTTTCTCAGGACTAGGACAGATCCCATCTTTGTTTATTGTCTATCCCCAAAACTCAATTTGGGGTAGGCAGGAACCACATTTTTCCTTGTTTTGCTTCAGTCCAGACTAACCAATTAGGCTTAGGGTGAGTGTTTTCTTGTGTTCTTCCATTGAAGATCCATATATCAGAATATCAGCCATGAAACTACAATTCCATTCGTTAACAGTTCTGCCATCAGTCTTTGGAAAATTAAAGGTGCACTGGTAATCCCAAAGGGTAATCTTTGAATGCAAAATCTCTTAAAGGGTGTGATAAATGTAGTCAGTTTAGCACTTTCTTTGGATAAAGGAATCTGCTGGAATCTCGAGGCATCCAGCTTGCAGAATGCTGTAGCTCCTTTCACTTTGGGAAGGAAGTCATCCAGTGCTGAGAGGATATATTGTTCTCTCACAGCTGCTTCATTGAGGCTTTTAAGATCCACACATATTTGTATTTTCCCATTTTGCTTTATAAATGGTACCATTGGGGCACACCATGCTGTTGGCTCAGAGATTTTCTTGATTATGCCAATCCACTCCATTCTGTTTAACTCAGTTTCCACTTTATGTAGTAAGGGGATAGGAATCCTGCGAGGTGTATGTACACTATATGGTTCAGCATTGTCTCTTAAAGTGATTTGTATTGGATCTCCTTTCAAAGATCAATATGACCCAATATTCTGTCAATTTCTTCCACATTTCTCACTAGGCCCATCATGGCTGCCACGCTGCAGCTGGGAAGGCTGATGGTCAGTGGTCCTTTAATCACATACACCCTGAATGCAAAGCTGTTGTCTTTGAAAGTTGTTTCTGTGGTGAATTGGCCCAAGTTCAGAATTCCTCCAGAGCTAGTCAGAGCTGTGTCAGGTGACTTCAGCTCTGGGAGGGGTTGAAGGTTACTGTAAGTCCCTTCTGAGATGACTGTGACATCAGCTCCTGAGTCAGTTTTAAAATCAATAGTCTTGCCATGAATATTCAATTTTACTCTCCAAACAGGTTCTGTGTCTTCAGAAGTGACAGATCCAAGAAAGAACGGCGCTTGATTGTCTGTAGTATGAGTCAACTCCCTGACTTCCTTAGTGCAGGATATTTCCTGCATTTATTACACCATGTGCCTCTGGCTGGACATGGATCAGCTCTTGGGGTATGATTTTTTCCACACCTTGTGCATGTAGGCTGGAATTTGTCCCTCTTAACATGGGAATTCTCTCTCCTTGCCGCAGAGGTTTTATGATAATGACTTTTAACCTTTACTCTATGTATAACTATCGCTAGGATTAAATCTCTCTTCAATTGTAGCTGCTGTGAAAGGTTTTATCTGTTATCCCCATAACCAACCTGTTTCTGATATTTACATATTTTGCATTCCCCAAAAACATAGTTTTCAACTGATGTATGCAGAGCTCTTATAAAACATTCTACATTTTCCCCTGGTTCTTGAATTCTCTGGTGAAAACTTGCTCTTTCATAAAACACATTTCTCTGAGGTATAAAGTATGCTTCAAACATAGCCAGAACCCTTTAATAGTCATCCTTGTGACTGTCTTCAGTAAAGTCAGAGGATTTAAAGATATGCTCTGCTTGTTTCCCCAGAACATAAATTAAAGAAGACAACCTGTGTATCCCCAGTTTCCTTGTGAAGCTTAGAGCAAAGCGAAATCTTGCAAAATCTTGTTTCTAGTCCATTCTGAAGGTTTGTCAAAGCTGAAGTTCTCCAGGTTATTGAAGAGGGGCATGTGGATGAGATCCTGAATTTTGTTGCTTTGGTCCTTCTGTTTTTGCTCATAGTTTACTCCTGACACCATGTCATGTCCCTGTGCTAGATATGGACTGGTCACAGAGCTTACTTATACACCCCAGCTCTGTTCAGCATAAGATCCTTTAATGCTCTGCCAGGTATGGTTGAGGTTCATTTAAATAAGGTGTTTTATGCATAGTGCCACCTAGTGGCTGAACAGTATAATACAGTTTAGCATTCCATTACAAGAACTGCCCCAGTCCTACCAATGGGGTGTTAACTCTGAAACTACTTACCTGCTGCTAATCACGGCAACAGAGTGACCAGTGAATGTGCTTACCTCACTTCCCAAAACGTCTCCTGCGCCTCCCTGGTTCCAATCCCCACTTCCCTTATAACTGGCTGCACCAACCACCAGCTTCCCCAATGACTTCTTCAGCGCTGCCCTGCATTGTCAGTGCAAAAATCTGCCACATGTAGAAAATGGAATATGTAGGGAAAGTGTAAATAATGTAATAGTGCATAAGCAGAAGGGGGCACCCTGCTGAATGCACTGTTCATTTTCACATCCAAATCTCCAGAGCTTCATTACATGAGGTTGCTGCGCTGAGGCTGCAGAATTCAGATCTGCCTCACTGGGGAGCACCAAGCCTTGGCCACATGAGGCGGCCCCTGCCTGTGAAGTGCGCTGATGGGAGGCAATGCCAGGCCTGGTCTGTGTTTCATTTGCAAAGAGTGAGGCTGGATGCAGATTATGTTAAACAATTGGATTTATTAAACCCTGTAGCTGAGTTGCTTCCAGCCTAACTCCTCACATTCCCTGTTCAACTGGCATCCTGTTAATAACAATCCCTCCAGGGAAAATGGGCCGTCTGACTCTGGTTCCACCGACCATGGTACAGTCTGCACTGCAGCATGCTCCAGTCTGTAATGGAGTGTAACGACTGTTGGGTTGGACAAAGTCTGAGGGGGCCTGTAGTGATTTGCCCTGACCCTCTATTTCTTCCCAGCATCCACCAGCTGAGGAGCAAGGTGTCTGAGGAACATGAAGTCATCAAGAAGAAGGAGCTGGAGACTGGGCCCAAGGCCTCTTATGGATATGGTGGCAAATTTGGAACAGAGCGGGACCGAATGGATAAGGTAAAAGCTGCTGTGGCTTGTCTGTGCTCTGCAGAGAGTTCCCCGTCCCGGCAGTGGAGGGGTGGGTCTGTCTGAGTGACTGTTCCCCAGCAGGGAAAGAGCAGGAACAGAGACTTACAGACGTTAGAAGTGGAATAGGTCTGTGCAGTCCCACCCATCTCCCTCCCCATGGACCAGAGCAGGATTATTCCTAATGAACTGTTAGACCAGACAAAGCTCTACTAACTTTAAATGTCCCACGTGATGGGGCCCCCAACCTTTCTCCTGATGGGATGATTCCCAGCCAAATCCATCTCCCTGACGGGGAATATTTCCTGATTAATTATCATAATCATCCCCTTTCTTAAATCTGTCCCATTCCTCCTAGTCCCAGAATTGAACACGGTGATGCAGGTAGACTCACAGCACAGCGGCATAGAGAGAGTTCATTCATAGATCCAGAGAGTTTGACAGAAATGACCATTAAATCATCTAGTCTCATCTGTATAGCACAGGGCGTTAAATTTTACTGTTACGTCTGTATTGAGCCCCATAACTTGTGCACCTCTTCAAGAAAGGCGTCCAGTTTTGATTTGAAAACATAGAATCATAGAATATCAGGGTTGGAAGGGATCTCAGGAGGTCATCTAGTCCAACCCGCTGCTCAAAGCAGGACCAACCCCCAACTAAATCATCCCAGACAGGGCTTTGTCAAGCCTGACCTTAAAAACCTCTAAGGAAGGAGATTCCACCACCTCCCTAGGTAACCCATTCCAGTTACCTGCCTCACCACCCTCTTAGTGAAAAAGTTTTTCCTAATATCCAACCTAAACCTTCCCCACTGCAACTTGAGACCATTACTCCTTGTTCTGTCATCTGGTACCACAGAGAACAGTCTAGCTACATCCTCTTTGGAACCGCCTTTCAGGTAGTTGAAAGCAGCTATCAAATCCCCTCCCCCCCCCATCTTTAAGGTTCTGACTGTACCGCATTCTTTCCAGTGCTTGAATGATTTTTGTAGCTCTTTTTCTGTTCCTCCAATCAGTTTCCTCACCGTTGGGAAATTAGCTGTTTTGAAGCATCAAGTGTATGTACTGCTGGGTGGGACTGTCCTCTGTTTGCCCATAACGAATGTAATCAGGTCATGAGCGCTGTGTGGGAATGGCTCCGGGATGCTGCCGTAGAGCTCAGCCATGTGTCTCTCAGAGGCAGTATACTCTGTTTGTGCCTCTGCCCATGTGTCTGTCCTGACTGCTAGACCAGAATGAAGTTGTGACTGACTCTGTCCGTGTGTCTGTCCTCTGTTGGATAGGAACAGTGGTGGTGCCTGACACTGTTCTTTCTGGTTTCCTAGAGTGCACTGGGCCACGAGTACGTAGCTGATGTTGAGAAGCATTCGTCTCAGACAGATGCAGCTAAAGGCTTTGGGGGGAAATATGGAGTCCAGAGGGACCGAGCCGACAAGGTAGGTGGCCACGGTGGTACAGGTTAGAGCCCTGCAGCGGGACAGGAATCCCACGGGTCCCACAGGACCAACTGCCATAATCGCAGGAGTGGGTAAAATGTACTTTGTTGCAGGCAGGATTGGGTGGGCAAAAACACCAAACTGCGGTAATTTGTGAGAAAACACTAAATCTCTCGTCAGTTGTCATAAATAGAATTTGAGCAATGTAAAGCAAGTTATTCTTTTTTTTTTTTAAATAAAGAAACAATGCAGGAGTGAGTGGGAGTGGGTATTGTGGGGCAGAATGGGAGAGGGATTAAAAGAATAGTCCAGCGCAGGGCTCTGGTACAGGGCACAGTGAGAACACGTAGCCAGGTGCCCTGCTCTTGCCATGCAGTAAATTAAAGGTCTTAGCCTTTATTTTCAAGGCACACAATGGTCTGGGCCCAGGGTTGCTGTGTGTTTTGTGCACCTCGGAACCGTCACTGACAACTCACTCCTCTGGCACAATGCAATTGCCTTTTCTTCTGAGGGGTGCAAGGAACCGGGCCGTGCCTGAGCACCCTGCCCCACCTCGCTGGGGAGGCCTGCTCACGTATCGGGTGTCAAACTGACACTTTTCACTAAATCCACACCGTGGTTTCCAAACTGATATTTATGGCTCTCTGCAATTTTTCTCAATTATGCAAACTAGCTAATTCATTTGCATAAACTCACCCATGGAGCTACACAAAACTTGGCAGCTCTGCACCTGGCATGTGTCATGCTGCCCCCGTCTGGCTGGATACCTGACTTGCGCAGCACGTGTAACTGACATCACAGAATGGGGCAGCCCTGGTCTCTAAGCTCAGGCACTGACCTTTGGCGAGGGGGCGGAGGGGTGCAGCTGATGAGAGGGGAACACTGTCATCTTGGCATTTCAGCAGAGGCCAAGCAGGGGGAAGGGCTCTGTGATGTGGAGCCCCCACCCCGGGGCAGAGCTGGTGACCTCCCAGGCAGTGCTGTGTGAGCGGCTTGTATTTCAGTCGTGGGCATCTCTGTGCACAGGGAGCCCTGGTGCTGCCCTGACCAGCGGGCAGCCCATCATGACCAGCAAGGATGAGCTAGAATCCCCTGGTTCTGTCTCAGTCAGCGCTGCTGCCCCTGCTGTGGCTTAGAACCTAAGAACATAAGAAAGGCCGTACCGGGTCAGACCAAAGGTCCATCTAGCCCAGTATCCTGTCTACCGACAGTGGCCAATGCCAGGTGACCCAGAGGGAGTGGACCAACAGGCAATGATCAAGTGATCTCTCTCCTGCCATCCATCTCCACCCTCTGACAGACAGAGGCTAGGGACACCATTCTTTACCCATCCTGGCTAATAGCCATTAATGGACTTAACCACCATGAATTTATCCAGTTCTCTTTTAAACGCTGTTATAGTCCTAGCCTTCACAACCTCCTCAGGTAAGAAGTTCCACAAGTTGACTGTGCGCTGCGTGAAGAAGAACTTCCTTCTATTTGTTTTAAACCTGCTGCCTATTAATTTCATTTGGTGACCCCTAGTTCTTGTATTATGGAATAAGTAAATAACTTTTCCTTATCCACTTTCTCCACATCACTCATGATTTTATATACCTCTATCATATCCCCCCTTAGTCTCCTTTTTTCCAAGCTGAAGAGTCCTAGCCTCTTTAATCTCTCCTCATATGGGACCCGTTCCAAACCCTTAATCATTTTAGTTGCCCTTTACTGAACCTTTTCTAGTGCCAGTATATCTTTTTTGAGATGAGGAGACCACATCTGTACGCAGTATTCGAGATGAGGGCGTACCATCGATTTATATAAGGGCAATAATATATTCTCAGTCTTATTCTCTATCCCCTTTTTAATGATTCCTAACATCCTGTTTGCTTTTTTGACCGCCTTTGCACACTGCGTGGACATTTTCAGAGAACTATCCACGCTGATGCCAAGATCTTTTTCCTGACTTGTTGTAGCTAAATTAGCCCCCATCATATTGTATGTATAGTTGGGGTTATTTTTTCCAATGTGCATTACTTTACAGTTACCCACATTAAATTTCATTTGCCATTTTGTTGCCCAATCACTTAGTTTTGTGAGATCTTTTTGAAGTTCTTCACAGTCTGCTTTGGTCTTAACTATCTTGAGCAGTTTAATATCATCTGCAAACTTTGCCACCCCACTGTTTACTCCTTTCTCCAGATCATTTATGAATAAGTTGAATAGGATCGGTCCCAGGACTGACTCTTGGGGAACACCACTAGTTACCCCTCTCCATTCTGAGAATTTACCATTAATTCCTACCCTTTGTTCCCGGTCTTTTAACCAGTTCTCAATCCATGAAAGGACCTTCCCTTTTATCCCATGGCAGCTTAATTTACATAAGAGCCTTTGGTGAGGGACCTTGTCAAAGGCTTTCTGGAAATCTAAGTACACTATGTCCACTGGATCCCCCTTGTCCACATGTTTGTTGACCCCTTCAAACAATTCTAATAGATTAGTAAGACACAATTTCCCTTTACAGAAACCATGTTGACTATTGCTCAACAGTTTGTTTTCCTATGTGTCGGACAATTTTATTCTTAACTATTGTTTCGACTAATTTGCCTGGTACCGACGTTAGACTTACCGGTCTGTAATTGCCGGGATCACCTATAGCCCACCACCAGGCTTCTACTGGTGTCATGGCTGCTGAGCAGGGCAGTGCATGTGGAGACCTAACGGCCTTACAGAGCGGTGTGGCAGTGGGTGTGGGGGGTGGGGACAAAGGGGTCTTCATATGGGGAGTGCCTCAGGGTGAGGGTGCCATCCTGGGGCAACCCTGGACAGACAGGCAGAGACAGCTGTGAGTGACGCAGACAAATGAGAGGTCAGGTCAGAGGCTGGTGGCACAACAAGAGACAAGAATAGATGGGGGGGGGGCACAGAGTGGGCAAGTCTTGATGGAGAGGGTAGGGCAAGAAGCCTAAGTTTGTTGAAGTGGGAAAAGGGGGGCTGGGCTGGCTTGAAGCCTGTGACCCCGAGGTGGACGGCTCTCTGGGCACAAACGCAGCTGCCCAGTTGGGAAAGCAGAGGATGAAGGGGCCAGGCCCTGGTTCTGACTGGGAACCCCGTCCCAAGGAAGCAGCTGATGCTCTTCTGCTTCCTCCTTCAGTCAGCGCTTGGGTTCGAGTACAAGGGCGAGGTGGAGAAGCACGCATCCCAGAAAGGCAAGTTCAGTGGTAGTGTTCACCTCCTATGACACTCCCATCACCCCATCTGTTATTACTCCCCTTGTCACGTCCCAACTCACCCCATCCTCTCTTCTACTCCTTCCCTCCCCTCCACTCTGCCTCTCCCTTCCCCATTCTCCCCCACCACCTCCCCTCCACTCTCTGCCACAGTTTTCCCATCCTCTGCCACCCCCTCGCTCTTTCCCCCACCACAACCCCTTCCTTCCTCTGCCCCTCCCCTCTGCCTCTCCCTTCCCCATTCTCCCTCACCACCTCCCCTCCCACCCCACTCTCTGCCACTGTGCTCCTCTGTCCTCTGCCACCCCCTCACTCCTTCCCCCATCCCACCCCTTATCTCCTCTACCCCTCCCCTCCCCCCACCTTCTGCCACTCTTGGACCCCATCCTCCCTCCTCTTGCGCTTCCTCCTAGCCTCATCCCTCCATCCCCACCACTGCCCTCTCTCTCTTCTTGCATTTCTCCTGCCCCTCCCCGTGTCCACCTACCCTCTCCAGTGGATTGGAGGGACCACTAATCTCTGCTTGTGTGCTATTCCCCAGATTACGCCAAGGGGTTCGGTGGCCGTTATGGGGTGGAAAAGGACAAGCTGGACAAAGCAGCCGTGGGGTTCGACTACAAGAGTCAGACAGAGAAGCACGAGTCACAGAAAGGTCAGGCCTGTGGCGGCCATTGTTTTCGGGTGCCCAGCATGTGTCTGGCCTTTCCCACACTAAGATGAAACATGGGCGGGAAGGGGCCAGGCGTCCTTGAGGGGGCACTGCCCACAGCAGTGTAGCTCTGAGAAGCCCAGCTCATTTCTGGGGAACCCAACGCTGAGCCAAACCAGGACCTGCCACTTCCAGCAGGCACTGTGGCAGAATGGGCCCTGTGGAGGGGTTTGGCTGCCTCATGGGCCAGGCTAGGGTGTTCCAGGCCTGGACAGCGCAGCCGGCAGCTAATGGGGGGAGCAGGTAAGCTGGCAGGTGAGGCTGGCCTCACTGGGGAGTGGAGGGATGGGAGGCGGCACTGAGTGAGGTGAAGGGAGCGGGTTGCCTGTCAGCGAGGAAGGGGTGGAGCGGTGGTGGGTAGCAGGCTGTGTCTGTGTCCCACGACTCTAGGAGTCAGGACTAGGGCCCCTGTGTGGGGAGCTCAGGACTGAATGAAGATGGAAACCAAATTCCCTCTTGCCCCAGGGACCCGACAGGGAGGCAGGTCAATGAGGGAACAGCATGTGTGTGCAGCGTGAATGCCTCTCTCATCCCACAAAAGGCCAGGGGGAGTGGGGTGTCTCTCTGGAGCAGGGCTAGGCTTAGGGTGACCAGATAGCAAGTGTGAAAAATCGGGATGGGGTTGGGGGTAATAGGCACCTATGTAGGACAAAGCCCCAAGTATCGGGACTGTTCCTATAAAATCAGGACACTTGGTCACCCTAGCTGGGCTGTTGATGAGAGAACAGTGTCTGAAGGGACAGTCCAGCCTTCAATACACCAGCCTGCTCCCCACACATACCCCAGGTGAGGGGCGTGGTGAGCTGGAGATGGCTTTTATTTTTCCCACTTTAACAAGGCAATGAGGAAAAAATCAGTTAGATTGGAACCCCTGAGCCCTGCTCCACCCTCCCATCATCCCCTGTGAGCTTCTCCATCCCCACCCCTGCCAGCATCCCATTAGCCCTACCTCAATCCCGCACCAACCGCTGACCCAGGGACTGGAGCTGCCTTCATTAGAGTTATGTGAGCCTGAATTAACGGACCGTCTCTGATTGTCTCTCTATGTTGCTGTCCCATCTCCCCCCTCCACCCCCCGTGCTCTGTCTTCCCCCGTGACTGCAGACTATGCCGTGGGCTTTGGTGGGAAGTTTGGGGTGCAGAAGGACCGTCAGGACAAATGTGCCCTCGGCTGGGATCACCAGGAAGAGTTGAAGCATCATGAGTCCCAGACAGGTGTGTGCTGCTTCTACTGGAGTCATGTTCTTTTGGGCCAAGCTATGGTGCATTTGGCCCAGCTAAATCTGGGAGCTGACCAGACTGCACTGTGATACAGATGTGGGACTGCTGAGATTTGAAACACAAAAAGCAGGGCATTGTGGGGGTCAAGGAATAGGACATGGGGTGGGGAGCAGCAGCCGAACAAAGGCTGGAGCACGGATCTATGTGTGTTGGAGGGCAGAGCATGGGAAGTGCTCACCTACAGCAATAAGGAGTGGAGGTGGGGGGCGCCCAGCTCAGTAAGGAGGTGGCCTATGGGGGGGGGGGGACGCCCAGCTCAGTAAGGGGTGGGCTACTGGGAGGGCACCTGGATTAATGCCACATTGCACACGTACGGAATTCATTTTTGAGGAACCTATTCTGAAGAACAACCCCCAAGCCCTGGGGCTTGGACATCTCCCTGGTGGCCACCTGGCGCCTTCCCCAGGCTGGCTGCTACTGCTGATGTGCCGCTGGCCAGGCAGTAGGTCTGTAGCAGGAAATAACCTTCATGGCGAGCACACGGCATTGGTCCCCTTAGCAACAAAGATGCCATTGGAACACCTGCTGCCATTGCGATAAACGAATGCAGACCCTGCACAAACACCCTTTAATTTTGTATTTGGCATTTGAAATTCATGATACATTGAATGGGCATAAAGGGTCCATGGTCTGTTTTGGTTCCTGATTGGAGGAGTGTGTTACACTCAGGATTCCAGAGCAGATACTTGGCTATGAATCTGAAATTGGCTGTACAGAGCTATTCTGCGGTGCTGACTAAAATTCCCGGTGTCAGGCATATTCCTGTGGCATGCAGGGAGCAGACACTGGGTGGGGCACAATCAGGCAGTGTAAGGGTACGGACTCACCCCTGCGGCGCCCCCTACTGGTTACTCCGGGGAATCAGCTCGTCCAGCATCTGGAGCGCCCTCTGCAGGCCGGTGATCCGCCTTGTCCCTACTTCTGGCCCCTGTGTCCCTCCCAGGACCCTGGTGCCCCTTGCTCTGGGTCACTGCCCCCTGGCAGTACCCCACAGATCTGGGTCTCTCCCCCCCCAGGGAACCCCCACCCACTAGCCCCACCTTGCCTCAGCACTAGGCCACTGCCAGTCACCAACTAGCTCCCACTCCCTGGGGCAGACTGCAGTATAGGCCACTCATCACTGGCAAGGGGGGTTTGGACCTGCTGCCTTGACCTAGCCCTGGGCTGCCCACTGCAACCCCCACTACCCTTGGCCTACTACCAGGCCGCAGCCTGGGGCTATCCAGGCTGGAGCTCCTCAGCCTTTCCCCAGCCCTGCTCTACTACAGGTACCCTGTCTAGCTCCCTGCAGCCAGGCCCTTCTCTCTCTGAAGGCAGAGAGAGACTCTGGTCTGAGCACCTGCCTCCCAACCTTTATAGGGCCTGCTGAGGCTGTTTGGGGCGTGGCCCCAGCTACAGCCACTTCCCCTAATCAGCTCAGCCTTCACAGTGCCTACTCCCTGGACTATCTCAGGCCCTTCCAGGCAGGAGCAGGTGTCCATCCTGCTACAGGCAGTGATTCCGGGGACTATCTGTGGAGGCTTTTTCCAGTGTTTTCCCAGTTCCAATCAAAGCATCTCCCAGGCCTCTGGCTAAGATGAAATGACCAGGGTTCTGAAGCCCCTGCCTCAAGGCACCGGATGGGGAGTCAGGAGGATGTTTCCCCCTGCTGGAGTATTACCCATTGGGTGCTGGGTGCACGATGTGGGTTTGCCATGTAATGTGGATTTCACGCCTTCCCCAGAAGCATCCAGCATTAGTACCTGACTGAGTGGGCTAGTTCTAAAGTACAAATGGATTTGTTGGCTGCCGACAGTTCTTGTTTGTTCATGGGTTGCTGGAATGGGGCAAAATCCTCCCTGATCTGTTTGGGCCCAATCCTTCCTCTGCTACTTGGGGCATCTCCCAGTGAAGTCTATGGGAGCTTCTCCCGAAAGCTGAGGGCAAACTGAACCCTTTGTGTGTTGCAGACTATGCCAAGGGCTTTGGAGGTCGGTACGGTGTGCAGGAGGACAGAGTGGATAAGGTAAGCCTGCTGCACTCAGCACAGTTCACAGTTATGCCCCCAGAACTCCCAAACCTTGCTCCTCTGCAAAGGGGAGTGACACCTGCTGCACCGCTTCTCGCACAGCCTTTCCCCTGTGCAGTTATTTAGCTGTGGTGGCAGAAGGGCGGGCCTGGTGTGATGAAGCATGGGGGAAGAGAGATGGAATGTGGGGTGGTATTTCCATTTTAAGTCCTTTCTGAATCGCTCCCCTCTTGGGCTGAATTCTCCCAGGCCTGGTTTCTGCCTGGGGGTGAATTTCACTGTGTGAGAACCAGATGTCCTTCCGTGACAATAAGATTTTTCTCAACCACTCTGCAGCGAATGGGGCTACAGTAGGAATCTGGCAGGGAGGGACCATTCCTCTTGTAAGTTCTTCATTCTGAAGGACCTCACTCACTGTGGTCCCAAAGCTGCTTTGCACACAGATTTGGTGTCATTTCCCTTCTGTCTTTCACACACACTTTATTGTTAATTATTTACATCAGAAATAAGGAATCGCAAGCCTAGGGTTACAAAGTGTAATTTCTATTAACAAGAAGGATTCCTGCACCATTTTCCATCTTCTTCATCAGTGTTTGTGTGGCCCTCATGCTGGTCGTCTTGGCGCAGTGCGCCCCACATTTGGACCGTGGCAGGGTCTGAGTTATGAGAATGGGCTTAGTGCAGTGATTCCCAAAATGTTACAGGGGGTTCTTGGGGAAAAAATTCCCTAATGGCGGACAGAGCTGTCCCTAGGGACCCCGGGCAGCATGGGGCCAGCAGCATGGAGCACCTGAACCTCCAAGAGCTAAGCAGATCAAAGCAAGCATATCTATCACACTGAGGAGATTTAAACGTCAAGATTCCTTATCCACGTCCCTTTCCATTTCTTATATTTTTTGCTGTTTTTAAAATTAAATAGGCAGCTAGTATTGTTTAAAAAAATATTATGAAGAACAAGTTTAAGCTTTGTTGTAACGTGCGTTGTTTGCCTGGACTGCTCAAGACCTGAATGCTTGTGTAGGAGGAACTCTTTGAGTTGGCTTCTTAAATACCTTCATGCTGTTTCATCTGATACTCCTTGATGAAACATAGGAGCCTTGTCTTATAAAGGCTTATTCAAAGTGATACAAGCTATGAAAGTGACATCTGGAAGAGTTTTGCCGTTTTCATAATGTAATAAAAATACTGTAATTATAAATAATAATAAATAGTGTGTAATAAGCATGTCATAAAAACAATTTTTATATTTCCAAGTCACTGCTTTAAAATTTATACTCAGGTAAAGGAGAAAATCCCTGGAAATACTCATTTTTAGGAGGGGGTTTGCGAGACTTGACATTTTAGTGAAAGGGGTTCACAAGTTGTTAAAGTTTGGGAACCACTGGCTCAGTGTGTTCCACTGCCCATTGGTTTGGGTCTGGCTGAGTTACCAGCCTTTTGGGCTCCTGCGCTGTGCAGTCACAGTCGGTTGGGTATTTTCTTACTGAGTTCAGAAGGTGCAATGGGAAGGGGGCTGCATGGTCAATAACAGTGGTGAGCATGCGCGAAGGCCATGGCTCTGCAGGAAATTTCCTTTGTAGCTACCTGCCTCATCTCCAGTACTGCACCTGTGGACAGATGTGCTGCGGGGGCAAAGGAAATGGAATGTTAGGGTCCTACAGGTGCAGCGTATGCAGGGGAAAGTGTTGGGCTTCTGGTTTGATTTTACCCACAAGGATAAGCGATCTAGATTCCATTCTGTACAGGTTCTCATATTGCACTCAAACTGCAGTATTTGAGCACCTTCCTATCATTCATTGACGGTTGTGACTAAGAGCTGTCACATATTGTTTGTTCTTTCTTTCTCCTTCTCCCCAGGGGAAGAATTTTGTGTGCAATGGAGTGTTTTGTTTTGGCATGGTTTTCATTGTTTTGGGGGTATTTTATGTGCATTTTGCTCTGTGCATGTTAGAGAAGGCAGGTTTCAGAAGTGTGCCTAGCACTTGGAGCAGAGCAATGGTGGTGAGATTTGGGGTGGTCCTTAGTTCCTTTGTTTGACAGTCTGGGATTGGCCGGTGAGAAAGCACTGACTCCTACAGAAATGGCCTTACACTTGGTGTAGCCAGCTCTGTTGTGCAGAGTAGGGGACTTGTTGACCATGGTCTACATCCTGGAGCTTAAGCTCTTTTAGATATGGTGGATCTAGGCCTCTGAGCACCCTGAAGATAAGGATTGAGATCTTGAACTTGATGTGATATTCTATAGCCAGCCAGTGTCAGGAGCAGAGAGCAGGTTGGATGCTCTCATGGTAGCCTATGTTGCTGAGTAGAAACATGGCAGCATTCTGTGCCAGCTGGAGTTTCCTAAGTGCTGAAGTCACAGAAGTGGTGTGCCGAGTCTTCATTTATTCACTCTAATTTAAGGTTTCGCGTGCCAGTAATACATTTTAACGTTTTTAGAAGGTCTCTTTCTATAAGTCTATAATATATAACTAAACTATTGTTGTATATAAAGTAAATAAGTTTTTTTAAAATGTTTAAGAAGCTTCATTTAAAATTAAATTAAAATGCAGAGCCCCCCCACCCCCGGACCGGTGGCCAGGACCCGGGCAGCGTGAGTGCCACTGAAAATCAGCTCGTGTGCCGCCTTCGGCACGTGTGCCATAGGTTGCCTACCCCTGCTCTAGGAATTATTTCAGGGCAGGTCTCTGGCCTGTGTTATACAGGAGGTCTGATTAGATGATCGCAATGGTCCCTTCTGGCTTTGGAATCTAGGAAATATGAATCCATGACTCTCGTGGTGGACAGTACTAAATGCTGCAGCGAGGGCCAAGAGGATGAGAATAGATGACTGACTGCCCTCTATCCATTGATATCAGGAGAGTGCCATCCATGCCACTAAAATGGTTTCAGTCCCATGTCTGGGCCTTAATCCAGATGATGCCAGGTCTAGGATATTAACATCAATTAGATTATCTTGAATTAGGCATTCGCCTACCCTCTTTATGAGCTTGCTCAGGAGTGGGATGCTGGGCGGTAGTTGGTTAGAACCAATGTGTCCAGGGTTGGCTTTTTCAGTGTCACTTGCCCTGTTGTGAATTTGAAGGGAGAAGAGTTCATGACTCTCTTTCACAGGCCAGGAATAGGATTCTCTGGTCATGCCTCCTGTTGGGCGTCCAGGACATCTTGCAGAGTGAAGGTCCTGACCTCAGAGAATGCAGGCAATCACTGGTGTGGGGGCTTGTTTAAGAAGTCTTCCCAAATCTGTGGGAATGTACAGATCACTTTGTGTCAATGGCCTGTCTTCCTCATTAACCACCACTCCACTACTGCTTGTCTCATCTGCAAACTTTACCAGCAAAGGCTTTTTAAAAATTTTCTTCCAGATCAATTGATGAAACCCTTAACTAGCACTGATCATTGTGTAACGCGGACAGACCCCCGTCTGTCAGCAGGCAGGATTGAACCTGGGAACCTCTGGAGTTTAGTGTACGAGTCTCTACTGCATGAGCTAAAAGCTATGTGGCTCTTAGCTAAGGCGGTAAGCAGACTCAATCTCTAGATGATCTAGGTGCTACTGGAGGGGGACTGAGTGCCATACCAGGCAGGCATGGGTTACAGTTACAGGAAATAAGAACGGCCATACTGGGTCAGACCAAAGGTCCATCTAGCCTAGTATCCTGTCTTCCGACAGTGGCCAATGCCAAGGGCCCTAGAGGGAATGAACAGAACAGGTAATCATCAAGTGATCCATCCTGTCGCCCATTCCCAGCTTCTAGGAACACCATCCCTGTCCATCCTGGCTAATAGCCATTGATGGACTATCCCCCATGAACTTATCTAGTTCTTTTTTGAACCCTGTTATAATCTTGGCCTTCACCACATCCTCTGGCAAGGAGTTCCACAGGTTGACTGTGTGTTGTGTGAAAAAATACTTCCTTTTGTTTGTTTTAAATCTGCTGCCTATTAATTTCATTTGGTGACCCCTAGTTTTTGTGTTATGAGAAGGAGTAAATAACACTTCCTTATTTACTTTCTCCAGACCAGTCATGATTTTATAGACCTCAATCATATCCCTCCTTAGTCGCCTCTTTTCCAAGCTGAAAAGTCCCAGTCTTATTAATCTCTCCTCATACGGAAGCCATTCCATACCCCCTAATCATTTTTGTTGCCCTTTGCTGAACCTTTTCCAATTCCAATATATCTTTTTGAGATGGGGCGACCACATCTGCATGCAGTATTCAAGGTGTGGGTGTACCATTGGATTTATTTAGAGGCAATATGATATTTTCTGTCTTATTATCAATCCCTTGCTTAATGATTCCCAACATTTTGTTCACTTTATGAATGCCTTTGGACATTGAGTGGATGTTTTCAGAGAACTATCCACAATGACTCCAAGATCTCTCTCTTGAGTGGTAACAGCTAATTTAGTCCCCATCATTTTATATGTATAGTTGGGATTATGTTTTACAATGTGCATTAATTTGCATTTATCAACTTTGAATTTCATCTGCCATTTTGTTGCCCAGTCACCCAGTTTTGTGAGATCCTTTTTTAACTCTTCGCAGTCTTCCTGGGACTTAACTATCTTGAGTAGTTTTGTATCATCTGCAAATTTTGCTACCTCACTGTTTACCCCTTTTTCCAGATCATTTATAAATATGTTCAATAGGACTGGTCCCAATACAGACTCCTGGGGGACACCACTATTTACTTCTCTCCATTCTGAAAACTGACCATTTATTCCTACCCTTTGTTTCCTAACTTTTAACCAGTTACTGATCCATGAGAGAACCTTTCCTCTCATCCCATAAGAAACATCCCTGTTCATTGACTATTCCCCATTTACAATCGTTAGGTGTACTATCATAGAATATCAGGGTTGGACGGGACCTCAGGAGGTCATCTAGCCCAACCCCCTGCCCAAAGCAGGACCAATCAGTTAACCAGTTTTTAATCCATTTGATAGATGTCATATTGGTTTGTATACAATGCTATTTTTTAAGCAGAATGCTGTGCAGAACTAAATCTAATGCCTTACAGGAGTCTATTACCTCAGCACAGTTACCTTTATCAAGCAGGCAAGTACTCTCCTGAAAGAATATCAGTTTCACAGCATGGCACGGGACATTTAAGAAGGAAGAGGGCAGTACACCTGTGACTTGTCAGCTGACCCCCAACCGAGCTTAAAGGAAGGCATCTGGGCCATAGAAATGGACAGAGCAGCCTGAGAGTTTGTGAGGTAGAGGCTTAGGTGAAAGCTGCTGGAGTTCAGTCTGGCAAGGGCAGGTGAGAGCTGCCCGGGACCAGGGGACTGGAGGAGGATCCCTGAAGGAAGCTGTAGCTGATGCCTGGGGGAGGCTGGAGCAGGAGATCAGCTAGAGGGGTTTGCCAGCTGACCTCCCCAAGCCAGAGAGCCTGGGCCAGTGGGCTGGAGAGGGCTGAAGGCCACAGAGCAGCAGAGGGAGTTGATTGCTGACTTCTAAGCCAGCAAGCTGAAGCTAAGGGCTGGAGAGGGTTGAAGGCAGGGGAGCTGCAGAAAGGCTGATGTCTCCATGCTGGAGAGCTGCAGCCAGGGGAACAGTGCATGGGCTTGCCTTCTGGGAAGAGTGGATTTGCACTCCAGCTAGAAGGGCTGGACAGTTGACCTGGCAGAAGGAAGGAGAGGACTGAAGAAGAGCCCAGGTTTGGTGGAAGATGCCACATGGGTATGTGGAGTGTTGAAAGATTAGATGTTAAGGACTATGTGCATAGAGAGTGATCAGTGGACTATGTTTTGGGGCTTTTGTTATGGTCTATTTTCCACTATGTTTTTGTAATAAACTGGCCCCAAGGAGGAGGAAAATTGAAGCAAGAAAGCTTGCATGGCATTACTGGGGATTTTGAAAGAGGGACACTGAGGCAGGTGTGCTGGTCTGCCATGGCCTGCTGCTGGAGGGTGCTTCAGATGCTGCCCTGTGACAACCAGGTTGGTTTGACAAGACCTATTTTCTACAAAACCATGTTGAATATCATTAATTATATTTCTACCTGTTATTTCCCTATTTTCTGCTGCCCATGTCAGCATTCTATTATTGTGGCCAGGTTGAGAAGTGAAAAGAATTAGCAACAGAAATTAACAATATTAATAGTCAGTGGAAGAACTAAGACACTCCTTCTGGCTCCCAAGCCCCCGAGGTGCTATAGAGTGGGGAAACTGAAGCACAGAGAGATGTGACTCCCCCAGTGTCACACAGCAGGCCAGTGGCAGAACTGGGAATAGAATCCAGATGGGTGTCTGGCTGGGCCATTGCCCTGGGGACTATGGTTCTGCTGCATCTCTTCCCTGGCATGCTGGATGTGCCATTCTCTTCCCTTTTCAGAGCGCCGCTGGCTTTAATGAGATGGAAGCTCCAACTTCCTCCTATGAGAAGACCAAACCTGTGGAGGCAGGTAAGACACTCGGAAACAACCAGAGTGCCTAGCCCTGGCCCTGCACCTGGGAAGAGACTGTATTCCACGGCTGTTCCTACAAGCCTCCGCAGTCAGAAACTCCGCACCGGGCATGTGGCTGGGGGGTTGTGCGGGTTTGGCCTGCAGGCTGGAGGGGGAAGATGATGGAGTCAGTGGGTTTGGCCTGGGGGGGATGGAGGCACCCCGTTAAGAGGGAGGAGGATCCCAGGGGGGTGCCCTGGAGACAGGGGAGGCCAGTTGGGTGGCGTGTCCCAGCAAGCTGACCCAGGGTGCCTGTTCCTGAGAAGCCATTTCTCTGTGCAGCCTCCAGTGGAGCCAGAAGCCTGAAGTCGCGATTCGAGAGCATGGCCAAGTCGGCTGACGAAGAGAATAGGAAGCGGGTGGAGGAGGAACGAGTGAGGCGCCAGGCCCGGGAGCAGCGGGAGCGCCAGGCAGCCCAGCAGCCGCAGCAGCAGCAGCAGGTGAGTGGCCCAATGCCCAGCCACGGCCAGGGCTGCCCTGTCACCGCTGGTGGGGCCAGGCTCTGGGGTGGCTGTGCGCTGAAGGGAGCACAGCCAGGCTGTGGACACGGGAGCACAGCAGCATTGTCCCCCTCTCTCAGGGCGGACAGGGACTTGCCCAAACCCCCTCAACAAGTTAGTGTTGGAGCCAGGCATCCTGATTTCCAGGCCAGTGCCTGATCTGCCTGCCTCAGGGCAGACTCACACCAGGGTGACCACCCATCCCGAATTGTCTCTGGGACAGCATTTGTCCTGGATTCCCTGCAGCGCTGCTCCACGACTGCCCAAGGCTTGGGGACGGCCCCAGACTCTGCCCACTGAGGGGGCTGAGGTGGTCCTTAGTCCCCCCTTGCCATGAGGGCCCGTCCCTCGCTGCTCCTCCTCTTCCCACAAGGCTCCGGCCCTGACCAGGCCGCCGGACTGTGATAAGAGCTGCCCAGGGATCCCGGGCCGCTGTGGGGATCCTCAGACTCCCCACCTGCCCTGGGGTGGCGTGCCCCGTGGGTGGGGACACGGGCTGGGTGCTGCTCTCGGGCCCCCCACCCAGGGCAAGTGGAGGATCTGGGGCTCCCCACAGCGGCCTGAGCTCCCTGGGTGGCTCTTACTATGGCCCCAATCTGACTTCTGGCCTGGCTATGCAGTGGGGCCTCAGGGGGGAAGAGGAGGGGCAGGGGGAGGGGCCACAGAGGGGGCGGAGCTCCTGCATGTGTCCCGTTTTTGAATTTTGAAAAGCTGGTTACAATAGCAATTGGGAAAGGAGACATCAGCCCTCCAGCACTTGGAGCCCTTTGGGAGAATCTTTCTCTTCTTTCTGAGCCCTGGTCTACACTACAAACTTATGTTGGTATAACTGCGTCACTCAGGGGTGTGGCAAATCGACATAGTTATACCGACCTTTAGAGTTTGTGCACACCTATAGCACTGCAGCAGCACCTCTGTAGTGTTTAGTGACGCAGGTACCTGTGCTGATGGGAGAGCTTCTCCTGTTGGCGTAGGTACTCCACCTCCCCGAGAGGCAGTAGCGATGTCAATGGGAGAAGCTCTCCCATCAACATAGCGCTGTCTACATGAACCGGACTCATCCCAGCACCAGACAGGGCCCTCACCGCTCCCTGATGCATGGACCAGACTCTCTCCAGCACCAGACATGGCCCTTCCTGCTCCCCATGACCCCGATGCATGGACCCGATTCATCCCAGCACCAGAAAGGGCCCTCCCCACTCCCCAGTGCAGGGACTGGATTCTTCTTGACCTCGATGCACAGACCAGAGTTTTGAGTCCACCTTATATGCTCCCAAGACTGACAAACTGGGGGGATGTAGCTAGTAGGGTCCTTCAGGGGTCTGTGCTTATTCCATATTTTAATATATTTGAATATTCAAAATATTTCAATATTTTCATTAATGATTTTGGTAATGGAGTGGAGAGTATAGATGCTTATAACATCGCGGATGACACCAACCTGGGAGGGGTTGCTAGGACTTTGGAGGACAGGGTTAGAATTCAAAATGACCATGTCAAATTGGAATATTGGTCTGAAATCAAGATGAAGTTCAGCAAAGACAAGTGCAAAGTACCACACCTAGAAAGGAAAAATTAAATGCAAAACTATAAAATGGGGAATAACTGGGTAGGTGGCAGTATTGCTGAAAAGGATCGGGGGGGTTCTAGTGGATCACAAATTGAATATGAGTCAATAATGTGATGCAGTTGCATAAAAGGCTAATGTCATTGTGGGTTCCACACTTTAGGAAAGATGTGGACAAATTGCAAAGAATCCAGTGAAAATCAACAAAAATGATAAAAGTTTTTTGAAAACTTGACCTATGAGGAAAGGTTTTAAAAACCGGCACGTTTAATCTTGAGAAAAGAAGAGTGAGGGAGGGACCTGATAAGTCTTCCAATATGTTAAAGGTTCTTACAAAGAGCACTGTGATCAATTGTTCTCCACGGCCACAGAAGGCAGGACAAGAAATAATGGGTTTATTTGCAGCAAAGGAGATTTAGATTAGATGATAGGTAAAACTTACAGGTAGTTAAGTTCTGGTACAGGCTTCCAAGAGAGGTTGTGGAATCCCTGTAGTTAAAAACAGGCTGGACAAATACTTGTCAGGGATAGTCTAGGGTTTACTTGGTCCTGACTCAGTGCAGGACCCTTGAGGTCCCTTCCAGTTCTACATTTCTATGATAAGAACCTCCACTATGTGACCAGATACCCCTTTCCCTCCATAGAGCACTGGGGACTGGTCTCAGCCTTTCCCCACACTGTGGCCCTTTCTGGCACATGGATGGGGGTGGTGGCTTCCTGAATGAGAAGCATTCCTGCTCAGAGGTGCTGGAACCATTTGTACAGTGGGGGGGCTGAGAGCCATTTAACTAAGCTGTAAATCCTGTATATACTGGAAACCACTTCAAGCCAGGGGGTGCAGCAGCACCCCCAGCACCCCTAGTTCCTGCACCTATGTTCCTGCTGAGTGGACCCTTCCTGAGGCTGATTCCTGCAGGTCCCACACGAGCAATGGGTCCATCGCCATTAGGTCCCTTAGTCTCCTGAGTGGGGTTTATGGGAAATGGGACAGGCTCCAGTGAGAGGAGAATGAGGCTTGTGTGTAAACTGTCCCATCGGGAGTAGGAAAGGGAGTCACTCTGGATCCTGTGCAAAAAGACTGAATGGTGCTGATGATCTCTCTCCTTAAAGGAAACCCAGGAGAGTGAGGAGATGAACAATAAGGAGCCAGGTCCCACGCCAGCTCTGGTACCCAGGAGGGTTTGCAAAGAACCAGCAATGCTGCCTAGTCCACAGAGACAGCAGGTACGGGGGCAGCACTGGGTGAGGGCCACAGCTGCCGGGGAAGGACAGCGTGTAGGTCAGAATCGGTGTGTGGGGGCGGGAGGGCTGTTACTATGAAGGGAGGGCAGTGTGGGGAGGGGGTCATGGCTACTGGGCACTTTACGCTTCCCCTTTTGCAGACCAAATCTGGAACTGTACTCAGGGGAGGGGTCAGCAGCAGCTGAATGGGCAAATACCCGAAGCACAGCTGAGGGGCAGAAGAGATTTCACAGGGCAGCACGAGAGGCCTGGAACACTGGGAGAATGGTTCCAGTTCTAAGTGGCTCTGGATACTACCAGATGTTGATAATGCTGGGCTGTGCCCATGTCTCTGTAACAGGGCAGGGAGCCGCTGCAGCAATGTTATGTAAAATGCACACTAAGTCTTTTTGCACCTCAGCTTAACGCTCTGCTAAAGCACAGGTCAGAGCCGGCTTCTCAGGACTTTTCAGGAAGCATGCACAGAGTCAGTTCAACCTCAGGACTAGTGTGTGTAAAATCCTGTCAAGTAGGTGTTGTTAGCTTCCAGCAGCTTCAAAGGGAGCGAGCCACACCACACCACTCTTTATGGCCACGGAACACATTGTGACTAGTGTTTGGAATGCTATGAATAACGTTTAACCAAAAGCTGTTAGGCCCTACGTATACTGGTGTGCCTCATACAGACCTCTCACTTGGTTGCTTTTATATACACTTAAATATAAGGTTCCAACATAATGTCTACGCTTCTATACTTCAACACACACTCACTCACTCACTCACTCACTCACTCACTCACTCACTCACTCACTCACTCACTCACCACCAAGCTTCTCTCAGAGGTGATTTCTCAGTCTTTATGCTATAGCTGTAATATGTAGTGTGTCACTTGCACTCTTCAGAGATACACACACACACACACACACACACACACACACTTGCTGAGACAGATCTATATTGCTGATTTGGTCTGATCTCTGCCCATATTGAATGTAATCAGCTCATGTTTCCTGTTACCATTTCAATGTGCTATGGTATTGCTTGTATAGCAGCTGGACAAGAGACACAATCCTGACACCACTTGCCCCAAATTGCCTTGCTGTAGCCGGGGATGTGTGTTGTTTTTTATCAGCATTTGGTTTAAACTGGCTCAGCCATTTTTAAACCACAGGGTTTCAGCTGGTTTGCCGTTTCCAGCAGCTCCCTTCCCTTGGGACTAGCTTACAAATGGCAGTTTTGCCAGTGGTGAGATTGGCACCTGCCAGGTAAAGCTCATGTCCTGTAGCTCTGCACAGTTCTTGGGCAGCTGCTTAAATCTCTTATTGGGATGTTTCCTTAAAAGCCCTTCTGGTGATGGGCACCATCTGCAGGTAGCATGTAGCACCCCCCTCAGGGATCAGACCCCTTAATACTGGCGACGCACAGACACACGCAGGTCGAGTCCCTGCCCCACAGTTTATACTTGACATGGGTTAGTTTCCCATTCTTCCCTCACTGCACAGCAAGAGGCAGACATACAGGATGAGGAACGGCCCCCTGCACTGCCACCGCGGCCCTCAGACCTGGACGAAGATTCCAGCCAGCTGCATGAGGAGTCGCATGAGGAAGAGGCCATCTATGCCGACAGCGTGGATCTGCAAGGGGACTATGAGGAGCTGCCGGAGCCCTCGAGGGAGTCAGAGGCCATCTACGAAGAGGGTGTTGATACGAGTGAGGACTATGAGGAGATCCCCCCAGAGAGTGCACCCAGCAGCAGCCGGAACATTCCCTGCCCTGGTGAGTGACAGGGAACGAGTCCTGGGGCATGTCTCTAGGGACACAGGTGTCTGTCTGGACTTCAGAGCCAGGCCAGGCAGGCACTGTGGTGCCATAAAAACGCCAGAGAGAAACTCAGCATCATGTTGCTCTGCAGCGATTGGCCTCCCCAGACACCGTGGGGAGCCTTGCTGGGGGCAGCCTGCTTTGCTCTTCCAGTTGGGAGAAATGGTGACGGGTTGGGGGGTAAGCAAAGCACTGCCTTGCTCTAAGTTCTGAGACTAGCTCAGTTAGTCCTAGGCCAGCAATAGATTCACCTGTTCAAGAGGGGCCAGGGCGGGCTCGCACGAGGATGGGACAATGCAGTGTGCTCTGGTGCAATTCAGTGCTTGGTGCTGTGTTTTGCAGGGAGTGATTTCCAGCCATGCCCCAAAGTCTGTGCAGATTTGGTTCATTTCCAGCTGCAGTTCAAAGAACTGATGTTGACCTACAAATGCCTAAGTGGTTTAGAGCCTGCACCTTCCTGGTGTGAGGCCTTCAGAGTTGATACCTGCTGGTTCAAAGGGAGTGGCTGCCAGCAGGGCATTCTGAGTGAGAGGAGCTGAGTGGCGCGCGCTCCCTTGTGGCTCATAGCAGGGCCAGCTCCAGGCACCAGCGAAAGAAGCTGGTGCTTGGGGCGGCCAATGGAAAGGGGCGGCACATCCGGGTCTTCGGCACCAATTCGGCGGCGGGTCCCTCAGTCCTTCTCGGAGCGAAGGACCCACCGCCGAATTGCTGCCGAAAAATGAAAGTTGCACGGTGGAGCTGCCGCTGAAGTGCTGCCGATCGTGGCTTTATCTTCTCCCCATCCCCACCCCCGCTTCGCCGCTTGGGGCGGCAAAAAAGCTGGAGCCGGCCCTGTCTGGTCTGTGGCTGAGGTTTTCATGCCTGCTAGGAGTGTGCAGCCAAATCCCCCTGTCAGCTTTTAACCCAGTGTCCCAGGGGCTCAGAAGGGATGATGGGGCAAGGGGTGGTTCTGTTTACTTGTTGATGGCAAAGGATCAGTTCGATACTGTGGAAGAGGCTCATTTTAACAAACCAAAATAACTAGCACCTTCCTGCCCACCTTGTCGGTACCCAGCACCTGCAGGAGACAGTGCCCAGTGCTGGCCCTGCACCCGTGCAGAAGGAAACAACTGAGAAGAGCCCTGCATCCTGCCAGCCCATGGAGGAGGTGCTGGGCACCGGAGAGGCACCAGAGTGGAGCACATGGGCACTTGTGTGGGAGGTGCTAACAAAGCTGCATCTCAGAGCTGAACACTGAACACTCGGCCTGGGCCTGGGAGCCCGAGTGAAAGCGAGTCTGGCTATGGCGCTTTGGCCCAGCCAGGCGGTGTCCTGGCCTGCTTTTGGCCAAGCACCTGGACCCTCTCTGTTTGGCAGCAGCTAGGACCCTCCCCCTGAGCGAGTACCAGACAGTGCATGGCCCAGGGCCAAACCGCTACCCGTGGCTAGCTTAGCTGGCTTCCCGCTTAATGTGCTGGCTTTTGTGCATTGCCTTGTAAGACACTTCTCTTTCCCATTCAGTGAGAGCTGGGTGCCTGACTACCTTGTGGTAAGTGTCAGCCAGTGCATCCGTCTTGTGCCCTGGCTGAGGACCGAGAGGTGCAGGGAGTGCTCTGTCTGGTCTGGCCCTTTCCCGCAGAGACAACAGCCACTCTGAGAAAGGGGTGAGGCCTTTCCCCAATGATGGGGCCTGAGGTTCAGAAGGGGCGGGGGAGATCACCCCTGTAAACCTGGCAGGGTCTGTGCATAGTTCGGGGCTGCCTCTCCTGAGCCATCCTCTGTTGTTTTCCTGCAGAAGTATCCGAGAATGTGTACGAGGCGGATGATGCTGGGCTTTCTGCTGTGGCTCTGTACGATTACCAAGGAGGTGAGTCTGTCTGCTTGGCCTGGGGGAGCAGGGGAAGGGGGTGATCTGCCTGTATGGGAAGATGTGGGAGGAGTCAGCCTGGATCGCCTGTAGGGGAAGGGGAGGGTCTGCAGGTTCTCCCTGAATAACGATGTGATATTAACCTCCTGCTTCAAGGCCTCAGCCATTCTCTAGCTATGAGGGCACGTCACACTTAGGGTTGCCAACCGTCTAATCACACAAACCCAAACACTCTTGCCCTGCCCCGAGGTCCCGCCTCTGCCCCTTCTCTGAGGCCCCGCCCCGCTCACTCCATCCCTCCTCCCTCCGTCGCTCACTCTCCCCCACCCTCAGGGGCTTGGGGTGCAGGAGGGGGTGTGGGCTCTGGGCTAGGGCTGAGGGGTTTGGAGTGTGGGAGGAGGCTCCAGGCTGAGCCTGGGGCATGGGGTTGGGGTGCAGGAGGGGGTGCAGGGTGCAAGCTCTGGGAGGGAGTTTAGGTGCTGGAAGGGGCTCAGGGTTGGGGCAGGGGGTTGGGGTGCAGGAGGAGATGGGAGGGGTGCGGGCTTTGGCCAGGTGTCACTTACCTCGGGCGGCTCCCAGTTGGTGGCGCAGCGGTGCTAAGGCAGGCTCCCTGCCTGCCCTGGCCCCGTGCTGCTCCCAGAAGTGGCTGACATGTCCCTGCGGCCCCTGGGGGAGGGTCAGGGGGCTCCGTGTGCTGCCTGTTCCCCGAGCGCCAACTCTACAGCTCCCATTGGCCGAGAACTGCAGCCAATGGGAGCTGTGGGCACGGAGCCTGCCTTAGCCCCACTGCACCGCAGACTGGGAGCCACCCGAAGTAAGCAGGACCAGGGTGCTCTGCGCACTGCCCCTTCCACGCGCTGTTCCCAGAAGTGGCCAGCATGTCCCTGCACTGCCCCTGCCTGTAGGCACCGCCTCTGCTTGCAGGCACTGCCCCCGCAGCTCCCATTGGCTGCAGTTCCCAGCCAATGGGAGCTGCAGAGTCGGTGCTCTGGGAGCGGGCAGCGCGCAGAGCCCCCTGCCCCACCGCAGGAATGTGCTGGCTGCTGCTGGGAGCGGCACACAGCCAGGGCAGGCTGGGACCCTGCCTTACCCCCGCTGCACTACCGGACTTTTAGCGGCCTAAAATCTCCTTGTTTGGCTTCAGTAGCCTCCGGGAGGGAGAGCCTGATTCTGGGAGACTCCCAGCGAAACTGGGAGGGTTGGCAGCCCTAGTCACACTGCAATCCAAGACCCGCGGCACCAAGTCTCAGGGCGCGGGTCAGTTGACTCAAGTTAGCAGGGCTCAGGCAGTGGGCCTAAATATTGCAGAGTAGACATTCAGGCCTGGGCTGAAGCCTGAGCTCTGAGACGCACCCCCCTTGCTCAAGGCCGAACATATAAACTGCAATTTTTAGCCCCCCAGCCCGAGCCCCATGAGCCCGAGTCAGCTGACTTGGGCCAGCCATTCCTGTGCTGCAGGTCTTTGATTGCAGTGTAGACGTACCCTTAGAGACCAGAATGAGACCTAATGTGGGGCAGAGTACCCCAGCCCTGCTTCTGCCCTGTTCTTGTGCACTCCTCTGAGGCATCTGGTACCAGCCACTGACAGAGCCTGATACCAAACTAGATGGGCCGTGGGTCTGATCCAGTCCGTCACTTCCTATGGTCCTATGCTGGGATGGGACACTGAGGAAGGGGAGGTGGGGGGAACCACTGGTGTGGGATGTAAGTGGAGAGGAAGGGAGACCTGCCGGGATGTGGCAGTGGCCTCTGCTGTACTCCCCGTGGGGTAATTTCCCCCCACACACACACACACCCTCCCCAAGGTGTCTTTGCCCCCAGGAGCAAATTGCATTGTGCCTCTTTTTCCACTTTCATTTTTGCAGAAGGTGACGATGAAATTTCCTTTGACCCCAATGACACCATCACTCACATCGAGATAGTGGACGAGGGCTGGTGGCGGGGGCATTGCCATGGCAGAGTTGGCCTCTTTCCAGCTAATTATGTGAAGCTACTTCAGTGAGACCTGCCATTGCCCGAACCCCTCTGCCTCTTACTGCTTCAGCGCTTTATGTGTAGCTAGGGCCGGGTTACAGTGAGCAGCTCGGCTCAGCCCAGCACGCCTGCGTGAGAGAGAAACTAACATGAAATGACAAATAGGATCCCGGGGGGCAGGCTGGCCCATGCGGGAGTGGGGGGTGGGTGGGTAAATAATGAGGCATGGGGCCTTTCCCCTCTTGGAGGTGCTGGTTCCAATCCAGCCCCAGCGTGGGGGTACTGGCTGCCTCAGGGGAGTGGGGAATGGGATACGGGGCCTTTCCCTATAGGTTCTCATGCTAGCCAGATCAACCCCTGGCTAGCAATCAGCAAAGTCTTCCGCATGCACTGGCCTCTCTTACCTGTGTGGCGGGCTTAGCCCAATTCCAGGTGCACCTGTATCTGTGTAACAGTAACCGCCCCATGGACGACAGCCATCCCAAAGACCAAGAGCAGAATATGCCATGAGGAACGACGTACTCGTAACACTCCGAGGGGTTCAGCTCAGGCCAGGGTAAGGCACAACGGCACGTAGGGAGGGAGGCTTGAGATTTTGCTGCCTGGGGGTAAACAGGACTTCAGCCTCCAGGGTGGGGAACTGGGAACCTTTCACTTGCACTAATCTCACCAAGTTCTCCTGTGTTGAAAGTGTGATTTTGGCTGTAACGTGCTGTTCCATTCAATGGGAGATGCCTGTGCAGAGGCAGACAATAAAGGAGAATCTTACTAAGGCCTTAGACTTCCTGCCTTTTGTTCCTCTGTCCGGTGAAACTTGCTGGATACCGCGTCCAGTTCTGGGGGTCAAGCCTTTGAAAAGGATATTGGAACCATTAGAAAGGGTTCAGAGAAGCACGAGCCGAGTCTGGGAACAGGCCTTAAAGTGAGACACTAAAGGATGTTACCTAGTTAGTGTACCAAAAAAAGAAGGTTGAGAGGTGACTTGAGCATGAGCTAGAAGGTCTGATAGCAGAGAGCCGTTTAACGAAGCAGACACGGGCAGAACAAGAGCTAATGCACAGGGGTAATAGAACATTTCTTAACCATTGGGACATGGGCCCAGGGATGTAGTAAATTGTCCATCAGTTGGAGTCTTTGAATCAAGCTTGGAGTCCTCTCTGAGTCAGTCTAGTTCAACCACAAGTTTTTGGGCTGGAGACAAGAATCACTGGGTGAAATTCTCTGGTCTGCATTAGGCAGGAGGTCAGACCAGGTAATTGGCCTTAAATCTGTGGATCTAGGGCCAGGTTACCTGCCGCCAGAGGTGGGGGACGGAGTGGGGTGCCAATGGGATGTGAACCCCACGTGCTATTATTAGCAAGCTGCGCTGTAACAGCCCCCCAGCTGAACTGTGTGTGTAACCCCAGCCTGGAGCTGGGGCAGCTCAGCGAGGACTGGCGCCTGAAACACAAGCACTACCCCCACCCAGCTCTCCAGCTTGCAGGAGTGGGGGCAAAGGGGCGCAAGCTGCAGTATCCCTCGAGTGGGGGCCGCCTGCTACCTCAGTACACCTAGTCACCCCGAGGGCTGAGGTGTGGGTGGGGAAAGGGCTGTGGAGGGTGACCAGAGAGCAAGTGTGAAAAATCAGGATGGGGAGGGAGGGGGCAATAGGCTCCTATATAAGACAAAGCCCCTAATATCGGGATGATGCTGATATTATCGGGACATCTGGTCACCCTAGGGCCATGGCCCCACCTACCCCCTCCCCAGCTCCTCGGCATGATTAGCATGTGTCGCTGACCCTTTTATGTTCGCAGTGGGAGAGGGAGGTGCCTTGTGTCCCATTGGCAAGAGCCAGGGCTAATATGGCCCTTGGCACCAAGCCCTGAGCTCCATACTCCCATTGGAAGCAATGTAAAACTGAGTCAGGGCCTAAGTCTAGCCTCCCAGAGCCCTTCCATCCCTGTGTCTCATCCTTCCAACCCCTTTGGAGCCCACCCACCAACCCCAGTGACCACAGCACATGCACCAGTTCTGGGAGCCTGTACTGGGATTTGTTACAGTACATCTGCAGTGTGCCCACCCTGGGGTTGGCCTGTTACACGAGAGAGAGCTGGGTAACTCTCACAGCTTGCCCCAAGCCCAATGCACAACAGGGTGCAGGGAATGGACTGAACTGGAGTAGGGTAGGTGTAATGTGTGAGCCATTTCTTTTGATCGTATACAAAGAAATCCAATACAAGTCCTTCTGTTAAAGAGCAAACAGACTCATGTAATATATGGAGATATACCTATCTCATAGAACTGGAATGGACCCTGAAAGGTCGTCACGTCACGTCCAGCCCCCTGCCTTCACTAGCAGGACCAAGTACTGATTTTGCCCCAGATCCCTAAGTGGCCCCCTCAAGGATTGAACCCACAACCCTGGGTTTAGCAGCCCAATGCTCAAACCACTGCACACCAAGCACCATTCTGGTAGCTGCTGAGCCAGACCCACAATCCCCAGGCTAGGATTCACTAACTACTACTTTAGAGCTATTTAAATACCATCCCAGTAGTAAGAACCCAACCCTGGGGCTGTTTAGTAACAGCTGAGTGGCTGAGTCCCACAAAGCACAGCCCATGAGTGACAGCTTCAGCAACAAGCAGCAGAGCCCTTGGCTATCAGCGCTCACTCCATCTGTGCCAGCACCTCTTAGCTGAGGGTCGCCGGGAGCTTCACAGATATGGATGACTCAAGCGCCTTGGAGTAGCGTAAGGTCCCTGTTCGGTGCTGGGCACAGAGCCACATTGCTACCAGCACTCTTTACAGACACGGGAAGGCAATGGCGTGATTTATTTTGGAGCAGTTTCCCTGCAGTAATTTGTCCTGTCCCCTCGCCTCAGGAACGTCTGGACTCTTGGAAACATTTGCTATTTATTTCTTGTGTTGTCTGCCTGGTGCCCCTGGTGTCGTGTTCCTGTACCAGGGACGGACGGGCTGCAGAGCTTGCATCTGCGCCAGAGGCACTCCAGATCTGCTCAGGAGCTCAGTCAATGCAGTGACAGGTTCGCTTAGAAAACATTTGACACAGGGTGTCGCCTAGTGGCTGAACAGTGTAATACAGTTTAACATTCCACTACCACTGCTCTAGAGGCTCTCGCGGGCAGGGCCCAGTGAGGCAGGGGCACGTCTGTTCTGGGGCAGGGGAGTGCGAATACATCCAGTCAAATGGGATCCATGAAAATTGCTGTAATCCAGCTGGTGCTAAGTGGCAAACCCCACCCCCAGGTTACATAAACATTCTTTCTGGAAGTGGCTAAGGGGTGCCCCCTGTTGGCAGCTAGCCAGATGGCGTCCCAGAGAGGAAGTGGTGTCGGGGCAGTGCTAGGAGTTGGGAAGTCTCTCATGGAAGAAGCTGCCCAGACTCAACTCCCCCAACCCCTTCATTCCTCTTCCAGCCTTGGGTGCCCTGTAGAGGGAAGCAACCTTCCAGCACCCATCTGCCGGGGAGGGGAAGGGAGCGATCGGTGACTCTGCCTCACCCGGCAGAAAGTGTGAAACGATCCTGCTGCCCTGCGATAGCCCAGCCCCTGCTGCACAGAATACCAAATTTTTAAACAGTTATGCTTCTAGCTTTTATGGTTGTGTGGAAACTAAATGAATGTGTTTATCCCCATCCCAAACTGCCTCCCCTGTGGCTCAGACACTCAGGTCCCACAATGTAGTTCTGCATTTTCAATACAAAACTCTGCAGTACCTTGAAATCTGAAAATTATGGAGCAGCCTAAAATAATCTGAATATTATGATAATCAATAGTGAGTGTGTGTGGGAGGAGAGGGGATTTTTGCTGATTGAATTATTTCACACGACAGCTTTTATTAATCTGATGCTACTCTAATGGCTCTGAATCAGTTTTGCAGAATCTAGGGGCTTTGTACAGGACTTAGGTTGAGCATGATGCAGAACAGACAGGCCTTGATTAGCTGCAGGTCACACACTGCTTCTGCGATGTGTGACTCCCTGAATCCACCTTCTGCTCTATCAGCCAGGCAGAGAAGCCTAGCGTTATATTTCCAAACATGTGCAGCAGATTTGCACATGCAAAATATGCAGTTGTGACTGCCCACATGCAGTTCGTGAGTTACTGTCTGTCTATCAAGAGCGTTGAAGACTAGAAGTGCTAAAAATGGCTGTAATTGTTCGTTTTGAAATGCAGCCAGCGGCTAAGGCTGATCCCATGAGTGCTGGCCATTTGTCTGTCTCCAATATCACATGCCCTGCCGTCTGCAGCTGCGTAGTGTTTGCCCATGTCAGGATATTTTCATCTGCAGCGTAAGCGATTCTCTTGAGTTCCAATGCGATGCACATCTCAGAGCGGCAGGTCCAGCGGCGCAGTCTGATGAGCTCTGTCCATGCTCAGCTTGAGGAACAGAGACACAAACCTAGCATTCTAGATTAGCTTGTATCCTATTCCCTCCTTACTTTGCCATTTAGCTTCAGAGACATGGCAGAGAGCCTTGCTAGCAATGGTAGCTGTGAAAGGAGTCCCTCTGCCCCATCCCCGGCTCCTTACACAGCTGCCAAATCTAACAAGCCATTTCCCTTGGAAGTGTGAGGAGGAGCCATCACAGTCAGAGCAGAGCAGGAGTCAGCCCCCAGCTCTCACCTCAGCCTGGACCTCACTGCCTGCCTGGGGAAGCATATTCCCTCTTCTGGCTCCCTAGAGCCTTCCTCAGGGCCCCCTTCACTTCCTGGTTGCGGAGGCTGTAGATGAGTGGGTTCAGCATGGGGGTGACGATGCAGTACAGCGTGGACACCAGGGTGTCCACCCCCATGGAGTAGCCTGCACTGGGGCGATTGTAGTTGAGGTTGGCCATCCCAAAGTATATGGTGACCACAGTCAGGTGTGCGGCGCAGGTGGAGAAGGCCTTGCGCCTTCCTGTGTTGGAGCGGATCCTGAGGATGGCTACCAGGATGTAGAGGTAGGAGATGACGATGAGCAGAAACGGGCTCAGGCCCACAAAGACACTAGCAGCATGAAGCGCCATTTCATTGACATAGGTGTCACTGCAGGCGATCTTCAGCAGGGGAGGGACATCACAGAAGATGTGGTGAAGCTGGTTGGCACCACAGAAGGATAAGCTGGAGGCCATGAAGGTATGTATGGCTGAGTCCAGGAGACCCCAGAGCCAGGACCCCATGGCGAGTGGGACGCACACCCTCCGGCTCATGATGTCAGTGTAGCGCAGGGGGTTGCAGATGGCTACGTACCGGTCATAGGCCATGACGGCTAGGAGCGCGCACTCGGCTCCCGCGCATGACATCAGGAAGAACATCTGGGCCATGCACTCGCAGTAGGAGATGGTCTCCTGCTCACGCAGGAAGTTCACCAGGATCTTGGGGACTGTGACTGACGAGAAGCAAATATCCAAGCAGGATAAGTGGCTGAGTAAAAAGTACATGGGGCTGTGAAGATGGGAATCCAGCTGGATGAGGGTGAATATCATGGAATTCCCCACCAGGGTGACGAGGTAGATCGCCAGGAATACCAGGAAGGGGAAGGCCTGGCCATGGAGAAGGCTGGAGAAGCCCAGGAAGATGAACTCTGTCACCTGTGTCTGATTCTCCTGTTCCATGAGGCCAGTAAAGTTTGTCTGTGGGGGGAGGGACAGGAAGAGAGAAGAGACGGGGAGTGAGTCAGGAATTCAGAGCTAAACCACCTTCAGCAGCACAATTTCACATGCAGAAGGGCTGGACACTTAAGGTATGTCTACACTGCGGTTAGACACCTGGGGCTGGCCACTGCCAGCTCACTTGTGCTCACAGGGCTTGGGCTGTGGGACTGTTTCACTGCAGTGTAGACATCCAGGCCTAGGCTGGAGCCCAGGGATCTGGGACTGTGTGAGGTAGGAGGGTCCCAGAGCTCGGACTGCAGCCTGTACAGGAAGGTCTATGCAGCAATGAAACAGTCCCATGAGCCTGAGTCAGCTGGCACGGGGCCAGCCATGGGCGTCTAATTGCAATGTAGACATACCTTGAGTCTGCCAGAAGCTTCCACCCCCACAATCCTCTGTTAGTTTTGTCCTTCCTGAGCCATGTGTCTTACAGAACGATCAGGTTCCTAGTCAGGATCGGGACCACATTGTGCAGGGCATGTATGCAGGGAGGAGTGCATGGTAGGCCAGTGCCCTGCCTGAGCTGACAGCCTGTTAATTTGTCTAGCTTCAGCTATTCCAGCCACTGGCTCTTGAGATGCCTTGGCCTGCTAGAGTAAAGAGTCAGCTATAGTCAAATATTTGTTCCCCCATGTGGGTGCTACTTTCCTTGTTCCTAAGTGCATGACGTTACATTTGGCCATATGAAGCTTTCCCATTTACCAGGCACTCAAGATTGCTCTAGATCAGGGAAAAGGCTCAACCATCATTCGAGGGCTGGGACTAAACTGGCCTGTACTAAGGGACTCAGGAGCTTCATTTATTTAGTTTACCAAAAAGAAGGTTAAGAGCAATCTCGATTGCCAAGTGTGAGTTCCTTCGTGGGGGGAAATACTGCTAGTAAAGGGCAGCTGGCGGAGAAGGTGTAACAAGAACCAATGCCTGGAAATTAAAGCCAGACAAATTCAAATTCAAAATAAGGCTCCAATTTGAACAATGAGAACGATTGACCATTGGAACAAACTGCCAAGAGAAGTGGTGGATTTGCCATATTATGTCTTCAAACCCAGGCTGGAGACCTTTCTGGAAGATGTGCTTTAGCCAAACACAAGTTGTTACATTCAATATAGGAGCAACTATGGGCTATAATCCTTTGGTCTAATTTTGGTTGTTGGGTTTAATGCGCAGGACCTGTGTGTGTGTGTGAGAGAGAGAGAGAGAGAGAGATATAGGAGGTCAGACTAGCTGATTTAATGATCCCTTCTGCTGTTAAAGTCTACAAAGCAAAGAAAATGTTAGCATGCGTAAGGAATGGGATAGAAACTAATATTGAAACTGTGATTGTGCTGTTATGTAACTCAGTGGGCCAACTCGCCGGATATACTGGGCTCTGTTCTGGTCACCCTGTCTGAGCCAGGATATAGCAAAAACAGAGGCACTTCTTAAATGTGTGCTAGAAACCCAGACAATATCCATTTGAAGGGAGAGTTAAAAGATTGAGACCTTTTAGTTTAGAGAGGAGACAAATTAGAGGGGCTAGATGGTGGGCTACAAAATAATGAAAGGGAGAGAGAAGTAGAGTGGTTGCTTCTGTTCACCCTCTCTTGCAAGAGCCGGTTTCTCTGTTATGTTCACAGCATGCACACGGACAGGTTTAGCTAAAAATATAAATACTTTTGCCGGAAGGCTGCAGCGTAGCACTGCTTTGTCTTAGGCCAGGTCTACACTACCCCCCTAATTCGAACTAAGGTACGCCACTTCAGCTATGTGAATAACGTAGCTGAAGTTCGAAGTACCTTAGTTCGAACTTACCTTGGTCCACACTCGGCAGGCAGGCTCCCCCGTCGACTCCACGGTACTCCTCTCGCCGAGCTGGAGTACCGCAGTAGACGGCGAGCACTTCCGGGTTCGACTTATCGCGTCCAGACTAGACGCGATAAGTCGAACCCAGAAGTTCGATTGCCAGCCGCCGAACTAGCGGGTAAGTGTAGCCAAGGCCTTAGAATTCAGAACAATTACACACAGAACCAAAAATCGGAGAGAAAGGAAATAAGCTGCTCCCTAAGACAGAGAGACACAACACCCCACCTCTGTCTAGCCTGACTGCTGCTCCCAGAAATTTCACCACAGAACCCCTAGCCTGCAAGCAGAACCAGAAAACTCACCCACTCAAGGTCACAGCTTGCAATCCAGCACAGTCCGTAATGCACCACGCTAGGGTACACACAAGGAAACTGAATGCAATCGATTGAAAGCTCAGTAGGAATCCGAGAAGGATCCCACATGTCTATAGATAATGAGAGCATTCGGAGCCACATGAAATAGAATAACACAATTATAAGAGCTGTAAAGCCTCCCACTCAGGGCAAGAGCCGGCCTCTGACTGATGGGGTTCAGAAGAACTTCCTGCTGTGGGGTTGTTGTTTCATTTTGGGTTTCTTGCCTTTTCCTCTGAAGGGCTTCAAGGTTGAGATCTGTAGGGATGAGAAGAAAGTGAACAGCTTCCCTCTCATAACCTAGAGACACTGGGAGGAACAGACTAAGGCCATGTCTACACTAGCGAGCTTACAGCGGCACAGCTGTACCGAAGCAGCTGATCGCTCCCGTAGGAGCAAGCTCTCAGGTCGACATAATTAAACCACCCCCAACGAGCGGCGGGTAGCGATGTCGGTGGGAGAGCGTCTCCTGCCAACACCGGCACTTCTGTCGGTGAAACTTACATCGCTGAGGGGGGTGTTTTTTCACCACCCCCCCGAGCCACATAAGTTACACCTACAAAAGGGCTAGTGTATATATAGCCTCAGTTAGAGCCTGAACTAGTGCAGTGTGTGTGAGGGTCCAGTCAGAATCCAGGGTTGTTACAACAGCAGCCCAGAAACAGGAGAGAAACTGCAGAGTCCAATTCTGTGACTGAATTCATGTTGCTGTGGAAACCACTACACTGTCTTAATGTTGTGTTCACAAGTCTGGCCGGGAGCCCGGGTTAAGGTTCTTTTTCCTTTTGATTTCCCTATTTTTAAAGACAATGCTGGCGTTACAGGGCAGGCAGCCGCACGGGAGGAGATTCTGGCAGTGAACAGCAAGGTCGCTCTCCTTCCTACTCGTCCCGCCCCACAGCTAGCTCTGACGCTAGCTGCACTGTGAGAGGCTTTGCACAGCCGTCCGGTCACTTTCCTAAAGCTTCAGGGTTTCCCAAGGTGCTGGGAATGCAGCCTAGGCCTAGGGCTGGACTTCTGCACAGGGGTGAATTCGCCATCTGTGCTGGGAGAGAGCAGCTCCCCTGCCCTGAGAAACTGTGGCCCCTGCTGCTAGGGACTGTGCAGCAGTTTTGCTCCCATGCGGCTTGGACAGCAAATCACTTTGCTCTGCAATGTTCCACCGGCACAGACATTTCCCTTCCACACCTGTCAACGTGATTCTTCTTTGGTGCAGGTCCGCTGCACGCCCAGGACTTGGGGGGACGCCCTGCTGGATTTCAGCTTCTGCACCCCACCAATCATAGAAATGTCAGGTTGGAAGGGACTTCAAGAGGTCATCTAGTCCAACCCCCTGCACTGGGACAGGACCGAGTAAACCTAGACCATCCCTGACAGGTGTTTGCCCAACCTGGTCTTAAAACCTCCAGTGACAGCGATTCCCCAACCTCCTTTGAAAGACTTTTTCCAGAGCGTAACCACCCTCAGAGTTAGGAAGCTTTTCCTAATATCTAACCTAAATCTCCTTTGCTGCAGATTAAGCCCGGCTACAACACTGCATACCCACTTTAGAGTAATTTAATCTAGAATGCATTTCCCTAGTTTGCTTTTGAGCGTGTCCTTTGGGACTATGTCAAAAACTTTACTAAAACCAAGATTCATCATGTCTACTATTTCCACACGCCACTAGGCCTGTAACGTTATCGAAGAAGAAAATGAGGTTGGTTTGGCATGCTGTGTTTTGGACACATCAGTGCTGGCTTGTCCTTATACCACTGTTATTTTCTAGTATTTTTCCACATAGTGAAGATAAGGTGACTGGTCTATAATTCCCTGCGGCCTTTGTTCCCCTTTTTAAAGATAGGTGCTATATTTGCCCTTCTTCAGGGACCTCACCTGTCCTCCATGAGTTCTCAAAGATAATTGCTAATGGTCATGACATTGTTTCAGCTACTTCCTTAAATACCGTAGGCTGAATTTCATCAGGTTCCGTAGACTTGAACTCTGTAGACTTAAACTAGGAGATGGGGGAAAGCCAACCGCTGCAGAGGAGCATGTGGATCGGACAGAGACTTCTCTTAGGGGAGAATCTAATGATAGAGAATCTCCAGGGTATAGTCAGGAGCAGAGGATGGAAGAGGATAATGTAAGGGCCAGATCAGATGATAAACATTCACATAAAAAAGAATCTAACACATCAGAAAAGGGCAGACAAATAAACAGTGACAAGTTTTTAAAGTGCTTGTACATAAATGCTAGAAGTCTAAATAATAAGATGGGTGAACTAGAGTGCCTTGTGATAAAGGAGGATATTGATATAATAGGCATCACAGAAACCTGGTGGACTGAGAGCAATCAGTGGGACAAAATCATTCTGGGGTACAAAATATATCGGAAGGACAGAACAGGTCGTGCCGGGGAGGGGGGGGGGGAGTGGCACTATATGTGAAAGAAAATTTAGAATCAAATGAAGTAAAAATCTTAAATGAATCCACATGTTCCATAGAATCTCTATGGATAGAAATTTCATGCTCTAATAAAAATATAACATTAGGGATCTATTATAGACCACCTGACCAGGACAGTGATAGTGATGATGAAATGCTAAGGGAAATTAGAGAGGCTATCAAAATTAAGAACCCAGTTATAGTGGGGGATTTCAATTATCCCCATATTGACTGGGAACATTTCATTTCAGGATGAAATGCAGAGATAAAATGTCTCAATACTTTAAATGACTGCTTCATGGAGCAGCTGGTACGGGAACCCACAAGGGGAGCGGCAACTCTAGATTTAGTTCTGAGTGGAGCGCAGGAGCTGGTCCAAGAGGTAACTATAAGAGGACCGCTTGGAAATAGTGACCATAATACAATAGCATTCAACATCCCTGTGGTGGGAAGAACATCTCAACAGCCCAACACTGTGGCATTTAATTTCAAAAGAGGGAACTATGCAAAAATGAGGGGGTTAGTTAAACAGAAGTGAAAAAGTACAGTGACTAAAGTGAAATCCCTGCAAGCTGCATGGGTGCTTTTTAAAGACACCATAATAGAGGCCCAACTTCAATGTATACCCCAAATTAAGCAAAGCAGTAAAAGAACTAAGAAAGAGCCACCGTGGCTTAGCAACCATGTAAAAGAAGCAGTGAGAGATAAAAAGACTTCCTTTAAAAAGTGGAAGTCAAATCCTAGTGAGGCAAATAGAAAGGAGCATAAACGCTGCCAAATTAAGTGCAAGAATGTAATAAGAAAAGCCAAAGAGGAGTTTGAAGAACAGCTGGCCAAAAACTCCAAAGGTAATAACAAAATGTTTTTTAAGTACATCAGAAGCAGGAAGCCTGCTAAACAACCAGTGGGGCCCCTGGATGATCGAGATACAAAAGGAGCGCTTAAAGACGATAAAGTCATTGCGGAGAAACTAAATGGATTCTTTGCTTCAGTCTTCACGGCTGAGGATGTTAGGGAGGTTCCCAAACCTGAGCCGTCCTTTGTAAGTGACAAATCTGAGGAACTGTCACAGATTGAAGTGTCACTAGAGGAGGTTTTGGAATTAATTGATAAACTTAACATTAACAAGTCACCGGAACCAGATGGCATTCACCCAAGAGTTCTGAAAGAACTCAAATGTGAAGTTGTGGAACTATTAACTAAGGTTTGTAACCTGTCCTTTAAATTGGATTCTGTACCCAATGACTGGAAGTTAGCTAATGTAACGCCAATATTTAAAAAGGGCTCTAGACGTGATCATGGCAATTACAGACCGGTAAGTCTAACGTCAGTACCAGGCAAATTAATCGAAACAATAGTTAAGAATAAAATTGTCAGACACATAGAAAAACAAACTGTTGAGCAATTGTCAACATGGTTTCATAGAATCATAGAATCATAGATTATAGGACTGGAAGGGACCTCGAGAGGTCATCGAGTCCAGTCCCCTGCCCGCATGGCAGGACCAAATACTGTCTAGACCATCCCTGATAGACATTTATCTAACCTACTCTTAAATATCTCCAGAGACGGAGATTCCACAACCTCCCTAGGCAATTTGTTCCAGTGTTTAACCACCCTGACAGTTAGGAACTTTTTCCTAATGTCCAACCTAGACCTCCCTTGCTGCAGTTTAAACCCATTGTTTCTGGTTCTATCCTTAGAGGCTAAGGTGAACAAGTTCTCTCCCTCCTCCTCATGACACCCTTTTAGATACCTGAAAACTGCTATCATGTCCCCTCTCAGTCTTCTCTTCTCCAAACTAAACAAACCCAGTTCTTTCAGCCTTCCTTCATAGGTCATGTTCTCAAGACCTTTAATCATTCTTGTTGCTCTTCTTTGGACCCTTTCCAATTTCTCCACATCTTTTTTAAAATGCGGCGCCCAGAACTGGACACAATACTCCAGCTGAGGCCTAACCAGAGCAGAGTAGAGCGGAAGAATGACTTCTCGTGTCTTGCTCACAACACACCTGTTAATGCATCCCAGAATCATGTTTGCTTTTTTTGCAACAGCATCACACTGTTGACTCATATTTAGCTTGTGGTCCACTATAACCCCTAGATCCCTTTCTGCCGTACTCCTTCCTAGACAGTCTTTTCCCATTCTGTATGTGTGAAATTGATTTTTCCTTCCTAAGTGGAGCACTTTGCATTTGTCTTTGTTAAACTTCATCCTGTTTAACTCAGACCATTTCTCCAATTTGTCCAGATCATTTTGAATTATGACCCTGTCCTCCAAAGTAGTTGCAATCCCTCCCAGTTTGGTATCATCCGCAAACTTAATAAGCATACTTTCTATGCCAATATCTAAGTCGTTGATGAAGATATTGAACAGAGCCGGTCCCAAAACAGACCCCTGCGGAACCCCACTCGTTACGCCTTTCCAGCAGGATTGGGAACCATTAATAACAACTCTCTGAGTACGGTTATCCAGCCAGTTATGCACCCACCTTATAGTAGCCCCATCTAATTTGTATTTGCCTAGTTTATCGATAAGAATATCATGCGAGACGGTATCAAATGCCTTACTAAAGTCTAGGTATACCACATCCACCGCTTCACCCTTATCCACAAGGCTCGTTATTCTATCAAAGAAAGCTATCAGATTGGTTTGACATGATTTGTTCTTCACAAATCCATGCTGGCTGTTCCCTATCACCTTACCACCTTCCAAGTGTTTGCAGATGATTTCCTTAATTACTTGCTCCATTATCTTCCCTGGCACAGAAGTTAAACTAACTGGTCTGTAGTTACCTGGGCTGTTTTTATTTCCCTTTTTATAGATGGGCACTATATTTGCCCTTTTCCAGTCTTCTGGAATCTCTCCCGTCTCCCATGACTTTCCAAAGATAATAGCTAGAGGCTCAGATACCTCCTCTATTAGCTCCTTGAGTATTCTAGGATGCATTTCATCAGGCCCGGGTGACTTGCAGGCATCTAACTTTTCTACGTGATTTTTAACTTGTTCTTTTTTTATTTTATCTGCTAAACCTACCCCCTTCCCATTAGCATTCACTATGTTAGGCATTGCTTCAGACTTCTCGGTGAAGACCGAAACAAAGAAGTCATTAAGCATCTCTGCCATTTCCAAGTTTCCTGTTACTGTTTCTCCCTCTTCACTAAGCAGTGGGCCTACCCTGTCTTTGGTCTTCCTCTTGCTTCTAATGTATTGATAAAAAGTCTTTTTGTTTCCTTTTATTCCCGTAGCTAGTTTGAGCTCATTTTGTGCCTTTGCCTTTCTAATCTTGCCCCTGCATTCCTGTGTTGTTTGCCTATATTCATCCTTTGTAATCTGTCCTAGTTTCCATTTTTTATATGACTCCTTTTTATTTTTTAGATCGTGCAAGATCTCGTGGTTAAGCCAAGGTGGTCTTTTGCCACATTTTCTATCTTTCCTAACCAGCGGAATAGCTTGCTTTTGGGCCCTTAATAGTGTCCCTTTGAAAAACTGCCAACTCTCCTCAGTTGTTTTTCCCCTCAGTCTTGATTCCCATGGGACCTTACCTATCAGCTCTCGGAGCTTCCCAAAATCTGCCTTCCTGAAATCCATTGTCTCTATTTTGCTGTTCTCCCTTCTACCCTTCCTTAGAATTGCAAACTCTATGATTTCATGATCACTTTCACCCAGGCTGCCTTCTACTTTCACATTCTCAACGAGTTCCTCCCTATTTGTTAAAATCAAGTCTAGAACAGCTTCCCCCCTAGTAGCTTTTTCAACCTTCTGAAATAAAAAGTTGTCTCCAATGCAGTCCAAGAATTTGTTGGATAGTCTGTGCCCCGCTGTGTTGTTTTCCCAACATATATCCGGATAGTTGAAGTCCCCCATCACCACCAAATCTTGGGCTTTGGATGATTTTGTTAGTTGCTTGAAAAAAGCCTCATCCACCTCTTCCACCTGGTTAGGTGGCCTGTAGTAGACTCCTAGCATGACATCTCCCTTGTTTTTTGCCCCCTTAAGCCTAACCCAGAGACTCTCAACACTTCCGTCTCCTATGTCCATCTCTACCTCAGTCCAAGTGTGTACATTTTTAATATATAAGGCAACACCTCCTCCCTTTTTCCCCTGTCTATCCTTCCTGAGCAAGCTGTACCCATCCACACCAACATTCCAATCATGTGTATTATCCCACCAAGTTTCAGTGATGCCAACAATGTCATAGTTGTATTTATTTATTAGCACTTCCAGTTCTTCCTGCTTATTCCCCATACTTCTCGCATTTGTATATAGGCATCTAAGATACTGGTTTGATCTTTCCTCCCAGTTTTGTCCTGACTCTCCTTTCTCTCTGCCAGTATAGCCCACACTCCCTCTTGTTTCCGACCCATCTCCCCGGTCTCCATGTTCCCCACTTACCTGTGGGCTTTGCTCACCTGTCCCCGTCGAACCTAGTTTAAAGCCCTCCTCACTAGGTTAGCCAGTCTGTTTCTGTAAAGGGAAATCGTGTCTTACTAATCTATTAGAATTCTTTGAGGGGTTAACAAACATGTGGACAAGGGGGATCCAGTGGACATAGTGTACTTAGATTTCCAGAAAGCCTTTGACAAGGTCCCTTGCTAAAGGCTCTTACATAAATTAAGCTGTCATGGGATAAAAGGGAAGGTCCTTTCATGGACTGAGAATTGGTTAAAAGACAGGGAACAAAGGGTAGGAATTAATGGTAAATTCTCAGAATGGAGAGGGGTAACTAATGGTGTTCCCTAAGGGTCAGTCCTTGGACCAATCCTATTCAACTTATTTATAAATGATCTGGAGAAAGGGGTAAACAGTGAGGTGGCAAAGTTTGCAGATGATACTAAACTGCTCAAGATAGTTAAGTCCAAAGCAGACTGTGAAGAACTTCAAAAAGATCTCACAAAACTAAGTGACTGGGCAACAAAATGGCAAATGAAATTTAATGTGGATAAATGTAAAGTAATGCACATTGGAAAAAATAACCCCAACTATACATACAATATGATGGGGGATAATTTAGCTACAACAAGTCACGAAGAAGATCTTGGCATCAGCGTGGAGAGTTCTCTGTAGATATCCACGCAGTGTGCAGAGGCAGTCAAAAAAGCAAACAGGATGTTAGGAATCATTAAAAAGGGGATAGAGAATAAGACTGAGAATATATTATTGCCCTTATATAAATCGATGGTACGCCCACATCTTGAATACTGCGTACAGATGTGGTGGTCTCATCTCAAAAAAGATATACTGGCACTAGAAAAGGTTCAGAAAGGGGCAACTAAAATGATTAGGGGTTTGGAATGGGTCCCATATGAGGAGAGATTAAAGAGGCTAGGACTCTTCAGCTTGGAAAAGAGGAGACTAAGGGGGGATAGGATAGAGGTATATAAAATCATGAGTGATGTGGAGAAAGTGGATAAGGAAAAGTTATTTACTTATTCCCATAATACAAGAACTAGGGGTCACCAAATGAAATGAATAGGCAGCAGATTTAAAACAAATACAAGGAAGTTCTTCTTCACGCAGCGCACAGTCAACTTGTGGAACTCCTTACCTGAGGAGGTTGTGAAGGCTAGGACTATAACAGAGTTTAAAAGAGAACTGGATAAATTCATGGTGGTTAAGTCCATTAATGGCTATTAGCCAGGACGGGTAAGGAATGGTGTCCCTAGCCTCTGTCTGTCAGAGGGTGGAGATGGATGGCAGGAGAGAGATCACTTGATCATTGCCTGTTAGGTTCACTCCCTTTGGGGCACCTGGCGTTGGTCACTGTTGGTAGACAGGATACTGGGCTAGATGGACCTTTGGTCTGACCCGGTACGGCCTCTCTTATGTTCTTATGAACGCATCTAACTTAGCTAAATAATCAGTGACTCTCTGACCCTTTCTTTCCATGCAGCAGAAGCAACAGGATCACTGACTGACAGCCCCATGGGGAAGGGGCTGGGACTGGCTTTGAGCTCCTTCATCCCTGGGTTTCAGTGAGTGATAGAGCTCAGAGCAGAGGCTGCAGAGCGACTTACCCAGCAGGGTGTCCTGTCGCTGGGTCTATCAGTCCGGCTGGAGCCACATGGGCACGGCGGAGAGGAGGGGGTGGCAATAGCGCTAGCTGGGCCCTTGCTGCACCTCTGCCCTTGGGAGTCGGAGAGATGGCAGCTCACACTCGCACCAAATGCTCTGTGAAGAGGAAAGATCACGGAAATGCCTGGGTCTCACCCGCTGGCCTGAGGAGGAGCCCAGCTGCTCCGTGGCACTGAGGCTGGGGCTGCATGGAGGGGGCGGTATTTAACCCCAGGTGAGGGAGCCCGGGGGGACAGACTCTCAAAGGTGGCTCATCGTTAATGACAGGAACAAAGCCCAGAAAAAAACACTCCCCTTCCCACTCCACCCCCGTGGGGCTTCTCGCGTGTTGGTGCTGGAGCTAAGCTGGCTGATTGAAACCCAATACATGGACTTTGTTGACCTCTCCCAGCCCAGGATCTCCCGACGCCAAGCCCCCACTCTTTAACTCCAGCCAAAGGGCTTTGCTGCACATCTCAACCCTCGCATTTCACTCACTCCTCTCTTCTGCATCCCCTGTAACGTAGACCCAGGATCCTGCCTTATCTACCCCACCCAAACACTCGTCCTTACATCCAGCTCCTGACCTTACTGCCCTTCGGATCCTGCTGTACCTCCCCCTGCATAATCCTCACACCCCAGCTCCTGACCCTACTGCTCTTCGGATCATACTGTACCTCCCCCTGCATCACACCCAGCTCCTGACCCTACTGCCCTTCAGATCCTGCTGTACCTCCCCCTGCATCACACCCCAGCTCCCAGCCCTACTGCCCTTCGGATCCTGCTGTACCTCCCCCTGCATAATCCTCACACCCCAGCTCCCAGCCCTACTGCCCTTCGGATCCTGCTGTACCTACCCCTGCACCATCCTTTTTGCTACTGACAACAGCTGGCAGCAGGGTTACATAAAAAATGAGAAAGTAGAAATCCTCCAGGCCTACACTGGGTGAACTGCAGCCCCAGGGCAAGGAGACAACCTGGGTGTAGCCAAGACCAAGCCATACAGGTGAGTGGGTTGAGTGGGGCACGGTTGCCCTCCTTGCATACTGGGCAGCGCTTTGCTATGGGAGCACATAGGGGCCCACTGAGAGCCCATCAGACTTTACCTGGGACATGTGCTGAAGCTGGCCCTGTTGATGAAGAAATCCCTCAGTGGTGCAACTCCCTGGCCCTGATCCCCCTCCTTAAAACTGGTCCTAAGAGGCATTTGAGCAGCATTGTTCCAGAATGTGAACTTGTGACAACTGGCTCAGCCCCTCCCAACCCATTGTGAAATGACTTCTTCGCCTGAAGTCTAGCACCTGACATGGATTGAGCAGCAGAGCTGCATTTCCCCATCCTGTGCTTTTGAAATTGAAAAAAAAAAAAAAGCTCCTGTCCTGAATCAAGACAAAATGTCCATCTTGAGAATTTTTGCAAAACAAAATTCAAAACGAGGTTTGAGCCCATCAAAATGTTTTCTTTTGACCATTTTGAATAATTTTGTTTTGAATTTGACCATTTTTTATTTTTAACAATGTTTTTACTCTCATTTAAATTTAAAAATGTATAGTCATTTATAACCAGAAAACCAGATATTTTTTTTGTTCCAAAAATGTCAAAATGGGACATTTAAACAATTTAGAAACATTTTTTTCCCCAAAAAATTTTTAGTCAAGAAATTTGTTGAAAACTGAGTCTTCCCCACTGAACATTTCACTTTTCACAGAGCGACCCTGGGGCTGAGCAAACCCTGATTACAGACTAAGCCACACCTGATGGGAATCAGGTGCTTCCCATATAAAAGGAGCAGGATGGGGAGGCTCAGGTGACTGCAGCTTTGCCTGGAGGTGCTGCAGGGAGAAGTAGGAAGGTTCCTGTGTCAGCAGGAGGAAGGCAGCAGCTAAGACCACCTTTGAAGGTGGTGCTGGAGAGCAAACAGATTGATCCCCAGGCCAGCAGAAATGGGGATGAAGACTGTGAGGGTCTGTGTTATGTTTTCAAAGCTGTTGTTATTTTTGCACTACGGGGGGAAAGCGAGTGAGACTGAACTAGTGTTGGGGCCCCAGGGAAGTGATTTTTGACTTGTGGTCTTTGAGCTCGTGGAGATCCGCAGACTGTCCGAGAGCAGTGGCTCTGCACCCCTGGCTTGAAGCAGTAACAACAAACACTGAATTCATGGCTTCTATCAGCGGGACCCCCACAACAAAAATTGCTCCAGCACCTGTCTAAGACTCCAAAGGGGTCTGTGCCTCCATTTGAACATTTGTAGGGGCTCTGAAGGAAAAAAGGCTGCAAACCACTGATCTACGGTAGGGTTCCCAAACTTTCCCTCAGGCCCACCTGTGCAGCTGCAAGAGGCCCTGTGGCCCAGCCCCTGCTGCCTCCCAAGACTCCTGGCCCTGCTGCCTGCTTCTCCCCACCAATTGCCCCAAGCTCCCTTCCGTGGCCTCGTGCCCCAGGCCCGCCCTGCTCCTTGCCTAGGGTTGACAACTTTCTACTTGCACAAAACCGAACACCCTCGCCCTGCCTCTCCTGTGAAGCCCTGCCCCTGTTCACTCCATCCCTCCTCCCTCTAGTGCTCACTCTCCCCCACCGCTCGCTCGCTCGCTCACTCCCTCATTTTCACTGGGCTGGCTCAGGGGTTGGGATGCGGGAGGGGGTGAGGGCTCTCGGGTGGGGCCAGAAATGAGGAATTCAGGGTGTGTGAGGGGGCTCCGGGCTGAGGCAGTGGGTTGGGATGCAGGAGGGGGGTGAGTGTTCTGGGGTGGGGCTCAGGATGAGGGATTTGGGGTGCAGGAGGGAGCTGGGGCTGAGGGGTTTGGAGGATGGGAGAGTGCTGGCTCTGGGGATTGGGGTCTAGGAGGGAGTGCGGGGTGCAGGCTCCAGGCGACATTTACCTCAGGCAGCTCCCAGAAGCAGTAGCGTGTCCCCCCTCTGGCTCCTATGCAGAGGCATGGCTCTGTGTGCTGCCCCATATGCAGGTGCCACCCCCACAGCTCCCGTGGTTCCCAGCCCACGGAAACTGCAGAACTAGTGCTTGGGGCGGGGGCAGCGCGCAGAGCCCCCTGGCTGTCCCTACGCATAGGAGCCTGAGGGGGACATGCCACTGCTTCTGGGAGCTGCACAGACCATGGCAGACAGGGAGCCTGCCTTAGCCCCACTGCACCACTGACTGGATTTTTAATGGCCCAGTCAGCGGTGCTGACCGGAGCCACCAGGGTCCCTTTTCTACTGGGCATTCTGTCGAAAACAAGATGCCTGGCAACCATATCCTTGCCTCTTGACAGTGGCAGCTGCTGGCCGGGCAGCACAGAAGTAAGGGTGGCATGCTGGGCACTCAGCCAGCAGCCGCTGCTCTCTGGCCGGCTGGGTCAGGCAGCACAGGGAGGAGTTTCCCTTGGCCATACACCTGTAAGCAGAGTCTGAATGAGCTCTCCCCTGACATCTAGTGATGAGCTGTGGAAGAGGACTTCAGGAACTGATCTCATTTGCATGGGCACACCCACCCTGCCTAGGTGCTCAGCATGATGGGATTACTTGCCCAAATGGTCACTTTTGGCTGGTGTTGGATTCCCAGTCTCCTTGTTATTGGGGCAGGAGTAAATAAAGTGTTTATCCTTGTTGTGTGAATCAAGGGTAGCAGAACTATACTTAGCCTTGCCTGATTGAGGAACTCACCCTCAACTAAACGGCAGTTGCTAGGCAGGGGACAAGGGTTCCAAGCCTAGTGAGTAGAAAGAGGTTGTGGGCCTTGTCTAAAGGCTGTAGGTATTAGCAGACCATTGTCCACTGTGTAATAACAGAGCTAATTTAGACCCAATTGAGAGGTTTGTTACATGTTGCAGAACTGAAATCACTGATACCTAGGCCCAGTATGCATGGGTAGTGAAGTTCTTCTACTAATAGCTGAAATCACTGAGAGTTGTGTTAAGTAGGAGGCTCTGAAGATATCTTGGTGTGGCTAGCAGGGTTGGTAGAACATACTAGAGTAGAGCCCTGCAGAGAGGGGTGGGAGGTGAACTCTGCAGATGCACTGTCCAAGGACAGCAACTGTGCAGAGAAGGGATGGGCATGCTAAAGGGACTTTTGGGTTGCTAGACTTAAGAACCTGAGGGGAAAAGGACACAGCCCAACTTACTTGATGGTGGGTCTTTTGCTCTTGGTTTATGTTTATAAACCCTGTTTGCGGTGTTTCCTCAAATTAATGCTGTGTTATTTCCCTCCTTTTATTAAAAGTGTTTTGCTACACTCAGATTCTGGGCTTGCAAGAGGGGAAGTATTGCCTCTCAGAGGCACCAGGGGGTGGTGTGTAATTGTTCCAGGTCACTGGGTGGGGGCTTAAGCCAGTTTTGTGTTGTATTGTTGAAAAGGAACCCCTAGATACTGAACCCGGCCCTTGTTGCTGCCAACTCTGACTGGCAGAAGGATTACACACCCTCTGACCACCATGCCTGCGAGAAGGGGGTCCTAGGGCCGGGCTGCTGGCTTTGCAGAGTTGAGCCTTGCTGCCTGCGTCTCCCGGCCAGGCTGGCAGCCTCGGGCACTGTCATCTGCTCCTCACCTAGCTGGCAAGGCACTCCAGTCCCAGGCTCACCGGCACTCAGCCGCCCTGCCAACAGCCACAGATCACCGGGTGCAGCAGCTCAGAGCAGGAACAGCTACAAACACTCCAGCCTCCTCCAACTGCCCTGGGGGCTGCCGCCTCCTGGGGTCAGCCCCTTCTCCTCGTTTATCACCCAGCAACTGCACTTCGCCTCTGCTTCCCACCGGGGGTGCTGATCTCCTCCAGCCCTGGGCAGGGGCCATTGCTGGCTGCCACTCTGCCAACATCTACAGTGGGGGGGGCAAACTCCACCCAGGGTGGACCCTGTGGGACTGTGTCATGGCCCACAGTTTGGGAACCCCAGCTCTAGGGGACTGTCCCCCTGTGAAGGTCTTAGGGGACCCTGAAGAGGGAGAACAGAGGGCAGGGTGCTGCAGAGTGACTTCTGGCCATGAGCGGGTGCTCAGGAGGCAGCTGACCCTGTTACACTGAGGAAAAAATGTTTCATTGAAAAATTCCCAACCAGTTGTAGTTAGTCCGAGCGTGAGAGCCCTGCATTTATCCCCCCTCCCTCCCAGCATTCCTCATGTCTTCGCTGTGTTGATGTCCAGAATCCTGAGCCCTTCTGTGGCGGGAGGGGCATTTATTACCACAGCATCGTTATTGCGCATGGATGTAAACATGGAAATAGGCAAACGAACAGATCTGCCTAAGCTTCCCCAGCTGGGAGTGCAGGCCTTGGTGCCACTGCCATTTAGGACTTGCTGGCTCCTGGGGCTCTGGTCTGAGACTCTGGGGGCCCTACCTAAAGGGCTACAACTAAGATGGCTGCCAAAGTTTTCAGAGCCCAGTGCTAGCATGCCTGGAATAAGGGGGCCAATAGAGAGGCTTGTGCCTGGAGTAATCTGGACAAGCAGACCACTGGGCCAGTGACACGTCAGGGCAAAACCCCTTCAAGCTAACTGGGGAAGGAGTAGCCTGACTTTCAAAGAGAGTTTGGAAGAGACAGTGCAGCTTGGGAAGGCCCTGCCCCTGAAGGGGGATTGTGGGGCTCTGAAAGTGACCGTATGGATCAGGTGGCTCCAGCGACCTGCATCCAGAGAGAGACGGCGAGATCCAAGAGCCAGTCAGGACCCCAGGAGATTCCAGACTAGGGAGCCAGTGATCCTGGCTGGAGTCAGGAGAAGTTCCTGCCCCACTTCTGTGTTAGCCAGCCACCCCCACAGTGCTGCAATGCTCCGTCTTAGGGCATGTAACCTCGGCTATGCCACCTGCCTTGGGTGGGGTTTGAAGGCGTTTGAGAGTATCGGGAGGCTGGTAATTGGCTTAATTATAAATTGGTTAACTCCTTCCTTCACCAGATCCTCTTCCCAACAAAGTCACCCCATTTCTTATGATGCAATTTGTGGAGTGCTATTTCTTTGTATTTGTTTGATTTACTTTATTGTCCTCTGCATGGTGGGCTTTATGCTCCTTGCCAGTTAAGAATACTACTAGGAGGGCTGCAAACTTTGTAGCGTCAGTCCGCCACACTTACAGTACTGTCCATTTCCCCCATCTCCCAAGTCTCTTGGGTGCCACCCTCCCATCCCCTCTATTGCAGGGACTCCCAGTCTCAAGCCTGCCAAGGCTTTGGTTTGCTCCACATTTTCCCACCATGCTAGTGGCTTATAGTCAATTACTTGACCATACTTATGGCTGTTTTAGAAAGCTGCACAAGCGACACTATAAAATGAATACTACTTGTTCCCATATTAGAAATAAGGACAGTGCACTCTTGATTATCTGGGGGACACTGATTTTATCTGGATAATCAAGAAGGCAAGAGTAGGGTGCCTCCCCCACAGCTGGGGGCTCATAGTCGTCCTCTTTGCAGTCCTGGCTGGGGTGTCTCTGCTCTGCCCTGCTTACTCCGGTGACAGCAGGACTGCAGATGGCTGCCTGGCTGCTGCAGGGCCAGTGACACCCAAAGGCTGCGGTCCCAGCAGGGTAGAGACCCCTGGCCAGAACTGCAGCCTTCCCGGTGCCTTGCACCTTCAAGGATTGGGTGTCCCTGGCCCTGATTCAGCACCGGGAGGCTCTGCTCCCTCATGCCCATGACAGCAGGGCACTCCCTGCACTGCCACAGGAATCACTCAGCAGCAGGGTGGCCTCTCCCACAGCCTGCGGCCCATCCTCCTCCTCACAGTCCTGGCCAGGGGTCTCTGGTTTAGTATCCGACCCTCTGCATTAGCCAAATCCCTTCCTTGTCCCCCAGCATGAGATACATGCTCTCTGCCGCACACGTCTCATGCTGAGCTGAGGGCCAAGGCAGGGATTCGGATAATGCGGACTTGGATAATAAGGGTTTGGATAAATGGGAGTGTACTGTATTTCCAAGTTACCTTCATGTATTAAAGCTTTGGATGAGTTCTGATTTATGCACATCATTGCTAATTTGAAGATGTCTTTTCAATCTAATTTATTCTTTAATTCAGTGGTAGGGGATCAATATGTGTGTTTAAAAACTGACATATTTTTCAATTTCATCCCGGTGATGGGGCTCACTATGGGTAATGGATTCATTCTGGAAAAAGTGGAATAGGCATAATTATAGTTCGACCCACAATACTATGCACAGGAGGCATAAAGCACAAATCTGGAATAGTGGCGTTACTAGTCAGGTTGCCATACATAATTTTTTTTGGTAAATCGTTACTACACAATACCGTTCATCCATATTATAGGTTACCTTACTGCTGGCCGTTACCGCTTGGTACCACATTACAGGTTAGGAGACAGTAGCTGCTAGCTACTTGTCTTGTTGATTCATGTCAGCCTGGTATGGCCACGGAGAGGAGTCGTGATGTTAAACATCACACCTGCACTTGTACCAATACCCTTTCACAGAACCACAGGCTGTATGGTGCTCTCTAGGTTTGTGTTGCTGAGTGAAACAGCTATGGTAGATCAGGTGCTCCTTGTAGATATTGTCTTATAAATGGCTGCTGTCCATTCAGTAGGCTAATCTATTAAAGGTTGCAGTGTCAGGAGCCGGTATTGATAAAGATACTGTAAAGGGAATACAGACGCTCCCCGACTTATGCAAGCGTTCCGGAACACCTTGCATAACTCGAATTTTGCATAATGGAACATATCTCCGACCATTACGCAAAAAACAAAAACAAAAAACCCCCTCCTATTTCTAGTTTACGGAACTTTTTCCATAAGCTCGGATTTGCGTACGTCGGGTTTACGTAACTCGGGGAGCGTCTGTATCTGTTGAGTCTGACAGTGAGCAAGATTGTTTGGAATAGTGCCTTGATCAGAGTGTGGTGTCACTGACCCCAAATCACAAATGGTGCTAAAGGGAATCTGTTTACGTGACTGGATACATTGCCAGTTTACCAGATTAGTGTGTATCAAAGGCTTTTGTAATTGTTTGTTGTTATTAGGCAATTTTCCCTTTTCAACATTCCTTAATGAACTAGTTATGGTAGTTAACAGACAACTTCTGGAAGCTGTGCAAATAATTTCTTTACCTACTAGTTTCTAAACTGTTTCTGCTGCCTGAGACTTGAAATAATCAATGTGCTTTTTTAATATTTTCCTTATCCACCCTCTTCCAAATAGACATCCCCGATCCAGATAATCCTGAGATGGAACCAACAATTCCTTCTAAACTTTGGAGTCGCATAGTTTGAAAAATATGACTCTGGAACTGTCTCTTGCCCAGCCACTGGATTTTGCGCCCATTCCTGGTATGATTATATCTATTAATGAAGTATACGCCAAGAATCCATTTACTTTACACAGTGGCCAAATTCAGCCATATTCCAATGGGAAAGATTTCAAATGGCAGGTTTATGCTTAAAGTGTACATTATGGCGCAAAGTCCCAGGCATGGCTGTAGCAGTTAAAGCACTGGATGGGCCCAGTTTTACCTTAAGTCATTGTTACCTAATTGTCCACACACACTATGTTGAAAGGCAGTTGACCAGTCTATCTGTGGGTTTATCTCTTTCCTGGCTGGTGGCTGTGGGGGGTCTCTTCACTATGCATTGATACAGTCCAATGTCCTCCTTCTGTGGGGTGCACCCCTAAACAACATACGTTGATTTGCAAGGCAAATTTTATCTGCATTTCTCTGGTTTCCAATAACCTGAATCGTATACACAGATTAACTTAATTTATCCACAATATAATAGAGACCAAGCCATTTATGACACAAGGTACATTGCGGCACAGCGTATGACAGAGGCATGACTTGGTTTTCTACTCTTTGTTAAGCTATGTTTGCTTTTTTGTTTTGAATTTCTTTCCTCCCCCCATACAAATGTCCTTGGTTAGATGCTTTTAAAATCTTTTTTCCATTCCAATGCCTGGGCTTTCAGTAATAGCTATTACCTTTCCTACATTGCTTCCCTCACTTCTTCCTTCCCTTTGTTCTAAAGGGGAAATGTAAGAGGCATGAGCCAAGGGAGATTAATCGAAAAGGCTGGAATTCTGTGAGGGCATTACAGACCCATGCAGAACTGGAAAGCAAAGCAAAGATCTAGAAATTGGAGCAAAGCATTCCAAAGCACAGGCAACAGCAGCAAGTTTAACTGTCCTCATAAGAAGGTAGCATGGTAGATTTCTTTTCCTTTCTACATTTTGAGCAATTTACCAAGGTGCCCCCCACCTTTTTTTTTTTTTTTTTTTTTTTTTTTTTTTAACCACAGTTAACTGTTTCAGGGCCATTTGAAATGCACTTTTAAAATTCTCACTCTGCATTTACCAGCCTAATTTCTTTCTGTGTGCACCTGGCTGCACCTAGTCTGACAATCTCCTAGTCTCCCCTTTATTGTTTCCAGACTAAACAAGTGAAGTATTAAGGTTACCTAGCAAAGCTTTTGATACGGTCTCCCACGGTATTCTTGCCGGCAAGTTAAAGAACTGTGGGCTGGATGAATGGACTATAAGGTGGATAGAAAGCTGGCTAGATCATCGAACTCAACGGGTAGTGATCAATGGCTCCGTGTCTAGTTGGCAGCCGGTTTCAAGCGGAGTGCCCCAGGGGTCGGTCCTGGGGCTGGTTTGTTCAATATCTTCATTAATGATCTGGAGGATGGCGTGAACTGCACCCTCAGCAAGTTTGCAGATGACACTAAACTGGGAGGAGTGGTAGATATGCTGGAGGGTAGGGATAGTATACAGAGGGACCTAGAAAAATTAGAGGATTGGTTCAACAAGGACAAGTGCAGAGTCCTGCACTTAGGACGGAAGAATCCCATGCACTGCTACAGACTAGGGACCGAATGGCTAGGCAGCAGTTCTGCAGAAAAGGACCCAGGGGTTACACTGGACGAGAAGCTGGATATGAGTCAACAGTGTGCCCTTGTTGCCAAGAAGGCTAACGGCATTTTGGGCTGTATAAGTAGGGGTATTGCCAGCAGATCGAGGGACATGTTCATTCCCCTCTATATTGGTGAAGCCTCATCTGAAGTACTTTGTCCAGTTTTGGGCCCACACTACAAGAAGGATGTGGATAGGGTTACCATTCGTCCGGATTTACCCGGACATGTCCTCCTTTTTGTGCTAAAAATAGCGTCCAGGGGGAATTTGTAAAGCACTCAAAATGTCCAGGATTTCCCCCCACCCCCAGCAGAGCAGAGCGAGCAGCTGGGAGGGCTGCAGGAAAGTCCCGGGCTGGACTCAGGAGCAGCTGTGGAGGAGCCGGATCCGCCCTGCATTCTGAGCCAGGGGCAGCTCTCCCCGCAGCCCGGTCTGGCAGCACTGTGCAGGGCCAGGGACCGGGTTTTGTTGTGCTGGGGAGCGCAGCCACGTGTCCGGCTCGGATCGCACAGAGCCCAACACCCTGTTCTGAGCAGCAGGGTAAGGGGGCCAGGGGGCAGGAGAAGGGGCAGGGAGGTTCTGGAGGGGGCAGTCAAGAAACGGGGGGGGGCTTTTTGGGGGGAGTGGAGAAAGTTTTGGGCAGTCAGGGTACAGGTAGGGGGTAGGGTCCTGGGGGGCAGTTGGGGGGGTCTTAGGAGGGGGCAGTTAGGGGACAAGGAACAGGGAGTCTTAGGTAGGGGGTGGGGTTCTGGAGGGCAGTTAGGAGCAGGGGTCCCAGGAGGGGGCAGTCAGGGGACAAGGAGCGGGGGGGTGGGGGACTGGGAGTTCTATGGGGGAGCTGTCAGGGGGCAGGAGTGGGGAGAGGGATCGGAGCAGTCAGGGGACAGGGAGCAGAGGGGTTTAGATTGGTTGGGAGTTCTGGGGGGGGCTGTCAGGGGGTGGGGAGTGGTTGGATGGGGCGTGGGAGTCCCAGGGGTCTGTCTGGGGGTGGGGGTGTGGATAAGGGTTGGGGCAGTCAGGGGACAAGAAGCAGGGAGGCTTAGATAGGGAGTGGAGTCCTGGGGGGCAGTTAGGGGCAGGGGTCCCAGGAGGGGGCAGTCAGGGGACAAGGAACGGGGGGAGGGTTGGGGGTTCTGGGGGGGCGGGAAGTGGGAAGTGGGAGGGGCAGGGGCGGGGCTAGGGCGGGGCTCCTCCCGTCCTCTTTTTTGCTTGCTGAAATATGGTAACCCTAATGTGGAAAAATTGGAAAGAGTCCAGCAGAGGGCAACAAAAATGATTAGGGGGCTGGAGCACATGATTTATGAGGAGAGGCTGAGGGAACTGGGATTGTTTAGTCTGCAGAAGAGAAGAATGAGGGGGGATTTGATAGCTGCTTTCAACTACCTGAAAGGGGGTTCCAAAGAGGATGGAGCTCGGCTGTTCTCAGTTGTGGCAGATGACAGAACAAGGAGCAATGGTCTCATGTTGCAGTGGGGGAGGTTTAGGTTGGATATGAGGAAAAACTATTTCACTAGGAGGGTGGTGAAGCACTGGAATGCGTTACCTAGGCAGGTGGTGGAATCTCCTTCCTTGGAGGTTTTTAAGGTCTGGCTTGACCAAGCCCTGGCTGGGATGATTTAGTGGGAATTGGTCCTGCTTTGAGCAGGGAGTTGGACTAGATGACTTCATCAGGTCCCTTCCAACCCTGATATCCTATGATTCTATGACTTGTTGTTTTTAATTCTTTATTTTGTTCTGTTTCTAATTATCTTTCATTTTGCTTTTCATTTGTGCTACCGTATGACCTGCATAGCCTGTAACAATAAAGAAGCAATGCATTGCCTTGCCTGTTAGTTTTTATCCTTTCATTTTTTCTCAACTTCTACTGCATATAATGAATGCACATAATCATAGGGGTCATTTTTATGGATAGCATCCAGCGCTAGCAAACCACCCCCATGTTCAGTTACATATTTTCTTAGAAAAGATTTGAGCACTCCCTTATGATTTTCAGATATCATTATTGCTAATTGGGCTCTGGCATTTTGTTGCTTTAGTCTTTTGCTTTAACAAATGTTTATGTAGACTCAAAATATGGCATTTTACTGAGAACTGTTTTGCTATCTTTAATTTTTATGTATTATCACCATATGGCATTTTGCTATACCAGTACTATGAGATATAGGTTGTTTTTATTAACAGCAAAAAGAACAGGAGAACTTGTGGCACCTTAGAGACTAACAGATTTATTAGAGCATAAGCTTTCGTGGACTACAGCCCACTTCTTCAGATGCATATGCTGTAGTCCACGAAAGCTTATGCTCTAATAAATCTGTTAGTCTCTAAGGTGCCACAAGTACTCCTGTTCTTTTTGCGGATACAGACTAACACGGCTGCTACTCTGAAACCTTTTATTAACAGGTTATTTAAGGCGTTTCACCAAAATAGCACTATTGTAATCTCTTTCCCTTCTAGGCTTCCCCTGCTGAACTGTTTATTAGGACTTTCATGTTTACAGGTCCTATCTGTATGCGATTACTACCAGATCCTAGTTAATCATATTGTGATTGTCTGCTATTTGGGCTGAACAGTACTGGCCAGTGTTCTCAAGGCTGACTTGCTACTGTTAACAAGGTATAGTCAATCATTTGACTACCCCTCCTACCAGTTTGCTATTAGAAATATTTGAGAGACCCTAAGCTTGGCTATTTGGTATGTCTACACTGGCAGAGCTACGGCGCCGACAGTTACAGCGCTGCTCAGAGAGCGCTGAAGGGAAACCACTGTTGTGTGCTCACACTGACCGCTGCCTGCATAATAGCGTGTTCACACTTGCGGCGCTTGCAGCGGTATTCGGAGCAGTGTACTCTAGGCAGCTATCCCACAGAGCATCTCTTCCTCCTCTGCCACTAAGAGTTGTGGGAAGGCAGAGGGGGTTGTGGGGCATCCTGGGTCCTGTCCCAATCCCCTGTGATGCATTGCATCGCATCCCAGCAATCCCTGTGCTTCCGTCCACATTTGGCACCATCTTTCAATGATTTGTGTACTGCACGTCCTGCCTCTTCGGTCTGCAGGAGTGGATCTTGAACTGCTGACAAGTATGCTGCTCGCTCTGACTAACACGTCACGAGTGGCAGTGGAGTTATTTCTTAAACTACAAAGGCAAGAGCAGTGCGACATTAATCTCACCAAGTGTAGTAGCTACAACATGAGATTGCTTGTGGCATTCACGGAGGTGCTGACCACAGTGGAACACCACTTTTGGGCTCGGGAAACGACCACTGAATGGTGGGATCACATCGTCATGCATATCTGGGATGACGAGCAGTGGCTGCAGAACTTTCGGATGAAGAAAGCCACATTCCTGGGACTGTGTGATGAGCTCGTCCCAGCCCTGCGACGCAAGGACATGAGAACGAGAGCTGCCCTGTTGTTGGAGAATCATAGAACTGGAAGGGCCCTCAAGAGGTCATCTAGTCCAGTTCCCTGCAGTCAAGGCAGGACTAAGTATTATCTAGATCATCCTTGACAGGTGTTTGTCTAACCTGCTCTTAAACATCTCCAACGATGGAGATTCCACAGCTTCCCTAGGAAATTTATTCCAGTGCTTAACCACCCTGAAAGTTAGGAAGTTTTGCAATCTAAACCACCCTTGCTGCAATTTAAGCCCGTTGCTCCTTGTCCTATCCTCAGAGATTAAGAACAATTTTTCTCCCTCCTCCTTGTAACAACCTTTTATGTACTTGAAAACTGTTCTCATGTCCCCTCTCAGTCTTTTCCAGACTAAACAAACCCAATTTTTTCAATCTTCCCTCATAGGTCATGTTTTCTAGACCTTTAATCGTTTTTGTTGCTCTTCTCTGGATTTTCTCCAATTTGTCCACATCTTTCCTGAAATGTGGCACCCAGAACTGGACACAATACTCCAGCTGAGGCCTAATCAGTCCAGAGTAAAGTGGAAGAATTACTTCTCGTGTCTTGCTTAGAATACTCCTGCTAATCCATCCCAGAAGGATGTTTGCTTTTTTTGCAATAGCGGTACACTGTTACCTCATATTTAAGTATCAGAGGGGTAGCCATGTTAGTCTGAATCTGTAAAAAGCAACAGAGGGTCCTGTGGCACCTTTAAGACTAACAGAAGTATTGGGAGCATAAGCTTTTGTGGGTAAGAACCTCACTTCTTCAGATGCAAGACTAAAGAAGTGAGGCTCTTACCCATGAAAGCTTATGCTCCCAATACTTCTGTTAGTCTTAAAGGTGCCACAGGACCCTCTGTTGCTTTTTACTAAAGTCTAGGTATACCACATCCACAGCTTCTCCCTTATCCACAAGACTCGTTATCCTATCAAAGAAAGCTATCAGATTGGTTTGACACTGTCAAGGCTGCTTCCCCACTCTGAATTTTAGGGTACAAATGTGGGGGCCTGCATGAAACTTCTAAGCTTAACTACCAGCTTAGATCTGGTCCGCTGCCACCACTCCCAAAGTGCTAATTCCCTTCCCTGGGGAGCCTTGAGAGACTCTTCACCAATTCCCTGGTGAATACAGATCCAAACCCCTTGGATCTTAAAACAAGGAGAAATTAACCATCCCCCCTCCTTTCTCCCACCAACTCCTGGTGGATCAAGATCCAACCCCCTTGGATCTAAAAACAAGGAGAAATTAACCATCCCCCCTCCTTTCTCCCACCAACTCCTGGTGGATCAAGATCCAACCCCCTTGGATCTAAAAACAAGGAAAAATCAATCAGGTTCTTCAAAAGAAGGCTTTTAATTAAAGAAAAAGGTAAAAATCATCTCTGTAAAATCAGAATGGGAAATAACTTTACAGGGTAATCAAACTTAAAGAGCCCAGAGGACCCCCCTCTAGCCTTAGGTTCAAAATTACAGCAAACAGAGGTAAACACCCTAGTAAAAGGTATATTTACAAGTTGAGAAAACAAAGATAAAAACTAACACGCCTTGCCTGGCTGTTTACTTACAAGTTTGAAATATGAGAGACTTATTCAGAAAGATTTGGAGAGCCTGGATTGATGTCTGGTCCCTCTTAGTCCCAAGAGCGAACTCCCCCAAAACAAAGAGCACAAACAAAAGCCTTCCCCCCCCACCAAGATTTGAAAGTATCATGTCCCCTTATGGGTCCTTTGGGTCAGGTGTCTGCCAGGTTACCTGAGCTTCTTAACCCTTTACAGGTAAAAGGATTTTGGAGTCTCTGGCCAGGAGGGATTTTATAGTATTGTACACAGGAGGGCTGTTACCCTTCCCTTTATAGTTATGACAGACACGATTTGTTCTTTACAAATCCATGCTGGCTATTCCCTATCACCTTACCACCTTCCAAGTGTTTGCAGATGATTTCCTTAATTACTTGCTCCATTATCTTCCCTGGCACAGAAGTTAAACTAACTGGTCTGTAGTTTCCTGGGTTGTTTTTATTTCCCTTTTTATAGATGGGCACTATATTTGCCCTTTTCCAGTCTTCTGGAATCTCTCCCATCTCCCATGATTTTCCAAAGATAATAGCTAGCGGCTCAGATACCTCCTCTATTAGTTCCTTGAGTATTCTTGTGTAATTACATACTTGTGTAATTTGTTTATATTCATCCTTTGTAATTTGATCAAGTTTCCACTTTTTGTAGGACTTTTGTTGTTGTTGTTGTTTTAGTTTTAGAGCATTGAAGATCTCCTGGTTAAGCCAGGGTGGTCTCTTGCCATACTTCTTATCTTTCCTACGCAGTGGGATAGTTTGTTCTTGTGCCCTTAATAATGTCTCTTTGAAAAACTGCCAACTGTCTTCAATTGTTTTTCCCCTTAGACTTGCTTCCCATGGGATTTTACCTACCAACTCCCTGAGTTTGCTAAAGTCGCCTTCTTGAAATCCATTGTCTTTATTGTGCTGTTCTCCCTCCTACCATTCCTTAGAATCATGAACTCTACTATTTCATGATCACTTTCACCCACGTTGCCTTCCACTGTCAAATTCTCAACCAGTTCCTCCCTATTTTTCAAAATCAAATCTAGAACAGCCTCCCCCCTAGTAGCTTTCTCTGCCTTCTGAAATAAAAAATTGTCTCCAATACATTCCAAGAACTTGTTGGATAATCTGTGCCCTGCTTTGTTATTTTCCCAACAAATGTCTGGGTAGTGGAAGTCCCCCCATCACCACCAAGTCCTGTGATTTGGATGATTTTGTTAGTTGTTAAAAAAAAGCCTCATCCACCTCTTCTTCCTGGTTTGGTGGTCTGTAGTAGACCCCTACCATGACATCACCCTTGTTTTTTACCCCTTTTATCCTTACCCAGAGACTTTCAACAAGTCTGTCTCCTATTTATATCTCAACCTCAGTCCAAGTGTATACATTTTTAATATATAAGGCAACACTTCCTCTTTTTTTCCGTCTGTCCTTCCTGAGCAAGCTGTATCCTTCTATACTAATATTCCAATCATGCATATTATGCCACCAAGTCTCTGTGATGCCAACTATGTCATAGCTGTGTTTATTTACTAGCATTTCGAGTTCTTCCTGCTTATTCCCCACTGTGGAAGCTGGCTACTCCAGACTGCTACCGATTGGTCGCTAACCAGTTCGGAATGGGAAAGTCAACTGTTGGACTTGTGTTGACAGAAGTGTGCAGGGCCATTAATCACATCCTGCTCTGAAAGACCCCGACTCTGGGCAACGTGCTTGACATTGTGGATGGCTTTGCACCAATGGGCTTCCCTAACTGTGGACAGGCGATAGATGGCATGCATATTCCAATTCCAGCACCAGATCACCTAGCCACCGAGTACATTAATCAGAAGAGGTATTTCTTCTCCAGGCACTTGTGGATCACTGTGGGCATTTCACGTACATTAACGCAGGCTAGACTGGAAAGGTGAATGACACACGCATCTTTCGGAACACTGGCCTGTTCAGGAAGCTGCAAGCAGGGACTTTCTTCCCAGAGCAGAAGATCACCATAGGGGAAGTTGAAATGCCCATTGTGATTCTAGGAGACCCCGCCTACCCCTTAATGCCATGGCTTATGAAGCCATTCACAGGGCACGTTGACAGAAGCAAGGAACGGTTCAACAGGCTGAGCAAATGCAGAATGACTGAGTGTGCATTTGGTCATTTAAAGGCCCGCTGGTGCTGCCTATTTGAGCGTCTGGACCTTTTTTTTTTTTTTTAATGGAGATATCCTATCTCTTCGCAGTGGAGGTAGGGTTGCCACCGAGTATCGCATCCAGCTCTTTGTAGAACCGGCAGCTTGTGGGCACAACACCAGAGCAGTGGTTTGCCTCCCGTGCCTTGTGGTAGGCATTCCTCAGCTGCTTCACTTTGACCCTGCACTGCAGTGTGTCTGGTCATGGCCCCTTTCTGTCATGCATCATGAAATCTGTCCGTAGGTGTCATAATTCTTATGGCTGGAGCACAGCTGGGACTGGACAGCCTCCTCAATCCAAATTCTGATGAGGTCCAGCAGGAATTAAAGGGGTGGGGATGATGGTTGGTCACCTGGGGGCAGGGCAGTAGAGTTCAAATCGATGACCAGAGAGGCGAAAACAGGCATTGTGGGACACCTCCTGGAGGCCAATCGCAGTGCTGTAATCACCAGGGTGTCTACGCTGGCACCGTGGTACTGTAGCCCCAACGCAGAAAGCTGTACGCCTCGTCGGGGTGGCTTTTTTTTTTTTATATACAGTGCTGTAACGGCACTGTTTCTGCACACTAAGTAGCTTGGCAGTGTGTACACCTCAGGAGTTACACCGCAGAAAGCTGTTTTACTGAGCAGAAACTTGCCAGTGTAGACAAGGCCTTAGTTCGGGCTTGTCTATACTGGCATGTTACAGCGCTGCAACTTTCTAACTCGGGGTGTGAAAAAAACACACACCCTGAGCACTGCAAGTTTCAGGGCTGTAATGTGCCAATGTAGACAGTGCCCCAGCGCTGGGAGCTATGCCTCTCATGGAGGTGGGTTTTTTAGAGCGCTGGGAGAGCTCTCTCCCTCGGCTCTGACGCGACTATGCAAGCCACATTAAAGCGTTGCCGTGGCAGCACTTTAACGTTGCCAGTGTAGACGTGCCCTTAGTTTTAGGCAAAGACAAAGCAGGACCCCAGGAAAAAGAAGTGATCACTTCCTGGGAAGAAGTCTTACTGTGTTCACCTTACAGAAAGGGTCTGCTTCCAAAATATTGATCTATTTATAAATGTAAACTAGGCCTGTGCGTATCCTTTATTTCTAATAGACCTGTGTAAAAGCTAGTAAACAACTTGTCACCCAAGACTCAACCCATTAGTTTATATTCATTCCTTATTTTGTTTTTCTGTACCTTCCTTATCTTTGGTTTGGATACCACATTCCAGGTGTCAATGAGCCATGGAAGCCCCTCTTAACTATACCAGGACATACTATTCTTATCTTGTTTCTGACAGGTTTTGTATCCTGTGCCAAGGACAGATATCAGCTGTGCAAAGTGTCATGGGCTACACCTTAGTGTGAATGAACAGCATTCTGGGAAAAGCATATTCCTTGTTATACAACTTGACATAACTACCCAATATTCATGTAGGATATAAAATATACAATATTAATGTTATGCTTGTAATGTTTATTAGTGTGGTGTGCCATACACACCAATATAGATTGACTAACATGTGGGTGTCCCCCATTGTTGGCACTCTGTGTGCTCCTCATTCTCCCCTCTCCCCATACAATATTCCCCCAATTTCCACCCCCCACCAGGAGTTCTGTGTGCCCCATTCCTCCTCTTCCTCCCCACCACCCCTGCCATGGGAGGGACTGTGTGCATGACCCTATTCCCCCCCACCCCCTCCACCTACCATTATTTTTCTGTCTGGGAGTTAAGTCATTGAGGGTGTTAATACATTAAGCTCTGTTGAGAGGATAGGCAGAGATGAGATAGGCATATTGTTGTTTTGCATGTCATTAATGGGTTCCAGCAACCAGTTGTTTGATCTATAGACAATTTCAGAAGTGCTTGACGACATGGGTGTGATGAAGAGCTGGCAGGGGCTTCAAGTTCCCTTATTTTCCCCTTTCAGTTTTCCAATTTCCCCTCAAATGAATAGGGTTCTTTTCATTGATGCCTAGCATATTTCCTGAAATTTTTGGATTGATTGGATGCCGCATTCAAAAGCTATTACGTTACAGAAAGACAGAAATGTCATTGAGTGTAAGGCCTTCACAAGCTTAGTCAATCGCTGGTTTTTCTCAAGGAATAGTACCGCTGTACATCTGGTGTAGTGAGGAGTCACTTTGAGTGGAGGCATAAAGAAAAAGGACCCAACTGAAGTGAGGAGAGAGAGAGAAGCAACTCCAAATACTGCTGATACTAATCATCTGGGTGAGAAGGAAGGAGGTTTAAGCCACACCTCAGAGAGGGGCTATTTAGGCAAAACCTCAACACAGATTCTACTCCTGCTGCATCTTGCAGTGATGTAATCAGGCTTGATTGTCATGGAAACTAACATGGGGAGAGAAATTCTGGTGTATGTATCTTAGAATCATCCATGTTAGTAAGGAAATGCACTGCTAGAGCACATGTATTAGCAGGAGTGTTATAAGCAAGCAAGGAGAAGTAATTCTTCTGCTCTACTCAGTTCTGATCAAGCCTCAGCTGGAGTATTGTGTCCGGCTCTGGGTGCCACAGGAAAGATGTGGGCAAACTGGAGAAAGTCCAGAGGAGAGCAACAAAAATGTTTAAAGGTCTATAAATGTGACCTACAATGAAAGATTTTAAAAATTGGGTTTGTTTAGTCTGGGGAAGAGAAGACTGAGGGGGGACATAAATCTTCAAGTTCATAAAAGGCTGTTATAAAGAGGAGGGTGATAAATTGTTCTTCTTAATCACTGAGGACAGGACAAGAAGTAATGGGCTTGCGTTGTGGCAAAGAAGATTTAGGTTAAACATTGGGGAAAACTTCCTAACTGTCAGGGCAGCTAAGCACTGGAGCAAATTACCTAGGGAGGTTGTGGAATCTCCATCACTGGAGATTTCTAAGAACAGGTTAGACAAAATACCTGACAGAGATGGTCTAAAACACTTAGTCCTGCATCAATGCAGGGGACTGGACTAGATGACCTATTGAGGTCCCCTCCAGTCCTACATTTCTATGATTCTATGTAATTTTGTGCTGCCTGATGGCGTCAGAGTGCTGGGGTACACCCAACCTTCTCAGATACTCAGCACCTGGTGTACCTGGAGCTGTCTAGGTGGTATTCCTCCCATTGCTATAGTATCTGACCACCTTGCTAAATCCATTAATGTATGCCGCACATACCCCTGAGAAGTAGGTGAGTACTATCCCTATGTTACTGTTGAGGGACTGAGGCATTGAGAGAGAAAGTGACTTGGCCTAGGCCACATAGTGAGTCAGTGGCATAGGTTGGAATTGCACTCAGGTCTCCTGAGTCACTACCAGGGACTTAGGCCCGCACCACAAGACCAGCCTGCCTCTTGGGAGGCCTTATAGACCGGAGCACCTGGTGGATCCTAGTAAGAACTCTCACACACGTGGCTGAAATTAAAAGATCCTTTAGTGGGGCTGGAAGAGAGGCATGGCTGCGAATACCTTTTAGTCCATTTCAATCAAGAATGAACACAGCCATTCCTAGCTCAGCCCCTAGGGCAGCCCAGTTGAGGGTAACAGAGCTAACCAGGCTCCTCAGGACGCGTGTCTAGATGCCCCTTCTAGTCTTTTGTCTGCTAGAGGCAATTAGGCATTGGCCTGTAGGGCTTACTGGCCAGGGCTCCAGCCTCTAGTCTGTCTTGTCAGGGGCTCCTCCACTTTCTTCTCCTCTCATCCAATTGTATGTAAGAATTTCCAGGCTAGGTCAATGCTTGGGAATGCAGCCCAAAGCTGGTGGTAAACTCCATCTAAGGCTAAATACCGGCACGAGACCGATAGTCATCAGGCTAGGTCAGTGAGACTGGCATAGGATTGGCTCTAGCTTTTAACATGGAGGCGCTCTGATGCTTTTGTCGTCGTTGTATTCTTATCGGTTTCTCTTGATCCAGTTAGTCATTTGACTTAACGTGGGGTGAGAGGTGGGATCACAACCAGGTCTTTGCAGTTACTTGGAACGTGGCCAAACTTTCCCCATCCTGGTTCCCAGGATAATGGGTGAGTCCTTCCACTGCACTTCATCTGAACAAATCTTATCCACTCTGAAGAGCAGATCCTGCCTGATCAGCCTGGCAAAGGGATGCAGCCCTGGGTTACAGCGCTGGCCATTAGAAAGGGATAGAACTATTGGTGGGCTCTAATGGTAGGCGGCATGTTTGTTGCTTTATGAGCAGTTAGGAAGTGGGCATTGGGAATGTAGGCGAGCTGTGTGAGCCCCACACATCTCTGGTGTCGGCTGGGGCCCTGGAGAGCAGCAGGGAGCCTCCAGGAACACAAGGATCCCAAAGGGAGACAACTTCAGCAAAACTGGTAAATTCTACCAATGTGGCTGTGCACAATTCTGCATAGCTCCCACTTCTTGGTTGGAGAGCAGAGTGAAGGCTAGACTCAGCTGGTGGAGCTGAATTTCAGTGGAGATTGGATCCGTGGGCTGGTGCTGTGTAACCCACAAACCCAGGCCTCAGCAAACAGCAGAAAGAAGAGTCAAACAGCAGGGAAGATGATTATTTATTATTGCAGCAGTGTGTATGGGCCCCACCAGGGACTGAAGCCCACTGTGCCAGGCAGATGACAGAGACATAAATCCTGCACCCCAGACTGCATCTCAAGGAGCAGCTAACTTATTCTAAAGAAAAGAGGTTTTCTTTAACATAAATATAAGAAAACATTTCCCTTGGAAGTGTGAGGAGGAGCCATTACAGTCAGAGCAGAGCAGGAGTCAGCCCCCAGCTCTCACCTCAGCCTAGACTTCACTGCCTGCCTGGGGAAGCATATTCCCTCCTCTGGCTCCCTAGAGCCTTCCTCAGGGCCCCCTTCACTTCCTGGTTGCGCAGGCTGTAGATGAGTGGGTTCAGCATGGGGGTGACGATGCAGTACAGCGTGGACACCAGGGTGTCCACCCCCATGGAGTAGCCTGCACTGGGGCGATTGTAGTTGAGGTTGGCCATCCCAAAGTATATGGTGACCACGATCAGGTGTGCGGCGCAGGTGGAGAAGGCCTTGCGCCTTCCTGTGTTGGAGCGGATCCTGAGGATGGCTACCAGGATGTAGAGGTAGGAGATGACGATGAGCAGAAACGGGCTCAGGCCCATGAAGATACTAGCCAGATGGAGTGTGACCTCATTGACATAGGTGTCACTGCAGGCGATCTTCAGCAGGGGAGGGACATCACAGAAGATGTGGTGAAGCTGGTTGGCGCCACAGAAGGATAAGCTGGAGGCCATGAAGGTGTGTATGGCTGAGTCCAGGAGACCCCAGAGCCAGGACCCCATAGCGAGTGGGACGCACACCCGCCGGCTCATGATGTCAGTGTAGCGCAGGGGGTTGCAGATGGCTGCGTACCGGTCATAGGCCATGACGGCTAGGAGCGCGCACTCGGCTCCCGCGCATGACATCAGGAAGAACATCTGGGCCATGCACTCGCAGTAGGAGATGGTCTCCTGCTCACGCAGGAAGTTCACCAGGATCTTGGGGACTGTGACTGATGAGAAGCAAACATCCAAGCAGGATAAGTGGCTGAGTAAAAAGTACATGGGGCTGTGAAGATGGGAATCCAGCTGGATGAGGGTGAATATCATGGAATTCCCCACCAGGGTCACGAGGTAGATCACCAGGAACACCAGGAAGAGGAAGGCCTGGCCATGGAGAAGGCTGGAGAAGCCCAGAAAGATGAACTCTGTCACCTGTGTCTGATTCTCCTGTTCCATGAGGCCAGTAAAGTTTGTCTGTGGGGGGGAGGAACAGGGAGAGAGAAGAGATGGGAGTGAGAGTCAGGAATTCAGAGCTAAACCACCTCCTTCCAGCAATGAGACTGTGATTTCACATGCAGAAAAGATGGAAACTCAAAATGCTACCTGTTGTCCCTTATGTGTATGTAAGTCTGACTACGAGAGGATCACATTGTGAAAGGTATGGCAGTTTCCTGCAGTATCATTGGGAGATCTTACTGTATTAAGTATATGTATCATTGCAGGCCAGATGTCTGTAATTCCATGAGAGAAGGTGACTGCAGTCCCCCAGAACAAAGACAGTGTGTGTATGGGGAGGCGATTAGGCCAATTCACTCAGGTTATATCACCTCCTGGAGAGGCTCATATATATTGGTTCAATCTGGATTCTCCAGAGACCAAAAAAGAAAGGACTTTTGGATAAATAGTCAGTTAAAACTCAGGCTCAGTACGATCTTCCTGATCAGCAAATGGAAAGGACATTCTGACCAAGGGGGGCCCCAAACCTTCCTGGGAAGGGTTGGAAGAATTTTGGCCTACAAAGGCCATGTCACACTCATGGATGACTTCTGGTAAGCTTATTAGCATGCATATGGGAACTTTTATTGTTTTTGTGTTTTCTCTAATGCTATCACATTTTCAATAAATGAGTTTACTTATAAAGGACTGTGTGGTAACTTTTTTATAACTGGGTAATTACACTGTTCATAGTTTTTGGGGAGAGAGCAAAATAAATGCTGGCCTACTTAGGTAGACTTGCTGGGGAATTCACAGTGCAGGCAGGGAACTGTGCAGCCTCGGAAAACCCTAGTCAGGAGGGAGAGAGAATCCTAGAATATTAGGGTTGGAAGAGACCTCAAGAGGTCATCTAGTCCAACCCCCTGCTCAAAGCAGGACCAACAGCAACTAAATCATCCCAGCCAGGGCTTTGTCAAGCCGGGCCTTAAAAACCTCCAAGGACGGAGATTCTACCACCTCCCTAGGTAACCCATTCCAGTGCTTCACCACCCTCCTAGTGAAATAGTTTTTCCTAATATCCAACCTAGACCTCCCTCACTGCAACTTGAGACCATTGCTTCTTGTTCTGTCATCTGCTACCACTGAGAACTAGATCCATCCTCTTTGGAATCCCCCTTCAGGTAGCTGAAAGCAGCTATCAAATCCCCCCTCATTCTTCTTTTCTGCAGACTAAACAATCCCAGTTCCCTCAGCCTCTCCTCGTAAGTCCTGTGCCCCAGCCCACTAATAATTTTTGTTGCCCTCCGCTGACTCTCTCCAATTTTTCCACATCCTTTCTGTAGTGTGGGGCCCAAAACTGGACTCAGTACTCCAGGTGTAGCCTCACCAGTGTCGAATAGAGAGGAATAATCACTTCCTCAATCTGCTGTCAATGCTTCTACTAATGCAGCCCCATATGCCGTTAGCCTTCTTGGCAACGAGGGCACACTGCTGACTCATATCCAGCTTCTCATCCACTGTAATCCCCAGGTCCTTTTCTGCAGACCTGCTGCTTAGCCAGTCGGTCCCCAGCCTGTAGCAGTGCATGGGATTCTTCCGTCCTAAGTGCAGGACTCTGCACTTGTCCTTGTGGAACCTCATCAGATTTCTTTTGGCCCAATCCTCCAATTTGTCTAGGTCACTCTGGACCCTATCCCTACCCTCCAGCGTAGCTACCTCTTCCCCCCAACTTAGTGTCTCTGCCCAAAAGAGGATACAGAAGCGTAAAAGTGTGTGCCTTTCTTGACTCTTAACCTAGGCCTTTCTTGGGGGTCACCCTTAGGGAGACAGAGCATCCCCACTCTGGCCCTTGGCAACTACTGATTTCCTGGTGGTGGGGAGTCCTTATAGGGGCAGATCCCTTGTCCAAGAATCACAGAAGTGTAGGACCGGAAGGGATCTCAGTAGGTCACGTAATCCAATCCTCTGCACTCATGGCAGGACTACACAATAACTAGACCATTCCTGACTGGGGTTTGCCTACGGAGGCTGTGGAATCTCCATCATTGGTTAAACAATTTGTTCCTGTGCTTTACTACCCTGACAGGAAGTTTTTCAAAATGTCCAACCTAAACCTCCCTTGCTGCAGTTAAAGCCCATTGCTTCTTGTCCTATCCTCCAAGGTTAACAAGAACAATTCTTCTCGCTCCTCCTTGTAACAACCTTTTATGTACTTGAAAACTGTTATCATGTTCCCTCTGTCTTCTCTTCTCAACACGAAACAAACTCAGTTCTTTCAATCTTCCCTCCTAGGTCATGTTTTCTAGACCTTTAATCATTTTTCTTGCTCTCCTCTGGACTTTCTCCAATTTGTCCACATCTTTCCTGAAATGTGGTGCCCAGAACTGGACACAATACTCCAGTTGAGGCTGTATCAGCGCGGAGTAGAGTGGAAGAATTACTTCTCATGTCTTGCTTAAAACACTCCTGCTGATACATCTCAGAATGATTTTTGCTTTTCTCCCCCCACCCCCGCAGTGTTACACTAACACGCATTTATCTTGGAATCCACTATGACCCTCAGATCCCTTTCTGCAGTATTACTTCCTAGGCAGTCCTTTCCCATTTTGTATGTGTGCAACCAGGGCCGGCTCCAGGGTTTTGGCTGCCCCAAGCAGCCAAAACAAACAAACAAACAAAAGCTGCGATCGCGATCTGCGGTGGCAATTCGGCAGGAGGTCCTTCGCTCCCAGGCGGAGTGAGGGACCGTCCACCGAATTGCCGCCGAATACCTGGACGTGCCACCCCTCTCCGGAGCGGCCGCCCCAAGCACCTGCTTGACAAGCTGGTGCCTGGAGCCGGCCCTGTGTGCAACTGATTGATTGTTTCTTCCTAAATGGAGTACTTCGTGTTTGTCCTTATTGAATTTCATCCTATTTACTACGGACCATTTCTCCAGATCACTTTGAATTTTAATCCTATCCTCCAAAGCACTTCCAACCCCTTCCAGCTGGGTATCATTTGTAAACTTCATAGTGTACTCTCTATGCCATACAGTTTTTAGATTATTTCCCTAGTTTGTTTGAGATGGTCATGCGAGACCGTATCAAAAGCCATACTAAAGTCAAGATATACCACATCTACTGCTTCCCCCCATCCACAAGGCTTGTTACCCTGTCAAAGAAAGCTATTAGGTTGGTTTGACATGATTTTTTTTTTTTTGACAAATCCAGGCTGACTACTACTCATCACCTTGTCTTCTAGGTGTTTGTAAATTGATTACATGATTATTTGCTCCATTATCTTTCCAGATACTGAAGTGGGGGTGACTGGTCTGTAATTCCCCATGGTCTGTCTGGATGTCCCAGCTGATGGGGAAGGGAGGGTCAGGTCCAGTTAGAGCCATGCTGGGTACAAGCAAACGTGTTTTTAATATGGCTAAATGTATACACCTGGGAACAAAGAATGTCGGCCATACTTAAAGGATGGGGGACTCTATCCTGGGAAGCAGTGACTCTAAAAAAGACTTGGGGGTTGTGATGGATAATTAGTTGAATATTTTACCTCTGGCTTTGGCTCTGGTGCAACCACTGCTGAACTTCTGTGTCCAGTTCTGGTGCCCACAATTCAAGAAGAATGTTGATTAAATTGGAGAGGGTTCAGAGAAGAGCCACAAGAGCGATTAAAGATTAGTAAACAAGCCTTATAGTAATAAACTCAAGGAGCTCAATCTGTTTAGCTTAACAAAGAGACAGTTAAGGAGTAAGGATCACAGTCTATCAGTACCTACATGAGGAACAAATATTTAATAATGGATTTTTCAAGCTATCCGAGAAAGGCATAACACGTTCCAATGGCTGAAAGATGAAGCTAGACAAGCTATGGAAATGAGAGATGAAATTTTTAACAGTGAGGGTAATTAACCACTAGAACAACTTACCAAGCACCGCAGTGGATTTTCCATCACAGGCAACCTTTAAATCTTTTGTTAAAGATGTGCTGTAGTTCAAAAGGAACTGTTTTGTAGGCGTTCTATGGCCTGAGTTCTACAGGAGGTCAGGCTAGGGCCTAGATCACATCTGGCTTTGGAATCTATGAATCTAGTATGGCAGCTCCCAGCCACCACTGGTGCTCTGGGATGTCCTTGAAGGGGCAGATCTCCCCAAAAGCTCTTTTCTGATGCTCTGCTGGGATAGCTGGGAAAGAGCCACCCCTAAAAAAAACTAACTATCTGCCTATTTAGCCAACTCCTAGTGCTGGCCCTGAAAGTCCAGGACTCTGTCTGGGGGGCTGGCTGAGGGGATGCAGGGGAGGGAAATGGCGGCAGGAGAAAGGAGGAATGGAAGTATGTGGGGAAGATGGGGCAAGCTAGGCTCAGGGAGAGTGAGGGATATGGAGAAATGAGGGAGGGAGAAATGGGGCAGAAGGCTGAGACAGGTTCAGGGGGAGTCGAAGGGAAGCTGGGAGGGTGCTCAGGAGAAGAGGGTGAGTGGGGTGCAGGAAATGGATGGCAGAAAGGTGGCTGGGGCACTCAGAGAGAATGGGGCAGGTGGGATGCTGAGGAAGGAGGAGGATGGGAGCAATGGGAGGGGTGCATGAGTATGGGGGTGGGAGAGTCACTGAGGGATGTAATAGGGCAGGAGAGAGACTGGGGTGCATGAGTGGAAGGGGAGAGGGTGCTGCACAAGCAAAACCACCTGCATTTCTAGCAGGGCTAATCTTGGTTAGCGCCAAACGAACAGCCAGGAGGGTGTTAAACTAACACAGGTACGGGGTGGGCTAGGGAGGGAAATGGGGTACAAATGCAAATATAGACTGTCATGAACAAATTGAGCCAATGTCAGATGTGGTAACTTCCATTTCTGTATACTCATTTCCATCTGCTATCTTATCTTCATGCCCATGTTCCATATTATCATCCTTATTGAAAACCTACATATGGCCCAAAATGTAAATGAATACTTTCCCTTGATTGTCTTTAACCTCCTTCCCAACTGCACTGCATAGCAGCACAACTCATCCTTCCTTATTTTCTTATTTATGTAATTTAAAAAAACCTTCTAATTTTAATGTTCTTGGCAAGAGCTAAATCAGCTTGATTTCTAGCAATTTTCACTTTATTCCTACATTTTCTAACCTCCAAGATGCATCTCTGCTGAGATAATTATTCATCCAGCTGTGTCTGAGGCCTTCCGCTATAATTTTTGTCTCTCTTCCTTCCCCCCACCTTGCTTGGGATGCAAATATCAGACCATTTTTATATAGTTGATCTTGAAGAAATTCCAAGCTTCCTCCACATTTAAGTCCTTGAGCTCTTCAGTCCAGTTGAATTCTTTAACTAGTTCCCTTGATTCCCCAAAGTCTGCCCTTCTGAAATCAAAAATATAGTTGATGACCTGGCTTTGATTATCCTTCATTTCCTATGACCGGCTCTTCTAGGATATCCTTAATACTTACCAAAACCAAGTGTAAAATTGCATCCTCTCTTGTTGGCTAAGTGGCAGTTTTGTAGTAAACTGTCATCTATCACATCCAGGAATAAGTGGGTCCTACCAGTATTAGTAGCATTTATTCTCCAGTCTATATCTGGGAAGTTAGTCTCCCATTATGACCCAATTCCTGGTAGTAATTATCTCTGTAATAATAGTTCTCTAGCCATATCCAAGACTGACCCTGCGGGTCAATAGCAGACCCCTAACATTATTTTATTTTAATAGAACCTCTTTTACAATCCTGCCACAAAGTGTTTTTGTCCATTCCATCACTTCTTACAGTTCACCACTTTGTTGAAGTACAACACTACCCCACCACCTTTACCTTTTATTCCTCTCTCTCCTAAACAGCACATACCCTTGAATATCTGTATTCCAGTCATGAGTGCTATTCATCACATTTCTATAATTCCTATAATATCTGGTTCAATCTTCTGCACCAGTAGTTTGAGTTCCTCCATTTTATTGCCTGGATTCCTTGCGTTCATGTACTAACATTCCAGTTGTTTCCCGGGGACTTCATCCAGTTTTCTAGTCGGACTAGGTATAGTCCTTTCACTAACTGTATCACCTACCTGATTACTATTCCAATCAATATCTGTACTTTCTTTCTTGCTGTCCATACTCTTACCTTGTGGAGTTCCATTATTCCCTTACTAAATCTTCATTTAGCTGATTTTCTCTCATCTTGCATATTTAAGCCAGGCATGAAGACTTCCTGAGTCTCTCCCATCCTTCTTCCTTCATCTCCTAGTTTAAAGTCCTTCTTATTAGTCATTCCAGCCTTGATTCCAGAAGGCAAATACCCCAGGTACTCAAGTGGAGCCCATCAGTTGAGAAGAGTCTTCTTTCTGTTAATGCCTCCTAATGATTGATCATCCCAAAACCTTCCTTGTAGCTCCAATCCTTGAGCCATCTATTGATCTTCATTATCTTGTCATGCCTTTGCCCTCCTTCACTAGGGACCAGAAGTATTCTGCTAAAGATCACCTGAGTTTTCACTTCTTTAAACATCTTAACCATAGTCATCCTTGAGCTATGCCAGTGGGAATCTATCAGTGTCATTTGTCCCAACGTGTTGCAGAATCAATGGATTTTTTTTTCTCCAGTCCTACTAGATCCTTTTCATCCTCACGTCTACATCTTGTATTCTTGCTCCTGGCAGATAGAATGCTCTGATCTGATAACTGGTCTGTCAACTCTTCTGAGTACAAGGTCCCCAATCACATAGACCTGTTTCTCCCTGGTGTTGGTATGAATCAGTCTTCTGTTCTCTCTTGTGGTCCCATTTAAATCATCCTCATTTTTCCTTAGGCTGTGGTCCCATCATCTCTTCTTCTCCTCTGCAGGGACTGGTCTCCTTTCTTTTCTTCCTTGTCATGCCATCGTCTGCCTCCTCTTTTCCCAATGCAGAAAATCCTGTTATTCAACTCGATTTCACCACTACTAGCTAGTTCCTTCCCCTGTCTTGTCCTCATGGTCACATTCTTCCATGGATCTAGGAACAAGAAATGCAGGCTGTACCTACATAATGGAGGACTGTATCTTGAAAAGGATTTATGAATCATAAAGGACAAAAACTCAATAGGAGCTCCCAGTACTATGTTGTGGCAAAAAGAGCTAAAGTGCTCCTCAGATGTACAAATGGGAGTAGTGAGTAGAAGCAGAGAGGTAATTTTTTACCCCCTGTGTATGGCATTAGGGAGAGCGCTATTGGAATTCTGTGTCCTGTTCTGGCACCCACATTTTAAAAAGAATGTTGAAAAATTGGAGAGGGTGCAGTAAACAGCCACAAAAGTGATTTACGGGCTGGGGAAACTGCCTAATGTTGAGATACTTAGAGCTCAGTATGCTTAGTTTATCAGAGGAAGAGACTCAGAGGTGACTTGCTTACATTGCATAAATACCTTTCACAGGGAGAAAATAAAGGGCAGTTTAATCTAGCAGAGAACGACATAACAAGAACTAGGTGGCTGAAAGCTGAAGCCAGACAAATTCCAATTAGAAATAAGGCAGAAATGTTTAATGGTGAAGGTGATTAACCTTTGGAACAAACTCCCAAGGGAAGTGGTGGATTCTCCACCTTGTGATGTCTTCAAATCAAGACTGGATGCCTTCCTGGAGTATATGTTTTAGCGATTAGGCTCAATACCAGGGTAAATGGGTTACATTTAATGGCCTCTGATATACAGGAAGTCATATAACATGATCTAATGATCCCTTCTGGGGAGACATTATAAAGCTAAGCGATGGGGTCAACTTGATGACAGATGCTATTCAGTTTACTTCCACGCTGAACTTCCCAGATGCATTTCTAGATTCTAATTTAACTATAATCAAATTAGCAAAAAGAAATAGATATTGTGGCCAGGTCAATGCAAACATCTGCTTACTGTGCAGCAGTAAAAGCAAATACAGATTAGGCTTTAACAAAAGGTTAGAGAATAGTACTGAAGATATGTGGCATATTTTCTACAAATTGATGGCTCACATCCCCAGGAGGTGATGCTCTGTTCTGGTCATCCTCATCTCAATGGGGTAAAGGAAAACTAAAGGGCTTAAGAGAGTGATAAAATGGCTGAGTCTGGAAAGACTTTCATATGAAGAGAGACTGAAAGATTGGGATTACTTGGTTTGGAGGAGAGGGAACATGAGAGGGATCCAGAATGACTGGAAGGGGAATGTTCCTATTTAACTTTTCTCATAACAAGGGGGCATACAATGAAACTAAAAAGCATCCTCAATTAAAATTAAATTAATGGTGATATCCTATCTCCTAGAACTGGAAGGGACCTTGTAAGGTCATCAAGTCCAGCCCCCTGCTTTCACTAGCAGGACCAAGTACTGATTTTGCCCCAGATCCCTAAGTGGCCCCCTCAAGGATTGAGCCTTGGGCTGGCCCTCTGCTCAGGGGTGAATTCACCCCCTGTGCTTGGAGAGAGCAGCTGCCCTTCCACATGAAGCCTCTGCCACCATGGACTGCACATCAGGTCTGCACCTACGTAGCTGGGAATCGCTTTGCTCTGCAATGTTCCACCTGGCAAGACACTTCCCTACCGAACCTGTCAAAGTGGCTCTTCTTTGGTGCAGTCCAGCTCCGTGCCCAGGACTCAGGGAGACGCCCTGCTGGACTCCAGCCCCCGTGCCCTTCTCACAGTGTTGCTGAGGGAGATGTCTGTCCAGAATCCCCCTGCCCCCAACACACAGGGTGAAATGTTGAGGGAGATGCCTGGCTGGAGCTGTCCTCTTCCCTGCCCCCATCACTGAGGGAGACTTTCCCCAGCACTCGAGTAATCAGTGACTCTCTGACCCTTTCTCTTCATGCAGCGGAAGCAGCAGGATCACTGACTGACAGCCCCATGGGGAAGGGGCTGGGACTGGCTTTGAGCTCCTTCATCCCTGGGTTTCAGTGAGTGATAGAGCTCCGAGCAGAGGCTGCAGAGCGACTTACCCAGCAAGGTGTCCTGTCGCTGGGTCTATCAGTCCGGCTGGAGCCACATGGGCACGGCGGAGAGGAGGGGGTGGCAATAGCGCTAGCTGGGCCCTTGCTGCACCTCTGCCCTTGGGAGTCGGAGAGATGGCAGCTCACACTCGCACCAAATGCTCTGTGAAGAGGAAAGATCATGGAAATGCCTGGGTCTCACCCGCCGGCCTGAGGAGGAGCCCAGCTGCTCTGTGGCACTGAGGCTGGGGCTGCGTGGAGGGGGTGGTATTTAACCCCAGGTGAGTGAGCCCGGGGGGACAGACTCTCAAAGGTGGCTCATCGTTAATGACAGGAACAAAGCCCAGAAAAAAACACTCCCCTTCCCACTCCACCCCCGTGGGGCTTCTCGGGTGTTGGTGCTGGAGCTAAGTCCGATGGATGAAGCCCAGAATGTCGGCTTTACTGGGCCTCCCCTAGCCCCCGATCTCCCAATTCCAGGCCCCACCTCTAGGTCCCCACAGTTGAATCCCAGCAAAAGGGCTTTATGGAGTGTCCAGACCCACTTTTCTGTTTTCCCAGCGTTCATTTTAGTGCTGAAAGTGCACCCTTTGGATATACAGCCTGCCAGGTTGCAGGTCCTGTCACACTGAAGCCCCCACCCTTTCCCCCTCTCTCGCTCTCAGTCAGCAGTAGACAAACCTGAGCCCCCTGCACATATCTGTCTGTGTTGCTGATGGGCAATTGTATCCCCTGGGGCAGAGTGAGTGCACCCCGGGTAGCTGGGGGTGGGACAGATACGCAAGCTGGATGCTGGTGGAGGAAGTCTCACTCGCTCTAGTCAGTGCAAGTCACTGCATCCCTAAGCCATAGTGGTGGCCAAAGCAGAGAGTTTTCCATGCACCTCTGCCATTGCATCTGCCCAATCCAGAACAGTAGTGCTGCCTGGAGCTGGGGCCAGGCTGGGTAACATGCAACACAGCCATTGCTGCAAGGAATTGTGAACCTACTTCTCAGAGGGCAGTCTGAGTTGGAGCTGACAGCTTCCCTGAGAACTGCATCAGGCAGAGAGAAGAAATGCACTGTCTATACAGCTGATTCTCCCCACTTCCACATCCTCAGACTTGCAGTGGAGTCACTGTCCTTCATGGTGTCTAAAGCCAGCAGAGATGATGGGCCCAGTACTGATGGGGATTCAGGAGGGCCAGCTGCCTGCCTGGCTTACAGAAGTGTGAGTTAGATGCTGACAAATGAAACCATCTCTGGATGTTACTGACCTCCTCAGTTTCTGTCCTGATTTGAACCTCTCGCTGTTAGGGAAGCTGATTGAATCCTAGAATATCAGGGTTGGAAGGGACCTGAGGAGGTATCTAGTCCAACCCCCTGCTCAAAGCAGGACCAATTCCCAACTAAATCATCCCAGCCAGGGCTTTGTCAAGCCTGACCTTAAAAACCTCCAAGGAAGGAGATTCTACCACCTCCCTAGGTAACCCATTCCAGTGCTTCACCACCCTCCTAGTGAAATAGTTTTTCCTAATATCCAACCTAAACCTCCCCCACTGCAACTTGAGACCATTGCTCCTTGTTCTGTCATCAGGTACCACTGAGAACAGTCTAGATCTATCCTATTTGGAACCCCCTTTCAGGTAGTTGAAAGCAGTTATCAAATCCCCCCTCATTCTTCTCTTCTGGAGACTAAACAATCCCAGTTCCCTCAGCCTCTCCTCATAAGTCATGTGCTCCAGCCCCCTAATCATTTTTGTTGCCCTCTGCTGGACTCTTTCCAATTTTTCCACATCCTTCTTGTAGTGTGGGGCCCAAAACTGGACACAGTATTCCAGATGAGGCCTCACCAATGTTGAATAAAGGGGAACGATCACGTCCCTCGATCTGCTGGCAATGCCCCTACTTATACAGCCCAAAATGCCGTTAGCCTTCTTGGCAACAAGAGCACACTGTTGACTCATATCCAGCTTCTCGTCCACTGTGACCCCTAGGTCCTTTTCTGCAGAACTGCTACCTAGCCATTCGGTCCCTAGTCTGTAGCAGTGCATAGGATTCTTCCGTCCTAAGTGCAGGACTCTGCACTTGTCCTTGTTGAACTTCATCAGATTTCTTTTGGCCCAATCCTCCAATTTGTCTAGGTCCCTCTGTATCCTATCCCTACCCTCCAGCGTATCTACCACTCCTCCCAGTTTAGTGTCATCTGCAAACTTGCTGAGAGTGCAGTCCACGCCATTGAGCCTGGTGCCAACCCTAGAGTCCAGCCAGGGCCGGTGTACCATTTAGGCCAACTAGGTGGTTGCCTAGGGCACCAAGATTTGGGGGTGCCAAAAGCCCCCCAAATTTTTTTTTTTACAGTGGCGGTTGCGCTGGGAGGGAGAGGGAGTCTGAGCCACCGCCGGCAGCCTAGGGGTTCCCCTGGGTCAGCGTGCTGCCGCCAGCCCAGGGGAACCCCTGGATCAGAGCTGTCGCACGGATCCCTGGGTTGGGGGGTGGGGATTTGCCTCGGGGGGGGTGGTGCTTCAGGGCGGGGAGGGAGCTGCCGCACAGCTTCCCGAGTATGGACTGTGGGCTGCATAAGTGCCAATGATCTGTTCTGTTCAGGTCTTTGCTCTGCACCCATCCTAGTGCTATCCAACTGCCTTCCCCTCCAAATCTTGAGAATCATGTCCATTCTGAGGCCATTGTGGCCTTCCCTATGGGATCCTGATGGAGTGAACACTGGCACTTCATACACGTGCTCTCAAGCAGGAAGGGTGTGATGCAGTGGAAAATTTCTGTAATAGTTTTATGAAGCCTACACTTGCCTCAGTTTCCCTCTGTTCTTTGCATTGCTACCCAGTGGGGAAAACAGGGTGAAGTCTGCTCTTGGAAGCACCACAGGACATGAGGGGTAGGTGTCGCTTTGCTGCAATGAATAGGGTCATTAAGGAATTGGTTGAAACCAATCCAATTCAACAGACGGTCCATAGGGACTATGGAAGTCCCAACAACTAAACGATCGATACAAAACAGCGGAAAGCTCCGGCAAGTAGAGTTGAGAGCTCAGCATGGCCCAGCCTGGAGACAAAGGACTGGGAGTTGACCTGTAGGAGATAAAGAGTGGACTTCTGGAAGAAACTGGCTGTTCTCACCTGGGACTGACTAAGAGGTCAGAGAGAGATGGAGCTTAAGATGGAATCTACCACAGCTTGGCTGTTGGATTGCTATGGCTTGGCCCAGTGATGAGCTCCCAAAATCCTAAGAACGGGTTCCCTACCGGGTCCTCAGCGGCACTTCGGCGGCAGGGGGGTATCTTCACTCGCTCCGGGTTTTCGGCGGCGGGTCCTTCACCCAGAGCAAGTGAAGACTCACACACCCCGCCGCCGCCACCACCACCGAAGTGCTGCCGAAGACCTGGTAGGGAACCACGCGGTGAGTACAAGCCCCACGTGCCTGTCTCTCTCCCCTCCACATCCGACCCCAACCCACGTCCTGCCCCCGACTGCCCTCCTCAGAACCCGCAACCCATCAACCCTCCCCGCTCCTTGTCCCCTTACCATCCCTCCCGAGACCCCCCACCCTGACTGCCCCGACCCCATCCACCACCACCCTGACCGACCCCTGGAACTCCCACGCCTACCCAACCACCCTGTTCCCCATCCCGACTGCCCCCCCAGAACCTCTGCCCCCTCCAACCTCTCCCTGCTCCTTATCCAACCCCTCCTCCCAGCCCCAGCCCGGCCCCCTTACCATGCTGCTCAAAGCAGCAGGAGCTGCAGAGCTGCCCAGAGCACTAGCGCTGGTGGTGCGGCGCGCTGGGGCTCTGCGGGGGGAGAGGGGAAGCGGGAAAGGGGCCAGGGGATTCTCCCCAGCTGGGAGCTCAGGCGGGCTGGACAGGACGGTCCCGCGGGCCAGATGTGGCCTGCAGACTGGAGTTTGCCCATCCGCCGGGCCCTATAATAACCAGTTCTACACCGGCTTCTAAATTTAACAACCGGTTCTTGCGAACCGGCTCCAGCTCACCACTGGCTTGGCCAGATGGACTATGTCACTTTTAATAAGAACATAAAAACGGCCATATTGGGTCAGACCAAAGATCCATCTAGCCCAGTATCCTGTCTTCCAACAGTGGCCAGTGCCAGGTGCCCCAGAGAGAATGAACAGAACAGGGAATCATCAACTGATCCATCTCCTGTCGCCCATTCCCAGCTTCTGGGAAACAGAGGCGAGGGACACCATCCCTGCCCATCCTGGCTAATAACCATTGATGGATCTATACTCCATGAAGTTATCTAGTTCTTTTTTGAACCATGTTAAAGACTTGGCCTTCACAACATCCTCTGGCAAGTTCCACAGGTTGACTGTGCGTTGTGTGAAAAAATACTTCCTTTGTATGTGTTACACCTGCTACCTATTAATTTAATTTGGTGACCCCTAGCTCCTAGAGAAGGAGTAAATAACACTTCCTTATTTACTTTCTCCACACCAGTCATGATTTTATATACCTCTATCATATCCCCCCTTAGTCATCTCTTTTCCAAGCTGAAAAGTTCCAATCTTATTAATCTCTCCTCACATGGAAGCTGTTACATGCCTCTAATATTTTTTGTTGCCCTCTTCTGTACCTTTTCCAATTCTAATATATCTTTTTCAAGATGGGGGCAACCACATCTGCATGCAGTATTTGAGATGTGGGCATACCATGGATTTATATAGAGGCAATATGATATTCTCTGTCTTATTATCTATCCCAGTGGTTCTCAAACTTTTTGTATTGGTGACCCCTTTTGAACACCAAGCATCTGACTGCGACCCCCCCCCCTTAGAAATTAAAAACACATTTTTGGTATTTAACACTATGTTAAATACTAAATTTAAACCCTATTGCTTAGAATGAATTTACCTTTTCTCACTGATTTTAAATTAAGACTAAAACACATTTTTATCAAATTAAATATAAGTGGCAACGTTATTTTTAAGTAGAATTTTATTTTAATACTTGACAGCAATTAATGACCTGAAGCAACCAAAAATCAATGAGATGGATGATGCTGTTTATTTGACACAAGAAGTTTTATTCTCAGTGTTGTTTTAGAAAGGGCGCATCTGATGTCGTCCTTCACATCAAGCCGGTTTCGAGATTTTGTCTTTATTGTGAGAAGGCTGGAGAATCCACTCTCGCATTTGTAGGTAGTGGGAAATGGCAGAAGGACTCTCAGGGCCATTTCAGACACCAGTGGGTATTCACTTGCAACTGAGCACCAGGACTGGTTTGGAGGCAGCTGTGTGAATTTTTCTTTCACATCATCATCATTGATCATGTCGAAAACTGTTCCTGTGTGTGAATATCGTCGGGAGGTAACTGCTCAGCTGTCGCACTGGAAGGGTTCGACACCAGGGAATGAAGTGCTTCTGGTAGTGCTGGGAAGTAGTATGAGAACTCTTCATGAAGGGCTCTCAAATGTTCACTGATCGCTGATTTGAGAGCACTATCAATGTTAACTTCCTCCTCAGGGCCGGCTTTAAGCTGATTTGGCCGATTCCCCGGAATGGGGCCCCGCGCCTAAGAGGGTCCCGCAACGTCCGGGGCTACCAGCAGAGCGGAGGGGGAAAAAAAAAAAAAGCCGCATCCTGCTTCTCCCCCGTCCCTCCAGCGCTTGCGCCGCCATACAGCCGATCAGCGCAAGCCTGGGAGGGAGGGGTGAGGAGGAGGAATGCAGCGTGCTTGGGGAAGAGGCGGGGATTTGGGGAGGGATCCAATGGGGCAGGGAGGGGTGGGGCTGGGGGCGGGGCCAGGGCGGGGATTTGGGGAGGGATCCAATGGGGCAGGGAGGGGCAGGAGTCAGGGCGGGGCCAGGGCAGAGTGGGGGGGGGGGGCGCGAGACAATTCGTGTCCCGGCATGGGGCCCGCACCTACTAAAGCCGGCCCTGTTCCTCCTCCTCGCTGAATGAGGAACGTGTCGGAAACGTGCCGTATCTGTCTGTGTCCAGCTTCCTGCAGTGCTGATCCAACTTCCTCTGGAAGGCTTTGATTTTATTAGGTCGATTAACGTTGAACGTTTTCCCTGAAGTGACAGATTGAGATCATTAAGGCTACCAAAGATATCAACTAGGTATGCCAAGCAGAGAAGCCATTTCTTGTCACTGAACATTTTGTTCAGCTCTTGTTTCTGTTTTCGCAGGAAAAACTCTGCCATCTCTTCACGAAGTATAAAAAGGCACTTTAATGCGCGTCCCCTAGAAAGCCATCGGACTTGAGTGTGGAAAAGCAGAACTTCATATTCGCCACCCATTTCATTGCAGAGCTCTCGAAAGAGATGACTATTCAGAGCATGAGCTTTAATGTAGTTCACTGCCCACCACTGCGAATAGGAAACGTAGGGTAGTGGTGGTCGGAGACTCTCTGCTGAGGGGGACGGAGGCGCCCATCTGTCGCCCTGACATTTCATCTCGGGAGGTATGCTGCCTGCCGGGGGCCCGTATCCGAGACATTACGGAGGCATTGTCGAGGATTATCCAGCCCTCTGACTACTACCCCATGCTACTCATCCATGTGGGCACAAATGATACTGCGCGGTGTGACACTGAGCGGATCAAGAGTGACTACAGGGCTCTGGGAGTACGGGTGAAGGAGTTTGGAGCGCAGGTGGTATTCTCTTCAATTCTTCCTGTCAAAGGTAGGGGCCCGGGCAGAGACAGATGCATCATGGAGGTGAATGCCTGGCTGCGAAGATGGTGTCGCCAGGAGGGCTTTGGCTTCCTAGACCACGGGATGCTATTTGAGGAAGGACTGCTAGGCAGAGATGGCGTTCACCTTTCGAGGAGAGGAAAGACCCTATTCGGACACAGACTGGCTAACCTAGTGAGGAGGGCTTTAAACTAGGTTCGATGGGGACAGGTGAGCAAAGCCCACAGGTAAGTGGGGAACATGGAGACCGGGGAGATGGGTCGGAAACGAGAGGGAGTGTGGGCTATATTGGCAGAGAGAAAGGAGAGTCAGGACAAAACTGGGAGGAAAGATCAAACCAGTATCTTAGATGCCTATATACAAATGTGAGAAGTATGGGGAATAAGCAGGAAGAACTGGAAGTGCTAATAAATAAATACAACTATGACATTGTTGGCATCACTGAAACTTGGTGGGATAATACACATGATTGGAATGTTGGTGTGGATGGGTACAGCTTGCTCAGGAAGGATAGACAGGGGAAAAAGGGAGGAGGTGTTGCCTTATATATTAAAAATGTACACACTTGGACTGAGGTAGAGATGGACATAGGAGAAGGAAGTGTTGAGAGTCTCTGGGTTAGGCTTAAAGGGGCAAAAAACAAGGGAGATGTCATGCTAGGAGTCTACTACAGGCCACCTAACCAGGTGGAAGAGGTGGATGAGGCTTTTTTCAAGCAACTAACAAAATCATCCAAAGCCCAAGATTTGGTGGTGATGGGGGACTTCAACTATCCGGATATATGTTGGGAAAATAACACAGCGGGGCACAGACTATCCAACAAATTCTTGGACTGCATTGGAGACAACTTTTTATTTCAGAAGGTTGAAAAAGCTACTAGGGGGGAAGCTGTTCTAGACTTGATTTTAACAAATAGGGAGGAACTCGTTGAGAATGTGAAAGTAGAAGGCAGCCTGGGTGAAAGTGATCATGAAATCATAGAGTTTGCAATTCTAAGGAAGGGTAGAAGGGAGAACAGCAAAATAGAGACAATGGATTTCAGGAAGGCAGATTTTGGGAAGCTCCGAGAGCTGATAGGTAAGGTCCCATGGGAATCAAGACTGAGGGGAAAAACAACTGAGGAGAGTTGGCAGTTTTTCAAAGGGACACTATTAAGGGCCCAAAAGCAAGCTATTCCGCTGGTTAGGAAAGATAGAAAATGTGGCAAAAGACCACCTTGGCTTAACCACGAGATCTTGCACGATCTAAAAAATAAAAAGGAGTCATATAAAAAATGGAAACTAGGACAGATTACAAAGGATGAATATAGGCAAACAACACAGGAATGCAGGGGCAAGATTAGAAAGGCAAAGGCACAAAATGAGCTCAAACTAGCTACGGGAATAAAAGGAAACAAGAAGACTTTTTATCAATACATTAGAAGCAAGAGGAAGACCAAAGACAGGGTAGGCCCACTGCTTAGTGAAAACGGAGAAACAGTAACAGGAAACTTGGAAATGGCAGAGATGCTTAATGACTTCTTTGTTTCGGTCTTCACCGAGAAGTCTGAAGCAATGCCTAACATAGTGAATGCTAATGGGAAGGGGGTAGGTTTAGCGGATAAAATAAAAAAAGAACAAGTTAAAAATCACTTAGAAAAGTTAGATGCCTGCAAGTCACCCGGGCCTGATGAAATGCATCCTAGAATACTCAAGGAGCTAATAGAGGAGGTATCTGAGCCTCTAGCTATTATCTTTGGAAAGTCATGGGAGACGGGAGAGATTCCAGAAGACTGGAAAAGGGCAAATATAGTGCCCATCTATAAAAAGGGAAATAAAAACAACCCAGGTAACTACAGACCAGTTAGTTTAACTTCTGTGCCAGGGAAGATAATGGAGCAAGTAATTAAGGAAATCATCTGCAAACACTTGGAAGGTGGTAAGGTGATAGGGAACAGCCAGCATGGATTTGTGAAGAACAAATCATGTCAAACCAATCTGATAGCTTTCTTTGATAGAATAACGAGCCTTGTGGATAAGGGTGAAGCAGTGGATGTGGTATACCTAGACTTTAGTAAGGCATTTGATACGGTCTCACATGATATTCTTATCGATAAACTAGGCAAATACAAATTAGATGGGGCTACTATAAGGTGGGTGCATAACTGGCTGGATAACCGTACTCAGAGAGTTGTTATTAATGGTTCCCAATCCTGCTGGAAAGGCGTAACGAGTGGGGTTCCGCAGGGGTCTGTTTTGGGACCGGCTCTGTTCAATATCTTCATCAACGACTTAGATATTGGCATAGAAAGTACGCTTATTAAGTTTGCGGATGATACCAAACTGGGAGGGATTGCAACTACTTTGGAGGACAGGGTCATAATTCAAAATGATCTGGACAAATTGGAGAAATGGTCTGAGTTAAACAGGATGAAGTTTAACAAAGACAAATGCAAAGTGCTCCACTTAGGAAGGAAAAATCAATTTCACACATACAGAATGGGAAAAGACTGTCTAGGAAGGAGTACGGCAGAAAGGGATCTAGGGGTTATAGTGGACCACAAGCTAAATATGAGTCAACAGTGTGATGCTGTTGCAAAAAAAGCAAACATGATTCTGGGATGCATTAACAGGTGTGTTGTGAGCAAGACACGAGAAGTCATTCTTCCGCTCTACTCTGCTCTGGTTAGGCCTCAGCTGGAGTATTGTGTCCAGTTCTGGGCGCCGCATTTTAAAAAAGATGTGGAGAAATTGGAAAGGGTCCAAAGAAGAGCAACAAGAATGATTAAAGGTCTTGAGAACATGACCTATGAAGGAAGGCTGAAAGAACTGGGTTTGTTTAGTTTGGAGAAGAGAAGACTGAGAGGGGACATGATAGCAGTTTTCAGGTATCTAAAAGGGTGTCATAAGGAGGAGGGAGAGAACTTGTTCACCTTAGCCTCTAAGGATAGAACCAGAAACAATGGGTTTAAACTGCAGCAAGGGAGGTCTAGGTTGGACATTAGGAAAAAGTTCCTAACTGTCAGGGTGGTTAAACACTGGAACAAATTGCCTAGGGAGGTTGTGGAATCTCTGTCTCTGGAGATATTTAAGAGTAGGTTAGATAAATGTCTATCAGGGATGGTCTAGACAGTATTTGGTCCTGCCATGCGGGCAGGGGACTGGACTCGATGACCTCTCGAGGTCCCTTCCAGTCCTATAATCTATGAATCTATGAATCATATAACAACATCCACCACAGCATTAAGGCATATTGGCAATGTCTTTGCAGCTAGGACTTGATGATGGATTCCACAATGAGTGACAATCACATTAGGTGAGACACACTTTACCTTCTGCTGAAAGCCAGACCGTGCACCCATCTTTGCTGGAGGACCATCGGTACAGATACCACAAAGATTTTTCCATTCAGTGCCATTGCTTTCAAAAAAGGCATTCATCTTATTGAAAATGTCCTGTGCTGTTGTGGTTGTTTCAAATTGTTCACAGAATAAGACCTCATCCTTAACATCCCCGGCATTTACATACTGTACGAATGCTATCAGTTGTGCGCAGTGAGTAACATCAGTAGTTTCATCAAGTTGCAGGCTGAACATACTGAACGCAGAATGTTTAATTTTGTGCACAACTTGTTTTTTGATATCTTCAGACATTTCACATATTCTGCGTTTCACAGTATCATTAGACATGGAAAGCACATTCCATTTTTTGGCAGTATCATTGCCAACCATAAGTGCCATTATCTTTGCATGCTGGCAGAATAAGCTCCTCACCTACTGTACACAGCGTTTTGGTACGGGCAATTTGTAGTGACACAACATAAGAGGCCTCCACAGCTGAGGATGTTTGCTGTCGGAAACTTCCATCAGCATCAAGCCTGGCCTTCTTTGTTGTTTCTTCTCTGCGTTTGAAAAAATCCACGTTTCGATTTTTATGCTCAGGATGTTTAGGTTCAAGATGTCGCTGCAGTTTGCATGGTTTCATTGTTTCAGCAGACAAAACTTCACAGCAAATGACATAGTGCGGTTTTTCAATACCAGAGGTGGCGATACTGGTAAAACCGAGTTTAATGTAAGACTCGAGATACTTTAGTTTTTTAGCGGTTTTAGCAGTACAAGTGGCCATTATTTTCAGGAGAAAGTTTGCACTTGTGTGTTTGACTGTTAATTAATAAAGTACTTGTTCAGCTGTGCATCAAGCCCTCTACTGTCGTCTCAGTACCAGGGCCAGCCAGAGGAAAAATGGCGCCCTGGGCAAACTTCTATTTAGCGCCTTTTCTTTGGAGGTGGAGCTGGGGGTGGAGCTGGGCTGGAGGTGGGGTGGAGCTGGGCTAGAGGAACTTGGGGCTCTGAGATCGGCACATGGTGATGATGGTGGCTCACTACCAAGCGCCTGGCTGGACTCACAGCGGGTGGTGGGGCTCGGGGCTGACAACCTTGTGTGTGGCAGGGCGGGGGGTTAACAACCTTGTGCCCGGTAGAGCTCCTGGCTGATAACCCGCATGGCTGGGCTCCGCCTGACAACCCCAGTACAGGGGTTGGGGCTCACAGCGTCCTGGATGCCCCAGCTCAAGGCTCACAGCCCTTCTCCTGTTTGGGGTCAGGACTCACAATCCTGCATGGCGGTCGGACTCGGGGATCGCAGCCCCACCCCTGGCAGGAGCTCACAGCCCCACTCCTGGCCAGGGTTGGGAGCTGGGCTCGCAGCCCCATGGGGGGGGAGGGGTCAGAGTCAGGGCTCACCGCCCTGCACCTGCCTGAAGCTCACAGCCCCGCTCCTGGCCAGGGTTGGGGCTCACAGCCGCGGGTCAGAGCTCGCAGCTGCACACCGGGGTCGGGGCTCGCAGCCAGGGCTGGTGCAAGGATATTTTGCGCCCTACGCGAAACTTCCACCTCGCCCCCCCCCCCCCCCGCCCAAAAAATAAATCACATACATTATACACAATACACAGTCACAGAGTAACATGTTATAATTTCGAATTTATGTTTCCACGCTTTAAGTTTAGCAAATTTAGAAACAAGTTCCTCCAAGTCAATGCTGTGAGCAATGTCATGTTCTATTGACAAGATAGATAGCCCAACAAGCCTTTGTTGCAACATTGATGTTCGCATGTATGTTTTTATCAACTTGAGCTTCAAGAAGCTTTGCTCACCACTGGCCACAGGAACTGGGAGAGTCAAGAGGATGCGAAGAGCAATAACTGTGTTAGGGACACTATCTGTCAGCTTATTTTCCCATATGAAGTTCAATACCTCTTGCGGTGATGAACTCCTTTGGACTCGTCTTGCAATAGCTTGCAATTCACTGCACAAGTCAAAGGCATCAATATCTTTGGATTCACCATGTTGCAAAGCTTTCTCCAGATTCAAGCAATGTTCCATAATTTGCTTTGGTGTTTTATTTTGCAAACTGTAAACATCATATATGAAGCCAAATACTGAACTAATTTGCTGCCTCAATGTGAATCTTTCTTCAACCGAATGTATTGCTGTGTCAATGACTGCAAAGTAAAAGTTCACTTTGAATTTTTCTTTCGGATTATAAATAGGTTCGTCATCTGCTTCATATGTGAACTGCTTCCTCTTCTTTCTAATACGGATTGGATCTGGTTCAAAAAGTGCCGGTACATCCAACTCCTCCGCAAGTTCACCTGCATCTACCAATGTTTTCTCAAAGGCTGCGTCACTTCTGCAGCCCACAAGAAACTTCTTGGTTTCTCCAAGTTGATTAATGGCATCACATATGTCGAATTTTTTTGCCTGAAATTGTTTGCTAGTCATGTTGATCTCAAACAATATGTCATACCACAAAACAAGAGAAACAAGAAACTTGAAACTAGAAATGGCTTTTGTAAGAGCCTTTGCATCAACTTGTGACGTATTGCCAGATGATCCTGTGAGAGTAGTGTCTTCATAGATGTCTACCAGAGCATCATAGATGTCACCAAGCTGATAGCGAAAAGGTTTTAAGGCATCGATTCGACTTTCCCATCTTGTTTCACTCAATGGTTTAACTGTGAGATTAGATACGTGGCATGTTAGAACTTCCCAGTGATGTGTAGAAGCTGAGAAATACACATACACACGTTGAACTAAATCAAAGAAGGTGGTTGCCTCCAAGCAACACTTTGCAGCATCATTAACAACCAAATTCAATGAATGTGCACTGCAAGGAACGAAAAAGGCTCATGGATTAATATCCAAAATTCTTCGCTGGACACCATTTTCTTTCCCTTTCATATTGCTTCCATTGTCGTAGCCTTGACCACGCAAGTTTTCTATAGGCAGTGACATCTCTTCTAACTGGTGAAGAATAGTTTCTGTCAACTCCAGTTGTCTCCGTAAGCGACACAAATCCCAAGAAGTGTTCCTTTATGCATACTGATTCAGTCTCATTCTCGGTCTCTGAAGTAGGCCTACCCACAAACCGAATGATCATGGTCATTTGTTCAACGTGGCCTGCATCTGGTGTACAATCTAGAATGATCAAAAAGTATTTTGCAGCACGAGCAGATGCTAGGATTTTTTGTTTGTTGGCATTGGATAGAAGCGGAATAAGCTCATTCTGTATATCTTTCCCTAGGTAATGTACATGCATCTCCTGGTCCTTAATCCTGCGAAGATGCTCATCCATAAGCGGGTCAAACAAAGCTAGATATTCAACAAATTTGAGGAAGTTCCCGTTACCAGAAGTGTGCAGTTTTTCATGTGTTCCCCGAAAGGCCAGGTTTTGCACACCAAGAACTCTGACCAAAGCAATCAGACGTTTTAGTATTTGCTGCCAATACTTTTCTTCTTGCTGAATCAAGCGCAAATGTTCTTCATCAATTGTTCTCTTGCATTTCAATCGCAATTCAAGTTCCTTCCATGTTTGAACATTCGTCAAATGTTCACTGCTTTTCTCGTGCCTTGAAAGAATTGCAGACAGGTTTTTCCAATCCCTTGAGCCTTTTTCAGAAAGAGATGATATACCAATAGTACTACTGCCAAACAACTTGCAGCAGAAGCAAAAGACAGAATCACTTGATGTGGAATACTGCAGCCACTGACGGTGCATTTCTTCTCCATTAACAAGTCTACGATTGTAATGAATTGTCGAGAATTTTCTTTGCTTACTATCTTTGGGAAAATCGAACTGCTGAACTTGTTCCGGCCCATGTTCCACCAGAATTTGTCGGACTTGATCATCGCATTTGGCCCAAGTAGCAGGATCATTAAAGCTCAAATTCAAACGAGTGACATTTTCACTTTCACGGTCTTCCAAGTTTTGATCCTCACGTGTCTCATTTGATTTGTCTTCAATATTCAGATTATGTTCTTCAAACTCTTCTTCAACTTGTGAAACTCCCATCCCCACCTCCATCTGTGCTTGATCCTTTAGCATTGAACTACCTTCATCTCTGGCCAGTGGATGGAGATATTTCAGAAATGAACCTTCTTGCTTTCTTTCTTCTTTTTGCTTATCAGCCTTCCGCTTACGAAATTGTGCCCCAGACGATTTTTTTTATCTGCCATGAGGCTGCATCAACTGAAAACGGAAAAAAAATGAAATTTTATTCCTATCAGTTCTTTTTCTTGTTCACTATTAAAAGTAAAGGATAGAGAATACATCACTTACTATAATGCACTATTTGAATTTCATCAACTGTTTGATGTAAATATTGATTAAGAAATCAAGATGACTTTTTCCCTTAAAATTAAGCAATGTTGATTGTAATCAGAAATACACCCTTTTTAGTCATGTATACTTCCTTCCTTCAAATCAAAATCTGACTGGGAGTGCTGCGGAACCCATTCTGTCCAACCAGCCATGCACCTCCAAATGATTAAAAACATCAAATGGTACAAACTCAATTTGAATGAAAAGTTCCATTTTCTAATTAAATAGGTCACACACTCTCAAATGGTTGCCAAGTGCTCTCTGTGATGATATGCTCATCTGCTCTAAATGCCTACTAACTTCCCTGTGAGAATAATCTTTGACTTTGATCCAATGAAAGCAGAATGGAAAAGCCTCCTCACCCAGAAGACCTAAGACATGATGGCTGGATGACATAAACAGACACCTGTCCCTCACAGGCACTACCTCATAACATGCCAATTTTGCTCAGGACAGAACATCATAGAGGAATATTATGCATTCAGTGGTCTCTACACTGGCCAAGCAACAGCATGACAACTAACCTAACCAGTCCATCCAACTTTTTTGACTGCTTCTTGGGCACTGGTGAGGGGTAGCGGTGCCAGACTGAGCCCGGTGACAGGGGTGCACTACAAGTCTACAAACTGAGGCAAGGTGCTGGGCCTAGAGTCCTGCTGAGACTGCTGTCCTGCGCCAAGTGGAGCGCAGCCTCCAGGAGGAGAGAACTTAAACAAAGATCACGCTCCTTCTGCGTGATCCCCCCAAGCACTTCTTCAGGCAGCTGCTATGGGGGTCACTTACAGGCTTAGGCCTGCCTGTTGCAGGCATAACACAGCAGCAGGGCTTAAAAATCAGACAGGGCCACCCAGAGGATTCAGGGGGCCTGGGGCAAAGCAATTTTGGGGGCCCCTTCCATAAAAAAAAAGTTGCAATACTATAGTAACATGTATTTTGAAATGTAAAAAATAACTAGTGAAATACATTCAAAAATTAATTTGTAATAATTTGAAAATACACTAAATACATTATTTAAAAACATTAAAAGCTGTAATGGTATGTATACATTTGCAATTACATAATGGGCTGTTGCTGGGTGATGGTTGGTGCCAATGGGCTGTCGCTGCCTGGGAGTGGTGCTGCTGTTGCCCAGGGCTGGGTGGGGAGCTGGGCTCTGGGTTTGGGAGTGCCCGGCTCAGAGGGGCTGGGCTCAGGGCTGTGGGGAGGATGGGGTCGGAGGGGTGTCCAGCTCAGAGGGGCTGGGCTCGGAGCTGGGGGTCAGGGCTGTGGGGGGGATGGGGTCGGGGGGTGCCCGGCTCAGAGGGGCTGGGCTCAGAGCTGGGGGGCAGGGCTATGGGGGGGATGGGGTCGGGGGGTGCCCGGCTCAGAGGGGCTGGGCTCAGAGCTGGGGGGCAGGGCTATGGGGGGGATGGGGTCGGGGGGTGCCCGGCTCAGAGGGGCTGGGCTCAGAGCTGGGGGTCAGGGCTATGGGGGGGATGGGATCGGGGGGCAGAGCCGGCTCTAGGCACCAGCAAAACAAGCTGGTCCTTGGGGCGGCATGACTACTCGCCCTCCCTCCCAGGCTCTCAAACCTGGGAGGGAGGGGGAGATCCCGAGCAGCCGTTTCGCGCGCCGCTGCTTCCCCTCCCTCCCTCCCTCCCTCCCTCCCTTCTAGGCTTGAGAGCCTGCGGGGAGGCAGCAGGGCTGGGGATTTGGGGAAGGGGCGGAGTTGAGGCGGGGCCGGGGGTGGGGTAATTAAATAAGGGGAGGGACGGCCAAAATTGTTTTTGCTTTGGGCGGCAAAAATCCTAGAGCCGGCCCTGACGGGGGGTGCCCGGCCCCTTACCGTGCCGGTTACCCCCTCTCCCAGGAGCCTCCGACATACTCGTGGGGCCCCTGCCGGGCCCGGGGCCTGGGGCAAATTGCCCCACTTGAGCCCCCCCTCCCCTCCGGGCGGCCCTGAACTCCGATACCGGGCATGACAGAGGCTGGAGCAGGGAGAGGCGGGCACTGGGGCAGCTCAGCTCTGCAGGCTGCCATCCACTCCAGCCGCCCACGCACAAGGGGAGCAGGAGCAGGGACCAGCCAAGGAGGCAGGATCACAGGCGCCTGAGGCCGAGCTGTGGGGAAGTGCTTACCTTGCCCAAGGCACAGGCATCGGGGTCCTCTTTCTTCCTCCGCTCCACCAGACCCCCGCCTGAGGCTCTTTTCTTCTCCATGCCCCCCACTGGGGCTGACCGTGGAGGCTGAGCCAGGAGGCAGCCGCCCCTTGCCTCCAGAAGCCCTGCTGTTGCGCCCGTCGCTGGGCTCATGCCACGTGCGCTAAGCAGAGCTGCGGAGCTCTGCCCAGCCGCCGGCGCCCCCGCCAGCAATGACAGGAATTGCATGGGATGGAGCGGCTGCTGCGCTGGGAGGGAGAGGGAGTCTAAGCCACCGGCAGGCAGCCCAGGGGTTTCATAGATTCATAGATTCTAGGAATGGAAGGGACCTCGAGAGGTCATCGAGTCCAGTCCCCTGCCCGCATGGCAGGACCAAATACTGTCTAGACCATCCCTGATAGACATTTATCTAACCTACTCTGAAATATCTCCAGAGATGGAGATTCCACAACCTCCCTAGGCAATTTATTCCAGTGTTTAACCACCCTGACAGTTAGGAACTTTTTCCTAATGTCCAACCTAAACCTCCCTTGCTGCAGTTTAAGCCCATTGCTTCTTGTTCTATCCTTAGAGGCTAAGGTGAACAAGTTTTCTCCCTCCTCCTCATGACACCCTTTTAAATACCTGAAAACTGCTATCATGTCCCCTCTCAGTCTTCTCTTTTCCAAACTAAACAAACCCAATTCTTTCAGCCTTCCTTCATAGGTCATGTTCTCAAGACCTTTAATCATTCTTGTTGCTCTTCTCTGGACCCTTTCCAATTTCTCCACATCTTTCTTGAAATGAGGTGCCCAGAACTGGGCACAATACTCCAGCTGAGGCCTAACCAGAGCAGAGTAGAGCGGAAGAATGACTTCTCGTGTGTTGCTCACAACACACCTGTTAATACATCCCAGAATCATGTTTGCTTTTTTTGCAACAGCGTCACACTGTTGACTCATATTTAGCTTGTGGTCCACTATAACCCCTAGATTCCTTTCTACCGTACTCCTTCCTAGACAGTCTCTTCCCATTCTGTATGTGTGAAACTGATTTTTTCTTCCTAAATGGAGCACTTTGCATTTGTCTTTGTTAAACTTCATCCTGTTTAACTCAGACCATTTCTCCAATTTGTCCAGATCATTTTGAATTATGACCCTGTCCTCCAAAGCAGTTGCAATCCCTCCCAGTTTGGTATCATCCGCAAACTTAATAAGCGTACTTTCTATGCCAATATCTAAGTCGTTGATGAAGATATTGAACAGAGCCGGTCCCAAAACAGACCCCCTGCGGTACCCCACTCGTTATGCCTTTCCAGCAGGATTGGGAACCATTAATAACTCTCTGAGTATGGTTATCCAGCCAGTTATGCACCCACCTTATAGTAGCCCCATCTAAATTGTATTTGCCTAGTTTATCGATATGAATATCATGCGAGACCATATCAAATGCCTTACTAAAGTCTAGGTATACCACATCCACAGCTTCACCCTTATCCACAAGGCTCGTTATCCTATCAAAGAAAGCTATCAGATTGGTTTGACATGATTTGTTCTTCACAAATCCATGCTGGCTATTCCCTATCACCTTACCACCTTCCAAGTGTTTGCAGATGATTTCCTTAATTACTTGCTCCATTATCTTCCCTGGCACAGAAGTTAAACTAACTGGTCTGTAGTTTCCTGGGTTGTTTTTATTTCCCTTTTTATAGATGGAGCAGAGGATTAGGGTGTGGGGGATGAGGGCTCTGTCTGGGGCTGGGGATGAGGGGTTCATGATGCAGGAGGAGGCTTTGGGCTGGGGATGAGGGGTTTGGGGCGTTGGAGAGGTTCAGGGCTAGGGTGGAAGGGCAGGGTAAGGGCAGCCTGTCTTCCCATTAGTGGATGGGGGACGCTAGGACCCGGGGGCAGCAGACAGCAGTTGCTGCTGGCTCTGGCAGTACACCCAGACAAGGGAGAGGCAGGCAGGGAGGGGGACCCACGGGGGGGGATGCGCGGAGGGGGGGTGGCAGGTGGAGGCCGGGGACCCATCCAACACTCCCCTGCTCCCTGACTGCCCCCCCCCCCGGATTCCCCTTACCATTCTGGCTTCACGTGTAGGCAAAACACGCTGCCCGGTGGGTTGGTTTGTGTGTTACACAGGGCTGCAGACAGAGGGAGGGGGGAGCAGGGGAGGGCTCTGGCTGCTGGAGGCAATGGGAGTGGCTCAATTGGCCCAGCCGCTCAATTGGCCCAGCCACCCAATCAGCAGCCGCACTGTGCATGGAAGGGAGGGAGGGAGGCGAGGGAGAAAAAAACCCTGGACATTTTAACCTTGTTACCAATTCCTCCCGAACGGCTATTTAGAGATGCAAAAGCCGGACATGTCCGGGGAAATACGGATGGATGGTAACCCTAAATATCCTCATTTAATATAAAAATGCATGTGACGAAGTGGGTATCCATGAAAGCTTATGCTCCAATACGTCTGTTAGTCTATAAGGTGCCACAGGACTCTTTGTCGCTTTTTACAGATCCAGACTAACACGGCTACCCCTCTGATACGCATTGGTATATAGATGTAAGCAGAGTCAGAATGAGCTCTCCCCTGACATCTGGTGGTGAGCTGTGGAGAAGGACTTCAGGGGCTGATCTCGTTTGCATGGGCACACCCACCCTGCCTAGCAAGATGGACTGCTTGCCCAAATGGTCACCTTGGCTGCTGTGGGATCCCCAGTCTCTTTGTTGTTGGGGCAGGAGTAATAAAGGGCTGTTATCCTGGTTATGTGAATCAAGGACAGTAGAACTGTACTTGGCATTTTATGATAGAGGGACTTGGCGTCACCTAAGTAGCACTAATTAGGCAAGGGACATGGGTTCCAAACCCCAGTGGATTGAGAGAGGCTGGGGACAGGTATTTGTGCTGGGTGGGGGGGGCCCTTCTGAGTGCCCTAAACACCACTTTTATCCCATCTTTCTTTAGTGTGTGATAACAGCTAATTTTGACTCCCTTAGGAGTCTTGTTACATGCTACAGAGCTGAAATCACTGATTTCCAGGTCTAAGCATTAGATCTACTTTGGGCTAGTGGTGCACTGGCACTCCCCTACTACTGGCTAAAATCACTGAGAGCTGAAGTCACTAAAGAGCTGAGATTGTTGAGAGCTGTGTTAAGGGGGGGGCTGAAGACAAATCAGTGAACGGCAGCAGAGAGGAGCAGATAGCGGAGAGGCGTGGTGAGTGGCGTGGCTAGCGGAGTGGAGCAGCTAGCAGGCGGCTGGTGGAGAGAAGCGGATACCGGAGAGGCATGGCGAGTGGAGCGGATAGCAGAGAGAAGCGGATACCGGAGAGGCATGGCGAGTGGAGCGGATAGCAGAGAGAAGCGGATACCGGAGAGGCATGGTGAGTGGAGCGGATAGCAGAGAGAAGCAGATACCGGAGAGGCATGGCGAGCGGCGCAGATAGCTGAGCGGTTAGCGGAGAGGCGTGGCGAGTGGAGCGGATAGCGGAGCAGAGCAGCTAGCAGAGAGGAGTGGATACCGGAGAGGCATGGTGAGTGGAGCGGATAGCGGAGTGGCTAGCCGAGAGGAGCGGATACCGGAGAGGCATGGTGAGTGGAGCAGGATAGAGGAGAGGAGCAGATACCAGAGAGGCATGGCGAGCGGCGCGGATAGCTGAGCGGATAGTGGAGAGGCATGGCGAGCGGAGCGGATAGCCGAGAGGAGCGGATAGCGGAGAGGCGTGGCGGAGTGGAGCGGATAGCAGGGCGGCTGGCAGAGAGGAGCAGATACCGGAGAGGCATGGCGAGCGGCGCGGATAGCTGAGCGGATAGTGGAGAGGCATGGCAAGAGGAGCGGATAGCCGAGAGGAGCGGATAGCCGAGAGGCGTGGCGAGTGGAGCAGATAGCGGAGTGGCTAGCAGAGAGGAGCGGATACCGGAGAGGCGTGGCGGAGTGGAGCGGATAGCGGAGTGGCTAGAAGAGAGGAGTGGATACCGGAGAGGTGTGGCGAGTGGAGCGGATAGCAGGGCGGCTGGCAGAGAGGAGCGGATACCGGAGAGGCGTGGCGAGTGGAGCGGATAGCGGAGTGGCTAGAAGAGAGGAGTGGATACCGGAGAGGCGTGGCGGAGTGGAGCGGATAGCGGAGTGGCTAGAAGAGAGGAGTGGATACCGGAGAGGCGTGGCGAGTGGAGCAGATAGCGGAGTGGCTAGAAGAGAGGAGTGGATACCGGAGAGGCGTGGCGGAGTGGAGCGGATAGCAGGGCGGCTGGCAGAGAGGAGCGGATACCGGAGAGGTGTGGCGGAGTGGAGCGGATAGCAGGGCGGCTGGCAGAAAGGAGCGGATACCGGAGAGGCGTGGCGAGTGGAGCGGATAGCAGGGCGGCTGGCAGAGAGGAGCGGATACCGGAGAGGCGTGGCGAGTGGAGCAGATAGCGGAGTGGCTAGCAGAGAGGAGCGGATACCGGAGAGGCGTGGCGGAGTGGAGCGGATAGCGGAGTGGCTAGCAGAGAGGAGCGGATACCGGAGAGGTGTGGCGGAGTGGAGCGGATAGCAGGGCGGCTGGCAGAGAGGAGCGGATACCGGAGAGGCGTGGCGAGTGGAGCAGATAGCGGAGTGGCTAGCAGAGAGGAGCGGATACCGGAGAGGCGTGGCGGAGTGGAGCGGATAGCGGAGTGGCTAGCAGAGAGGAGCGGATACCGGAGAGGTGTGGCGGAGTGGAGCGGATAGCAGGACGGCTGGCAGAGAGGAGCGGATACCGGAGAGGCGTGGCGGAGTGGAGCGGATAGCGGAGTGGCTAGCAGAGAGGAGTGGATACTGGAGAGGTGTGGTGAGCAGAGCGGATAGCAGGGCGGCTGGCAGAGAGACGCAGCTGGAGGTGAAGACTGCGGCAGAACCCCATGGAGAGGTGTGGCAATCAACCCAAGCATGTAAGATGCCCTCCTCCCATATCTCTCCCCACTTCCACCCAGGCTGGGAGGTAAACTCTGCAGAGGAACTTCTGAACTCTGGGGGCTGCACTGACCAAGGTCAGAAACTGTGGGTGGGGTGACTATTGGGTTGCTGGACTTAAGACCCTGAGGGGAAAAGGACTCTGCCAAACTTACTTGGGGGTGGGTCTTTTGCTCATGGTTTGTGTTATGAATCCTGTTTGTGGTGTTTCCCCAACATAATGCCGCATTGTTTCCCTCCTTTATTAAAAGGATTTTGCTACACTCAGACTCCGTGCTTGCAAGAGGGGAAGTATTGCCTCTTAGAGGCGCCCAGGGGGTGGTATGTAATTGTCCCAGGTCACTGGGTGGGGGCTCGAGCCGGTTTGCATTGTGTTATTGACACAGAACCCCTAGATACTGAACCCAGCCCTTGTTGCTGCCAACTCTGACGGGCAGGAGGGTTACATAAGCACTTTAAAAAGTTGGAACTTTTTAACTGTCTGCTGTTATGTGATGTAATTGAATGGAACTCTTTTTCATTTGACTGTTTCTCATCAGATCCTACCCGTATTTTATCATCTTCCATCCTCTCCACCTTACTAGGACATAGAGAATTTCCATGAATAGATCCTCCTCGAAGGGATGTCTCTGTCCGAACCATGTGCTCCTCCACACCTGTGGACTTTCCCCCAGGCCTTAGGTTAAAAACTGCTCTACGGCCATTTTAATTTTAAGTGCCAGCAATCTGGTTACATTTTAGTTTAGGTGGAGCCCACCCTTCCTATATAGGCTCCCCCCAAAAGTTTTCCCGGTTCCTAATAAATCTAAACCCCTCCTCCCTACACCATCGTCTCATCCACACATATGAGACCTTGTAGTTCTGCCTGTCTCTCTGGCCCTGCGCGTGGAACTGGAAGCATTTCAGAGAATGCTACCATGGAGATCCTGGACTTGAATCTCTTACCTAGCAGCCTAAATTTGGCCTCCAGGACCTCGCTCCTATCTTTCCCTATCTGATTGGTACCTACATGTACCAGACCACCAGCTCCTTCCCAGCACTGCACATTAGTTTGTCTGGATGTCTTGAGAGATCCACAACCTTTGCACCTGGCAGGCAAATCACCATGCAGTTTCCCGGTCATCACAATCCCAGTATCTTTGTTACTATTACCTGTCTCTTCCTAATAACTGATGCTTCCCCTCCCGGAGAGGTATCCTTGGAGGGAGGGTCCCAATTATGGGATTGTTTCCCTCTGCTCCAGTTTCATTTGTCTCTGCTAACCCAAGGACTTCCAATGCTGTGGTCCAGTTCACTAATAAATCATACTGTGTTTTGAAAATGTTGCTTGGTGTCACTGCAAATACATATGGAAGTGCATTAATCCCTACCAAGTACAGGTTTACTAGTCTCTACCAGGAGTTTGTCTCTATTCAACTCACTGGGCACAGCTTATGGTGTGGAGCAGGTGTGCTGGAGCCCAGATGCTCTGTTTTAGGAGGCATGGCCTTGCCTGAAGGAAAATGGAGACCCCCTCTGGGGTCTGGCACACTGAAGCAGTTCCTCCAAGAGACTGCTTAAAAGTTGTGGTGTAGCTCAGATCCTGTGGATCTCTGACAGAGGGTCTCTCTTGTGCCATGTGGGTGTTCCAAGTACGAATGGCATTTTAACAATAATGCAGCTTGGGGAGGGGGAGATTACAAATTGAAGAGAAGAACACCAGGAACTAAGTTTGGAGGGTGACTGGGTATAAGTGTGGGGTCTGGAACTGAGACCTGCATTTGCACTATAGAAGAGCAGAGCTAATGTAGGGTCTCTTTGTTCTAAAATTCTCTTTGCAGTCCATACTGCTTTCTCCACGGACCAACATGCTGTGGATGGTGGCAGCTATCAATACTGGGCCTGAAGCTTGGGTGGGGAGCTTGTCGCTATCAGCTGTTGGTGAACAGGAGCAAGAACAGTCAGAAGTTCCATAGGGGAAGGCGCTCTCTGCCACTGTCGACTGGTGCATAAGGGAGAGTACAGAGATCAAGGGAGTTCATTTTCATCATCCTTCTCCCCAGAAATCCTCCAAGTGACACTTGGAGAGTCACCAGAGCTGCACCCAATTGTTGAGGTCCTGAGATGAACTGAGACAGGAAAGGGGATCCTACTTATTAGCTAGGAGTCTAATTGGGTGGAAAGGGTATTTGAAGATCACCTAAAGCTCCAACATGAATACCATGGTTGAGAACTTCACTCCTCTGGCTCAGTGAAACTCTCTACTACAAGGATTAAACCGGTATGGCCAACTCACAGTTTCATCGCAGCTCTAGCCATTTGGGGGGGAAACGGGAGGGTGGAGCTTTTTTAACCTGTGTCATGAAAACCTGATGAAAGGTGCCAACTCATGAATTTTCCTTTATTCAAAATTGCCTCAATCTCCTATTGGTGTCAATGGGGCTGAAGCCAGCAAGATGCATATGGAAGTGAGGCTGCCCCTTATCAAAGATGGCTACCACCTCCCACTGCTTTCAGTGAGATTGAAGCCATGCCCACAAGCAAAATGGCTGGCACTCTATGGTTCAGGGGTCTGGACAGGACACAGGGACTGTGAGGAGCAGCAGAGACCCTGTGAAAGGGAGAGGGGAGAATGTGGGGGAGAAAGAGGCAGATTTAGGGTGAGAGGGGGCAGAAGCGATGCTGATAGGTTCCAGGGGCCAGTGCTGGGAGTGGGAGACTCACAGATTCCAAGGCCAAAAGGGACCATTGTGATCATCTAATCTGATCTCTGGCCTGTGATACGCAGGAGATCAGACTAGAACTGCCCCACAATAATTCCTAGAGCCTGGGTTAGAAAAACACCCAGTCTAGATTGTCAAGTGATGGAGAATCTTCCATGAGCCATGGTTCCAATGGTTAATTACTCAGTGTAAATTTTTAGCAGTGAATTTCCAGTCTGACCATGGGGACTGGATGGCAGTTCCCCAGCATGGGGGCGGAGTGGGGGGAAGGCGAGTCCCCTTGGAGCAGCCAGGGGAAGGCAACGTTGCAGTGTTGCCAACTTATGAACAGAGTGCAATCTCTTTACCTTGAAAGTTGAATGTACAGATGTAGAATTATGTAAAAAAAATGCATTAAAAAATAAAACAATGTAAACATTTAGAGCCTACAAGTCCACTCAGTCCTAATTCTTGGTCAGCCAATCACTCAAACAAGGTTGGTTACAATTTGCAGGAGATAATGCTGCCTGCTTCTCATTTACAATGTCATTTGAAAGTGAGAACAGGCGTTCGCATGGTACTGTTGTACCGGCGTTGCAAGATATTTACGTGCCAGATGCGCTAAAGATTCATATGTCCCTTCATGCTTCAACCACCATTCCAGAGGACATGCTTCCATGCTGATGATGGGTTCTGCTTGATAACCATCCAAAGCAGTGCGGACCGACACATGTTCATTTTCATGATCTGAGTCAGATGCCAGCAGCAGAAGGTTGATTTTCTTTTTTGGTGGTTTGAGTTCTGTAGTTTCCGCATCAGGGTGTTGCTCTTTTAAGACTTCTAAAAGCATGCTCCACACCTCATCCCTCTCAGATTTTGGACGGCACTTCAGATTCTTAAATCTTGGGTCAAGTGCTGTAGCTATTTTTAGAAATCTCACATCAGTAGATTGGGGGGGAGGGATAGCTCAGTGGTTTGAGCATTGGCCTGCTAAACCCAGGGTTGTGAGTTCAATCCTTGAGGGGGCTATTTAGGGATCAGGGGCAAAAATCTGCCTCAGGATTGGTCCTACCTTGAGCAGGGGGTTGGACTAGATGACCTCCTGAGGTCCCTTCCAACCCTGATATTCTATGAGGGTACCTTCTTTGCATTTTGTCAAATCTGCTGTGAAAGTGTTCTTAAAACAAACATGTGCTGGGTCATCATCTGAGACTGCTATAACATGAAATATATGAAGAATGTGGGTAAAACAGAGCAGGAGATGTACAATTCTCCCCCAAATTCAGTCACAAATTTCATTGACACATTATTTTTTTAACAAGCATCATCAGCATGGAAGCATGTCCTCTGGAATAGTGGGCGAAGCATGAAGGAGCATACGAATGTTTAGCATATCTGGCATGTAAATACCTTGCAATCCCGGCTATAAAAGTGCCATGCAAACGCCTGTTCTCACTTTTAGGTGACATTGTAAATAAGAAGTAGGCAGAAGTATCTCCTGTCAATGTAAACAAACTTGTTTGTCTTTGCGATTGGCAGAATAAGATGTAGGACTGAGTTGACTTGTAGGCTCTAAAGTTTTACACTGTTTTGTTTTTGAGTGCAGTTATGTAACCAAAAAAAATCTGCATTTGTAAGTTACACTTCCACGATAAAGAGATTGCACTTCAGTACTTGTATGAGGTGAATTGAAAAATACTATTTCTTTTATCATTTTTACAGTGCAAATATTTGTAATCAAAGCACTGTGCACTTTATATTCTGTGTTGTAACTGAAGTCAATATTTAAAATGTAGAAAAACATCCAAAATATTTAATAAATTTCAATTGGTATTCTATTGTTATAAGTGCGATTAATCATGATTAATTTTTTTAATCGCGATTACTTTGTTTGAGTTAATCGCGTGAGTTAACTGCAATTAATTGACAGTCCTACTAAGTATTCTTGTATCTGAGCTCGCCTTCTCCAGCATAAACACAGAGCAACATGTGTATAGAGATTGTAAAGAAAATTCCCAAACAAAACACTCCCCTGCATGTCTGAATGTGGAGTCTGTAACAATTCACAGTGAGTTAAATCTCTAGTGATGACGAAGCTTGTGTCTCCCCGCTTGACGGCAGGGCCAGCCTTTGCCTAGAGAATTCCCAGCCCCCTCCAGCTGTCTTCCTGGTAGAGATTTAAAATGATCCAACCTCTCTGCTGCAGTGATTTCAGCCCAGCACACTGGCCTTCGGTACTCCAGGCCTCTTCCCTTCTAGCCTCCTGGATCCCCTTGCCACTCCAGGGTATTGCAGAGATGGGGAAGGTGCATCAGGGACTGTATTGAACCCCACTACATCAGCACAACCTTAATATTACATAAAAGTAATGTCTTCCTATCGAGGCAGAGGCCTGTCCCACTGCATTCACTTGTATTTAAAACAGAGGTGTGTTTCCCTTCCCAAGGCATGTGGCCATTCCCTTTAATTCCTTAGAGTCAGGGGCCAGTGTTCTGATTATTAATTGCATGGTTTATAGAACATGTGCTGGGGCCTGTACAGAACATTTCGGAGTCCCAGTCCCAGCTCTAGGGACCTTGCAAAGGCAAACAGTAATCAGTGAGTCAGGCACACAAAGCCCCTGGGAGCAGGAGGTGGGTCCATCACACAGGGCTGTGAAATGTGTCTGTTTGAAATAATAATGGCACTTTGCTGGATGGTGGATTAAAACTCATGAAGGTAACAGAGGAAGCATTTGCTGTGGTGGCTGCAAAGCAGACAGACCCATTTCTGCTCCTGGGAATCAGGGCCAGCATGTGTCTAACTCATCTTGCATCCATTGCAGGCTACCGAACGTCCATAAACTTTTCTAACGTCTTCACTTCTTTTCTCTTGTCTCCTGTAGGTGGGGTTTCTAATACAATGTGAGCATTTCTGGCACCTCATGCACATTTTAATGCATGGGTTTGATGCCAGAATGGTCCCTGTGCTGTGCGCCGGGTAACTGCATTTACTGCTAACTGAAAGTTTGTTTGTTTTATACAAAACTCAGGATGTTGTGGGAGCTCCAGGCATGCTACAGCTGCTAAAGGGGCTGCAGTAAAGGTTCTACCAGTTGGGTGCAAGGAGGGAACTTTCTGCAGTACCATAGAATCCAATTTGTCAAGGTCGTTTCAAATTTTAATCCTGTCCTCCCAAGTGCTTCCAACCCTTCCCAGCTTGGTGCCATCTGCACACTTTATAAGCATCCTCTCCACTGCGTTATCCCAGTCATGAATGAAAGTATTGAACAATACCAGACCCAGGACAGCCCCTTGCAGGACCCCATTAGATGTGTCCTCCCAGTTTGACAGCGAACCATTGATAACTACTTTTTGAGTATAGACTTTCAACCAATTCTGCACCTCCTTGTAGGAAATTTATCTCGACTGCATTTCCCTAGTTCGCTTATGAGAATGTTATGTGGGACTTTGTCAAAAGCCTGACTAAAATGAAGATATACCATGACTACTACCCCCCCCCCCATCCACTAGTCCAGAACCCTATCAAAGAAAGAGATTAGGTTGGTATGATTTGTTCTTGACACATCCATTCTGACCTTTTCTTGTAATCCTATTGCCCTCTAGGTGCTTGCAAACTGATTCACAATTTGTTCGAGAATCTTTCCAGGTTTCGAAGCTAGGCTGACTAGTCTATCATTTCCTGCATCCTCTTTGTTTCCCTTTTTAAAGATACATATTATGTTTGCTCTTCTCCAGTCATCTGGGACCTCACTTGTCCTCCATGAGTTCTTGAAGATAATTGCTAGCTAGTGGTTCTGAGATTGCTTCAGCTAGTTCCTTAAGTACCTTAGGATGAATTTCATCAGGCCATTGCTGACTTGAATACATGTAATTTATCTTAACATTCTTTAACCTGTTCTTTCCCTATTTTGGCTTACATTTCTTCCCTCTTGTTGTTAATGTTAATTGTGTTGAGTATCTGTCCCCATTAACCTTTTTAGTGAAGAGTGAAGCAAAATAGGTATTAAACACTTCAGCCTTCTCCATGTTATTTCTTTTGCTCCTAATGTATTTATGTCCCTTGCTAGATGTAACTCTTTTTGTGCCTTAGCCTTTCTAATTTTTCCCCTATGTCCTTGTGCTGTTCTTTTGTACTCCTCCTTAGCAGTTAGCCATGTTTCCCCTTTGTGTAGGATTCCTTTTCAGGTCACCTAACAAGCTTCTGATGGAGTCATATTGGGCTCTTACTATTTTTCCTTTAAAAACAGCAAGGAGTCTGGTGCCACCTTAAAGACTAACAGATTTATTTGGGCATAAGCTTTCGTGGGTAAAAACCTCACTTCTTCGGATGCATAGAGTGAAAGTTACAGATGCAGGCATTATATACTGACCCATGGAGATCAGGGAGTTCTTTCCTTCACATTGGAATAGTTTTCAGTTGTGCTTTTAATACTTTCTCCTTGAGAAACTGCCAGCTCTCCTGATCTTCTTTTTCCTTAGATTTTCTTCCCATGGGACCTTACCTGCCAATTCTGACTTTGTTAAAGCCTACTTTTTTTTTTAAGTCCATTGTCCTTATTCTACTGCCCTCACTCTTCCCTTTCCTTGCAATCATAAAATCTATCATTTCACCGTCACTTTTACCCAAATTGCGTCCACCTTCAGATTTGCTACCAATTCCTTCCTGTTGGTTAGTCTAAAATGGCTGTGCCCCTGGTTACTTCCTCCACTTTCTGAAATAAAAAATGGTCTCCAATACATTCCAAGAATTTACTGGAAATATTGCGTTTTGACATATTACTTTTCCAATAGATGTCTGCGTAAAGTCCCCCAGGTCTCGTGTTGTAGATATTTGTTGGTTGGTCTAGAAATGCCTCGTTCAGGAAGAGGAGGTGTTTGGTGGTCTCTAGTAGACCCCTATCATGACCTCCCCCTATTTTGTACTTCTTGTATCTTTACACAGAGACTTCCAGCTGGCCTGCCTCTCACCATCTTGATTTCCTTAGGGAATATGATCCTGGGCTGGGCCTTACTGAGCAGCACTGGCCCAGTTCAGTAGGAAGTTGACTTGAATGTAACTGTGTGTAGTGAGATGAAAAAAGGAAAAAACTAGGTGGAACTTCAGGAAAAATGGGAGGTGATTCTGCAGCCTCACACAAGGGAAGGGTGTGTGGGGGGGGGCAATCAGCCTGCACAAAGCCAGGGAGAGTAGAGTGTAAGGAACTCATCTTGCCCTGGTCAAAGGGGTCAGGAGGAGACTGGTTCCAGCTCTGATCTCAGTGATCCTTACTGGCCAGGATTTTCCTACAGGGACATGGTGACCCGCTGTGAAATCTCTTCTGCAGCCACAGGGACGACACTCTGTCTTTAGTGTCTTGTATTAGTGTTGATGACATGCGCTGGCTTGACAGTCCTGGTGGGTCTGTTACTGCACGGAACAGGTACAGTGCAGACAGCAGCTGCTCCAGCCACCCTCTCCCCTTCCTAGCCTCTGCCAGTGACCTAGAGGAGGTTCCCTGCATGACAGCCTCTACCTAGTCAGTCCTTAGCTTGTACCTCTCTGCTGAGAGGTAGAAACTGCACAGGGGTCAGTGAGGGCCCCTTAATAGCACACTTTAAACTGAATGGAAAAGCTGAAGTTTGAAAGTGAAGTTTTCCTGCTCCTTGTCTCTGCTCAGGACCTTCCCCCCAACAGTCCTGACTTGTCTCCATGACAAATCCCCCCAAGATTTGGGCATTAATGACAACAGTACAGAATTTCCTGGGGATTTATTAACCAGGGTGTTTTTCTGTAACTTATATATGAGTCACAAAGGGCCTTGTTAAAAGTTTGTTTGTCTGAGACACTTGCTGCTGCAGTGTTTGCGCTCAGCTGTGACTTTAAAAACATTATTTCTAAATTTAGTTAATTGCACCATAACATGAAAACAACGGGGAAGGGGGAGAAAATGCCAGTTGGTAAAGCAGAAAGTTCTCCCCCTCTGCTCAGCCCTTCCTTCCTTTTCCATGTTCTAAGCTCCTGGGAAAAGAATAGACACAAAGTACTGAACGAGACAGGGAAAGAACAGAAACAAGTTAAAGATTTTACAGCAGTTTAGAGTGTCACTAAGTAGTCCAGGTAAATTAAAACACACTTAAAAAAAAAAATCCTGAGTCAAGAAGCTTATAGTTAGTGCCACACAGAGCTAGAAGTCTGGCCTTGTATCCCTGCCCAGATCCCTTCTCTACTATGATGCAATACGACCGTCACATCAAGATGTTACTAATGTGTAAAAAAACAAACCAAAAAAAAAAACGAGAGTACATGTGGCACCTTAGAGACTAACAAATTTATTTGGGCATAAGCTTTCGTGGGCTAAAAACCCAGTTCATCGGATGCATACAGTATTTTCCACTGCATGCATCCGATGAAGTAGGTTTTAGCCCACGAAAACTTATGCCCAAATAAATTTGTTAGTCTCTAAGGTGCCACAAATACTCCTTGTTCTTTTTGCTGATACAGACTAACACGGCTGTATCCTGGAGGTGTTACCCACACAATTTAGGCCCTCTCCCTCCCCTGGGTCCAGTGGCCCTCTATGGATTAACAAGACCTTGTGCCAGGGAAGGAGCCTTTACACAGTAATACCCTTGAACATGTACACGTATTTATTAACAATCAACAGACTAGACATGCCAAGCATCTAATGCTCACCACTCCCAATAAAGCAGCCAGACTTCTCCCAATGGTCAGTCAACATCAGATCTCGTCCAGGGCGCCGGCTTCTGCATGGAATGGTCATGCGGGATGTAAGCATTCTGGTAGCTTTGTTCTTGAGCTGTGTCCCGGAGTTAGTTCCAGCGGGCATCTCTTTTGATCCTCATTATATAGTTAAAATGAGAGTCCTTCTTATCTATACTTTTAACCAATTATTTTACTTGAAACATGACTATGCAATAAATTTAACCAATCATATTCCCTCAAACAACTTCTCTAGCAACAGCAAAACCTCATAATTGCTACTTATCAGTAAAAGCAACTTTGAACTAAAAACTCTCACAGGCACCCAGTAAGAAACTTGCAGAAACTCAAGGTTAGCTTGTCCCTTCTATTCCCATGAATTTGTGATTTTTACTGTATCTGTCCCTGTTATTAAGGCTGCATCTGGTATTTTTCTGTCTGCTGAGGATGAATTTTCCTGACTCTATAGTTTTTATTTCTAATTTATGGTGGCTGAGCATGCAAGATGGCTCAGGATTATGCTAAGTCATACGCAAGATGGCTGTGGGTCATGTCAAGTCCAGGCCTCTCACAAGAGAGGGTGGGAGATGTATCCTGGTCTCCCGGACTCTTCGTGGAATGGCAGCTGTGAGATGGATGTTTCTAGACTTAATATGGAGCAACAGGAGACAAGTTGATTGTTGTTGTCAATTGACATATGAAGTGAAGGAAGGTCTGTGTGTGGACTGCGCTTTGTGTTGGGATGGGGTGAGGGAATACCATTGTATCTACAGCAGGAGAGAAGGTATTCCTGATACTGGAGTAAACCAAATAGCCCATTTTTATAGGCCTTTGCCATATCCATAGTGCGGTAGCTGAGGGCTTGAGGTGCATGCTGGGACAGTGGCTGAGGTGTGGTGACCTGGTGATATAATGGCTGGGGTTATGGGCTAATGGGTGGAGGTAGAGCATCATAATATCCAGTTAGGGCTAAGGCTGTTTGTGAAAACTTAAGTGAGTTTTCAACTTGTTGATGGTGAAATATTTCTCCAGAGGCCTGTCCTGGCTTTGTGCTGGGTTCAGAATGATCCTGAACAGGACAGGAGTGCCCCCTAGAGGCCAGTAGAGATTTGGGGCACACAATACACCACAAGCAGAGTGCAGCCAGTAGGACCCGGCAACGAGAACTGTATGGGCAGAGACCACTTGGAACTCAACTGTAAGGCCAATAACAATTTATTACCATATTTACAGTAAGTAACCTTTTGCAATTCAAAGGCCCCAGAATCCAGCTAGAAAGTCGTGTAATAGCACAGATTCCCGAATGTCAGACAATCTGTGCAGCACACACGTGTGCTCCAGCCAGGCCCTGTATGCCACTGCTGTATAAATGCATCTTGCCCTGAAGCCAGCCACAGGAGAGTCGCCGCCATTTTCTCTGCTTCGGGGGTCTGGCCCGAGGCTAGAGCGCTTCCAGGGAAAGGAAGGCACAGCACATGTTCTTGGACTAGCAGGACATATCCTGCCCTCTCTCCACATCAGGGAGAGCCCCAGACTGAGGCAGTCAGTGGCCCAATAGTCTGGAGTAGCCTACAAAAATGAGCACGTGTAAATGCGGATGTGATGCACGCTGTGCCCAGCACAGTTAGAACATGGGTTTTCTTGCCTGTGTGGACAAACCAAAATGTTAGAATGGTTAACCCCTTGTGCTCTGATCCTGTTGGTACAGTAATGCCAGAGGCAATAATCAGGATCAGGGCCCCATTCTATGGGGCTCTGTGTAAACCCAGAGTAAGAGACGGTCCCTGCCCCAGAGAGCTCACAGTATAACTGAAGATGTGAATCAACAAGTTGCTGTAACAAGCAAATGGAGGGAGTGGGGCGGGAGGGGAGGGGCTGAGGAGAATGGTGACAGGAACATGTGGTTAACAGACAGATTGTATGTCTGTCGAACTCTGGGCTAGGTGGGAGTTTTTCACGGTGAGGGGGCTATTTTTGTGTTTAAGCTATTAATAAATGAGATAGTGATGATCTCAATCACCCTGCTGATCCCCTGCCCAGCCGTTCATTTCCACATGTACAGGCAGGAGGAAAACATGACCGCACATTGCTAGGCCCCAGGCTTTTTAAAGCTGCTTGTTCTTGCAGTGTAGATGACAGCCTGTGTTGGGTACAGTCCTTTCTGCACAAAGTCATTTTTTCCAGATGACAAATCTGAGGAACTGTCCCACACTGGAATTCCAATGGAGGAGGTTTTGGAACAAATTGATAAATTAAACAGTAGTAAGTCACCAGGACCAGATAGGATTCACCCAAAAGTTCTGAAGGAACTCAAATGTGAAACTGCAGAACTACTTACTGTAGTATGTAACCTATCACTTCAATCAGCTTCTGTACCAGATGACTGGACGATAGCTAATGTAACACTGATTTTTTTAAAAGGCTCCAGAGGCGATCCTGGCAATTACAGGCCAGTAAGCCTAACTTCAGTACCAGGCAAACTGGTTGAAATTATAGTAAAGAACAGAATTATCAGACAAATAGATTAACATGATTTGTTGGGGAGGATTCAACACGGCTTTTGTAAAGGGAAATCACGCCTCACCAATCTATTAGAATTATTTGAGGGGGTCAACAAGCATGTGGAAAAGGGCGATCCGGTCGATATAGTGTATGTGGACTTTCAGAAAGCCTTTGACAAGGTCCCTCTCCAAAGGCTCTTAAGCAAAGTACGTTTTCATGGGATAAGAGGGAAGGTCCTCTCATGGATCAAGAACTGGTTAAAAGACAGGAAACTAAGGGTAGGAATAGTCAGTTTTCACAGTGGAAGAGGTAAATAGCAGCATCCCCCCAAGGATGTGTACTGGGACCAGTGCTGTTCAACATATTCATAAGTGATCTAGAAAAGGGGGTAAACACTGAGGTGGCAAAATTTTCATATGATACAAAATTACTCTAGATAGCTAAGTCCAAAGTAGACTGTGAAGAGTTGCAAAAGGATCTCACATAACTGGGTGACTGGGCAACAAAATGGCAAATGAAATTCAATATTGATAAATGCAAAGTAATGCAAATTGGAAAACATAATCCCAACTATACATATAAAATGATGAGGTCTAAATTAGCTGTTACCACTCAAGATAGGGATCTTGGAGTCATTGTGGATAGTTCTCTGAAAACATCCACTTAATGTGCAGCAGCAGTCAAAAAGCTAATGATGATAGGAACCACTAGGAAAGGGATAGAGAACTTTAGCAGGTCTTGGATGAGTTCTCCCCTGACATCTAGTGATGAGCTGGTAAAAAAGGACTTCAGATAATAGACTGTGTTTGCATAGAACTGCCTGTTCTGCCTAAATGCATAGCATGATGGAGGTGCTTTGCCAAAATCACTTTTGGCCAGTATTGTTACAAGTCACTTTAGCATTGAGTGATGAAGTGATGTTATCCTGATTGTACGAGTAAAGGGCAGAAGAACTGTGCTTAGCCTGCCCTGATTGAGGGGGTCACCCTCAACTTTATTGCACTTTCTAAGCAGTGGGATGCCAAATGCCATGAGGAAGAGAGATGGTGATGACAGATGTTCCTATGTGGGGGGATGGGTGCTGCTTAAGTATCTTATACACCATTTGACTCCCCTCTCTCCACTGTTTAAAGACAGCTGATTAGACTCAGTTGTAAGTTATTGTTTTGCTCAGCTATCACTAGGGCTGAAATAACTGATAACCAGGTGCTGAACCTTAGACCAACAGTGGCAGAGTGAACAGCAGCAACTGTGAACTAGTTGTAGCAGCTAGGGCATTGCTCAACACTGCCCACTGCAGGGTGGAAAAATAAACTCATGTGAACATATCTCTCAACTCTGGGTCTTTGCTAACCAAAGACAGCAACTGAGTGGTGTGCTAAAGGAACATTTGTTTGTTGGACTTCTACATCACAAGGTGAGAAACTGAAGCAAAGGACTTTGCCCAACATATTCTGGGGTGGGGGTTTGTTTGTGGTCATATGCTTTTGAATCATGGTTGTGGTGTTTTCCCAAATCAATGCTGGGTTCCTTTTCCCTTTTTACTGAATGCTTTCTTGGCTACACACACTCTGTGCTTGCGAGAATAGTAGTATTTCCTCTTGGAGGCACCCAGAGGTGGTGGTTAATTTCCCCAGATTAATGGATGGGAGCTTGAGCTGGTTCTGTTTTGTATTGTCAAGAGAAACCCTTAGATATTGAACCCAGAAGGATTACAATAATAAGACAGAAAATATCATAATACCACTACATAAATCCATAGTATACCCATACTTTGAATGCTGTGTGCAGTTTTGGTCACCCCATCTCAAAAAAAGATGTATTAGAATTGGGAAAAAGTACAGAGAAGAGCAACAAAAATGATTATAGGTATGATGAGGAGAGATTAAAAAGACTAGGACTATTCAGCTTGGACAAAAGATGACTAAGGAGGAATATGATAGAGGTCTATAAAATCGTCAATGGTGTGGAGAAAGTAACTAAGAAAATGCTATTTATCCCTAATATAACACAAGAACCAGGGGTCACCAAATGAAATTAATAGGCAGCAGGTTTAAAACAAACTTCTTCCCACAATGCAGTCAACTTGTGGAACTTGTTGCCAGGGGATGTTGTGGAGGCCAAAAGTATATGTGGGTTCAAAAAAAGAATTAAATAAGTTCATGGAGGATCAGTCCATCAATGGCTGTTAATCAAGATGGTCAGACGCAACCCCATGCTCTAGGTGTCCCTAAACCTCTAACTGCCAGAACCTGAGACTAGATGACAGGAGATGAATCACTTGCTAAATTGCCTTGTTTTGTTCATTCCCTCTGAAGTGTCTGGCACCAGCCACTGTCAGAAGACAGGGTACTGGGCTAGATGGACCATCGGGCTGACCCTGTATGGTCGTTCTTGTGTTAATGCCCAGTTCCATTAGCTGACTCTGCCCTCTCCTGCCTACCCATGGTGATTCATGAAGCACCCATTCTTCCCATGGTCTGCTCCTGTCGGAGTCAGACTCTGTCCTAGTCAGTGGCCAGTGGTTCTAGCCTTCTCTCTGCTGAAGTCTGTATTATACAAGTGCAAAATGTCAGTGTTGCATTGATGATGACTAAAAGATTCAGCAAAGAGTTGCCTGTGGTCCTGCGTGGGGACCCATAGGGAAAGCTTGTGCTGCTGCTCCCTGGCATGATAGAAGCACAGGGGCTCTCCAGACAGCTGGGAGAAATGCAATGTCTCCCCTGCTGGCACTGGGTTCATAGCATGGCTGGACATGGGGAGTGGCCTATTTGGAGGGTGGGGAGTAGGGAAGTTAACTTTTCTAGTACTCTGTGAAGCTTCTCATTTTTATTGCTCATTGTTTGTCAAGTATTCCCAGAGAACCTGGCTCTATACAAGGGATGCTGCTAGCTTTGCCCCAAGAGTGTGGATAAAGGGTAACAAGACAACATTCTACAACTACATTAGAAACAAGAGGAAGACCAAGGACAGGGTAGCCCATTACTCAATGAAGGGGGAAAACAATAACAGAAAATGTGGAAATGGCAGAGGAGCTAAATGCGTTTTTTGTTTCGGTTTTCACCAAAAAGGTTAGTAGCGATTGGACATCTAACTTAATGAATGCCAGTGAAAATGGGGTACGATCAGATGCTAAAATAAGGAAAGAACAAGCTTAAAAATTACTTGGACAAGTTAGATGTCTTCAAGTCACCAGGGCCTGATGAAATACATCCTAGAATACTCCAGGAGCTGACTGAGGTGATATCTGAGCCATTAGCAATTATCTTTGAAAAGTCATGGAAGACGGGAGAGATTCCAGAGGACTGGAAAAGAGCAAATATAGTGCCCACCTAAAAAAGGGGGATTAAGGACAACCCGGGGAATTACAGACCAGTCAGTTTAACTTCTGTACCCGGAAAGATAATGGAGCAAATAATTAAGCAATCAATTTGCAAACACTTAGAAGATAATGAGGTGATAAGTAAGGGTCAGCATGGATTTGTAAAGAACAAATCATGTCAAAACAACCTAATAGCTTTCTTTGACAGGGTAACAAGCCTTGTGGATGGGATGGGAGAAGAGAGGGAGAAGCAATAGATGTGGTATATTTTGACCTTAGTAAGGTTTTTGATAATGTCTCACATGACCTTCTCATAAACAAACTAGGGAAATACAACCTCGATGGAGCTACTATAAGGTGGGTGCATAAGTGGTTGGAAAACCATTCCCAAAGAGTAGTTAGTGGTTCATAGTCAAGCTGGACGAGCATATCGAGTGGGGCCCTGCATGGATCGGTCCAGTTCTGTCCAGTTGTCATGGAGTGTGTGGGATTCAGGGCCCGCACCCCCAACTTCCTGCAATTCGCCATGACTCTCACCCAGCCAGTAAAACAGAAGGTTTATTAGACGACAGGAACACAGTCCCAAGCAGAGCTTGTAGGTACAACCAGGACCCCTCAGCCAGGTCCCTCTGGGGGGCAAGGATCTGAGACCCCAGACTTGGGTTCCCTGCCTCTTCCCAGCCAGCCCAAAACTGAAACCAAAAACCACCTCCAGCAGGCTCTCCCCTCTCCTTGACTCCTCCTCTCCCTTTGTCCAGCTTTCCGGGCAGAAGGTGTCACCTGGCCCAACCCCCCTCCTGGCTCAGGTTACAGGCTCAGGTACTGTCCCTCACCTAAAGTCATTCCCTGCTCTCCCATCCCCCATGCAGACAGACCCAGTAAAACGACATTCCCAGGTCAATCCACCCCACTCCCTACTGCATCACACCAGTAGGGTGACCAGATCACCCAGGTCAAATATCGGGACGCGGGGGGCGGGGCAAAAAAAAAACGGCGGCAGAGCAAAAAAACAACTCCCCCCTTCCTCCTCAAGCGCTGGAGGGAGGCCCCGGAGATGCAGGGGGAGCGCGGGGCCGGGGTGAGTGAGAGTCCGGCCTGACCCCGAGTGCAGGCAGGACTCAGACGGGTGGTACCTGGAAGGAGAGTAGGGGGGAGCCCCACGGGGCCAGGCGGCGGCTGTTCTCCCCACTGGGCAGTGGGACTTGGGAGCTGCTGCTGCTGCAGCTCCTACTGCTGCGGGGGGAGGAAGCGGCCATGGCGCTCGGCGGCTGCAGCTCTGGCACCCGGGCCCGAACCCCCCGAGCCCGGGCCTGTTCCGGGGACCCAGCAGCGCGCATGCTGCACCCAGCCCCTGGCCAGTCGCGTCTGGGCTGGCTGCCCAGCTGGTGCAATCCCACGGGCGGCCCCGGAGTGGGGGCAGCAGGCCCCAGTCCCCCCGTCCTGCTCAGGTACCGCAGGGGCTGGGTTCCCCCTGCGTCTCCCCGGGGCCTCCCTCCAGCGCTTGTGGAGGGAGGAGGAATGGCATGCTTGGGGAAGAGGCGGGGATTTGGGGAGGGAGCCAATGGGGGAAGAAGGGGGCGGAGTTGGGGGGGGGGGCGTGAGCCCTTCCGGGCTCTGAAGCCTTTGCTTGTTTGTCCAGTGTCCCGACCTAACATTGGTCGGGACGCGGGACAAACAAGCAAATATCGGGACGTCTGGTCACCCTACACACCAGTATCTTCATCAATGATTTAGATAATGGCATAGAGAGTAGACTTATAAAGTTTGCGGATAATACCACACTGGGAGGGGTTGCATGTGCTTTGGAGGACAGGATTAAAATTCAAAATGATCTGGACAAACTGGAGAAATGGTTTGAAGTCAATAGGATGAAATAAATAAGGACAAATGTAAAGTACGCCACTTAGGAAGGAACAATTGCGCACATACAAAATGAGATATGACTGCCTAGGAAGGAGTACAGTGGAAAGGGATCTGGGGGTGATAGTGGATCACAAGGTAAATATGAGTCAGCAGTGTAACACTGTTGCAAAAAAAAGCAAAAATAATTCTGGGCTGTACTAGCAGGAGTGTTGTAAACAAGACACAAGAAGTAATTCTTCCACTCTCTTGATTGCTGATTGGGCCTCAGCTGGAGTATTGTGTCCAGTTCTGGGCACCACATTTCAGGAAAGATGTGGAGAAATTGGAGAAAGTCCAGAGGAAAGCAACAAAAATGATTAAAAGTCTAGAAAACATGACCTATGAAGGCAGATTGAAAAAATGGGTTTGTTTAGTCTAGGGAAGAGAAGACTGAGAGGGGACATAACAATTTTCAAATACATAAAAGGTTGTTACAAGAAGGAGGGATAAAAATTATTTTCCTTAACCTAGGACAAGAAGCAATGAGCTTAAATTGCAGCAATGGCGGTTTAAGTTGGACATTAGGAAAAACTTCCTGTCAGGATGGTTAAGCACTGGAATAAATTGTCCAGAGAGGTTGTGGAATCTGCATCATTAGATATTTTTAAAAGCAGGTTAGACAAATACCTTAATCCTGACTTAAGTGCAGGGGACTGAACTAAATGACTTCTCGAGGTCCCTGTGACGCTGTTCTCCAGATTCTTCATAGTTGTATGATTATGATATAATTATGACATAATTATGATGCATTTTGTACAAGATGGGTCATGTAAGGTGTCATTGGAAGTTATGATTTGCCGAATATGCTTCTTATTTGTATGCATGTGTCATTTTTGTATCTGAAGTTATGAATATTGATCATGTATCTGTATTTCACATGTAGTCACGCCTGGGTGACACCCACTAAGTAAAAGGTCCTATTTAGGGCAATGGGCCATTAGGAAAAACAATAGCCCTTAGGAGCTTATCCCCCGCCTGGGATGCTCCAGACTGCCTGTAAGTAATGGCTGCTATGACTCAGCAAGATATGCCAGGGCATGTGACTAGGCCGCATGACTCTGGACTCCATTTTGGGATGTCTGCATTTTTCCACAAACTGGCCTGGGAACCAAGTTTGAAACAAAGGGTTCCCGCCATATGCTAAAGCTATATAAGGGAGGGAGTGACATCATCTGTGGTTCTTCACTCCCCCACAACTAAACACCCAAGAGAAGCTCCTAAAGAAAAAGGACTTGGAACCAGGGTGGGGATCCCCAGCTGAAAAGCAAGTGCAGCTTGTGCCTTAAAAATCTGCAAGCCTGCTTGTATCAGGGTGAGAGATTGAATATGAATATGAATTATCAGTCTATCTAGTATGTTAAGCTTAGTTTGCACTTTTGTTTAGTTGCTAGGTAAACTGCTTTGATTGGTTTTGCTTTATCTAAATTAGTGAGTTTGAATGAAGTGCTTGGAAATCTTAGCTCAAGGGGCAAAGGCTGTTGCATTTCCTCTCCACATTGAGGGAGAGGCGAACTGGGTAATAAATTCATAGTGATCGGGGTTTCAATCAGGGCAGGACGGCACAGCTCTGGGGGGCTGGAGGTTATTTTGGCTGTAACCTCTCTATTGTTGGTTCATGCTGTGGCACTGCAGCTGGGGGTGTCCCTCCCTGTGTGAATGCTGGTGGAAGTGTAGGACCGGAAGCAGGTCTGCAGCTTGTCACAGCAGCATAGTGTGAGAGGGAGCCCAGGCTGGTGAGTCAGAGGGCCAGCGTCCCCACCATGGCCCAGCCCGGCAGCCCTGGCCACACTCCCATCCTGCTGGCTCCCGGGCAGCAGGGCCCATCCCCAGCCATTGGTATTGGAATGGGCGGGGCCCCGCCACCCCACCCCTTTGCCCTACTGTGTTGAAATAAGCACTGCTGCTGTCGTGTGCCATCACTCATGAGCCCCCGGGAGAAGCACAAGATGCTCATGACCCCTTCCCCCCAGTCCCTCCTCCACACTGCCCCTTCTCCTCAAGACCCTGCCCCTTCCCTGCAAGACCCCATCCCCCACTCACTCACTCCTCCAACCCCCCCTTCCCCCGTTGTTAGCCCTTGTGAGACAGCTTGTTGCTGTGGGTGCAGATGCAGATACAGGTAAAAGACAGCTAGCGGATCGCGGGTTGGATCACAGGTTGATCCTGGCGGATGTGGATTAGATGCGGATCCACATTTTTGTATCCGCCCAGGGCTCTACAAATGGGCTGATACTTGGGCCCATCCTTCCACTTGTGCTGCTTTTTCTTTTGTTCCTAATATACTTTTAAAATGCCTTCTTGGTGTCATTAGTCCCGCCAGACAAGGATTTTTCCCTGGTGTCTTTAACTTCCCTTATCAGTTTTCTACACTTCATAACTTCTAATTTATATTGATTTGCTATCTACTGCCTCCTTTTCTATTTGTTATTTTGACATTGCATTCCATATGTTTTATGGAAATATGCTAATAAGTGTGAATAATGTAACTGGAATATGCTTCATGCAAAAGGTCTCTTGTAAGGTGTCAGGGTTCCCTCCCCACTCTGAACTCTGGGGTACAGATGTGGGGACCTGCATGAAAGACCCCCTAAGCTTATTTTTTACCAGCTTAGGTTAAAACTTCCCCAAGGCACAAATCCTTTCCTTGTCCTTGGACAGTACTCCTGCCACCACTGAGTGATTTAGACAAAAAATCAGGAAAAGGATCACTTGGAGTCTCTATTTCCCCAAAATATTCCCACCAAACCCCTTCACCCCCTTTCCTGGGGAGGTTTGAGAATAATATACTAACCAATTGGTTACAATGTGAGCACAGACCAAACCCCTTGGTTTGTAGGCACTGAAAATCAATCAGGTTCTTAAAAGAAGAATTTTATTATAAAGAAAAAAGTAAAAGAATCACACCTGCAAAATTAGGGTGGAAGGTAACTTTACAGGGTAATAAAAAGATTTAAAACACAGAGGATTCCCCTCTGGGCTCATCTTCAAAGTTACAACAACAAAAAAACAACAGGAATAAAACTCCCTCTTAGCATAGGGAAAATTCACAAGCTAAAACAAAAGATAATCTAACACTCCTTGCCCTTACTTACAATTTTTGTAATTTCAGATGCTCATTTCAGATATGAGAACAGGAGTACTAGTGGCACCTTAGAGACTAACAAATTTATTAGAGCATAAGCTTTCGTGGACTACAGCCCACTTCTTCCGAAGGTGCCACAAGTACTCCTGTTCTTATTTCAGGTATGCTTTCAGGAGATGTTTTTCCTGCCTGGTCTCTCTCTCCGTCCAGAGAGAGAACAAATAAAGAGAGCACAAACAAAAACCTCCCCTCCCACAGATTTGAAAGTATCTTCTTTCCTGATTGGTCCCTTTGGTCAGGTGCCAACCAGGTTATTTGATCTTCTTAACCCCTTACAGGTAAAGATTTAGTATTGCTCCTTAGGAAGGATTTTATACTACCCTTAGCTGTATGTTTATGACATAAGGTATCATTACAAAGATTATAATCTGCTGAGTGCGTTCATCCTATTTGTATGTATGTATCAATCTTGTATCTAAAACTAGAAATATGACATTAACTCTGAGGTCCTATTGTAATTATGCAAAGTGTGGGCTGTTAATGGTGGTTTAGAATCTTGATGGCTCCCACTGATTAGGACAATTGGCTGTAAATGGCTCTGTTTACCTGCAAGCCTTCCTGTGTAGGTGACATGGAGAATGAAGGCTTGGGGTCTCACAGGACATGTGACCATGTCACCTGGTACTGGAATCCATCTTAAACCTGGTGCTTTTCCATTTAGAAGGAGGGGTGGGGACCCAGAGAAACAAAAGATTCACGCCTTGTGTCAAAGCTATAAAAGGGGGTGGAACAGAACAAAGAGGGCTGCCAGTCATGAGAAAACCCCTAGTTACCACCTGAGCTGGAACTAACAAGGACTGTACCAGGGCCCAGACTAAGAAAGAGTCTAATCTGTGAAAGAAGCTTATTGGAACATCTCTAAGGGTGAGATTTACCTATATTCAGTTTCTTAAATATATTAGACTTAGACTTGCGTGTTTTTGTTTTATTTTTCTTGGTAACTTACTTTGTTCTGTCTGTTATTACTTGGAATCACTTAAAACCTACTTTTTATACTTAATAAAATCACTTTTGTTTATTAATTAACCCAGAGTAAGTGATTAATATCGGGGGGAGCAAACAGCTTTACATATCTCTGTATCAGTGTTATAGAGGGCAGACAATTTATGAGTTTACCCTGTATAAGCTTGATACAGAGTAAAACTGATTTATTTGGGGTTTGGATCCCATTGGGAACTGAGTGTCTGGGTGCTGGAGATAAGTGACTTGCTGAGCAGTTTTTGCTTAAAGTCTGCAGCTTTGAGGGTGTGGACCAGACCTGGGTCTGTGTTGCAGCAGACTAGTGTGTCTGGCTCAACAAGGCAGGGTTCTGGAGTCCCAAGCTGGCAGTGGAAAATGGACTCAGAGGTAATTCCAGCATGCCAGGTGACAGTCCCAAGGGGGTCTCTGTGACCGAACCAATCACAGTTATATGTAGCTTTTTATTTCTAATTGCTGTCTTCGCTTCACCACTGAAACAGGATGGACTTTAGCTAAAGTTGTCCTCAGTCTTGATTATGGAATCATGGCTGTTTCTTCATCTAACAAACCCTTCTTAAACAACTTTTAATTTTCATGCAAATTTTTCTGTCTAATTTTGGTCTTCCACTCAATGTCACTCATAACTTCCTCAGCTTTGGGAAATGAGCCATTTGGAAGCAGTGTGTTTATTAATAGCTGGGGCTGTCCTCTGTTTTCCCAAATTGAAAGTAATCAAGTTGTGATAATTGGCCACAGTAATATTAAGATACAGAGCTTTACAGGGAGGTTGTAGTTATCTCAAAACTAGACACTAGAAGCCGAACGGATTTCAGAGCTAAGGATACACTTAAAGGAATGCACAGTTAAGGCACCTAAAGGACCTTAGCTCTGCCCTGGAGAAACATCAGTAGGGAAAAAAATCTGTCTCTAAAAATCAATTTAATCTAATCTGCAACCAAAAACACTGACCTGCCTTAATCAAAATTTTACAGTTATTGCCTGATGTCACTGCAGGGCACAGTTAGCTTTGTTTAGGTGCCTTAATTGTGCATTACTCGCCTTAACACGTCCGAGATGGCTGTATTACTTCTGAGGGCCAGTACAAGCTTTATAGCTCATAACCCCCTTTGTGTTGGCTCTCATTCCTGTTCCTTCCTCCTGTGGACTCAGCATCAGTCTTAGCACTGCAATCCCACTGGCAGGGCCCAGAAAGAGGAAGAAATGAGAACTACCAAGTTTTCAAAACCTCCAAAAATTATCAAAATGGGATCGATATGAAGAGCCAGTATCTCTGCCTCTTCCAGGCCTAAAGACTTGTGTCCTCCTGGGAAAGTGGGAATCTCCCTTTTTCAGTGTGTAGCACCTGTCTTAACCATGCTGGGCTTCAAGACGCAGACTTTAAGCTCTGCCATTGGTCCAGGGCTCAATACTATCTTTCCCCTTGGCCCAGTGTAATTTTGGAATTCTCCCCATGCTGCCTCCACATTTAGAGTAAAGAAGGAAACATGTCATTGACTGGCTATTTTTTAAGGGCAAAATAGCAGTGTGTGAAGCTGCTCAGGGGTTTTAGCAGCAGACCCACTAGGGAGGGGGAAGTAGTGGGCAAGAGGACCAGTGGGCAGGGAATGTGCATGATCAGTGCTAGTCATTCACATGGCTGCACAGTTGACCACGTGACTCTAACCTCTACAGTCTGCTTGTGGTGGTGACAGCTCGAGTTTAAGCTGCACAAACTTTTCCAGTCCATTCTGTTTTCAAACATTCTGAATTTTCTGAACTTCCACATTTTTAAGGCTGAATTTTTCCAGGTTTGGGCTAGTTTTGAGGGAGAGTCATTCTGCTAGGTTTAAGACATTTTTGATTAGTAGGAGGGTAAAGAAGTACATTTTTCCCATTATAGAAAGCTTGTGTTGTGGTAGTTTGTACAGTTCTAGTACTGAGAGGACTGACAGTAGGAGGTGCAATTTGGCAGGGGAATAGCCCTCATTCAGAAAACTGGCACTTGTTTGCCCTTGCAAAAGCTGTGTTTGATGTGCCTGGGTTACTGGCCTTTGAAAATCACACACCACATGTGCACTGGATTTTGTTTTCATGGGACTATTGTGTGAATCCTTCCTCCTGTGAAGCCCAGAAGTTCCCTGTGCTGCTGGGGTGGGCTCAGATTGAAATAACTATTTTTTACATGAAACTGTCAAGTGTAGAGTAACCAGGATTTCCCAGAACTAGAAGCAAGTTCTTTTTATGTCCCTGGAGAGCTGAGAAGCTCCACTTTCCAATGATATCGCTGGAGCAGGACTGCAACCTGCCCATCCTGGGCACTAGGCCAGTGCAAGTTTTAGGTGTAAATTTTGCATTTGGGAAAGGAAGGAAACATTTTAGACGTTGGTCATTGAGATGAAATTGGCATCTGTGTGGACTGTGTGAGGCTGCACATTCACAGCAATTTTAACGTTAACTCGTGTAAAATTGCAATATCAGAGCGATTATGTCATTGTCACATCAGGTGACTCTACTGAATCAGCATTTTCATCAGTGACTTGCTGCAAGACCAAAGAGGGCAGAATGAGTTAGTCCTGTAAGCAGGATCTGAATGAGCTGTCCCCTGACATCTAGTCATGAGCTAGGGAGAAAGTCTTCAGGAACTGACCTTATCATAGAAAGCATAGAACTGGAAGGGAGCTAACTAGGTCATCTAGCCCAGGGCCGTGCACTGAGGCAGGACTATTATCTAGAGCAGCTCTGACAGGTATTTGTCTAACCTGCTCTTAAATAACCTCCACTGATGGAGATTCCCCAACCTCCAATGCTTAACTATCCTGACAGGAAGTGTTTTTTTCCGATGTCCAACCTAAACCACCTTTGCTGCTATTTAAGCCAATTGCTTCCTGTCTTATCCTCAGAGGTTAACTAGAATACTTTTTCTCCCTCCTCCTTGTAACAATCTTTTATGTTCTTAAAAACATTATCATGTACAAATACAGAATTGGGGGGAACTGGCTTGGCAGTAGCACTGCTGAGAAGGATCTGGGAGTTATGGTGGATCACAACCTCAGCATGAGTCAGCAATGTGATACTGTTGCAAAAAAAGCAAATGCAATTTTAGGTTTCATTAACGAAGGCAGAGCATGCAAGTCACGGAGGTGATAGTACTGTTCTATTCAGCACTGGTTAGGCCTCAGCTGGAGTAATGTGTATAATTTTGGTGACCAATGTGTAGAAAGGATGTAGAGAAACTGGAAAGGATCCAGAGGCGAACGACAAAGATGAGCAAAGCTGAAGGAACTGCGTATGTTTAGTCTGGAAAAGAGGAGATTGAGGGGGACATGATAGCGGTCTTCAAATACTTGAAAGGCTGCCATAAAAAAGATGGAGAAAAATGGTTCTCTCTTGCCACAGAGGGCAGGACAAGAGGCAATGGGTTCACATTACAGCATGGCAGATTTAGATTAAATATCAGAAAAAACTTCGTAACTGTGAGAAGAGGGGGCAATGGAACAGACTGCCTTATGGGATCCTTATCACGGCTGGCATCTACTGCAGGAAGTGGGGGATCTCGGAAAGGCTGCTGACAGGCAGCAGCAGGGTGAGTACCATGCGCACAATCACAAAGAGGAAGTTGCACAGCCAGGTGCTGGCCGCGGGCAGACAGGCGGCTCACGATGAAGACCTAGTACAGGGGGCAGTAGATGGCCACACAGGCCCTTGACGGTCACCAGCAGCAATGAGCCAAGCTCAAGGACAGCGAGAGGTACCTCTGGGCTGCATGCTGGCAGGAGGCGCTGGGGGCTCCTGCTCACAGTAGGTTGGCCACCAGCTGGGCATCATGTGGAAGGTGAAGCAGACGTCCAGCAGGGAGAGGGTGATGAGGAAGAAGTATGTGGGCAAATGTAGGTGCCAGTCTGCGAGGATCCCCCCATGATCATCCCATTTCCAGCCAGCTTCCGAGGTATATAGCGCCACAAACAGGAGCTGCTGCATCACCAGCTGCAATTAGAGCCCCAGCAGGATGAATGCTCCCTCCCCGGTGCTGGTCTCCAGGGCCATCACGCTACCCAGAGCAGAGTTGCAAAGGGGCAAGGACGCAGGTGAGACACCACAGCAGGGTGTGCAGTGAGTGCTGACCCTGCATGTCAGCAAGCACGAGACCGCAGGGCAGGGCCAGACAGTGAACCACAAGCCAGGGCATGTGTGAGATCCCACACCACCCAACTTCCATGCAGGCCTGGGCATGGAGCTCTGAAGGAAGCTGGAGTTGTAGTGGGGATTTTCAGGCCATGTCTATACTACCACTTATGTTGCGCTAATGTACGTCACTCAGGGGTGTGTGACGTTATTGACATGAACTGTGACCGTATAGATCATTGTTGCAACCAAGGTCCTATGGTTGCACCAAATCTTGTACAAAGGAGGTCAAGAAGGTGTCTATGGAAAGGTTGTAATTTGCTGGTTATGATTATGGTGTCTGTATGTGTGTATCATTTTTGTACTTGAAGTTATGAATATTGGCTATGTACTTGTATCTCAATGTGTTTGTGACTTGCCCATGTGACTCCAAACTCCATCTTGCTGCTGTGATTTTCCACAGTAAGAACAAAGGGGTCCTTCCACATGGCAAAGGATATAAAAGGCCCTGTAAACCCCTCCATTTTGTCTTCAATCCTGCTTCTCACCTCTGGAGGAACTTTGCTACAAACTGAAGCTCTGAACAAAGGCCTGAATGACCCATCCCAGCTGTGGCTGTTCCAGAGATTTGATCTGAGCGTGCAGTTTATTCCATCACTGCTACAAGCCTGAACCAAGAACTTTGCCATCACTGTATGTGTAGCAGAGTCAGGATGAGCTCTACCCTGACATCTGGTGGTGAATTGTGGAAAAGAACTTCAGGGGCTGATCTTGTTTGCATAGGCACACCCACCCCACCTGGCATGAGCGCACAGCAGCCCAAATGGGCACTTGGGCTGCTGTGGGATCCCCAGTTTCTCTGTTATTGGGGCAGGAAGAATGAAGTGTTGTTACCCTGATTATGTGAATCAAGGACAATGAAACTGTTTTATGACAGAGGGACTTGCTAGACAAGGGACTTGGGCTCCAAAACCCAGTGAATTGAGAGAGGCATTTGCACCCGATGGTACGGGCCCATTTTGAGGGCCTGAAATACCAATTGTACCTAGAATATCAGGGTTGGAAGGGACCTCAGGAGGTCACTTAGCCCAACCCCCTGCTCAAAGCAGGACCAATCCCCAGACAGATTTTTGCCCCAGATCCCTAAATGACCCCCTCAAGGATTGAACTCACAACCCTAGGTTTAGCAGGCCAATGCTCAAACCACTGAGTTATCCCTCCTACCTTCTTCCTCTCTCTATTGTGGAATATCAGAGCTAATTTTAATTCCATTAGGAGTCTAGTTATAGGCTGCTGAGCTGAATTCACTTTGGGCCAATGGTGCACCAGCACTGAGGCTCCCCTACTACAAGCTGAAATCAGTAAAGAGCTAAAATTACTAAGAGCTGAAATCACTGAGTGCTGTGGGGGGGCCTGAAGATATGTTGCTGAGCAGCTGGCGGAGCAGAGCAGTTTGAAGGATGACTGGAGCGGCTCGCGGGACAGCAGGTGGAGCAGAGCGGAGCAGTTCGCGGAACGGCTGGAGCAGCTCACGGGACGACTGGTGCAGCAGAGTGGCTGGTGGAGCAGTTCACAGAACAGCTGGAGCAGCTCACAGGCTGGCTGGTAGAGCGGAGCAGCTGGTGGAGCAGAGCCGTTCACGGAACGGCTGGAGCAGCTCACGGGATGGCTGGTGGAGCGGAGCGGCTGGTGGTGAAGGCTGCAGCAGAACCCCATGGAAACGCAGGGCAGTCAGCCTCAAACCATGTAAGGTGCCCCTTAACACCGCTGCGTGCCCTCCCGCCCCCACCCCCCAGGCTGGGAGGTAAAACTCTGCAGATAAACTTTTGAACTCTGGGGCTGCATTGACCAGGGATGGAGACTTTTGGGTTGTTGGACTTTTGGGTGATTTTGGGGTTGCTGGACTTAAGACCCTGAGGGGAAAAGGCTAGAACTTACTTGGGGGTGGGCCTTTTGCTCATGGTTTGTGTTATGAATCCTGTTTGTGGTGTTTCCCCAACATAATGCCGCATTGTTTCCCTCCTTTATTAAAAGGATTTTGCTAGGCTCAGACTCCGTGCTTGCGAGAGGGGAAGTATTGCCTCTTAGAGGCACCCAGGAGGGTGGTATGTAATTGTCCCAGGTCACTGGGTGGGGGCTCGAGCCTATTTTGCATTGTGTTATTGATCCCTAGATACTGAACCCGGCCCTTGTTGCTGCCAACTCAGGCGGGCAGAAGGGTTACATATGTAATTGATTCCATTCAACCAATTTTAACTCATCTATGGTTCTTTCTTTTTATGAATAAACCTTTAGATTTTAGATTTTAAAGGATTGGCAACAGCGTGATTTGTAGGCAAGATCTTACTTGTATATTGACCTGGATCTGGGGCTTGGTCCTTTGGGATTGGGAGAACCTTTTTTCTTTTACTGGGGTATTGGTTTTCATAACCATTCGTCCCCATAAGGAGTGGCGCTGGTGGTGATACTGGGAAACTGGAGTGTCTGAGGGAATTGCTTGGGTGACGTCTGGTTAGCCAGTGGGGTGAGACCGAACTCCTCTGTTTGGCTGGTTTGGTGCCTTGGTAGTGGAAGAAACCCAGCTTTAGGCTGTGACTGCCCTGCTCTGAGCAATTTGTCCTGAATTGATACCCTCAGTTGTGTCCCGCCCAAGGCCGCATCATTACAGGGTGTGACTAAACCACCGAGCGACATAAGTTTCACAGACAGAAGCGCCAGTGTGGAGAGCACTATGTTGCTAAGAGAGCGTCTCCTGCCAACGTGCTACCGCTGCTTACTGGGGGTGGATTAATTACATCGACGGGAGAGCTCTCTCCCCTCGGCTTAGAGCAGCTACATGAGAGAACTTCACGGCGCAGCTGCATTGGTACAGTTGCGCTGCTGTAGGCTCTCTTGTGTAGACATAGCCTCAGAGTGCAAGAGGTTTGTATTCCTGTGTAAGCAGCTGCCTGCACCCGTGGAGAACAGGGAAAGGCCATGCAGATGTGGTGTGACCTGCACAGGAACCCAAATTAATCCAGCTGTGCATGGACTGAACATCAGAAACAGGGAGAGAATTGCTTCTGGGCTCAGAAAGCTCCAGGTTGTGTCCCCTCTCATTTGTCTCCTCTCCCAGGTAACAATCCCAGTGTCCAGAGAAAGATGCCATTGATCTATATAAAGGCATTAGAATATTTTCCATATGATCCTCCATTCCGTGCCTTATGCACCCTAACAGCTGGTTTGCTTTATTGACCAGAGCTGTGCGCTGAGCAGAATTCACCACCGAACTGGCTCCACGGACACCAGGTCCCCTTCCTGAGTTGATTCAGACCCTGTAAGGTATGTGAGTAGATTACATTTTCCTCCAATGTGCATTGTTTTGGCATTTATTGACATAAAACTTTATTTGCCATCATGTTGCCCATCCCTCTGGCTTGGTCAAGTCTCTGAATATTTCAGTCCTCTCTGATCCTACCTAACCTAAATAACTTTGTGGGCCTGGTAACTTGTTGCTTCATAAACTAACAATTTGCTCCAGCATCATTTCTTCTGGTCACTCCTAGCAACTGATATTATAAGGAAAGAGCAGGTCTGGGGTAGTACCTCCCCAACATCCTCTGCAGTGAGGACTGACTGGTACAGATCATTTAGCTACTCACCAATGTCCTTATCTTTCTTAATTGCTCTCTTTTACTTCTTGATGATCTAGGGGACCCACAAATTCTTTCATAGGCTTCCTGTTTTAGATACAGATTCATCAATTCTAGGGCCTGAAGGGACTATTATGATCACCTACTCTGACCTCCTGTATAACACAGGCCAGAGTTGCCCAAAATAATTCCTAGAGCAGATCTCTTAGAAAAACATCCAGTCTTGGTTTAACAACTGAGAGTGACAGAGAATTCACCACAACCCTTGGTAAATTGTTCCAATGGTTAATTACTCTCACTGTTAAACATTTACACCTTATTTCCAGTCTGAATCTGTCTAGATTCAACTTCCAGCCTTTGGATCTTGATGTACCTTTGTCTGCTAGATCGAAGAGCCCATTATTAAATATTGGTTCTCCATGTAGGTACTTACAGACTGTAATCAAGTTAACTCCTTAACCTTCTCTTTGTTAAGCTAAATAGATTGAGCTCCTTGGGTTTATTACTATAAGGCTTGTTTACTAATCCTTTAATCATTCTTGTGGTTCTTCCTTGAATCCTCTCCAATTCATCAACATCCTTGACCTGTGGACACCAGAGCTGGACACGGTATTCCAGCAGTGGTGCATCAGTGCCAAATAAAGAGGTAAAAAGCCCCACTCTATTCCTACTCAAGATTCCATGTTTATCAGTCCCAGGATTGTATTAGTTCTTTTGGCCACAGCGTAACACTGGGAGCTCATCCACAACCTCCAAATCTTTTTCAGTCACTCCTTTACAGGATAGAGTCACCTGTTCTGTAAGTATGGCCTGCATTTTTTGTTCCTAGATGTACATGTTTACATCCAGCCCTATTAAAATGCATATTTTGTTTGCTTATGCCCAGTTTACCAAGCAATTCAGATTGCTCTGAACCAGTGACCTGTCCTCTTTATTATTTATCACTCCCCCAATTATTGTATTATCTGCAAACTTTATCAGTGCCAATTTTATGTTTTCTTCCAGGTCATTGATAAAAATATTAAATAAGAACATAAGAATGGCCACCCTGGGTCAGACCAAAGGTCCATCTAGCCCAGTATTCTGTTTTCCGACACTGGCCAATGCCAGCTGCTCCAGAGGGAATGAACAGAACGGGTAAACATCAAGGGATCCATCCCGTCACCCATTCCCAGCTTCTGGCAAACACAGCTAGGTACATTATTCTTCTTCAGCATGTTTCCAAGTTCCCTGAAGTCATCTACTATGTGCATGATATCCTGCGATGCAGTGACATTTCTGCACTGATATGAACCATGACCAATGGATCCTTGCCCATCAACTTCAGAAACCTGTCCAATCTTAGAGTGACATCTCATGTCTTAGCTCCAGGATGGCTGCATGCTGTCCTGTTGTCTGCCTTTTCCTTGCAGCATGTTCTTTCAAGCCTTCTGAGTACTGAATCTCCAACAAGGATTGTCTGTCTTCCTTGGATGGATAGAGAACTCTTGGCAAGTAAGCTTGATTTTCTTAGAGGTTGGACCTAGCTGCCATCCACGTGTATCCCATACATCTGTTCCCTTGGATCTGCTGGATCTCGAGAGGTATCATCCATAGTTTCCAGTCTGCCCATCCTCATCTGTCTCCTACTGAGTAGAAAGCAGCTGTGACCTCTTGCCTCTGATCAGGCCTCCTCTCTCACCAATTCCTTTGTGGCCAGCTCACTTCTTCCTTGAACCTGAAGTGCTGGTGTTTACCCAACCTGGTTGTCTGCACTTAAAGCCTGTTGTAAATGGCTATGGGTCTCAAATCTGGGCCTACAGGTTCCCACACACGCCTCCCACCTGGGCCATCGCTGGGTATCTCATCCTGAACTACTGGAACTGAGGGGCTCCCAGAGGCATTGCCCAAGAGCACCCTGACTGGGGACGATGACCAGCCCAAGTGACTGTCTGCAACATACTATTTAAGCCAGAAGGAGACACAAGAAGTTGTCTGACGCACTGAAGCACTTCCTGACTAGCTGCTCCACTGGACCTGACTCTTTCTTCATCCCTAAACTCTGCTTCTGGCTCTGACCCCTGGCTTGGTTCCTGCTTCCTTATTCTGGCTCTGACCACTAGGGAACACTGCCCAAGTCCCAGTTCTGACAGCTTGCTTGGACCACACACCCTTTGGAAGGAGAGGATCTGCCAAGCATGTCCCTGCAGAGTTCCTCCTGCCTCAAGGGGTGCCAGCAGGTAACCCACTGTCAGGCAGACAATCAAGTGATGCAGGCACAGGCTATGTAGTTGGCCACTGCAAACCAGCCATTGCAGGAACAACTGCTCCAACGAGAATGCTTTGCTTCCGACCCGACTTTCTGCACCAACCCCCGAGCCAGCATCCATCATTCCCCTGCCAGAGCAGTTCCAGGGGGATTGCCAAAGATTTCATGAATCCATGCCGCAGACTACTCCTTTAATGTGGCCATGGTAAGCCTGGTTGTCAACCTGACTGGAGAACCATCAAACTGGGCTTCCATTTATTCGAGGCTGACAGTCCACGGCTATCTAACTCGGTGCCTTCCAGCGATTTACATCAACCATCTTTGGTGATCCCAATTGTTCCCACAGCACGGATGCTGCCCACAGTAAGCTCCAGCAGGAGGAAGGTATCACCTGCCTCTTTTGCAGCGTGTTTCCACTTGCTCACATCAGATATGGTCTGGAATGAGGCAGCCAAACTATATCAGTTAGACTCGTAGACGTTAAGATCAGAAGGGACCATCATGATCATCTAGTCTGACCTTCTGCACATCGCAGGCCACAGAACCTCACCCACCCACTGCTGTAATAGACCCCTCACCTTTGCCTGAGTTACTGAAGTCCTCACATCATGGTTTAAAGACTTCAAGTTACAGAGAACCCACTATTTACACTAGTTTAAACCTGCAAGTGACACATGCTTCAGAGGAAAGCAAAAAAACCCCCAGGGTCTCTTCCAATATTACCCGGGGGGGAAATTCCTCTCTGACTCCAAATATGGCAATCACTTAGACCCTGAGCGTGGGGGCAAAACCCATCAGCCAGACACCTGGGAAAGAATTATTAGTAGTAATTCAGAGCCCTCCCCATCTAGTGTCCCACCACCAGCTGTTGGAGATATTTGCTGCTAGCAGTCGCAGATTGGTTACGTGCCATTGTAGAGTCTCATCATAACATCCCCTCCATAAACTTATCAAGCTCAGTCTTGAAACCACTTAGGTTTTTTGCCCCCACTGCTCCCCTTGGAAGGCTGTTCCAGAACTTCAGTCCTCCAATGGTTAGAAACCTTCACCTAATTTCAAGCCTAAACTTGTTGATGGCCAGTTTATATCCATTGGTTCTTGGATCCACATTGGTGCTTAACTTAAATAACTCCTCTCCCTCCCTGGTATTTATCCCTCTGATGTATTTATAGAGAACGATCAAAGCTCCCCTCAGTCTTTGTCTGATCAGGCTAAACAAGCCAAGATCCTTGAGTCTCTTCTCGTAAGGTAGGTTTTCCATTCCAGCCAGTCCCCTGACATGGGGCTGGATTGGAGCCAGCATCCACTAGAGGATAAAGGCTGTGTGATGGGGCTTCCCCCCCATCATATGCAAGGCTAGTGAATGCACCCAATTTCTCATGCTTTACACCCAGGGAGGTGGATAGCTAACTGGCTCCTGGTCAGAGTGCGCAGAGCTAAGCCATAATAAAGAAGACTGAGGGAGCTCAATTGAGGGAGAAACGGCAGAGGAGACAGGTCTTTCTGAGACAAGCCCTGCGTTAGGGTACACAGACAGAGAATGGGAATAGTGGGCTACAGGGGAAGCATAGGCTCCTGCAAGGGAAGCCCCGAGATAGGGTCTGTAAGTAGAGAAGATTTCAGTAGCCCAAGAGGGCAGAAGAACTATTCAATTTTGTTTGGACTTGTTCATGATACCCCAGAAGGGGTCTGAACTTAGGTGACTTGGGTGGAGGGTTGAGACACACAAGAGCTGGTGCCATAGGCAGATGGGCAATAAGAGCTGCTGGAGCCAAAGATAGTGCCACTGATGCTAGGGGGTGTGCCAAAGGTTAGTGAGCCCAATCACCGGTTCCTACCCTGATTCCTTGCATCCCACCACCCTGGGCCCAGGCTGAAACCAGCACCCAAAAGGTGAAGTTGTGTCGCCCATGTGACACAGAGGTATCTCTGAGATCTGGCTCGGCCATGCCAGCTGATCCACTCTGTCCTCAGAGAGCTCTGTCAGTGACAATGCCTGCAGCAAAGAAAGCTTTATTACTGCAGCACACCATGGCTGTGTTGGAGAAATGCTTTACAGACAAAAGCACTAGATAAGCAAGGAAGATTATTGTCACTGGTAATGAACAGCCAGAGTGCATGTGGGCAAGGCAGTGGGATCGTCTTTGCGCTTCACAGAGATATTCCACACTCATCCTCATCACCAAGATCTGTGCTTTCACCCCCGCATGCAGCCCTGTGCGGGCAGCCCCCTGTACCCAGATTATGTGCGAGCACACTCTCCGTACTGGTGAATTGCAGGCTGGGGTTCCTCTGCCATGCTGGAGTTCAATGGATTCCTGCTGGTATCTGAGGTTTGTCTGTAGCATCCATGCTATCTAGGTGCTACACGTGCAGCCAGAGGTAAGTGCGACACTCCCCCGGAACGTGGTGTAATGTGTATTGGAGCTGGTATTCGCCCACTGTAACAGACATTACATAGCTCCCCGTCCTTGTTACAGGGATAGTCTAGCTGGTGCTGCTAGCAGCACTTCCTTGCGTGGAAGGCAATACCCTCCCCATCTCCAAGGGAGGTTAGTCAATGGTAAGTCTCCTCCTCTGCTCTAGGATGACTCTGTCCTGCCAGCCATGGGTAGGCTGTGAACACGCTCCCCTGCGTCGTAGTGTGCCAGGCCGCAGCGCAGACGTGGCTCATCCTGCTGGTACCAGAGACTCTCACTGAACTCTGGGAAGAAGAAGGCAATTTCTCTACGGGCCGATGCCACCGAGTCTGTTAGAGGAGAGAGAGAGATAGCCCTGAGGTGGTGGTGGCACATTGCCTCGATCGTACCCTGAGTTCTGCTCAGAGGGGTGGAGGGGACAGCCTATACAGGACTGGGGTGAATGGAGCCTGTCTGCTTGGATTGGAGGAACCTGCAGGGATACAAGGACATGTGGTTTGGGCACCAGCAGAGGCCATGAGTGCACTGAGACAGTGCCCCCATCTGGCCCTTCCTCCACCCCAATGACTGCCCTGGGGTTCTTACCTGAGCCATGTGTGGTGTTTCTCGTGTCAGTGAGGCCATAGGCTCCTCGGATGGAGTCTGGAGCTGTGTTTCGGGCTCGGTACACTTTGGTGGGTCCCATGAGAGACCTCCAGCGTGCAACAGCATCTTCATGGGCTAGGATATAAGCCCGCATTGGGCCACTGGGGAAACACAGCCAGGTGGGGACAAGAAAAGACAAGATTACAGCAGGATGTGGGCCTCTCATGTGCTTTCTATCCTCACAGACGCAGCAGAGTCAGAGTGGCAGGCGAAGGGGCTGCCATGCAGCACTCCTCAGGGACACAGAGCAGACTGATTGAGAGATGATAGTAGCCAGGACCCCAGGGTTACCCTAGACTGTTAAAACACCCTGATTCCAGGGCAGTGACCTGATTTAAGGTAGCCTACAATGAATGGCATTTCTAACAGTACAGCCTGCACTCCCCCAAGGGCTACGCTGGCAGGGCAGCACTGAGGATCAGCTGGTGCCAGACTAGAATGACAAAGTTCTAGCCTGAGCATCACTCTTGTCCCACGAATGCTGCCTCTATGGGACATACGTGTCATGAATCCAGGGAAGAGCTTGCCCATTGCCCTGTCCCACTCCCATTCTCCACTTACCAAGGCAGGGGGAGGGAGGGTTTACCAAGGTGGAGAAGCCGCCCATGGACAAAGGGCAGCAGCATGAGGGGGCAATGGCATGTGTGTGACAGTGGGTGTCACCCCCACTCACTCCTGACAGCCAGAACAGCTCCCAACCCCCATGGCTGGGATTCACTGCTGAGCTAGGACTGATGGGGAAGGGGAGGTACCTGGCCATGAACTCCACCAGCCTCTGATAGAAAAATCGCCCTGCAAGGAGAAAGACAGCATTTCACTCTAAGGGGGCATAGATGCCCATTTCCCCTGTCATACTGATACCCTTGCTTGGCCTTGCCCTACCACCCTCCCCTCACCCCATTGCCCTTTCCTTTGCTGCTCTTACAATAGGAACAGAGGCGTGGCCAGTCCAGGGCACGTCTAGCAAAGCAGCCTGTCTCTGACTGGGACTGATACCAGCTGCTTCGACAGCAGGGGCAGAACCCCCCAGTGGACAATTCTGGGATAACCTGCCCTTGTGGGAGAGTCTCCCCAGCTCCTCCCTGCAGCAGGAGAGTTTATCTTATCCTAGCAAAAGTAACAAGGAGTCCTTGTGGCACCTTAGAGACTAACAAATTTATTTGGGCATAAGCTTCCGTGTGCTAAAACCCACTTCATCAGATGCATGGAGTGAAAAATACAGTCAGAAGAATATATATTATAGCACATGAAAAGATGGGAGGTGCCTTACCAAGTGTGGGGTCAGTGCTAATGAGCCAATTCAATTAAGATGGAAGTGGCCTATTCTCAACAGTTGACAAGAAGGGGTGAATACCAAGGGAGGGAAAATTACTTTTGTAGTGCTAATGAGGCCAATGCAATCAAGGTGGCCCATTTCCAGCAGTTGACAAGAAGATGTGAGTATCAGCAGAGGGAAAACTACTTTTTGTAGCGACCCATCCACTCACAGTCTTTATTCAGGCCTAATTTGATGGTGTCCTGTTTGCAAATTAATTCCAGTTCTGCAGTTTCTCATTGGAGTCTGGTTTTGAAGATTTTATTGAACAATTGCCACTTTTAAGACACCATCAAGACTAAGACAGATACAGACTAACATGGCTACCACTCTAAAACTTATCCTAGCAGATATAATAGAAGCCGTTTGTTTGTTTGCATCCTTCCCATCCATCCATGGTACATAACTGGCCCCATTACTCCAGGAGCAGAGCACCTGGCAATTTTTAGTGTACTGTATTTATCTTCACAACATGAGGCATGTAGGGAAGTGCGATTATCTCCATGTCTCAGATGGGGAACTGAGGTACTCAGTGACTAGTCCAAAGTCATGCAAGAAGTCTGTAGCAGAGCACTATGCATGTAAGTGTCTAATTGTGTTTTGACTCCTACTGAACTCTTGGCCTCAGTAATGCCTCGTGGCAGTGAGTTCCACAGATTGTGTGTTGCGTAATAAATATTTCCTATGATAAGTCTTACGTGTAGTGCCTTTCAGTTTCTTTGAATGACCTGTTGCATTCAGAGAGAGGACTTCCTGATTTACCTGCTATCTGTCCTAGGGTTTATACTGGCATCTAGCCCCATAGTATCTGAGCACCTTCCAAGAGAAATAAGTTCTGTATCCTTCTGTCATGCCCCCTTTCAGTCATCTCCTCACTGAACGACACAATCAGTCTTCGAATCTCTCTCCACACGAGAGTCTTTCCAACTCTCTCCTCCTCTTTGCCTATCTCTCTACCCCCATCCTTCTGTGATGTCCCTCCTGAGAGGCTAAGATGCGCCCTTCCCTGTACTCCCCACTGCCCATTTCCACACTTCCTGCATGAGTAAAGACAACCTCCCGTCCCAGGCTTCACCCCCTGAAGGGCCCAGTTAGAGTCAGTGGCAAGCTCCCTGTGATCACTACCTGAGTGCTCCTGGTAAAATCGCTGGCTATCTTCCTTTCTCCACATCAGCTCCCTGGTCCGCACGATGAGAAATTTGTTATTCAGGATGGTCTCGTGCACGGCCTGGAAAGGCAGGGCAAGGGTGAGGCACAAACACATCAGATGTGGCAGAGCAAAGCCTTCAGCCAAGGGACCAGGGGGATCCTGACTACTGGGAGAAAGGTGTGGTCGGAGCAAGAGAGACTGCAGGGCTAACTGGGCCCAGGAGCCGTGTTCACATGGGTCAGTGTCCAGTAATCCGAAGTGTGTGGAGGTGGGGGTACTACCACCTCCTGGGGGAACGGGCTAGGCCGGGGGGGCACCAACAACTAATGCCTGGGGGAGGGGGAATGGGCCGGGCCAGGGGGTACCAACACATAATGCCTGCCGGGCCGGGGAGTACCAGCAACTCATGCCTGCCGGGCCGGGCCGGGGGGGGTGGGGGTTAGGCCGGGGGAGTACCAGCAACTTATGCCTGCCGGGCCGGGGGGGAGGGGGGGTACTAGCAACTACCGCCTCCCGGGGGCATGGGCCGGGGGCATGGACCGGACCGGGCCGGGGGGGGGGGGGTACCACCAGCTACCGCCTCCCGGGGGGACCCCGCTGCCGGGAACAAGGCCCGGCCCGTAACCCGGGCGCCCGCCCCCCTCACCTCGAGCACCAGCGGGTGGGCCACGGCGTCGGGCTTCAGCATCGCCAGCGTGAGCTGCAGCGGCCGCGCGGAGCGCAGCACGGCCCCCATGCCGCTCGCGGCCGCGCAGCGCGTGCACGGGGCGGCGGGGGCGCGCGGGGCCTCGGCAGTGTCGCCATGGTGACAGACGACGACGCGGTGCCTGGGAAGGGATAGCTCGGAAGGCGGGCGGGGCCCGGGGGGGGCTGCGGTACGGCGCCGCCCCTTGGTGCCCAGCCCCAGCCCCTAGTGTCTCGCTCAGCGGTCGGCGGCTCAGGCGCTCCGGGGACGGCCTCGGCCGCGAGGTCCTTTAGGCGCGTGGGGCAGCCCGGGGCCTCGCGCCGCCGCGTCGCGTAGCAGCGGGGACGCGGCTGGTGAGTGTCGGGCCGGGGCTCTGCGGAGCGGGGCCGTCTGGGGAGCGTGGGAGCTGTCCCGCGTGGGGGGGAAGGGGAAGGGGAAGGGGAGGGGGGATAGGTGGGGAGCTGTCCCCGGTGGGGGAGGGGGGGATATGTGGGGAGCTGTCCCCGATGGCGGGAGGGGTGATAGGTGAGCGGGGTGATAGATGGGGAGCTGTCCCCGGTTGGGGGGGGGATATGTGGGGAGCTGTTCCCGATGGCGGGAGGGGTGATAGGTGAGCGGGGTGATAGATGGGGAGCTGTCCCCGGTGGAGGAGAGGGGAGGGGGGATAGATGGGGAGCTGTCCCCGGTGGGGGGCGGGAAGGGGAGGGGGGATAGATGGGGAGCTGTCCCCGGTTGGGGGGGGGGCGATATGTGGAGAGCTGTCCCTGATGGCGGGAGGGGTGATAGGTGAGCGGGGTGATAGATGGGGAGCTGTCCCCAGTGGAGGAGAGGGGAGGGGGGATAGGTGGGGAGCTGTCCCCGGTGGGGGGGGAAGGGGAGGGGGGATAGGTGGGGAGCTGTCCCTGGTGGGGGGGAAGGGGAGGGGGGATAGATGGGGAGCTGTCCCCGGTTGGGGGGGGGATATGTGGGGAGCTGTCCCCGATGGCGGGAGGGGTGATAGGTGAGCGGGGTGATAGATGGGGAGCTGTCCCCGGTGGAGGAGAGGGGAGGGGGGATAGATGGGGAGCTGTCCCCGGTGGGGGGCGGGAAGGGGAGGGGGGATAGATGGGGAGCTGTCCCCGGTTGGGGGGAGGGGGGGATATGTGGGGAGCTGTCCCTGATGGCGGGAGGGGTGATAGGTGAGCGGGGTGATAGATGGGGAGCTGTCCCCAGTGGAGGAGAGGGGAGGGGGGATAGATGGGGAGCTGTCCCCGGTGGGGGGCGGGAAGGGGAGGGGGATAGATGGGGAGCTGTCCCCGGTTGGGGGGGGGGGGTTGGGGGGAGCTGTCCCCGATGGCGGGAGGGGTGATAGGTGAGCGGGGTGATAGATGTGAGATCAAGGAGCTGTCGGTAGTGGCAGGAGGCTCTGGATGAATTGGTGCCTTTCCATTCCATTCTGGGTAGGTGTCTCCACCAAAGGGCTGGCGTCTGATCCAGCCCAGCAGTTGGGGGGGGGGGGGGAGCTGCAGCAGGGCTTGGGGAGGGGGGAGGGTGCAAGGTGGAAGTTTGGCCCAGGGCGCGAAACATCCTTGCACCGGCCCTGATCGTAACTGCTCTTTGATGGCTAGGAAGGAGCCTGTAACATTATGAGCTTATCCTAGCTCTTTCTGAGAGGCTCAGAAAAGTAAAATCTTCCTCTTGGTCCCAGGAGAGGTGGCGTCTGTGCAGCTAGGGTGGAGGCAGCATGGCTAGAGATGCACCAGGGGGAGATTCCTGTGAGGAGCTGGACCAGACGAAGTATGATGCAGATGAGAACGTGAAGATTATCTGCCTGGGGGACAGTGCTGTGGGGAAATCCAAGTGAGTAATTGGCCCTTATTGCACATGCCAGGAAGGCTCCAGCAGCATACAAGCTCGGCACTCCTCAACCGGTGTCTGGTCTCTCCCTCTCCCCTGCACAAAGCAGCAGCTCTAGTTATTGTTATTGACCAGCGGAGAGGCTGAATGTGTAGGAGTGGGGTGCCTCTCTGTATCAGGGATGAGGAGAAAGAAGATAAGATGATCAGGTAAGGACTAATGGGCCTGTGTCATTTCTCTACTTGCAGGTTAATGGAAAGGTTCCTTCTGGATGGATTGTATCCTTTGGGTTCTTTCAGACCTCACCACTGTTTAGTTTTGTTCTTGGGCCCAGGAGGGTACATGAAGGGGAAATGGTCTGTTTGAGGCCTTTTTGTTTAACCATGTTCTTCCAATCAGGGGCTCTCATCCCATCTTCACCAGAGTTCTGTTTCCTGGCTTTCCCTGCCTGACCTAGACTCTCTTTGTACTACATTGATGAGCTAGCTAAATCCACACAGCACTTGGGAACTTATAACTTCTTTTCCTCCTAAGAAGGTCTCCTTTCTCACCCCATCAACTATAGTATCTTCTTTAGAATTCATTTCCTGAGCACTGCAATGCTAGCAGCTGGTCCTATGAGGCATATAGGACTGTCATGGGCACTTCAACTATAAAGCTCCTACTCCCTCCCTTAGGACTTGTACACACTAGCACTTACTTCAATATAACTTACGTCGCTCAGGGGTGTGGAAAAGCCTCCCCCTCCCCGAACGATGTAGGTTACACTGACCTAAGCGCCAGTGTGGACAGCGCTATGTTGGTGGGAGACGCTCTCTCGCCAACATAGCTACCGCCACTCGGGGAGGTGTAGTAATTATGCTGATAGGAGCGCTCTCTCCCGTCAGCATAGAGCGTCTGCACTAGCAGCACTACAGTGGCGCAGCTACCTCGGTACAGCTGTGCCGCTGTATTGATTCTAGTGTAGACTAGCCCTTAGCTTGGGGTTGAAACTCTGAGGAAATTTGAGTGAATGGCTTGGCTATGCTACACCCTGCAGAGGAGCAGCTTGGTGACCCAGCTGCTGACTGCTTGCCCTAGCCGCCCTCAAGCAAGTTCCCCTCACAGGTGCTCTACTGAACATGAGATTGGTGTCTGGATTTCAGCTCCTTAACTTATGCACAGCCGACCCCAGCAGCTCTCTACGTTTGCCTTGACACTCTACAAATACACAACCAACGTGGATGGGAAGAATATCCTTGTGGGTAAGCACCTCCTAGGAGATGAGCACATGTCCTCCTTGTGAGTGCTGGATACAGCTACAGGAAATCCCTGCTATGGCATCACTAAAGGATCTCTGTTGATTCCACGAATTCCTGTGCATCTCAGTCGGGTGTAAACTGCAATGGCAGCGTCCAGAGTATCAGTGTCACTGTTGACCATTTTTGTAGAAACACTTGTGCTGTTTTTAGTGGTAGTTTTCATGCCGACTGTGCGTGGGGCTATATAGGACACAAAGACAGTGCCTGCTTGAGGAGCTTACAATCTCAAAGGCAGCATTAGGAAGACCAATCACACTGGGAAATTGAGATGAGGGAGTGACCTTTGTTATTGCTATGAACTCCCAGTTTTGGGGTACTGCAGAAGAAATGAGTCTAAGAGGGATTTGAATGAGAACTTGGTGAACACAGATTGGGAGATCATTTTGCACCTGAGGCAGCATGAAGAAGGCCCAGAGACAGAAGTGGGAGAAGGAATGAAAAGATCATTGAGGCTGGTACCATTGGTGGAGTGGAAGGGGTATGGGAGGCATGTTAACGGAAAAGTACTGTGATGTAGGCAGGTGTGCAGTGATGCAGGACATTGGAGGCAAGACCAAGGAATTTAAATTTAATGCAGTTGCAAAAAGGGAGCCAGTAGCGGAACCAAAAAAGGTGATGAGGTCAACTTGACAGGCAAGGAAGTTAATGTTATGGGCTGTATTTTGGATGGACTCGAGGGACATGATGAAAGAATCATGGAAGCCACCGAGGATAAGGCTGCTGTAATCAGGATGGGAGGTGATTGAAGCCTAGACAGGTGTTCTAGCTTTTGGGACCAAAAAGAAGGGCTGGATTTTTAATATAGTGTGCATGAAAAAGCAGTGAGATTTGGATGAGAGGAGGAGGAGGAGAGGGAGAGGTCAGTAAGGCTGGGCCACAGGATGGTGGTGTTGCCATCAGAAATGGGAAACGTTACTAATGTGCTTCTCCAGTGGGCCAGGAAGTGTGTGAGAACCTGAGAATAAGGTTACAAACGACTCAGTGTTCTCTCCTATTTTGGTCCGTGTCATGGCAATGAGGCTAGCAGCACTTCAGTCCTCTATCTGATCTCTCTGACTCCAAAGTGTTTGGTTTCTTGCCTTTACCTGTCATGGGGTGGAATCTCATGATTCTTCTGGTTTTAGCTGGTATCCTGGTACCCTGACCCATGAATACCAAAAGCTTATCATCTTGCTGGCCAGACTCCGTTTCAGGAACCTGTGTGCTTCCTATCTTCAGGAGCCTGTGAAAAGCAATACTGACCAACAGCTTTCTTAAAACCAATTGTTTTGATTTAGCAGCTGGAATGAAGTACAGCATATACCACTTAGCAGCAGCCTCTCATTTCCCAGCAAGAAGTTGCTATTATCCAGAAGTTGCCAATAACCGAAAGGCAGGTTTTTGGGGCTGCAGCCAGGAATGAAGTGCTGGGACATGCTGAGCCTGGGCCCCCAGCACCAGGCCAAGATGCAGCCCTGAGACCACCAGGAAAGGCACCATGCAGGCCCTTAGCACTCCTGCTCCCCCTGGAAAGCATCTGGACCACAACCCGCATCCCAGCTGCTGCCCTGCCTGTTGCTCCCCCTCCCAGCCTGCAGCACCATTGGAGAGGAGGCTGTGGGGGTAGTCTGTGGACAGGGCAGCATTGGGGAGAGGCGGGCAGCAGCCCAGATGCTGGGGCTTTCCACGGGGAGCAGGGATGCTGGGGGCTCGTGGGACTGCACTGTACCCCTTCCTGTATTCTCCCTCTCCCTGGGCGTGTCATATCCCAGTGCTTCCATACCTGGCTGCAGCCCCAGAAACCTGCCTACTACTGGGTCTTTCCATGGGGATGGGGGCGCTGGGGTGTGCTGAGCCCGGGCCCCCAGTGCCAGGACAGGGCACAGCCCAGACAGCACAGGAAGAAGTACTGTGCAACCCCATGGGCCCCCAACATCCCTGCCCCCTGTGGAAAGCCCTGGCATTCGGGCTACAGCCCATCTCCATGCCGCTGCCCTGTCTGCAGCCTACCCTCTCAGCCTCTCCTCCCACTTTGCAGCGCCGGGACTCCTGCGTTATCTCCTGTGTGGCTGCTGGGTCCCCACCCATGGGGGAGGCTCCATGTCAAAGAAGAAAAGTTGCCAATGAAGCAGCATGACAGTTGCAAATATCTGAGTCCAGTTAACTATATAATTAATGGGATAGGATCAGCTTCCAGCAAAATGTTGCTAATAACTGAAAATTGTCAGTATCAGGATTGTTAATAAGCAGCATCTACTGTATTAGAGAAAAAGGGATTTTAAAACAACAAAGAGCCTACACACACATTACACATATAGTCTCATCGATAATAATAATCATCCCCAGAAGGGACCTGGCCTCCTATATAGTACAGGCCACAGAATTCCCCCGCCCCCAAAAATTCCTAGAACAGATCTTTTAGAAAAACATCCAATCTTGATTTTAAAATTGCCAGTGATGGAGAATCCATCATAGCCCTTGGTAAATCATCCCAATGATTAATTACTTTTATAATTAAAAATGTATGCTTTATTTCCAGTCTGAATTTGTCTAGCTCCAACTTCCAGCCATTGGATCACGTTAGACCTTTCTCTGCTAGGTTGAAGAGCCTATTAAGTATTTGTTCCCTACGTAGGTGCTTATAGACTGTAATCAAGTCACCTCTTCACCTCCTTTTAGTTGAGTCTATCATTTTAAGGCACGTTTTCCCATCTTTTAATCATTGTCATGTTTCTTCTCTGAATATTCTCCAATTCACCAACATCCTTCTTGAATTGCAAACACCAGAAATGAACACAGTACTCTAGCAGTGGTCATATCAGTTCCAAACACAGAGGAAAAATCACCTCTCTGCTCCTACTCAACAGTCCCCTGTTTATGCCTCTGTCACGGAGTGTGGGGGACTCAGGGCCCTGCCCCCCCGGCTTCCTGAGATTCACCATGACTCTCAGCCAGCCAGTAAAGCAGAAGGTTTATTTAGACGACAGGAACACAGTCCAAGACAGGTCTTGCAGGCACAGACAACAGGACCCCCCCCCCCCCCAATTAGGTGCATCTTGGCGTCCCAGGGCACCACAGCCCCCTTGCGAGGTCAGAATCCCGTTTGTCTCCCAGCCATTCCACTAGCTAGCTCTGATCTCTCTCTCCAGCCTTTGTTCAGTTTTCCCCGGGCAAAGGTGTCACCTGGCCTCTAACCCCTTCCTGGGTTCTCATGTTACATGCTCAGGTATCCTCCCTCGGCCAGTCTCCCATCCCCTAATTCAGACCGTCCTAGCTACACTCCCCTCTCAGCATTCAAAGACCACATTAAGAACAGTCCCAGTTCGTCACATCTCTCCCCGCGAGGTCACTTTAGCCAGTGACCCGGGGTAGGTTCGAACTTCCCCCGTTCCCATGGATGCCCCAGCATCCCTCCCATCCCTTGGTGAGAATTATACCAGGCCCTTCCAGTTTCATGCCCCCCTTTAGGTCGGGTGTGCTCGATGGCACTCGTAGTTTGCATGTGGGAAGGTTTATGCGGCCCGTGCCCTTTTTCCACCCCAATACCCCTGGGGTTCCAACTGGGCTGGGGTCTTCTCCCAGTGTTCCAGTCTGGAGGTCTGTGATTCGGGCTCTCTCGGTTCAGAGCCCCCCTTTTTACCCTGGCCCCCCTCTGGAAAGACTCTTCTATGCTGGGCAAGGGTCCTAAGACTGTTTTCCCCTTGTCCCGGGCCTTCCTCCCGCTCTGACAGGGGTCACAGGATCGGCAGTACTGTTGGACAGTAATAAAGACCTCAGGCCAGTAAAAGTTTCGTAGCAGCCTCTGCTGGGTACGCCAGGTTCCCTGATGCCCTGAGAGGGGGATGTCATGGGCCCAGTACAGCAGCTGGCGGCGATACTTCTGGGGTACCACCAGCTGCCTCCTGATCCCCCCGACTCCATTTTCCCTGGGGGAGCCCATTCTCGATACAGGAATCCCTTCTCCCACAGGAACCTTTTCCGGCCACCTCTCCCCATGGTCTGTACCGCACTGAGGTCGGCCAGGTCCCTTATCTTCCGCAAGGAGGGATCTTTCTGCAACTCAGCCTGGAACTCAGCAGCTGGGACAGGGATGGCCACCTGCTCTCTCTCGCCAGCTGGGTTTGAAGCCGCAGCCTCCCTGAGCCATGTCCCTGGGCGTTCCCTCCCCATCAGATTAGGGTCCTACGCCTCGGGCAAGGTACCCTTCCCAAGGTCAGGGCGCAGTGCCCCTTGCCGGTTTTGACTACTGGTCACAATCAGGGCACCCTGGGGGTTGCTTGGCCAGTCCTCCAGGTCCCCCCCATCAACACCTCAGTGGGCAAATACGGGTGTACCCCCACGTCCTTAGGACCCTCCTTGGCCCCCCACTTCAGGTGTACCCTCACCACGGGCACCTTGAAGGGGGTCCCGCCCACTCCCGTCAGGGTCAGGTAGGTGTTGGGCACCACCCGATCTGGGGCCACCACCTCGGGCCGGGCCAGCGTCACCTCTGCGCCCGTATCCCAGTATCCATTGACCTTCCTCCCATCCACCTCCAGGGGAACAAGGTACTCTCTCCGGAGGGACATCCCCGCGCCCGCCCGGTAAACCAAAAACCCTGAGTCTGGAACATCCAGCTCTGATACGACCGGCAGCTCCTTTTTCTTCACCCGAGAGGTCTTCCGCGAGACCTCTCAGAGCTGCCGGTCTTCTACCAGGACCTCCTCCGGACCTGGAAGCTTTTTTCGGTGACCAGGTCCATTGTGGCCACCGAGGGCACGGACCTCCTCGCGGAGCCCCTGCTGCACAATCCCGACCTCCGTGTGCAGGTGGCGGAGTCACCCTCGGTGAGCCGGAGGCTGGTCCTGGCAGAAACCACCAGGGTCGGAGACCTCCTGGACTACACCAGGGGGCACTGGGTGGATCCCCGCGCGCTTGGCCGGCGCATGGGGCTCTCCACCCTCGCGACCCCTCTGCATGTACTCCAGGAGGTGGGCGCTGTTTTGTCGCCCCTGCTCTCAGCTTCCTGTGGTGGGCCCTGCGAGAGGGCGCTCCCCGCCCACCCCTTACCCTGGGCCCTCCGGACCTTTTTATTGGGCCCCTGTCTCGCGAGCCCCCCCGGCTCCCCCGCTCCCATAATCCGAGCCGGCTGCACGCTTTGCAGCCGGTCCGGTTTCGAACCGCGCCCAGGGACCACCTGTACACGCTCGTGCTCCACACGTTGCATCTCCTCACCCTCGTATCCCGCCCCGACACCAAATGGCGGGACTATCTAACACCTGTGGAGGGTGAGGAGCCCCGGTGGGCCAGCCTTTATTCCACTTTGGTTCCAAGGCCCGCCGGGGACATTGGTTGGCGGCTCCTTCACGGAGCCGTGAGCACGGGCGTGTACCTGGCGCGGTTCACCCCTATTCCCGAGGCCTGCCCATTCTGCGGCGTGAGGGAGACCCTGGCGCACGCTTACCTCGAGTGCGCCAGGCTGCAGCCCCTGTTCCGGCTCCTCCAGAACCACTTGTTGAGGTTCTGGCTGCACTTTTCCCCACACCTGTTCATTTATGCACACCCTATCCGTGGCCCCACTAAGTCGCAAGACCTCCTCGTCAACCTCTTCCTGGCCCTGGCCAAACTCACCATCTATAATACCAGGGAGAGGATGTTGGACGGGGGGGTGCTCTGCGACTGTGGGGCCTACTTCCGTACCTCCCTAGTCTCACGTCTCCGGGCAGAGTTCCACTGGGCAGCGTCCGCTGGCTCCCTTGCCACCTTTGAGGAGCAGTGGGCGCTGTCCGGGGTTCTCTGCTCGGTGTCCCCATCCGGTTCCCTGCTTTTGAACCTTTAACCGTCACCTCACTCCCTGTTTTTTTCATTAGTTGTCCCAAGCAATCATTTGGTTTCTGGGTCCAGTGGTCCCTCCCGCTAGGTTGGGGGAGGGGCCTTTAGCAGTGGGCAGGTGAGCCCGCCCACTTCCCAGTTCACCAATATCGACCTGACACTGAATGTTTCCCTTTGGTGGGGGTTTTCCGTATTTCCCTGCTGGGAGGTCCCCTCGTGACTGTCTCGCTGCGTTGTGGTGGTCCTGTTCCTTTGGGACTCCTCCCTGTCATCCCCTGCCCGACTGTTCACAAACTCGTCGGCCAGCTGGCCTGCGTGCTGCGGGTTCTCTGGCTTTTGGTCCATCAACCATCGCCTCAGGTCGGATGGGCACTGCTCATACACATGCTCCAGTACGAATAGGTCAAGCAGGTCCTCTTTAGTTTGGGCCCCAATTGTCCACTTGCGGGCATACCCCTGCGCCCGGTTGGCTAGTTGTAGGTATGTGACCTCACGGGTTTTACGCTGACTCCGGAACCTTTTCTGGTACAGCTCAGGGGTCAGCCCAAACTCGCGGAGCAGGGCCTTTTTGAACAGTTCGTAGTCCCCTGTCTCCACCCCTTTCAGTCGGCTGTACACCTCCCTGGCTGTGGAGTCCAGTGAGGGGATGAGAAACTGGAGCCTGTCTGCAGGGTCAACCTGGAGCAGCTCACAGGTATTTTCAAAGGCCGTCAGGAAGGTATCCATGTCCTCCCCCTCCTTACGCTGGGCCAGGAAGCACTTATCAAAGCTCTTTGCAGTCTTGGGTCCCCCCTCGCTCACCGTAGCCAGGGCCCCACTGCTCCTCAGCCTGGCCAGTTCCCGCTCATGCTGACGTTGTTTCTCCTTCTCTTCCTGCTCCTGCTTCAGTTCTTGCTTCCTTAACTCAAGCTCTTCCTGTCTCATCTCCCATTCACATTCCAGCCGCATCCGTTCCAGGGACGGGGAGCTCCACCGGAACAATCCCCTGCTGGCCGCCGGGGTCAGGGTGACCCCGGTATTCGCTGGGCTTCCCCCAACCCTTCCCCTAGGCATAGGTAGGCAGGGTCTTGGGATGTCCTCGGCAGCAATCTGCTCCCTCCCAACCAGGTTGGGTCCCGGGGCCCACGCTGCATCCGCCGGGCGGCTTCCCTCAGGGACCGGGCTTGGGTCATCCAAGCGATCCCTCTCCTCCAGCTGGGCAATTAGCTGTTCTTTGGTGGACCTCCCAATGCGCAGCCCCCTCTGCCTGCACAGCTCCACCAGGTCGCTCTTAAGGCATTTAGCATCCATCCTCCTGCTGGCCACTCGCCGGCCTGTGCTCTCCGCTTTCCACGTTCCAAGGAGACCCCTAGTGTGCCAGCCCTTCTTCAGGTCACCACCTCTCTGCCAGGGTCGAGCTGCAGACTCCTCCGCCCCGGGACCACTCGCTGCGACCCCCCAGGGGACCCTGTTACTGCAACAGTCCTTCTCTCTGGTCACACACTCCCAGGGGTTAATCGCCCCCTCAACCGTCTCTCTCTGACTCTTCAGCCCACCTGGTCCCCGTCGATCCCCCTTCGTTTTTACTGCTCCCCAGTCACTTACTGCAGGAAGCGCCGTCCATGGGGTGCAGTAGATTCCACCACTGCCACCAGTTGTTACGGAGTGTGGGGAGACACAAGGCCCGGCACCCCCGGCTTCCTCCGATTCACCATGACTCTCAGCCAGCCAGTAAAGCAGAAGGTTTATTTAGACGACAGGAATACAGTCCAAGACAGGTTTTGCAGGCACAGACAATAGGACCCCCCACCCCCATCTTTGGGTTCCAGGGGCACCACAGCCCTCTGGGGGGAAGGTCAGAGCCCCGTCTGCCTGCCAGCCATTCCACCACCCAGCTCCTGAAACTCTCTCCCCAGCCTTTGTTCAGTTTCCCAGGCCAAGGTGTCAAGGTGGCCTCTAACCTCTTCCTGGGTTCTCATGTTACATGCTCAGGTATTCTCCCTCATGGCCAGTCTCCCATCCCCCAATGCAGACCATCCTAGCCACACTCCCCTGCCTTCCCAGCCAACACTCCCCACTCAGCATTCAAAGACCACATTAAGAACAGTCCCAGTTCGTCACAGTCTCCCAGGGTCGCATTAGCACTTTTGGACACAGTGTTATACCTGGAGCTCATCTTCAGCTCATTATCCACCAGGAACCTCAAATCTGTTTCAGAATCACTTCCTTCCAGGATAGAGTCCCCCATCCTGTGAGTATGGCCTACTGCCTTCGTTCCCAGATGTATTCATTTACATGTAGGCATATTAAAACTCATATTGTTTGCTTGGACCCAGTTTACCAAGCAATCTACATTGCTCTGCATCAGTGACCTGTCCTCTTAATTATTTACCACTCCCCCCAATTTTTGTGTCATTTGCAAATTTTATCCGTGATGATTTTGTTTTCTTTCAGGTCATTGATAAAGATGTTAAATAGCGTAGGGCCAGAGGCCTGGATGGCAAGAAGGAGGGAGAGATGGGGAAGGGGGGTATGTGAGTAGCCAGAGCAATGGGTGTGATGGTGGGAATGTTGGAGGAGTTGGAGCAGTGTCCATACTGTATGCATCCGATGAAGTGGGCTGTAGTCCACGAAAGCTTATGCTCTAATAAATTTGTTAGTCTCTAAGGTGCCACAAGTACTCCTGTTCTTTTTGTCCATACTGTGTGAGGGTGGGGAGAGGAGGGGCAGGGGAAGTCTGAGCAGTTGGAGGCAATATGGAGAGGTTAGAGCCAGGGGAGGGTGTTGGTATAATGCAGGAAAGAATGGAGTGGAAAGGAGGGGGCTGGAGCTGTGCAGTGGGGGAAGTTAGTGAAGCTACACTTGTTCCCCTCCTCTTACACTTCACAGCAGAGTCCTCGTCTGTGAGGCACTCAGTAGTTTAGGACCTGGCTACTTCAGAGACCACCTTATCCTCCATGCCTCTGCAGCCACAGGGACACATTTAGGCTGCCCACTGAGGATGACAGCCAGGGTTCTGGCATGGAGAATGCTCTATGGACCACCCTGCTAAAAAGATCACACTGCCATTGTTGAGATCACCCCTAATCTGTATAGGTTTGGATCCCACAATCATTCCAGTACTATCTGAGTACTTGTCACCCTATTTTCCTCAGCTTTTGCACCCATGCCTTGCCTTGCTATTCTGCGTTTTTTAAAATCCAGTTTACACAGAACTTTTTGCACTACTGTATTTACACCAGTGCCAACTGTCTCTGCTGGGACATTGTACAGGCATAGCTAAACCCCATGTATCATTAGAGCCTATGTTTGTAAACTGGTCAAGGAATGTCTCAGTCTATTATGACAAAGGCTCGTGTCAGTCGGCCTATGGGAGAGGGCTGAACTCTGGGGCTGGGTTGTGGGGGGGATTGGAAGTTCTTTCTTGTCATGGCATGCTGAACTTGCTGGTTTGTGCCTTTCAGACTTCTGGGACACAGCCGGACAGGAGAGGTTCCAGAGTATGCATGCATCCTATTACCACAAGGCCCATGCTTGTATCATGGTAAGGGCATTCTTCTACCTCTGGCTTTCACTCTGTGTGTAAAGGATTCCTGGCTGGTAACAGAACCTGTCTGGTATTCATCCTACACATTACCTTTAATAATGTTACCCTGAGTTCAGGCTCTGACGGCCAGAGTGGCTGAACTGGAGGAGCTAAGAGAGACAGAGAGGTACACAGAGGAGACTTTCCGGGACATAGCAGCGAGGTCCCACCCCCACCCTCTGTGCTGTTGAGGAATATGAAAGTCTTGGGGAAGGAGAAGATCAAACTGGAGCAGATGGAAACAATCCCATTGTTGGGACCCTCCTTTCAGATGATGCCATGGTATCTTCTCACACTGAGGATCTCTCCAGGGGAGGGGACCCCAGTTATTGGAAGAGACTGGTAATAGTAATGGGGGATTCGATTATTAGAAATATAGATAGTTGGGTTTGCGATGACCAGGAGAACTGCATAGTAAATTGCATGCTGGGTGCGAAAGTTGCAGATTTTTCAAGACATCTAGACAGACTTATGTGCAGTGTTAGGGAGGAGCTAGTGGTCATGGTACATGTGGGTACCAATGACATAGGGAAAGGTAGGAGAAAGGTTCTGGAGATCAAATTTAGGCTGCTAGATAAGAGAGAAAAGTCTAGGACTTCTATGGTAGCATTGTCTGAAATGCTTCCGGTTCCAGGCACAGAGCCAGGTAGACAGGCAGCACCGCAGGGTCTCAATGCCTGGATCAGACAGTGATGTAGAGATGAAGGATTTAGATTTATTAGGAACTGCGGAACCTTTTAGGAAAGGAGGAGCCTATATGGGAAGGATGGGCTCCTCCTAAATCAAAATGGAACTTAAAATTAAAAAGTTCATAGAGGAATTTTTAAACAAAGGGCTGGGGAAAGCTGAAAGGTGCGGAGGAGAACATGGTGCAGACAGTGACATTCCTTAGGGGAGGATCTATTACTGGGGATTCTGTAAAAAGCAACAGAGGGTCCTGTGGCACCTTTGAGACTAACAGAAGTACTGGGAGCATAAGCTTTCGTGGGTAAGAACCTCACTTCTTCAGATGCAAGACTGAAGAAGTTAGGGTTAGAGTTAGGGTTGCATCTGAAGAAGTGAGGTTCTTACCCACGAAAGCTTATGCTCCCAGTACTTCTGTTAGTCTCAAAGGTGCCACAGGACCCTCTGTTGCTTTTTACAGATTCGGACTAACACGGCTACCCCTCTGATACTTGGGGATTCTCTGTGTCCTAGTAAAGAAGTTGATCAAGAACAGGTAGAAGCTTAAGAGAAATAGTCAAATGAAAGAATCTCCCACTCGGTTACATCACAGGAAGGCAGACAATTAAATATTGACAAATTTTATAAGTGCCTATATACAAATGAAAGAAGTCTAAATACTAAAATGGGTGAACTTGAGTGCCTGGTATTAAGTGAGGATATTGATATCACAGAAACTTGATGGAATGATGATAATCAATGGGACAGGGTAATACCAAGGTACAAAATATAAAGGAATGGCAGAGTAGGTCAGGCTGGTTGGGGAGTGGCACTATATGTGAAAGAAAGCACAGAGTCAAATGTAGTAAAAATCATAAATGAATCAAACTGCCATAGAATTTCTATGGATAGACATTCCATGCTTGAATTGTAAGAGTATAGCAGTAGGAATATACTACCGACCGCCTGACCACAATGGTGATGGTGATTATGAAATGCTCAGGGACATTAGAAAGGCTATAAAAATTGAAAAGTTAATAATAATAGGGTATTTTAACTATCTCCATATTGACATGTCACCTCAGGATGGGGTGCAGAAATAACATTTTTAGACACAATGAATGACTGCTTCTTGGAGCAGCTAGTCCTGGAACCCACAAAGGCAGAGCCAATTCTCGATTTAGTGACGCACAGGATCTGGTCCAATGGGTGAATATAGCTAAACCACTCAGTAATAGCAACCATAATGTAATTAAAATTAACATCCTTCTGTGGGGTGAAATACCAAAGAAACCCACCCCGTAGTATTTAACTTCAGAAAGGGGAACTACACAAAAATGAGGAAGCTAGTTAAACAGAAATTAAAAGGAACAGTCACAAGAGTGAAATGCCTGCAAGCTGCATGGAACATTTTAAAAAACACCATAATAGAGGCTCAAATTAAATGTATACCCCAAATAAAAAAATAGTAAGAGGACCAAAAAAATGCCACCGCAGCTAAACAACAGAGTAAAAGAAGCGGTTAGAGGCAAAAAGCCATTCTTTAAAAATTGGAAGTCAAATCCTACTGAAGAAAATAGAAAGGAGCATTAACTCTGGCAAGTCAAGTGTAAAAGTATAATTACACAGACCAAAAAAGAATTGGAGGACCAACTAGCAAAAGACTTAAAAGTATTTTTTGCTGTAGTTTTTAAGTACCCCCGAAGCAGGAAGCCTGCCAAACAATCAGTGGGGCCACTTGACGATCAAGATGCTAAAGGAGCACTCAAGGAAGACAAAGCCATTGCAGAGAAGCTAAATGAATTCTTTGCATCTGTCTTCACAGCAGATGAAGTAGAGGAGATTCCCATACCTGCACCATTCTTTTTAGGTGACAAATCTGAGGAACTGTCCCAGACTGAGGTGTTGAGAGAGGAGGTTTTGGCACAAATTGATAAACAGTAGTAGTAAATCACCAGGACCACATGGGATTCACCCAAGAGTTCTAAAGGAACTCAAATAAGAAATTGAAGAACTACTAACTGTGGAATGTAACCTACCGCTTAAATCAGCCTCTGTACCAGATGACTGGATGATAGCTCCAGGGGCAATCCTAGCAATTACGGGCCAGTAATCCTAACTTCAGTACTAAGCAAATTGGTTGCAACTATAGTAAAGTACAGAAATATCAGATACATAGATGAAGATGATTTGGGGAACAGTCAACATGGCTTTTGTAAAGGGAAATCGTGCCTTACCAATTTATTAGAATTCTTTGTGGAGGTCAACAAACTTGTAAACAAGGGTGATCTGGTTGATTCAGTGTGCTTGGACTTTCAGAAATCCTTTGATAAGGTCCTCCACCAAAGGCTCTTAAGCAAAGTACGTTTTCAGGGGATATGAGGGAACGTCCTCTCATGGATCAGGGACTGATTAAAAGACAGGAAATAAAGGGTAGGAATAAATGACCAATTTTCAGAATGGAGACAGGTAATTAGTGGGGTTCTCCAGAGATCTATACTGGGACCAGTGCTGTTCAACATGTTCATAAATGATATGGGAAAAGGAGCAAACAGTGAGGTGGCAGAGTTTACAGATGATACAAAATTATTCAAGATAGTTAAGTCCAAGGCACTAATTACAAAGGGATCTCACAAAACTGGGTGACTGGGCAACAAAGTGGCAGATTCATAGATTCATAGATTCTAGGACTGGAAGGGACCTCGAGAGGTCATCGAGTCCAGTCCCCTGCCCGCATGGCAGGACCAAATACTGTCTAGACCATCCCTGATAGACAATTATCTAACCTACTCTTAAATATCTCCAGAGACGGAGATTCCACAACCTCCCTAGGCAATTTGTTCCAGTGTTTAACCACCCTGACAGTTAGGAACTTTTTCCTAATGTCCAACCTAGACCTCCTTTGCTGCAGTTTAAACCCATTGTTTCTGGTTCTATCCTTAGAGGCTAAGGTGAACAAGTTCTCTCCCTCCTCCTTATGACACCCTTTTAGATACCTGAAAACTGCTATCATGTCCCCTCTCAGTCTTCTCTTTTCCAAACTAAACAAACCCAATTCTTTCAGCCTTCCTTCATAGGTCATGTTCTCAAGACCTTTAATCATTCTTGTTGCTCTTCTTTGGACCCTTTCCAATTTCTCCACATCTTTTTTAAAATGCAGCGCCCAGAACTGGACACAATACTCCAGCTGAGGCCTAACCAGAGCAGAGTAGAGCGGAAGAATGACTTCTCGTGTCTTGCTCACAACACACCTTTTAATACATCCCAGAATCATGTTTGCTTTTTTTGCAACAGCATCACACTGTTGACTCATATTTAGCTTGTGGTCCACTATAACCCCTAGATCCCTTTCTGCCGTACTCCTTCCTAGACAGTCTTTTCCCATTCTGTATGTGTGAAATTGATTTTTCCTTCCTAAGTGGAGCACTTTGCATTTGTCTTTGTTAAACTTCATCCTGTTTAACTCAGACCATTTCTCCAATTTGTCCAGATCATTTTGAATTATGACCCTGTCCTCCAAAGTAGTTGCAATCCCTCCCAGTTTGGTATCATCCGCAAACTTAATAAGCGTACTTTCTATGCCAATATCTAAGTCGTTGATGAAAATATTGAACAGAGCCGGTCCCAAAACAGACCCCTGCGGTACCCCACTCGTTACGCCTTTCCAGCAGGAAATTCAACGTTCATAAATGCAAAGTAGGGAACACTGGAAAACAACTGTACATCCAAAAGAATGGGGTCTAAATTAGCTGTTACCACTCAAGAAAGATCTTGGAGTCTTTGTGGATCATTCTCTGAAAACATCTGCTCAGTGTGCAACGTCAGTCAAAAAAGCAACAGACTCATTAGGAGGGGAATAGATAATAAGATGGAAAATATCATAATGCCACTATATAAGTTACGTGCCCACACCTAGAATACTGTGTGCCATTCAGGTCACCCCCATCTCAAAAAAAGATATATTAGAATTGGAAAAGATACAGAGAAAGGCAACAAAATGATTATGGGTATGGAACAACTTCCAGATGAGGAGAAATAAAAAAGACTGGGACTGTTCAGTTTGGAAAAGAGACAGTTAAGTGGGGATATGATAGATCTTGATAAAATCATGACTGGTTTGGAGAAAGTGAATAGGGAAGTGTTATTTACCCCTTCACATAACACATGAACCAGGCATCACCCGATGAAATTAATAGGCAGCAGGCTTAAAACAAACAAAAGGACGTACTTCTTCACACATTGCACAGTCAACCTGAGGAACTCACTGCCAGAGGATGTTGTGAAAGCCAAAATTATAACTGGGTTAAAAAAATAATTAGATAAATTCATGGAAGATAGGTTCATCAGTGGCTATAGCCAAGATGGTCAGAGATGCCACCCCATGCTCTGGGTATCCCTAAGCCCTTAACTCCCAGATGCTGGAACTGGACAACAGGGGATGGCTCACTCGATAATTACCTTGTTTTTTTTCACTCCCTCTGAAGCATCTGGCACTGGCCACTAGCAGAAGACAAGTTAATAAGCTAGATCAGTGGTTCCCAAACTGGGGTTCGTGAACAAATGTTACAGGGGGTTCTCGGGAAAAATTCCCTAATGGCGGACAGAACTGTCCCTAGAGACCCCAGACAGCATGGGGGCCAGCAGCACGGAGCCCCTGGACCTCCAAGAGCTAAGCAGATCAAAGCAAGCATATCTATCACACTGAGGAGATTTAAACTTCAAGATTCCTTATAAGAAATGGAAAGGGAGGTGGATATTTTTTGCTGTTTTTAAAATTAAATAGGCAGCTAGTATTGTTTTTAAAATTATTATGAAGAACAAGTTTAAGCTTTGTTGTAACGTGCTTTGTTTGCCTGGACTGCTCAAGACCTGAATGCTTGTGTAGGAGGAACTCTTTGAGTTGGCTTCTTAAATACCTTCATGCTGTTTTACATCTGATACTCCTTGATGAAACATAGGAGCCTTGTCTTGTAACAGGCTTATTCAAAGTGATACAAGCTACAAAAGTGAGATCTTGGAAGAGTGTTGCCGTTTTCATAATGTAATAAAAATACTGTAATGATAAATAATAATAATAAATAGTGTGTAATAAACATGTCATAAAAACAAATTTTATATTTCCAAGTCACTGCTTTTATAATTTATACTCAGGTAAAGGAGAAAAATCCCTGAAAATATTCATTTTTAGGAAGGAGTTCGCAAGACTTGACATTTTAGTGAAAGGGGTTCACAGGTTGTTAAAGTTTGGGAATCACTGAGCTAGATGGACTTTTGGTCTGACCTAGTATGGCCATTCTTATGTTCTTATGTAGTGCTGTAAATATTTCCTTTCCTGGCTTGCAGTTGACATTCCTTCCTATTCTGTTCTCCTGTCCCTTCTCCCATCATTGTTTACCTTTAGCACCTTTCACCTTTCCTCATAACTCCGTCCCTCCACCCCTTTGTATTTCTGTTGTTCTCTCAACTCCGTCCAATTCATCAACAACTTTTCAGTAATATCATGCCCAGAACAGAATGCACTTTTCCTGGTGTAATCACATCAAAGCCATATAGGGAGGTCTGTCCCTGTGTTGCTTTTGTGACTCGATGCCTTGGAGCATGCAGCACAAAGCTGCATTGGTCTATTCTGCGGGATTATGGGAGACTTTAATCACCTTGATATCTGCTGGGAAAGCAATACAGCGGTGCACAGACAATCTAGGAAGTTTTTGGAAAGTGTAGGGGACAATTTCCTGGTGCAAGTGCTGGAGGAACCAACTAGGGGCAGAGCTTTTCTTGACCTGCTGCTCACAAACAGGGAAGAATTAGTAGGGGAAGCAAAAGTGGATGGGAACCTGGGAGGCAGTGACCATGAGATGGTCGAGTTCAGGATCCTGACACAAGGAAGAAAGGAGAGCAGCAGAATACGGACCCTGGACTTCAGAAAAGCAGACTTGGACTCCCTCAGGGAACAGATGAGCAGGATCCCCTGGGAGAATAACATGAAGGGCAAAGGGGTCCAGGAGTGCTGGCTGTATTTTAAAGAATCCTTATTGCGGTTGCAGGAACAAACCATCCCGATGTGTAGAAAGAATAGTAAATATGGCAGGCGACCAGCTTGGCTAAACACTGAAATTCTTGCTGATCTTAAACGCAAAAAAGAAGCTTACAAGAAGTGGAAGATTGGACAAATGACCAGGGAGGAGTATAAAAATATTGCTCAGGCATGCAGGAGTGAAATCAGGAAGGCCAAATCACACTTGGAGTTGCAGCTAGCAGGAGATGTTAAGAGTAACAAGAAGGGTTTCTTCAGGTATGTTAGCAACAAGAAGAAAGTCAAGGAAAGTGTGGGCCCCTTACTGAATGAGGGAGGCAACCTAGTGACAGAGGATGTGGAAAAAGCTAATGTATTCAATGCTTTTTTTGCCTCTGTCTTCACGAACAAGGTCAGCTCCCAGACGGCTGCACTGGGCAGCACAATATGGGGAGAAGGTGACCAGCCCTCTGTGGACAAAGAAGTGGTTCGGGACTATTTAAAAAAACTGGACGTGCACAAGTCCATGGGGCCAGATGTGCTGCATCCAAGGGTGCTAAAGGAGTCAGCGAATGAGATTGCAGAGCCATTAGCCATTATTTTTGAAAACTCATGGCGATCGGGGGAGGTCCCGGATGACTGGAAAAAGGCTAATGTAGTGCCCATCTTTAAAAAAGGGAAGAAGGAGGATGTGACAATGCGGTTCTGGCGGAACCCAACTGAGAGTGCCAACTCAGGACAAATTGCTCAAATAGGGCAGTTACAGCCCAAGGCTGGGGTTTTTTCCACCTCTAAGGCAAACCAAACCAGCCAGACTAAGAGGACTTCAGTCTCACCCCACTGGCTAACTGCAAGTCTCACACGCAATCTCCTTAGACACTCCAGTTTCCCAGTATTACCACCAGTACCACTCGTTATGGGGACAAATGGTTATGAAAACCAATACCCCAGTAAAAGAAAAAGGTTCTCCTGATCCCAAAGGACCAAGCCCCAGACCCAGGTCAATATACAAATCAGATCTTACCCACAAATCACGCTGTTGCCAATCCTTTAGAATCTAAAATCTAAAGGTTTATTCATAAAAGGAAAAAGATAGAGATGAGAGTTAGAATTGGTTAAATGGAATCAATTACATACAGTAATGGCAAAGTTCTTGGTTCAGGCTTGCAGCAGCGATGGAATAAACTGCAGGTTCAAATCAAGTCTCTGGAATACATCCCCCGCTGGGATGGGTCCTCAGTCCTTCGTTCAAAGCTTCAGCTTGTAGCAAAGTTCCTCCAGAGGTATGAAGCAGGATTGAAGACAAGATGGAGATGAGGCATCAGCCTTATATAGTCTTTTCCAGGTGTAAGAACACCTCTTTGTTCTTACTGTGGAAAATTACAACAAAATGGAGTCTGGAGTCACATGGGCCAGTCCCTGCATACTTTGCTGAGTTACAAGGCGTATCTGCCTTCTCTCAATGGGTCCATTGTATAGCTGATGGTCCTTAATGGGCCATCAAGCAGGCTAGGCAGAGCTAACACCAGTTTGTCTGGGATGTCACCCAGCAGCATAGCATAAGTTTGAAATACAGACCGTATAGAGCCAATATTCATAACTTCAACTACAAAAGTGATACACACATATAGACAGCATAATCATAACCAGTAAACCAGAACCTTGTCTTAGACACCCCATTTGATCCCCTTTATACAAGATTTGCGTGCCACTACAGGACCTTGGTTGCAACAATGATCTATATGGTCCCAGATTATATCAATAACGTCACAGAGGATCCGGGGAACTACAGGCCAGTCAGCCTCACCTCAGTCCCTGGAAAAATCATGGAGCAGGTCCTCAAAGAATCAATTATGAAACACTTAGAGGAGAAGAAAGTGATCAGGAACAGTCAGCATGGATTCACCAAGGGGAAGTTGTGCCTGACTAACCTAATTGCCTTCTATGATGAGATAACTGGGTCTGTGGATGAGGGGAAAGCAGTGGATGTGTTATTCCTTGACTTTAGCAAAGCTTTTGATACGGTCTCCCACAGTATTCTTGCCGCCAAGTTAAAGAAGTATGGGTTGGATGAGTGGACTATAAGGTGGATAGAAAGCTGGCTAGATCGTCAATGGCTCCATGTCTAGTTGGCAGCCGGTTTCAAGCGGAGTGCCCCAAGGGTCGGTCCTGGGGCCGGTTTGTTTAATATCTTTATTAATGATCTGGAGGATGGTGTGGACTGCACTCTCAGCAAGTTTGCAGATGACACTGAACTAGGAGGCGTGGTAGATACACTAGAGGGTAGGGATAGGATACAGAGGGACCTAGACAAATTAGAGGATTGGGCCAAAAAAAACCTGATGAGGTTCAACTAGGACAAGTGCAGAGTCCTGCACTTAGGACGGAAGAATCCCATGCACTGCTACAGACTAGGGACCGAATGGCTAGGTAGCAGTTCTGCAGAAAAGGACCTAGGGGTCACAGTGGAGGAGAAGCTAGATATGAGTCAACAGTGTGCTCTTGTTGCCAAGAAGGCTAACGGCATTTTGGGCTGTATAAGTAGGAGCATTGCCAGCAGATCGAGGGACGTGATCATTCCCCTTTATTCGACCTTGGTGAGGCCTTATCTGGAGTACTGTGTCCAGTTTTGGGCCCCACACTACAAGAAGGATGTGAAAAAATTGGAAAGAGTCCAGCGGAGGGCAACAAAAATGATTAGGGGTCTGGAGCACATGACTTATGTGGAGAGGCTGAGGGAACTGGAATTGTTTAGTCTCCAAAAGAGAAGAATGAGGGGGGATTTGATAGCAGCCTTCAGCTACCTGAAGGGGGGTTCCAAAGAGGATGGAGCTCGGCTGTTCTCAGTGGTGGCAGATGACAGAACAAGGAGCAATGGTCTCAAGTTGCAGTGGAGGAGGTCCAGTTTGGAAATTAGGAAACACTATTTCACTAGGAGGGTGGTGAAGCACTGGAATGCGTTACCTAGGGAGGTGGTGGAATCTCCTTCCTTGGAGGTTTTTAAGGCCCGGCTTGACAAAGCCCTGGCTGGGATGATTTAGTTGGGAATTGGTCCTACTTTGAGCAGGGGGTTGGACTAGATGACCTCCTGAGGTCCCTTCCAACCCTGATATTCTATGATTAGTGCATTGCAAATTCATGTCCCATTTGCTGCCTCCTCTCACTGCCCTTGTCTTTCAGCCATTGGTGGTGTTTCCTGCCCGGATGTGTTCCCTTTCCAGGCTTTAATCTCTTTACTCTACTCTGTCCACACTGTTATTCTCAGCTCCTCCTAATTTAGCATCATTTGTAAACCTCATTAACATGTTGCTGACCCCCTTGTCTAGATCATTAATGAAGTTTGTAAATCAGACTGGGCCTGACACCTATCCTTAGAGGGCACATTAGACCCTTCCCCACCCTCTTTATTGTTAAGGGCACTATACAAGGCACGTTGTGCAGAGAGACCAAGAGGCTGATGATAGCTTAGTGCAGGGAGAGGGGCTGGTTTTATTTTTAATGGCTTGATGATAGTTTGCCATTTACCATAGCCTTTGTTTGACCACCTTCCTGCCAGTTGTCAGCCCCTATGCTGGTGTCTGGTCTAAGCCAATTGTAATTAATTCTGACACTGAGGTTCCATGGGATGCTGTATCAAACATTTTGATCCAATCTAAATAATCTCCCTTCAGCATCTTCCCTTCAAGCACTAACTCTGCAATTCTGTATGTTTAAAAAGAAAGGCAGCGATTGTGCTTGGTGGGATGAGTTCTTTGCAAATGCTCAGTGCAGTGGGTTGCTCGGGGACTGTCCAGCTGCAGGCCTGGTGACAGGTGGCTCTTCCTTGGCAGGTGTTTGATGTGCAGAGGAAGGTCACCTACAAGAACCTGAATAGCTGGTACAAGGAGCTGAGAGAGTTCCGCCCAGAGATTCCCTGCATTGTGGTGGCCAACAAAATTGATGGTGAGTGTTTCTGCCTCAGTCTTTTGGTGCTGTGGGATGGTCCTTTTGTGATATGGCTGAGGGAAGTGACCGCCTGGCTGGTCCCAAGGGCTTGTTGGAGATGGACTCCATCGGTCATATTTTACTAGATAAAGTACAGGCCTTTCACAGCATGTTTGTGCCTCTTGACTTTGTTTTGCTCAGAAAAAGAAACGGAAACCACAAATTTGTTTTCAGCACAGACATAAATATATAGTACAGTTAGCTGAGCTCTGCCCTGATATGACCCAGTCTCCTTCCTATCCCCTCCCCTGAACAGCAACTTGCACCACACTGGCCAGCTGGCAGAGCCCTCTTAGCTCACCAGGTTCCCTCACCTGGCTACTGTTTATAGTCTGTATTGTGGAAGGACCCAGAGGCCCCATCCAGATCAGGCCCCTTTGTGCATCGATGAGACTGTCCCTGCCCCAAAGAGATTGCAGTCTGCTTTGGGACGAGAAGCAACAAGTGAGTGTGACAAACAGTGGAAGAGCAGCAGAGGGAGGGCAAAGGTGATGGCTCTATGACAACACCGGTACGCTGCAAGTGTCCTAGGAGGTGAACCACTGTTAGCAATAGTGAGAAACGTTTGAAAGACATCCCTAGCACAGACAGAGCCATGCAGGCCTGGGAGCTGGGACAGATGAAAAGTAATGCTCCATTGTTTACACTGCACCAGATGTCCCCCAGTGAGACAGGTGAGAGTCCCTGTCAGGGTCCCTCTGTGGAAAGCCTTGACCAGCAACAAAAAGGTCCTCTTCCATCCTGTACTTCCTCGCTAACTGTTAGTTTAGCCTGCCTCCCTTTGCAGGGACCTCTAGTTCTCAGGAGGCACCATCCAAACCATGTGCTGCATGAAGGGGGCCTTGCCAGTGAGATGCCCCCACGCAGGTTGCATGGATTCCTTCTCTATGCTGTCCCAGGCCATGCTTGGCCTGCTACCAGCAGTGATGACTCAACAACTGCTTCTCCTTTGCTCCTTCAGCGGATATGAAAGTTACTCAGAAAAGCTTCAACTTTGCCCGGAAGTTCAATCTGCCCTTCTATTTTGTCTCAGCTGCAGATGGCACCAACGTAGTGAAGGTAAATCTTAGCTATGTGAGGTGGGACTGGTCCCAGGCTGCATGGGGAGGTGAGAAGGAGCAGGGATTCTTTGTGAGACAGGATGTTTCGCTGGTTGCCTCCCAGGTGTGTAGGGTCCCGTTGCTGGGGGGTTGTCTCGTGGCTGGTTTCTCTACGGTGCTGAAGGGTGGGGGGGAAAGTCCTGTGGGTTCACCTGGGGTTGGGCATCTCAGACACCCCTCTCATTCCCAGAGTGACAAGTGCCCCCCTTTCTCCTCAGCTCTTCAGTGATGCTATCAAACTGGCCGTTGCGTACAAACAGAATTCAGGGGATTTTATGGATGAGGTCATGCGGGAGCTGGAGGTAAGAGAGCCCTGCCTAAAGCTCGCCTCCCTCTCCTTAGTGGTTGCCAGCACCACACACCTTCCCTCACCAGGAAAAAGCCCCCAGTCTCAGTGCAGAGTGGGCTGAGGTGGAGCCTGTGTTGGGAGCATCATGGGGATCCCGTAGTGCCCCAGTCCCAGCTCAGAGTGGGTGAGGTGGGCCCTGTGTTGGGAGCGTTGTGGGATCCTGTACAGACAGCCCCAGGTTAGGGGTGAGGGGATGAGGTGCTGTGCTGGGAGTGCCATGGTGTGGTGGGGAATGGCTGGTTCCCATTTGCTTCTCACCATTCCCCCATCCTGCTCCCTTCCAGAACTTTGAGCTGCAGAAAAAGGGGGAGGACTCGGAAAAAGAGGAGAACTACCCCGAGGAGAAGCCCCCATCCACCTGAACCCAGGCCTCAGACCAACCTTGTGCTGCTCCCTATCGCCCCAGCTTCTTCATGGTTAGTTAGAACCGTCACTCTCTGCCAGGGGAGAGCAGATTTCTCATGCACTGGCCATGCTGGGAGCCTCTGGCTGGGACCATCCCTCCCTAGAAGGGAGACTGTTTGGGCCTGATCTTCCTGGCCTGGACCCTATCCTCCTGAGCATCCGGGACGCAGAAGGAACAGGAATACATGTGACTGCTGCCTGCCCGTGTGGGAGGGAAGGGGGGCATTTGCTGGGTTGTTGGGCCACTGCCTGCCCTGCAGGGAAGGGTCCTGCCCAGCTGTCTATTAGCAGAGCCCAGATTGAGAAAAACAACACTAAAGGATTTTTTTACAAAGCGTTCAGCCTGGGTCCTTCCTGCATCCAAACCATGTTTGAATAGCAGCCCTTCCCACTGCTATTTCAACACAGCCAGCTCTACCTCTCACCCCTCCCTGACCCCACCCACCGTACCAGCCCACCCATTCCACCCCAATGCTTCTCTGGCTCTGTGTATGCCACCCTTCCTCGTGCCCACTGTTCCAGCCCAGCTGGCTCTGTGTACCACCCTTCTCCACCCACACTGTCCCAGCGCACCTCAAGCCATCCCTCCCCTTCCTCACTCCACCAGTCTAGCCCAGCTGGCTGTGTGCAGCCCCTGCTCCTGTGTGGTTCTGGGCATGGCAGAAGAGGTTGAATAGAACAGAGGCAGAGCTGGTTGTGTTGTGGGCACTGTTTTACTTCTGCTGTGAGGTAAGCTCTCAGTCTCCATCCACAAGGACAAGGGGCAGGATGGGAGCTGGATGCTGGTACAGAGTCCTCTAGAGCAGTGGGCAAAGCGTCAGAAATGGTCACTGTCCATCTCAGCCTCCGCTGTGCTCTGCTCCCCTCCCTTCTCAAGTCCCCTTTCCCTTCAGGTCCTGTAGGAACTCGTTCAGCTTCCTGAAGAAGTCAGACAGACTGCTCTGGACTGACAGGCAGAGGCCTGTCCTTGTTCTGGGCCTGGGCCCGGGCCTGAGCCTGAGCCTAGGCCTGACTTTCTCCAAGATCCAGTCATGAAAGTGCTGAGTGGAGCTGTAGACCCCTGGCCTCTGTGCCTTGGCGCAGCCCAGTCCCCAGCTGGTGACTCCAATAACCCAGAAGCGCTTTGACCTTTCCTCTGTGCACATGAGGGGGCCACCACTGTCGCCCTGCAGCAGGGGAGAGAGGTCTGAGGCAAAGCAGCTCCACACAGTGGGTCAGGCTTGGCAGTAGCAGTGACTCCTTGGAAGAGGATTAAGGACCCACAACTCATCCCTCTGGCATCCTTCACTGGGAGACATTTGTCAGCTAGAACTCAGAGGAAGGGGGCTCACCCCCAAGGCCTGGCTCGCGTTGGCAAAGCCCTAGCACGTGTTCCAAAAGGGGATCTTGCAGTGCCCCCCACCCCTGGGAATGGACTGTCTAGGGGCTGCAGCCAGGGCTTCCCCCATCAAGAGTCAGCTGCATTTCTGTGTTAGCTCATAGCTGGTTTGGTAAGTGCTGAGCAGTCAGCTCCCTCCCCTTCCTCCTCCCATACAGAGCCCTCTTGGGTACCACGCCTCTGAACGCAGCCACTCTGCATCGGCGCTATGGCACGGAGGCCTCACTCCCTGCCCTTGTGCTAAGGCACGGGCCTTCCTCCCAGCTCTGCGTACCACATGCAGGGTGTCGGCCTCACTGGCCCTGAGGAGTAGCTGGGCTCTTAATCCTAAGAGCTCCTGACCCAGAGTGGGTCTCTGAGTCATTGACATTAGAGAGAAAACCACCTACTGGGCCCCTCTAGTCCATTCCTGTGGCCTATTCCCTAGTGTTCTGGCCGGTTCCATTGCTGGGAATCTTCCCGCTTCCTTTGGGAGGCTGCCACAGCCCAATGAAGCTCATTGTGGGCTCTACAATCCCCCTCCTTTTGCATAGCATCCCTGGGGCTTTACACCCCTAATACAATGACAGAGAGAAAAGCAAAGAGGTTTCCAGCTGAGATTACCCACGAGATGGGCAAATGGAAGGAGTTCTGGCACCAGGCACACAGAGGAAAAGGCCCCATACCACCAGGTAGAGAGAGGCCAGTGCTGGACAAGCAGAAGGACTAGGGCATGGGTTTTTAAATGGGGCGGGGCAGTTTGGAAGGGACTGGGCACCAGTGGAGGAGCCTGGGGATGGGTGAGGAGGAATGATGTGGTTACACTTTCTTTTGTATGCCAGAAACAGCGTCATCTGGGACTAAAGGAGACCATAGCCAAGGGTGCTGAAACTGTTCAGGTCGGAGGAGAGGGAGGAGGATCTGGTGGAAAAGGAGAGGGAAGCAAAGCCCTAGGTAGGGATATTGGAGGAAGAGGAGGCAGGTTCCCAGGTGAGGATTCCAGCAGAGCAGGGGGAAGTGAGAGTTCTAGGCGGGGATCCCCGAAGAGGGGGTGTGAGGCCACAGCACAAGCATTTGAGTGGAGATGGGGAGGACTCTGCAGTGAGAGGGCTCCGGCCTGCGTACCTGGCAGCTGTCGATGCCTCCTTGCTCGTACCCTGCACACAGGTTGTTGCTGGCGATGGCCCCGTTGTACCAGCGGCTGCTGTTACAGGTCGTGATATCAAGGAGATGCACCTTGGCTTCCTGCAGGATGTCGGCTGTTTCCTGGGCTGCAGGGACATGAAGAATATTTACTGCACAGCTCTTAGCCCTATCTCCCGTTCCCCAATGCGCCACATGGGTGTGCCCCTCCCCCAGTGCCTAACCTTCACTCTGCTCTGTCAGTTTTGTGGGAGGTGGTTCTGCTAATGCATCCCCTCCTCCTCCTCCCTTGCCTGGGCGGGTGAGGTTTGGATCCAGCCCTTTTGGTGGGCACGTGCCCTTGGCTCAGTGAGGTGTGTGGGGCAGCTGCAGAGCTTCATGCTCGCCAGATCCCAGTGGTCCCAGCGTCTCTGCTGGGACAGGTGCCCAGTTAGACTCTCACATGTCTCCTGCGTGACTCCCCAGCCGCTGATGTAGCAGTGGGACAGGTTCGACACCTCCACCATGGCATCGGGCAGGCAGGCGGGCTGTGCATAGTCATTGCATGCGATGGGCTGGTCGAGCTCCAGCAGAGCGACGTCATTACTCTCCGTGCGCGGCTCGTAGTGCTCGTGCTGCACCACCTGTTTGATGGAGCGCACCTGGGCCTCAGGGCCACGCTGGGAGAGCTGGGACGCACCGATCACAACACGCCACTGCGGGAGCAGCCTGGAGAACAGAGTGGGCGTCAGTCACGGGGAGGAGGGGGGAGGGGATAGAGTGGTTCCTCTCCCGGCCAGTGCAGGACCCCAGAGAGATGCACTGTAGCTGGGTGCATTGCACTGCCCTATTGTCTGAGGCACAGGAGAGAGCTACAGCAAGGAGCCAGGTACAGAAAAACAACAGGGCCAGCTGCTCGGACAGTGTGTTCTCCAGTATGCTCTCACCTGAGGACAAGCTGTCAGTCAGTGCCCATGCCACCAGGGCTCAGCCTAGGTTGTGTTGATGCCTGGCCAGGGAATGGTGCCAGGCTGTGGGATAGGCCGTGGTGCCTAGCTGTCTCTCCCCATAAGGATCAGCCCCATGGCCTGGCCAGTTCCATGGCATTGCCCAGATGCCCTTCTGGCTTGCAAGTGCTGGGAGTACATTGAACAGTGCGTGGGTGGCCTGAGCTGCTGGCCCCCTGCCTGGGCTGTGAGGGCATCCCTCCCCCAAGGTCACCCATCTCACCTTCTCTTGGCTTTGAAGCAGTGAGCTGCTGTGAGGACCCAGCGAGTGCTGATGAGGGACCCACCACATGAATGCCGGGGGCCCATTCGGGTGGGGATCTGGATGCTGACAAGCCAGGGCCAGGCCCCTGGCAGAGCATCTACGCCACCCATGATCCGCATCCCGCCGTAGCCAGACATCAGGGGGCGGCGCCCACAAACTGCACTGGAGACAGAGGTGTGTTACTGCCCTGCTGTCTGTGGCCTGACACTTCCCCTGGGGCTGACCTTTGCCCCAGGCTGTTTCTATCTCACTCCCCAGGTCTTGCCATGCATCTTCTGTGTCATGCCAAATGCCTCTCCCTGGACACAGCACGTGGGCAGCAGGGCCTAGGAGCCCTGTGTGTTACCCACCCCATGTGAGATGGCCCATGGGATTTATATGCCAGGGCCTCATTGCTAACCCAAGAGGCACAGATGTCACCTGAATCTGGGCGTGACCCTGGGAAGGGGGCAGGAATCCCTGTCATTCAGGACAGCCCCATGTTGGGGGGAAGCCAATGCCCTTTGGTGCTTGGGAAGTGCCCCATCAGGGCCACTCTCAGTATTTCCTCTCACGGCCCAGGTGTCACTTACTCACAGCTGCCATTCATGCTGTGCATGGGCCAGACCAGGGTGTGGAACAGGAGGAGGGAGAGCAGCAGCATCTTCCACCGGAGCACCAGATGCCTGCATCTACGGAGACTTGCCTCACCATTCGTGACATCATAAACCAAGTCCCGGGCCTCCGTCCAATCAGTGTCTGGCCAATATGACATCACATAGGTCTCTGGTTTCCTCCTTCCTTTGTGACAAGCAAGAAGAGCTGGGAAGGCATCAGGGCCAATTCTGTGAACACTGAGAGGGTGACATGGACGGTGACTTCCATGGACGATGGAGATACCTCTGGGGCAGGTAGGAACGGGTAGGCTACTGGCACGTCTGCTTACAGCACAGAGGGAAATCTCCTTGAACAGTGTATCCAGCTTGGCCACCCTGCTCTCCTCCCACACTGCTCTCTCTGTAGTAGGGCTCGCTGGGTGCATAACCCACACAGTGTAGCTTGCGTGAGCATGTTCTCCAGTCACTCTGTGCCCTGCTGAGGCATCATGGAGTAGCTGCCTACATTCTCCCAGAGTGCACTGATACATACACTAGAACAAGAAACGTAGGACTAGCCAGACTCGGTCAGCTCCAAGATCCTTCTAGTCCAGTGTCCTGTGCCCAACTGTCCAGAGAAAAGTGTAAGAACCCCAAAGCAGTAGATGAGGGGTAATCTGCTCCTCTCCCTCCCCCCCAAAGGTCTGAGTCTAATCTTTAATTGTTGGAGATTGTGCTGCAGGATTTAATCAATGTTTAATATTCCTCCCAATACCTCTTTTTGCATTAACTCTTATAAATCTGGATATTCTCATTATCCATCTAAATGTCCAGTCCTTTTTGGACTTTTGCTAAGTTTTTGGCCTTAACGACTTCCAGTGGCAATGAATTCCACAGACTATGCATTTTGATAGACAGTATTTTCTTTTACCGGTTTTTGAATTTGCCACCTTTTGATTTACTCAAATGACCCCTTGTTCTTGTGCTGTGAGACAGGGAGAACAGAAGCTCCTGATCTAACTTCACTAGATCATTTATTACTTTATAGATTTGTATCATGTCCCCTTTTATTCATCTCTTCTCTAAAGTAATAATCCCAATCTCATAGACTCATAGACTCATAGACTTTAAGGTCAGAAGGGACCATTATGATCATCTGGTCTGACCCCCTGCACGCTGCAGGCCATAAAACCATCCCCGCCCCTTCCCTGGACTCTGCTGCTGAAGTCCCCAATCCTGTTATTAGTGACCTCAATCGGCAGAGACCCTCCTGCTAGAGATCCCTGCCCCATGCTGCGGAGGAAGGCGAAAAACCTCCAGAGGCTCAGCCAATCTGCCCTGGAGGAAAATTCCTTCCCGACCCCAAATATGGCGATCAGTAAGACCCCGAGCATATAGGCAAGAGTCTCCATCCTGACCCCTTTTAGCCATTATGCTATTTACCTACCATTGCTTGGTTTTCCTTGACAACTATGTTTTACCATTAAACCATTCCCTCCATAAACTTATCTAACTTAATCTTAAAGCCAGACAAGTCCCTCGCCCCCACCGTTTCCCTCGGAAGGCCGTTCCAATATTTCACCCCTCTAACGGTCAGAAACCTTCGTCTAATTTCAAGCCTGAACTTCCCCACGGCCAGTTTATATCCATTCGTTCTCGTATCCACGTTAGTACTAAGCTGGAATAATTCATCTCCCTCCCTTGTATTAATCCCTCTAATATATTTAAAGATAGCAATCATATCACCCCTCAGCCTTCGCTTGGTCAGACTAAACAACCCAAGCTCCTCTAGTCTCCTTTCATACGACAGGTTTTCCATTCCTCTGATCATCCTAGTGGCCCTTCTCTGCACCCGTTCCAGTTTGAGTTCATCTTTTTTAAACATGGGAGACCAGAACTGCACACAGTACTCCAAATGAGGTCTCACCAGCGCCTTGTACAACGGAAGCAGGACCTCCTTATCCCTACTAGATATACCTCGCCTAATGCATCCCAAGACAGCATTGGCTTTTTTCACCGCCACGTCACACTGTCGACTCATAGTCATCCTGCGGTCTACAAGGACCCCTAGGTCCTTCTCCTCTTCCGTTACTTCTAACCAATGCGTCCCCATCTTGTAACTAAAATTGTTATTGGTCATCCCCAAATGCATCACCTTACACTTTTCACTATTAAATTTCATCCTATTTCTGACACTCCAATTCACAAGCTCATTCAAGTCTCCCTGCAGGATATCCCTATCCTCTTCCGAATTTACAACGCCTCCCACCTTCGTATCATCCGCAAACTTTACCAGCCTACTCCTGCAATCGGTTCCGAGGTCAGTTATAAATAGATTAAATAAAATGGGTCCCAAAACCGAACCTTGGGGAACTCCACTGGTAACCTCCCTCCAACCCGACAGTTCACCCTTCAATACGACCCGCTGCATTCTCCCCATTAACCAATTCCTTATCCATCTCTGGATTTTCAAATCGATCCCCATGTTTTTCAGTTTAACCAATAATTCCTCATGGGGTACAGTATCAAACGCTTTACTGAAATCCAGGTATATTAGGTCCACCGCATTTCCCTTATCTAATAAATCCGTTACCTTCTCAAAGAAGGAGATCAGATTCGTTTGGCACGATCTGCCCTTCGTAAAACCATGTTGTAAATTATCGCAATTGCCACTACCCTCCAGGTCCTCAACTAATTTCTCCTTCAAAATTTTCTCTAACACCTTGCACACTACAGATGTTAAACTAACAGGCCTGTAGTTACCCGGATCACTTTTTTTCCCTTTTTTGAAAATAGGAACCACATTAGCTATTCTCCAGTCTAACGGGACCACCCCCGAGTTTACAGATTCATTAAATATTATCGCTAACGGGCCTGCTATTTCCCGCGCCAATTCCTTCAATATTCTCGGATGAAGATCGTCCGGTCCTCCCGACTTAGCCCCATTAAGGCGTTCAAGTTTTGTTTCTACCTCGGATACGGTAATCCCCCATCCCGAACGCCCCTCTGTAATGGTGCTAGTATCCCTAATCCCTTCATTGGCCTCATTAAACACCGACGCAAAATATTCATTGAGATATTGCGCCATGCCTAGATTGTCTTTAATCTCCTCTCCGGCAATAGTCTTCAGCGGTCCCACTTCTTCTTTCTTTGCTTTCTTCCTGTTTATGTGGCTGTAAAACCTCTTACTATTGCTTTTAATTCCCCTCGCTAGGTCCAATTCTACACGGCCTTTGGCCTTTCTCACTCTATCTCTACATTCTCTGACTTCACTTTGGTACATTTCCTTACTGATCCCTCCCCTCTTCCACTCTTTGTACGCTTTCTGTTTTTTCCTAATCGCCCCTTTGAGTCGGTCGCTCATCCAGCTCGGTCTAAATCTCTTGCTTGGTAATCTTTTTCCCTTTTTGGGAATACAGGCCTCCGACAGCTCATGCATCTTTAACTTAAAGTAATCCCAGGCTTCTTCTGCCTTTAAATCCATTAATACGTTTGCCCAATCCACTTCCCTTACCAGTCCCCTTAATTTGTTAAAATTGGCCTTTTTAAAATTATAAACCCTAGTCTTTGACTTAATTCTGTTACTCCTTCCCTGTATTTTAAACCGAATTAGCTCATGATCACTGGAGCCCAAATTGTCCCCTACTACCACTTCCTCAACGAGGTCCTCACTACTTACCAGAATCAAATCTAAAATGGCCTCCCCCCTCGTCGGTTCAGCTACCACTTGATGGAGGAATTGATCATCAAGCACATCTAGGAACATCTGAGCCCTATTATTGCTACTAGCGTTTGTTCCCCAATCTATTTCTGGGAAATTAAAGTCCCCCATAATTACACAGTTTCTATTACTAATTACTTCTCTAAGCACATTAAATAGTTCCTTATCCATATCCTGGGTCGATCCTGGCGGTCTATAGCACACTCCAAGCACTATCCCCGGAGAGGCTCTAGAAGTCCTATTACCCATTGTAAGTATTGCCCAGACGGACTCTGAGTTGTCTAATCCATCCACTATTATTTCTTTACAGTTTATTTCACTATTGACATACAATGCCACCCCCCCACCTTTACCTCTGTTCCGGTCTTTCCTAAACAGCACATACCCCTCCATACCTGTGTTCCAGTCGTGACTGTCATTCCACCACGTTTCCGTTATTCCTACGATATCTGGTTTCAGCTCTTGGACCAGGAGCTCCAATTCCTCCATTTTATTACCTAGGCTTCTGGCATTGGTGTATAGACACCCTAATGTATGTCGTTTAGCCCGTCTCCCATTAGCAGCACTATATGTTGCGGGCCTCCTAGTGTCCGTCCCTCCTGTCCTTCCTATGTCCAATCTCATCTCCACAGCTATCTCTCCTCTCATTTTACTCACCTTCTCCATACTGGAATCTGGCGTGGAGATTAACTGTGCATCTCCCAACCGTCTCCCCAAACTTGCTAGTTTAAAGCTCTTTTGATAAGATGAGCCAGCCTCCCTCCCAAAAGTCTATTTCCTTCCCTACTCAGGTGAAGCCCATCCCGCGAGAACAGGTGTCTGTCCCCGAAAGCCTCCCAGTGGCCATACATCCCAAAGCCCTCCTTATAGCACCACTCCCTTAGCCAACTATTTATTCTCACAATCCTATCAGCCCTTTGCTGCCCTTCCCTCGGAACGGGCAGAATCCCACTAAAGATAATCTGAGCCTCTATCTCCTTGAGCGTCTTCCCCAGCCTGGCATAATCTCCCTTGATCCTCTCTAACGAGAACCTAGCCGTATCATTCGTTCCTACATGAAGGATTATCAGGGGGTTCTTACCTGCTCCTTGTAGGATCCTTTTCAATCGCAGGTCCACATCGCGTATCTTTGCGCCCGGTAGACAGCACACCCTTCTGTTCTCCGGGTCCGCCCTGGTCACAGGCCTATCCAATCTCCTCAGTAAAGAGTCTCCAATTACATACACCTGCCGTCGCCTGGCAACAGTGTGATCTAGTAATCTAGTCTCCGATCCCTCTAGTCCTGACCTGTGCCTATTCCTATCTTCCCTTATGCCTTCCTGAATCCTCACGGGGCCCAGAATTGGTGCTGTCTCCATCAAATCCTCCCCCCTCTCTCTTGGACTAGCAGCTCTTCTCTTCTTCCTCACCCTTCCACCTTCAGTCGCCACCTGCTGCCCCTCCACCTCGGTATCCAAACACTCGAACCTATTCCTGAGTTCTATTCCCCCCTCACTGGCCCTTCTTTTCCTTGGCCTGCTTCTCACAGTCACATGCTTCCACCTCCCATGTTCTCCCCCTTCCATTCCCCTCTCACCATCCTCTCCCTCTGCCTCTACCTCCACCATAGGGCATTCTCCTTCAGCCCCCCCTTGCCTGTCCTCCATCAGCTTCTCAAACCCCCGCCTAAACTCCACCAGGGTATCTACCTGCATCTGCAGCCCCTTAATCTTTTCCTCCAGTAACACTATCAGGCGACACTTCATACACACATACCTGTGTTCCGGCTCCCCTGCTAGGACCATATACATACCACAGCTTCCACATGCAGCCATCTGCATTCTGTCTGCTGCTGCTGCTGCTTGGCTCATGGCTGCTGCAATCTCTGCCCACTGCACCTGTGGACTCAGAGCACACGCCACGCCGCGCCCTCCTGCGTCCCCCCTTACCTCCCCCTGCAAACTCCCTCTCAAACTCCCCTGTTAGCCGCCCTGTTTGCTGCCTCCGGTGCCGCTGCTCGCAGCTGTGCCGCTGCCTGGCTGGGAGGCCGCTTTTATGGGCCCCCTAATCAGCCAAGCCCCGCCCCCTACTCAGGGCTCAGCGTCCTTCCCAGCCCCCAGCCCCTGCAGGCCCCTACAAACACACAGGAACACACAAGAACAACAAGGACAGACGCAAATACAGGTACCTTCTCCTCCAATGAGAACTCCCTCTCAAACTCCCCTGTTTGCTGCCTCCGGTGCCGCTGCTCGCTTTTCAATCTCTCTTCATATGATAGTTGTCCCAGGCCTCTAAGCATTCCCAACGCCTTTCTCTGCACTCCTTCAAATTCTGCCATATCCAGGTGAGGCCGCCCCCTTGAATATATAATGGCGTTAGACTCCAGTCCATGCCTTATGCGTCCCAGCACCTTGTTTGCTGCTTTGAGCTGCTGCACCGACACCCAGGTTTCTTTCTGAGCTGGTAGAGCCCTGTACAATGTATGAGTAGTTCTGATTTTCCCCTCCAATGTGCATTACTTTGCATTTATCTACACTGAATGTGGGCAGACACACGTCCCCACATGGTGCACGGTTGTGAGGTAAGAAGCTGTGCCCAGTGTGGTGGGGTGTGTCATGGGGAAGAGGGGGTGAAGTCTGGCCAGGATCTAGCAAGAGGCCCTGCTCACAGTTTGCACTGGGGGCAGCCCAGCTGACACCTGCAGCATGTACTCCACAGACTGGGTCTGTTTATGACAGCAGCGATGTATTTAGTGAGTATTTAAACAATGCTTTGACACTGCAAAGCACCAACTAATGGCTCAGTATCATTACTCATTTCACTTGTGCTGCCAGGGGCAGGGAATACACCAGAGATGCACTCAGGAAGTCAGCGTTGTTCGAGAGCTTAGCTTTTCCTGCTGCACACCCCAGTCTATCTGCAGGGAACGCGTCAGACCTAGGCCATCCATCAGCAAGGAAAAAGCTTTCTAAGTTCTAAAGGTGCGAGCAGAGCCTTCCAGACAAGAGCCTCCCTCTAAGTGTGACAGTAATGGGGACACCTTGCCAGAGAAGTCAGCCTGCTGCAAAGGGCGAGGCCTTTGAAAACAATTCTCCTCCTGTGTAATTCTAATATAGTCACTTCCTGTGGGCATGGTGGATTTGAATGAGGAATAAGGGGTGCCTGTCTGAGGCTTATAAATGCCCTGCAGCTGGTATCAGGGTTCTTCAGTGGTGGGGAATGCCAGGGAGCCTGAGTGCCCAAGTAGCCATAGCAGAGCAAGGTGCATTGGAAGATTTTAAGGTCAGAAGAGAACATAATCATTAAATAAATTAGGCATTATTCCTACTCTGAATGTGTCTCACTCCAGCTTCCAGCCTTGAGATCTTGTTCTGCCTTTGTCTGCTAGGGTAAAGAGTCCTGTGCTATCAGAAATCTACTCCTCATGTAAGTAGAACATCAGGGTTGGAAGGGACCTCAGGAGATATCCAGTCCAACCCCCTGCTCAAAGCAGGACCAATCAATCCCCAGACAGATTTTTGCCCCAGATCCCTAGATGGCCCCCTCAAGGACTGAACTCACAACCCTGGGTTTATAGGCCAAGGCTCAAACCACTGAGCTATCCCTGCCCCCCTTGTACTTGTAGACCAAGATCAAGTCACTGCTCAACCTGTCTCTCACTCTAAGGCGTGTTTCTCAGACCTTGAAATGTTCTCATAGCTCTTTGCCTAATACTTGCCAATTTATCAGTATCCTTATGGAAGTGCAGACCCAGAACTGGATACAGTATCCAGCAATGGTCTCACTAAAGCTGTATATAGAGGTAATACCATCTCCCTAGTCCTACCTGATATCCCCTTGTTAACACAGCCAAGGATCACATGCACCCTCCTAGCCACAGCATTGCCCTGGGAGTTCATTTCAGTTGTTTTCTACCATGACCCCTAAGTCTTTTTCAGAGGCACTGCTTTCCAGGATACACTCCCCCCCCCCCCCCCGATAAGTGTGACCTACATTCTTTGTTCCTAGCTCTGCAGCTGATGGCAGTGTGGGAGGGGACTGTGCCATGATTTTTCTTTCACCTCCCTCTCTCCCATCTCCCCAAACTCATTCTTTCCCCTCCTGACTGGTTCTTCAAGTAGGGTTACCGTACGTCCGGATTTCCCCGGACATGTCCAGCTTTTTGGTGCTCAAATCCCCGTCCGGGGGGAATTTCAAAAGAACCGGATATGTCCGGGGAAATAGGCATAAGCCAGGGTCCGCCCAGCACGATCCGCTGGGTCCACAGCGCAGCCCAGCTGCCCCAGCTACAATGCTCAGGTGGGGAACGGGGGGGGCTCGGGCTTCCTTCGCAGGCAGGGACCCCTCCGGCCACTGGGGGACCTTTCCTGTGGCCCCGTTGCCCCGCGCAGCTTGGAACCCGGCGTCGCGGGAGCTGTTTCCCACGGGGACAGACAGGCCGGGGAACGTGCTTGGCAGCAGGAAGGAAGCTGCAGCCGGGGCTGCAGGGACCCGCGCTGCCAAGCGGCTGAAGCCCCCAGCAGGCAGAGGCTGCCGGGGGAGCAGGGGAGCAGAGCAGGTGGGGGGCACAGAGGCTGCAAGTGCGGGAGGGTGCAGGGGCTGCAGGGCGAGTGGGGAGCAGGGGGCACAGAGGCTGCAGGGGCGGGGGGGTGCAGGGGCTGCAGGGCAAGGAGGAGCAGTGCAGGCAGGGGCATAGGGGCTGCAGGGGCAGGGCAGGTGAGGGGGTGCAGAGGCTGCAGGGGCTGGGGGGTGCAGGGACTGCAGGGCGAGTGGGGAGCAGGGGTCTCAGAGGCTGCAGGGGCGGGGGGTGCAGGGCGAGTGAGGAGCAGGGGTCACAGAGGCTGCAGAGGCGGGGGGGTGCAGGGGCAGGGCAGGCGGGGGCGCAGAGGCTGCAGGGGAAGGGGGTGCAGAGGCTGCAGGGTGAGTGGGGAGCACGGGTCACAGAGGCTGCAGGGCGAGTGGGGAGCAGGGTCACAGAGGCTGCAGGGGCGGGGGGTGCAGGGGCTGCAGGGTGAGTGGGGAGCAGGGGTCACAGAGGCTGCAGGGTGAGTGGGGAGCAGGGGCAGGGCAGGCGGGGGCGCAGAGGCTGCAGGGGCGAGGGGTGCAGGGGCTGCAGGGTGAGTGGGGAGCAGGGAAGCACTTAGCAACCCCCAACCAAGATCAAAGTGGGAAGGAGGAGGGGGAATGCAGGGTGCTCAGAAGAGGGGGCAGAGTTGGGGCGCGGGCTTTGGGGAAGGGGCGGGGCTGGGGCGGAGTTGAGGTGGGGCCGGGAGTGGGGAAGGGGCGGAGTTGGGGCAGGGCCAGGCCCCCGTGGAGTGTCCTCTTTTTTCAGTGTTGAAATATGGTAACCCTATCTTCAAGGTGATTAACCATGTGGATCCACACAGTTAGGGTGAACACTTGCACAACAGGCAAGGTCGGAAGCCCTAAAAACAGCATCCATTGGGGGCCACTCATCCAGGCTTTCAAAGGCATAAAAGGGCCCCAAACATCCCGTATGCCCTCCTACTCTGCGAATGCTTTCCCCAAGACTCTGAAGAAGGGGAAAGTGAGCAGGATCATAATTACTGTGGTGAGGAATCTTTTTTTTTTCTTTGAGAACTGTCCCATAGATTCCCATGCTGGGCAATTAACAAGCAGCCCTGGGCCTCTAGGAGCACTAGCTACAAAGTGCCTGTGATTTGGGCATCAGCTTGAGGGAGTCGTGCTGCATAAGGGGTGGGTAGTGCTGCAAAGTGCAGCTTTGTATACATCAGTGAGGGAGCCAATGTGGAGGCTTTAGTCCTAGCTTAGCCCTGGTCTACACTACGAGTTTAGGTCGAAGTTAGCAGCGTTAGATCGATTTAACCCTGCATCCGTCCACACGACAAAGCCATTTTTGTCAACTTAAAGGGCTCTTAAAATCGATTTCTGTACTCCTCCCCGACAAGCGGATTAGCACTGAAATCAACCCTGCTGGGTCGAATTTGGGGTAGTGTGGATGTAATTCGATGGTATTGGCCTCCGGGAGCTATCCCAGAGTGCTCTATTGTGACCGCTCTGGACAGCACTCTCAACTCAGATGCACTGACCAGGTAGACAGGAAAAGCCCCGCGAACTTTTGAATTTCATTTCCTGTTTGGCCACTGTGGTGAGCTGATCAGCACAGGTGACCATGGAGTCCCAGAATCGCAAAAGAGCTCCCGCATGGACCGAATAGGAGGTACTGCATCTGGTCGCTGTATGGAGAGATGAATCCGTGCTATCCGAACTCCGTTCCAAAAGACGAAATGCCGGAATATTTGAAAAAATCTCCAAGGGCATGAAGGACAGAGGTTATAACAGGGACCAGCAGCTGTGCCACGTGAAGCCTAGAATCATAGAATCATAGAATATCAGGGTTGGAAGGGACCTCAGGAGGTCATCTAGTCCAACCCCCTGCTCAAACCAGGACCAATTCCCAACTAAATCATCCCAGCCAGAGCTTTGTCAAGCCGGGCCTTAAAAACCTCCAAGGAAGGAGACTCCACCACCTCCCTAGGTAACACATTCCAGTGCTTCACCACCCTCCTAGTGAAATAGGGTTTCCTAATATCCAACCTAGACCTCCCCCACTGCAACTTGAAACCATTGCTCCTTGTTCTGTCATCTGCCACCACTGAGAACAGCCTAGCTCCATCCTCTTTGGAACCTCCCTTCAGGTAGTTGAAGGCTGCTATCAAATCCCCCCTCATTCTTCTCTTCTGGAGACTAAACAATCCCAGTTCCCTCAGCCTCTCCTCATAAGTCATGTGCTCCAGACCCCTAATCATTTTTGTTGCCCTCCGCTGGACTCTTTCCAATTTTTTCACATCCTTCTTGTAGTGTGGGGCCCAAAACTGGACACAGTACTCCAGATGAGGCCTCACCAATGTTGAATAAAGGGGAACGATCACGTTCCTTGATCTACTGGCAATGCCCCTACTTATACAGCCCAAAATGCCGTTAGCCTTCTTGGCAACAAGGGCACACTGTTGACTCATATCCAGCTTCTCGTCCACTGTGACCCCCAGGTCCTTTTCTGCAGAACTGCTACCTAGCCATTCGGTCCCTAGTCTGTAGCAGTGCATAGGATTCTTCCGTCCTAAGTGCAGGACTCTGCACTTGTCCTTGTTGAAACTCATCAGGTTTTTTTAGGCCCAATCCTCTAATTTGTCTAGGTCCCTCTGTATCCGATCCCTACCCTCTAGTGTATCTACCACACCTCCTAGTTTAGTGTCATCTGCAAACTTGCTGAGAGTGCAGTCCACACCATCCTCCAGATCATTAATAAAGATATTAAACAAAACCAGCCCCAAGACCGGCCCCAAGACCGACCCTTGGGGCACTCCGCTTGAAACCGGCTGCCAACTAGACATGGAGCCATTGATCACTACCCGTTGAGCCCGACAATCTAGCCAGCTTTCTATCCACCTTACAGTCCATTCATCCAGCCCATACTTCTTTAACTTGGAAGCAAGAATACTGTGGGAGACCGTATCAAAAGTCCTTGCTAAAGTCAAGGAATAACACATCCACTGCTTTCCCCTCATCCACAGACCCAGTTATCTCATCATAGAAGGCAATTAGGTTAGTCAGGCACGACTTCCCTTTGGTGAATCCATGCTGACTGTTCCTGATCACTTTCCTCTCCTCTAAGTGTTTCATAATTGATTCCTTGAGGACCTGCTCCATGATTTTTCCAGGGACTGAGGTGAGGCTGACTGGCCTGTAGTTCCCCGGATCCTCCTTCTTCCCTTTTTTAAAGATGGGCACTACATTAGCTTTTTTCCAGTCATCCGGGACCTTCCCCGATCGCCATGAGTTTTCAAAAATAATGGCCAGTGGCTCTGCAATCTCATCCGCCAACTCCTTTAGCACCCTCGGATGCAGCGCATCTGGCCCCATGGACATGTGCACATCTAGTTTTTCTAAATGGTCCCGAACCACTTCTTTCTCCACACAGGGCTGGTCACCTTCTCCCCATATTGTGCTGCCCAGTGCAGCAGTCTAGGAGCTGACCTTGTTCGTGAAGACAGAGGCAAAAAAAGCATGGAGTACATTAGCTTTTTCCACATCCTCTGTCACTAGGTTGCCTCCCTCATTCAGTAAGGGGCCCACACTTTCCTTGACTTTCTTCTTGTTGCTAACATACCTGAAGAAACCCTTCTTGTTACTCTTAACATCTCTTGCTAGTTGCAACTCCAAGTGTGATTTGGCCTTCCTGATTTCACTCCTGCATGCCTGAGCAATATTTTTATACTCCTCCCTGGTCATTTGTCCAATCTTCCACTTCTTGTAAGCTTCTTTTTTGCGTTTAAGATCAGCAAGGATTTCACTGTTTAGCCAAGCTGGTCGCCTGCCATATTTACTATTCTTTCTACACATCGGGATGGTTTGTTCCTGCAACCGCAATAAGGATTCTTTAAAATACAGCCAGCTCTCCTGGACCCCTTTGCCCTTCATGTTATTCTCCCAGGGAATCCTGCCCATCTGTTCCCTGAGGGAGTCCAAGTCTGCTTTTCTGAAGTCCAGGGTTCGTATTCTGCTGCTCTCCTTTCTTCCTACCAAAGAACCAGAGAGGCAAACTGCCACTCCGGGTCAGAGCCCCAGACATGCCGCTTCTATGATGAGCTGCATGCCATTCTAGGGGGTGCCCCTACAATTACCCCACCCCTGTTCTTCCCTCCTCCCCAACCCCTCCCGGGCTACCTTGGCAGTTATCCCCCCATTTGTGTGATGAATTAATAAAGAATGCATGAATTTGAAACAACAATGATTTTATTGCCTCTGCAAGCAGAGATCAAAGGGAGGAGGGGAGAGCGGTTGACTTACAGGGAAGTAAAGTGAACCGGGGGGGAGGAGGGGAGGGTTCATCAAGGAGAAACAAACAGAACTGTCACACCGTAGCCTGGCCAGTCATGAAACTGGTTTTCAAAGCTTCTCTGATGCACAGCGCGCCCTGCTGTGCTCTTCTAACTGCCCTGGCTGCGTGTAATCAGCCGCCAGGCGATTTGCCTCAACCTCCCACCCCGCCATAAACGTCTCCCCCTTACTCTCACAGATATTGTGGTGCGCACAGCGAGCAGTAATAACGATGGGAATATTGGTTTTGCTGCGGTCTAACCAAGTCAGTAAACTGCGCCAGCGAGCTTTTAAATGTCCAAAGGCACATTCTACCACCATTATGCACTTGCTCCGCCTATAGTTGAACTGCTCCTTACTACTGTCCAAGCTTCATGAGCCGTGGGCGCAAGGGGTAGGCTGGGGTAGGTGCAAGCGCGCAGTGCTGCTGACTGGGAGAGCAGCCTGAGGCAGAAGCCTCCAGCTGGCATGATATTCCAGGCAAGACTGAATCTCCATTAGATGAAACTTAAAGAAGAGAATGACCTGGAGTCATTCCCATTTTTGTCCAGGCGCCCCCGACCGACCTCACCGAGGCCGGCCAAGAACACCCATGTCTGCCCAGGCGCCCCGACCAACCTAACTGAGGTCAGTCAGGAGCACCCATGGGACGACAACGACGATGGCTAGCAGTCATATTGCACCGTCTGCCATCCACAAGGCAAGGGGATGCTGCTGTGTGGCACTGCAGTACCGCGTCTGCCAGCAGCACCCAGGTGACGTACGGTGACAGTGAGCTGAGCGGGCTCCATGCTTGCCATGGTATGTCGTCTGCACGGGTAACCCAGGAAAAAAGGCGAGAAACGATTTTTTGCCATTGCTTTCATGGAGGGAGGAAGGGAGGGGGGGCCTGGCGATATGTACCCAGAACCACCCGCGACAATGTTTTTGCCCCATCAGGCATTGGGAGTGCAACCCAGAATTCCAATGGGCGGCGGAGACTGCGGGAACTGTGTGATAGATACCACAATGCAACGCTCTGAAAGTCGACGCTAGCCTCGGTACTGTGGACTCACTCCGCCGACTTAATGCGCTTAGTGGTGGGGACACACAATTGCCTGTATCAAATCGATTTCTAAAAAATCGACTTCTATTAAATCGAACTAATTTCGTAGTGTAGACATACCCTTAGTGTGCACTGATCTTCCCAGGTGACTGAACAGCGGCTAGGTGAGAACAACTGCGGTACAGTCCGAGTCATTTGTACCACCTGGGAGCTGTGATCGACTGAACTGGCCTCATCCCTCCATGTCACAAAGGTGTGAGGCCCTTGGAGATACATTTGGTCCCACCTACAATGTAACTGAAGCGCTGCGGGCAGGCCCCGCCTCCCTGGGAGTGCAGCTTTTGAGAAAACACAGAGGGGCTAATGACCTGAAAGAGCCTAGGCAGCTGAAGCAAAGGGCTGCTGTTCAGGAGCTCTGGATTCAATCCTGGCTCTGCCACAGACTTCCTGTGTGCCTCAGTTCCCCACAGCAACACAGGAGCCAGCCTATCTACCGTCGCTCCTCTTCCCACGCCTCACGTCTAGCTTGGCTGCAGAACCTGTGGTCGCAGGAAACCACGGGCTGGAAGGGACCCACAGGAGCGCAGGACACTCTGCGTGCTCTCCTCACCATCCTTGTCCTCTCAATCTCCAGATCTGTGGGGTCGCAGATTATTTTAGGAAGGTGCATGCAGCAGGGGATGGGTGAACATACAGATGGGCCCCTATGGGCAGGCTCTGCAGGGCCTCCGTGTGTGCGACTCGGGCCTGGTGCCTTGGCTGCCTGAGCAGTGCTGAGCCATCTAGGCACACGCCTCAGTTCCTGGGGAGGAGCAGGGACACTGGTGCCTTCCAAGGGCCCCAGGCTAAACAGACCAGCAGGGCACCCAGAGGGCAATGCAACACATGTAATGCATACGGGGTCTGGGTCACTCAGATCACTGTCCCTAAGGGCACAGACGCTGCTGGTCCCCTCCAGCCACTACAGTCCCCCCATAGACTCTTCTTCCCAGTTTGTCTCAGTCATTCTTAAAATCCTAGGTGGTTCCAGGCCTCTGGGGTGCAGACAGGGCCGAGACAGCTGGTGGGGAGGGGCTGCTCGCTTTGTGACGGGTATGGGTGTATATCTTTGGGGGGATCAGTAGTTTCAGGACAATTACTGGTCTGCGGGGATAACTGGCTTTGGGGGGATTCATTTGTGGGGGGTAAATGGCTTTGTGGGTGAGGAATGGTCTGTGTGGGCTCACTGGTTCTGGGAGAATGGCTGGCTTCGGGGAGACGTAGGGTGTCTCTGGGTGTTCGTAGGGTGGTTCTGGGGGTACGTAGGGTGGCTCCAGGGGGGAGACTGGCTCAGGGGGTAGGTAGGGTGGCTCTGGAGGTATGTAGGGTGGCTCCAGGGGGGCGACTGGCTCAGGGGGTATGTAGGGTGGCTCTGGAGGTATGTAGGGTGGCTCCAGGGGGGCGACTGGCTCGGGGGGTATGTAGGGTGGCTCTGGAGGTATGTAGGGTGGCTCCAGGGGGGCAACTGGCTCAGGGGGTATGTAGGGTGGCTCTGGAGGTACATAGGGTGGCTCCAGCGGGGCGACTGGCTCTTGCAGGACAGGGAGAAGGACAGGTGCGAGTTTGGTGGCAGCAGCAGGAGACGGGAGGGGCACGATCTGTGGTGGCAATATCTCCTCAGGCATCTTCTTCTCCTCGGGCTCCAGGAACCCCGTGTTCTCCAGGATCCACTCCAGAAAGGGCTGGGTAGAGGTGTAGAGGCCCAGCTTGTAGGCCTGGGCACAGTCTTGGCCCCAGCTGGTGATGCCAATCACATAATACCGGGATGTGACCTCATCTTTGCACATTAAGGGTCCCCCACTGTCCCCCTGCAGAAAGAGGGAAGGAGTGTTACTGAGGGCTTGTGACCATCTCCAACTCCTTAGCACCAGCTGCAGCCCCTCAGGCCCAAGCAGCCCTGAGATCTACAGAGCTCAGCTCTCCCCCAGCCCTGTGCTCATTTCTGGGGGAGGGGGTGTTAATTGGGGGGCAGGGCCATTGCTGGCTGGGGACAGGCTGGTGATGCCCAAGGAGGGCGGGGGGAGAGGGGCTAGTGCTGGGGTGGGGGCTGTGCAGTGAGAGGGTGCCGGCCTACGTACCTGGCAGCTGTCGATGCCTCCTTGCTTGTACCCTGCACACAAGTTGTTACTAGCGATGGCCCCGTTGTACCAGCGGCTGCTGTTACAGGTCGTGATATCAAGGAGCTGCACCTTGGCTTCCTGCAGGATGTCGGCAGTGTCCACGGCTGCAGGCAAGGAGAGGGTTTCAGCTCTGTCCCTGTTCATCCAGCCCAGATCCCGCCCTCAGCTCTGCCCCTCCCTTCTGTGCCCTTGCGTCCCCCTCCCCTCCCATGGCGCCGTGTCTCAGTGCCCCAGCACAGGTCAGGTCTGGCTCCTGGACTTCTCCCCGTGGAGCCCCGGGGACTGTCATTCTGACTCCTGCTCCAGCAGCTAGGGCCCAAAGGCAATGGCCGGAGGGGGGTGGGGGGTGGCAGCCTAGGCCCCTCGCAGTCACTGTCCTATTCCCCCTCCCATTGCCATGAGTAAACCGTCACATCATCACTGTTTGGTCACCCCAGGGATGGCACGCCTCCCAGCCATGGCACCCAACAAGCCCAGATCCGACTGCCCACCCAGACCCACACAGGGCAGCTGGGGATTTTAGTGATTGTTCCCAGCTCTTTCTCCCCACCGCGGCTGGGGGAAGGTGAAGACGTGACTCTAACTCTTGAGGCTGCTGTGAGATCTGTGCTCATTCGCCTCTCCTCACTAATGGGCCACAACGCCTCGGCCCCGCTGCCCAGAAAGCCTGGCTTCTGCTTCACAGGCTTCCTCCGTGTGGCTGACGGCGTCACTGCTCCCCAGGCGCATAGGTGCTCTTGGCGGTGTCTGGCACCAGTTCTGCGGAGGACCTTGAAGTGGGCTGGGCCCGCCAAGGTAGCCATGCCGTGAGGGGGGAGGGATAGCTCAGTGGTTTGAGCATTGGCCTGCTAAACTCAGGGTTGTGAGTTCAATCCTTGAAGGGGCCATTTAGGGATCTGGGGCAAAAATCTGTCTGGGGATTGGTCCTGCTTTGAGCAGGGGGTTGGACTAGATGACCTCCTGAGGTCCCTTCCAACCCTGATATTCTATGATTCTATGATTCTATGATAGCATGAGGTAGAGATGTGGGCGTACGTGAACGGTGCCTGATGCATGTTGAGGCTGAACGCGTGTCGCTCCGTGCAACAAGTGGTGACAGCCCAGCCTGGCTCACAGCGCCCGGAGTACCGCAGCCAGGTCGGTTTGGTGTAGCTGAACGGGAGTGTTTGTGGCCACGGCTGTCCTTGTGTCCAGGCTGAATGGGGCGGTCAAAGGATGCTGGCTACTGTGATGCTGTGAGAGTAGCTCCCATCCATAGAGGGCTCCAAGCCCTCTGCCTGCCAGCTTTGGCTTCAGCCTCCCCGCTGGTGCTCTCTGGTCTGGACGGGGGTCGTTGTGACTGTGGGTGCAGAGCTTGATGGGACAGCGCCAGGGCAGCGGGACAGTTACCCATCACCACTGTCTGTGAGCGTGCTCACCGGCAGCAGCGGAGCTATTCTCAGGCTTTCCATCACCCCCTGCTAGGTCTCCAAGGCAGGTCACTGGGCCAAGGTCCTGCCGTTAAATCCCACTGGCAGATGAAGCCGAAGGTGCTGTCTAAGCAGGAGGCAGCCATCCGCCAGAGCTGTGTCCCCTGCAGGCAGGGCCTCACTGGGCCATGCCGTGCAGCTATTAAGCAAAAAAGACAGAAACTCCCTGCCCCAGGGATAATAACGCTGTTATTGCTATTTATGTGTACGGTGAGAGTGCCTAGGCGGGCCAGACCCAGCTCCCGGCCCCACTGCCAGGTGCTGTTCAAACGCAGTCCCTGCCCCAGGAGCTCACCCTCTAAGACCAAAAGACAACAGGTGGCTTCAGGGAGAGCAGTGAGACGACGCTGGTCAGCAGGACGAGCCAAGAGGCCAGCTCCCCCGCTACCTAGCTGATGTTGAGGGTTTTCAGGCCTTCTGGTAGAGGAGAGGTTTGATCTGCTGTCAATTGGCAGGGCGGGAGGGTTGAAGAGAAAAGGGGAACTAGAGAAGGTAACAATTGTTTTCACACTAAGCTGTACTCCCGGCACGTCGGCCTCCCAACAACCTATACTCTGCTGGCTGACAGATTTCTCTGTCCCAGTCATTCGTCTGAATCCCTCCACCATTTATTTGTCTCCCCTCTAAGGCAAACAGTCCCAGTCTCTCTTCACAGATCTGCTGGTTCTTGGCCCGTTTCTGAATTTCCCTCCCTCCCAACCCAGTGACTGGTATAGCACATTGTGCCCGGAGGAGGGCGTTCCAGTTGCTGTGCTAACAGTCCAGTTACGTGCTGTCCGATACCGTATGCACCCGAACAGCTCGTTTGTGGCTGCTGCACATTGAGCAGAAGTTTCACTGGGCTGCAGGCCCCTGTGCTCTGTGGTTACAGTTACGTTAGAACCCAGCAAGGCATGAGCTGGTCTAGTTAGTCCTTCCCCCGTGCGGCGCCCAGCACTGAATTCCATCCGCCTTCGTGCTGCCCATGCCCCAGCCGGCTCCGGTCCCTCTGACGGGCCTCACTGTCTTCTCTGGAACTGACTGTGTCGGCTGCAAGACTTGCCCCCTTGCTGCACAGCCCCCTTTCCAGAACCTGCCCCAGTCCTGGTACAGCTCCCTGGGCCCCGCTGCTCACCTTCTGCCGGGGTGAAAGGTGCTCGTCTCTTAGCCAGTTTCTCGCCCAAGGCAGCACTTGGCCTCTCCCCCCAGGACTGGCTGACTTTCCCTAACACCCTCTCCAGAGGACCCCATCAAAGGCCTTTGTAAAGTCCAAATAAATCAACTGGTTCCCCATTATCCATTATTTTAGTGTCACACAGAAAGAATGTGACTAGACTGGAGAGGTGCGCTTTGCTGTGTAGAACCTACAGAGGAGAAAGCAAAGACACTGGGGAAACGGGGTGATGCTCTATGGGCAGGTTATTGCAACAATGCGACTGACGAGCCGGGGCTAGGCGCTGCAGCCGCCAGATGCAGGTAGGAGGCAGCCCCAGTTGAGTAGGGGCTGGTGCAGATGATGACATGGCACCTCCTCGCCTGCCCCGCCCGTCCTAACCAGACTTGTGGTTTCCGGTCAGTAGATGTGAGCTGGGAGAGGCACATCACTCATTGCTCTCTTTGTGAAGAGCAGCACCCCGATAGCTTTTCTGCAGGCTCTGTTAGAAGTAGCTGTCACGTGTTCAGTCAGTCCCCTGGCTAATTCTGCTCCAGCCCACAAAGGCCACCGAGCGGCGCAGACAGAACTGCTCTCTGACATGGGACCAAGTTCCCAAAAGTCACCATCTGGGAGGACTCCAGTCTCCATGTGGACAGTACCTCAGAAACAACAGCCCCAAATCTCTTCTCCAAACCCTCCGCCTCGGGTTTCTCACAGGTTCCAATAGCCCTTCCCCATGGCTCCATTGCAGCACTCTGCCCTTTGGCACATTCCCTGCCTGCAGGGCCGTCCCTAGGGGTTGTGGGGCCCGGGGCAGAGGTGATGGATCTATCTCTTCTGGGACCGACTGTGCCGGCCAATCACACCGGCCCACGGGGCCCCCCAAAGCGCGGGGCCCAGAGCGGTTGCCCCGATTCACCCTACCCAATGGATGGCTCTGCCTGCGCGAGCGTCTTGCTCCCAGACGTACTGTTTAACCTGGCCCCCGACTGACCAGCACGATCCTCTCCAGCCAGCTCCTCCCTGAGCAGTGGGACACCCCTGACAGACAAGGGGGTGGAAAGGGGATTTTCTAACTCTGGCCACCCTAACCCCCGTCACAGCCCAGCTCCTTTCACATAGGCTCTTTGTGCAGCCTGTTCGGAAGCTAACAGCACCTGCTGGCCCGCTTGGCAGATGACTGTGCCCAGAGCAAAATGCCCAGTGCCGACTCCTGACCAGCTGGGAGCTTGTCCGGTTCCTGGCATGTTAGGGGCTCAGTAGGATGCGGTACTGCAGGATGGCACCGTACAGGAACCCCCTGGTGTCACTGCCATGCAAATTCACCCTGATGGATACATGGACCATGAATGATAACACCCCCCACCACCAACGGCTGCAGCTGCATGCCACTGCCCAGCACTGTGTGTCACCTACACCTGTGCAGAGCAGGTGACAAGTATTCTCAGCCCAGCAGTCGCCATTCACACCACGGGGGTAGCTGGCCAGGTGTAAGCAACAGCTCAGGTGCCGTGCCAGGCGGAGCCTGCCTCTCTGTCCATAGGGGAGGAGTAAGTGAGCCCCACCCACAGGGCTGCTGGCAGTGTGGGGCAGGAGGGGCGTACAATGCATTTTCCAACCCCTGTGAGTGCCCCCATTCATAACTGCAATGCATGCGTGTGGCCATGAGGGTATCTGCATGTGTGGTGCCCGTACGTGTATTTGCGTGTGCATCCCCATGCGACTAGCTGCGTGTGTGTGTCCCCATGTGTGTCTGATCTAGGGCAGCCCAGCTGTAAGGGCTGGGTCCGTCTCTCTCCTAGACCCCCCGGGGTAAGAAGGTGGCACCCGCGCACACAGCCCCTCACTGTTCTGGGTGGTGGTGCCCCAACCGCTGATGTAGCAGGGGGAGAAGGTGGTGACAGCCATGAGTGCGCTGGGCAGGCAGGCTGGCTGTGTGAGGTCATCAAAGGTCACAGGGCGGTCAAGCTGGATGAGGGCGATGTCATTTGTCTCCTTGCGTGGATTGTACTCCTGGTGCAGCACGGCCCTGTGCACTGAGCGGATCTGCACCAAGTCTGACAGGTGGGACAGCTCTGAGATGCCAGTCACAATCCTCCACCGAGCCAGGACCCTAGACATGCACGCACAGCTGGGTTAGTGCATAGATCCAGGCCTGCGGACCCCTAACACCCACCGTACGTCACACACACACAGCTGTGTTAGTGCACAGACCCGGGCACCCCAACCCCTAACACCCACCGTATGTCACACACACACAGCTGGGTTAGTACACAGACCCGGGCACCCCAACCCCTAACACCCACCGTACGTCACACACACACAGCTGGGTTAGTACACAGACCCGGGCCCAATGGTTCCATAACATCCACTGCACGTCACACACACACAGCTGGGTTAGTGCACAGACCCGGGCACCCCAACCCCTAACACCCACCGTATGTCACACACACACAACTGGGTTAGTACACAGACCCGGGCACACACACACACACAGCTGGGTTAGTGCACAGACCCGGGCACACACACACACACACACACAGCTGGGTTAGTGCACAGACCCGGGCACACACACACACAGCTGGGTTAGTGCACAGACCCGGGCACACACACACACACACAGCTGGGTTAGTGCACAGACCCGGGCATACACACACACAGCTGGGTTAGTGCACAGACCCGGGCACACACACACACACACACACACAGCTGGGTTAGTGCACAGACCCGGGCACCATGGATCCTAAACACCCACCGTACATCACATGCACACAGCTGATTACTGCACAGACCCAGCATCACAAACCCCTAACACCCACCGTATGTCACACACACACATACACACACACACATACCTGGTTAGTGCACAGACCTGGGCTCCGTGGATCTGGAACACCCACCGTACGTCACACGCACAGCTGGTTAATGCACAGATGTGGGTCCCACAGACCCATAACACCCACCATATGCCACATACATAGAGCTGGGTTAGTGCACAGAGCTACAGACGTGGGGCCCACAGATCCATAACATCCACTGTATGTCACACACAGACTGGGGTCTGTTGGTGTTACAAGTGAGATTGAACCTGGGATCTCTGGAGCTAAATGCATGAGCTGAAAGCCACATGGCCCTTAGCTAGGGTTACCATTTTTTAAATTAACAAAAAGAAGACACTCCAAGGGCCCCCGCCCCCACCCCAACTCCGCCCCTTTCCCAAAGCCCCCGCCCCAACTCCGCCCCCTCCCCTGAACGCTCCGCCCTCTGCTCCTCCCCCTCCCTATTTTTCTGGACATGTCCGGCTTTTTGGAATTGACGACCAAAAAGCCGGACATGTCCGGGAACATCCGGACGTATGGTAACCCTACCTTAGCGAAGGCTGTAGCAGACTCATTAATCTCTAAGTCATCTCGGTGCCACTAGAGGGCAGAGAGCACCACCCCCAGGAGGTGTGTGGGCTACACACGCACAGCTGGTTAGTGCACAGACCAAGACTATTTTTGACACACTAGCTCAATCAGAGCTACCCTGCGTACGTCTCCTCGAGCTGGGACTCCCTCCCCAGCGTCAAGGGTAGATGGATCCTTGGAAAGAGACAGCCTGTTTTGATTTAAAGACTCCAACTGATGGAGAATCCACCACATGTCGGTTCTTCCAGTGGATCATTGCCCCACTCACACAGCTGCACCATATTTTTAGTTTCAATTTCCATTTCCAGCTACTGGGGCACCATCCCTTGGGCACTTTGCTAAACCTAATGACAGTGAATAACGACTGTTTAATTGGGACAGTATAAATATGCGCTCTGTTCAAAGGGGCTGCATTTAGCTAGTTGGGAGGGAAATGGGAATGTCCTGCATTTTTATGAACTATTTGTAGGACTCCATACCTGTCACCGTGGTATTGCTACGCAGTGGGTGCAGCAGGGTTAAAATGCTGCACCTGGGACAAAGCAGGAGACACAAGGTGTTTTGTCGGGGTGGTATGAATGGATTGTTAGGGACTGGCTGGGACCAGCCCATATAGGGACTAGGGACTAACCTAGTGAGGATGGCTTTAAACTAGGTTTGATGGGGGCAGGTGACAAAAGCCCACAGGTAAGTCAAAAACATGGAGACCTGGGAGAAGGGCCGGAATCGGGGGGGGATGGGCCGTTACAGCTGGGATAAGGGAGAGACAAGAGAGAACACAGGGGGGAAATCAAATCAAATCTTAAGTGTCTGATAACTAATGTGAGAAATATGGGGAATAAGCAGGAAGAACTAGAAATGCTAGTTAATAAACACAACTATGACGTAGTTGGCATCACAGACTTGGTAGGATAATACACAACTGGAATATTGGTATAGAAGGGTACAGCTTGCTCAGAAAGGACAGGCACGGAAAAAAGGGAGGAGCTGTTGGACCGAGGCTGAGATGGAAATAGGAGACAGACCTGTTGAACGTCTATGTTTAAGGATAAAAGGGGTAAAAAATAAGGGTGATGTCATAGGCTCTGACTCCGTGGGTGCCACCCACCAGCCAGTGGTTCTGGACCCCGGGGCTGGACACTGATTAGCTATTTGGTGGCCTTGGGGCTAGCCGCAGGTCAGTTGTTTGGGGCCCTGGGGCTGACCACAGATCAGCAAGCGGCTGGCAGGAGGCACTCGGGAGAGGAAAGGGGGCGGAGAGGAGCAAGCAGCAGGTGGGTGGGTGGTAGCCCTTGGGGGAGGGGGCGGAGAGGGTTGGGAAGAGGCAGAATGAAGGCAGGGCCATGGGGGACAAGCCCACGTGGGAGCAGGGCTTGGGGCGGAACATGGGTGGAGCACCCACTGCCCTGGGAAAAACAAAAGTTAGCACCTGTGGTGATGTCATGGTAGAGGTCTACTACAGGCCACCTAACCAGGAAGAAGAGGTGGATGATGCTTTTTATAAACTAACAAAATCATCCAAAGCACAGTACTTGGTGGTGATGGGGGACTTCAACTACCCAGACATGTGTTGGGAAAATAACACAGCAGGGCACAGATTATCCAACAAGTTCTTGGAATGTATTGGAGACAATTTTTATTTCAGAAGGTGGAGAAAGCTACTAGGGGAGAGGCTGTTCTAGATTTGATTTTAACAAATAGGGAGGAACTGGTTGAGAATTTGAAAGTAACAAAGGCAGTTTGGGTGAAAGCAATCATGAAATAGCAGTGTTAATGATTCTAAGAAATGGTAGGAGGGAAAACAGCAAAATAAAGATAAGGGCTTTCAAGAAGGTGACTTTAGCAAACTCAGGGAGTTAGTAGGTAAGATCCCATGGGAAGCAAGTTGTCACGGAGTGTGGGGGGACACAAGGCCCTGCACCCCCGGCTTTCTGCGATTCACCATGACTCTCAGCCAGCCAGTAAAGCAGAAGGTTTATTTAGACGACAGGAACACAGTCCAAGACAGGTCTTGCAGGTACAGACAACAGGACCCCCCCCAGTTAGGTCCATCTTGGGGTCCCAGGGCCCCACAGCCCCACTGGGGGATCAGAGTCCCGTCTGGGCTCCACTCCATTACACCAGCCAGCTCCTGACCACTCCAACTCCCTCCAGCCTCTCCTCCAGCCTCTCCCGGCTCCTCCCCCAGCCTTTGTCCAGTTTCCTGGGCAGAGGTGTCACCTCGCCTCCAACCCCCTTCCTGGGTTCTCACATTACATGTTCAGGTATCTTCCCTCAACGCCAGTCTCCCATCCCCCAATGCAGACCGTCCCAGCCAACCTCCCCACTCAGCATTCAAAGACCACATTAAGAACAGTCCCAGTTCGTCACACAAGTCTAAGAGGAAAAACAGTTGAAGAGAGTCGGCCGTTTTTTCAAAGACACGTTATTAAGAGCACTAGAGCAAACTATCCCACTCCATAGGTAAGTTAAAAAGTATGGCAAGAGACCACCCTGGCTTAACCAGGAGATCTTCAATGATCTGAAACTCAAAAAAGAGTCCTAAAAAAAGTGGAAACTAGGTCAAATTACAAAGGAGGAATATAAACAAGTAACACAAGTATGTAGGGACAAAATTAGAAAGGCCAAGACACAAAACAAGATTAAATTAGCTAGAGACATAAAGGGTAACAAGAAAACATTCTACAAATACATTAGAAGCAAGAAGAAGACCCAGGACAGAGTAGGCTCATTACTCAATGCAGGGGAGGGAAACAATAACAGAAAATGTGGAAATGGCAGAGGTGCAAAATGACTTTCTTGTTTTGGTTTTCAAAAAGTTTAGTAGCGATTGGACATCGAACATAGTGAATGCCAATGAAAATGAGATAGGATCAGAGGCTAAAGCAGGGAAAGAACAAGTTAAAAGTTACTTAGACAAATTAGATGTCTTCAAGTCACCAGGGCCTGATGAAATCATAGAATATCAGGGTTGGAAGGGACCTCAGGAGGTCATCTAGTCCAACCCCCTGCTCAAAGCTGGCCCAATCCCCAGACAGATTTTTGCCCCAGATCCCTAAATCCCCTCAGCCCACGGTTCTGACCCTCACTGAGGCCATGTCCGCATGGGTGGAGTGTGTCATTCAGAAAATGTGTTGTCATGACTTAGCCTCCAGTGTAGACCGAGGGGCAGGCGACAGTGAAAGCTTCTTAGCTGGTCGTGGCTAATCTGGGGCACCCCTTTCTAAAACGATCCACTTCCCCAAGGCAGGCATGGCCTGTGTGCAGAACCGCAGCGCCTGGCAGCACGTCTCATGTGAACAATGAAAGAGGTGCAGCACACAGGGAAAGGGGTGGCCCCAGATCCACACCCTTCCCCTCGCCCTCTTTGTGCAGGCTTGAGGGGAGAGAGAGACCCAGCAGCCCACAGCTAGCGGAGCGTCAGATCTACAGTAAAGGTGAGTGAGGAGCTCCGCCCCGTCTCACTCGCCAAGGCACCCAGCCGTTCCCCCAGTACTGGGCCCGATGCCATTCACCATTTTCATCAGTGCTCTGGTAGTGAATATCAAATCGCTGCTGGTACAACTTAGGGATGACCCAGAGATGGATGGGGTGGGAAATAATGATGAGCTGTACAGAGCGATCAGGATCGTTTGGTCAACTGGGCCCATTCAAACAACATACATTTTAATACAGCCAAATGGAAAGTTATGCACCTAGGAACAAGAAACGCAGACCACAGCTACAGAATGGGGCCTGTGACACTGAACAGGATTTAGGGGTCATAGTGGACAAGTAATTGACCATGAGCTCCCAGTGTGACACTGTGACAAAAGGGCTACTGTGATCTTTGGATGTATAAACTGGGGAGAAGTGAGTAGGAGCTGGGAGAGGATTTTACTTCTGTTTGCAGCGTTGGTGAGTCCCATGCAGAACGCTGCATTCAGTTCTAGTGCCCACATTTGAAAAAGGATGTTGAAAAATTGGAGAGGGTGCAGACAAGAGCCACGGAAGTGATTCAAGGGCTGTAGAAAATGCCTGACAGTGAGAGACAGACAGAGCTCTGTCTGCTCAGCTTAGACTGAGAAGTGACTTAAGTACAGTGCATAAAGGCCTGCATGGAGAGAAAGTACCAGGCAACGACACCTATTCAATCTAGAAGAGAAAAGCAGAACAAGAACTAGTTGCTGGAAACAGAAGCCAGACAAATTCAAATGAGAAATTAAGCCCAAATATTCAACAATGAAGGCGACTAAGGACTGGAACAAACTCCCAAGGGCAGTGGTGGATTCTCCATCTCTCAGTGTCTCCAGATCCAGACTAGATACTTCTGGAAAATGTTTTAGCCGAACCCAAGTTATTGGACTCAATACAGGGGGTCGGACTAGAGGTTCTAATGGTCCCGTCTGGCCTTACATTCTATGGATCAGCTGCTCAAGCGCCCCAAGCGTCTTCCAGCCCCCCCGTCTCCCTAGGGTCCTGGCACAGACTGCCCCCGTCTCACCTTCTCTTGGCTTTGAAGCAGTGAGCTGCTGTGAGGACCCAGCGAGTGCTGATGAGGGACCCACCACATGAATGCCGGGGGCCCATTTGGGTGGGGATCTGGATGCTGACGAGCCAGGGCCAGGCCCCGGGCAGAGCATCTACGCCACCCACGATCCGCATCCCGCCGTAGCCAGACACCAGGGGGCGGCGCCCACAGCCTGCGGAGAAGATCAAAGACAGGTTGAGAAGATCCCGTCTGTGTGTGAAAAGTAATGGCTGGGCTGTGTGAGACTGAAGGGACCCATCGAGGGCATGAAGGAAATACACAGACCCCCAAGCAGTTCCCCAGAGCCGTTTCCACTCCCCTGACAGCAGAGACGGAGTCAACAAAGAACCCAGAGGTCAGACATGCCCCCCCACCCGAGTCCTGCCAACCCACAGCCCCCTGCTACCCCTGCCCTGGGCTCCATGCCCCCCAGCTCTGCCAACACCCCTCAATCCAACCCACAGCCCCCTGTTACCCCTGCCCTGGGCTCCATCCCCCCCAGCTCTGCCAACACCCCTCAATCCAACCCACAGCCCCCTGCTACCCCTGCCCTGGGCTCCATGCCCCCCAGCTCTGCCAACACCCCTCAATCCAACCCACAGCCCCCTGTTATCCCTGCCCTGGGCTCCTTCCCCCCCAGCTCTGCCAACACCCCTCAATCCAACCCACAGCCCCGTGCTACCCCTGCCCTTAGCTCCATCCCCCCCTGCTCTGCCTACACCCCTCAATCCAACCCACAGCCCCCCGCTACCCCTGCCCTCGGCTCCATCCCCCCCAGCTCTGCCAACACCCCTCAATCCAACCCACAGCCCCGTGCTACCCCTGCCCTCAGCTCCATCCCCCACTGCTCTACCTACACCCCTCAATCCAACCCACAGCCCCCCACTACCCCTGCCCTGGGCTCCTTCCCCCCCCAGCTCTGCCAACAACCCTCAATCCAACCCATATTCCCCTGCTACCACTGCCCTCGGCTCCATCCCCCCAGCTCTGCCAACGCCCCTCAATCCAACCCACAGCTCCTGTTACCCCTGCCCTGGGCTCCATCCCCCCCAGCTCTGCCAACACCCCACAATCCAACCCACAGCCCCCTGCTAACCCTGCCCTGGGCTCCATCCGCCCCAGCTCTGCCAACACCCCTCAATCCAACCCACAGCCCCCTGCTACCCCTGCCCTGGGCTCCATCCCCCCCAGCTCTGCCAACACCCCTCAATCCAACCGACAGCCCCCCGCTACCCCTGCCCTGGGCTCCATCCCCCCAGCTCTGCCAACACCCCTCAATCCAACCCACAGCCCCCCCCCCCTGCTACCCCTGCCCTGGGCTCCTTCCCCCCCAGCTCTGCCAACACCCCTCAATCCAACCCACAGCCCCCTGTTACCCCTGCCCTGGGCTCCATCCCCCCCAGCTCTGCCAACACCCCTCAATCCAACCCACAGCCCCCTGTTATCCCTGCCCTGGGCTCCTTCCCCACCAGCTCTGCCAATACCCCTCAATCCAACCCACAGCCCCGTGCTACCCCTGCCCTTAGCTCCATCCCCCCCTGCTCTGCCTACACCCCTCAATCCAACCCACAGCCCCCGCTACCCCTGCCCTCGGCTCCATCCCCCCCAGCTCTGCCAACACCCCTCAATCCAACCCACAGCCCCGTGCTACCCCTGCCCTCAGCTCCATCCCCCACTGCTCTACCTACACCCCTCAATCCAACCCACAGCCCCTGTTACCCCTGCCCTGGGCTCCATCCCCCCCAGCTCTGCCAACACCCCTCAATCCAACCCACAGCCCCCTGCTAACCCTGCCCTGGGCTCCATCCCCCCCAGCTCTGCCAACACCCCTCAATCCAACCCACAGCCCCCTGCTACCCCTGCCCTGGGCTCCATCCCCCCCAGCTCTGCCAACACCCCTCAATCCAACCGACAGCCCCCCGCTACCCCTGCCCTGGGCTCCATCCCCCCAGCTCTGCCAACACCCCTCAATCCAACCCACAGCCCCCCCCCGCTACCCCTGCCCTGGGCTCCTTCCCCCCCAGCTCTGCCAACAACCCTCAATCCAACCCACAGCCCCCTGTTACCCCTGCCCTGGGCTCCATCCCCCCCAGCTCTGCCAACAACCCTCAATCCAACCCACAGCCCCCTGCTACCCCTGCCCTGGGCTCCATCCCCCGCAGCTCTGCCAACACCCCTCAATCCAACCCACAGCCCCCTGCTAACCCTGCCCTGGGCTCCATCCCCCCCAGCTCTGCCAACACCCCTCAATCCAACCCACAGCCCCCTGCTACCCCTGCCCTGGGCTCCATCCCCCCAGCTCTGCCAACACCCCTCAATCCAACTGCCACCCCCCCGCTACCCCTGCCCTGGGCTCCATCCCCCCAGCTCTGCCAACACCCCTCAATCCAACCCACAGCCCCCCCCCCCGCTACACCTGCCCTCGGCTCCATCCCCCCCAGCTCTGCCAACGCCCCTCAATCCAACCCACAGCCCCCTGCTACCCCTGCCCTGGGCTCCTTCCCCCCCAGCTCTGCCAACAACCCTCAATCCAACCCACAGCCCCCTGTTACCCCTGCCCTGGGCTCCATCCCCCCCAGCTCTGCCAACAACCCTCAATCCAACCCACAGCCCCCTGCTACCCCTGCCCTGGGCTCCATCCCCCCCAGCTCTGCCAACAACCCTCAATCCAACCCACAGCCCCGTGCTACCCCTGCCCTCGGCTCCATCCCCCCAGCTCTGCCAACGCCCCTCAATCCAACCCACAGCCCCGTGCTACCCCTGCCCTGGGCTCCTTCCCCCCCAGCTCTGCCAACACCCCTCAATCCAACCCACAGCCCCGTGCTACCCCTGCCCTCGGCTCCATCCCCCCCAGCTCTGCCTACACCCCTCAATCCAACCCACAGCCCCCTGTTACCCCGCCCTAGTCTCCATCCCCCGCACAAGGGCCTGGAGGGAGTGAAAGATGCTCAGATGAATTAGTCTGAGGCAAGGGCGACCCCTTGTGGCCAGTTGGAAACGATCTCTGAGTTCCCAGGAATTCCTCACTTCTGGGGCTGGGGCCTGCTGGATACTAACGGGACCAGCCTAGACCCTCTGATGGCAGGGCCGGCTCCAGCATTTCTGCCGCCCCAAGCAAAAAAAAAAAAAAAAGCCGCGATCAGCGGCGGCAGTTCAGCGGCAGGTCCTTCGCTCCTAGAGGGAGTGAGGGACCTGCCGCCCCCAAATTGCCGCAGGTGCCGCCCCTCTCCCTTGGCCACCCCAAGCACCTGCTTGTTAAGCTGGTGCCTGGAACCGGCCCTGTCTGAAGATGTCTCTACCCTGCTGCCTCCTCCATTGCCCTATGGGCAAAAGCCTCAGCCCCCCAACACCTCCCTCTCTGCTCCCCTCCACGTCCCCCTCCCCCCCCGTAAGGGAAGGTCTTGGCCTCCCTGCCTCTTCTCCTGCAGGGAACTGCCCCTTGAGAGCATGGGCGGGGCTGGGGCTCTCCCAGGGAGTGCGTCTGGGCACCGGTGCATGGGCAGGCCCCACCATGGGGCTGTGCTCATGGCATGAGTGGGGGCAGGAGCCACGCCACCTCCATGGGAGCCCCCCTCACATAGGTGCTGGAACTAAGGGTGCGAGGGGGGCTCCAGCACCCCCTGAGTTGAAGTGGTTTCCATTACATACAGGATTTACAGCTTGGTTCAATGGCTCTCAGCACTCCCACTGTACAGCCCCTGCCCCCACAGCCTGCTCACGCTTCGAGCTGTATCCCTGCGTCGCCAGGAGCAGCAGGGGCAGGAGCCCCAAGGGCAGCCAGGCCAGGGACCCCATCGCCAGGCGTGGCTCCCGGGCACCATTGTGACATCATGAGGCCTCCCCTTGGGCTGACATAGCCACATTCTCCCACGTGTTGCTAGGAGACGGTTGGAACGAGCTGGACTTTGCCTCCCCGAGGGGCTGGGCCAAGCTGAGCCAGCCTGGAGGAGAAGCCAGGGGTACAAGCCATCCTGGGATGGGGGAGCTAAGCAGGCCGGAGGGCAGGGTCATAGATTTTTTTAAGGCCAAAAGGGACCATTAGGTCATCTTGTCTGACCTCCTGCAGGACCCAGACCAGACTCTGTTACCCAGTTACCCCATATGATGAAGTGGGAATTTTCTCTAATACTTTCATTAAGCCAAGGCATGCCTCAGTTTCCCTGTGTGTGTGTGTTGCATTGCTACCTGCCCCTGGAACAGCGCAGGGACAGGCGAGAGTGTGTGTCACCAGCAGGCTGGGTGGAATGACTGGGTTTTTAAGGAACTGGTTGAACCTGACCCAGACCTCCAGGGGATCCAGCAAGACAAAGAGACCCCGCCCCAGTGACTGAACGATCAACACCTAAGAGCAGGAGACCCTGGCAAGAGGGATGTGAACTGAACTGTAATCAGGCCTGCCCTCACCTGGGAACTGAGGGAAGGAAGGAAGTCAGCGAGAGCACCGGAGCCTGAAAATGGAGCTTGCCACAGCTTGGCTGGTGAACTGCACTGGGCTGATCAGAATGGACCATGCTTTGCATGTCTCTGTGCTGACCTAAGGACTCACAGCGCTACGTTCCCGCTGACTAATAAACCCGACTGTTTTGAAAATGCTGCTTGTGTGTCACTGCAAATATCTGCTAGGCTGCATTCGCCCTGAAGCTCGGACAAGTCTCTGCTGAGGTCTGTCTCAGCTCGAGTCGCTGGGCAGAGCTCACGGTGTGAAGCAGGAGGGCTGAAACCCCAGAAGTTTAGTCTAAGGGGGACGGGGCTGTGTGGCTCACCCTGTGGGGGTTCCTGTTCCTGAGGCGTAGCACCAAGCCTGTGGAACTGTGAAACCCTCTCTTGATGCGTTTGGCTAAAGCATCTTCCAGAAAGGCATCAGTGTCCAGCTGTCCCGCAAGGACTCAAAAGCATGAATCCCAACCTCGGGGCAGGCTGTTAGGAACCAGGGCACAAATCCCAGACTGGCCGTGAGTGCTAGATTTTTATTTCACCAACCAATTATCCAGTGTAATCTGCTCAGACACCATAACAGCTGTAACATGGAGTCACCGCCAGTCCCCTCGGTATGCCGATCTGTCTGCTACCCATGTGAGCCTGCCTTAGGGCTTGTCTACTCTGGTACTTTACAGCGCTGCAACTTTCCCGCTCGGGGGGTGAAAAAACACCCCCCTGAGCGCAGCAAGTTACCGTGCTGTAAAGTGCCAGTGTAAACAGTGCCCCAGCGCTGGGAGCTGCGCCCCCCGTGGAGGTGGGTTTTTTAGAGCGCTGGGAGAGCTCTCCCCCGGCGCTCTGCCGTGACTACACAAGCCACGTTAAAGTGCTGCCACAGTGTAGACTGGCCCTTGGTGATAGATGGTCCCTTAGGCCAAATCTCACAGCAATATTCAGGTCACTCTGTCCCAAAAGGCTGGTCACTCACCCCAGATCCAGTGCACTTTAGATCTCACACCCCAGACAACACCAGTGTAGCCAATTGTATAATAAACTATCTAAAGATTTATTAACAGGCAAAGGAAGCCAGAGAGTTATTTACAAGGTTAAAGCAGATAGACATATGCACACAAATGAGTTACAAACTTAAGTTTCCAAAAAGTAATAGATGTTTCTATGATAAGCAAGCTCTATGTGTCCTTTAGGGCTAACTCAGGGTAAGCAGTGGGGATTTTTGCTTATGCCTGTCATGGGTTGTTACCCCTGAGGTGCAGTCTGGGAGCCGTGGGAATTGCTGTGCCTCTCTAAGACACACAGCTGGGCTGGGGACACAGACATCCTTGCCCAGGCCCTGTTATCACCCAACATGGCAGCAGGTGGTGTCACTCACCCAAACTGGGCTACCTAAGTGCCAACAGCAGACACCAGGCAGTTTCCCAGGCATGCATCCCCCTTCTGGAGTATAAACCCCACATGACACCATTGTGCACTGCACAGGGATTTATACAGTATAAGCTCATTAATATGTCTACCCCCCTCCCTCAATGTGGAGAGGAATAAGCACAATACACTTGCGTTAAACCATGCTGAGATTTTCTCCAGACACTTCAGGAAAAGTCATACTGGTTTAAATTAAAACATAAACCAGTTTATTAACTACAAAAGGATAGATTGTAAGTGATTATAAGTGATAGCAAACAGATCAAAGCAGATCACCTAGTAAATAAACAAAACTGAAAACTAAGCCAAAGATAATAGAAAGATAGGATATGAATTAGCAAATTCTCACCCTGGCTGATCATAGAATATTTGGGTTAGAAGAGACCTCAAGAGATCATCTAGTCCAACCCCCTGCTCAAAGCAGGACCAACACCAACTAAATCATCCCAACCAAGGCTTTGTCAAGCCGGGCCTTAAAAACCACTAAGGATGGAGATTCCACCACCTCCCTAGGTAACCCATTCCAGTGCTTCACCACCCTCTTAGTGAAAAAGTGTTTCCTAATAGCCAACCTAGACCTCCCCCACTGCAACTTCAGACCATTGCTCCTTGTTCTGTCATCTGCTACCACTGAGAACAGCCAAGCTCCATCCTCTTTGGAACCCCCCTTCAGGTAGTTGAAGGTTGCTATCAAATCCCCCCCTCACTCTTCTCTTCTGCAGACTAAACAAGCCCAGTTCCCTCAGCCTCTCCTCGTAAGTCATGTGCACCAGCCCCCTGATAATTTTCATTGCCCTCTGCTGGACTCTCTCCAGTCTGTCCACATATCTTCTGTAGTGGGCGGCCCAAAACTGGATGCATTACTCCAGATGTGGCCTCATCTGTGCCGAATAGAGGGGAATAATCACTTTCCTTGATCTGCTGGCAATGCTCATACTAATGCAGCCCAATATGCCGTTAGCCTTCTTGGCAACAAGGGCACACTATTGACTCATATCCAGCTTCTCGTCCGCTGTAATCCCCAGGTCCTTTTCTGCAGAACTGCTGCTTAGCCAGTCAGTCCCCAGCCTGTAGGGGTGCATGGGATTCTTCCGTCCTAAGTGCAGGACTCTGCATTTGTCCTTGTTGAACCTCATCAGATTTCTTTTGGCCCAATCCTCCAATTTGTTTAGGTCACTCTGGACCCTATCGCTACCCTCCAACATATCTACCTCTCCCCCCAGCGTAGTGCCATCTGCGAGCTTATTTAGGGTGCAATCTATCCCATCATCCAGATCATTAATAAAGATGTTGAACAAAACTGGCCGCAGGACCAACCCCTTGGGCACTCCGCTTGATACCGGCTGCCAACTAGACATTGAGCCATTGATCACTACCTGTTGAGCCCGACAATCTAGCCAGCTTTCTATCCACCTTATAGTCCATTCATCCAGCCCATACTTCTTTAACTTGCTGGCAAGAATACTGTGGGAGACCGTATCAAAAGCTTTGCTAAAGTCAAGATATAACACGTCCACTGCTTTCCCTATATCCACAGAGCCAGTTATCTCATCATAGAAGGCAATCAGGTTGGTCAGGCATGACTTGCCCTTGGTGAATCCATGTTGACTGAACCTGATCACCTTCCTCTCCTCCAAGTGCTTCAAAATGGTTTCCTTGAGGACCTGCTCCATGATTTTTCCAGGGACTGAGGTGAGGCTGACTGGCCTGTAGTTCCCCGGTTTCTCCTTCTTCCCTTTTTTAAAGATGGGTACTATATTTGCCTTTTTCCAATTGTCCGGGACCTCCCCCAATCGCCACAAGTTTTCAAAGATAATGGCCAATGGCTCTGCAATCACATCAGCCAATTCCCTCAGCACCCTCGGATGAATTAGATCTCCTCAGCCAACTCCTTTAGGATTCTTGGGTGCAAGTTAACCAGGTCTGCTGATTCAAAATTGTTTATCCCTAAGTAGCTATTGTCTAACATTCTCCTCAATTACTAATGGACTAGAAAGTCCTTCTTCATCCTCATGTGATACTAGTACATCGTCCTGCTTCTCTCCAGACAAACCACAGTAGTATTTATTGAACACTTCTGCCTTTGTTGCATCATTATCAACAATTTTACCATCTCCATTTAGCAATGGCCTATACCATTGCTAGGATTGCTTCTGTTCCTAATGTCACCCTTCTGCCAGGTAGAGTCACAGCTACAAGGGCCGGGTTCAATATCTAGGGGTTCCTCTTAACAATACAGCACAGACCCAGCTCAAGCTCCCACCCAGTAACCTGGGAAAATTAACCACTACCTGGGTGCCTCTAAGCAGCGATACCGCCCCTCTCGCAAGCACTGAGTCTGTGTATAGCAAAGGAGACCTTGAATAAAAGGGGAAAGAGTCGCAGCATTGATTTGGGAAAACGTCACAACCATGACGGGGGAGGGATAGCTCAGTGGTTTGAGCATTGGCCTGCTAAACCCAGGGTTTTGAGTTCAATCCTTGAAGGGGCCACTTAGGGATCTGGGGCAAAATCAGTACTTGGTCCTGCTAGTGAAGGCAGGGGGCTGGACTCAATGACCTTCAAGGTCCCTTCCAGTTCTAGGAGATGGGATACCTCCATTAATTATTATTATGAGTCAGAAGCATATGACGATGAGCAAATACCCACCCCAGTGTATATTGGGCAGTGTCCTTTGCCTCAGTTTCTCACCTTGCCCTGTACAAGGCCAACAAACAAATGGTTCTTTAACACACCACGCCCCTGTCCCTCCACACCCCACTCACAGCTGCTGTCCTGGTCCAGCGAAGACCCAGAGTCCAGAGTTATGTTCACATAAGTTCACCTCCTACTCCTGGGGTGGGGGGCAGGGCATCGAGCGATACCTCAGCTGCTGCTGCCACCAATGCACCCAGCTCACCTTTGCTGCCATTTCCTCTGCTGTGGTCACCACTGCGCTGTTGGTCACGCGCCATCACTGGCCATTGCACTCCACTGCTTCCCGCCTCTCTATTGCAACCAGTCCGCAATGCCAGCCCGGCTTGAGGGCCACTGCAGGGCAGCGTTTCAGTGACAGTGGCTGTCCAGCCGGCACGGGCAGTGAGGTTCCCCCACCCACTGGAATTGCTGAGCGCTGGGGTCAGTACTAAGCCTTAGGCCTTGTTCTCAGCGATTTCACCTCCAGCGATCACCTCACAGAACTGCCGACTCTCAGCTGGGGTTAATCAGCTCTGGCTGGAAACAGAGGAGAGGAGAGGAGAAGGGTCAAATGGTGTCTAGGGCTCTTGGGCAGCACCCCCTGCCAGAAACACCTTCTTCCCACCCTCGCTCCTTCACTGGGATTTGCCATCCCTACCCCCTGCTTAGCGAGTGAGGTTCAGTGGAAGGTGACCCCCTCAACCAGTTCGGCTGCCCTTGACTTATACCATCAGGATATCAACATTTCATTACCCTGCGTTCAGTACTAAAGTGATTTGTAACCCAGCATCAGCCAAACTTGATCACTGGCAAAGCAGCTCCCTCTGCTGAATTCCTAGGCAGAGTCTGTTCCCAAAGACTTTCCCCCTAGCTCATCACTAGATGTCAGGGGACAGCTCAGTCAGACCCTGCTTGCATTAATATACTTAAAAACTCCTTTTTATTGTCCTTAGTTTTATCAGCCAAGGATTTTTCCCTGAAGTCTGTAGCTTCCCTTATCAATTTTCTATGCTTCAGAATGTCTAATTTATATCAAGTGCTGGCTACTTCCCATTATTTCCATTTGTTTCCCCTCCCCATGTCCCCATTGCTGCCTTCACTTCACCACCAAACCCAGATAGACTTTTAGCCAAAGTTAGCCTTTCGCCATTGTGGAATTGTGGCTTTTGAGCTGTCTAATAAACTTTTCTTAAAGAACGCCCAGTTTCATTTACAATTTCTTCTAGTACATTTTCCCTCTGAGTCAAATTTGCTCATAACGTTCCTCAGATTTGAGAGAGAGAGAGAGTGCATGTGCGCGCGCAATTCCCAGGATGCCTTGGGGAAAAGAGCGAGACTTCCACTGCTTGGGGATACAGGGCGCGCATGTGGTGGGCTCTGTCTTGCAGGGGAGCTGGGATCCTGGTCTGGGGAGCTCTGTCCAAGCCAGGAACAGCTGCTAAGCTGCTGCTAGGAAGCCAGGAGCTGCTGCTGAAAGTCTGCAGGGAGCCATGGAGGGTGTTGCTGGGCTGGGCTTCCCCGAAGCCAGGGCACAGACCGCTGCTGTACCCAGAGCTGCCTGAGCCGGGCCTGCAGTGCAGGCAGTGGGAGTAACCACCACCCTTGTTGTTTGGGAATGTGCTTGCAGAGGGCGGGGGACAGTGACGGGGCTTCAAGGGGTTGCCTGAGTCTGAGAAGAGACCAAGTGGTCTCATTGTCTCACCAGAATCCAGAGTTACTGACCTCCAGCTATAACAACTCCTGGCTCCAGCGGGGCTGTGCAGCTTGGAGTGAGCCCAAGTTAGACTCGCTCTGCCCCTTGTTGCTTTGGCTGGACCAAGGGAGCCCGGGCCCCAGCTCCGAGATCCTCACGCACCCCACACACGTGTCTAGAGCTCTGACATGCAGCGGCGCGCACTCAGGGGTGGGGTGACTGGTGCCAGTGTAAATGCAAATTGGTTACGTTTAATTTACTGCTGCAAACTGCATTTATTAATTGATTTATTGACATGCCCCCTGCTGATTTCAATGGGTTGTGACATTTGAATTACTCTCAGGCTGGTATATGCTGGTCTCGGTTCATGCTAATCGAAGAGTGCAGGTTGATTATAATCGGTACTTCTGAGTCAGCCCCATTACCTAGGTCAGCTCTTACCCTGCAGGCCCCAGCCAGGCCAGTGAGTGTGTGCAGGCCCCAGGCCAATGAGTGCGTGCAGGCCCCAGCCAGGCCAGTGTGTGTGCAGGCCCTACACCAGACCAGTGAGTGTGTGCAGGCCCCAGGCCAATGAGTGTGTGCAGGCCCCATGCCAGGCCAGTGATTGTGTGCAGGCCCCAGGCCAATGAGTGTGTGCAGGCCCCAGGCAGGCCAGTGAGTGTCTGCAGGCCCCAGGCCAATGAGTGTGTGCAGGCCCCACACCAGGCCAGTGAGTGTGTGCAGGCCCCACGCCAGGCCAGTGATTGTGTGCAGGCTCCAGCCAGGTGGAGGAACTGCCAAGAGTCATTTCCTTGACAAGTAAAAGGGCTGCAGCAGAGGGGTGGATAGAGGATCCCACCTAGCACAATCAGCACTGGGCTACTGGGGATCTCCTCTACTGTCAACATCACAGGAGAGCGTTGCCTGCTCCTGAGTAACCCAGAGAGGAAAGGGGGGTTATATATAACTGGTTGGGATTGGCCTCTGTGTACCCATATTGAGTCATGAGGGTTTCTTCAGGTATGTTAGCAACAAGAAGAAAATCAGGGGAAGTGTGGGCCCCTTACTGAATGAGGGAGGCAACCTAGTGACAGAGGATGTGGAAAAAGCTAATGTACTCAATGATTTTTTTTGCCTCTGTCTTCACAAACAAGGTCAGCTCCCAGACTGCTGGACTGGGCAGCACAGCATGGGGAGGAGGTGACCAGCCCTCTGTGGAGAAAGAAGTGGTTCGGGACTATTTAGAAAAGCTGGATGAACACAAGTCCATGGGGTTGGGTGCGCTGCATCCGAGGGTGCTAAAGGAGTTGGCGGATGTGACTGCAGAGCCATTGGTCATTATCTTTGAAAACTCATGGCAATCGGGGGAGGTCCTGGATGACGGGAAAAAGGCTAATGTAGTGCCCATCTTTAAAAAAGGGAAGAAGGAGGATCCGGGGAACTGCAGGCCAGTCAGCCTCACCTCAGTCCCTGGAAAAATCATGGAGCAGGTCCTCAAGGAATCAATTCTGAAGCACTTAGAGGAGAGGAAAGTGATCAGGAACAGTCCGCATGGATTCACCAAGGGCAAGTCATGCTTGACTAACCTAATTGCCTTCTATGAGGAGATAACTGGGTCTGTGGATGAGGGGAAAGCAGTGGATGTGTTATTCCTTGACTTTAGCAAAGCTTTTGATACGGTCTCCCAAAGTATTCTTGCTTCCAAGTTAAAGAAGTAAGGGCTGGATGAATGGACTATAAGGTGGACAGAAAGCTGGCTAGATTGTCGGGCTCAACAGGTAGTGATCAATGGCTCCATGTCTAGTTGGCAAGTGGTTTCAAGTGGAGTGCCCCAAGGGTCGGTCCTGGGGATGGTTTTGTTCAATATCTTCATTAATGATCTGGAAAATGGCGTGGATTGCACTCTCAGCAAGCTTGCAGATGACACTAAACTGGGAGGAGTGGTAGATACGCTGGAGGGTAGGGATAGGATACAGAGGGACCTAGACAAATTAGAGGATTGGGCCAAAAGAAACCTGATGAGGTTCAACAAGGACAAGTGCAGAGTCCTGCACTTAGGACGGAAGAATTCCATTCACTGTTACAGACTAGGGACCGAGTGGCTAGGCAGCAGTTCTGCAGAAAAGGACCTAGGGGTTACAGTGGACGAGAAGCTGGATATGAGTCAACAGTGTGGCCTTGTTGCCAAGAAGGCTAACGGCATTTTGGGCTGTATAAGTAGGGGCATTGCCAGCAGATCGAGGGACGTGATCATTCCCCTCTATTCGCCATTGGTGAGGCCTCATCTGGAGTACTGTGTCCAGTTTTGGGCCCCACACTACAAGAAGGATGTGGAAAAATTGGAAAGAGTCCAGCGGAGGGCAACAAAAATGATTAGGGGTATGGAGCACATGACTTATGAGGAGAGGCTGAGGGAATTGGGATTGTTTAGTCTGCAGAAGAGAAGAATGAGGGGGGATTTGATAGCTGCTTTCAACTACCTGAAAGGGGGTTCCAAAGAGGATGGATCTAGACTGTTCTCAGTGGTAGCAGATGAGAGAACGAGGAGTAATGGTCTCAAGTTGCAGTGGGGGAGGTTTAGGTTGGATATTAGGAAAAACTTTTTCACTAGGAGGGTGGTCGAGCACTGGAATGGGTTCCCTAGGGAGGTGGTGGAATCTCCTTCCTTAGAGGTTTTTAAGGTCAGGCTTGACAAAGCCCTGGCTGGGATGATTTAGTTGGGAATTGGTCCTGCTTTGAGCAGGGGGTTGGACTAGATGACCTCCTGAGGTCCCTTCCAACCCTGATATTCTATGATTCTATGATCACTGGTCCATAGGCAACTACCTGCTTCCAGACCAGGGATTAATTCATCTGTACATGTCACAGTGAGGTCCAAAGTAGAACTTCCTCATGGCAGGTGCTATACTTTTGGTATTAGAAAATTATATCTATAACTTTTAGAGACTACTACTGGCTGCACAAGGCCTCCAGCCTGTCTTTCAAATTGCAGGCCCCCATAACACCACAATGTTTTTTTCCACACATTACAGACAGGTGCCTGAGGAGTGACTCATCCTGTTCTCTGCTGTAATTCAGTCATCTGTAACAGACCCCCACCGGGTCACTCTTAGTGAGAACATTAAACTATATGTATTCGAGAGCCCATGGTTTGGCTTATCAATAATCCTAAAGCAGGCAATGGTGTCTTTAATGTAGAATGTCACCTTCCCCAGCCCTTTTCCGCACTCTGCGCTTCCTATATAACCAGAGAGTTTAACATTCCACTCAGGAATTGTCCTTCCAGGTTTCAGCAATGCCAGTTACATCCAATTTCTTCTCAATGGTGAGAATGACTAGTTCTGCTTGCTTATTACCCTAGCTCCTAGCTTCGGTATATAAACAACTGACAAATGTATTCCTGTCACATTCTTTGCCACTTCAGTTCAATTTGTTCTTGACACTGAGTGCGAATTAAGCACCCTCCCTTGCATTCTTAGTTTAACTCCAGTATTTTCTGCTTTCTCTTGCACGTGGGACTGGAAGGATCTCCGAGGAGATCACGTGGAGCTTCCTCTTCAGCTCCATTCCTAGATCCCCGAAGTCTTCAATAATCTGTGTAGTTCCACCTGATGCCATCCCAGTGGTTCCACAGTGAATCACCAGTGGAAACTTGAGCTGGCTTCACAGTCAAGTCCAATCTTGCACTTACATCTTGTGTCTTCACTCCCGGGAGACAGCACCCAGTCCTGCTGTCCTTGCGTCCCGTGCTGAATTCTCTTTCCACCCTTCTTACTATGGAGTCATGATGGTGATTTTTGCCTTCAAGAGATGGGTGAAGAACGGCTCTTGGTAGCCGCTTGCTTCATACCCCAAGGACACCCATCAGGTACATTTCTTATAGCTTTCTGCTCAATTCCTCCGGAGGACAGTTCCTTGGTAGATGACTCACTGAGTATCTTCAGTGCTGCTTCGTCACAAGCCTCAGGGCCGGGCAAAGAGCCAAGTGGGCCTGGAGCAGGGCAGCAGGCAGAGAGCTGAGCAGGTCTGCAGTGGGGATGGGCCGGGGGCCAAGAAGGCCTGGAGGGGGAAAGCACAGGTGCCAAGCTGTCTGCCCACCTACGTCCTCATTTGGACCCATCTGCAGCAGCCTGGCGCAGCCCATGTATATTCAATAACGATAATGATCTCGTTCCATCCCAGCATGCACGGCACCATGCAGGGAGGGTATTGGTAAGAGGACTGGGTCTGGGGGGAGAGGGGAAGGGAGGGGTGTGTTGTGGGTCTGGTTCTATGTGAACAGCTTATAGAGGCTGGGCTGGGGGTCAGGATTCCCGGGCTCAGATCCCAGTTCTGCCACGTAGACTTGCCAGATGTCCGGTTTTTAACCAGAACATCTGGTCAAAAAGGGACCCTGGCGGCTCCAGGGCCGTTAAAGGTCCGGTCGGCAGCGCAGTGGGGCTATGGCAGGCTCCCTGGCTCCACACAGCTCCTGGAAACAGATGCCAGGTCCCTACAGCCCCATGGCGCATGGGTGGAGGCTCCATGTGCTGCCCCTGCCCCAAGTGGTCAGGAACTGTGACCAATGGGAGCTGTGGGGCGGTGCCTGTGGGCACGAGGGCAGCACGCGGAACCTCCCTGGCCGCCCATGCACCTAGGGGGCTGGGCACCTCAGTAAGCACCACCGGGAAACCCACACCCCAAACCCCCTCTCGCATCCCAACCCCCTGCCCCAGCCCAGAGTCCCCCTTCTGCACCCCAGACCCCTCATCCCCTGCCCCACCTTAGAGCCCACATCCCCAGCCAGAGCCCTGAACGCCCCCCCGCACCCCAGCCCTCTGCCCCAGCCCTAAGCCCCCTCCTACACCCCAGACCCCTCATCCCCTGCCCCACCTTAGAGCCCACATCCCCAGCCAGAGCCCTGAACGCCCCCCCGCACCCCAGCCCTCTGCCCCAGCCCTAAGCCCCCTCCTACACCCCAGACCCTTCATCCCTGCCCCACCCCAGAGCTCATAACCTCAGCTGGAGCCCTCATCCCCCCCACACCCCGACCTCCTGCCCCAGCCCAGAGCCCTCTCTCACACCCCGAACCCCTCATTGCTGGCTCCACCCAGAACCCCCCATACACACAGCCCGGAGCCCCCACCCCCGCCCCAGACAAGAGCCTCTCCCATACCCCAAACCCCTCATCCCCACCCCGACCCCAGAGCCCTCACCCCCCTCCCACACCCTAACCCTGTGCCCCAGCCCAGCGAAAGTGCATGTGGGGGAGAGTGAGTGATGGGGGGTGGGATGGAGCAAGCAGGAGCGGGGCCCTGGGGAAGGGGTGGGGAACGAGGCGGCGCCAGGGTATTCGGTTTTGTGCAATTAGAAAGTTGGCAACCCTACTGCCGGGCGCCCTTGGACAAGACACTGCTCTTCTCTGGGCCCATGTCCCCTCCCCCCTTTTGTCTGCCTTGTCTGTTGAGCTCTGTGGGCAGGGGCTGTCTCTCACTGCCCGTCTGCAGTGCTTGGGGCAGGGAGGCACCATTCCTAGCTCAAATCTCTAAGCCTGCGGTGATACAGAGGGTACTAGTGCAGGGCTGAGTCTGGCATGTGGACTCCTGTCCTGTGGCAGAGAGTTCCGCAGTCTACATCCAGCACCTGGGCGGGGTTTGTTCTGAGCGTGGCATGTAGCGGCTACGGGAGGGGTGGCTGCAGAGAGGAGAGTTCCAGGAGTCCCAAACCCTCACAAATGTCATAGCACTGACGTGTTTGTTTGTAGAGCCCAGGCCCAGCATGTCTATGACCAGCCCGTGCTGCTTACAATCGGTGTCCTAGGTCCCAGAACATGGCTGAGGAATGGCCTCTCTCAGCATGATGCTGGTGCCAGGGAATAAGGCCTTCCCATGAGGCCGAAGCAGTTGTCCATAGTCCCTAACAATTAGTCCCTCACCTACAGACAGGCTGCATGGGCAGGTGGGTTCCATTGGCACAGCATGTGCCAGCCTGGCCCGTAATACCTGGCCTCAGTTACACAGGCCTTTACCACCTGCCAGCCGAACTACAGCAATGCACATACTGGCATGAACCCGGCAGCCCTCGGAAACCTGCAGTTAGTGCCAAAGGCTGCAGCATCTCGCTTCAGCATCACGGGCTACGGTGGGCACGTCACATCTCTCCTCTGCTCCCTAGCCTGGCTTCCTATGGACCAGCACATCACGTTCTCGTTCCTTCTCTGCAATCATTTACAGGGCCTGGGCCTGGGATCACGCACTGGGACAGGATGGCTGTCATCAGCCCCCTGCCTTGGGTCCATGAGAGTCGTTCACTACATCATGATGCTCATCTGTGGAGGAGACAGGTCTCTCGGGGCTGGCCGAGGAGTGTGGAAGTAACAGCCTCCTTTTTCACCTGCCTTCACTAATAAAAGCAGAGAGCCCTTAGTGACCCAGCCCCCACGCACCACAAAGCATACCCCTCCCCCCTCATCAAAACAATTCACATTCCCTGCTCCCTGCGGGGAGAGGAACAGCTAAAGAACATAAGAACGGCTGTACTGGGTCAGACCAAAGGTCCATCCAGCCCAGTATCCTGTCTGTCGACAGTGGCCAATGCCAGGTGCCCCAGAGGGAGTGAAGCTAACAGGCAATGATCAAGTGATCTCTCTCCTGCCATCCATCTCCACCCTCTGACAGACAGAGGCTAGGGACACCATTCCTTACCCGTCCTGGCTAATAGCCATTAATGGACTTAACCACCATGAATTTATCCAGTTCTCTTTTATTCATATTCATCTAGATTCATATTCATCTAGTTCAAAGGCAGAAGGATCCCCTGTGCTCACCTGGTGCAGGGCAGAGACCCTCCCGCAGTGAGTCCAGCCGCCAGCCCATCGCTGCTGGCTGAGTGACTTGTAGACAGATGGCCAATCCTGATTTAAAGATGCCACATGACAGCAAATCCATCGTGTCCCAGGTCAGTTAACTCCTCTCGCTGTAAAGAAAAATTGCATATTATTTCTACCAGACTGTGTTTCACGGCAGGGTCCAGCCACTGGATCTTGTGCTGCCTTTGTCTGCTGTACTGAAGAGCCCTCTGCTATCAGACAGCTTCTCCCCTGCGTAGGTACTAATCGGCTGTGATCAAGTCACCTCTTACCCATCTCTTTGACAAGCTAAACAGACTGAGGTGCTTTCTGGGAGGCAGATTTTCCAGACTCATCTTGTTCTTGTAACTCTTTTCTGGATCTTCTCCAGTTTATCAACATCCTTTTTGAAGTGGGGACACCAGCTCAGCACACAGGCTGCAGTGATGCCACATACAGCGATACTCACACCTTTCCGCTCCTAGGCAGTAGGATCCTGCTTGTACAGACAAGGATCACCTCTGCTCTCTTAGCCACGGATCACACGGTGAGCACATGCTCAGTTGGTTTCCACCTGGAAAGGCCTTTTCACATGGGTGGAGTTGGGGGAAATGGGGGGCGTCCCCCCCAAACTGCAAGCCTCAGGCAGACAGCCTGAGTGTGCAATGTAATGAGTTCTGCAGAGGAGACGGGAGGAGGCCCCTCAGGCAGGGAGTCAGAATTTTGTTTATAAACAGAGGGATTAACGGGTGATTCAGATAAGAAAGGGCTGTTAGGATGTTTCCTAAAGTTACATGATCTGTTCCAAGCTTGGTAAAGTGCAAAAAAGAAGTAGCCTAAATGATAGAACGTAATTGTAGATTTTTCTACAATAGTTTCAATTGTATTCAAGAGGTAGTAACAAAGTTACTAATATCTTTCTTTGAGAAGATAGCTGATTTATTAGACAAAAGAAATGCAGTATATCTAATTTACCTGGATTTCAGTACAGCATTTGATACAGTTCTACATGAGAAATTACTAGTTAAATTGGAGAAGATGGGGATTAATGAGTGAATTGAAAGGTGGATAAGGATCTGGTTAAAGGGTAGACCACAACCCGTCACCCTGAAAGGTAAACTGTCAGGCTGGAGGGAGGCTACCAGTGGAGTTCCTCAGGGATCAGTCTTGGGACCAATCTTATTTAACATTTCCATTCATGAGCTTGGCATACAAAGTGGGAGTGTGATAATAAAATTTGCAGATGACACAAAGTTGGGAGGTATTGCCAATACGGAGAAGGCTCAGAATATCATGCAAGAAGATCTGGATGACCTTGTAAACCGGAGTAATAGAAATAGGATGATATTTAATAGTGCAAAGTGCATGGTCATGGATTTAGGGACTAACAACAAGAATTTTTGCTATAAGATGGGGATTTATCAGTTGGAAGTGACAGAGGAGAATAAAGACCGGGGCATATTGATTGATCACAGGATGACTATGAGACATCAATGTGATGTGGCTGTGAAAAAGGCTAATGCAATCCAGGGTGCATCAGGTGAGGTATTTCCATTAGACACAGGGATGTGTTAGAACCATTAAACAAGGCACTGGTGAGACCTCATCTGGAATACTGTGAGCAATTCTAGTCTCCCATGTTTAAGAAAGACTCATTCAAACTGGAACAGATGCAGAGAAGGCTACTATGATGATCCAAGGAATATAGAACCTACCTTGAGGAGACTCAAAGAGCTTGGCTTGCTTAGCCTGACCAAATGAAGGCTGAGAGGAGCTCTGATTGCTCTGTATAAATACACGAGAGGGATAAATACCAGGTAGGGAGAGGAGTTATTTAAGTTAAGCACTAATGTGGACCCCACAACAAATGGTTATAAAATGGCCATCAATAAGTTTAGGGTTGAAATTAGAGGAAGGTTTCTAACCATCAGAGGAGTGAAGTTCTAGAGCAGCCTCCCAAGGGGAGCAGTGGGGGCAAAAAAACATAACTGGCTTCAAGACTGACCTTGATAAGTTTATGGAGGGGATGGTGTGACAGGACTGCCTGCAATGGCATGTGGCCCAACAGCGACTGCCTGTAGTAAAAATCCTGAACGGCCAGAGACAGGACACTAGATGGGGAGGGCTCTGAGTTACTACAGAGAATTCTTTCCCAGGTGTTTGGCTGAGGGGGTCTTACCCACATGCTCAGAGTCTAACTGGTCACCATATTTGGGGTCAGGAAGGAATTTTCCCCTATATCAGATTGGTAGAGACCCTGGGGATTTTTGCCTTCCTCTGCAGCATGGGGCACGGGTCTCTTGCTGGTCTAAGCTAGTGTCAGTGGTGGGTTCTTTGTAACTTGAACTCTTTAAACCATGATTTGAGGGCTTCAGTGACTCAGCCAGAGGTTAGGGGTCTGTTACAGGAGGGATGGGTGAGGTTCTGTGGCCTGCGACGTGCAGGAGGTCAGACTAGATGATCATGATGGTCCCTTCTGACTTTAGGAAGAGTATCTGAGTAAGAAGATGCATTACAATTTTAAACCTAACCAGTGTCCCATAAGTGACTTGCCACAAGATATCAGAACATGTTAGTATTAGAGATGAGTGGGTCTAATATTTATTTAATTTTCTTTCTTGATATAGGAATTAGATACAATGCTCCTGTTGATAATTTCTATGTTATCTGCAAAACAAAACAAAACAAAAACAAAACCTAGAGTTTTCAGGTGCCTAAGTAGCCCCTGGAATCACGGTTATAATTGCCCCCCACACCCTAAAAATGTCTGAAATGGCACCTCTGTGGCTGCCACCCCCACCCACCCACCCCCCGCTTGGCCCCATTGGCCTGAGTGGAGCTGCACCCCCAAAATAGAGAAGTCAAACTACACCTATGGTTTTTCAGAGTCTCTGTTTTCCAAAGTACTGTCCCCCATCCTGTAACTGTGACCTATACTCTGGGCTCCCAGCGGTGTCCCCTTCCAGTTAGCTGTAGTGGTTCAGCTGGGCACCGAGTGTGCAATCCACCTGACACCGTGTTACTGACTTGTCCCATCCTTATTTATCACACAGCCCATTTGTGGGTCATCTGCAAACTTTACCACAAAGGATTTTACATTTCCTACACCGCATTAGTAAAGGCTCTGACTAGCATTGGGCTAAGAATAGATGCCTGCGGGATCCCACTAGAAATACCTCCAATGGCTGAGAAGTCCTCACTTACAATCATTTTTTGAGATCTATCAGCCAATTCATAATCTGTTTAATGTAGGCTGCACTGATTTTGTATAGTGCTAAATTTAAGCAGAATATCATGTGATACTAAATCAATATTACATCATTATCCTTTTCAACCAAACTTGTAAGCTCGTAAAAAAACCACTGTCAGATTGGTTTGACAAGACCTATTTTCCATTAACTGATGTTTGCTTGGCACTAACTATGCTGCCATCCTTTAATTCTTTATTGATTACATCCAACGTCAGTCTTTCCATGATTTTACCCTGGATCAATGTCAAGTGGGCTGTTGTTACCAAGGTCATTTCATTTACCGTTTTTAAATATTGACATTTTTCCCCAAGTCTTCTGGGACAGTCCCAGTGTTCCAATAGTTGTTAAGAATCAACAATGGCTCAGCGAGCGCCTCGGCAATTTCTTTTAAAATGCTTGTATGCAAGTCACCAGGAGCACAGACCTAGAAAGGGTTAGTGTAATAGGTCCTTGCCAGGGCTCGACCCTTCCGGCAGGAGGGGAGCCACACCGACTCATTACAGTTAGCTTTAGCACTTGCTGTTTAACAGAGTTAGTTAGAATTGAAGGTATTTCATGTCTACGGTAAGCTGGGAATTTGTCTTAGAGTTTCTTCCCAAATGCAGAAGAGGATTATTTATTGAGCACGTTTGCCTTTTCTGCATCAGGACGGACCAGTTTACTGGGCTGCTCTAATTTCAGCCCTAGACCATGGCTGGCATTTTGTTTGCTCCCAGTTTATTTTTAAAAATCCTTATTGTCCGTGCTAGTTACATTGCTCAGTGCATGGGAGGTGTTTAGATGCTGGTGAGGGGCACAAGCTAAGCACCTAAGCCTGGCGAGATTCTTGTGGGTGGTTCCATATGTTTCATGCTGGGGCATGAAGGAGCCATGTGGAGCATCCCAGCCCAGGGCTTAACCCCATTTATTATTATTTAAAAGGAGGAAATTTCATTGCTCTGAGGTAAAAAGGTCTAACCAGAGAGCAACACTAACACAGCTGGGCAGTGAACCAGGGAGCTGGCCATGTGCCTTCTGGGGCAGGGGAGGGGGCTCAGGGAGGAGGCGCTTACCCCTCACAGTCAGTGTGGCCCCAATGCAGCGCTAGGGCGGGGGCGCTGGGATGCCGGCAGTAGGGTGAGGGTGCAGCAGGGGTGCCCTCCCCTGACAGTGCAGCACTGGGGCCTGCTGTACTACAGGGACCAGGGGAGGGGGCTCAGCTCTGCTTTGGGTTCCTGCAGGGAGGCGACTATGGAAATTTCCCACATCCTGGTTATTTTGCCCCCTTTGCTCACAGGAGTCCTGGGGGGTGGGGGGAAGGCGTTGCACCTTGTGGGTCCAATAACCCCCTGTGAGCACCGAGGGGTGGGGCTGACCCTCCGTCCTCAACCCCTGCCTGGCGGGTCACAGAGCTGTGAGCTAAGCACCTAAGCCTCCCCACCCCCCTTCCCAGCATTTCAGGTCTGATTGGCTTGGGCAGCTCCCCGCTCAGTGGGCTGGTGTCTGAGTATTATTCCTAGGTGCTTAATTCTCCCCCAGAATTGGATGCCTAACCCGGGGCTGTGAGTCCCACCAGGCAGCCCCACACCTACCTGTGAGGCGTTGCACTACCCAGGTGACGGTCCCCTTTGTGGATCCAGCCCCAAGGTTTGGGGCAGTGAAACATGCTACTGCTCAGCCTGGCCAAGAGTGTGGAGTCACTTGTAACAACAGACTCACAGGCCAATAGCCCAGCCCAGCAGAATAGTTCTTGCTGTCTCATGCAGAGCTCCCAAGGGAAATTACGTGTTTGGCAAGTGGGTCCCGTTTCCTGCAGGGGGCGCTGCCTGTGGGGGAGGTAAGGCAGGTCTTGGGTATGCCCAGGCTGCGAGAAGTGTGCCCTGAATTACTCCAACACTTTCCAGCACAGCTGTGTCTCCCGACAACGCTCAGCCTATTACTGACGGATGTATTCATTCCAAGGCTTAGAGGCATTAAAGGTGGATAAACACTTTCACTGTCCAGCATAAAAACAGTGATACAAAGAGGTCTGAGGTTTTTTCTATAGAGACGTTGGTTTACTTGTTTCTTGGCAAATGCCCAAAAGCACTCACTCCAAAGCTGAACGTGTGTTGATCAAACAAGAAATAACAAGAAATTAAAACAAGCCTTTGAATTGAAATTGAAATTGAGTGATTATGCAAACAATTAAAACCTTTACAGTCTCTCTCCTTTTGGAGGCAAAATATCACTCTCTTATTTTCAAAACACCCTTTCTTTGTTGAAATGGAAGGATTAATTTTACTTTCCATGCTGATGTGTGAAGGCAATTCACTTCTGTTTCTAGCAGCCAGCCACAAGGTGGAGGAGAGAGAGGATAGAAACGGTGAGGGAATTACGACTTTTGTCGATGTCTTTGGAACACTGGCTGGCTGGTCAGACACAAACAGACGCTTTGGCTGGCAGGCCAAACGCGGCTCCTATTGCTTCGACCTGGGTTCACTTTCCAGTCAGCGAGGTCATCTGGTTGGGGTCTTTCTCCCCAGACAGGGCGGACTGGGGTGAATGCACTTCAGTTGGTTTTTAGAATTTGATCAAAAGCTGAGAGAGAGAGAGAAGATAAGAGGAAAGAAACAGTGGGGTAGAAAGCAACACAACAGGGAAGGGCGGCAAACCAGGAATTTACGTTTCTGTGAACTGGGTATCTCCACTGATGGGCGGAGGGCGGATGTCATGATGATTTTCAGCATGCACAATGAAAATACAGCTCCTTAAACCAGAGCAAGGCCAGCAGCCATCCTCCTGGGAGAAAGTCTTTCCGGCTGGTCTGTGCCCTCCAGTTCAGGGTCAGAGCTGAGCTGAGCTAGGATGCAAGATAGGATGAGAGATGAAAATGTTTTTTTCCAATGTCCTTTTTAAAATAAACTCCAAAAGAGGGAAAGTGGCTGCATAGTTCGTCCTCCACCTTATTTTGTCCACCAACTAGGCATAATATCTGTCACACTGATTTCGGTCCATTAACTTCTGGCTTCCACAGGGTCTGTTTATACCAAGCATGATTTCAGCTGTCCTTGAATCATATCGGCAGGTCCTTTTCATTTGGACATTTGTAGGCCCAACTATCCCAACATGCCCTTCCTTGAGCCTTTTAATAGTCCTTTGCTTCGCACCAGCTCTGTGCTGGGCTCTGTCCAACACAGGGGGACAGACTCTGCCCAAGGAGCCGACTGTCCCTCTCTCTCACACACACGCGGCCGCAGGATGCCGTGGGCACCCAAGGGTGGGAAGGATTTCGGGGTTGGGAGTCTCCTCCCGCAATGATAAGAAACGGATTCAGTAACACCATGTTTTTACCATTATTTATGGGAGCCCCCTGTCACTAGGTCCCCGGGCGATGCTCTGGAACTGCTCCCCACGGAGCCAGTCAGGATTCTGGTGAAGTCTCCTCTCCCATGGAGCAGACTGTCTTCAGGGCAAGAAGTTCACACGGCTTCCACCTTCCTGGGTCTGACCTTGAGCATTCAGCATCCCCTGCCCCTCCGTGCACTTCCCACAGCGAGTCCGCCCAGGTGGGGTCCTGGGGAAGCCAGAGGGTCCTGCACCCCCACTTCGCAGTCAGACGTGACTCTTAGCCAGCCAGTAAAACAGAGGTTTATTAGATGACAGGAACACGATCTAAAACAGCGCTTGTATATACAGAGAACAGGACCCCTCAGCCAGGTCCATTTTGGGGGGCAGTGAGCCAGACACCCATGTCTGCACTCACCCCTCGTCCCCAGCCAGCTCCAAACTGACTCCCTCTCCAGCCCCTCCTCCTCTGGGCTTTGTCCCTTTCCCGGGCCAGGAGGTCACCTGATTCCTTTGTTCTCCAACACCTTTAGCTATCACTTTGCAGGGGGGAAGGGCCCTGGCCCTTAGTTGCCAGGAGACAGAGTGTTGACCATTTATGCACACTGGCCCTTTGCTCTGCAACAATTACACCCCCTTATCCCACCACCTAGAGACTTAAGAAATGCATAGGGGAAACTGAGGCACCCCTACAGTATTCAGAGGAAACATTAAGAACAGTCCCACTTCGTCACACCCCCCACCAGGTGCCAGGGACTTTCTGAACACTCCAGTACGGCTTGTCCCTGCCCCAAGGACACAGTCCAAGCACAGACAGACAGAGCCTGTTTAGGGCAGGTTGTGCGTCAGGAGGAGTCATGGGGTAAAGCCATTCCCTCCCTCCCTCCCCGTATACATCCCCATCCATCCAGCTCAGGTACCCGCGGGGCACTGATCCCCGTAGCACAACGCCTAGGCACAGACACACCCAAACCCCACAGGCATCACCCAACAGTAGTGGCCTCTGTTCTCACTTGCCCAGGGTCTGGCTGCCTGTGTGACAATTGAGGGGGGTCCCCAAGGTGTCCGGGGTGAATCGCTAACCCCCGTTACAGCATGAGGGAGTTCTGTCTGTGCCCACCAGGGACGTGCTCCCAAAGCTACCAGGGGCAGAGTTCTCTATGCTGGGCTGTGAGCGCGGCGGCCTGTTTCTGCTCCTGGAATGCTGGTGCCAGCTGCACTAGCAGGGACTGCAGCTCACCCGTTCAGCATACCGCGACATCGTCATAAGGAGAGACCAAAGGCTCGGTTTGGTGGCAACGGTCCTCGGCCAGGGTTATTGTTGACAAAGCATGGTCCTAGCGCCCCGGCTCGGTGGTTACAGGTACACTAACATGTAGGCTCATGCCAGTGGCACTGGGTCAGTCAGGACACCAGGATCCTGTCCCCTAGGCTGGCACAAAGTTGCCCCTCCTAGGACTTCTCCTTTTATACATGGATACAAACAAGGCACGAATCACACTCTAGATGTTGTGAGTTACCACCCTTCTCCGTGTACCTGCTAATTCAAACAAGACACCCTTCCCCATTATCCTGCCATCCCCTCCTTATCTTACAAGGGGTCAGTGCGTTCCTGTGCCAGCTTGTGGGAATTTGTTTATGTAGCTACCTGACAGATGTGTGTTTCTGTACCACCCTCTCCAGTCTGGAACATGCTGACTTGATGTTAGCTAACACAACATAAGAACGGTCATACTGGGTCAGACCAAAGGTCCATGTAGCCCAGTATCCTGTCTACTGACAGTGGCCAATGCCAAGTGGCCCAGAGGGAATGAACAGAACAGGGAATCATCAAGTGATCAATCCCCTATCGCCCATTCCCAGCTTCTGACAAACAGAGGCTAGGGACACCATCCCTGCCCATCCTGGCTAATAGTCATTGATGAAACTATCTTCCATGAATTAATCTAGTTCTTTTATGAACCCTGTTATGGTCTTGGCCTTCACAACATCCTCTGGCAAGGAGTTCCACAGGTTAACTGTACATTGTGTGAAGAAATACTTCCTTTTATTTGTTTTAAACCTGCTGCCTATTAATTTCATTTGCTTGAGCCCTAGTTGTTGTTTACTACTTCTCATAATACAAGACTTCCTTATCTACTTTCTCTACACCAGTCATGATTTTATAGACCTCAATCATATCTCCCCTTCGCCGTCTCTTTTCCAATCTGCAACGCATCAAACGAACTCTAATCAATGACCCAACTGGGCAAGTGCCAGGCTTCAGCTCCCCATGGCACATCTGGCCAGCTCCAAACCGTGTCCGCACCCGACATGGAAGATGTGCATTGTAGTGGTGGCTCAGTTGTCCCTTCCTCTCTGGGTCGGAGGGAGGCCACACCACCTCACTACACGCATACTTACTCCAGAGATGGAATTGAGAGAATCGCCGAACCGCAACTGTGGCGTGGTGCAAACTGTCGGACAAATCATGGATGACTGTCCAATCTATGCTCATCCTGGAGGCATCAGAGCCATTCACATGCTACCCCCTCGGCTCTGGATAGGATAAGAGACCTTACAATCCAACTGTAATCATGCCGTTGCTTTTACTGGTTCACTATCGCCATATGACAGAAGAATCCCACGTAGTGTGTTGCTATTCTGCCCAGGCCAGGCCTGCTCTGGTTCACAGCCTTTATTCACACGGTTAGTTATGCTAGGGATCCAGCAAGGCCTACATGGGCTACTGCAAGCCCCACTCTTTCCCTTTGTGGGCTACAATTTACACACCCACCTTGTCACACGCAAGTGCCCAGTCCCTTATCTTCTGCACACGCACAATGTACACCCGTTCGCTGGCAGCAGCGCACTCCAGTTTACTGGCATCGCTTCAGTTCAACACAAGGCACCTGGACGTGTCTACAGTAAAACCAGCTTTCAGTTTATTTAACAGAGCTCCAGTTACAGATTCAAATAAAAGCAAGGAAAAGGGTTTGGAAACACGAGGTTACAGGTAAAAGAAAAACATAAAATGTAATCTAGAGCCTATACTTGTTAACAAGCCCCTTTCCTGTCTAAGAAGGCATTTGTCATCCAGTGGTCAGTGTGTCCAGTGCTTGTCCAGTCCAGAGAGCGGGGACCCACTTTTCAGGGGACGCTCCCCTAGCAAAGAGCCCTCCGTAATTGATAACATCTTGTGCCCTTTCTTCTTCTCTGATACATCCCCAGACTGCCCCACTCTGTGTGAATTTAGGCTGCAGCAGGCCAGTGGGCCTGCACAGATAGGTAGCCAATCAGGGAAGGGCTTATTGGGAGCCAATCAGGGCCAGGCTCAGTCCTATAAAAGGCTGCTCAGGGAGCGCACACTCAGTGTGTCCCAGGGCTTTGTGAGGGGAAGGGCTGTCTCCAGAGGTGGGAGACTAGCACTGTGGGCAGCGCAGGGCTGGTCAGGCCTGGGGGAGCAGAAAGGAACTCCAGCCCGGTGTCTGCCAGGCTGCAGGCCCTGAGGGGAAGGGCCTAGCTGGTGCAAGGGGCCATAGGGGAAGCGGGCAGATGGAGGGGAGAGGAGGTGGAGGACAGCGAGGCTGCTGCCAGAGGGTCCCTGGGTTGGGACCCAGAGTAGAGGGCGGGCCTGGGTCTCCCCCTTCCAGTACACCCAGCCATTGGCTGTAGGGAGTGGCCATTCTAGACCATGCCAGATCCCTGATGAGGGATTAGACTTTGGGGTGTGTGGTTGACCACGGTGGTGGGGTGTAGAGACTGCTGATTGATACCCCCCGGAAGGCGGTGTGGATGGACTATGGGGCACTGCCAGAGGGCAGTGATCCTGAAGAGGATGCCGTGAGTTGGTGAGCAACGTGGGCTCAAAAGCCAACCAAGGGCAAGACAACGGGCGGGATACCACCGAGAGGGGACGCTCCACTGGACTGAGCTAATTCCTGGAGTAACCAGTAGGAGGCGCCGCAGTGGTGAGTCCCCAACCCCATTACAGGGTTCTTTTGTCTTTGCCAATGCTGCGGCCTGGATCCGGTCCAGACTGTAAACACAGGTCTGAGCTGGGTCGGAAAGCATTGATTGGTCTCACTCTTGTGTGCCAAGACCCATCCCACCACAGGCGATGTGCTTCTGCGCCAGTGGTTGAGGAACACAATATTTGACACTTTACATCTCAGAATATTTCCCGTACAAACATCCTGCAAGACCCATGACAATCCCGCTTAGCTCAGCAGTGACCACACATGAACCCCCGCCCCTCCCTCCGGTAAAGCACTGAGAAGCTGGTAAAGCCAGAGGGGTAACATGCCTGTCTGGGCATGTCAGCGTCATAGCTTGTACTTGGCCTTTCTCTGCAGGATGCCAGCAGCTACCTCCTCCCCTGGGTATCCCAAGCAGCTGCCCTAGGCCCTCCTTGGCTGGGCCTACATTGCTCATCTCACGGCTCTCACTCCCCGGGCAGGAGCTCTGCCGAGAGGGCTCAGGACTAGGCCTTCTCTGCATCAGCTCTAGGGGGGAACCCTGGCTCCTTGGCCCGCCGGTGCACACAGCCGGGTCACAGCTGCCCACAGACTGCAAATACCAGCTGAGCCTGGAGGGCAGCCACTCCATGGACTCATTTCTCCTTATTTCACCCTTTAAACAAGCACAAGTCGTGTCCCACAGCGACAGCTGGCTGCATCCACGCAGGTTAATGGACCTGCCCCAGAGCTCTGCACAGCTCCTCTCCTGACTGCAGAGCCCCCGTTGGTCCCCCGTCCACGTGCTCAGGGCCAAGCACCGCGGCTACTGCTGCTGGCCCTGATCCTGGCCTCGCACTCCACCTCTGCGCCAGTATTGATAGGGCCTTGGCCCTCACTGCTGTGCCAGCCCCTCAGAGCTAGCCACGCTCCGCTCCGTGGCCTTCCCGCTGCAGCAGGCTGGTACCGCCGGGCCCCCCACTGGCTGCATTGGGGTGCTAGACTCTGAGGGTGGGTCCTTTGCTTTGTTCCAGAGCCCCCGGGACTCCAGAGGGCTCACTGTACTCAGTGCGTCCCAGGGAAGCGAAGGTTTGTGTCAAATGGCCAAAGACTCCCAGTGCAGAGGTAACCCCACCCCAGGAACCTGCCCCTTCCCCTCCTAGCATCTCACCCCACGCCCCCATGCAGCCAGCACGTAGGGACCTCAGCGTCAGGCCTGGGGAGCGGGAGGCAGCTCTACCGGCCAGGGAAGCACCCCAACGCAGCGCGCCCGGCTGCAGGCAGGTTTGGGGAGAGCAGCGGGGAGGCTGGCGTGGGGACTTTAGAGAGTGGCAGCAGAGAGATGGGCACAGCAGCAGGAGGCTTTCGAAGAGCGGGGGGTTCCTGGCAGTGGCAAGGGGAGAGTTAAAGGGCTGGGGAGGTTAGGAGCAGTGGCAACAGGAGGGCTTGGGGGTGCAGCCGGGGGCACAGCAGGGCTGGAGGGCGGAGTCGATGCCCTTCCCTATCTGACTCTCCCCAAACTCCATGCGCTGGTCGAAGAGCGCCTTGTGCAGCTGGATCTCCTTCACCACCCGCAGCACCTCCGGCCCCACGGCACCGCCCTGCAGCAGGTTATAGTTCTCTGCAGGGTCAGCCTCCAGGTCAAAGAGCAGTGGAGGCTCGTGGGGCGTCAGGGGCCCATGGCAGTCCTGGTCAGGGGTCGTCCCACTGAGGAAGGCACCTGGGAGACAAATACAAACAGCAGCTGAAGCCACCTTCCCTCAGCCAGGGTCCCCAGGGCTGGGCTGGAACCACAACCAGAGCCCTGAAAAGGACGCAGGGAGCGGGGGCTGCCCATTCCACCCCCATGGAGGTGGGTACCTTGTGTGAAGAAATGAGCCTTGTACTTCCCGTATCTGACGGCAAAGACGCCAAGCAGCTTGCTGGGGCTGGGCGGGTAATAGAACATCATCTGCCGGGGACTCTGTGTAGCAACCAGAGGCAGTGTCATGCGGGGCGGTGGCTGAGTCATGTATGGGGAGGGAAGGGCAGTGACTAAGCCATGGCCGGGCCAGTGGCCATGCAGGAAGGAGCCGGGACAGGATAGGAGCCGGGCCAGTGGCCATAGACAGGGAAGGAGACAGGACGGGGTGGCAGGGAGCCATGGCTGGGACAGGCCAGGTGCCGGGCCAGTGGCCATGGACAGGGAAGGAGACAGGCCGGGGTGGCAGGGAGCCATGGCTGGGACAGGCCAGGTGCCGGGCCAGTGGCCATGGACAGGGAAGGAGACAGGATGGGGTGGCAGTGAGCCATGGCTGGGACAGGCCAGGTGCCGGGCCAATGGCCATGCAGGAAGGAGATGGGATGGGGTCTCAGAGCCCGGGCTCTAGCCCAAGGCTGAATGTCGACACTGCAGTTTCAGAGCTCCGCAGCCCAAGCCCCAGGAGCCCGTGCCAGTTGACCAGGGCTGATTCGGTGCTGCATTTGTTATTGCAGTGAAGATGGCCCCTGAGTCACGGACACCCCGGCCTGCCCCTCTCCCCAGCAGTGTGCGGAGCACCCACTGGCAAGGGCAGCCCGTCAGACACTGGTGCCCCCCGCCCCCACATCAACCCCCACACTCGCAGCATGACCGCGGCAGCACTGGCCCAGGGCACTCACCTTCCCACCTCCAAACAGCACCGGGCTCAGATCATAGCCGTCCAATGGGACAGTGGGGAGAGGCGCCCCAGCCAGCGCAGCCAGGGTTGGCAGGATGTCCAGGGTGCTGGCCATCTCATGGGTCACGCCTGGCGCCCGGCCACAGGCACAAGGAAAAAGGCTCAGGTGCCGTCAGTCCAGCCTCACACCAGCGATATCCCACGAGCCCGCTGGCACCCTCCTCCCCACTGTCCAACCGCCTCCCCCAGAGCCCCTCCCTCACCCAGGAGGGCCCCCCAACCTCCTGGGACAGGGGGATTCATCCCTCACCCAATGCCCCTAGAGCAGAGGGGCTGAGAGGGCCTGGGGCGACAGCCTCCTCTGCCCAGAATTTGGGGTGCCAGGCCTACGGACACCACCCAGCCATAGACATGCGTTGTTCCCCTCCCCCTCCACAGGGCTGAGGCCTTTGGATCCTCTGCCCTGCCAGCCCCGCACACTCCCTAGTCATCTCCCCCGCCCACCAAGCAGGAGTGTGGGGTGAGCCGGTCCCACTGGGGCCTGCACAGCCCCCCAAATCTGTAGTTTCAGCCTGTCCATCACAGGCGCCTCCCAGGCTGTGCGGAGACTGATGGGCGTCCGGGCAGAGGTAGGCCCAGGTCCTGCTGCCGTGCGCCAGCCCCGCCAGGCACCGCAGAGCAGCTGGGAGCAACGCCAGGCTTACCCGGGGAGATCCGGCCTGGCCAATAAGCCACCGCAGGTTCCCGCATCCCGCCCTCGTATGTCGTTCCCTTGCCACACTTCAGAAGACCCGAGCTGCCCCCACGGGCCATTCGCATGGTCTCGGGGCTGCGGGGAGGGGAGAGCGCCCATCAGCAAGACACAGGTTAACACTGCCCTGCCCCAGAGCGCTGGCACAGACCCGGCAGGGGCCACGCTGCCCCTTCCCAGCCAGCTCCCTGCGGGCGCCACAGCCCCACAGGGTGTCCATAGGGCAGGGCACCGCCGGGCTGGCGCAGGCCCTTGGCTCTCGGGCCCCACAGGCGGCTCGGGCCGAGGAGCGCAGGCAGGACGGGACAGTGGATGTCCAGAGGGAGCCTGGAGAGACGTTCATGTTCCAGCACCGGGCTGGGGATGTTCCTCCCCTGGGAAGTGGGGGTGTGAGTGGGGCTCCCCTGGGAAGTGGGGGTGTGAGTGGGACCCCCCCCCCCCGCACTGCCCCGAAAACACGCAGGGAGGGTGGGGGTGGGGCAGGCTAGAGGGAGGGGGGAGCACTCTGAGCAGCCTGACAACTTGAAATCAGATCAACTCCATAACTTACATGTCATTCCAAATGTCCCCCACCCTGAGGGTCCCTGTCAGCCCCTGCCCCAAGCACCCCATATCCCTGGGCCCCATCCCCACCTGCCCCCAACCTCTGCAGCACCCCCTGAAACCTCAGTCCTCAAGCACCCCAAATCCCCCTGCCCCATCCGCCCTGAACACCCCCAAAATCTCCTTGCTCCATCCCCACCTACCCCCAACCTCCCCAGCACCTCCCAAATCCCCCTGCCTCACCCCCAACCCCCCCAGCACTCCCATATCCCTGAGAGTCCCACTCCCACGCCTGACCCCGTGCTCAGCCCACACCTTCCCATCCCTGGGCAGGTGGAAGGGGGCTCCCCAGCTCGCTCACACTCACCCATTGTCCGCGGTGAAGAAGACCAGCGTGTTCCCCTCCAGGCCATTCTCCTGTAGTGCCTGAAGCAGGAGCCCCACTGAGCCATCAAACTCCATGAGGGCGTCCCCAAAGGGCCCCCGCAGCGACTGGCCCACGTACTCCTGGCTTCCAAACTGGGGGTAGTGGGTGTGCTGGGCAAAGAGCAGCCAGTGAGAGGGGACCCCTGCAGCAGACTGCAGAGCTGGGACCAGCCACCTCTCCCTGCAGAGCCAGGGGCTGCCAGGCCGGGGAGGAAGCTCTGGGGGCTTTTCCTTTCCTCTGGGGACCGAGCGGGGGCCATTCATCATGGCCAATGCTCTGTGCTGCAGGAAGGGGGGGTACAGGTGCCCCCTTGCCCTGCCCCCTGGTACCTCTAGGCCTACTCACCACCGCCCCAGGCCATGCCCAGCCCCGCCCCCCCAGCACATCTAGGTGCCCGCACCTACCCTCTATCCTGGCCAACCCCCAGGTGCCCATGCCCACCCCAGGCCACCTGCCCCGGCACCTACATGGGAGGCGTAGTAGAGCAGGAAGGGGCGGCCCTGGCGGGCGCAGTCGGCAATGAAGTCGCGAGAGAACTTGTTGTAGAGCGGCACCAGCTGGGGGAAGGCGAGCGGCTGCTGCAGGATGCTCTGGTTTAGGAGCAGTGGGACGGGCACCACGCCCTGGTCGCACGTCCCAAAGCACTTGGTGTGGGGGGGGAAGCAGGTGAGATTCTGGCAGGGGCCCTGGAGCGAGAGGAGAGAACGCTCTGCTCTGCATCCGCGCCTGGTGGCCAGCAGGGTACCAGCTCCCCACCTGAGCGCCAACCCGAGACGCAGGCTCCTTCCCTTCCCGCGCCCCAGGACCAGGCCACAGCCCAGTGCCCCAAGGACGGGGCTCCACTCCCACCCAATGACCAGTTCGCACCCCCAAAATCACTCTGGAGATTGGCACGCCTCACGTCTCCCCCAGGGGCCAGGACCCCATCCCACCCCACAGCAACCCCTTCCCCACAGCACCCCAAATCCAACTCTTCCCCAGGGGCCCGGACTCCATCCCACCCCACAGCAACCTGGATTCCCCTCTTCCCCACACCAAACCCTTCCCCAGGTGCCAGGACCTCATCCCGCCCTACAGAAACCCCTTCCCCACAGCAGCCCACACCCAACCCTTCTCCAGGGGCCCGGACCCCATCCCACCCTACAGCAACCCCTTCCCCACAGCAGCCCACACCCAACCCTTCTCCAGGGGCCCGGACCCCATCCCACCCCACCCCACAGCAACCTGGATTCCCCTCTTCCTCACACCAAACCCTTCCCCAGGTGCCAGGACCTCATCCCGCCCTACAGCAACCCCTTCCCCACAGCACCCCACACCCAGTGCTCCCCCAGGGACCCAGACCCTATCCCGCCCTAAAGCAACCCCTTCCCCACAGCACCCCACACCCAACCCTTCCCCAGGGCCTGGACCCCATCCCACCCTACAGCACCCCACACCCAACCCTTCCCCAGGGGCCCGGACCTCATTGTGCCCTACAGCAATCGCTTCCCCACAGCACTTCAAACCCAGTGCTCCCCCAGGGGCCCAGACTTCATCCCACCCTACAGCAACCCCTTCCCCACAGCACCCCACAACTCAACCCTACTCCAGCGACCCAAGGACTAGATCCCCCCCCCCAGCCCAGGCAGCAGCACCCCCCACACCTCACAGGGACGAGGCCCCATTATTCCCTTTGTGCAGCATGCCAGGGAGTGGTCAGGCATCTTCCCCCCCCACCCCACCCCCAATCCCAGAAATGTAAACACTTCTGGGTTATTGGTATACATTGACTCCACCAGGAAAGGGGGAGCCCAGCCTGCCCCACCTGCCCCCCAGACACTGAGCCAGCCATCCCTCCCAACCCCCATTCACTCAGCACATGCCCCAAGAAACTGACCCAGTGTGCCCCTCCCAACCCCATATCAATGCAGCCCATGCCCCCCGTCCAGCCACTGACCCACCCAGCCCCCCATTCACCTGCACCCCCCAGACACAGACGCAGCCTGCCTCACCCAGCCCCCACTCCAGAGAGATCCAGACCCAGCATGCCCCAGCCTCCTGTCAGCCCAGCTACGCCCCCACCACCTCATTCACCCCCCCTTGCCCCCTGGCCCAGCCTGGATCCCCTCCCAGCCACCATCAGCCTTCTGACCCAGCTCCCTCAGGCACCATCCCAAACCAGCCCCCGGCCTCCATCGCCCCAGGGCACCTCCCCCAGACACTGTACCGATCCCTTCCTGTCCCCCCCCCCCGACATGCTCCGAGCCCTGCCAGAGGGCCGGGACACCCCCCAGGCCTCTGCCCCAGGACACCGGAGGCTCACCTGGTCGTGGGAGTAGGGCACCCCCAGGAAGTGGTCAAAGCCCTGGTGGATGGGCAGGAAGGAGCCGTTGGCCCCCAGTCCCAGGTGCCATTTGCCGACCATGGCCGTGGTGTAGCCCCGAGCCTTCAGCACTTCCGCGATGGTGAGCTCGGACAGCGGGAGGCCTCCCCGGGAGCCGGGATAGAACACACCGGGGTAAACCCCGGAGCGTGTCTGGTACCGACCCGTCAGCAGGGCCGCCCTGGGGATGAGAGGAGCCGAGAAAAGCTGGAGAAGTCGGAGGAGTCCTGTGCCCACGCCCATAGGGGCTGCCGAGCTCACGGCCCAGCCCAAGGAGGAGCCTAGTCGAGCCCCGGGAGCAGGGGTGGGCAAACTTTTTGGTCCAAGGGCCACATCTGGGTGAGGGAATTGCGTGCAGGGCTGGGGCAGGAGGTGGGGGTGCGCTGTGCGGGAGGGGGCTCAGGGCAGGAGGTTGGGGTGCAGGAGTGGCATGGGGTGCAGGAGGGGGCTCAGGGCACAAGGTTGGGGTACGGGGTGCAGGAGGGATTCGGGGTGCAGGCTCCAGCCCGGTGCTGCTTACCTTGAGCGGCTCCAGGGTGGCAGTGGGGCTAAGGCAGGCCCCATGCCTGCCCTGGCCCGTGCTGCTCCCGGAAGTGGCCAGCACCACGTCCCTGCGGCCCGGGGGGGGGGGGGGAGACAGAGGGCTCCGCACGCTGCCCTCGCCCACGGGTACCTTCCCCGAAGCTCCCATTGGCCGTGGTTCCCTGTTCCCGGCCAATAGGAGCTGTGGGGGGCAATTCCGTGGGCTGGATTCAAAGCCCTGACTGGCTGGATCCGGCCCACAGGCCATAGTTTGCCCACCCCTGCCCTGGAGGGAGGTGTTTTGTTTAGTGGTACCAACACCCCATGGCAAGGAAAGGCCAGTCAGCATCACCTCAGTCCCTGGAAAAATCATGGAGCAGATCCTCAAGGAATCAATTCTGAAACACTTCAAGAAGAGGAAAGTGATCAGGAACAGTCAGCAAGGATTCACCACGGGCAAGTCATGCCTGACTAACCTAATTGCCTTCTATGATGAGATAACTGGGTATGTGGATTAGGGGAAAGCAGTGGATGTGTTATTCCTTCACTTTAACTAAGCTTTTGATACAGTCTCCCACAAAAAGAACAGGAGTACTTGTGACACCTTAGAGACTAACAAATTTATTTGAGCATAGTATTCTTGAAAGCAAGTTAAAGAAGTATGGGCTCAATGAATGGACTATATGCTGGATAGAAAGCTGGATAGATCATTAGGCTCATCGGGTAGTGATCAATGGCTCCATGTTTAGCTGGCAGCCGGTATCAAGCGAAGTGCCCAAAGGGTCGATCCTGGGGCCGGTTTTGTTCAATATCTTCATTAATGATCTGGAGGATGGTGTGGACTGCACTCTCAGCAAGTTTGCAGATGACACTAAACTGAGAGGAGTGGTAGATACACTGGAGGGTAGGGATCAGATACAGAGGGACCTAGACAAGTTAGAGGATTGAGCCAAAAGAAACCTGATGAGGTTCAACAAGGACAAGTGCAGAGTTCTGCACTTAGGACGGAAGAATCCCATGCACTGCTACAGACTAGGGACCGAATGGCTAGGCAGCAGTTCTGCAGAAAAGGCCCTAGGGGTCACAGTGGACGAGAAGCTGGATATGAGTCGACAGTGTGCTCTTGTTGCCAAGAAGGCTAACGGCATTTTGGGCTGTATAAGTAGGGGCATTGCCAGCAGATTGAGGGATGTGGTCACTTCCCTCTATTCAGCATTGGTGAGGCCTCATCTGGAATACTGTGTCCAGTTTTGGGCCCCACGCTACAAGGAGGATGTGGAAAAATTGGAAAGAGTCCAGCGGAGGGCAACAAAAATGATTAGGGGGCTGGAGCACATGACTTATGAGGAGAGGCTGAGGGAACTGGGATTGTTTAGTCTGCAGAAGAGAAGAATGGGAGGGGGGGGGTTGATAGCTGCTTTCAACTACCTGAAAGGAGTTTCCAAAGAGGATGGATCTAGACTGTTCTCAGTGGTAGCAGATGACAGAACAAGGAGTAATGGTCTCAAGTTGCAGTGGGGGAGGTTTAGGTTGGATATTAGAAAAATCTTTTTCACTAGGAAGGTGGTGAAGCACTGGAGTGGGTTCCCTAGGCAAGTGGTGGAATCTCCTTCCTTAAAGGTTTTTAAGGCCCGGCTTGACAAAGCCCTGGCTGGGATGATTTAGCTGGGAATTGGTCCTGCTTTGAGCAGGGGGTTGGACTAGATGACCTCCTGAGGTCCCTTCCAACCCTGATAGTCTATGATTCTATGACTTGTTAACTATGGTTCTTAAGTGCTAGGTACACTCGGCCAAGAGCTTATCGTCTGCTTCCAGCCAGACATTTGGTTTTACCATCATTGATCTAAAAGCCTTTTTCTTGCCACTTCTGCGAAGTCTCCAGTCCCCTTTGTGCCACTTCACCTGTCCTCGTGCGACAGCCAGGCCATCCACATCGCCAGAGAATCTGTGCAGACCACTGAGTCACCCACCTGTCCTGGAATCGTACATTTCCCGTGGCAATGTTCAAATCTCAGGGATCACGTCTCTCCCTGCCTTAACCCAGCGCTGATGTCACTGGGGATGGTATTGAACCCGCTGATGAATGGGATTACAAACAGCTGCGCTGCAACCCACAGGCCATCCCAGGATACGCTACTATGTGCTGCCTTCTCCCCCCAGGACTATTCCCACCTTAAAATATCTTCCCTGCACTGCCTTTCCAGCTCCAGCCCGGCTTCCTGCAGCCTGCTCTTAAGCCCTCACCAGGCCAACTCCACACAGTCATGCCCCATCTCTCCCTCTGCACCAGCACCGCAAACTCCCCTCCAGTTCCATGCTGCTGTACGTCACATGCTGCACATGCCCCATTTCTCCCTCTCCACTGTCGCCACAAACTCCCCACCAGCTCCACAGTCATGCCACACACGCTGTGCATGCCCCATCTCTCCCTCTGCACCAGCACTGGAAACTCTCACAAATCAATCAGTTTTGGCCCCTCTCTAGGTCGTCTTGCCATGGCTCAGAAGGTTCCAGCCTTCACACAATGCTGGGGAAGCAAATCCAAGACAGCGTTGTGATGTTCGGTACCTCGTGGGAACACCCAACACCCCCATGTTCATCCTTATAAAGTGATTGTGCGGTATCCAATGCAAAGTTTGTCATGTCGGGTGTCTTCGGAAGGCTCATGATATACTGAGCATGGTTGTTATAGTGATGTTATAGTAATTGTTACAGTAATGTTATGGGTCATAATTTCATGTATATAGTTATGAGGCTGAAAATGTGTCCTCGTGGCTTAAAATAAGCTCAGGCAAAAACTCTCCAGGAGCAGGGCAGTTCGTGTGCATCACCGGCTGACTGTGCACCGTTAATTGCTGCAGTTAAGTAAAACTTTTCCTCTGTGGCCCAGCACTACTGTCAGCGACGTAATAATTGGGCAGGCAGCACGTTTCCCTCTTTGGGAACTCTTTCTAAATATTTGAATTAATTCTATTCAAATGTTTAAATGTTATAATTGTAAGTATGTGTTAGTTTTAGTAAGGTATTTTCTTGTAAAAAGGGCAAATGCAGGATCTTGGGCGGAGGTTTTGCAACAGTTTTTCTTTGGTAGAATGTGTCATGCGGGGGCTGTTGTAAGGCTTTTGCTTAAGAATTTTGTATCACAATCTGACATATCTGAACTGATTATAAAAGAGCTATGTGCCGCTTCACAGATCCGGTATATGTGCCGCTTCACAGATCCAGTATGGCCAAATGCCCTTTGAAGGCCACTCCCAATCAAAAGACCAAATTCAGCCCTCATAAAAATTTTTCACCAGAGCACCCAATGCAGCTACCGACAGTGCCCTGCTGGCCCTAGCTCAAACGTTCAGTCGTTTAATAAATTACACCATGGCCAGGCACTAACAAATTGTGCTGGGTCCTTGTGTGGACCCAGTCTTCTAGGTTCAGTAAGTGGCGGGGAACCGGAGGGCTGGGTCTACATAGGGGTCCCTCAGAAGAGAACTGCCCTGGCCCTATGTTGAGGGGCTCTTGTCAAGCCCTGTTAATTATCAACCGATTGATCGAGGAGCCATTTCAATAAAAATTGACTACCCGTCCATGCTTCTCGTTGGAGTGGCTCTTCGGCTGATCGGTCTATCTTTCCTTCTGGCGTTGTTGCTCCTTCTGGACAACAGGGGTGAAGGAGGGGGAAAGGGTTGCCAGCCTTTTGCCTTGTCCTTCACTTCTGGGTAGAAGTCTGGTGCCTCTCCTTTGTCTGCTGACAAATCCATTAAGCCTTCGGACCTTGCAAGAAAACAACTTCTCCACCTGAGGCCATAATAAAGTCTCCAACTAAGCAAGGTGATTGTGCTGGTAACCCCTCCCTTGCAGCCTCATTGCCGGACAGCTAAGTGAACTAAGACTACGAAATCTTGAAAAATAGCTTGCGGAAGCTAGCCAAAACTACTGGAAGATAAGACTTTTAATATTCCTCAGCCTCTCCTCCTTGACGAACTTGGGGTGGGAAGGGAAAAAGTCTAAATTTTAGCCAATCAGTGACCTCCGGTTTGGCCTGTGTCGTATTGCGGTGTATCCCGGCTCAACATGGTTGCCCATTATTATAGTCCCCACTCCCCAGCAACTCCCCCTCATATCTTCTCCAATTCCCATACAAATCTGTCTGGCCGTAGTGTCAGAGAAATTCAAGTTTCAGACCAGCAAATGTGGTATAGCACACTCTACCGACGGAATTATCGCTTCCAACAGTGAATTGTGCTAAATGCTACTGTAGGAACTATTATTTTCTATTTAGTACTATTACTCCGTACCCCAACTGCTCCCAGGGAGCAGCCATTCGGCTGGCCCAGCTTGTGCAGTGGGAAAGTTTCCATCGGGGAAAAAGGGGCTTGGTGAAAGGAGTCTTACATGGTCTTACTGTAGCGGCTGCTATTTGGAACATAGACAAAGCCCAGGACCAGGAAGAACGCCTGGGAAATTTAAAAAGGGCATCAGGCCTTATTACTAAGGCAGGACTCACTAACACCCAATCAGATATAAAAACTCTCCATACCTTATCAGGGTTGGGAACAACCACCCAAACCCTGTTAACAAGGTTAATAAACACCCTTGTTTTAACAGGAAAAGACACTGGGTGGGATTTAGCATGCAGCCAAATGCAAGATTTCTTTAACAACCTTTTGGCAAATATGCGAACCAAAGTTTTAAATCAGTGGTGGCTTGAAACCCTTACCACTGCAGTAAAAGGCCAAGCTATGGAAGTGGAGGCATACTTGGACCCTATCTAATTGGGCCTGCAACTCCTCGACATGCTCCTTCCATGCTTCGGGACCAGTAAATGGCACCTGGGTTCCAGTGCACTTACTTGTGACAGAACCCTGGGCGAATTGTCTATGGGACTGGGTTATCCACCGGCAGGTATGGGAAGTTAAACCACCCCATGAACCTAGCTGTTTCATCACCACTCCCTATGATTTTGCTGCTCAACATATCTGGGTGGGTATCGGAACCTTGTGGTCATTATGGCCCTTGGAACCCCCACAGCTATTTTGCCTCCGCAAATTGTATCCTGGAAAAGTGGTTAACGTTTTTAATTTGGCATGTTGGGAAGGGGAAGCGATAGGTAAAGATCCAGAGGGAAAATTACTATTTAGTGGGAACCATGGATGTGCCCTGCCATCGGACCCCCACATCCCTATCCCCTTTCACCTTAACTTAACCACTGCACAAGGAAGCCGCTTTATTGTATGGCCTGCTAATCCTCACGTTTATGTAACCCTCCAGCCAAGTGTTTCTTTTACATTTAATTGAACTTCCCCTATCCCTAACCGCTTCCTAAACCTCACTTCTCTACTCCCTCTGCTCTCCAACTTATCTCACCTGCAAGACCAAATGCATGCAATAAAAATAAAATACAACAAAAAGGCCAAAGCCTTCCAAACTGCTTATCAAGTACATACCTTATGCTCCTCCCACGATATTGCATGCTTTGCCTCTAAGGAAATCGCCCAAGTTACACCCAGTTGGCTAGCCTCTTCTGCTCTTCACATTCTATTTTAAATTGTTCTAGCAATTTGTTACACATTAATGTTGGCTGTTGCTTGTTGTCTATGTAAATTTTGCCGTTTGCCCTGGCTCCCGGTTCAGCCCCGACCACCACCGGAAGCTCTTTTTATTTTCACAAATGTTCCCCACCCCACACTATATTGTCACTCAGATCCAGAAATCGACCACCTTAGTGTCATTTCTAAATCCGAATACTGTCCTATGGCCCTTTGTTTAATGATAGTAGCGATGCCTATAGGGCATCAGAGGAGGGAAATTGTGGGGGAATAGAGCAGGGGGGCCTTCTTTTTAATAGCCAGAGCTGTGAATCTGAAGGCCCCTAAATAAACCCTCGAACAGAGATCTGTTATGCTAGCTGCCCTTGCACAAAGCAGTGCAGGCCAGGTGCAGGCCTAAGCCTGAGCAAGACTGAACAACACAGTTTTCTGCCAAACTCAGTCAAGGGTCATGTCCAGAGGAGGGGGGAGGGGCAAGGAGGGAAAAAATAAGAAGCCCCAGCAGCAGCACTAATGAAATATAATAACGACTTGTGTGAAGCAATAGGTAACTTTAGCTAAATGCAAGTTCTTGACTCATGCAGCTTCTCCTTTGGGTGATCTGCGACCCACTGCATGATTCCAGCTATCTGCAAAAATAGCCAATCATAGATCCTCTTTAGGCATCCCACGGAACCCCCTCCCCCCCAATCTTTAACCAAAAGACCCCGGAAAATAACATGTGTCTTGAGAAATGTACCCAAACTGGTGCCAAGTACCACCCCTGGGGAAAACCACCAAGCGCCCCTCTACCCAAATAAACACCCACTTCTCAGAAAAATGAGGAAGGTAGCTAGGGGGGAGGGGGAGGAAACTGACCCCGACCCTAGTTTCTTAACTCGCGGTTTGGGGAGGGACTGACCCCAACCCTAGTTTCTTAACTCATGACGCATTGTTTGTACTTCGTTTGCAGTTTGACGAAATATAAGCCCGCCTGCGAGCGGCCCTCGGGATGTCAGTCTTCGGACTGCACCCCAGTGCACTGGTATGTATGTCAATAAACTGACCTCAGGCTTGAGTCTTTGAACTAAAATCATTGCGTGGGTGTCTTTGACCACAACACCACCTCATCAGGGCATGTCTGGGACAAACCCAGCCCAGCCTCACAGGAACAAAGCACACTGGCCTAGGCAGCAATAAAGGATCTGTTGGACTCAAGTGAGTCACCCCCCACTTCCTTTGGTCTGTTTGGGACTGCGATGAGGTGATGCTCATCCAACTCTGACGGGGGGGAAGGGGGGGAGGAGCAAAGCCAAGAGGGAAGAAAGAACATGATAAAAGGGAGAGACGTTTGCCATACTCCTCCTCTCTCTTTCACCTCCATCTACAGACATCACCACCAACTGACTGAAGCGCTGATCAAAGGAGAGAGCCTGGCTGAAGGGCAACCAGCCAGCCTGTGATGAGAAGCATCTAAGTTTGTAAGGGCACCGAAAGTGTTAAGAGCAGCTTAGAATGCGTTTTGCTTTTATTTCATTTGACCAAATCTGACTTCTTGTGCTCTGACTTATAATCACTTAAAATCTACCTTTGTGGTTAATAAATCTGTTGGTTTGTTCTACCTGAAGTAGCATGTTTGGTTTGAAGCATGTCAGAGACTCCCCTTGGGATAACAAGCCTGGTACATATCAATTTCTTTGTTAAATTGACCAACTCATAGAAGCTTGCAGCATCCAGCGGGCATAACTGGACACTGCAGGACGGAGGTTCCTAGGGTTGTGTCTGGGACCGGAGATATTGGCTAGTGTCATTCGGTTGCATAATCCAAGGCACAGCTTACTTGCCAGAGGCTGTGCGTGAACAGCCCAGGAATGAGGGTGCTCAGAGCAGGGAAAGGCTGGCTCCCAGAGTCAAGGATTGGAGTGACCTAGCAGATCACCGTCCAGACAGCACCTGAGGGGAATATCACAAGCATTTTCTCCTCACCCTGTCTGGCAGCCTAGGGGAAAGTGCCCTAAAAACACCAAGCCCACACCCCACAAGCTCTAGTTCCTGCTCTTCCCCAGATGGGGGAACATTTCTGTCCCTGCACGTGAGCCAAGGTGCCGTACTCTGGGGTAACTCATTGCCCCCTTGGCACGTCAGCCGACACCAGCGGGTCTCCCAGCACTTTACAAAGGAGGTGGGAGCTCCATGTGAGACAGGGAAGCTGAATCACGGAGCGGGGAAGGGACTTGCCCGAGGTCACCCAGCAGGCCAGCTGCAGAGGCAGGAATGGAACCCAGCTCTCCTGCACCCTAGTTGGTCCTGCTTTGAGCAGGGGGTTGGACTAGATGACCTCTTGAGGTCCCTTCCAACTTTGATATTCTATGATTCACAAGGTCCCTTCAGGCTAAGCTGGGCTAGACTCCCCATCTCTCCTGCAGCACAATCGCAAGGCTCAGCCATGTGGCCACACTGTCTGTCAAGAGCAAATTAGGTGCCAAGGTAACCTACGCTAGCGCCCTGCAGCTCAATCACCAACTACAGAGAGCGACTCGTGACACTGCTACTTTGCTGGGGGGCTGGCTCGCTCCCGGGAGCTCCAGAGGCTCCAGGTTTTCCAGCCAGAGCTTGCAGGTTCGTTTCCCACCTCATGCCCCAATAACCCAAATGGGGCGTTGTTCCCCTGGGGTGCACTGCCTGTAACCACTCGATCCGGCTCTGCTCCTGGAATGGACACAATTAATCCTGAGACCTGATGCTCTGCTGCGGTCTGCCATTCTTGTGTAACCCGCTGGCAGCGTGTGTAGTGTCTCCCGCAGGGGCTGATCCTCACTGAGGGTAAGAGCCTGGTGTCCCACCTCACAGGCGGCAGAGGTCTGCTCTGTAAATCGGAAGACTATGAACTCAGGCCCAGCAAAAATACATACCTGGTATGCAAATTAGCGCCAGCACCCTGGGTGAGTATACACTGCTGAACCGTGTCCTAAGCAGGGAATTTGGAGCTTGTGCTAATACTTGTTTTACTGATGCACTATTATTAGATGTGGTTAACGGGAGCTACCCCTTTAAGAACAGGGTGGGGCAGACAGCGTTTGAGACACAGACATTGGGTGGAGAAAGAGAACACGCTGCCTGGACAAGCTTCAGACTAACACTTTTCCTTCCCCAGAAACAGCCTCATTCCCCCCAGGTGTGACATTCCCACCGCTAGGCCTGGCTGCCTTGGGCTTTGCTCATGAGCTGCAGAGACTCCCAGCTGGAGCGCACCAGCCTGAATCCAGCCCAGGAGGAGTTCGCAGCGGTTCCCATCTAAGGGGTGTCGGTGGAAGTGAGCTGGATCCTGGCTCCCACGTCTCTCTCTCTCACACACACCCGTTCTTTGCACTGTGAACTCTCCAGGCAGGGACCGTATGCCTCTGTACGGTGCCTGGTACAAGGGGGCCCCGATCTCGGCCGGGTCCTCGAGTGAGACCTCCTGCAGCAAGGGCCAAAGCCGCCGCACCCTACAACTCTACCTGTTGTGCACACGCTGGGGGAGGTGGTCAGACAATTTAACCTTTTAAACAATTTCACGATCTCAGGGCTGGCCACATGGCCGTTCGGTCGCACAGCTGCTGCCACCAGCATGGATGTGCAGCTGTTGGCTCACCCTGATCCTGTCCCTGTCCCTGCTGGCAGCAGCATCACCCACAGACTTTATCCCCCTCCCGCAGTTCAGTAGGGAGGACATTAGACAGCCCCCTGTGGCCCCCATTCAATTCTCTGCTGTTTCTCAGTGCCCTGCCTTCAGAGACCACCAGACAGTTTACTGCTCTGTCCTGGGAGGGGCTGCAGACGGGGAAGTGGGACGAAGCTGGACCTACCGCGAGGGGCTGCAGATTGGACAGCTGGCATAGAAGTCGGTGAATCTCAGGCCCCTGGCCGCCATCTTGTCCAGGTTGGGCGTGGCTGAGGTGGGGTGCCCATAGCTTCCCAAATCTCCAAACCCCAGGTCATCCGCAAAGATTAACAGGACGTTGGGAGGGTTTGTGGATGCAGAGAGCAAGACCAGCGGGCCCAGGGGACAGAGGAGCCAGATACACGCCCACCTCATGTCCCCAGAGGCCCCCCGAGCATGGACAGGACTCTGTCTCAGCAGGCCCTCCTCTGGTCATCCAGATATCCCAAGCTGCCCACTGCCCGGGCAGGGCCGCTCCACCCACGACCTGCCAGGGAGAAAACAGTTTAGCACACAGTAAAGTCTGCACTACCGCGCTGGATCACATTAGCTAACTGCTTCTTGCAGCAGGCCTTTCAATCCCAGTCCCGGCAAGCCCAGGGTGTTCTGGGGGCCAGAGGTGCAAGGGCTCCCAGCCCCTTTTCTGCAGAGCAGGCCGCAGCAGAGCCAAGGCCCCTGCCCCACAGGCTGGCAGGAAGGGCTACGGAGACTCCCGGAGCAGGGTGTGATCCAGGGCAAAGCAGGCAGGGGAATCTGGCCTGTGCACTGAAGCTCCATGTTCCCTGCAGAAAGAGGGCAGTTTGAATCAGTCTCACTCCTTCTACGGGAGCTTCAATGTGCAGGCCGGATCTCCCCCACCCCCAGCCTTTCCCTGGATCTCAATCGGCTCCTCCCTCCCCTCCTGGCAGCCGGCAGAACCCTCCGAGCCAGGCTGCGGCGCCGGGGCCTGGCGCTGCGGAATAAGGGGCTGGGGAGCCCTGGGTCTTGGGCTCGAGGCTGGGGCCACAAAGCCCTGGACCGGTGAGAGTCACACCGCAGGCGCTGGGCAGGGGGCAGCCGGGCAGGGCAGGGGCAGGGCAGGGCAAGCGTGGGGCAGGGCAAGGGTCAGCACCCGGCCCGGGGCAGGGCGGGGCAGCCAGGGGGCAGCCAAGCAGGGCAGGCCTGGGGCGGGGCAGGCAGCCAGGCGGGGCAGGGGGCAGCTGGGCAGGGCGGGGCAGGGGGCGGGCAGCCGGGCGGGGCAGGCCTGGTGAGGGGCAGAGGGCGGGGCAGCCGGGCGGGGCGGGGCTGGGGGCAGCCGGGCGGGGCCGGGCAGGGGGCAGGGGCGGGGCAAGGCAGGGGCGGGGCCGGGCAGGTGCGGGGCAAGGCAGGGGCGGGGCCGGGCAGGGGGCAGGGGCGGGGCGGGCAGGGGGCAGCCGGGCAGGGGGCACCGACTCGGGGCGCCCTGCCCCGCCGCAGGAGGAGCCCGGAGCGGAGAGCGGGACCGACCGACCGACCCCAGGGGCTTCACCTGTGGCTCGGCAGCCGGGGCCGCGCTCCGAGGGGCGGGGCCGGGGCAGGCAGAGGAACCGGTCGGCGCTCCCGACCGGGCAGAGGAGAGGGACCGGACTGGACCGGGCTCCTCGCAGGCTCTCCCCGGCGAACACCGCTCCGCGCCCAGCCGCAAGTCACGTGAGCCGCGCTCAGCTGGGGTGGTCACGTGTGCCCGAGGCATTCTGGGAGCTGTAGTCCCTCGGGCCAGGCTCCCTTAAAGGGGCCGCGCGCGCGAGGGGCAGGTGAGCGCCGGCCCTGGGGCGGGGCTCCCCGGGCTCGTGGGGGGCATTCCCTGAGCTGGGCACGGAGCCTGGGGGCATCACCCCGCCAAGCGGGCTCACACATCACTGTCCTCATGAAACACACGTGTGCATTGCAACATGCGACTGGCAGACACGGCCCCGCCCGGGCAGCCGGCTGCAGCTTGGCTGTTTGCCATCGTGTGCAGCATCCGGGCTCCGGGGTCCATGACCCCTGCGCAGAGCGTCCTGGCCAGCACTGGCCAGCGGCACCGCCCTGGATTCGCCACCCAGGCCCCAGTCTGCAGAGCGCTGAACAGTGCAGCACTCCAGCCACCCCGCGCAGACCCTGCCAGCACGCTGGGTACCTGCCAGAGCTGCCAATGCCAGCACACCAGAGCTGCCAACAGGGCCTATACAGGGCACTGTGAGCCCAGCGCCCTGCAGCTTCCAGGCACCCGCTTGGCCCCTAGAGCCCAGGTAGGGCCGGGTGCAAGGAAGAGGGGGCTGTTGTAATCACTAGGCCTGTAACGTGATCCTAAGTGTGGTCTGAACTGTGAAAAGGAAGTGAAAGTTCAGACAGCGTCACAATAACCTAGAGCGACACAGGGAGACAGAAAGGTGGAAGTAGACCAAACAAACAGGGTGACCGATATAACTCCAGGACTTTGTTAAGATCATGCCTGGTAAACAAGAGACGTGTGGGACCAGAACTCAGTGAACCAGAATTGGTGTGTCAGATATTGGTCCTAACTGGTGGACAACATCATGAGAGGACGGGCTGTTTGGCCTGTCACTCCCTTTTGGGGTCCTCAGAAAGAGCATCTGCGGGGAAAGCTGGCTACCGCAATGCTGGCTGACTGAAAGACAAACGAAGGAGTAGAAGGGAGCTTCACCATCATGGCTGCAACCCCCACCTTCTCCTGGGACCCTGGGTTCTACTGTGACAACACAGTCCCTTCTTCATCCTGATCCTGAGAGGTGACCTGACAGGCCAAGTCAGAGACAGGGATCTCAATGACATCTTGTGCCAGAGGCGGAATTCTCTGTAATATTTTGTATGAATACTGTGCGTGCCTCAGTTTCCCCTATGTGCTGCATGGTTTACTGGGAGTGCGGGAGGGGAAGGTTGCAGAGTTCCAGGTGTGACTGATACCTGGCCATCCGGGGCCTGGGGCCCATGTCCATGGACAGTCCGAGAGGACAAAGGCCACTCCAATTGCCTGGACATTTGGTACCTAGCAACTAATGACCTGGAGGGCCGCGCCCCTCTGCAGGAAGCCAGCTGTGTTTGCCCAGGAACAAGAACAAGGACTGAGGAGGGGCCCGCTGGCGGGGTTGTTAAGTTTGGGCTACTGGAAGCTGGAGGCTCCTGAACCGGGACAGAAGAGGGATCAGAGGGCTTTGGGCTGCCCAAGATGGACCAGGCTGTAACTTTCTGTTCTCTGAGCTAACCAAGGACCGTCTACGCCACGTTCCAGACGTCTAATAAACCCGACGGCTTTTAGCATGCTGGCTGAGAGTCACGGCAGGTGCTGGAGGTGGGTGCATGGCTCCCTTTGGGTGTACGAGTCTCTCTCCGGTCCCAGCTCAGGAGGACTTGCTGCAGGGAGCTCACAACATGAAGCAGGGGTGCTGAAGGTTCCAAGGGTTGGCCCAAAGAGGCGGTGAAGCCAAGTGGCTTGCCCTAGTGACAGAGCGAGACCCAAGGGGGCTGGCGTACTGAAGGGGTCTCCCAGGGACTGTTCCAGAGCACTGGGCCTGTGGCTTCATGACACACCTCCACCAGCTCTGGTTAAATCCCAGTCATCACCTGGGATATGACACTTTGTCCTCCCTCCCTCCCTCCCATGTGTCCTTTTCTTTCCCATCTCTCTCCTTTTTCCTTCTGTCTAATCAGAGTCTGGCTCAGCCAGCCAGGACTATCTATTTTGCAACACTGTGACCGGAAAAGCAGCTAAAAGCAATGCCCCAAACAGCCCGATGCTTGTACAAGTTTGCCAGGTCTCAGACTGGCTGATAAAACCATGTGCTGGCCTGTGTTTAGCGATGAGCTTACAAATGAGAGTCAAAGCTGTCGTGGAAAAAATCACCCACGCATTGATTTTAGTTCACAGACTCAAGCCTGAGGCCAGTTTATTTAGGGTTACCATATTCAAACATTTAAAAAAGAGGACACTCCACGGGGCCCCGGTCCCGCCCCCGCCCCAACCCCACCCCTTCTCCGCCCCCATTCCAACCCCTTCCCCAAAGTCCCCGCCCCAACTCTGCCCCCTCCTCTGAGCACCCCGCATTCCCCCTCCTCCCTCCCGCTCTGATCTTGGTTGGGAGTTGCTAAGTGCTTCCCTGCTCCCCACTCGCCCCGCAGCCCCTATGCCCTTGCCTGCCCTGCTCCTCCTCACCCTGCAGCCTCTGCACCCCCCCCGCCCCTGCAGCCTCTGCACCCCCCCCGCCCCTGCAGCCTCTGTCCCCCCCCCGCCGCCTGCTCTGCTCCCCCCCGCTCACCCGGCAGAGGGAGAAATGCAGGCTCCACGTGGAATCAAACACAGCCCCGCTGCTCTGTGGGGGAGGAGGGAGCGGGGGGAGGGGGAGGGACTCTGGCTGCTAGAGGCCCTAGTGGCTGCGGGCGGCTTTCAATCAGGCCAGGTGTCCAATCAGCCGTGCCGCACTAGGGGAAGGGGGAGATCCCGGACATTTCTACTTGATTAGAAATAGGGTGACCAGATGACAGAAGTGAAAAATCGGGACGCGGGGGGGGGCGGGGGGGCGGAGCAAAAAACAAGCCCCTCCCCTGTGCGCACCTGGACCCCCCCCCCCCCCCAGCACCAGAGGGTGCGCTCAGGCCACGTCCCCCAGCCCCCTCCCTCCACCCGCTCTCGGCCAACTGCCTCCCCTCCCGCTCCATGTGGGAGAACCTGCCCGACGGGACGCTGGGCTACTGGCCCTTTAAAGGGACGGAGAAACGTCCGGTTCATGGCCGGATCGCGGTGCCCACAAGTGCGGCCCCATGGCCCTGCCCGAGGGCTGGCCCCGAGAGCACTGCCTCCACCGCGGCTTCCTCATGGGTCTCCCGTCCCTGCAGCATCATCACCCCACCCCGCACGGGCTACCCAGAGCAGCATCGGACCCCCCCCGTCCTCCCTCCCAGAGCCTGCCTGGCACAGCCCCCCCCCCCCCCGCAGTGCTAGCCTCAGGATCCAGCAGGCAGGTCCCGTCCGGGGACCCCAGCGCCCCGCACCCACTTACTGCTGCACTCTGGGTCGGTGCAGCGCTTGCACTCGGCGAAGCACCGGTCCAGGTGCTTGGCGGCCAAGCAGAGGGGCCACTGTGCGGGCAGGAGCAGGGCAACTAGGGCGAGGAGCAGGAGGGAGAAGCGGGGCCGTGCTGCAGCCATGTTCACAGGGCTGGCAGCGGGGGGAGGAGGGAGTGTCCCTCTGGCTCCTGTCTGCGTAGCTCCGGCATGGTCAGGTTGAGGGGCGGCGGGGGCTCGTTGCTGGTGCCTACAAGCTCCACCCCTGCCTTTGTGCGTGCCTGGGGAGTGGGGCTGCAGCACTCTGCAGGCGTCTGCCGGCCAGCCCAGCAGAAACTCAACTGCACTGCCCCAGGGCCCGGAAGAAGACGTGAGCAGTGCCGGCTTGCCGCGGTCCCCCCGATATCGGGACAAAGTGCGTCCCGACCGATGTAAGGTCGGGACGCGGGACAAGTCCCCTAAAATCGGGACTGTCCCGATAAAATCGGGACGTCTGGTCACCCTAGATTAGAAATGTCCCCCGGACGGCCATTTAACACTGAAAAAGCCGGACATGTCCGGGGAAACCCGGACGGATGGTAACCCTAGTTTATTGCAAACGTACCAACGCGTTGGGGTAGCAGTCCGAAAACTACCACACCTAGCACAGCACGCAGGCTGCCTTTATTCCGTCAGACCACAAGCATAGTACAAATAGTACGTCATTTATACAAAAACAAGAGTAGGGGTCTGTCCCTTTTTCCCGGTAGCTCCGTCATTATTTACGAGAATTGGGTGCCTATTGGGTGGGGGGGTTTCTTGGTGGTTTCTGACATGGGTGATACTTGGCACCAGTTGGGGTGTTGTTCTCGTCAGGGTACATATTGTTTTTTTCCGGGGTCATAGGAGTTTATTACGGGACGCCCACAGATGATATATGATTAGATAGCTGGAACTATAGGGGAAGTTGACCTTTACTAGAAGCAACTTCTTCATATAGGCGGTTATTATGTTTTATAAACAAGCAGTTATTCTGTTGCTAAGGCCTTTCGCATTGTTTCCTTCCCCTCCCTCCTCTGGTCAAAGCCCATGACCGTATTTGGCAGGGAATTGCACAGCTTAGTTTTGTTCAGGCCCTGGCCTGTACTGTTTCATGTAAAGGCCGTCTGTATAGTCAGCTTCTGTCAGAGGACCTGAATTTGGGCCTTCGGTGTTACTTTGGCTGTCATAAAGAAGGCCACCTAGTTCTTTTTCCCCACAAAGCTAAAGGCAGAAGCCGCATTTCCAGTCTTTGCTGCTTCCCCCTTGTCTGTGCCTTGTTTGTCTTCAGGAAATGAGATCAGATTTTAACAACAGCCCCAGCCCATCTCAACTCACTTCTTCTCTTCTCCCCAGGCGGCCAGTGCTTATCGTGGAAGAGACTGTCAGACGCAGGGGGTTCCTGGAAAGACTCTCTCCAGTGAATGGTAAAGGGAACAGGAAAGATCGTTAAAATAAAACCCTCACTTGTGTGCGCCCAGTTGCCCAAGTGACGCAGATCGTGGTCGATGACCTGTCCTCTCCATCATTCACCACCCGCCGAGCCTTTGGCTCAGTTGCAAACTTTATCAGTGATGATTTGATGTTTTCTTCCAGGTCTCTGGGAATACAGGGCAACTCCAGTCGTGTGGCAGGTTTCACTTCACTTTCATGTAACACTGTAAGCAGCTGCTTCTCCAGGGATGTGCAGCCAAGTCTCCGGAGCGAGCATGTGGGTTAAATGTTCTCTGCCTGGGGCCACAGGTTTCGTGCTAATTCCCAGCTGGATTCCGTCCCAGTGAGGCACCTGCTCCCCCAAGCCAAGGGCACCTGCCAGGGAGCTGGGGGGCGGGGGAGGAGAGAGAGACCAGGCAGGGAGTTGTCATTCCAGCCCTGCAGACAGAGCAGCCACAACCCCGGCATGCCCAGCTGGATGGTCTGGGGAAGCGTCAGGCTGGTTTCGATCCCTCACCTCCGGCCAGCGGGGGCTGCTTATGCCGGCTTAGCCTGCTCTGCTACTCAGTCAGTGGATCCGAAAGGAGCCAAGCTGCATGCTGGGTCTGTTGCTCTTTACACAGCAAATACAAGTGGAAGAAACCACACGGGCACAGGGGCTCAAATCACCCTGTCTGCCTAACCATGGACACCATGCGAGCCTAGCTACACCCCGCCCTGCCTCTCTGCAGGGGCTGCGGGGGTTGGAACAGAGAAGACAGAGAGCACCACTAGAGTGCTCACAAACTACTTCAAGGGATACTGGCCAATTCTTATAGACTACGCAGAGAGACTGGACTGGGAGCAAGGGGACCTGTTGCGGGAGTTCAGATCTGACACCCCAAGGGCTGGTCAGAATCCAGGGGGTCCAGCACCCGCCCCCCACCCCCAGGCTGGCCCTAGCGATGGGAACGTTCCTCAGAGTCCCCACACAAAGGTCCCTGTGAGCCGTGACCAGAACCCCTGCCCTTCTCAGAAAGCACCTTCCAGGTGCGTCTTCTCTTCTCCCAACCACCCCAGCAACAGCTGGGCCAACTTTGTTCTCTCGCTTTTTTCTACGAAAAGTGGCTCTTTGAGTCAACAGAACATTTCTTGCATAAATGTCCTTTAATTTTGGGATGGGGGTGTGTGATAAATTGGGGGGGTAGCTCCCTTTTATGGACACCCACCCAGCCAGTTAGCTTAAAATCCCTCTTAGTAGCTGTTCTCTACTTGTTCTACCTGGTTAAAAAGGGTTAAAAAGTCTCACTGCTTTGCAAAGGTAAAAGGAAGTGAGTGGGCACCGGGCCAAAGAGCCAATGGGAAGGCTAGAACTTTTTAAAATTGAAACAAGACTCCCCTTTTGTCTGGCTGTGGTTGTTCTCCTGGAGAGGAGACACAGGACTTGTCTACACTACCTGCCAGATTGGCGGGCAGCAATCGATCCAGCGGGGGTCGATTTATCGCATCTAGTATAGACACGATAAATCAACCGCTGAGCACTCTCCCATCGACTCCGGTACTCCACCTGAACGAGAAGCGCAAGCGGAGTCAATGGTAGAGCGTCAACTTGCTTTTCCATCTACATTTTTTCACAGAAAATCAAATCCATCCCCCAACCAGCCCCATTCCCATCAGGCTCCACTAGGACGGCCACCTCTGAGAGGCAGAAAACCTGGCCACTGGCCATCTTTCCCCCCCTCCCCCCCAACAAAAGCCAGCCACTGGCTACCCCCCAACAAAAAAAAACAAAAATGGCCACTGGCCCCCCACTGCCCCCAACAAAAAGCAGCCTTTCCCCTCCTGCCACCAGCAAAACCTGGCCACTGAGCATCCAACTGGCCACCCCCCAGCACCACCAGGAACAAGACGGCCCCTAGTGCTGACTCCAGCTAGTGACTCCCAGCATTCAGAGAACACACACACAACTCAATCTATATTTTCATGTTATTTTAGCATTTTTCTTTCCTTATGCTAACATGGCGTCACAGCCTGGGCTGCCAGGCATGAATTGTAGTGCGCCCTGACACGTCCCCAGTGAAAACCCCAGCACAATCCTCTATGCAGCCAAGTGCTACTAAATTGGCCAGCTGGCAACCTCAGCTCCAGAGTCACCGTCCCAAACGCATGCCTACTCCTCCCTCACCGTGAACCACAGCCCAGGGTGCGCCAGAGACCGTAGGTACCCTGGGAGGGTCTTTGTGCAGACAGGCTGTGACGTTATGAGTGTAATATACTATTTCATTGGAAGGTGACAGGGCCAGAAAGAGTTAATTACCTCCCAGACTGACCTGACCCATGGGTGAACCTTAAGGACTGGTTAGGAAGGTATGTAAATGCAGCCCGCATTGTTAGAGATCTCAAGGGTAGATGTTTGCTCAGGTCTTGTGATGTAAGCAAACAAGTCTTGTCTATTGCTATAACTTTAATTCAAAGATCAAAAAAGGGAATATTAACATTTAGGAAGACACTTGAGTGAAATAGTATTATTGTCTCTATGTCTCGTTGAAGGTTGTGGTAATCTGTATCTGAACTGTTTAATGGATAAATTACCCTGTGCTAATTGCCAGGATGTTTGGGAGAAGGAGAATTAAGCCTATTGTTTTCTCAGGCCAAAAGGCTGCTGGAAATGTATAAGAACCCTGGGACACGATCCTTTGGGATTGGAAGAACCTTTTCTTTTATATGATGAGATAAGATTTTCAGTAATCATCATCATATCTGACGTGTGTGTCTGGACGGAGGCCTGAGGCTGGGCACTTTAAGGGAACTGCGTTGTTTGGCCTTCTGAGTAACCAGTGAGGTTCTATGTTTTGTGCTGGTTGGTAAATCTAAGTATTAAAATATCCACCAGCGTTCGGGGTTTGTCTGCCCCGTTCTGTTTGCAGTTCACCCTAATTGAGTGACCTCAGCTGGCTCCCACGGGCAGCGCCGTCACACAGGCCCAGCCTGTGCCAGACTTGGGCCCAACCTGGCTGTTTTCTGACCGTGCTCTACACCATTGCTGAGCATGACAGCGCAGCAGGACACGGGAGGGTTTGCGGTGCAGCGGGAGAGAACTCACGACTGAAGAGAGGGGGGATTATGGGGCGAATGACTAGGAAAGATCCAACCAGGAGCAGCGTGCGTGTGTGTGTGCGTGTGCGTGAGAACGCGTGTGTCAGCCAGTGCAGGTGTGAGAATGAGCGAGTGCTCAGCTGGGGGATGGGGAGTAGCCAGCTCTGCGGGGGAGGGGACAGTGAGTATTTGTGCACTTTTGCATTCACACTGAGCTAGCTCCTGGGCTGGGCTGGGGAATTTCTCTGGCAGTTGTCAAGGCAGAATGGAGTGTTTTAGTCCCTTGTCAGTGATGCAAAGGGGCTCCAGACAGCCTGGGGTAGGGCTGGGACGACCTGACTCTGCAGAAGGGCTGGTCTCACTAGAGTCCTGGGAGCTCCATGCTTGAGTGTTCCTGCCCTGCAGGGGGTTCTCCATGAGACCCCAGGTCCTGAGCTACAGGGAAATGCAGCAGCTGCTGTTCTGGTTCCTAGAACCCAGGCCCAGGCTGACCATACCACTGCTATGGGACGCTGGTGTCCCTCCTGCATGCCAGTGCCTACCTCATCAACCTGCCCTGGGGACAGGGGCAAGGCCTGGCTCCACTCACACACCTGTGCCAGTCCCACCTGCCCCTTGCACGCACCCTGCACTCGTCCCCAGCTCTGGGTGCAGGGGTTCGGCCCTTGCATGTCTATCTGCCTGGCTCTCAGCACAGAATGGATCCAGCTGCTGCTAGCACTGTTTGCTGTGTCATCACTTATTCAGGGCCAAGAGGCAGAGCGAGGGGGTTTGCTGCTGCATAAGAAGCGAGGCTGCTGCAGAATTCCTGCCTCCCTCTGTCAGGGTCCTGAGCGAGCGAGTGGCAGCCCCCAGTGCTCGACTTCCCCAGTGCGCCCCAGCCAGAGAAACGGCAGGGCCCACGGGCGGCCTGGGGATAAGGAGAGGGCTGGGGAGAGCACTGCATGGGGCCCAGCAGATGCGGTGTGTCACCAAGCTAGCAGTGCAAACCAGGAGGCACAAAGGCCAATCCAAACCCAGAGAGGAGTCACAGCACAGCCAGCGGCCCGGACTAGAGACTGGCCCATAAATGCCCCCAGCCCGTGTCCCAAACAGCAGGAAGTGCGAGGGGGAGAGCGAGAGATTCCCCGGAACTGCCAGGAATCGTGAGCCAGGTCTTGGGGAACAACGGTGAGGATGAATTGGGCCTGACTCTGGGAGCCGGCCCGCGACGCAGAGATGGCACCACAGTGCAGTCACCTGCCAGCGGGGCAGGAATGGACAGGAACGACAGACAGGGGCTCACACACGAGGAGGGAGGAACGAGGACCCTATCCTGCGCTCAGACACTTTGCAACACTTGTACAGCGTGAACTGCCCATCAAGACTCGGCGAACTGAATTGAGCTGGTGGGAGCTCAAACAAGTGTGGTATCCATCTGCCAGGGGAGTCAGCAGCGAGTTCAATATCTAGGGGTTCCTCTAAACAATACAGCACAGAACCAGCTCAAGGCCCCACCCAGTAACCCGGGACAATTACACACCACCCCTGGAAATACTTCCCCCCCTCGCAAGCACAGAGTCTGAGCACAGAACAGAAACTCTTAAGGAAAGGAGGGAAGTCACCCAACATTAATTTGGGAAATTGCCACAAGCAGGATTCATAAACATAAACCCATGAGCCAACCCCCACCCCAGAGCTTGTTGGGTAGCATCCTTCTGCCTCAGGTTCCTAAGCCCAACAACCAAAAGTTCCTTTAATGCTCTTGTGACGGTGCTGCCCGTGGGAGCCAGCTGAGGTCACTCAATCAGGGTGAACTGCAAACAAAACAGGGCAGATAAACCCCAAACGCTGGTGGTTATTCCAATACTTAGATTTACCAACCAGCACAAAACAGCTTCTATAGGACCTCACTGGTTACTCAGACGTCCAAACAACACAGCTCCCTTAAAGTGCCCAGCCTCAGGCCTCCGTCCAGACACACCTGTCAGATATGATGATAATTACTGAGAATCTTCTCTCATCATATAAAAGAAAAGGTTCTTCCAATCCCAAAGAATCAGCCACATACCCAGGTTCAATTATAACTTAGATCTTACCCAAAATACACGCTATAGCCAATTCTTATTAACTAAACTAAAATTTATTAAAAAAGAAAAGAGAGAGAGTGTTTTGGTTAAAAGATCAATCTACAGACAGACTTGAATTCAATTCTTGAGGTTCAGATACATAGCAGAGGTGAGCTTGTAATTGCCAAAAGTCCTTTTAGAAATAATCCATAGGTTATAGTCCAATGTCCATATTCAGGGTGACTCCAGTCAGTGACTGGGGATCTCAATCCTTGTGGCTTAAGGGTTCCCCCTCTTGAAACCCAAAGCAGATCTGAGATGAAGCAGGATCGTGTCCCAGGGTTCTTATACATTTCCAGCAGCCTTTTGGCCTGAGAAAACAATAGGCTTAATTCTCCTTCCAAACATCCTGGCAATTAGCACAGGGTAATTGATCCATCAAACAGTTCAGATACAGGTTACCACAACCTTCAAAGAGACATATAGACAATAATACTATTTCACTCCAATATCATCACAAATGTTAATATTCCTTTTTTGATCTTTGAATTTAAAACTATAGTAATAGACAAGACTTGTTTGCTTACATCCCAAGCCCTGAGCAAACACCTCCCCTTCTATCTCTAACAATGCAGACTTGCATTTCAAAGCTCTATTCATTTACATATCTTCCTAACTAGCCCTTAAGGTTCACCCATGTGTCAGGTCAGTCTGAGTTAATTAACTCTTTCTGGCCCGGTCACCTTCCAATGAAATATTATATTACACTCCTAATGTCACAGCTCTCCTCCCTTCTCCGCATCCGACTCACTGCTGGTGTCCTTGGTCAATGACGACCCAGAGTTCAGAGGTGCATCTTCATGAGTTCACTCCCACTCTGGCAGGGGTGGGGGGAAAGGCACCTTGGCTGCTCCGCTGTCCAGGTACTCACTTTGGAGTCTACCACTTGCCACTCTGCCCTACTAGCAGCTCATCTGGCTTCTCTGCACTCTCTGGGATATTTTAATGTACCACCACTTAACACAGCTCTTACTGATTTCAGCAGTTAGGAGGATAATCCCTTACATCAGAGACACTCTCCTAAAGCTTACACCTAATTATCAATAACTGCACCCCAAAGACCTCTCAACCTTAACCAATACCCACACCACCAAATACACACAACTGTCCCTACCCTCTCTCATCTCTACTAGGCTTTGGCATCCCTGCCCCCTGCCTAGCAAGTGCTGTTAAGTTTATGGTGACCCCTCAATCAGGTTATGCCAAGCACAGTTCTGCTGCCCTGGATTCACACAACAAGGACAATGACCTTTGTACCCCTGCACCTAATAACAAAGGGCCTCGCAATCCAACACTCGCCAACAGCGATCATTGGGGCAAAGCAACCCCATCACGCTGCTCACCTAGGCAGGGTGGGTGTGCCCATGCAAACAAGGTTGGCGCCTGAAGTCTTCTCCCCCAGCTCACCACTAGATGTCAGGGGAGAGCTCATTCAGACCCCGCTTACGTGTGCATGTGTGAATGTGCATGGAAATACATCCATGTGTGAAAACGAGGAGTCCTTGTGGCACCTTAGAGACTAACACATTTATTTAATAATTTTAATCCTCATGATTCTAGGATTAAAATTATTAAATACATTTGTTAGTCTCTAAGATGCCACAAGGACTCCTTGTTGTTTTTGCTGATACAGACTAACACGACTACCCCTCTGAAACCTGTCATCATGCATGTGTGAGTGCAAATATGTCAGCATGCAGGTAAGTGTGCATGTGTGCACATGTGAGTGTGTGTTGGCCTTGTGTGTCTGTGCTGGTGCATGTCCTGCTTCTGAGCAGCATCAGCCCCACCCCACGCTCACACAATGCCGAGCAGCCCCAGAGCTTGTTGGGCCATGCACAGACCTGGCTCGGCGCTGACTCGGGAATTTTTCATCCAAGCAGCCACAAGGGGGAGCAGCTGACTCACATAAAGGGCCCGACACCCTCCCATCGCCTGTCACCTGGATGGGGCCTGCGGCTGCTGCGACCCCCAAACCCCACACAAGCCCCCGGAGCCAGCGCTAGCCATAAACAGACTAAGGCGCGATTGCTTCGGGTCCCGAGCCGCTCAAAGGGGCCCACTATTCACTTTTTATTATATGAACTTCGCTGTTTTAGTGGGGGGGGGGGGGAAGAAATCCTGCTCAGTGCCCCCAGTGAGCTAGCATTGGCACTGCCCTAACCCCTCCCCCACCCCCACACCAGCCCCAGCCCCTCCCCCACCTGCTCCCCACACCAGCCCCAGTCGCTCCCCCACCTGCCCGCAACACCAGTTCCCCACCCCACACCAGCCCCTCTCCCACCTGTACCCCACCCCCACACCAGCCCCTCTCCCACCTGTCCCCCACCCCCACACCAGCCCCAGTCGCTCCCCCACCTGCCCCCCAGACCAGCCCCAGCCCCTCCCTCACCTGCCCGCAACACCAGCCCCTCTCCCACCTGTACCCCACCCCCACACCAGCCTCAGCCCCTCTCCCACCTGTCCCCCATCCCCACACCAGCCCCAGCCCCTCCTCCACCTGCCCCCACACCAGCCCCCCACCCCTGACACCAACTTCAGCCCTAACCCTTCCCCCACCTGTCCCCCAGCACCAACCCCTCCCCATCTCCCTCCAACATAAGCCCCAGCCCCTCCCCCACGTACACCCCACCCCTGACAACAGCCCCTCCCCCACTAATCCCCACCCCCCCACCAGCCCCAGGCCTAACCCCCCAGGGCCAGTGGCCCAGTCATACCCTCCACACACTCTGCCTGGGGCAGTGAGCAGGGCCCAGCCTCACCACCCCCAGAGCTCAGCGCCTGCAGCCACATTGGCCGTCTGGCTGGCACGTGGCAATTCCCCAGCTGGATTGCCAAGCCGCTGCCCAGCCAGCGGGAAGCCAATTAGTGCCGTTTCCTGACACGGACGCTGCGCCGCCTGATCAGTCGCCCTGTCCATGCAGTGCACCAGCAAAGGGGGGAGCGGGCGGCGGCTCGGCACCCTGCCAGCCCAGCCCCAAGCGAGGGCCCTTCGGTCCCATGCTGGGCACCGCGTGCAGAGCCCGCCTCACCTGGGGCTGCAGCACACGGCCAGTCACGGCCAGCCGAGCCGGGGGGTGTCCCTGGGGCAGGGAGCGCGGCCTGAGGCTGTGTGCACTGAATAACCCAGAGGAGGGGCCCCAGCCCTGGCTGGGGCAGGGCCCTGTTAACGGGGTGGGAGGGGGGTGCTGGGGGATGGATGGATTTTTCCATTCACGTAGCTACCACCTGCAGGAGGTGGATTACTTGTGCGGACCGGAGAGCCCCTCCTGGCGCTGTGGCGAGGGTCTACACCGAAGCACAACAGTGGGTGCAGCTACAGCACTGCCGCTGTGCCGCTGTAGCCTTCTAAGTGTAGACACAGCCGGAGACTTTGTCACCCCCACCCCATTCTGTCCATTTCCTTTCCCACCGTTTCTTTTTTTCCTTTTCTTTCTTGGTGCTCTCCTCTTGCCTTCTGTTTAATGAGCGTCTGGCTTAGCTGCCCAAGACGGCGTGCTTTGTAAGGGCGCCGTGAGCCTGTGACCAGAGACAGCTGAAAGCAAGGCAGCCCGATGCTGGTGCACGGTTGCTAAGTCTCAGCGTGGCTGATCACACCCTGGGCTGGGCCCTTGTTTCTCCTGCTGTGAGTTGGTGCTGGAGACAGAAGCTGCATTTTCCTGCTTTGCTGTTTGTTTCCCTCTCCTTGTGTGTGTGTCTCATTGTGTCTTCTTAGGCAGTGGGATCTGCCTTTAACAACAGTCCATTTTCTCCTTTCCCCACAAAGACAGTTAGCATCTAAGAGACTGTCAGACCAGGGCCTTTTCCTTCCAAAAACTCGCTCCAGCTAAAGGAACAAAGGCTGTTGTTGAAATAAAAGCCTCACTTTGTACTGAGATTTCCATCGCTTTAGCTGCTTTTCCTTCTTTTCTGTCTTGCTGGTAGAAAATTGAAAGGATTCGGAGTGGGGCGTTTGCAGGCTGAGCTGCTGTGCACCAGTAGGGTTACCATACGTCCGCATTTTCCCAGATATGTCCGGCTTTTCGGTCCTCAAATCCGCGTCCGGGGGGAATTGCCAAAAAGTCGGACATGTCCGGGAAAATAGGGAGGGAGGGGTCATGGGGCTTGGGTCCAGGCTGGAGCCGCTGGGGCCGGAGCTGCTGGGGCTGGCGGGTGCTCGGCTGCCGACCGGCGCCGCTCGCTTTGCCAGGGCCGGGGCCGGGGCCAGGCCGGAGCCACTCGGCCAGAACTGGGGCCCGAGCCGAGCCGGCCGGAGCTGCTGGGACCGGGACTGCTCGGCCGCTGGCTGGCGCCGCTCGTCCAGGGCCAGGGCCGGGCCGGGGCCGGCGCCCCAGGGCCCAAGCCAAGCCAGGCCGAAGACGGGGCCGGGGCCGGGGCCGGCACCGGCGCGCTCGGCTGGAACTGGGGCCGGCTCCCCAGGGCCCAAGCCAAGCCAGGCCGGAGACGCTGGAGCCAGAGCCTATTGGCCGGAGCCGGCTGCCGGAGGGAGCCGCTCGGCTTGGGGGGCTGGACTGGGCAGCGCCTCCTCGCGCCTCCCCCCTCCCCCAGCCCCAGCCCCAGCTTACTTGCTACCTGCCTGCTTCAGGCTTCCCGCGAATCAAATGTTCGCGGGAAGCAGGGGAGGGGGAGGAGCAGGGGGTCGAAGCGTTCAGGGGAGGGGGCGGAGTTGGGGCAGGGACTTTGGGGAAGGGGCGGAGTTGGGGCGGGGCCGGGGCCCCGTGGAGTGTCCTCTTTTTGGACACTTAAAATATGGTAACCCTAGTACTCAGGCCTAGGGAAATCAGAGAGCTTGAGATCCTGAGCACCCATGTCTACACGGCTGCTTTTAGCAGTGTAGCGCGAATCCCGCAGCCCATGGATGTGGAGCCAGGCTCTGAGACGTGCTGCCAAGGGCTCTGCTTGCCGTGTAGACGTACCCAGGCGCGCCGGAGTCCAGGGCTCAGGCTACGAGGCCATGTGCCCTTGTGGAAGAGCGGGACCCCTTGGGGCCTCCCAAGGGAGGCGTTACAAGCTGGGGCACAGCACAGCCCCTATGGGTCTGTGGCATCTCCCCACTGCCCTGGGAGCGCTGGGAGGGGGAGGGGATGCTCGCTGTGGCTCTGGCCAAGGTTACGGCTTAGCCATTAGATTACAGAGCTCCCAGGACACCCCAGTAGCCACTCCAGCCACACCCCGCCCCCCGCCTGCTGGCTCCCTTGGTGCTCCAGGCTGCCGTGGGGGACATGGGGTGGTGGCAGCCCAGCGCTCAGGCCCTTCAGTCAGCAGACACGGACGCGTGGCAGAGGCAGCAGCTCTGTGCTGGGCCTGACACCATGGTGTCTGAGCAGACGCAGGCCGTGCTGTGGGTGTGCTGGGGGGATGCCAGTAGGCACGGAGGGGGCCCTTGCCGTCTGCCAGGCGAGGATGGGAACGGAAAGAGCCCACAGAGCTGCCAGCTCCTGGCATGGTGTCTCCCCTGCAGCTCTCCGCAGTCCTGCCTCCGGCTTTCCCCAGCCCCCTCCTGCCACACCAGCTGGTGGATTACAGACAGGGCCCCCGGAGGGAGCGTGGGGACTTTGTATCACTCTTTATGGGACTTTGGCCAGGTCTAGGCTAGGCAATGAGGGCGGTCTAACAACATCGCTCAGGGTGGGAGAAATGTACCCCCAACGGGCGGGCACGGAGGGTCCTCACTGGAGCGTTGCAGCAGCACCACTGTAGCATTTTAAGTGTGGACGGCCCTCTGCAGTGCCCGTCCCCCCGCCCCAGTGAGAGCTGCATGGGGAGGCAGGGAAGCAGGTGCACGAAGGACCTATCGGGCTGGCCACATGGGAATGGGGTCACGGGAAGCCACGAGGACATTAGCTCTTGCCACCTGGCAGCCAAGGGAGGAGGAGATGTGGGCACAGCAGAGCTGTGAGGGGGGACAAAGACAGGCGGTTACGACACTGCACCCCGTATTCTTCACAGTGATATTATTATGATATGATCATGGCATAATTATGATGCATTTTGTACAAGATGGGTCATGTGAGATGTCACTGGAAAAGTTATGATTTGCTGAACATGATTATCTTATTTGCATGTATGTATCATTTTTGTAGCTGAAGTTATGAATATTGACCATGTATCTGCATTTCACATATAGTTACACCTGGATAACATCCACTAGTCTAAATAGTTGGTCGGGAAGGGCCTATTCAGGGCAATGGGCCATGAGAAAAAACAACAGTCCTTAGGAGAAGCTTATCTCCCACCAGGTGAGCCTCCCTGAGAATGTGTCAGACAGCCTGTGAGTGACGGCTGCTGTGACTCTACAAGGACATGTGACCAGGCCACATGACTCTGGACTCCATCTTGGGATGTCAGTATTTTTCCACAGACTGGTCTGGAAACCAGCTTTGAAACAAAGGGTTCCTGCCATATGCTAAAGTTGTATAAGGCAGAGTGACATCATCTGTGGTTCTTCACGCCCCACACAAGGAGACTCCTGGAAACACCTGCGGAACAAAGACTGAACCGGGGAAGTGCTGGACCCAGGCTAAAGGGATTTCTAGCCTGCGTATGAAAGACCTGGGGACTCCAGCCTGCAAAAGAAGTGCAGCTTGTTCCATAAGAATCTGCAGCCCACCTGTCTCATCAGTCAGGGTGAGAATTTGCTCGTTCATATCCTATCTTTCTAGTATCTTAGACTTATTTTGCATTTTGTTTATTTACTAGGTAATCTGCTTTGATCTGTTTGCTGTCATTTATCATAGAATCATAGACGATTAGGGTTGGAAGAGACCTCAGGGGGTCATCTAGTCCAACCCCCTGCTCAAAGCAGGACCAACCCCACTTAATCCTCCACTTATAATTGCTTAAAATCGATCTTTTGTAGTTAATAAACTTATTTTATGTTTTAATCCAAACCAGTGAGCTTTGACTGGAGTGCTTGGGGGAAATCTCTGCTTGGTTATCACAAGTGTGGTCCTCTTCACATTGAGGGAGAGGTGGGCCGGGTGTTAAACCCATATACTGGCCAGATTTGGCCAGGGCAGGATGTGCTGCTCTAGGTTCTGGGCTGGGCGCCTGGTGCTTAGAGAGCCTGCATGTGACTGCAGCTGGGTGTGGCCCTGCCTGTGTGAATGCTGGTGAACGTGTAAGCTTGGAGGCTTTTCAGCTTGTCACAGCAGCACAGTGGGAGAGGGAGCCCAGGCTGGTGGGTCGGGGGGCTCAGTGGCACCCCAGTTCCAGGTGGCACCCTGGGGGAACCGGTCACAGAGGTGTGAGGGGGAGATGTTGACACAGGCAGGCAGCGCACATGGATCCCAGGAGAGCATGGAGTCATGGGACAGTTGCTTCTGCCAGTGCCAGCTCTGTTTGGAGCGTGGCTTTTCCATTGCGCTCCATGGCAGGGGGACGACACGTTTTCCATTGCACTCCATGCGGGGGGGGCGTGCTCCATGGGGGGGCGTTCTCTATTGCACTCCATGCGGGGGTGGGGTGGGCTGTTCTCCATGGTGCTCCACACTGGGGGAGGGGGAGGTGTCTTCTCCATTGCGCTCCATGTGTGGGGACGGGGACGTTCTTCATTGCACTCCATGCGGGGGGGGGGGGCGTGCTCCATGGGGGGGGCGTTCTCTATTGCGCTCCATGCGGGGGTGGGGTGGGGGGGGCTGTTCTCCATGGTGCTCCACACTGGGGGAGGGGGAGGTGTCTTCTCCATTGCGCTCCATGTGTGGGGACGGGGACGTTCTCCATTGCGCTCCGTGGGAGCTGCTACATGCTGATCCCTTTTGTAAACCTGTCCTGGTGCCTGCTGGAAGCCTATATGAAGGTGCCGTTCCCGGGACACTCATTTCCATCTGCTCATTTCTGACTCCAAATGCACACCAAGCATCGCCCTGGAGAAGCCAGCAGTTCAGGGGCACGAATAGAAGGGAACTAATGAGATAAATGCAAATAACTGGCGCTAGATCTGTCACAGCCCCGAGTTATGCAGTGAAACCGAAACACTTTGCAGGATGTGCGAGGCGCAGAACTTTGATCTCAGAGAATTTGCGCCATTTTTAACCAATGCTGGTGTCTTTCTGAAATGGTGGGATCGGCAGCCTCCCCCCAGGAAAACACCAGCTTCTTCTTTATATTTGAAACGTTTCCCAGAACCATACAGAGCCCTGTGGGGGAGCCCCGGCCTGGAGCAGCAGGGAAGGGGAACTGTGGGTGGTGACTGCAGAATGCTGGGTGGAGAGGGAGGAGCAGCCCAGGCCTGGAATAGCAGGGGGTATGGACGGGGCCGGAGGGGCATGGCAGAGTAAGGCTGAGATAAGAGAGGGCTGCACATGGGGACTAGGTGGAGCGATGGGGAAGAGCTGGGAAAAGCAGGGGGATGGAAGTTGAAACTGAAGAGCTGGGGGAAGAAGCCAGAGCTGGAATAACAGGGCTGTGGGTCAGGACTGAGGGGCATTGCAGAGGTTTGAGGGAAGCTCGCACGGTGCCTGCCTGCAGCATGCCCGGCTCAGCCAGCACTAACAGTCCCTCCCGTGACGCCCTGGGACTCTCCTGGGCTGAATACTCTTATCAGACAGCTGCTGTGCTGTTAAATAGACAGCAGCAGGTGGGGGGGGGCATGGGGCCAAAGGAGGCGAGGCTGGGGGAATGGGGCCTGGTCGGGATGGGGGCAGAGGGGTTCAGTGAGGCAGGATGCAGGAAAGTGGGGCATGGGCAAGGGGGACAAGCAGGGGTGTGTGTGTGTGTGTGTGTGTGTGGGATAAGTCAGGGGGGCCAGGCAGAGAGGGGGGTGTCGGTAGGAGAAGGCAGCGGGGACAGACGGGGGGTGTCGGTAGGAGAAGGCAGGGGGCCAGGCAGAGAGGGAGGGTGTGGGTGGGATAAGTCACGGGGGACAGGCAGAGAGGGAGGGTGTGGGTGGGAGAAGGCAGGGGGCCAGGCAGAGAGGGGGGTGTCGGTAGGAGAAGGCAGGGGGGACAGGCAGAGAGGGAGGGTGTGGGTGGGAGAAGGCAGGGGGCCAGGCAGAGAGGGGGGTTTCGGTAGGAGAAGGCAGGGGGGACAGGCAGAGGGAGGCATGGGTGGGAGAAGGCAGGGGGGACAGGCACAGAGGGAGGGTGTGGGTGGGAGAAGGCAGGGGGGACAGGCGGGTGGGTGTCGGTAGGAGAAGGCAGGGGGCCAGGCAGAGAGGGGGGTGTCGGTAGGAGAAGGCAGGGGGACAGGCAGAGAGGGAGGCTGTGGGTGGGAGAACGCAGGGGGGACCAGGCAGAGAGGGAGGGTGTGAGTGGGAGAAGGCAGGGGGCCAGGCAGAGAGGGAGGATGTGGGTGGGAGAAGGCAGAGGGGCCAGGCAGAGAGGGGGGCGTGGGTAGGAGAAGGCAGGGGGCCAGGCAGAGTGGGAGGGTATGGGTGGGATAAGTCAGGGGGGACAGGCAGAGAGGGAGGGGTGTCGGTAGGAGAAGGAAGGGGGGACAGGCAGAGGGAGGGTGTGGGTGGGAGAAGGCAGCGGGGACAGACGGGGGGTGTTGGTAGGAGAAGGCAGGGGGGACAGGCAGAGGGAGGCATGGGTGGGAGAAGGCAGGGGGGACAGGCAGAGAGGGAGGGGTGTCGGTAGTAGAAGGCAGGGGGCCAGGCAGAGGGAGGCATGGGTGGGAGAAGGCAGGGGGGACAGACGGGGGGTGTCGGTAGGAGAAGGCAGGGGGGACAGGCAGAGGGAGGCATGGGTGGGAGAAGGCGGGGGGACAGGCAGAGAGGGAGGGGTGTCGGTAGGAGAAGGCGGGGGGACAGGCAGAGGGAGGGTGTGGGTGGGAGAAGGCAGAGGGACCAGGCAGAGAGGGAGGGTGTGGGTGGGAGAAGGCAGGGGGGACAGGCGGGGGGGGGTGTCGGTAGGAGAAAGCAGGGGGACAGGCAGAGAGGGAGGATGTGGGTAGGAGAAGGCAGGGGGCCAGGCAGAGTGGGAGGGTATGGGTGGGATAAGTCAGGGGGGACAGGCAGAGAGGGAGGGGTGTCGGTAGGAGAAGGCAGGGGGGACAGGCAGAGGGAGGCATGGGTGGGAGAAGGCAGGGGGGACAGGCAGAGGGAGGCATGGGTGGGAGAAGGCAGGGGGGACAGACGGGGGGTGTCGGTAGGAGAAGGCAGGGGGGACAGGCAGAGGGAGGCATGGGTGGGAGAAGGCGGGGGGACAGGCAGAGAGGGAGGGGTGTCGGTAGGAGAAGGCGGGGGGACAGGCAGAGGGAGGGTGTGGGTGGGAGAAGGCAGGGGGACAGGCAGAGGGAGGGTGTGGGTGGGAGAAGGCAGAGGGACCAGGCAGAGAGGGAGGGTGTGAGTGGGAGAAGGCAGGGGGGACAGGCGGGGGGGGGTGTCGGTAGGAGAAGGCAGGGGGCCAGGCAGAGGGAGGGTGTAGGTGGGAGAAGGCGGGGGGCCAGGCAGAGGGGAGCATGGGTGGGAGAAGGCAGGGGGACAGGCAGAGAGGGAGGGTGTGGGTGGGAGAAGGCGGGGGGCCAGGCAGAGGGGAGCATGGGTGGGAGAAGGCAGGGGGACAGGCACAGAGGGAGGGTGTCGGTAGGAGAAGGCAGGGGGGACAGGCGGGTGGGTGTCGGTAGGAGAAGGCAGGGGGGACAGGCAGAGAGGGAGGGGTGTCGGTAGGAGAAGGCAGGGGGGACAGGCAGGTGAGTGTCAGTAGGAGAAGGCAGGGGGGACAGACAGACAGGGGGGTGTCGGTAGGAGAAGGCAGGGGGACAGGCAGAGAGGGAGGCTGTGGGTGGGAGAAGGCAGGGGGGACCAGGCAGAGAGGGAGGGTGTGGGTGGGAGAAGGCAGGGGGGACAGGCGGGGGGGGTGTCGGTAGGAGAAGGCAGGGGGCCAGACAGAGAGGGGGGTGTCGGTAGGAGAAGGCAGGGGGTCAGACAGAGAGGGGGTGTCGGTAGGAGAAGGCGGGGGGACAGGCAGAGGGAGGGTGTGGGTGGGAGAAGGCAGAGGGACCAGGCAGAGAGGGAGGGTGTGAGTGGGAGAAGGCAGGGGGGACAGGCGGGGGGGGTGTCGGTAGGAGAAGGCAGGGGGCCAGGCAGAGGGAGGGTGTAGGTGGGAGAAGGCGGGGGGCCAGGCAGAGGGGAGCATGGGTGGGAGAAGGCAGGGGGACAGGCAGAGAGGGAGGGTGTGGGTGGGAGAAGGCGGGGGGCCAGGCAGAGGGGAGCATGGGTGGGAGAAGGCAGGGGGACAGGCAGAGAGGGAGGGTGTGGGTGGGAGAAGGAAGGGGGGACAGGCAGAGAGGAGGGTGTTGGTAGGAGAAGGCAGGGGGCCAGGCAGAGAGGGAGGGTGTGGGTGGGAGAAGGCAGGGGGGACAGGCGGGTGGGTGTCGGTAGGAGAAGGCAGGGGACCAGGCAGAATGGGAGGGTGTGGGTAGGAGAAGGCAGGGGGACAGGCGGGGGGGGGTGTCGGTAGGAGAAGGCAGGGGGCCAGACAGAGAGGGGGGTGTCGGTAGGAGAAGGCAGGGGGACAGGCAGAGAGGGGGTGTCGGTAGGAGAAGGCAGGGGGACAGGCAGAGAGGGGGTGTCGGTAGGAGAAGGCAGGGGGACAGGCAGAGAGGGGGTGTCGGTAGGAGAAGGCAGGGGGACACGCAGAGAGGGGGTGTCGGTAGGAGAAGGCAGGGGGACAGGCAGAGAGGGGGGTATCGGTAGGAGAAGGCAGGGGGGACAGGCAGAGAGGGAGGGTGTGGGTGGGAGAAGGCAGGGGGGACAGGCAGAGGGGGGTGTCGGTAGGAGAAGGCAGGGGGTCAGACAGAGAGGGGGGTGTCGGTAGGAGAAGGCAGGGGGCCAGACAGAGAGGGGGGTGTCGGTAGAGGAAGGCAGGGGCCAGACAGAGAGGGGGTGTCGGTAGGAGAAGGCAGGGGGGCAGGCAGAGAGGGAGGGGTGTGAGGGATCCAGCAGCGGAGGGAGTTGTGCTGGGGAGCAGACGTGGAGCCGGTGGGGCCGGGGGCGCGAGCCCCTGTGGTACATGCTGGGCAGTTCTTGGTGTCGGGGTTCTGATCCCCGAGGCTGGAGCATAGTTGGCGTCTCTGCCTTTCTGCTTCTGCTCCTGGCGCGGGGCTGGGCCCTGGGCCGGCTTTGGGGTGGGTGGGGAGGGTGGGCTGGGAGCTGCTCCGGGACAGACAGCCATTTCATCCACTCACCCACGCTCCCCGTCTGCACAAAGCCGCCTCTGATCCCGCTCCTTGGCTGCTCCCCCGAGAACTGGGACTCGCCCACGCCATGCTAATGGCACGGGGTGGCGTTCTGGGACGCAGTGCAGCTCCGAGGAGGAGGGGGCCGCAGGCCCGACAAAGCCCAGAGACCTCCTTGTCCAGGGGGGAGAGGGGCAGAGGAGACAGGGCTAATTACAGCCCTGGCTCCGCTGGGTACAATTAACAGACGGAGCTGGCAAAAGCAGCACTGTGAGCAGCGAGCCCCTGCCAAGGGGCTGCCAGCCAGGGCCCGGCGAGAGGCACAGAGAGCCGCCCATGGAGAGAACTCTGGTGGCCCCTGCCTAGAGCCTTCCCCGCCTGCCTTGCACCCGGGTCCTGCCTGTGGATAAGGACCTGGCACTCCTGGCACTACAGAGCAGGAGTCTGCAAACCTCACCCCTCGCCAGCCCTGGTCGAGGGAGACACTGAGCTCCGGGCAGCCCCTTCCCCCACTCCTGCCCGCATGGCGCCAGGCCACCAGTCTGTGCAGCTCCCCGGGGGGTCACTTATGCACTTAGCAGGCTGGGGGCACGTTAGCCCAGCTGAAGGGGAGTGGGAGCTGGGGACAGCTGTAAGGGGCTGGCTGGGGGTGAGAGCAGAGATCCGAGAGGGTGGGTGGGAAGGTGCTAGATCAGGGGTCGGCAACCTTTGAGAAGTGGGGTGCCAAGTCTTCATTTATTTACTGTCATTTAAGGTTCCTCACGCCCCCTCCCCCCTCCCCGCCCCAGCTTACCTGCTGCCTGCCTGTTTCAGGCTTCCCGCGAACATTTGATTTGCGGGAAGAAGGGGAGGGGGAGGAGCAGGGGGTGGAGCATTCAGGTGAGGGGGCGGAGTTGGGGTGGGGACTCTGGGAAAGGGGCGGAGTTGGGGCGGGGCCCCTTGGCGTGTCCTCTTTTTGTTATTTTAAAACATGGTAACCCTAAGGGCCAGGCCCCATCGCTCCCTGACAGGGGGGTGGATCCGGGCAGGAATCGCCCCCAGGGGAAGGGCCAGGGCCCCGTCGCTCCCTGACAGGGGGGTGGATCCGGGCGGGAATCGCCCCAGTGGGAAGGGCTAGGGCCCCATCGCTCCCTGATGGGGGTGGATCCATCTGGGAATTGCCCCCAGGAGAATGACCAGGGCCCTGTCAAGCCCCAATGGGGGATGGATCCAGAGATCCCTGCGCTGGGAAGCTTGGAAGCAGCAGATGGGTTTGAGTCGCCCCTGCCCAACCCAGCGCCAGGCTCTGAGCGACACCCGTCTCCCTCCTGGCCCGCCTGCCTGCTCTGCCCCACTCCCTAAGCGGGTCACTCACTTCCAGCCACCATATTGCCAGCCAGGGCCACAGGGCTGGCGAGGGGTGGGAGCCCCGTGTGGAGCTGGGCACTGCCAGGCGAGCACACCGCAGGCTCTGTGTCTCTAGGCTGGTGTGTGGGCAGGGGCTGCACTCCACCCGTCAGACACAGCAGGTCAGACGCTGCGGGAGATGCTGCGCTAGGTGGCGGGGGCAGATACGCGGCTCCTGAGGAGACCGGGGAGACTCTGGGGGCCGGGGACCTGCCCTCCTGCTAAGGCAGTGGGGAGATGGCTCGCAGCCGGACAGGTCATTTCAGCTGAGCCCCCCAGCGGGAGAGGGGAGCCGGGGCTGGGTCCCTCTGGCCCACAGCACGTAGGGCCAGGCAGCGCAGCCAAGCTGCATCCATCATTAACAAGCCAGGCTCCAGCCCTGCTAAGAGGGGAAGAGCAGCCCGGGATCAGGTTCCAGGCTGAGCTGATGTTCCCAGGTCAGGCTGGGGTCAGAGAGCGGCTCAGCCTCCGAGGTGTGAAGGACCCATGGCAGGACAGGATCTGAGTGCCCATCCCCGGCCCTCTGGCCTGCCCCGGTGACAGCCTGGGGACCACCCCCCATCCTGCACGCTGGCCCAGCTTGGTGCTTCTTCCCCCCTACACCCTCCCATGCTGTGTGCCCAGCCTGGTGCCCCCTCCCCGGCCAGCACCCCTCTGCCTTGGCATCTCCCCTCCCAACGCTGTGAGCCCAGCCTGGTGCCTCTTCCCCAGCCAGCACCCCTCTGCCTTGGCATCTCCCCCCCCAACACTGTGTGCCCAGCCTGGTGCCTCTCCCCGGCCAGCACTACTCTACCTTGGCATCTCCCCCCCCAACACTGTGTGCCCAGCCTGGTGCCTCTCCCCGGCTGGCACCCCTCAGCCTTGGCATCTCCCCACAATGCTGTGTGCCCAGCCTGGTGCCCCCTCCCCGGCCAGCGCCCCTCCGCCTTGGCATCTCCCCCCCCAACACTGTGTGCCCAGCCTGGTGCCCCCTCCCCGGCCAGCGCCCCTCCGCCTTGGCATCTCCCCCCCCAACACTGTGTGCCCAGCCTGGTGCCCCCTCCCCAGCCAGCACCCCTCCGCCTTGGCATCTCCCCCCCCAACACTGTGTGCCCAGCCTGGTGCCTCTCCCCGGCCAGCGCCCCTCCGCCTTGGCATCTCCCACAATGCTGTGTGCCCAGCCTGGTGCCCCCTCCCCGGCTGGCACCCCTCAGCCTTGGCATCTCCCCACAATGCTGTGTGCCCAGCCTGGTGCCCCCTCCCCGGCCAGCGCCCCTCCGCCTTGGCATCTCCCCCCCCAACACTGTGTGCCCAGCCTGGTGCCCCCTCCCCAGCCAGCACCCCTCCGCCTTGGCATCTCCCCCCCCAACACTGTGTGCCCAGCCTGGTGCCTCTCCCCGGCCAGCGCCCCTCCGCCTTGGCATCTCCCCCCCACAACGCTGGGTGCCCAGCCTGGTGCCCCCTCCCCGGCCAGCACCCCTCAGCCTTGGCATCTCCTCCCCAACGCTGTGTGCCCAGCCTGGTGCCCCTTCCGGGCCAGCACCCCTCAGCCTTGGCATCTCCCCCAACACCAAACCAGCCCCTGCTGCAGCTTCTCCCAGACCCAGCTCCATCTACACAGCCCCCCACACCCAGCAGCACCCCTGGGCCCTGGCAGTGCCACCGCTGGGGCGGGCAAGGCGGGACAGGCTGCGTGTGGGAGACTCACTCTGGCTCTCTGCAGAGAGGGGGGTCGCTGGCTGGGATTGGCCCTGTTCTGGCTGGGGGCTCTGACTGGGCAGATGGGGGATGAGCCAGGGACACGAGGCAGGGCCTGGCTGTCCGTGCCCTGGCAGCCCAGCTCAGTGGCTCTTTTCTTCTCTGCCCCGCCTGTGTGTGGCTGGCGCATTCCAGGCACAGCTGCCTGTGGCGAGCGAGCTGTGTCCCGCCGGGCAGGGCCAGGCTGCAGCGCGGGGGCAGCCGCTGAAGGGCTGTGCTATGCTGGGGGGGCTCCCTGCCTCCTGCTCTGCTCTGGCTGGCTCTCAGCGGCTGGTTTCTCTGCACCGAGCCCTGCAGCCACCTTGGGTTTCACTGCCTGGGAGACAGGCCGAGGCCGGGAGAGGAGCTGCTGGCTGGGCCCAGCCCGCTCCCTCCCTGGCTCGTGCTAGAGAGTGGTGCCCAGCACATGGCAGCCCATCCCCTATCACCTGTGGCTTCTCCCGGGCACGTGCAAGGCCCCCGCCGAGCGACCTGGGACCTTGCATCTCAGGGAGCGTTTGTCGGACCTGCCAGCACCCGTCACCCAGTGGGTGCCACTGCCCCCACCAGGCGGCCACAGGACAGGTAGGTGACATTCCTGCTGCCCTGCCTCAGTCCTGCCCGCAGCGGCCCCCTCGGGGACAGGCCAGACAGGAGCTGGTGTGATCCCTGCAGCAGGGGAAGTGGGGATGGCAAGCCAAGGACACGGGCCTGTGCGCTTCACTGCCTGCCCCACTCCTCTGGAGCCTGGCCTGGCCGAAAGCAACCCAGGGGCGTTGGCTCTGCCCTTGCCAGGGTGGGCGTGCAAACCCAGCCGACCAGCGCGGGCAAGCGGACCTCTGGCGGAGCAGCCGCCTGTTCCCCTCCCAGGCTCTGCTGTGTGCGGATCGGCAGGATCCCGGAACTCCCTTCGCCACGGGAAACAGCGAATGTGCGTTGTCACAGGGAGTCTTTAGTTTGTACATTGTGGGAGAAAACAAAACCATATACAACAGAGTCCCGGTTATCCATATTATCCGGGTCTCTGTATTAACTGAGCCAGGCTGACAGCCCGAGTCCAGGGCTGGCGGGGCGCCCGCTGTCAGCCCCGGGGGGAGCCCACTGTCAGCCGAAGGCCGAGCCCTGCCACCCAGGGATGGCCAAGGGAGGGGCTCTAGGCTGGTAACTCATTTGCTGCTTTCCCCCCCCCTCAAGCCCCACCCCCACTCTTGTCTTGTCCCAGCAACCCCCCTCCACCTGCCAGCCTCTGCAATGCTTCTCCCTCACCCTCCTGCCACCTCTGCGATGCCGCCAGGAGCCAGCTCCCAGCAGGGCCAGGCCAAGGGGCCGCAGGGCGCTGGGATCTAGTCAGGTACAGACACTGCCTGGGTGAGTCAGAGCCGGCAGGACGTGCCCAGCACCCCTGTAACTGCGTGACCTAGTGGCACCCCCCCACACACACATTGTACCTACTGTCTAGCTAGGCCCTTGTCTCCCTCTGGCCGGATGCCTGGGTCACTGAGCGGCGCAGGCAGGGACTAGATAAGTTCATGGAGGATAGGTCCATCAATGGCTATTAGCCAGGATGGGCAGGAATGGTGTCCCTAGCCTCTGTTTGCCAGGAGCTGGGAATGAGTGATGGGGATGGATCACTTGATAATTGACCTGTTCTGTTCATTCCCATTGGGGCACCGGGCATTGGCCACTGTCAGAGACAGGACACTAGGCTAGGTGGACCTTTGGTCTGACCCAGTCTGGCCATTCTTATGACACCCTACCTGTCAGCACCACTCAATGTGTGTGTGTGGGAGGGGGGGATCTGCAACAGGGCCTCTGGAGGGCACAGGAGATGGGATGGGCCCAGCAAGAAACACCCTGTGGTAAGCTGCCCCCTCAATACACCCCCTTGTGTCCAGATGTGGCATTGCAGCAGCTGTGCCTCAGTTTCCCCCACCCCATCCTTTGGCCTACTCCAGCCATAGGAATGTTCTGGCTTTCCACCCAGACCCCTTTCCAGAGCCCCACCCCTTCTGGGGCCACAGAGGCCTTCACTGAAGCCCTAAAGTAATGGATAAAAAACCAAACCTTCAGCCTGGCTGGGCTCAGCTGACCTCCTCCTCATCGCACATGTAACTCTGGTGCTCTAGGCTGGCCTTTTGTGCCTCTATCCCAGGGGTTCTCAAACTGGGGGTCGGGACCCCTCAGGGGGTCAGGATGTCATTACACGGGGGGTCACAAGCTGTCAACCACCACCCCAAACCCCGCTTGCCTCCAGCATTTACAATGGTATTAAATATATTAAAAAGTGTGTTTAATTTATTAGGGGGTCGCACTCAGAGGCTTGCAATGTGAAAGGGGTCTCCAGTAAAAAAGTTTGAGACCCACTGCTCTATCCGCCCCACAGTCCAGGGGTGGCCCTCTCCTCCTCTTACCCAGGGGCTCAGGGAGGCTCCACTCACCCCAGAGAAACCGGTCTGCTCTCCTCCCTTTTGCCTCCATAGCCATCCTTCAGGCTGCTTCTCAGAGAGCAGAAACTCCCGCAACGTGGCTCACCCAGCCCTGTTCTCCCGCAGCTCTGCTATATCATTAATTAGCCCTGGCCCACCCTCCCAGTCCTAGCAGGCAGCTTAATTGGGTCTCAGACCCAGATTAATCCCTTTATGGCATTTGTGGGATAAACACCCCATCACACTTCCCCAAAACAAACAAACCTGGCTAGTCTAGCCCCGACTTGCACAGCTCTGCCAGTGCCCCTCACTCCCAACCCGCAGCCCCTCTGCTATCCCAGCCCTGCCTCCCAGCTCAGCCAGTGCCCCGTCGTCCCCACCTGCAGCCCCTCTGCTATCCCAGCCCTGGGCTCTCTTCCCACCTCCCCCCAGCTCTGTGGCTGCACCTCAATCCTGACCTGCAGCCCTCCCTCCCATTATTCCAGTTCTGGTCTCCCCACGCACGCAGGCCCAGTCCCCCCCCTGCTATTTCAGGCCTGCCTCCCCACCTACACTAGCAGCTCTGTGACTGCGGCTCGCACCCTGCAATAAGTGGCCCTGTTACAGGAGCAGCAGGGAAGGTGCACTCGAGGCAGTTTTCTAGCCATGAATCACAGACACTGTGCTGAGGCTCCCAGAGAAGCTGCTTGTGCCTGGTCATTAAATAAGAGTCTCCACATCACTCCAAGAAGCAGGTTTTGTTCTACAGTGAGTGAGGAGCTGCAGGGAGGGAGCGGGAGAGGACACAGATTGATAGGGGCTGCTCTAAGCCACTCTCTGCAGTTCGCCAGCCAGGGCCAGGCCTGGACCACTCATGCCAAACGGGAAGGCGCTGAGCTCTCTCCCAGGGCAGGAGAAAGGCTCTGGCACTTCCTAGCCAAAAGCAGAGAGGCTGGAAGAGCCAGGGAGAGGGACCAAACCCTTGGGGGCTGGCAGGGTGTGAGGAACTGGGACTGTTCTTACTGTGGTCTTTGAATGCTGACAGGGGAGTGTGGCTAGGATGATCTGCGTTGGGGGATGGGAGACTGACCGAGGGAAAATACCTGAGCATGTAACATGAGAACCCAGGAAGGGGTTAGAGGCCAGGTGACACCTTTCCCAGGAAACTGAACAAAGGCTGTGGGAGGGGTTGCTGAAGGGAGAGTTTCAGGAGCTGGCTGGTGGAAGGTGTGACGAACTGGGACTGTTCTTACTGTGGTCTGTGAATGCTGACAGGGGAGTGTGGCTAGGATAGTCTGCATTGGGGGATGGGAGTCTGCCCGAAGGCGAATACCTGAGCGTGTAACACGAGAACCCAGGAAGGGGTTGGAGGCCAGGTGACACCTTGGCCCGGGAAACTGAACAAAGGCTGTGGGAGGGGTCGCTGAAGGCAGAGTGTTGGAAGCGGGCTGGAGAGATGGCTGGGAGGCAGAGATGGCTCTGACCCCCCCAAAGGGGGGGGGGCTGGGATGCCCTGGGACCCCAAGCTGGACCTAACTGAGGGGGGCCCTGTTGTCTGTGCCTGCAAGACCTGTCTTGGACTGTATTCCTGTCATCCAAATAAACCTTCTGCTTTACTGGCTGGCTGAGAGTCATGGTGAATCGCAGGAAGCCGGGGGTGCAGGGCCCTGAGTTCCCCAATACTCCGTGACAACTGGTGGCAGCGGTGGGATCTACTTCACCCCGTGGACAGCGCTTCCTGCAGTAAGTGACTGGGGAGCAGTAAAACGAAGGGGGATTGGCGGGGACCAGGCGTGCTGAAGAGTGAGAGAGAGACGGTTATTACCCCTGGGAATGTGTGACCAGCGAGAAGGACTTTTGCAGTAACAGGGTCCCCCGGGGGGATCGCAGCGAGTGGTCCCAGGGGCGGAGGAGTCTGCAGCTCGACCCTGGCAGAGAGGTGGTGACCTCGAGAAGGGCTGGCACACTAGGGGTCTCCCTGGGAACTGTGGGGAGCTGTGAACACACAGGCCGGTGAGTGGCCAGCAGGAAGATGTATGCCAAGCGGCTTAAGAGCGACCTGGTGGAGCTGTGCAAGCAGAGGGGGCTGCGCAGTGGGAGGCTCACCAAAGAACAGCTCATTGCCCGGCTGGAGGCGGAAGATCGCGCGAATGAACTGATCCCTGTGTCTCAGGGAAGCAGCCTGGCAAATGCAGCGCAGGCACCAGTGTCTGTCCCAGCTGGGAGTGGTCAGCCGGCTGCTGAGGGCTTCCCGAGACCCCTCCTTCCTATGCCTAGGGGAAGGGTGGGGAGGAGCCCAGCAAATACCGAGGGCGCCGTGACCCCCCCGGCCAGCAGGGGATCCTCCCGGCGAAGCTCGCCGGCCAGCAGAGGATCCTCCTGGCGACATTCGGCATCCGTGGAGCGGAATTGGCTGGAATGGGAGAAAGAGCTAAAACTGAGAGAGCTGGAGGATCGTGAACAACAGAGACAGCATGAAGAGAGACAGCGTCAGCATGAACTGGAACTGGCGAGACTGAGGGGCAGAGAACCCCCGGCTGCGGTGAGTGAGGGGGGACCCAGGACTGCACGGAGCTTTGATAAGTGCATCCTGGCCCCACGCAAGGAGGGGGAGGACATGGATGACTTCCTGGAGGCCTTTGAGACGGCCTGCGAGCTGCACCGGGTTGATCCCGCAGACAGACTCCGGGTCCTTACCCCCTTACTGGACCCCAAAGCCGTGGCATTGTACCGCCAACTGGAAGAGGCAGAGAAAGGGGACTACGAACTATTCAAAAAGGCCCTGCTACGTGAGTTTGGGCTGACTCCTGAGATGTACCGGGAAAGGTTCCGGAGTCAGGATAAAACCCCTGAGATCTCATATCTGCAACTAGCCGTCCGCATGGAAGGATACGCCAGCAAGTGGGCTGATGGGGCCCAGACGAAGGAGGACCTGGTCAAACTGCTGGTACTGGAGCAACTTTATGAGCGGTGCCCATCCGACCTGAGGCTGTGGTTGGTGGACAGAAAGCCAGAGAACCCGCGACATGCAGGCCGGCTGGCCGATGAGTTTGTAAAGAGCCGGTCAGGAGATAACAGGGAGGAGTCCCAAAGGAACAGTCCCACCACAACGCAGAGAGAGAGTCACCATGGGACCCCCCCATGGGAAAATACAGCAAAACCCCATCAAAGGGGAACATCCGGCGTCAGGACCATCCGACCCACTCAAGGGGACCCATGGGACATGGGCTGCTACCACTGTGGCCAAAAAGGCCACATACGGGCCCAGTGCCCCAGGCTCAGGGACAGACTGAGCAGACCGAACCCACAGAGGGTTGACTGGGTAGAGACCCAGCCGGGCGAGAGACAGCATTCCCAGGGAAGGGGGGCTGGCAGAGTACCACCTGCTAAGGAGGGAGGAGAGCTCCAGGCCAGCTCCTCTAGGGGGCTGGATGCTCCAGACTCAGGGTTTTTGGTTTATACGGTAGGCGCGGGGCTGTCCCTCCGGAGAGAGTACCTTGTTCCCCTGGAGGTGGATGGGAGGAAGGTCAATGGATACTGGGATACGGGCGCAGAGGTGACGCTGGCCCGGCCCGAGGTGGTGGCCCCAGAGCAGGTGGTGCCCAACACCTACCTGACCCTGACGGGGGTGGGCGGAACACCAGTCAAAGTGCCCGTGGCAAGGGTACACCTGAAGTGGGGGGCCAAGGAGGGCCCCAAGGATGTGGGGGTACACCCGTATTTGCCCACTGAGGTATTGATGGGGGGGGACCTGGAGAACTGGCCAAGCAACCCCCAAAGGGCACTGGTTGTGACCCGCAGTCAGAGCCGGCGAGGGGCACTGCGCCCTGGCCTTGGGGGGGGTGCCTTGCCTGAGGCGCAGGACCCTAACCTGGTGGGGAGGGAACGCCCAGGGACACGGCGCAGGGAGGCTGCAGCTTCAGACCCAGCGGGTGAGAAAGAGCAGGTGGCCATCCCTGTCCCAGCTGCTGAGTTCCAGGCCGAGTTGCAGAGAGATCCTTCCTTGCGGAAGATAAGGGACCTGGCCGACCTCAATGCGGTACAGACCATGGGACGAGGTGGCCGGAAAAGGTTCCTGTGGGAGAAGGGGTTCCTGTACCGAGAATGGGCTCCCCCAGGGAAAATGGAGTCAGGGGGGATCAGGAGGCAGCTGGTGGTACCCCAGAAGTATCACCGCCAGCTGCTGTGCCGGGCCCATGACATTCCCCTCTCAGGGCACCAGGGAACCTGGCGGACCCAGCAGAGGCTGCTACGGAGCTTTTACTGGCCTGGGGTCTTTGTTACTGTCCGACAGTACTGCGGATCCTGTGACCCCTGTCAGAGGGGAAGGAAGGCCCCGGACAAGGGGAAAACAGCTTTAGGACCCTTGCCCAGCATAAAGGATCCTTTCCGGAGGGTGGCCAAAGTTAAAAGGGCGGCTCTAAACCAAGAGAGCCCAAAGCACAGACCTCCAGACTGGAGCGCTGGGAGAAGACCACAGCCCAGTTGGAACCCCAGAGGTATGGGGGTGGGGAAAGGGCACAGGCCGCATAAACCTTCCCACATGCGAACTGCGAGTGCCATCAAGCACCCCGACCTAAGGGGGGGCGTGAAACTGGAGGGGCCTGCTGTAATTCTCACCAAGGAATGGGAGGGATGCGGGGGCATCCATGGGAACGGGGGTAGGTTCGAACTTCCCCGGGTCACTGGCTAAAGTGACCCTGCTCAGTTCGGTCTCGAAGGGGGGAGATGTGACGAACTGGGACTGTTCTTACTGTGGTCTGTGAATGCTGACAGGGGAGTGTGGCTAGGATAGTCTGCATTGGGGGATGGGAGTCTGCCCGAAGGCGAATACCTGAGCGTGTAACATGAGAACCCAGGAAGGGGTTGGAGGCCAGGCGACACCTTGGCTCGGGAAACTGAACAAAGGCTGTGGGAGGGGTCGCTGAAGGCAGAGTGTTGGAAGCGGGCTGGAGAGATGGCTGGGAGGCAGAGATGGCTCTGACCCCCCCAAAGGGGGCGGGGGCTGGGATGCCCTGGGACCCCAAGCTGGACCTAACTGAGGGGGGCCCTGTTGTCTGTGCCTGCAAGACCTGTCTTGGACTGTATTCCTGTCATCCAAATAAACCTTCTGCTTTACTGGCTGGCTGAGAGTCATGGTGAATCGCAGGAAGCCGGGGGTGCAGGGCCCTGAGTTCCCCAATACTCTGTGACAGAAGGGCTGGGAGGCTGATGGGGCTCTGACCTCCCAAGGGGGCTGGAGCGCCCTGGGACCCCAAGATGGACCTAACTGAGGGGGATCCTGTTGTCTGTGCCTGCAAGACCTGTCTTGGACTGTGTTCCTGTCGTCTAAATAAACCTTCTGCTTTACTGGCTGTCTGAGAGTCATGGCGAATCGCAGAAAGCCGGGGGTGCAGGGCCTTGTGTCCCCCCACACTCCATGACACAGGGCTGCTGGCCGGCCGTGGGAGTCCAGGCCCAGTCCCGGCCCTCAGGGGAGGGGATGGGTGAATGGTCTGGCTGGCGTGTGGGTAGGCAGATAAGCTAGTTAACCCATGCCATCCCCATGGCGATGGGGTGGATGTGCTGGCTGGGAGAGTTGCCCAGGCTCTTACGGGGTGCCCCTGTGAGTGGGAGCCAGGCCTGCTGGCACCCCTGCAGCCAGAGCTGCCAGCCCGAGGAGCTCTGTGCAGGATCTCTCTGTGTGCAGCTCCAAAGCCGGCACCACATGGTTTGGGCCAGGGCCTGTGGCTGGGGTCAGAGGCCTGGGGAGCTCTGGTCTGGGACTGGCAGTTTGGACAAGGGGCCCTAGCTCACATTCTGGTGAGGGGATCCAGCAGATGGTCGCTCACTTTGGGGATGATGTGGGAGCGGCTCTGGCGGTGCCCAGGGTCCTCAGCCCTCCTGAGTCTGGATCTGGCAGAGGCCATGCAGGGCTCCCCCTGGAGTCCATGCTCTCTCAGCAGCCAGCCGCCCCCTTGTCCCCAGGGAGCTGCTGGCCCATCTCTGGTCCCTGGCAGTTACAGAGGCAGCTCCTCCTTTTCTTCTGTGTCCTCCCCGCCCCGTGTGTAGGTGAGGTTCCCAGAGAGCCAGTGGGAGGGTTTGGGCTCTGGGGCCGTCCCACCGCTCGGTGTCTCTGATGCGCGGGAGCCAGGTGGTGCAGACCCCTGGCTGTCCCAGCCTGGCCAAGATGGGAGCCCAGCCGGGGGGAGCTGGGGAAAGCTGGCTAAGGCCAGGATCTCCGCCCTGTGCCCCAGGGCTGCGCCTGCCTCTGGCGTTGCTGGCTGAGGGCTCAGCCGTGGGGTGGGGAAGGGGTGGGGGCTCCCCACACTGGCCTAGCCCTTCGTCCCCGCCTGGCTGGGCGCTGGGACGAGCCGCTGCGCAGCACGACCAGCTCCCACCGTGTTCCTGCAGCCACGGGAGTGGCCAGGAGGGAGCCAGTCTGACAGACACAAGCAGCCTAGTGAATTTGAGCGCTCTGATTGGCTGCCTGCCCCACTCGCCCACCTCCCGAGCAGGGCCGGATCCAGCTTTTTTGCCGCCCCAAGCGGCGAAGATAAAGCCGCGATTGGCGGCACTTCGGCGGCTTCATTCTTCGGCAGGAATTTGGCGGCGGGTCCTTCCCTCCAAGAGGGACTGAGGGACCCGCCGCCGAATTGCCGCCGAAGAGCCGGACGTGCCGCCCCTTCCCCTTGGCCGCCCCAAGCGCCTGCTTCCTGCGCTGGTGCCTGGAGCCGGCCCTGCTCCTGAGGCTGACCAACCAATCAGAGCTGCTGCAGGCAGAGAGCCCTCTCTTGCCCTCCCCCGTCTCTCCCCATTCACACTGGGGGGAAGGAAAGATCCCAGCAGCTCAGGGCAGCCCCTCCCCCTGTGAGCACCGGGAACGATGGTGACTCTGCCCCCCATAGACCCAGCACAGGAAGGGCAGAGGGGACCCTGCTGCAGCTCCCAAGCCCCCTCCCCCGCCTGGGAACTGCTGGGGGGCTGCACTGGGGGAGATGGGGGCGCTGGACTGAGGGTCAGGGGATGGGCAGAACTGCTCCCGGGACAGGCTTGATTGGGAGGTGAAGGGAGAATTAATGGCTGGGCTGGGGAAGGGCAGGTGTTGGGGTGAGCGCTCCTACCGCAGGGTCCAGCGCCAGGAAATGTGGGCAGGGCAAGACTGAGCGTCTCACAGGCACGGGGCCAGGGATGGAAGCGGCATTCGACAAACAAGAGACAGGCCAGAAACACAGTATTCGCTTTGTCAAAAATCTCCCGAGTTCCGGGGCCAATCTCAGATTTCCGGGACATGACTCCTGCGCTCTGGGGCTGGCAGCCCTGAAGGCGGCAGCCAGAGGGTGACCAGGGTGCACCGTGCAGCCTCCCTGCTCCTTTTCGGCTGCTCTCCATCTCCCTGGGGGAAATCAGCTTCTGGGGACATTTGCAAGCCTGCAGCCCGCCCTGCCACCAAGGCATACTCAGTCTGTCCTCGGGACACAGCAAGCCTGTGTCCCAGGGGGGCAGGTGATGGATGCTGGACTCCACTGCGGGTGAGTTTCCTGCTCCAGTGGGGCTGGGAGATAGTGCATCCCGCCTGAGAACCAATCCACTTTGGTACCCAGACCAGCGAGGGGCAACCAGCGTGGCCAGGACCCGGGCTCCCCTCTCATTCCCTGCAGGCTCAGCTCATCCAGGCAGCGCCACACCAGCAGCTCTCCCCACAGATACCCTGGGGGCTGTAGGGCCCAGTGCCCCCCAGGGGGCTGTGAAGCCCGAGGAGGCTCTGATTATATGGAGTCCCCAGGGCATAGACAGCTTGTGCAGCCGAGCCCAGCCAGCCGACCGGAAGCCTGAGATCTGATCCCCTCGTGGGATGGAAAGGATCCTGGGAATGATACACCTGAAAACCAATGCCCGCCACACGCGCCCTGAGCACCTGGGCAGGGAGCAGTGCCATGATGGGGAGCCGGGGCCTGGGCATTGAGTCAGGCTGGGGGCACTGGTATCATGGCTGGGGGGGGAGCTGAGCCGGGAGGCTGTTACGACAGGGGGTGGGGGGCAGAGATCCCCACTCACTATTTCCTGCTGCCCCTGGACCCAGCTCTTCCCCCATCCCTCTCCCCACACAGGGCACAGAGAAATGGCCTTGGGAGCATGTGGGACCAGCCCTGACCCCCCGTAAGGCAGCGAGGGGTGGTGTGGCCCTCTAGGGCAGGCAGGGAAGGTTCTGGGCCAGGCTGCCCTACTCCCAGGCTTGGGGCAGACGCAAGCCCAAGCAGCAGTCCCAGGGCAGTAGGTTGAGGAGACCCCAGGCTGCTGCCCCTGGCGGGGCCATGGGGGAGGGCTCCCCTTTGAGCCAGGGGGCCTGGCCGATAGAAACCCCCTCCTTGTCTGGGGGAGCCCAGCTGGCTGGCTCCCTGAGGCAGGGAGCTGGGGTGAGCCCTGGTGAAGGTCACACACTCAGCGGCTGGTTGGGGCTCTGTTCTGGTGTTTTGCCCTGGGAAGAGGAGCCATCTCCCTCAGCCCAGGGAGGGGGCGTCCGGCTTATGGGCCTGCTGGGTGCTGAGCCTGCTGCACAGTTCATGGCACTCTGGGTCTCAGGGTTAAGCCAAATCTAAGGAGCATTTAGCTGCTGCTTGATAGTTAATACCTCTGTGGTTGATGCACCACCACGGCACGCTCAAGTCCCCTGCTCCAGGCAGGCAGGCACAGCCGGCTCACTCCAGTGCCTCCAGGTGGGAGAGGGATCTGCACATACTGGACCCCAGCCTGCCCCCTTCCCAGGGATCGGTGGGGCTCCCGACTCAAACAGCATCCACAAAACACCCAGCTCCATCCAGAACGCTAGCCTGGTCGTCTCTGGGTACAAGGCATTCTGGGCTGGCTGCAGGAGTCACTGAGTGAGGGTGTGACGGAGGCCCCGGGTCAGGGATGGCACCAGCAAAGGAAGCAGGTGCCTGGGGCGGCCAATAGAAAGGGGCGGCACATCCATCTGTTATTGGGGCGGCACGTCCAGGTCTGTGGCAGCGGGTCCTTCAATCACTGCGCTTCACCCGTCAGCGGCACTTCGGCGGCCGCTCAATCGTTATTTTTTTTTTTAATTTTTCCTCTTTGCCGCTTGGGGCGGCAAAAAAGCTGGAGCCGGCCCTGCCCGGGGCGATGCTCTGGAACTGCTCCCTACGAAGCCAGTCAGGACTCTGGTGAAGTCTCCTCGCTCTGAGCAGACTGTCTTCAGGGCAAGCAGCTCACATGGCTTCACCTTCCTGGGTCTGACCTTGGAGCATTCAGCATCCTCTGCCCCTCCGTGCGCTTCCCACAGCGAGTCCGCCCTGGTGGGGTCCTGGGGAAGCCACAGGGTCCTGCACCCCCACTTCACAGTCAGACGTGACTCTCAGCCAGCCAGTAAAACAGAGGTTTATTAGATGACAGGAACATGGTCTAAAACAGAGCTTGTAGGTACAGAAAACAGGACCCCTTGGCCGGGTCCATTTTGGGGTCCCACGAGCCAGACACCCTCGTCTGCACTTCTCTCCTCGTCCCCAGCCAGCCCCAAACTGAAACTCTCCAGCCCCTCCTCCTCTGGGCTTTGTCCCTTTCCCAGGCCAGGAGGTCACCTGATCTCTTTGTTCTCCAACACCTTTAGCTATCACCTTGCAGGGGGGAAGGGCCCCAGCCATCAGTTGCCAGGAAATAGAGTGTCAGCTATTCTCTGTCCAGCCAGCATCACATCTGCCCTCTAGGGCTCTGCAACCATCACACCCCCTTCTCCCACCACCTAGAGACTTAAGAACTGCATAAGGGAAACTGAGGCACCCACACAGTATTCAGAGGAAACATTAAGAACAGTCCCACTTCGTCACAGAGGCTCCCTGGCCTGCGCATTGCAGCCGCTCAGAACGCTCCCCTCTGGCCGTAACATCGGAGTCTGTAACTGGGGCCCCGCAGGTCCAAGCTGCCCCGATCCCTGCTGCTGCCCAATGGGAGTTCACGCAACCCCAGCTCAGCTCAATGAGCGCATCTGCAGGGCAAGCAGAAATCGGAGCAGCTCAGAGGCTGGGCCCACAGAGACTGGGCTCACGCTGCACCATTCAGAACAGCTGTGTAGACACCTGGGCTCGTGCTGGGGCTCTGGTTCTGCAACTCATCCCCTCCGCCCACCCCCCAACCCTCGGCTTCAGAGCCGAGCTGCAGCCCAAGCCTGTCTACACAGCTAGTAGCAGCATCGCACGAGCCCCAGGACCCTGGCCATAGCCCTGAGACTCGCTGCCACAGGGTTCTGCTTGCCGTGTGGACGCACCCAACCTGCCTCCTCTGCAGCTTCCACGCCTCTGGACACAGGAGCCCCGTGTTCCCATACAGGGGCCGAGCAGCTGAGACCAGTACAGAGAGGTCTGGCTGCCCCTCACCCTTCCCCCAGCCCCCTCGGGTGGAGGAGCTGTTCTGCTCACAGCGCAGCATGGACTGACATCCGTGGCCTGAACCTAGCGACCCACTAGGTCGGAGCGCTGTACAGTCTAGTGTGCATATGCCACTCCCGTGTGTGTGCCTGGGCGTACACATGCCACTCCCATGTGCGCACACCTGTGTGCGTGTGTCAGTGCATGTGCAGGCATGTGGGGATGAGCCCAGCAGCCGCCTGCACGACCTGCTGAGACACACGCGGGTCCCTCTCCAGGGCCTGGTTCTGCTACCCAGCCCCCTTTGTGGCCTCTCACTGAGAGGTGCAGAGCCGAGCTCCTGTGTAGAAGCAGCTTCTCTGAGCTCCATCCACGTGAACTGAGCTGTGAGCAGGGGAGGGTCCTTTCTGTGCCAGAACTCCAGGCTTCCCTGCCTGTGCGTCCCATGAGCAGCTGCCAATGCCAGATTTGGAGCCCCCATTTCCCGACCCCTAGGAGCTGGGGGTCGGGGTGCTGTGGAAGGGGCTCAGGGCCCCATGGCTGGAGCCTCAGATGGACCCGAGAGGAGCAGGGGGATTTTCAGCCCGTGCCAATGCTCTCACCTGGAGATGATTGCGAGGCCCGTGAAGGCCCAAAGCTCCCCATGCACAGGGCTGATCCATCTGCTTCTCCTTCAGCTAAACCCACATGCTAGCCCCCAGCAGCAGAGGCCCTGAGTGAGCAGATTTCTAGCTTGGGGAGTGACTGTCACGGAGTGTGGGGGGAAGTCAAGGCCCTGCACCTCTCTTCCTGGGATTTACCATGACTCTCAGCCAGCCAGTAAAAGGGAAGGTTTATTGGACAATAGGAACGCAGTCTAAAACGGAGCTTGTAGGTACAACCAGGTCCCCTCAGTCAAGTCTTTCTGGGGGTGCAGGGAGCTTAGACCCCAGCCTTGGGGTTCCCTGCGTTCCACCACCCAGCACAAAACTGAAACCAAAACCCCTCCAGCAGGCTCTCTCCCCCTCCTCCCAGCTCCATCTCTTGCCTTTGTCCAGTTACCCAGGCAAAGGTGTCACCTGGCCCCACCCCCTTCCTGGGTCAGGTACGTCCCTTACCTAAAGTCATCCCCTGCTCTCCCATCCCCCATGCAGACATTCCCAGGTCAAGCCGCCCCGCTCCCTACTGGGCCACAGTGGCACACACAAACCAGACAGTCTCTCCGCAAAATAATTAATGGACACAAATCTGACATAAGGAATCAGAACATTCAAAAACCAGTGGGAGAACACTTTAACCTGGGTCTGGTCACTCAGTGACAGACCTCCAGGTGGCAATTTTGCAACAGAAAAGCTTCAAAAACAGACTCCAACGAGAAACTGGTGAGCTGGAATTGATATGCAAACTAGATACAATCAACTTAGGCTTGAATAGGGACTGGGAATGGCTGAGCCATTACAGACATTGAATCTATCCCCCCATGTAAGTATTCTCACACTTCTTATCAAACTGTCTACTGGGCTAACTTGATTATCACTTCAAAAGTTTTTTTCTCTTATTTAATTGGCCTCTCAGAGTTGGTAAGACAACTCCCACCTGTTCATGCTCTCTGTATGTGTGTGTATCTATATCTATATCTCTCCTCACTATGTTTCATTCTATGCATCCGATGAAGTGGGCTGTAGTCCACGAAAGCTTATGCTCAAATAAATTTGTTAGTCTCTAAGGTGCCACAAGTACTCCTCGTTCTTTTTAGTGACACACACGTGAGCTGGGGTACGCAACACTGTATTGGTACCACGGTCTGCAGGGCTCCCGCATCCTGGGGCAGCACTGGGAGCCGGGATCCTGGGGGCAGGGCCGGGGGGCCGGGCATCACGGGGGCAGCCCTCTAGCAAATTTGAGCACTCTATTGGCTGTCTGCTCACTTGCCCTCCTGGGGCAGAACCACCAGAGTGCTATGAGCGGAGCTCTCTCCCTCCCCCCCTCAGCAACCCCTCAGCTCTCTCTCCCCCCCCCCACAGTTCTCACAGGAGGGGAGGGGCAAGCAAAGGGAACGAGCAGCTCAGGGCCACTCCTGCCCCCTCCCCCATGAGCAGCAGGGATGGGATGGTGTGAGGAACTGGGACTGTTCTTACTGTGGTCTGTGAATGCTGACAGGGGAGTGTGGCTAGGATGGTCTGCATGGGGGGATGGGAGACTGGCCATGAGGGAGAATACCTGAGTATACCTCCAAGGAGTTGCGCTGCTCGTTCTTCAGCAGGGGGTCTCCATCTCAAAGCCCCCATCGGTCTAGCAAGGCCAGGGCAGCAGCTCAGTTTGGGCATTAGACAGGTGCAGCAGGGCAGGCTGGCAGCGCCTACACCCCCACCCTCTGGCTTCTCAGCACTTGTGTCCCGACTTTAATGCTGATTTTACAGATTTTTTTTAACTGACTTTCAGAATTTTTAAAAGGAAACTGCTCCCTGATTAATCCCAGAGCGAGCTGTAATCACATTGCAATAAGGCACAGCTCCTGCTTATCTGAATGTGTAATCACCGCAATGAATAATACTCAGTACTTAGCATTTAGCTAATTAGCTCTGTCTGGGGGGGGCTGGGCTTTTCACAGACAGGCCCCCTCACCCTCTCCTGGGGAGCCCACCTGGGAGTCACAGCTCTGAGAAGGTAGGGGACAGAACCCAGCATCTGGTAGTTATTAATGGTTAATAAGAATTGCTTGTATTTTGGAGGCCCCAGCCGTGGTGCTGGACTCCGTAGAGACACCTGGTGAGACAATCCCTGCCCCAGGAGCTCCTGGTCTACTTAGACAAAGCAGGATGATTATCCCCATATGATACATGGGAAACTGAGGCACAGAGCTGCAGGGATTTTCCCAATGTCACGCGGGGAGTCTGTGACAAAGCCAGGAACTGAATCCAGCTCTTCTGGGTCCTAGTCCAGCCCCTGAACCTCTGATTCCTCCTCCCCCTATAGCCAGCGCTAATGGGCAGCCTGCACACAAGATCTAGCTGTGTTCAGGACAGCTGCTGTGGGCACCCCCCACTGCCACTCTGGGCAGCATCCTGAAAGAATCATAGAACTGGAAGGGCCCTCAAGAGATCACCTAGTCCAGTCCCCTGTACTCCTGGTAGGACTGAATATTATCTAGCCCATCCCTGACAGGTGTTTGTCCAACCTGCTCTTAAAAACCTCCAATGATGGAGAGCCCACAACCTCCTTGGGCAATTTATTCCAGTGCTTAACTACCCTCACAGGAAATTTTTCCTAATGTCCAACCTAAACCTCCCTTGCTGCAATTTAAGCCCATTGCTTCTTGTCCAAGTCTCAGAGGTTAAGGAGAACAATTTATCTCCCTCCTCCTTGTAACAACCTTTTATTTATAATGTTTTCTAGCTCTTTAATCATTTTTGTTGCTCTTCTCTGGACTTTCTCCAATTGGTCCACATCTTTCCTGAAATGTGGCACCCAGAACTGGACTCAATACTCCACCTGAGGCCTAATCAGCGCGGAATAGAGTGGAAGAATTACTTCTCGTGTCTTGCTTACAACACTCCTGCTAATACAGTCCAGAATGATGTTCGCTTTTTTTTGTAACAATGTCACACTGTTGACTCATATTTAGTCTGTGGTCCACTATCACCCCCAGATTCCTTACCTCTCGGCCAGCCAAGCTGCCCCCACGCCCACAGGCTGAATCTGAGCTGCGGAGGATGCCTAGTCAGGTTTGTCTGGTTAATTAACGCTTCAGGGGGCTCATGCCGCCCGCCTGTGCAGAGGTTAATTACTCAGGGAAACGAGGCAGGACTTGTCCTTTTTGAGTGACCATGACAGTTCCCTGCGCTCGTAGCCCTTCCCCAGGGCTCCATCGCCCATGCTCCAGGGAACATGCAATGACCCGCTGATAGCTTGGCCTCACCCCTCAGCACATGGGGGCTGTTCACCCTTTGGTTCTCCCAGAATTAATAGCTGGGTCACAAGAATTATCTTCATCTCGTGCTGGGGCTGTCACAGCTCACAGACTACACTTTCACGCAGTGCCTGGGGCAATTCTGTGGGCTCAGGCTGGGGTAACTGCAGGAAATCAGAGCATAAGAACGGCCATACTGGGTCAGCCCGACGGTCCATCTAGCCCAGTATCGTGTCTTCTGACAGCGGCCAATGCCAGGTGCCCCAGAGGGAATGAACAGACAAGTTATCACCAAGTGATCCAGCCCCTGTCGCCCATTCCCAGCTTCTGGCAAACAGAGGCTAGGGACACCATCCCTGTAAATGTAACGGCCTATGGTGTGCAGGAGAGCAGACTGGGTGGTTTGATGGTCCCGTCTGGCCTTAGACTCTGTGACACGATGAAATCATTAGGTGCTCAGATACGTGAGTGCTAGAGCTGTCTAAGTATCTCGCTAACTAGCTAGTGTCAGCACCTTGGCTCCCTGCCCAGGGATCTTATTTAACCAGGCCGGCTGATTTCAGACAAGGCAGCTGGCGGGGCTTTGTTGACTAGTTCACTTTAGTAACTCAGCCAAATGCATTAACATGAAAACACCCAATCCAGTGAGGTAAAGAGAAGCAACCACTCCACCTTCCCTGTCCCGTTCATTATTCCATATCCTGCTGTCCTAGCTCCTCTTACTCCTCTCCACTCTAAACTACTGTAGTCTTTCCAGGCCCCTAATCATTGGCATTGCCCATCTCTGAACCCCTTGTGATGCTGGCAGACCAGGTGCCAGCTCAGGCCAAGGTCCCCCTGGCTCAACTGAACACTGACAGGCCGGCTCACCAGGGTGTGAGTCTTGTTAAAACAGGTATAAGAATTACAAGGGTGTGTTTAGTGTTTAGACTCTCTGGAATGTTGATGAGTGGCTGCCTGCGTTACTCTCACTTAGAACGTAGGGTACGGATGTTACAAGGTGAAGTTTGCATCATAAGGCTCGGTAACTGCGGATCACCGGACAGAAGAGAGATATTCACTAGGCTACAGCTACGCTAGAAGCGCTACGACAGCGCAGCTGCTGCAGTTCTGGTGGAGACACTCTAAGCCGACAGGAGAGAGCTTTTGTAATTACTCCGCCTCCTGGGAGAGGCAGGAGCTGTGTTGGCGCTTAGGGCGGTGTAACTACATCACTCGGGGTGGATTATTCACACCCCTGAGCGACATAAGTTCTAGTGTAGACAAGGTCCTAGTGTAAAGTGCTGATCCCCAACAGAAGGTGTGACCTCCTGGCCAACAAGGAAGGCCCATTGACCCCAGACAGACTAGAGTGCAACATTAAAGAGGACAAAAGACTTTGTTGTTTACTCTCCCTGCAACCACCAGCTGAGTCTTGCAAGTGAATTCCTTCCCTCAGCTGAGTTTGCAGCTCAACGCAGAAGGGGGGAAGGAAATACAAACCCCAAACCAGGGGGGACTGTATCTCATTGTTGCTTGGACTCTGTGGGGCAAGGACTATTAGACATAAGCAAAAGATCCTTGTTTACCACAGAAGCTTCTATTACCTTTTGAAACCTAAGATTGGAACTCATTTGTGCGTGTCTATGTTCACCTGCTTCAGCCTTGTAAATAACTGTCTTGTTACCTTGTCCTATATGATAAATCTGTAGACAGTTTATTGTAGGATTGGCCACATGCATTGTCTCTGTTGTGAGAGCTAAAGCACAATTGATCTGGGGTGAGTGATTGGTCCAGTGGGACTGGGAGGAACTAGAGTATTACCGTTGGTATTAGGGACAATCTGTCACAAAGGTACACTCACCTAGGTGGCGAGGTAGACCAGAGTGCCCAAGCGGACTGTCGGTGACTCCATGTTACGGCTGTTATAGTGCCTGAGCAGTTTACATTGGATAATTGGTTGGTGAGATCGAAGTGTAGAACTCACAGATAATTTGGGGTTTGTGCATGAGGTTGGTAGTCGTGCTCTTTGAGGGACACCCCCTCTTTCTGCAGTGTCCAAGCTGAGCTGGGGTGACCGGTACTGCACACCATGCCCAGGGGAAGGCGTCCTGTGAGTTATATGCTGCTGTGATCATATTCCATGTCCCGTTCCTTATGCACCCTAACAGCCCCTTTGCGTTTGTGGCCGTGGCTGTTTCACCGGGCTGCCCACAGTGACACGCAGGCCCCTGTGCTCTGCGGTTACAGTTACGTTAGAACCCAGCAAGGCATGAGCTGGTCTAGTTAGTCCTTCCCCCGTGCAGCGCCCAGCACTGAATTCCATCCGCCTTCGTGCTGCCCATGCCCCAGCCGGCTCCGGTCCCTCTGACGGGCCTCACTGTCTTCTCTGGAACTGACTGTGTCGGCTGCAAGACTTGCCCCCTTGCTGCACAGCCCTCTTTCCAGAACCTGCCCCAGTCCTGGTACAGCTCCCTGGGCCCCGCTGCTCACCTTCTGCCGGGGTGAAAGGTGACTATTCCTGCTCTCTGTCCCGTCGTAGCCGGCTGCAGGCCCATGGAGCACTTTCCCTCTTGCCTCAGGACCGACTGACTGTTCTTAACCGCGCTAAGGAGGGACCTCATCAAAGACCTCTGGTGAGGCCAGATAAATGACGTCACCCCATCCCCCAGAGGGGTTCAGGGCTCTAGAGAGGTGAGAGGCAGGTTCCCTCTGCAGACGCAGTGTGGTCAGACCCTGTCTCATCTACTCCCCGACCCTGAGGGGATGATCTCTGGTGCTATTAGCAGTTCAGCCTGTTTCCTCTCTGCCCCTGCAGGTGAGAGCTCTGCAAGGGGGTGTCACTCTCAGCTGCAGGACACCAGCCCCACCGGGGAACCTACGAGATCTGAGTCTTCCCAGCCCAGCCCCACTGGGCAGGAGCAGCAACATGAGGCCCCCGGGGCAGGTAGGTGAATCGCTGGGCCAGCTCTTCTGGGGAGGTGGGGCTGCATGGCTGCTCCAGGTACCCAGGTCAGTGTTACTGGGCTACCTGCTGAAGGGATTAATGGGAATGTCTGTGCACTTTGGGCCTGACTATGCAAATCAGAGGGGTAGAGCCTCTGAGCAAACCCAGTGTGTGCGGAGTGGACTGGACCTGAGCCGGTTCGGTGCTGCAGCATCCCAGACTGGGCCCTCCAACACAACGCCTGCTCCAGTCCTTGTGAGATGCCCTGCGCGAGCTCTGTGCACACCCTTCCCCCTCCCTCACACTGGGTAGAAACTCCCCAAGGGCAGGCCCTGGGCTGGCTCGGCCGGTGGGCCCTCGGGGGAGGGGAAGTGGGGGCTCCGATGGCCCTGAGGGGGAAGATGTGATGGTGCTGCCCGTGGGAGCCAGCTGAGGTCACTAAATTAGGGTGAACTGCAAACAAAACAGGGCAGACAAACCCCAAACGCTGGTGGTTATTCCAATACTTAGATTTACCAACCAGCACAAAACAGCTTCTATAGGACCTCACTGGTTACTCAGAAGTCCAAACAACACAGCTCCCTTAAAGTGCCCAGCCTCAGGCCTCCGTCCAGACACACACGTCAAGTGTATGATGATAATTACTGAAAATCTTATCTCATCATATAAAAGAAAAGGTTCTTCCAATCCCAAAGGATCAGCCACATACCCAGGTCCAATGATAACTTAGATCTTACCCAAAACACACTATAGTCAATTCTTATTAACTAAGCTAAAATTTATTAGAAAAGAAAAGAGGGAGAGAGTTGGTTAAAAGATCAATATACAGACAGACTTGAATTCAATTCTTGAGGTTCAGATACATAGCAGAGATGAGCTTGTAGTTGCCAAAAGTCCTTTTAGAAATAGTCCATAGGTTATAGTCCAATGTCCATATTCAGGGCGGCTCCAGTCAGTGACTGGGGATCTCAATCCTTGTGGCTTAATGACAGGTTTCCGAGTAGCAGCCGTGTTAGTCTGTATCCGCAAAAAGAACAGGAGTACTTGTGGCACCTTAGAGACTAACAAATTTATTTGAGCATAAGCTTTTGTGGGCTACATCCGAAGAAGTGGGTTGTAGCCCACGAAAGCTTATGCTCAAATAAATTTGTTAGTCTCTAAGGTGCCACAAGTACTCCTGTTCTTCTTGTGGCTTAAGGTTTCCCCCTCTTGAAACCCAAAGCAGATCTGAGATGAAGAAGGATCGTGTCCCAAGGTTTTTATACATTTCCAGCAGCCTTTTGGCCCGAGAAAGCAATAGGCTTAACTCTCCTTCTCCCAAACATCCTGGCAATTATCACAGGATAATTTATCCATTATACAGTTCAGATACAGGTTACCACAACCTTCAAAAAGACATATAGACAATAATACTATTTCCCTCAAGTATTATCATAAATGTTAATATTCCCTTTTTGATCTTTGAATTAAAGCTATAGCAATAGAGAAGACTTGTTTGCTTACATCACAAGACCTGAGCAAACACCTCCCCTTCTACCTCTAACAATGCAGACTTGCATTTCAAAGCTCTATGCATTTACAGATCTTCCTAACCAGTCTCTACAGTTCAGCCATGTCAGGTCAGTCTGGGAGGTAATTAACTTTTTCTGGCCCTGTCACCTCTCAATGAGTTATTATATTACACTCATAACGTCACAGAAAGGAAGTGGGGGCTCCGATGGCCCCGGGGGGAAGGGAAGTGGGGGCGCCGATGGCCCTGGAGGGGAAGGGAAGTGGGGGCGCCGATGGCCTGGGGGGAGGCGAAGTGGGGGTGCCGATGGCCCTGGGGGGAAGGGAAGTGGGGGCACCGATGGCCCTGAGGGGGAGGGGAAGTGGGGGCGCCGATGGCCCTGGGGGGAAGGGAAGTGAGGGCACCGATGGCCCTGAGGGGGGGGGGAAGTGGGGGCGCCGATGGCCCTGGGGGGAAGGGAAGTGGGGGCACCGATGGCCCTGGAGGGGAAGGGAAGTGGGGGCACCGATGGCCCTGGAGGGGAAGGGAAGTGGGGGTACCGATGGCCCTGGGGGGAGGGGAAGTGGGGGCTGCAATGGTCTGGGGGGAGGGGAAGTGGGGGTGCCGATGGCCCTGGGGGGAAGGGAAGTGGGGGCGCCGATGGCCCTGGGGGGGACGGGAAGTGGGGGCTCCGATGGCCCTGGGGGGGAAGGGAAGTGGGGGTGCCGATGGCCCTAGGGGGAGGGGAATTGGGGGCTCCGATGGCCCTGGGGGGGATGGGAAGTGGGGGCTGGGATGGCCCTGCGGGGAGGGGAAGTGTTCAGATTCTCTAGTGCAGCCAGCGGGAGAGTCTGGATTCACCTCACTAAGGCCAAGGGGAGCTGAGGACAGCATGTGGCGGATACCCCAGGGAGGGGGAGCCCCTTCTACACACAGTCCGCCCCTGAGGTGACTCACCCACTGGCTCTGCCCCTGCCGGGCTGCCTGCCCTCCCACTGGGCCTGCCCATGGGGAACTCAATGACTGCGTCTCTGGGCTTCACAGCAGCCCAGCCAGCAGAAACAGCAGCGGGGAGGCACTGACTCCACCCCTGCCAACGCCCCTGCCAGTCGGTGTGCACGCGCCCTGATACACCGCAAGGACCCACACCCTTGCACACACACCCTGGGCACACAGCTGTACAGGTTGTGTCCCTCCCCCAGACGTACACACGCCCCGTGCACACACAGCTGGACAGGCTGCCCCTCCCAGATGTGCGTGCACACCCTGGGCACACAGCTGGATAGGCTGCCCTCCCCAGATGTGCGCGCGCACACACACACTTTGCTCATACATGCATTCACCTCGCTGCACACTTTCCTGCCACCCCCAGCATCCTCCCCCGCCTCCCCCACGTGGCGTGCGTCACCAGCTGAGCCTCGCGCATCTCGCCTGAGCAGCCGTGAGCCGGGATTGTCAGAAAACAAATGGAAATAGCACAGAAAACCTTGAGTTTTGCAGATTTTAGTGTGACCATGTGATGCTGTTGCCAGGACGACAAGTCATGTGCCCCCCAGCCGTGACTTACACCTGTTGCAGCCCATGAGTCAGGCCCTGGGGCCTCCCAGGGAACCGGGCTCTGGGCGTGTTCTGGTTCCCCCTCGCTGCATGGCCCCGTGGGCCCTGGGAAGCCACGATTCGCCCAGCCCTGCTAGGAGAGCCCCAGTCTTGTCCCACACAGCCCCCACGTCAGACAGGGGCACTCTGCGGCTCTGCCGCCCTCGGCCTGTCCCAAGGGCTGTCGTGGCCAGCACCAGGATGTCCGGCTGTACCGGCACCGGGGCTGTTGGGCCAGTACCACCAGGGCCCTCACTGCAACTCTTGGTAGCCTCCCTGTAGGCCGCTGCCTGGAGAAAGCCCCGCTCACCTGAAATAACCAGGGCTCTGTTGCTGCCCAGGGCCCAGCCTTGGCCACTGACCCAGAGAAATCGCCCAGCGGCGGACTCGGTGGGGACCAGAATCCAGCCCTGAGCCAGTGGGCCCGCTCCCCCGGGCCTGTTCAGGGGCACGACAGCCTATGTCTGACCCAGCCTGGCCTGAGGGAGCGGGACAATGAAGCAGAGGGGCCCAAAGGGGCTGCTGGCCTGGGCTGAGGTGTGTGAGCAGCCCTGGCTCTGCTCTGGCCCTGGAGCCCCCTCAGTGCTTCAGGCCCCTCCACAGAGAACCTACAGCCTGGGACAGGGGCCCCTCTCCCTCTCCCACATCTACCTGTGGGCAGGACTCGCGTGACGTGCCAGCTAGGCCGTCCGGAGAACCGGGGGTGTGTGGATGTTTTCGCAGGGGCGGCCAGGGCTCTGGGTCGCAATGACGGGGGGGCCTGGCCTTCGCCACAGACCATGGGTGGAGCCTCCTTTGTGGGTGTCTCAGAGACGGTTGCTTGCTGTTTGTAGCCTCCTGAGCCATGCCCAATGGCAGCAGCTGGGCACTCGCCGGTATAGGCTGGGACGGGCCACCTGCCTTGTGGAGGGTTGGCCCCAGTGGTGGCCTAGGATTGCTTCATGCTGGGCATGAGATGCTGGATCAGGCCTAGCTGCTCTCGGAGAAGCTGGCTTTGCGGAGATGCCCTTCCCAGTGGCCTGGGACGCTTGCCTGCTGTTAGTGCTCTGCTCCATGCAGATGCCTTTGATTCAGTAACTCACAGCCCTGGGAAGGCACCATCTGCAGCCGCACTGTAGGGAGCTTCCCTGCCGAGCCTGTGCCTGCCACGTCTGCTCTGCCGCATGACCGGTGATGCATCCTAGGAGCTGGGGATGGCCTGGCCCAGTGCAGCCACCCGTTCTGCAGCCATGCCCCTGTGCCAGGCACCAGCCGGTGCCCTGGGGACTCCGCTCACCCCCTGCCTTGCTTGCCCTCCCCCGGAACTGCATCTCCCCCTCCAGAACTCTGACCAGAAATGGGATCCAGCTTCCTCTGGGCCCCGCAGCTTTGTCCTGTGGTTGAGAGCACCATGCTCCTGGGCTCCAGTTGCGGCTGCCCAGGGTATGTTCCATAACCGGGCCCCAGTCCATTCGTGACTTTAGAGTGCAGTGCCAGCTCTGTGGACTCTGCTTAGCTCCATGCACAGCCCCCACTGCCCCATAGAGCCATAGATGTCAAAGCCAGGAGGGACCATTAGGCTCATCTAGTCTGGCCCCCTGCAAGACGCAGGACAGAGAATCTCAGCCAGTGACTTCTGCATCCCGCTTATCTCTTCTGGCTGAGCCAGAGACTCAGAAACAGCCAGTCTTGATTTAAAGCCCTCAGAGGGAGAACAGGGGGCATGAACCCCAAAGAATAAGCAATTGAATCAGCTGATTGTGTAAAAGATTATTAAATGTGTATCGGGTAAGGTCTTTTGTGAAAACCAGTGACCCTTTAAAGTATCTGGCCAAACAAAGGGAGAAACAGGTTTTCTCCCACACAGGAAAGACGGTTATGACTCACTGCCTATAGTTCAGCCAGTTCTGAACTATAGTTCTGACCCCCCTGCAGCATTGTAATAGGAGAGGCGTGACCTTGGGAGCCCCTCAGTACCAACTGGCAGAGGGACCCCCATACTGTAACTCATAGCAGGCCTGACGCACACATTGTCCCAACACACTGTTGTCATAATATGGAGCTCAAAGGTGTCAGGTAAGGCATCCGATGTAAACTGGTGACATGCTGGTCCCCAAAATCACTGTGTGTTGTATGTATGGATTGTGTACAAAGAGCTATGTATGTGTGCTAGAAATATGTTCTTAAAATGTGTTTAGGAAACAGAGCATGAACCTAGCCTGCCCTAGACAAAGGAATGTGTGTTCACCCGTCTGACCAGCTTGGTTACAGGTGGAGGATGATGGAAGTACATCTACATGTAAGGTAAACAAAGCCATCAAGATAAATGAGCGGGGAAGAAGTCCAGTTAACAATCACGCTAGGGGACAGAATCTGCACCCCAGGAAGCCTTCCTGGCTCTTGAGGCAGAGACAATGGACTTTGAGTAATACAGGGAGCAAAACTACCTTTTAGTTACCCATCACAGAGGAGATGTAGGGTACAGCACCCTGTGAGCTTGTGAAAGTTGGATCCCCTAGTCTGCAGGACCAAGGATGCTGGAAACTGGATGTAAGTAAGAAAACTGCTTAGGCAAAGATTATAACGTGCTAACATTATGTTTTAGTCTCTAGGAAGTGTGTTTCATTTTATATCTAGCTCTTGTGTTCTTACTTAGTATCACTTAGATCTCTGTTCGTGGTTAATAAGCTCATTCTTGTTTGATTACAAAACCAGCTCAGTGACAACTCTGGGGAACTGGGGTTCATTGCTTGTTACCAGCCAGGGAAGGTTTAGACGGGCAGAGTCCTGAAGAGTTGGCTGGCAAGGCAGACAGGCTGGTGCGTCAGGGAGCTGACACAGCTTAGCAGCAGCAAAACTCTCACTTGCTGAGTTTGAGGGGGTAAAACAGGAGCTCACAATTCCGGGTACGTCACAGACTCCAAGTGATGGAGAACCCGCCATGTCCCCAGCTCAGCTGTTCCAATGGTCAGTTGTTAAAATGTGTCTTGAGGCCAGTTTGAATTAGAGCAATAGGCTCTTGGCCTGCTGTTGTCTACTAGGGTGAAGACCGCCCCCACTATCAGCAATCTCCTCCGATGTATGTACCAGAGGGACCGTGATCAAATCACCTCCTGACCTTCTGAAACCTCAGGGTCAGTCCACCGAAGGGTGAATCATAGAATCATAGAATATCAGGGTTGGAAGGGACCTCAGGAGGCCATCTAGTCCAACCCCCTGCTCAAAGCAGGACCAATCCCCAACTAAATCATCCCAGCCAGGGCTTTGTCAAGCCTGACCTTAAAAATCTCTAAGGAAGGAGATTCCACCACCTCCCTAGGGAACCCATTCCAGTGCTTCACCACCCTGCTAGTGAAAAAGATTTTTCTAATATCCAACCTAGACCTCCCCCACTGCAACTTGAGACCATTACTCCTCGTTCTGTCATCTGCCACCACTGAGAACAGTCTAGATCCATCCTCTTTGGAACCCCCTTTCAGGTAGTTGAAAGCAGCTATCAAATCCCCCCTCATTCTTCTCTTCTGCAAACTAAACAATCCCAGTTCCCTCAGTCTCTCCTCGTAACTCATGTGCTCCAGCCCCCTAATCATTTTTGTTGCTCTCCGCTGGACTCTTTCCAATTTTTTCACATCCTTCTTGTAGTGTGGGGCCCAAAACTGGACACAGTACTCCAGATGTGGCCTCACCAATGCCGAATAGAGGGGAATGATCACGTCCCTCGATCTGCTGGCAATGCTCCTACTTATACAGCCCAAAATGCCGTTAGCCTTCTTGGCAACAAGGGCACACTGTTGACTCATATCCAGCTTCTTGTCCACCGTAACCCCTAGGTCCTTTTCTGCAGAACTGCTGCCTAGCCATTCGGTCCCTAGTCTGTAACAGTGCATGGGATTCTTCCGTCCTAAGTGCAGGACTCTGCACTTGTCCTTGTTGAACCTCATCAGGTTTCTTTTGGCCCAATCCTCTAATTTGTCTAGGTCCCTCTGTATCCTATCCCTACCCTCCAGCGTATCTACCACTCCTCCCAGTTTAGTGTCATCTGCAAACTTGCTGAGGGTGCAATCCACACCATCCTCCAGATCATCAATGAACGTATTGAACAAAACCGGCCCCAGGACCGATCCTTGGGGCACTCCGCTTGAAACCGGCTGCCAACTAGACATGGAGCCATTGACCACTACCCGTTGAGCCTGACGATCTAGCCAGCTTTCTATCCACCTTACAGTCCATTTATCCAGCCCATACTTCTTTAACTTGCTGGCAAGAATACTGTGGGTGATACCGGCAGAGCACTTCTCCCTTGCCCATGGCTAGCGGGAGGTAACAGTGGCCTTTCTACAGTGTACTCTGGAGCCTGATTGGGAAGGGGCATACGTAGTGGGTACCCTTGCTTGGGGGCAGCAGGTGAGAGGGAGCAGGGAACTGGTGGGGTTGTTTGCAGTAGATGATGGCCAAGTGACCAGATATCTCTGGGAGGTGGGTGGCCTCTCAGGCTGTCTGGGCCCTGGGTCCAATATCTCCTCCCTTAGGCTGGTGGGAGGGGCCTTTAGATGTGGGCAGGTTCCCCAGATCCTCAATAGATGCCCCTCGGACAGAGCTGTGGTGAGTCACCACTCAGGCATGCAGCAACAACTCAGCTGCATTGAACTACCCGTCCCACAGAGCCTGCAGGACGCAACCTCCATGCATCCAGCAGCAGCCTATCCCTGAGCCGAGCCAGGGTCAGGCGACCCCCAGGCTCAGGTATTCCCCCAACCCTGCCAGAGCTGCAGATCAGTCTGTGCAACACCATTACCCAGCCAGGTCCCCTCCTCCTGCCTCCGTGTATCAGACTCCAGCGACTCCGAGCTGGTTCCTGCTCCTTCCCCTGCCTGGCCCAAGCCCTGTTCCAGTCCTGGCCTCTCCCTACTCTGACCCACTCCAGCCTTGCCTCCACCACCTCGGACTCTGACCCCTGGGGTTGCCAGGGTTTTACCTGGACTGTCCGGGGTTTGGCTTCTGTGTCTGGGTGCCATTTAGGGTTGCCAGGTGCCCGGAAAGTCCAGTCGAGAGGGGGACCTAGCAGCGTCCGGTCAGATGTACTGACCGCACATCAAAAGCCTGATTACTGCGGGATGGGGGGAGGCACCAGGGCATTAGCCTGCACCAGCCGGGGCCTCCTCCTGCTTGTCAGGCTGCAGCAGCTCTCGTCCCAGCCCTGGAGCAGAGGAGCCCAGCTGGCGGGGTTGGGGGAGGGAGCTGGAGATGATTCAGTGAATGACATGCGGGAGGGGGAAGAGAAGCGAGCGATGGGGCGGGGCCTTGGGGGAAGAGGCAGAGAAGGGGGTGTGGCCTCCTCGGGGGATCCGGTTACCAGCAATCAGAAAGGTGACAACCCTACTGACCACCCGGCTTTGACCCCTTTTCTGTACCAGGACTCCGTCTATGGCACTGATTCTGGCATGTCTGATCTCGGTTCTGACCTCGGCCTGGCCTCAGCTCTTGGTTCCAGCACTACCCTCGGCCCAGTCCCGACCCTATAGCCGGCGTCAATCTCCGCTCCAACCGCTAGGCCTGGCTTCCGGGCAGCAGTGCCTGACACTAAGGGCTGAAGGCTTCTCACCCAGGTGTATCACGCTGCTGTAATGCAACAAGAAGCGACGAAGGCAGGAATGACCGACACCAGGTCTTCATCCACCAGGGTGGGACGGAGTCTCCTAGCCAGCCAGAGATGGCGGGAAGTGTTCCTGGCGGCGGCTGCCATGTGAGGTCTCAACGTCGGCGGGGAGTCCCGGTGCATCGTAAACCACAGCCTGGAATGACTAGTGGTGGGTGTGAACTCGCATCCAAAGGAGACAACACCGTGGCTGCAAACTCCTCCGAGTGCTTTCCTCTGTCTTCAGTGTCACCTCTGTCTCGCTCACAGCCACTTCAGCCAGCAGTTCTGCCCCCGGAGCTGATCTCAGCTTGTGGCAGTGCTGAAGGACAGGTAAAGCTGCGTGTCACGTGCCTGTTGCCGGCACTTGCGCCCACGTCACGTGAGCAGTTCACACAGTGGCTGCGTGTAGACGCGGAAAGGCACTGGGCAGAGACTGGCCCCTTGTGGGACTCCAGAGGTGAAGGGCCTGGTGGTAGAGGTGCAGCGCTCCATCACGACCAAGGACTCAAACCATGTTAGTGCATTACCCTGGACCCTGCACCTCCCTTAGGTGGGACAGTGGCATTTCACGGTCCGCGGGGCTGAGTGCTGCAGAGCGCTCCAGGAGGGGGAGCATCCTCCCAGGTAGGGACCATCAACTTGTGAAGGTAAATGCCTGGTTGCGCAGGTGGTGTTGGAGAGAGGGGTTTGGATTCTTCGACCATGGGATGTTGTTCCAGGAAGAAGGATTGCTAGGAAGAGATGGGATCCACCTAACCAAGAGAGGGAAGAGCATCTTCACAGGCAGGCTTGCTAACCTAGTGAAGAGGATTTAAACTAGGTTCGCTGGGGGATGGAGACCTAAGCCCAGAGGTAAGTGGGGAAGTGGGATCCCAGAAGAAAATACAAGGAGGAGGATGCAACAGGGGAGGCCTCCTGATTCATACTGAGAAAGCAGGGCAATCGGCTAGTTATCTTAGGTGCCTGTACACGAACGCAAGAAACCTGGGAAACAAGCAAGAAGAATTGGAAGTCCTGGCACAATCAAGGAACTATGTTGTGATTGGGATAACAGAGACTTGGTGGAGCACTGTCATGGACAGGTACAAACTGTTCAGGAAGGACAGGCAGGGGAGAAAAGATCGAGGAGTTGCACTGTATGTAAAAGAGCAGTATGATTGCTCGGAGCTCCAGTATGAAACTGGAGAAAAGCCTGTTGAGAGTCTTTGGGTTAAGTTTAGAGGCAAGAGCAACAAGGGTGATGTTGTGTTGGGAGTCTGCTATAGACCACCAGACCAGGAGGATAAGGTAGACGAGGCTCTCTTTGGACAACTAATAGAAGTTTCCAGATCACAGGCCCTGGTTCTCATGGGGGACTTCAATCACGCTGACATCTGCTGGGAGAGCAATACAGCGGTGCACAGACAATCCAGGAAGTTTTTGGAGAGTGCTGGGGACAACTTCCTGGTGCAAGTGCTGGATGAACCAACTAGGGGCCGTGCTCCTCTTGACCTGCTGCTCACAAACAGGGAAGAATTAGTAGGGGAAGCAAAAGTGGATGGGAACCTGGGAGGCAGTGACCATGAGATGGTCGAGTTCAGGATCCTGACACAAGGAAGAAAGGAGAGCAGCAGAATACAGACCCTGGACTTCAGAAAAGCAGACTTGGACTCCCTCAGGGAACTGATGGGCAGGATCCCCTGGGAGGCTAATATGGGGGAGAAAGGAGTCCAGGAGAGCTGGCTGTATTTTAAAGAAGCCTTACTGAGGGCGCAGGAACAAAACATCCCGATGTGCAGAAAGAATAGCAAATATGGCAGGCGACCAGCTTGGATTAACAGAGAAATCTTCGGTGAGCTTAAACACAAAAAGGAAGCTTACAAGAAGTGGAAACTTGGGCAGATGACTAGGGAGGATTATAAAAATATTGCTCGAGCATGCAGGGGTGTAATCAGGAAGGCCAAATCACACTTGGAGTTGCAGCTAGCAAGGGATATGAAGGGTAACAAGAAGGGTTTCTACAGGTATGTGAGCAACAAGAAGGTCAGGGAAAGTCTGGGACCCTTACTGAATGGGGGAAGCAACCTAGTGACAGATGATGTGGAAAAAGGTGAAGTACTCAATGCTTTTTTTGCCTTGGTCTTCACAGACAAGGTCAGCTCCCAGACTGCTGCACTGGGTAACACAGTATGGGGAGGAGGTGAGCAGCCCTCAGTGGTGAAAGAACAGGTTAAGGACTATTTAGAAAAGCTGGACATGCACAAGTCCATGGGTCCAGATCTAATGCATCCGAGGGTGCTGAGGGAATTGGCTGAGGTGATTGCAGAGCCATAGGCCATTATCTTTGAAAACTTGTGGCGTTCGGGGGAGGTCCCGCACGAGTGGAAAAAGGCAAATATAGTGCCCATTTTTAAAAAAGGGAAGGAGAATCCAGGGAACTACAGACCGGTCAGCCTCACCTCAGTCCCTGGAAAAATCATGGAGCAGGTCCTCAAGGAATCCATTTTGAAGCACTTGGAGGAGAGGAAGATGATCAGGAAGAGTCAACATGGATTCACCAAGGGCAAGTCATGCCTGACCAACCTGATTGCCTTCTATGAGGAGATAACTGGCTCTGTGGATATGGGGAAAACGCTGGACGTTATATATCTTGAGTTTAGCAAAACTTTGATACGGTCTCCCACAGTATTCTTGCCAGCAAGTTAAAGAAGTATGGGCTGGATGAATGGACTATAAGGTGGACAGAAAGCTGGCCAGATCGTCGGGCTCAATGGGTAGTGATCAATGGCTCCATGTCTAGTTGGCAGCCGGTTTCAAGCGGAGTGCCCCAAGGGTCGGTCCTGGGGCCGGTTTGTTCAATATCTTCATTACTGATCTGGAGGATGGTGTGGACTGCACCCTCAGCAAGTTTGCGGCTGACACTAAACTAGGAGGTGTGGTAGATACACTGGAGGGTAGGGATCGGATACAGCGGGACCTAGACAAATTAGAGGATTGGGCCAAAAGAAATCTGATGAGGTTCAACAAGGACAAGTGCAGAGTCCTGCACTTAGGACGGAAGAATCCCATGCACTGCTACAGGCTGGGGACCGACTGGCTGAGCAGCAGGTCTGCAGAAAAGTACCAGGGGATTACAGCGGACGAGCAGCTGGATATGAGTCAGCAGTGTGCCCTTGTTGCCAAGAAGGCTAACAGCATATTGGACTGTATTAGTAGGAGCATTGCCAGCAGATGGAAGGAAGTGATTATTCCCCTCTATTCGGCACTGGTGAGGCCACATCTGCAGTATTGCGTTCAGTTTTGGGCCTCCCGCTACAGAAAAGATGTGGACAAATTGGAGAGAGTCCAGCGGAGGGCAACAGAAATTATTAGGGGACTGGGACACATGACACATGACTTATGAGGAGAGGCTGAGGGAACTGGGGTTATTTAGTCTGCAGAAGAGAAAAATGAGGGGGGATTTGATAGCAGCCTTCAACTACCTGAAGCGGGGTTCCAAAGAGGATGGCGCTCGGCTGTTCTCAGTGGTGGCAGATGAGAGAACAAGGAGTAATGGTCTCAAGTTGCAGTGGGGGAGGTCTAGGTTGGATATTAGGAAACACTATTTCACTAGGAGGGTGGTGAAGCACTGGAATGCGTTACCTAGGGAGGTGGTAGAATCTCCATCCTTAGAGGTTTTTAAAGCCCGGCTTGACAAAGCCCTGGCTGGGATGATTTAGTTGGGGTTGGTCCTGCTTTGAGCTGGGGATTGGACTAGATGACGTCCTGAGGTCTCTTCCAACCCTGATCTTCTATGATTCTATGATCCATCAGAGCTGCTAAAGCTGGTTCAGGTCCCTTTCCTGGTTGTGCCATGTCTAGGCTTTGTGGAACTGGAGCTCCATGAGGGATGTGCAGTCACTCGGCCAGACTTCCCTTGGCCGTACACGCCAGCCGCCCGGCTTCATGGTGCTGCCCACTGACATGTGGCAGCAGCTCCAGCCTGGCACTCTCCCAACCAGGGCGGCCGGCTCTGTCCCTGCTCCATTCGTGTGTGGATCTCACCCACAAGCTGGGGTGCAAAGGGTGCGTGGGAGCAGCACATGTCCCAAGGGAGCACTCGGCTGCCTCATCCCTTAAAAGGGCAGTGACTCAGGGCACTGTTGCCCCCTGGGTGCTGGAGACGGGCAGGGGCGGGGTCTGGAGAGATGGGAGATGGCTCCCCGCAACTCGGGGAGCATCCTCCCCACAGGGGATTATACCTCAGTGCTGCTGCCAGGCCTGGCGCAGAGGTCCCCAAATTGGGACGTGCCCCCTGAGGGGGTGCGGAGGAACATTTGGGGGGCGTTGCTGGGGCCCAGGCCAGCCCCCACAGGGGTCAGGGAGGAAGCACCACCCAGCTCTGCTCACGGCCCGCCCCCCACCCCCGCCCCCAGCTGTGGCCTCAGCCTCTTTCCCCCTGTCTGCGTCCCCTGCTCCCCGCTCCGGCCTTGGGGGGGATGGACAGGGGCAAGGGGGGGCCTGAGGTAAAACGTGTGGGGTAAGGCCTAGCGGGAGTCTTTGAGGGCTGGAGGCCACACGCGGGGCGGCTGAGTGGAGCCGCGAAGCTCCGCACTGGGAGCTCAAATGCTGCTGGGGCTGCAGGCTCCCAGACTGTGGAACTGGGGCTCCCGCGGGCCCCACCCATCCCCCAATCCCTGGTTTCCATGTGCCTCTCTGAGCACCAGATTGGGGCTCCCAGACGGGCCCTCCCCCGCCTGGCTCCATGCTCCCCTTCTGTTCCGGGAGACACCACTTCCTGCTGCCTCCCACTTGCTGTGCTTGGCTCCTGTTACGTATTCTCTGACCTTCAATTCAAGTAATACAGCCAGACATGCCAGGGAGCTCAGCGCCTCATGCTGTCCCCATGCCACCCCTCCCCTACGTAACACCCCCAGTGAAATCCCCCATGCAGCACCCCCCAATTCCTGGCTGCAATCCCCAGCCGACCCCTCCCCAGAACTGAGAGCCCAAGGCTTTGGTAAGAGAGAGGCACTGCAGAACTGCTCCTCCAGACATTTGCACACTCGCTGTAGTGCAGACACACATGTATGTTACACGTATGGGCACACTTGCATGCACACTTGCTGTGACGGAGCAGGGAGCGGGGCGGATTTGACCTGGGAATGTAGCCTGGGAGTTACATTGAGCTACCTGAACTGTAACCTGAGCCAGGAGGGGGGGTGGGAGAAGTGACACCTTCTGCCCGGGAGACGGAACAGAGCAGGGGGAGGGGGGAGAGAGCTGCTGGAGGGTTTTGGGACGTCTTCAGTTTTGGGCTGGGAGGTGCAACGCAGGGAACCCCAAGCTGGGGTCTAAGCTCCCTGCACTCCCCAAGAGGGCCTGATTGAGGAGTCCTGGTTGTATCTACGAGCTCTGCTGCAGACTGTGTTCCTATTATCCAATAAACCTTCCGCTTTACTGGCTGGCTGAGAGTCACGGTGAATCTCAGGAAGAGGGGTGCAGGGCCCTGGCTCCCCCACACTCTGTGACACTTGCACCTCCACAGATTCATATCTATGCACACACTTACGCACATCTCTGCATGCTGGACACAGTCGTCCAGGGTACATTCAGGTAAAGCTCAGATTGACACAGGGGCTGACAGGAGCCTGGCATCAAACACCCCTGGGCTTTCACTGGCACTGGAACACTGGGCTCCCTTGGGCCACAAACACTTGTGCTTCTAGGGAGTCACATGCATACGCAGAGCCTCCCAAAAGTCTGCAGGTGCATGCGCAGGCTAATATAGTGTAACCCTTCTGCCCATCTAAGTTGGCAGCAACAAGGGCCGGGTTCTGTATCTAGGGGTTCCGTTTCAATAACGCAATGCAAAATCGGCTCGAGCCCCCACCCAGTGACCTGGGACAATTACATACCACCCCCTGGGCACCTCTAAGAGGCAATACTTCCCCTCTCGCAAGCACAGAGTCTGAGTGTAACAGAAAATGTTTAATAACATGAGGTAAACAACATCAGCATTAAATGGAAAAAACACCACAACTAGAGTTTTTAGACCAAACCATGAGCAAAGACCCACCCCAGCTAATTGGGCCGTGTCCTCTCCCGTTGGTTCTTGAAACCAGCGACCCAAGAATCACCAAAGTCCCAAAAGTCCGACAACCCCCCAAAGTCTCTGTCCATGATCAGTGCAGCCCCAGAGTTCAAGGGGGGGGGTGAGCAGGGTGTTAAGGGGCACCTTACGTGATCCGAGGCCAACCGGCTGCTTCTCCGTGGGGTTCCACTGCAGCCTTCACCACGAACTGCTCCACTCCACCCGCAGTCCCACGAACTGCTCTGGCAGCTGCTCCGCTCCGCTCACCGACCTGTGAGCAGCACCGCTCCGCTCCGGCCGTCCCTTGGGCCGCTCCCACAAGGCTCTGCTCTGCTCTGCTAGCTGCTCCTCCAGCCGCTCCGCTCACCGACCTGTGAGCCGCTCCGCTCCGCTCACTCGCCGCTAAGCTAAGTTAGCTTAGCTATAGCTTCAGGCTCCCCCACTAGTTAACACAGCCTCAGTGATCTCAGCTCTTAAATAGCTTTAGCTCTTTTGTGATTTTAGCTCTTTTGTGATTTCAGCTAGTAGTAGGGGAGCCCCAGTGCTGGTGCACTATTGGCCCAAACGAACTCAGCTCAGCAGTCTGTAACTAGACTCCTAAGGGAATCAAAGTTAGCTCTGACATTCAACAGTGGAGAGAGGAGGTAGTGCAATTGGTGTTTCAACCCCCTTGGGGAGGGGGCCATACCATCAGGTACAAATACCTGTCCCCATCCTCTCTCAATTCACTGGGTTTTGTAACCCATGCCCCTTGACAAGCAAATGCTACTTAGGTAATGGTGAATGACTCACTCTTTCTGTCATACAACAGTTCCACTGGCCTTGATTCACAGAATCAGGGTAACAAAACTTTATTCTTCCTGCCCCAATAACAGAGAAACTGGGGATCCCACACCAGCCAAAGTAACCACTTTGAGTTGCTGTGGTTTCATGCCAGGCGAGTGGGTGTGCCTATGCAAACAAGATCAGCCCCTGGAGTTCTTTTCCACCCTCGCCATAATTCACCACCAGATGTCAGGGTAGAGCTCATCCTGACTCTGCTTACAATAGTAACACCCACCCACTTGCACACGCTTGTGTCACAGTTGCACACAGTGGCATAAGCCAATCCACGTACCCAGTGCGGCTCTCCTGCGCTGTGGGTCTCCTCTCTCTGCTCGCTCCGGGTCTATTTCCCATTTGGCTGCAGCCCATCTTCCCCATCACTGCTCATGACAATAACGCCTTTGGCTCCCCGACCCAGAGTTCTAAACTCTGTTCCTGCCCACCCCAGAGCACGGCCCTCGCTCACTCCCGCTGACTCTAACCTGCCCTGTCTGGGCCAGGGGCCTGGTGGTGTCTCCATCACCAACATGCAGCCGCCAGTCTGTGCTCCAGCCCCTGAGCTCCAGCTCCCTGCACGTTCCCCAGCTGGGCACTAGCCTGCAGCTAACAAGGAGCCCAGAGGCCGAGAGGCCAGGTGTGCACCGAGAGGGACAGTGCGTGAGGCCTCTGCATGCTGCTCAAAGTCACGTTGGCTTCCTTGGCAGCTGTGAGCCCAGGCAAACTCCTGCCCACTCTGCTGCCCCTCAGTCCCTCTCCATGAGGCTGCTCCTGGGCTTCTGGCCCCTCCAAGGTTCTGGGCTCCGGATGGTTCCCCCCAGACAGCAGGGCTGCCCTTTTCCAGATGAGTCTCTTTGTTCCATTCCCCTCACCCTGACGGGTCCCATTGTTTGGTTTCTCTGGGTCACCCCCAGCTTCGTGGCATCTGGAAAAGTCATTCTCCCTTTCCAGTCTTGTCTGTCACAGAACCAGCTCTCCTTCACTAAGGCCTTGGCTACACTTGGCAATTCTCTCTCGCAGCGCTGTAAGTACTCCACCTCTCCGAGGGGAGTAGCTCGCGGCGCTGTAAGTGCTCCACCTCTCCGAGGGGAACAGCTCGCAGCGCTGTATGTACTCCACCTCTCCGAGGGGAGTATCTCGCGGCGCTGTAAGTGCTCCACCTCTCCGAGGGGAGTAGCTCGCGGCGCTGTACGTACTCCACCTCTCCGAGGGGAATAGCTCGCGGCGCTGTACAATACTCCACCTCTCCGAGGGGAATAGCTCGCGGCGCTGTACGTACTCCACCTCTCCGAGGGGAGTAGCTCGCGGCGCTGTAAGTGCTCCACCTCTCCGAGGGGAGTAGCTCGCGGCGCTGTAAGTGCTCCACCTCTCCGAGGGGAGTAGCTCGCGGCGCTGTAAGTGCTCCACCTCTCCGAGGGGAGTAGCTCGCGGCGCTGCAAGTGCTCCACCTCTCCGAGGGGAGTAGCTCGCGGCGCTGCATGTGCTCCACCTCTCCGAGGGGAGTAGCTCGCGGCGCTGTAAGTGCTCCACCTCTCCGAGGGGAGTAGCTCGCGGCGCTGTAAGTGCTCCACCTCTCCGAGGGGAACAGCTCGCGGCGCTGTATGTACTCCACCTCTCCGAGGGGAACAGCTCGCGGCGCTGTATGTACTCCACCTCTCCGAGGGGAACAGCTCGCGGCGCTGTATGTACTCCACCTCTCCGAGGGGAACAGCTCGCGGCGCTGTAAGTGCTCCACCTCTCCGAGGGGAGTAGCTCGCGGCGCTGTAAGTGCTCCACCTCTCCGAGGGGAGTAGCTCGCGGCGCTGTATGTACTCCACCTCTCCGAGGGGAGTAGCTCGCGGCGCTGTAAGTTCTCCACCTCTCCGAGGGGAGTAGCTCTCGGCGCTGTATGTACTCCACCTCTCCGAGGGGAGTAGCTCGCGGCGCTGTATGTACTCCACCTCTCCGAGGGGAACAGCTCGCGGCACTGTATGGACTCCACCTCTCCGGGGGGAATAGCTCGCGGCGCTGTAAGCGCTCCACCTCTCCGAGGGGAGTAGCTCGCAGCGCTGTAAGCGCTCCACCTCTCCGAGGGGAGTAGCTCGCAGCGCTGTAAGCTCTCCACCTCTCCGAGGGGAATAGCTCGCGGCGCTGTAAGCGCTCCACCTCTCCGAGGGGAGTAGCTCGCGGCGCTGTAAGTGCTCCACCTCTCCGAGGGGAGTAGCTCGCGGCGCTGTATGTACTCCACCTCTCCGAGGGGAGTAGCTCGCGGCGCTGTAAGTGCTCCACCTCTCCGAGGGGAATAGCTCGCGGCGCTGTAAGTGCTCCACCTCTCCGAGGGGAGTAGCTCGCGGCGCTGTAAGTGCTCCACCTCTCCGAGGGGAATAGCTCGCGGCGCTGTAAGTGCTCCACCTCTCCGAGGGGAGTAGCTCGCGGCGCTGTAAGTGCTCCACCTCTCCGAGGGGAGTAGCTCGCGGCGCTGTATGTACTCCACCTCTCCGAGGGGAGTAGCTCGCGGCGCTGTAAGTGCTCCACCTCTCCGAGGGGAGTAGCTCGCGGCGCTGTATGTACTCCACCTCTCTGAGGGGAATAGCTCGCGGCGCTGTATGTGCTCCACCTCTCCGAGGGGAGTAGCTCGCGGCGCTGTAAGTGCTCCACCTCTCCGAGGGGAGTAGCTCGCGGCGCTGTAAGTTCTCCACCTCTCCGAGGGGAGTAGCTCGCGGCGCTGTAAGTTCTCCACCTCTCCGAGGGGAATAGCTCGCGGCGCTGTAAGTGCTCCACCTCTCCGAGGGGAGTAGCTCGCGGCGCTGTAAGCTCTCCACCTCTCCGAGGGGAGTAGCTCGCGGCGCTGTATGTGCTCCACCTCTCCGAGGGGAGTAGCTCGCAGCGCTGTAAGTGCTCCACCTCTCCGAGGGGAGTAGCTCGCGGCGCTGTATGTACTCCACCTCTCCGAGGGGAGTAGCTCGCGGCGCTGTAAGCTCTCCACCTCTCCGAGGGGAGTAGCTCGCAGCGCTGTAAGTGCTCCACCTCTCCGAGGGGAATAGCTCGCAGCGCTGCGAGCGAGCGTGCAGCGCTGCAGGCGTTGATTACACTGGTGCTTTACAGTGCTGCACTCGCTGCGGTCGGGGGGGGCGTTTTCACACCCCTGAGCACAGCAAGTTGCAGCGCTGTACAGCGCCAGTGTAGCCAAGGCCTAAGGCCGGTTCCTCAGCGGGATCCAGACTCCCACTGATTTCAATGGCCATAAGGGCTAGTTACGTCTACCCAGCAATTAACCGCCCGCGGCTGGGCCAGGCCAGCTGACTTGGGCTTGCAGGGCTTGGGGTGCAAGTGTCCGTCTCTCCTTATTCCTCAGCTGGAACGAACAGGAATTTCTACGACAGGGTGCAAAACTGCCATGTAGACGTTTGGCCTTGATCTGGAGCTGGGGCTCTGGGACCCTCCCCATAGAGGTGGGAAATCCACACCCTGAGCTGACCTCGTGCCCGGTTGATGACAGAATTCCTCCGTCACCTGAGCTACCGCCTCTCGACTATGCTGATGGGAGTACCCCTCTGCAGCTGTGCCGTCTAAACCTGTCCAGTGTAGACAAGCCCTTAACGTCCCAGCTCCTGACGTCCTAGGATTGGGGGGAAAGTCTCAGATTTTGTTTAAGAAAAACAAAGCTGGGAAACATGGCCCCTAATGTCAAAGCTCAGAAGGCAAAGAAACCCTAAAACATATTGTTTAACAAAATCTCCTGGTTTTTAAGTGACTCTCAAGATTCGGAGGGCCTGGTGCACAGTTCCCGAGTGCGCGGGGCTCGTGGTACTGCATGAGCAAGGAAACAAACGTCTCCTGGTCACTGCAGCTGCTCTGGGAGCGCGGGAACTGGCCTATGTGTCCTGGGTGGAGATGGATGAGGATTCTTGGGCACTGCAGCTGTCTTAGCACTGGGGAGCAAACAGGGCCCTCCCAAGACTACAGCAGAAAGGGACATGGGGGGATCAGGCCTAATCAGAGCCCACAGGGACCTTGTGCTGGGCCAGAACAGCCTGGTGCTGGCTGGTCCACTAGCACTGGGAGAAGCCATTGTAGGAGCGAGTGACTCATGCTGAGGCTATCGTCAGCCAGGGAGAGGCTTGTGCTGGCCGGGCCCAGCCTTGGGGGGAGGTCTGGGCCGACATCTCAGGGTGGGCACTGGGCCGGCGCCTCGGGGTTGGGTCTGGGCCGGCACCTCAGGGTGAGGTCTGGGCCGGCTTCTCGGGGAGGTCTGGGCCGGCATCTCAGGGTGGGCACTGGGCCGGCGCCTCGGGGTGGGGACTGGGCCGGCATCTTGGGGTGAGATCTGGGCCGGCTTCTTGGGGAGGTCTGGGCCGGCATCTCAGGGTGGGCACTGGGCCGGCGCCTCGGGGTGAGGTCTAGGCCGGCGTCTCGGGAATGTCTGGGCCGGCGCCTCGGGATGGGGACTGGGCCGCCGTCTCAGGGTTAGGTCTGGGCCAGCACCTCAGGGTGGGGACTGGGCTGGCGCCTTGGGGTGGGGACTGGCCGGCGCCTTGCGGGGAGGTCTGGGCTGGCGTCTCGGGGTGGGGACTGGGCCGGCGCCTCGGGGTTGGGTCTGGGCCGGCGCCTCAGGGTGAGGTCTGGGCCGGTGCCTCGGGGTGGGGACTGGGCCGGCGCCTCGGGGTGGGGACTGGGCCAACGTCTCGGGGTGAGGTCTAGGCCGGCGTCTCGGGAATGTCTGGGCCAGCACCTCAGGGTGGGGACTGGGCCGGCGCCTTGGGGTGGGGACTGGCCGGCGCCTTGCGGGGAGGTCTGGGCTGGCGTCTCGGGGTGGGGACTGGGCCGGCGCCTCGGGATGGGGACTGGGCCGGCGCCTCGGGGTGGGGACTGGGCCAGCGTCTCGGGATGGGGACTGGGCCGGCGCCTTGCAGGGAGGTCTGGGCCAGTGCCTCAGGGTGGGAACTGGGCCGGTGTCTCAGGATGGGGACCAGGCCGGTGCCTTGGGGTGGGGACTGGGCCTGTGACTTGTGGGGAGGTCTGGGCCGACGCCTCGGGGTGGGGTCTGGGGGTTTGGGCTGTCGGGGACACGCCCGGCACAGGTGGGTGTACAACCAGCGGGGTTAGCGTCCCTGCACTGATGACTCACGTGGCACCAACCCTCAACGGGCAGCGTGTCTGGGTTCCTTTTGGTGGGACACAGACACGAGTCGCAGCCTCCAGCCCCACCTCTTTGCACCGTGCTCCTCTCACAGGCGGTAGGCCAGGCGGGCAGGGCTGGCCGTGAGATGGGAGGCCACTGAGGGACTCCAGGGTGGAGTGCTGGGGATTGAGTAGGGGGTGTGGTCCCTGTGGGTCGCTGCTAGCCCCACTGATGTGAGCGGGCCCTGCAGGACACAGTGCTGCTAGGGGGGTTGCCTTAAGGACTCCCTGAGTAGCTATGACTATTAACGATCGTTCCATCCTGCCTGGACCCACACGTTCCATCCTGCCCCACACCCTCAGGCCAGCCCCACGTCTGCCCAGCTCCACACGCTCTGTCCTGCCCCCTCCTGGCTTGGCCCCACAAGCTCGGTCCTTTCCCTGCCCAGCCCCACAGATTTCATCCTGCCTCACACCCTCAGGCTGTCCCTGCCATTGCCCAGCTCTGTACGCTCCGTCCTGTCCCCTGCTCGCTCAGCCCCACAGACTCAGTCCTTTCCATGCCCAGCCCCACACATTCCATCCTGCCCCACACCCTCAGGCCAGCCCGTCTACCCAGCTCCACACGCTCTGTTCTGCCCCTGCCCGCTCATCCCCACACGCTCCATCCTTTCCCTGCCTGGCCCCACAGGTTCCATCCTGCCCCACCCTCTCAGTCCGGCCCCACCTCTGTCCAGCCCATCCGGTCCCTGGTTCATGTAATGAGTGCACCAGGCCTGGATGCAAACTGACCCTCCCTGTGCCTGCTGCATTCCTATGGGGCTGACAGACAGTCCCGGGGGAGGAGGCTGCTCCCCATCATAGCCTGGGGGGTGGTGTGGGGGTTTCCTCTGGGCGCAGAGCAGGAGGAAGTGGAAATCATTGCTCTGGCAAGGTGCTTCCTGGCTGTGCAGATAGTCTGTGGAAAGCACATCCTGACTCGCCCGGTGTGTGTCCAGATTCCCTGGGAAGTATGTGTGCACGCGCACACACACATGCACACACACACACACACACACACAGAGAGCACCTCCATCACGGACAGACCCCACGACACACACATACAGACAGCCCCCCAGCCCATCTCCGCCCAGCATCGCTCCTTTGCCCTGCCTGTGGGCGTCCTCCCCCGATGGCCAAAGGGCTCGTTCGGTGTCTCTGCCCGGGGAGGCGGGTTCTGTCCTGTGGCTGGAGCGGGGGCAGGCGAGAGCCCGAAGGGACGTCCTCTTCCTGGCAGGAAAGGGGCAGAGCCAGCGGCTGCAGGTTTCCTTTTGGCTTTGGCCCTAAGCGAGGCCGGGAGCGGGAGCCGCTGTGGAGGTAAGGGGGCCGCTGGCTGGGCCAGCAATGAGTTCTGGGCAGAGGGAACTGGCTAGGAGCTGGGCCTCCCTGGATGTGTTGGGGGGCCACTGGGGCCGGGAGAGACCCCCCTGCTTTGCAATGGTGGCTACTGCCCATGATGGGCCCGGCACCGCCCCAGCTCCAGAGTCCACTGTGCGTGGCTGTCCCAGCAGAGCCGCCCGCGCCCTGCCCCGAGGAGCAGCCAGGGCACGGCTCATGCGCTCGCCGGGGGGGAAGTGCTGGGCGCTCTGCCGTTTGCTCTGCCCCGACAGGGTGGGGCCCCGTGCTCTCCCGGGCTCTGCTGAGGCCCCATTGTTGGGCTCCATGAGCAGCAGGGTCAAGCCCAGCTTTAGGGGCAAGGCCCTGGCTGGCTCTGTGGCAAGGGCCACAGGCAGGTGGGCAGAGCAGCCTGTGGCCTGGGCCAGGCTGGTGGCCATGGCTCGCACTGTGCTTAGAGAGCTCCCGGAGTCCAGCTGCACGCTCCTCGGGGCGTGTATGCCTCAGTGCCGCTCGCTCGGCTGCCGCGGTAATTCCCGGATGCGGCAGGGAAGTGGCTGCAGCCTTTCGCCCCTGCAAGCCCTGAGATGGGCCATGCACCGGCCTCCTCCCCGTTCATTAGCAAGCGAATTCTGCCTGCAGGCTTGTGCGTGGTGGGGGGAGTGGCGGGGCGGCCAGGAAGGTGGCGGGGGGAGGGGCAGGAACAGATGGGAAGAGGGGGCTGAGAACATTTTAACTCGTGCTGTGGAGACTGAATTTCGTGGTGTGAAAAGTCGGTTGATACAGAAAGATTAAAAGAGCGAATGGCACCAAGCAATAAGGGTGTAGGTACAATGAGCTGCATTCCTGGAGCTCCCCGATGGTGCTAGCGTCACCGAGAGCGACTGTTGTGAGCGAGTTCTACCTCCCCCAGCCCACGCACCCCCACCCCCACACACGTACACGCAGATGCATGCATCCCCACATCCCCACTACTCACACCACACACACGCACCCATATACACACATACATGCAAACACACACACACCCTACATCCACTCCCCCACATGCACATACACACACCCACATACACGTACACGCAGATTCATGCACCCTCACATCCACACACACACCACACATGTACACATACACATACACGCAAACACATCCCACATACCCATACACACACACACAGACACACACACCTTGCTCTGGGCTGAGTTGCTGAGTCTGTGCACTGTTGTCCTTTGTACTTGTCACAAAAGTGATGTTTACGGCCCCCACTCCAGCCCCTAAAGGGCACCTGAGACTCCCCCTGGAACAGGCGAGCATCCCACACCCTTCCATGGTGTAGGAGGCGTGCAGAGGACAGGCTGGGGCAGGAGGCAGCGTGGCCAGAGTGGACTGTGGCTGGCTGGTGATACAGCCCCTAGAGGTTGGTCCCAGGCAGGTGAACTCAGAGCAGCCTTGGGGCTGCTTTCAGTTACATGCAGGCTCAGACTGGCCTTTGGCAGCCCCCAGCTGCACTGAATGGAGCGCTAGCATAGCGGAGGGTCTGCGTCTGGCGTGGGAAGCGCAGGGCATGCTGGGACGGGTGCTGTGTCTAGCGCTGGCAGCAGTTGCATTCTGCGAGTTGGGCTGCGCCTCTGACAGCCTGTGTGACCTGCCCTGGTGACGGGCCCTGGTGTATGTTGGCCTTTTCCGCAGACGAGTCTTGTGGCAAACGCCTGTCTGATGTGCTGCCCTGTGCAAGCTCTCACCACATGCGCCCCGCCACTCCCAGCAGCGGGAGCTGTATTCAGCTCCTCACCCCTGTCTCAGCTCTGTCTAAACCCCTGCGGTGGCTAAGATCTGGGCTGGAGTCCTGAGAAGCCAGACACTCTGTGCTGCTAAATCCAGGTGCTCTTCCTCGAGCCTCCCTGAACTTGGCGCCAGCTCCAGTCTGAATTTCTCTGGCTTCAGCCCCCAGCTATTGGTTCTTGGTCTGCCTTTCTCCAGCGCCGCCAGCCAGCGTGTGGGTGCCAGCCCCATGTGCCTGGGGGGAGCTCGCTGGCCTGTGACGGCCGGGGCACAGACTTGGGGTGCAGGGCTCTGAAAACAGCTGCGTAGACAGAGCTATGAAGTGGTGGCTGGGGCTCTGGAGCCTGGGGGGTGGGTGGGCTTGGACCAGGGCTGGGAGGCTCGCTGCCCCACATTGCTGGGTGCTTGCCAAGGGACTGCCCCACCCCGGGCAGGGGGGCTGAGCGCTCCCTACACTAACCCCTGAGTGTCACTCAGCCAGTGATCTTGGAGCTGGAGCTGGCTGCGGAGCTGCAGTGCCCCACCCTGGTACCTCCTGCCCACTGCACACACACCCCCACACACCCCGTAGCTGGTCCCCAGGAGCCCAGGCCCGGGGATGGGGAAGAACCGGCAGCGGCCCAGGAGAAGCAGGTGTCAGGCTGAGAGGCACTGAGCTGATTGATTTGGGGGGGCAGGGTTAAGAGATGTGGGGGTGGGGCTGGGGGGGCAGGGTAGATGTGGGGCGGGGGGGCTGGGCTAATAGATGTGGTGGTGGGACAGGGTAGGTGTGGGGTGGGGGGGGCAGGGTTAATAGATGTGGTGGTGGGGGCAGGGTAGATGTGGGGCTGGGAGGTGCAGGGTAGATGTGGGGCCGGGGGGCTGGGTTAATAGATGTTGTGGTGGGACAGGGTAGACGTGGGGCTGGGAGGTGCAGGGTAGATGTGGGGCCGGGGGGCTGGGTTAATAGATGTGGTGGTGGGGGCAGGGTAGATGTGGGGCTGGAGGGTGCAGGGTAGATGTGGGGCTAGGGGGTGCAGGTTAATAGATGTGGTGGTGGGGGCAGGGTAGATGTGGGGCTGGGAGGTGCAGGGTAGATGTGGGGCCGGGGGGCTGGGTTAATAGATGTGGTGGTGGGACAGGGTAGACGTGGGGCCGGGGGGCTGGGTTAATAGATGTGGTGGTGGGACAGGGTAGATGTGGGGCTGGGAGGCAGGGTTAATAGATGTGGTGGTGGGACAGGGTAGACGTGGGGCCGGGGGGCTGGGTTAATAGATGTGGTGGTGGGACAGGGTAGATGTGGGGCCGGGAGGCAGGGTTAAGAGATGTGGTGGTGGGACAGGGTAGATGTGGGGCCGGGAGGCAGGGTTAAGAGATGTGGCGGTGAGGGCAGGGTAGATGTGGGGCCGGGGGGTGCAGGGTAGATGTGGGGCCTGGGAGCTGGGTTAATAGATGTGGTGGTGGGGCTGGGGGGACAGGGTAGATGTGGGGCCGGGGGGTGCAGGGTAGATATGGTGGTGGGACAGGGTAGATGTGGGGCTGGAGGGGCAGGGTTAATAGATGTGGTGGTGGGGGCAGGGTAGATGTGGGGCTGGGGGATGCAGGGTAGATGTGGGGCCGGGGGGCTGGGTTAATAGATGTGGTGGTGGGACAGGGTAGATGTGGGGCCGGGAGGCAGGGTTAAGAGATGTAGTGGTGGGGGCAGTGTAGATGTGGGGCTGGAGGGTGCAGGGTAGATGTGGGGCTAAGGAGTGCAGGTTAATAGATGTGGGGCTGGGAGGTGCAGGGTAGATGTGGGGACGGGGGGCAGGGTTAATAGATGTGGGGCTGGGGGGTGCCAGTTAATATATGTGGGGCTGGTGGGGCAGGGTAGATGTGGGGCTGGGGGGTACAGGGTTAAGAGATGTGGGGGGCAGGGTAGATGTGGGGATGGGGGTACAGGGTTAATAGATGTGGTGGTGGCGGCAGGGTAGATGTGGGGCCGGGAGGGGCAGGGTTAATAGATGTGGGGGGGGGGCAGGGTAGATGTGGGGCCGGGGAGGCAGGGTTAAGAGATGTGGTGGTGGGGGCAGGGTAGATGTGGGACTGGTGGGGGCAGGGTAGATGTGGGGCTGGTGGGGGCAGGGTTAAGAGATGTGGTGGTGGGGGCGGGGTAGATTTGGGGCCGGGGAGACAGGGTTAATAGATGTAGGGCTGGGGGGTGCAGGTTAATAGGTGTGGGGTTGGGGGGGCAGGGTAAATGTGGGCCGGAAGGGGCAGGGTAGATGTGGGGCTGGTGGGGGCAGGGTTAAGAGATGTGGTGGTGGGGGCAGGGTAGATGGGGGCTGGTGGGGGCAAGGTAGATGTGGGTCGGGGGGGCAGGGTTAAGAGATGTGGGGATGGTGGGGCAGGGTAGATGTGGGGCTGGGGGGTGCAGGGTAGATGTGGGGCTGGGGAGTACAGGGTTAATAGATGTGGGGGGCAGGGTAGATGTGGGCCGGAAGGGGCAGGGTTAAGAGATGTGGTGGTGGGGGTAGGGTAGATTTGGGGCCGGGGAGACAGGGTTAATAGATGTGGGGCTGGGGGGTGCAGGTTAATAGGTGTGGGCCGGAAGGGGCAGGGTAGATCTGGGGCTGGTGGGGGCAGGGTAGATGTGGGGATGGGGGTACAGGGTTAATAGATGTGGTGGTGGGGGCAGGGTAGATGTGGGGCCGGGAGGGGCAGGGTTAATAGATGTGGGGCTGGGGGGTGCAGGTTAATAGGTGTGGGGTTGGGGGGGCAGGGTAGATGTGGGCCGGAAGGGGCAGGGTAGATCTGGGGCTGGTGGGGGCAGGGTTAAGAGATGTGGTGGGGGGGCACAGGACTGCTGTGGGGCTGGGGGCCCATGCCGAGGGCTCAGGGGCTGTGGTAATATTACCATAATTGGCAGTAATTAACATCAGCGGCTCTTTGGGCTCTGGCGCCCTGCGGTATCCGGAGCACTTTACACGGGTGTTTCCCTGGGGCGGAGGGAGCTGCCTGCAGGGGATGGACAGGCCAGAGGCTCCTGAGTTGTAGGCACCCCATGTGGTGCCCCAAACTACCCTCTGCGACCAAGGCATGGTCATGCAGAGCCCCCTCCCCCCCCGGCTCCCCTTCCCCCAGGGCGTGGCGTGGCCTTGGTCAGTGCCCCCAGCTCCCCTCCCAGGGGAGGGCGTGGCCTTGGTCAGTGCCCCCAGCTCCCCCCCCAGGGGAGGGCGTGGCCTTGGTCAGTGCCCCCAGTTCCCCCCCCCCAGGGCAGGGCGTGGCCTTGGTCAGTGCCCCCAGTTCCCCCCCCCAGGGCAAGGCATGGCCCTGGGCAGAGCCACCCCCCGGCTCGCCTCCCCCCAGAGCAGGGCATGGCCCTGGGCAGAGCCCCCAGCTCCCTCCCCCAGGGCATGGCCATGGGCAGAGCCCCCCCCCAGCTCCCCTTCCCCCAGGGCGTGGCGTGGCCTTGGTCAGTGCCCCCAGCTCCCCCCCCCCCAGGGCAAGGCATGGCCCTGGGCAGAGCCACCCCCCGGCTCGCCTCCCCCCAGAGCAGGGCATGGCCCTGGGCAGAGCCACCAGCTCCCCTCCCCCCAGGGCGGGGCGGGGCCATGGGCAGAGCCCTGAGCTTCCCCTACAAGGGCAGGCTGTGGCCTCCACACAGGGGTGCACCGTGCCCACTGCCCACACACAGGGATGTACCGTGCCCTCTGCCCACACACAGGGATGTACCGTGCCCTCTGCCCACAGACAGGGGTGTGCCGTGCCCTCTGCCTGCATCCAGGGATGTACCGTGCCCACCGCCGCCCGCACTCAGGGGCCGCACCCAGGGATGGACTGTGTCTGCCGCCCACACGCAGGAGTGCACCGTGCTGACGGGCACACAGGTGTACTGAGCTGACCCACGCATAGGGGATATGGGGGAAGCAGGGCCTGATGGGAGAGGTTTAGACCCCCCTGACTCTGGGAGGCTTCACAACGCCGAGCAGAGCCCCCCTCACTCCGCTCGCGGCTGCCCGGCGCCGTCTCGGGTCCCTCTCCCCTGTGCAGAGGGTGCGTGCGAACCCGGCAGGCGGCGTCCTGGGCTGATATGCCCCTGCGTGTTCCCGGGCCCCTCCACAGGAGCCCCCCACCTGGCTGCTTTGGCCGGGGGGCTCCGGCGGTGATCCTGCTCGGGCCCCCTGCACGATGGGAGGGCGGCGCCCCCTGCAGGAGAAGGCCCCAGTGGGCCGGGGCTGGGGACGGCCAGAGGCCTGGACTTGCCCTGTGCACCCTCCCCCGCCCCTCGCCGGGCAAGTGCCATCCCCTGACCAGAGGCAGCTTTCGCCCCAAGGTGTGGGGCTGGGGTGGGGGGGCCGAAGGGGGAGCTGCTGGGCCAGGTGGGGCTGGCTCCCAGTGGGGAGGGGATTCGGAGGGAAGGGAACCAAGGTGAGGGGTGGGTAGAGAGCTCTGGGTGTGCCCGGGGATTCCTGTCCCCCCAAAAGGCAGGCAGCTCCAGGGCAGGGATAGTATTTCTGAGGGGCGCTGGGGTGGGGGTGGCACCTGCCGGGTACCCCCCCAGGAGACCCAGCACCGCCCCCCCCCGCCCAGCTGGCTTTGAACTTTCCTTCCTTCTCCCTCTCTCCTCACACATACTCTGGTTGCCATGACAACACCTTAAACTAACACTCGGCTCCCCAGGCTGTGAGGGGGGCTGAGTTCGCAGGAGAAATTTATCTTTCTTGTTCCTCTCCCGAATCCCCTCCGCCCCCACCCCCAGCACTCCTTGCTCGCTCGCTCGCTGGCTGGCTGGCTCACTCGCTCGCTCGCTGGCTCCCGGCGCTCGCTAGCGCTGCTATGGTTACTCGGGCCCTGCCATCCTATCCCCATGCCGTGAACAGGCTCTGCTCCAAAGGTAAGAGCTGTGCTGGCCCCGCAGCACAGCACCGGGATCGGGGGCTCGGGCCGGCTCCCGCTGCCCACTCGGCAAACTAGCCACAAGTGGTGTTTCCTTGGCCAAGGCATGGGAGGAGGGTGGGGAGCCCTGCAGAACTAATTAAACACAGTGGGCTAGTAACAGGGGCACGGACAGAGCGGGGAGCGCATGTGCTGGTGGGCATGTGTGCCCAGGTGTGCCAGCCAGGGAATAGCCATCGTGTTTGCACATGTGGGAGTGCAGGCATAAGCAGCTAGGGGCTGTGCTTTCACAGTGCGCGTGCCAGGGGAGAGGGGCATGTGGGAGTGCTTATGTTGGTGAATGGGGGACGTTTGCACAGGGTACATGTGGGAGTACGTATGCTGGGAAATACGAGTTGTGCTTTCACATGGTGGGAGTTGGTGACTAGGGGCCGTACTTTCACGGGGTACACGTGGAAGTGCATGCTCTGGTGAACAGGGGCTGTGCTTTCATAGCACATACACATACACGCATGTGCTGGTAAATAGGGCCCGGGAATTAACAGGGTACATGTGGGAATATGTGCGTTGGTGAATGGGGTTGTGCTTTTATCGGGTACACGTAGTAGTGTGCGTGGCAGTGAATAAGGGCTGTGCTTTCACAGCACACACACGAATGTGTGTGCAGTAGTGAATAGAGGCAGTTGTTTCACAGTGCACATATGGGAGTGTGTGTGCCCTGGTGAGGAGGGGCGGTGCTTTCACAGGGCACATGTGGTAGTATGTATGTTGGTGAACAGGGGTTGTTCTTGCACAGGGCACACGTGGGAATGTGTGCTGGTGAATAGGGCTGTGCACAGGAGAAGCAGCAGAGCCTTTTCTCAGGTGCAGGGTGTCCTTTGGTGGCTCTGTGTTATTGAGTGTTTGCCCTAGTGGGTTGTGGTGCACACATGACTGCCCATGCTCACTGCTGGCACATGTGTCTGTGGGTAGGTGCCCAGGCTGTCATTTTTCCTGTGAGTGTAACGTTCACAGACTCCCTGCGTCACACCATCGCCTGCCCCAAGTGTTCCAAAATCACGGGCAGGTCCACAAACGTGGGAGGTTGTTCCAGTGGAAGTGTTGGGACCCTCCTATTTGCCTGTCTGATTCTGACCCTTCCGACTGCATTCAGGTCTCGCTTTGGGCTTTTCTCTGCAAGCGCACGGGCCATGCTAAAGTCGAGATTCTCCTGTAATTGCCTCCTTGTGGAGCTGGGCCAGGTGCAACACAACGCTTGGCTAAATCAGTGGAGTTGTGTGTGGGCATGTGTTTGTCTGAGCATGCATACGTGCTGTGGTGTGCACGTGTGAGTATATCTGTAATTAGACAGGAGTGCAGCATCGGGGGGTCCCAGGCCTTCCCTTGGCCATGGACCAACACTACTGCAAATTCACTATCCCAGTCTCTCCGGGGAAAGGGAGGGGAGAGAGGTCCCAGCCGGTCCCGGTCTCTCTGGTGGGAGGAGACGGGGGAGAGGTCCCAGCTGGTCCCGGTCTCTCTGGTGGGAGGGAAGGCAGGAGAGGTCCCAGCTGGTCCCGGTCTCTCTGGTGGGAGGGGAGGGGAGAGGTTCCAGCAGGTACCGGTCTCTCTGGTGGGAGGGGAGGGGAGAGGTCCCAGCTGGTCCCGGTCTCTCTGGTGGGAGGGAAGGGGAGGTGGGAGAGGTCTCAGCTGGTCCGGGTCTCTCTGGTGGAATGGGGAGGGGGGAGAGATCCCAGCCGGTCCCGGTTTCTCTGGTGGGAGGGGAGGTGGGAGAGGTCCCAGCAGGTACCGGTCTCTCTGGTGGGAGGGGAGGGGGGAGAGGTCCCAGCTGGTCCCGGTCTCTCTGGTGGGAGGGGAGGGGGGAGAGGTCCCAGCTGGTCCCGGTCTCTCTGGTGGGAGGGGAGGGGGGAGAGGTCCCAGCTGGTCCCGGTCTCTCTGGTGGGAGGGGAGTGGGGAGAGGTCCCAGCTGGTCCCGGTCTCTCTGGTGGGAGGGGAGGGGGGAGAGATCCCAGCCGGTCCCGGTTTCTCTGGTGGGAGGGGAGGTGGGAGAGGTCCCAGCCGGTCCCGGTTTCTCTGGTGGGAGGGGAGGCGGGAGAGGTCCCAGCAGGTACCGGTCTCTCTGGTGGGAGGGGAGGGGGGAGGTCCCAGCTGGTCCCAGTCTCTCTGGTGGGAGGGAAGGGGAGGTGGGAGAGGTCTCAGCTGGTCTGGGTCTCTCTGGTGGAATGGGGAGGGGGGAGAGATCCCAGCCGGTCCCGGTTTCTCTGGTGGGAGGGGAGGCGGGAGAGGTCCCAGCAGGTACCGGTCTCTCTGGTGGGAGGGGAGGGGGGAGAGGTCCCAGCTGGTCCCAGTCTCTCTGGTTGGAGGGGAATGGGGAGAGGTCCCAGCTGGTCCCGGTCTCTCTGGTGGGAGGGGAGGGGGGAGAGATCCCAGCCGGTCCCGGTTTCTCTGGTGGGAGGGGAGGCGGGAGAGGTCCCAGCAGGTACCGGTCTCTCTGGTGGGAGGGGAGGCGGGAGAGGTCCCAGCAGGTACCGGTCTCTCTGGTGGGAGGGGAGGGGGGAGAGGTCCCAGCTGGTCCCAGTCTCTCTGGTGGGAGGGGAGGGGAGGTGGGAGAGGTCCCAGCTGGTCCCGGTCTCTCTGGTGGGAGGGGAGGGGGGAGAGATCCCAGCCGGTCCCGGTTTCTCTGGTGGGAGGGGAGGGGGGAGAGGTCCCAGCTGGTCCCGGTCTCTCTGGTGGGAGGGGAGGCGGGAGAGGTCCCAGCTGGTCCCGGTTTCTCTGGTGGGAGGGGAGGCGGGAGAGGACCCAGCAGGTACCGGTCTCTCTGGTGGGAGGGGAGTGGGGAGAGGTCCCGGCCGGTCCCGGTTTCTCTGGTGGGAGGGGAGGGGGGAGAGGTCTCCAACCAGGCTCCCTGCTTCCCAGAACCCTGGGCTGCCATCTCCTCACACTGCTTCCTCCACCTCTTGCACTTCTGGGCCTGCTCCAGAAGGAGAGATGGTGGCTGGGCGAGGACTTGCATGGCAACGCAAAGGGGGGAAAGGGGAACCCCGTGTGCATGCGTGCGCCTCCCAGAATGCATTGCATGCACACAGCAGGATTACGCTGATGAGGAAGTTGGGACGTAACACCTGCTGTGACCTCTGCTACTGGACAGGTAATTTGGGAACTGGGCCCCCCCGCGGGCCCTCTCCCGACAAGAGTTCTGGTGGCACCTCTGATTTCAGGGCACTAGCATGGAGGGAGAACAGCCTTGAGGAAGCATACTGGGCTAAAACAGCAGCCCGGCCTCCTGTCCCTGGCTTTTAAACCAAGGCAGGAGCTGCTCAAAGCCCTCAGTGATGTACAGATTATGTCAGTCTGTGGCAAGCGTCATGGGAAATGTAGTTGAACATGGAGGTCATTTTTGTGGTCCTGCCTGTGGCTAGGCCTGGTGGGAAAAGGGGGGGTGACTAGTATATAACCAGTTCCCTTGGCTGTCCTAGGGGGAGACTGAAGGGAAGGGTTTGTGGGCAGAATTCCTTGGTGCAGTGAAGGGTTCAAGATGTGATGGGAGCTCTAGGACCGACCCTCCTGCAGGCATCCACTTTTCTCTGGGTCTGTTCTTCCTTTGTACATTTCTTTTTCCTCTTCAAGTGATCGCACATGTCCATTCCTCTTCGGGGGGTGTGTGCCCAGCACGTCAAAGTCAGGTACCCATCAGGGCAGCACATGCATCCTCTGCACACTCGTGCCACTAGCCGATTGTAGGAAGAGAGGAGCTGCCCTGACCTCCCTCAGTTCCGTCTCACTAGCCGTGATCGGTAGTTGAAGCATGTGTGTCTTGTCACACAAGTTCCCGTTTGTCTCAGAGAAAACTTCTTTACACTGCTGTCAATAGTGAGAATAGTCGTTTTAGCATTCGTTTTAGGTAGTGGTGCTCGCTTGGCTTTTTGTTTTATCGTTTTGATATTTCAGCTCTTACTTCATGTCATTGACACTTGGGACCAGGAAATGCCTACGTCCCTGGAATTTAAATGCTGCTCTGGCTGTAATAAATCTCTGCTAGTCAGTGATCCCCACCTCCACAGTCTAAAGTGTTTGGGAGAGGGACATGTTTGGGGTAAGCGCCTGATCTGCAAGAGGTTCAAGACTAGGGCCAGGAAATCCAGAGATGTGATGGTTTGACACCCGCGAACAGAAGTGGCACTACATCCTCTCTCAGAACTCAGCTACTCAGTACGCAGAGCCACCAACTCCGCTGTGCCTCGGAGTGCCCCTCTGGACAATGCGCTTCCGGGGACTTGAGAAGGAAGCATCATTCTCCATCTTTGGTGCTGCGCAAGAGACAGAAGTCAGACAATCCGCATTCTTCAAAGCCTAAGAGACCTTCCTCATCAAGGAGACCCCAGTGCTTGGCAAACTAGGGAAATATAGCTTAGATAAACCTGCTATAAGGTGGGTGCATAACTGGTTGGAAAACCATGCTCAGAGAATAATTATCAATGGCTAACAGTCTAGCTGGAAGGGTATATTGAGTGGGGTCCTGAGGGATCTGTCTTGGGTCTGGTTCTGACCCAGTATCTTCATAAATGACGTGGATAATGGCATAGAGAGTACACTTATAACATTTGCAGATGATACCAGGCTGGGAGGGGTCGCAAGCGCTTTGTGGGACAGGATTAGAATTCAAAATGGTCCTGACAAACTGGAGAAATGGTCTGAAATAAATAGGATGAAATTCAATAAGGACAAATGCAAAGTACTCCATTCAGGAAGGAATAATTAATTGCACAAATACAAAATGGCAAATGACTGCCTAGAAAGGAGTTCTGCAGAAAAGGATCTGGCTGTTATAGCAGATCACAAACTAAATCTTAGTCAACAGTGTAACACTGTTGCAAAAAGAGCAAACATCATTCTGGGATGCATTAGCAGGAGTGTTGTGAGCAAAACACGAGAAATAATTCTTCCGCTGTACTCCGTGCTGATTAGGCCCAACTGGAGTATCGTGTCCAGTTCTGGGCGCCACATTTCAGGAAAGATGTGGCCAAATTGGAGGAAGTCCAGAGGAGAGCAAGAAAAATGATTAAAGGTCTAGAAAACATGACCTACAAGGACAGAGTGAAAAAATTGGGTTTGTTTAGTCTGTAGAAGAGAAGATTGAGGGGGGACATGATAACAGTCTTCAAGTACGTAAAAGCTTGTTATAAAGATGGTGATAAATTGTTCTCCTTAGCCACTGAAGGAAGCACAAGAAGTAATGGGCTTAAATTGCAGCAAGGGAGATTTAGGTTAGACAACAGGAAAAACTTCCTATCAGGGTAGTTAAGCACTGGAACAAATTACCTAGAGCAGTGGCTTTCAACTTTTTTTCATTTTTGGACCCTTAAAATTTTTCGAATGGAGGTGCAGACCCCACTGTTCTAAGGAAATGACAAACTTTCACAGACCCCTTAGGCATAATCTCTGGACCCCTAGTGGTCTGCAGACCACAGGTTGAAAACCACTGACCTAGGGAGGTTGTGGAATCTCTGTCACTGGAGATTTTTAAGAGCAGGTTAGACAAACACCTGCCAGGGATGGTCTAGATCAGGGGTTCTCAAACTGGGGGTCATAACCCCTCAGGGGGTCGCAAAGTTATTACTTGGGGGGATCGGGAGCTGTCAGCTTCCACCCCAAACCCCGCTTTGCCTCCAGCATTTATAAGAGTGTTAAATATAAAAAATGTGTTTTTAATTTATAAGGGGGGGTTGCACTCATAGGTTTGCTGTGTGAAAGGGGTCACCAATACAAAAGTTTGAGAACCACTGGTCTAAATAATACTTAGTCCTGCCTCAGTGCAGGGCACTGGACTAGATGACCTAGCGAGATTCCTTCTGGCCTACATTTCTATGATTCTGTGACCTTCCAGGAGCAAGTTGGGTACCAAGGTTAGAGCCCCAGCTTTGGCGAGACACTTCCTACTACCACATACTTCCTTGGCCACTCGTGTAGAGTCATTGATTCAGCACCGACATTGGCACCATTAAGACTGATTCCATTGCCGGGACCTTGTGTGATTTCAGCTTCATACAGTGCTCTCAGTGCTGACAACCTGTGATGAGTAGGCAGCGGCTAAAGATCTTCTTTGCCTTTCGGTACTGGGCTCCCTGATTACACAGGCAGTAGGGTTATTAGTACCGCCTACCTCATCACAAGTGCCGATGCTGTCTACAGCATTGTCACCCTATCATTCGATGCCGGCTTTGACATAGCAGCTCTTGGTACTGACGACTGCCAAGGCTTCAGCACATCTGCCAAACAAACACTTGGTACCGTCAGTGGGTAAGCCCTCACGTCCAACCATAGATCTTGACTGCCAGTCCTTTCTCCTCCACCCAGTACCCTGCCTCCATGGCCCTCCGATTACTCCTATTTCTCTTTGGAGTCAGAGGTCGGATCTTACACATCCCAGTCGTACTACAGGAGGTCTCAATTTGCCTTCCTCCTCATGAAGATCAAGGTCTCAGCACTGATGCTCCCACAGGAGTAGATCCAGGGATATGGCCATGGGACACTTATAATTGGGACCCAATGCCTTACCAGGGGCCATTCTGGAATCTGTGGGGCATGCCCCCAACTTCCTGAGCTTCTCCAGTGCCTTGAATATTCAAATCTCCTCCAAGGCAAAGAGTTATGCCCTGGGCCAGTCCAAGTTCCGACCTTGGTATCCATCAAGAATCAGAGGTTTTACAGTCATAACTGGACCCAGCTGATATAACCTCATTACAAACACCAGTGCACCATCCTGTACAGCCGCCCCTGAGTACATCTTTGTCCAGCTTTTGCGAACAGGGGCTACTAACAGGGAGTTTCGCAAGGGAGTTTGGAAGGGGAGCAGGAAGGGAGCGCGGGTCCCTTGCCAGTTCTATCTTATACCCTTTATTCCCCTTAAAACCTATAAACCAAACTACATTCAAAACTTCTTGCTTTAAACAACCCCTTCATTAACTAGGAGACCATGCAGGCAGAAGCCCAGCTGCAGAGTGGGGGCTATCCAGTTAATGCACTGAGTGTAGCATGTATGATTACCTGCCCCGTGGGTGGGTGGCGTATGTGTGCATTCGGTGCAAGGAGCTCCTGGCCCTCAGAGACCGCGTACGGACTTCGGAGGCCAGGGTGGCGGAACTGCTGGAGGAGCTAAGGGAGGCAGAGAGGTATGTTGATGAGGCTTTCCGGGACACTGTAGAATTGTCCCACCTCTGGTCAGACAGCCCCTGCGCTGTTGAGGAGGATGAAAGGCCCAGGGCAGCAGAGCAGTCAACGGGAGCAGAGGGAAACCTTCCCATAGTTGGGACCCTCCTTCCAGACGGTACTGGGGTTGCCTCTCGCACTGAGGTTACCTCTCCGGGGGAGGGAACTCCAGTTGCTAGGAAAAGGCAGGTATTAGTATTGGGAGAGTCGATCATTAGAAACGTAGATAGCTGGGTTTGTGATGACCGGGAGAACCACATGGTGACTTGCCTGCCTGGTGCGAAGGTTGCGGATCTTTCGAGGCATCTAGACAGACTTATGTGTAGTGCTGGGGAGGAGCCGGTGGTCGTGGTACATGTAGGTACCAATGACATAGGGAAGGGTAGGAGAGACGTCCTGGAGGCCAAATTTAGGCTGCTAGGCAAGAGACTGAAATCCAGGACCTCTATAGTGGCATTCTCAGAAATGCTCCCAGTTCCACACGCAGGGCCAGGTAGGCAGGCAGAGCTTCAGAGTCTCAATGCGTGGATGAGACGATGGTGTAGAGAGGAGGGGTTTACATTCATTAGGAACTGGGGAAACTTCTGGAATGGGGGGAGCCTATACAGGAAGGATGGGCTCCACCTAAACCAAAGTGGAACCAGACTGCTGGCACTAAACATTAAAAAGGTTGTAGAGCAGTTTTTAAACTAGGAGATGGGGGAAAGCCGACTGCTGCAGAGGAGCATGTGGCTCGGACAGAGACTTCTCTTAGGGGAGAGTCTAATGATAGAGAATCTCCAGGTTATAGTCAGGAGCAGAGGATGGAAGAGGATAAAGTAGGGGCCAGATCAGATGAGAAACATTCACATAAAAAAGAATCTAACACATCAGAAAAGGGCAGACAAATAAACAGTGACAAGTTTTTAAAGTGCTTGTACACAAATGCTAGAAGTCTAAACAATAAGATGGGTGAACTAGAGTGCCTTGTGATAAAGGGGGATATTGAAATAATAGGCATCACAGAAACCTGGTGGACTGAGAGCAATCAATGGGACACAATCATTCCGGGGTATAAAATATATTGGAAGGACAGAACAGGTCGTGCGGAGGGGGGGGGGGGGAGGGAGTGGCACTATGTGAAAGAAAATGTAGAATCAAATGAAGTAAAAATCTTAAGCAAATTCGCATGTTCCATAGAATCTCTATAGACAGAAATTTCATGCTCTAATAAGAATATAACATTAAGGATCTATTATCTACCACCTGACCAGGACGGTGATAGTGATGATGAAATGCTAAGGGAAGTTAGAGAGGCTATCAAAATTAAGAACTCAATAATAGTGGGGGATTTCAATTATCCCCATATTGACTGGGAACATTTCACTTCAGGACAAAATGCAGAGATAAAATTTCTCGATACTTTAAAAAGTGGAAGTCAAATCCTAGTGAGGCAAATAGAAAGGAGCATAAACGCTGCCAAATTAAGTGCAAGAATGTAATAAGAAAAGCCAAAGAGGAGTTTGAAGAACGGCTAGCCAAAAACTCCAAAGGTAATAACAAAATGTTTTTTAAGTACATCAGAAGCAGGAAGCCTGCTAAACAACCAGTGGGGCCCCTTGATGATCGAGATACAAAAGGAGCGCTTAAAGACGATAAAGTCATTGCGGAGAAACTAAATCGATTCTTTGCTTCAGTCTTCACGGCTGAGGATGTTAGGGATATTCCCAAACCTGAGCTGGCTTTTGCAGGTGACAAATCTGAGGAACTGTCACAGATTGAAGTGTCACGAGAGGAGGTTTTGGAATTAATTGATAAATTTAACATTAACAAGTCACCGGGACCAGATGGCATTCACCCAAGAGTTCTGAAAGAACTCAAATGTGAAGTTGCGGAACTATTAACTAAGGTTTGTAACCTGTCCTTTAAATCAGCTTCTGTACCCAATGACTGGAAGTTAGCTAATGTAACACCAATATTTAAAAAGGGCTCTAGAGGTGATCCCGGCAATTACAGACCGGTAAGTCTAACGTCTGTACCAGGCAAATTAGTCGAAACAATAGTTAAGAATAAAATTGTCCGACACATAGAAAAACATGAACTGTTGAGCAATAGTCAACATGGTTTCTGTAAAGGGAAATCGTGTCTTACTAATCTATTAGAATTCTTTGAAGGGGTCAACAAACATGTGGACAAGGGGGATCCAGTGGACATAGTGTACTTAGATTTCCAGAAAGCCTTTGACAAGGTCCCTCACCAAAGGCTCTTATGTAAATTAAGCTGCCATGGGATAAAAGGGAAGGTCCTTTCATGGATTGAGAACTGGTTAAAAGACAGGGAACAAAGGGTAGGAATTAATGGTAAATTCTCAGAATGGAGAGGGGTAACTAGTGGTGTTCCCCAAGGGTCAGTCCTCGGACCGATCCTATTCAACTTATTCATAAATGATCTGGAGAAAGGAGTAAACAGTGAGGTGGCAAAGTTTGCAGATGATACTAAACTGCTAAAGATAGTTAAGACCAAAGCAGACTGTGAAGAACTTCAAAAAGATCTCACAAAACTAAGTGATTGGGCAACAAAATGGCAAATTAAATTTAATGTGGATAAATGTAAAGTAATGCACATTGGAAAAAATAACCCCAGCTATACATACAATATGATGGGGGCTAATTTAGCTACAACAAGTCAGGAAAAAGATCTTGGAGTCATCGTGGATAGTTCTCTGAAAATGTCCACACAGTGTGCAGAGGCAGTCAAAAAAGCAAACAGGATGTTAGGAATCATTAAAAAGGGGATAGAGAATAAGACTGAGAATATATTATTGCCCTTATATAAATCAATGGTACACCCTCATCTCGAATAGTGCATACAGATGTGGTCTCCTCATCTCAAAAAAGATATACTGGCACTAGAAAAGGTTCAGAAAAGGGCAACTAAAATGATTAAGGGTTTGGAACGGGTCCCATATGAGGAGAGATTAAAGAGGCTAGGACTCTTCAGCTTGGAAAAGTGGAGACTAAGGGAGAATATGATAGAGGTATATAAAATCATGAGTGATGTGGAGAAAGTGGATAAGGAAAAGTTATTTACTTATTCCCATAATACAAGAACTAGGGGTCATCAAATGAAATTAATAGGCAGCAGGTTTAAAACAAATAAAAGGAAGTTCTTCTTCACGCAGCACACAGTCAACTTGTGGAACTCCTTACCTGAGGAGGTTGTGAAGGCTAGGACTATAACAGCATTTAAAAGAGAACTGGGTAAATTCATGGTGGTTAAGTCCATTAATGGCTATTAGCCAGGATGGGTAAGGAATGGTGTCCCTAGCCTCTGTCTGTCAGAGGGTGGAGATGGATGGCAGGAGAGAGATCACTTGATCATTGAGTATCAGAGGGGTAGCCGTGTTAGTCTGAATCTGTAAAAAGCAACAGAGGGTCCTGTGGCACCTTTGAGACTAACAGAAGTATTGGGAGCATAAGCTTTCGTGGGTAAGAACCTCACTTCTTCAGATGCAAGTCATCTTGCATCTGAAGAAGTGAGGTTCTTACCCACGAAAGCTTATGCTCCCAATACTTCTGTTAGTCTCAAAGGTGCCACAGGACCCTCTGTTGCTTTTCACTTGATCATTGTCTGTTAGGTTCACTCCCTTTGGGGCACCTGGCATTGGCCACTGTCGGTAGACAGGATACTGGGCTAGATGGACCTTTGGTCTGACCCGGTACGGCCTTTCTTATGTTCTTATGTTCTCTCTTGACAAAGTGTTAGTGTTGGAGTCATCATCCCAGATTCAGGACGATTATAGAATCATAGAATCATAAAATATCAGGGTTGGAAGGGACCTCAGGAGGTCATCTAGTCCAACCCCCTGCTCAAACCAGGACCAATTCCCAACTAAATCATCCCAGCCAGGGCTTTGTCAAGCCTGACCTTAAAAACCTCTAAGGAAGGAGATTCCACCACCTCCCTAGGTAACGCATTCCAGTGCTTTACCACCCTCCTAGTGAAAAAGTTTTTCCTAATATCCAACCTAAACCTCCCCAACTGCAACTTGAGACCATTACTCTTGTTCTGTCATCAGGTACCACTGAGAACAGTCTAGATCCATCCTCTTTGGAACTCCCTTTCAGGTAGTTGAAAGCAGCTATCAAATCCCCCCTCATTCTTCTCTTCTGCAGACTAAACAATCCCAGTTTCCTCAGCCTCTCCTCATAAGTCATGTGCTCCAGCCCCCTAATCATTTTTGTTGCCCTCCGCTGGACTCTTTCCAATTTTTCCACATCCTTCTTGTAGTGTGGGGCCCAAAACTGGACACAGTACTCCAGATGAGGCCTTACCAATGTCGAATAGAGGGGAATGATCACGTCCCTCGATCTGCTGGCAATGCCCCTACTTATAGAGCCCAGAATGCCGTTAGCCTTCTTGGCAACAAGGGCACACTGTTGACTCATATCCAGCTTCTCATCCACTGTAACCCCTAGGTCCTTTTCTGCAGAACTAAGACCTATCAAGGGTTATGAAAAAGAGAGGGCAGCTCCGTGGGTGTGCATGTAGAAATGGTGCAGGGGAATCAGTGTAAATTGCTGGATATCTTGCACGCTTCAGGGCCTGGTAGAGTAACTCTACCAATTAGTGAAGCCATCTTGGAGCCCACAAAAAAATGTGACGAACCCTGGCATCTCTTCCACCCACTGCTGAGAGAACAGAGGGGAGATACCAAGTACCATCCCAAGGTCCAAGTACTTCTACATGCAGCCCAACCTTGTTCTTTGGTGGCGACTGCACTCAGCGAGAAATCACATCACGGATGTTCCAAATCTACTCCCAAGGATAAAGAATCAAAAAAGCTTGATTTTTTTGGTAGAAAAATGTATTCATGCTCAGGGTTACAATTTAGAATTGCAAACTACCCATCTATCTTGACCAGGTATGATTTCTCCATGTGGGACAATATGGCTAAATTCATCGACAACTGCTAGACAAGGCTAAGCAAGAATATCAGGCCATGCTGAAGGAAGGTTGTCTGGTAGCCAGAGCCTTGCCTGAGTTGGCTGTGGATGGTGCAGCCTCTGTGCCAGAAGTGACAGCATCTGTGGTCACAATGCAACACTCCTCTGGGCTGCAGCCTGGAACCCCAGCTAAGGACCAGCAGATGAGTGAGGATTTCCCAGTAGAGGTGCTCGTTTGTTTTGGGGAAATGGACAAAGTGCTGCATTCCCTAGAAGGCTCTAGGGCAGCTCATAAGGCACTGGGTGTTTACACCTGGGTCCTAAGAGGAAGCAGTTTCATCCTCAGACTCAGTAGAGGTACCCCTTGTATCTGCCAGGGCAGCCTGAGCACAGGAAGAGGTGCCATAAATCCCAAAGAGCGAGACCTTGCCAACTCCTCCGGCAATCGCTCCATGGAGATAACCCACGACAGCTACGCAGTCTGTCTGACTCCTTAGTCAAGGCCAGCGTACCACCTTGTTGAGATCGGATCTCTCTCCCTCCCTCTGGCAGCAGGTTGTCCCGCTTGCCAGGTGCTCGGAGCCATATTACAACTGATTATTGGGTTTGGGTTCTGTCCTGCAGCTTGTCACTGTTCCCCCACTGTGCCTCCCACTTCCCTGTCCTTTTTCAGGGACTGATCTCACAGGCCTGCTCTCATTCCAGAAGTGCAGTCTCTTTGCAATCAGCACTGGGGGAAGGGATTTTATTCCTGGGATTTTCCCGTTCCAAAGTCCAAGGGAGGCCTCAGACCTATACTTGAACTGTGAAACCTGAACAAATACAGAACAAAGAGAAAGTTGTGCATGATTACCTGGTTTCTGTTATCCTGTCCCTAGATCCTGACGATTGGTATGCTGCCCTCAACTTAAAGGATGCTTACGTACAGCTGGCCACCTTCCAGAGCCACGGGATCATTGAGGCAAAGGTTCTTTGTGGCAAAGGTCTATTATCAATTCACAGCCCCCCTGTTTAGTTTGCCCTCAGCCCCTCGAGCCCTCACAAAGTGCATGGCAGTGGTGGTGCTACCTTTCAGGAGAGCAGGCAGGCAGCTGTTCCTGTCCTGGGTGACTGGTTGGTATGAGGACGATCCAGGTATCAGGTGGAGATCAGTATTGAGCAGATCCAGTCCCTCTTTCGTTCCTTGGGCCTGTTGATCACCAAGGACAAGTCAGTACTGCTTCCTGTGCAAACAGGCTTCTCTCCAACCAAGAGAAGCAGAGCTCTGTCCTCCTTCCTGGACAGCATTGGTTCTCAGACCTCTCGAACCTTTCCATCCAGGAGCCCATGATCTTCCTCAAGTCACAGACGTCATTTCACAGAACCACAGCCAACTGCTGCAGCCCAACCCTTCCAGCCTGGGATGCTCAGTGGTTACCAGTTCAGAGACAGTGTTCCCGAGAGGTTCAGAACATTCTCCTAACCCACCGAAAGCCACCCCCAGGTCTCACTACCTTTCTTGGTGTGGCCCAGCAGCGGGGTCCACCCCCTGTGCACTGTTCTCCTTGCTTATTGGAACGTTTACGCTACGTTAAAGTGAAGGGGTTCTCTGAGGGTTCAGCTGGTGGCAACTGCTGCATTCCATCCACTACAGAGGGTAGGTCTGTATTTTGCAACCCTATCACTGTATGATTCTCAAAAGGATTGGACAGGCACTTTCCACTGGTAGAGACCCCACACCTCCATGGGGCCTGCATTTGCTTTTGTTGGCATTAATATGTCCAGCTCTTGAATCTATGGCTCTGGGTTCATTTCTACTTCTCTCCATGAAAGTAGCTATTACTTCCACCAGGAGGAGTAGCTGGTGTCACGGACTCACAGACCGTGCCGACTCTTGGCCCCGAGTGGTCCCTGGGGGGGAACCCCCTTCAGTGAGACAGCCCTTCTCAGGGGTCCACTCTCTCCCGGGGGTTAAGCCCCTCCACCTCCTGAAACCGCACCTCTCTGAGCCTTAGCATGTCTGTCTCTGCCATGGGCCACCTCAGGGAGTCCACTCGCTCTGGACCCCTGGGGCTCCCTGTCCTTGAGGGAATAATGCCCCCTGTTCTCTAGACCGGAGTGTCTCTCAGCCAGAGTAAAACAGGAGGGTTTATTGAAAATCTGAATCCAGCACTGGAAACTCTCCGGGCCCTCAGGCCTAGCACCCCTCAGCACAGCACATCCCAGTCTCCCCTGCATCCAGGTGGGCTCTGCCTGCTCTCTCTCTCCAGTCCCAAGCCCCCTTGCTTCCCAGCTGGGCATCTGATATCACCAGCCTCAGGCACCGCCTCTGTCCTTTGTCTTCTGTCCAGGTAAACAGGGTCGTAAACTGTGTCGCCTGGGCCTCCTCTCCTCCCTTCTGTCTTCTGGTCCCCTCTGGCTGGAACCGCCTGGTCAGGTCACCGGGGTCCTCTCCCCACTGCCCACTGTCCTCCCACTGGCCAGAACCGGCTGTGACTCCTGAACTGGGCCCCCGGGTCACCAGGTCACCAGTCACTGGGGTCTCCATCCTCCAGGCCATTGGCTGGGGTCCCAAGTTCCCTTTCCGGTCCTGTGTACCAACAAACTCCCGCTCCCCTCACCTCGTCAAACCAGTAACGCCCAGGGAAACTGAGTCCCACCCCCTTGGCATGCAAACCATTGGAAAAACAAGGGAAAAACAAGACAATCCCCCACTTCGTCACCGCTGGGCTGTGGGCATTAGCAGCAGACCGCCATACACAATTTGTTATAACGACAAGTGATATTTCTGTCCACATCCTACATTTCTGACTACAGTGGGCTAGGATTTCCACCTTCATCAGCCTGTCTATTTACCAACCTTTCCCAAACCTCCTTCATAGAAGGATAACGTGAAGCTCCACAGTCTGGATGTCCACAGGGCTTTCGCCTTGTACCTGGACAGGACTAAGAGTTTACAGGGACCCTCAGCTGTTTGTTTCCTTCGCTGATCAAATGAAGGTGGCGCCTGTCCTGTCACAGAGAAGACCTTCCTGGATTGCATCCTGGCTTCTGTTGTGCTGTGGTGCTGCTAAAGGGCCTCCACTGGGAGAGCGTCAGCGCGCTCTACAAGGGCTCAGCAGTGCCAGCAGTGCTGGACAGGTGCCCATCAGTAGCATTTGCAGAGCTGCAACCTGGGCACTGGGGCGTATGTTCACTAGCCACTGTGCTCTCTCCCAAGCCTGGAGAGAACAGGAGTACTTGTGGCACCTTAGAGACTAACAAATTTATTCGAGCATAAGCTTTCGTGGACTACAGCCCACTTCTTCGGATCCACGAAAGCTTATGCTCTAATAAATGTGTTAGTCTCTAGGGCCTGGTCTACACTAGGCGTTTATGTCGAAGTTAGCGCCGTTAAATCGAATTAACCCTGCACCCGTCCACACTGCGATGCTATTTAGTTCGACATAGAGGTCTCTTTAATTCGACTTCTGTACTCCTCCCCGACGAGGGGAGTAGCGCTAAATTCGACATGGCCATGTCGAATTAGGCTAGGTGTGGATGGAAATCGACGCTAATAGCTCCGGGAGCTATCCCACAGTGCACCACTCTGTTGACGCTCTGGACAGCAGTGCGAGCTCGGATGCTCTGACCAGCCACACAGGAAAAGCCCCGGGAAAATTTGAATTTGAATTCCTTTTCCTGTCTGGCCAGTTTGAATCTCATTTCCTGTCTGGACATCGTGGCGAGCACAGCAGCACTGGCAACGATGCAGAGCTCTCCAGCAGTGATGGCCATGCAGTCTGTGAATAGAAAGAGAGCCCCAGCATGGACTGATCGTGAAGTCTTGGATCTCATCGCTGTGTGGGGCGATGAGTCCGTGCTTTCCGAGCTGCGATCCAAAAGAAGGAATGCAAAGATCTACGAGAAGATCTCTAAAGACATGGCAGAGAGAGGATACAGCCGGGATGCAACGCAGTGCCGCGTGAAAATCAAGGAGCTGAGACAAGGCTACCAGAAGACCAAAGAGGCAAACGGACGCTCCGGATCCCATCCCCAGACATCCCGTTTCTACGAGGCACTGCATTCCATCCTCGGTGCTGCCGCCACCACTACCCCACCAGTGACCGTGGACTCTGAGGATGGGATACTGTCCACGGCCGGTTCCTCAGACATGTTAGGGGACGGGGAAGATGAGGAAGGAGATGAGGAGGGCGAGGCAGTTGGCAGCTCTCACAACGCTGATTTCCCCGACAGCCAGGATCTCTTCATCACCCTTACAGAGATCCCCTACGAAGCGTCCCCAGCCATTACCCCGGACACAGAATCTGGTGAAGGATCAGCCAGTAAGTGTTGTAAACATCTAAACATTTATTTTTAACAAAACAGGAATATTAACAATTAAAAGAATGGGTTGTTCATGATTAGTGTGCCCTAGGCGCTTAACGGTTTAGTAAGGGGCAGTGCAAGTTTTGAAAAGAAATCTAGCAATGTCCGGTTTTCAGTGATTGTCCTGCACAAGCCGCTCTACTGTGTATTCCCTGCTACTGCAGCTACAGTAAAATGCGGTCTATATGTGCGGGGATAGAGCAGTAATCCTCCTGGGACATCTCGATGAAGCTCTCCTGGAGGTAACTTGAAAGCCGTTGCATGAGGTTCTTGGGGAGAGCGGCCTTATTGGGTCCTCCGAAGTACGACACGTTGCCGCGCCACGAGATTATCAGGTACTCGGGGATCATTGCTCTGCACAGCAGGGCGGCATACGGCCCTGGTCTTTGGAGGCTTTCCCGGAGCATTCTCTCTTTGTCGCTCTCGGAGATCCTCATCAGGGTGATGTCGGCCATGGTGACCTGCTTTTAATTAGGTAGGGGAATGTTAGTGTTGGGACTGCTTTCCCGTTCCTTTACAGAACTGTCACCGCTGGTTTGCAGCCACGCGGTGGAGGCGGGAGAGGGGCAGCCGAAAGGGATCGTTCCCGGGGACAGCCGCGAGGGGGTGGGACAGGGGCAGAGTTCCCGCTTGCCGGATTGCTGGCAGCAGGGACTGACATTGATTTAAATGTGAAATGAGGCCAGTGGTAATATAAAAGTTTTAAACTGCCACAAGTGTACGGCTTACCATGTCTGCCTGCAACAGAAATTCCGTTGTGCTGCCTCGCTTCTCAAATGTGCTGTTCAAGACCCCAGGCACAGAATGCGAAGGCCGAGAATTCGACCTTGTGCTGAGTGCGCATGTGAAAGGTGCTGTGCATGGTCTTGTTCACAGAGAAAGACTATGTTCTTTGTTCACAACTACATTTATCTTTCAGAGGAATTCACTCCCTTTTTCCCATTTCCACAGCCCCGTCTGCGACTGTCTCACAACCTAGCCTGGAATCACACTCCCAGAGGCTAGCGCGGATTAGGCGTAGGAAGAAGAGGACACGGGAGGACATGTTCTCTGAGCTTATGGCCTCTTCCCAAGCCCAGGCAGCACAGCAGACCCAGTGGCGGGAGAACTTGACCCGAATGCACCAAGCCAACATGGATCGGGAGGAGAGGTGGCGGCAGGAAGACCAGCAGGCGACTCTAACGCTGCTTGGACTACTGAGGGAGCAAACGGACACACTCCGGCGCCTTGTGGATGTTCTGCAGGAACGGAGGCAGGAGGACAGAGCCCCGCTGCAGTCCATCTCTAACCGCCCTCCCCCGCCACCAAGTCCCATACCCACCTCACCCAAAGTGCAAAGAAGGAGAGGCGGCAGAGTCCCTGCTAACTCTCACTCCACCCCTGCAGAGAGCTCTAGTAGCAGAAGGCTCTCATTTCCCAAAATTTGAAAAGTTCTTTCCTTCCCGCCTGACACAAGCCCACGTCCAAGTTTCACCTCCCAATGCCATGTGTAGTTGATAATAAAAAATTCGTTTCTGTTAACTACTGTTTCAATCATGTTCTTTTGGAGGAGGAGGGGAAAGGGGGTTGGAAATTGGACAGGACAGTCTCCTTTGGCAGGGTACATAGTCGGGGGCAGGCACAGCAGCAGGGCACATACACAGTGCAGTGATGCAGTGACTAGTTGCCCCGGTTAGTCTGGGAGGTTGTTTTGATGTAATGTTGGGGGGGGTGGGTTGCTCTGTGACTTTGTGGCGGGGGAGGGCAGTTACAGATCTTAAGCGCCGGTCCTTAGACAGGATCACAGAGCCACACAGCATGGGATCTGTAACCGTCCTCCCCCTGCCACAAAGTCAAATAGACCTCCCATACACACAGTCCCGATCAGGAGGGGTGACAGGCTCCGTTGAAACAAGCATCCCACCGCAGCGGAGCCTGTCAATCCTTGAGTTTAGAAGCTGCATTCGCATCACAACACTAGACCCGCCCCGCACCACAGTCTGCGTCCCAGTTTTAAAAAATTCCCGCTAAAACAGTATTAAAGAAAACGGTGTGCTTTAACAAAGTAGAACTATTTTTATTTCGACACGTGTGTTGGAGGGGGGGTGAAGGGGGTATGTAACTGGATAGGATAGTCAACATTACCTGGGTAAAGAAACGGGGGCAGGTTTAGCTTCTCAGTACACAAACTATAAAATCACAGGTTACCCTGCTCACTCAGGAACTTTGCTTTCAAAGCCTCCCGGATGCACAGCGCTTCCCGCTGGTCTCTTCTAATCGCCCGGCTGTCTGGCTGTGAGTAATCACCAGCCAGGCTATTTTCCTCAACCTCCCACCCCGCCATAAAGGTCTCCCCCTTGCTCTCACAGAGATTGTGGAGCACACAGCAAGCTGCTATAACAATGGGGATATTGGTTTCGCTGAGATCACAGCGAGTCAGTAAGCTTCTCCATCTCCCCTTGAGACGGCCAAAAGCACACTCCACCACCATTCTGCACTTGCTCAGCCGGTAGTTGAAGAGTTCTTTTTCAGTGTCCAGGGCGCCAGTATAGGGCTTCATGAGCCAGGGCATTAGCGGGTAGGCTGGGTCCCCGAGGATGACTATAGGCATCTCCACATCCCCAACAGTTATTTTGTGGTCCGGGAAGTAAATACCTTGTTGCAGCCGTCTAAACAGACCAGAGTTCCTGAAAACACGAGCGTCATGAACCTTGCCCGGCCATCCCACGTAGATGTTGGTAAAACGTCCCCTGTGGTCCACCAGTGCTTGCAGCACCATGGAAAAGTATCCCTTTCGGTTAATGTACTGGGTGGCCTGGTGGTCCGGTGCCAGGATAGGGATGTGAGTTCCATCTATGGCCCCACCGCAGTTTGGGAATCCCATCGCTGCGAAGCCATCTATGATCGCCTCCACGTTTCCCAGGGTCACTACCTTTGGCAGCAGTACATCAACGATTGCCTTCGCTACTTGCATCACAACAACCCCCACGGTAGATTTGCCCACCCCAAACTGGTTCGCGACTGACCGGTAGCTGTCTGGCGTTGCAAGCTTCCACAGGGCTATGGCCACTCGCTTCTGTACACTCAGTGCAGCTCGCAACCGGGTGTCACTGCGCTTCAGGGCAGGGGACAGCAACTCACAAAGTTCCAGGAAAGTTCCCTTCCGCATGCGAAAGTTTCGCAGCCACTGGGATTCATCCCAGACCTGCAGTACTATGCGGTCCCACCACTCAGTGCTTGTTTCCCGTGCCCAGAATCGCCGTTCCACGGCATCAACATGACCCATTGCCACTGTGATGTCCTCGGCGCTGGGTCGCCTGCTTTCTGACAGGTCTGTGCTACTCTCAGACTTCAGGACATCACCGCGGTGCCGTAGCCTCCTTGCCTGACTTTTCTGCATCTGCCTCAGGGAAACCTTTATGATAAGCTGCGAGACGTTGAGAGCGGCCACAACTGCAGCGATGGTCGCAGCGGGCTCCATGCTCGGAGTACAGTGGCGTCCGCGCTGTCAATGACTGGAAAAGCGCGCGAACTGTTTTCCCGCCGGCGCTTTCAGGGAGGGAGGGCGGGAGTGATGGACGGATGACGACAGTTTCCCAAAAGCACCCTCGACTCATTTTGTTACCCAGAAGGCATTGCCGGCTACACCCAGAATTCCAATGGGCAGAGGGGACTGCGGGAACTGTGGGATAGCTGACCACAGTGCACCGCTTCGAATGTCGACGCTATCACCGTTAGTGTGGACGCACAAAGTCGAATTACTGTCCTTAGTGTGGACACACACGTTCGACTTTGCAATATCGATTACAAAAATTCGATGCAAGTAAAATCGAACTACTCTCGTAGTGTAGACAAGGCCTAAGGTGCCACAAGTACTCCTGTTCTTTTTGCGGATACAGACTAACACGGCTGCTACTCTGAAGCCTGGAGAGCTGAGGCTACAGTTGGGGGAGCGTTGTGCTGCAATCGTGGCTCTGAAACCCTCCTCCATCCTGAACTGGTTGTGAGTCATCTAATGTGGAAGGGACGAGTGCAGCCCCTTGAAGAATTAAAATGGTTACTTACCTGTTCTGTAACTGTTGTTCTTTGAAGCGCGTTGCACACGTCCATCCCACGACCCACCCTCCTTCCCCTCGACTTTGGCACATGTGTCCTGGATTCCAGTGTGAAGGAGCTGAGGGAGGGCTGGGGTGACTCTACCCTTTATACCAGCTACTGGGAGCATGCGTGTGTGAAGGGTGCACGCACTGCCCCCATTGGTACCACCATGGGAGAAACCTCCAGCTGTGGTGCATGGGGCACGCACACTTACTAGTAGTCTGAAGTGGAATGGACACGTGCAACCCATCTCGAAGAACAACAGTTACAGGGCAGGGAAGTAACCACTTTTCCTCGGGCTCTGCCTGTCCGGCTGCTGTGAGGCTGGGTAATGGCAGGCCTTGTGGAGCCTGTGGCCAGGGTGATGGAGTGCACTTGTGTGCACGTTTCACATGACTAGTTATGCCCTGGTGTGCAGCAGTATGTGACTGTCAGGGAGCGGACAGGTTGGGTGTGAATATGGGCAGTGAATGTGTGTGTGTGTGCTGTTGGGTGTGAGCTGGTGAGGTGTGTGTGTGTGCTGTCGGGTGTGAGCTGGGGAGGTGTGTGTGTGTGTGTGTGTGTGCTATTGGGTGTGAGCTGGTGAAGTGTGTGTGCTGGTGGGTGTGAGCTAGTGAGGGGTGTGTGTGCCTGCCTGCCCATGTGTGCACCCGTGTGCCTGCGTGCCCATATGTGCATGTGCTGAGGGGTGTGTGCATGAGTGCCTGTGTGCTAGGTTGTGCTTGTGCTGTGTGTGTGTGTGTCTGTGCCTGCATGTTGGATTGTACGTGTGTGAGCTTGTGTGTTGGGTTGTACATGTGTGTGCCTGCGTGCTGGGTTGTGCATGTGCGTGTGTGCCTGCGTGTTGGGTTGTATGTGTGTGTGCGTGTGTGCCTGCGTGCTGGGTTGTGCATGTGCGTGTGTGCCTGCGTGTTGGGTTGTACGTGTGTGTGCAGGTGTGCCTGTGTGCTGGTTGTGTGTGTGTGTGTGCATGTGTGTGGGTGTGCCTGCGTGCTGGGTTGTGCGTGTGCTGCGGGTGTGTGCGTGTGACAGGCAGGGCTTTGTTAGCTGAGCTGAGTGAAGGGTTCTTATGACAGCGGTGTCAGGTGCATGCAGAGCTGTCAGTCCCAGCAGGAGGTGTGGGCTGGAGCAGGAGTCACTGGGCAGGCTCTCTGGGTTGTGCATTGCAGACTGGACCTTCCTAGTCTTGCCGTCAGTGAATCTCTTCTGAGCTGCTGTGGATTCGAAGGGACCCAGGGCCGTTAGCTGTGCAGCTGCACTGGGCCTGCCACCCTGACTGGCAGCAGGGCCTTGCAGGGCTCTGACAGAGACCAGGGAGGGGAGAGGCCACGCAGGGCTGCCTGGGCCTGTAACCTGGGTTTCCTGCTCTCCTTGGGGTGGCGTTATGGGAGAAGGGGCGTTGGCAAAGGAGGTGGCCCCTCTCGCTGAGCTCAGCACGTCTGTGCAGTACCAGGGCGTAGGAGCCCCTCTGATCTCTGGGATGGGGAGCCAACCTTGTCACTGTGACGCCTACCTAGGTCTGGCCCTCCAGTCCCTGCCCTGGTGTGTGTGGAGGGGAAGGTGCGGGTGCGACTGGCTTCTCTGGGCATTATGGTAGTGTGCCTCCGGAGACCTCAGGGCCCCACTCTGCTGAGGCATGGGATTGGAGCTGCCACCAGCACATGCGTCCTCTCTGAGAAGGGGTGGGGCGGGGCCTCAGAGAAGGGGGTGGGGCAAGGGTGTTAGTTTTTCTGAAAATAGAAAGTTGGCAACCCTAGGGCTGCTGCGATGCATTCTGGGCAGGGGGGCTGCCATGGGGTGGGGGCTACCGCAGTGCATTCTGGGCAGGGGGGCTGCCATGGGGTGGGGGCTGCCGCAGTGCATTCTGGGCAGGGGGCTGCCGCAGTGCATTCTGGGCCTGGAACAGGGCTGCCGTGGGGTGGGGGCTGCCGCCCTGCATTCTAGATGGGGGGTGCTGCTATGGGACAGAGGCTGCTGCAGTTAGGGTTGCCAACTTGGTACTATTTAAAAACCAAACACTTCCCCTAAAGCCCCACCCCTTCCCCCCAAAGCCCCGCCCCATCCCATCTCTTCCCCTGAGGCCCCGCCCCATCCACTCCTCTTTCCCCGCCCGCCTGTTGCTTGCTGCTTTTCCCCTCGCGTTCCCCTTGCCCGGGTCAGGAGGGACTTTCCTGTGGAACCGTAGTTGGGAGCTGCAGCCGCCCGACGCAGGTAGGAGGCGGCCCTGGCCGAGTAGAGGCTGGAGCAGGTGATGACTTAACGCCCCCCCACCCGCAGTAACTGGACTTTGGATGTCCTGTCAGTAGACCTGACCGGACACTGGTAGGTCCCTTTTTTGACCAGACTTTCCGGGTGAAGACCGGGCACCTGGCCACGCTATCGGCAGTGCATTCTGGGCCTGGGACAGGGCTGCCATGTCGTGGGGGCTGCCGCAGTGCGTTCTGGGCTGGGGGGTGCTATGGGGCTGAGGCTGCCGCAGTGCGTTCTGGGCTGGGGGGTGCTATGGGGCTGAGGCTGACGCAGTGCGTTCTGGGCTGGGAGGTGCTATGGGGCTGAGGCTGACGCAGTGCGTTCTGGGCTGGGGGGTGCTATGGGGCTGAGGCTGACGCAGTGCGTTCTGGGCTGGGGGGTGCTATGGGGCTGAGGCTGCCGCAGTGCGTTCTGGGCTGGGGGGTGCTATGGGGCTGAGGCTGCCGCAGTGCGTTCTGGGCTGGGGGGTGCTATGGGGCTGAGGCTGCCGCAGTGCGTTCTGGGCTGGGGGGTGCTATGGGGCTGAGGCTGCCGCAGTGCATTCTGGGGGGGGGTGCTATGGGGCTGAGGCTGCCGCAGTGCGTTCTGGGCTGGGGGGTGCTATGGGGCTGAGGCTGCCGCAGTGCATTCTCAGGGGGGGGTGCTATGGGACTGAGGCTGCCGCAGTGCATTCTGGGGGGGGGTGCTATGGGGCTGAGGCTGCCGCAGTGCGTTCTGGGCTGGGGGGTACTATGGGGCTGAGGCTGCCGCAGTGCGTTCTGGGCTGGGGTTGCTATGGGGCTGAGGCTGCCGCAGTGCGTTCTGGGCTGGGGGGTGCTCACCACGGGCCAGGAAGTTTGTCTGAGCTCCTGCTGCCGTGTCCCCGGGGCACTGGGCCGTAGTGGTGCGGCCAGCACAAGAGGGAGGTGAGGCAGTCTCCGGCACAGCCAATGTGTAGCTCAAGACTGGGTTTTTGTAAGAGATCTGGTTCCAACAGGAATTATTTGGAGCCGTGGCTGGCTTGTGTCACACGGGAGGGCAGAGTGGATGATCACAGTGGTTTCTTTGGGCCTGGGAATGCATGAATAATCTATGAAAGAGCCTGGAAAGAAGTTGCTGTCCTGGCCGGAGATGCAGCTGAGTTTGCGTAACTCTGGCAACAGGCAAACACTCTGGTTCAATGGCGGCTTGGCTCCCGTCAGCAGTGTGGCACCAGAGATCCAGCGCGGCCACAGGGGAAGCTCCACGGGGCTGGTTTAAACCCCTCCTGAGAGTCAAATGTTTGTGCAAACCCTTACAAATAGCCTGCCCCGGCTCCCTGTCACAGGCGGCTGGGGGGACGGGCCCCGCGTAATGCGAGAAGCAGGTTAATCAGGAGACTCTGTTGTATCATGAAATATTGAAATAGCCTTCCCGGCTTCAGCGAACTCTCCTCTCAGCAACGGTGTCACTCTGTGTTCATGACTCTGGGGAGTGTGACATACCGCCGGGGCTGCTGGCTGGGAATGGGCATCGTGCGGAGCCTGTGACTGTATGGTAAGGAGCGTCCCATTGCAGTGAGTGCTCTCCCCAGGCCATGCGGCGTCTTCCTGTCCAAGGGGCTGGATGGTTCCCCCCCAGCAGTGACTGGCCACCACAGCTTTCCCCAGGTGGGGGGCGCGTTCCTCTTTCAGCCCCCTGTTTTCAAGAGGAGCTTGTTCTTGGGCTGCTCTTTCTCCACTTGTTCCCAGTCCAGGGCAGGGCAGTGGAAAATGGCTGTGAGGAGCAAGGGGTGTTTCCCCAGTGGACTGGCCTGGCCCCTGGGGCTCTGGGCTGGCTGCGCCTTCCCAAAGCTCACTCCCAGCCCTGGAGCCTGCAGGTCTCTCGCTCAGGAAGAGGTGATATTCTTAGCTCGTTTAAGGAGTGGTTTGAATTTCCTACTGGATCCATCTGCTTTGTATAGACCCCCTCGGGGAGTGCAAAGAATGGCAGGAAAAGCTGCAGATCTGTAAGCGCTTCGCCCAGAAAGCTATTGTTCAGGGTGTGGCGGAAGCCAGCTCCAGCCAGACAGGGCTGGGGCAACTCTTCTTGTTTGGGGGAGGCTAGTGCCCGGTGCTTGTAGCACAGAGTTCTGCAGCCCACAGCATCCCTTGCCTTGGGTACAGAGGTGCGGTCTACCAAGACTACAGTTCCCAGCCTGCAATGCAAAGGCAAGGCAAGGTGGTGCACTGCATGCTGGGACTGTGTGCCCAACCTCTGGAACATGAGGGCAGCTGGAGTGCTCTCGGTTTGACATGTGCTGGGTACGGTTCAGGGGCTGCCCACAGGTTGCCAATGAGGCCCCGGGGGCTGTGGCAGTCACTGTCTGATGGCATATATTGACCCTCCTAGGAGATGTCATGGGACTTGCTGGTGCAGATCAGTCATTTGCTCCTCGCCCGTTTCTGGGGGGCAGCAAATCTGGGAACTGAGGCAGAGAGGCTCAAGGGTGTGGGCTGAGCAGTCTGGGAGGAGGAGCTCTGGGAGCAGCCAAGCCTGGGGAGAAGGTCTGAGCTGGACGCTCTATGGCGGTGGTAAGGTGTGTGCTCATAAGGCCAGGCCCCAAGCCGGGGGAGTCTGGCCCCTGCCTGGACGTGGGGAGTGGTGCCTGCTCCTGGGGCTTGGCTTAGGGTATCAGCTTTTAGTTTATTCCTGCAGTGTCACCGAAAGTGTCCACTTTCTCCCTGTTTCTAGTGTTGGGACAAGTGGACAGGGGGGTGGCATGGTGGCCCAGTATTCACTGGCCTGCCTGGCTCTAGGGGGTAGCTGGAGAAGGGACTGAGGGACAGGCTAGTAGCTGGCCAGGATGTTGCCTCTGATGTTCTGAGTGCTGGGAAGGCTGCTGCATGTCTCAGGGAGTGCGGACAGGTTCCTGGGTCTCATGGGGCCACAGGCGGCCCAGCTGTCCCCCACTGGCCACACCATAGAATCATAGACTATCAGGGTTAGAAGAGACCTCAGGAGGTCATCTAGTCCAACCCCTGCTCAAAGCAGGACCAATTCCCAACTAAATCATCCCAGCCAGGGCTTTGTCAAGCCGAGCCTTAAAAACCTCCAAGGAAGGAGACTCCACCACCTCCCTAGGTAACGCATTCCAGTGCTTCACCACCCTCCTAGTGAAATAGTGTTTCCTAATATCCAACCTGGACCTCCCGCACTGCAACTTGAGACCATTGCTTCTTATTCTGTCATCTGCCACCACTGAGAACAGTCTAGATCCATCCTCTTTGGAACCCCCCTTCAGGTAGTTGAAAGCAACTATCAGATCCCCACTCATTCTTCTCTTCTGGAGACTAAACAATCCTAGTTCCCTCAGCCTGTCCTCATAAGTTATGTGCTCCAGCCCCCTAATCATTTTTGTTGCCCTCCGCTGGACTCTTTCCAATATTTCCACATCCTTCTTCTATTGTGGGGCCCAAAACTGGACACAGTACTCCAGATGAGGCCTCACCAATGTCGCATAAAGGGGAACGATCATGTCCCTCAATCTGCTGGCAATGCCCCTACTTATACAGCCCAAAATGCCGTTAGCCTTCTTGGCAACAAGAGCACACTGTTGACTCATATCCAGCTTCTCGTCCACTGTGACCCCTAGGTCCTTTTCTGCAGAACTGCTGCGTAGCCATTCGGTCCCTAGTCTGTAGCAGTGCATGGGATTCTTCCGTCCTAAGTGCAGGACTCTGCACTTGTCCTTGTTGAACCTCATCAGGTTTTTTTTGGCCCAATCCTCTAATTTGTCTAGGTCCCTCTGTATCCGATCCCTACCCTCTAGTGTATCTACCACGCCTCCTAGTTTAGTGTCATCTGCAAACTTGCTGAGAGTGCAGTCCACACCATCCTCCAGATCATTAATAAAGTTATTAAACAAAACCGGCCCCAGGACCGACCCTTGGGGCACTCCGCTTGAAACCGGCTGCCAACTAGACATGGAGCCATTGATCACTACCCGTTGAGCCCGACGATCTAGCCAGCTTTCTATCCACCTTACAGTCCATTCATCCAGCCCATACTTCTTTAACTTGGCGGCAAGAATACTGTGGGAGACCGTATCAAAAGCTTTGCTAAAGTCAAGGAATAACACATCCACTGTTTTCCCCTCATCCACAGACCCAGTTATCTCCTCATAGAAGGCAATTAGGTTAGTCAGGCACGACTTCCCCTTGGTGAATCCATGCTGACTGTTCCTGATCACTTTCCTCTCCTCTAAGTGTTTCATAATTGATTCCTTGAGGACTTGCTCCATGATTTTTCCAGGGACTGAGGTGAGGCTGACTGGCCTGTAGTTCCCCGGATCCTCCTCCTTCCCTTTTTCAAAGATGGGCACTACATTAGCCTTTTTCCAGTCATCCGGGACCTCCCCCGATCGCCATGAGTTTTCAAAGATGATGGCCAATGGCTCTGCAATCACCAGCCACAGGCGGCCCAGCTGTTCCCCACTGGCCGCACCAGCCACAGGCGGCCCAGCTGTTCCCCACTGGCCGCACCAGCCACAGGCGGCCCAGCTGTTCCCCACTGGCCGCACCAGCCACAGGCGGCCCAGCTGTTCCCCACTGGCCGCACCAGCCACAGGTGGCCCAAGTGTACATCTCCCTGTGGGTCTGATCAGCTTCTGTTCTGGCCCGAGTCTGCTCGGGTGAGAGCTCTCCCCAGGGGAGGCATGTGGGCCGCAGTTGGCCCAGGCAGTCCAGGGTCCAAGCCCTGGGATAGTGACACTGCCAGGGTTCATTGGCTGCGTTGGCAGAGAAGAGGGGTCTGCGCTCCCCTCACAGAGGTGGTGACCTTGCAGGGATGCCGTGGGTTACTGAATCAGAGCTCACACTGGAGATAACTCGGCTTTCCACAAGGGTGAGGAGTGGCTGGACTAGCTTCCACGAGGACGTGCTGGAGTCCCCGTCACTTGGAATCTTTGAATCACACCTGGGAGTATCCGAAGAGCCGCTCTCGCTCGGCCAGGAGCTGCAGGCTCAGGGTGGGCAGCACTGGGTGGGAGGGACAGTCTGGTCTGTGGGAGGATGCAGGGGTCTGACCAGATCCTAAGGAGAGTGGGACCCAGTGCACATCTCATCCCCTGTGCACTGCTCTCTCCGGCTCCCTTGCTCCTGGAGGTGTCGGTGGTCTGATCAGCATGGCCCCTTTTCGGCAGTGTTGGAGGTTGTTAAGCACTGGGATCTGTGTTCAGGATGGGGGACAAGCCTGTTTGCCCTGCATTCTCCCTCTTCTCATGATGCTGTTCTGATGAGGTGTTGGTGGCTGTCAGCAGCCTGTCTGTGATATATGGGCAGCCGCAGAAGCTGATGGGCGTGCTTGCCACCTTTCATTCAGGTTAAATGGAAGAAGCAATTAGCTCCTTTATGGAGTAAAAGAGCAGAAACAATAGAAGCCATCACCCAAGGCACTGGCCACAGGGTTAGTCCTGAGCAAGAGGGGTTTCCCTGGGGACTGATCCTGAACGCAGGGGCTAGGGCACTGACTGTTTGCAGTGTGTGTATCTGTGCTGGTGTCAGGGAGGAAGCCAGAGAAGCTGTCAGGAGCGTGGCCCTGAAAGGGATCAGAGATGGAGTTCCTTGGGGCACAGGACAGACTGGTGAGGTAGGCTTGGAAAGTGTGAACCTGCCTGCTGTTTGTAAATAAACAGGCTTGCATCAAAGAAATACCCGGCTCATATAATCAGTTTCTCCTCCTAATGGAAACAACCCGGCAAGGCCCAGGATTTTGGCTAACGTCTCAGGCCGAGGGGCAACAGTACTAAGCCAGCACGATGAAGCCACGGGTCCCAGGGCCTGCACCTGTCGGAAGGGAAAACAAAGGCAACTGATAGTGGCTGCACTAGGATCCGTCTCATGTTGAGCCCCTGTATTATTGTGTCTGTCCCAGGGGCTCTCAAACTTCCTTGCACCGCGACCCCCATCAGACAACAAAGTTATGACATGACCCTGGGTGGGGGAAGAGGGGGCTGGAGCCCAAGCTCCTCTGCCCTGGGTGGGAGTGGAGCTCAGGATTCAGCTTCAGACATGGGTCCCAGCAAGTCTAATGCTGGCCCTGGCAACCCCATTAAAATGGGGTCGGGACCCACTTTGGGGTCCCGACCCACAGTTTGAGAACCGCTGGTACCTGAAGCACGTCTCCTAGGGTAGGTTTGCACAGCAGCAGCGAGTCTCAGAGCCCAAGTCAACTGACTTGTGCGGCAGGGCTACAAATAGCAGAGCAGGTGTTCCTGCTCCTGCTGGAGCCGGGCTCTGACACCTGTGGAGGGGAGAGGGGCATAGGCCAGGCTCCAGCCCCAGTGAGAAAGTCCACACGGCTAGTTGTAGCCTCCTAGTGCCAGCCGCACAAGCCCAAGCCAGTTGTCCTGGGCTCTGAGCCTCGCTGGCGCGGGTTTTTGTGCTAGGTCGCTCCCCATTCTGTGGGAGGGACAGGCTCTGCGTGTGCTCTCTGCTGGATCAGGGTCCTCGATCTCTTTGTCCACTGCTCAGATTGGGTTTCTGGGGCTCAGTGACTGGCACGAGCGGCCGCAGTTGCTGTGAGTCTGCAGTGCCGGAAGGGAAAGGGTGTGAAGGGAGGCAGGAATCAGGGTGCTGAAATGCCTGACCCTGTCAGGTGCCGACCAGTGAGGATATGTGCTGCAGCAGCTGGCAGCTCTAGCAATCCAGCTCAGGCCAGCTGCAGTTTGTGCGTAGTAAAGGAACCACCGAACTTAGAAAAACTCCTGGTAAAGTCTGTGCGAGAACAAAGTGGTTCTTCTCTGCTGCACAGCATGAGCTGGCCTGCGGGCCAGGGCGGCTGGTCTCGGCTGACAGGCCCGTCCTAGCAGATTTAAAGGTGTAATACATTGAAAACAAAAGCATAAGTTATAATCTAAATACATCATAGCTCATCTGCATAATTTATTCTTCTCTGAAGAGTTTAATCTATCAACTCCAATAATAAACTCATCAATCCCCTTCACTGGTTGGCAGGGCTGCATTTCATGGATCTGAGGAGACGCTAATGTTATGAGCACTGAATTTATCTCTGGAATCGCCTCCTCTGCAGATGAATGCCTTTGACAACACTGAATGCATACACAGCCAGCTCCACGTTCTGCAGGGCCAGACGTCTTCATTTGTAGCTTGGAGCCAAAGCCTGGTGCCTAACTGGGCCCAGCCTGTCAGAGGAGTCCAGTGCCTGGGGCAAACGTCGGGGAGGAGGCGTTAGTTGTGCTGCGCCTGGGGCATTGGGAAATGGGGGCTGAGGGGCAGAAGCAGTGGGATGTGTCAGACTGGAGGGGATCCCCATTCACTGGGGCATTTAAAACTGGTCCCCACACATGTGGGGAACCTTCCGTTAGCAATGGCCAGGCTGGATCAGACCCCATGGGCAGATGCTGCAGAGGAACGTGTAAGAACCCTGCAGGAGCAGATAGGAGATAATCTGCCCCCCACGAAGATCTCACCTTGGTCTCTAAAAGAGTTTGGTGGAAGCCCTGAAGCAGGAAGTTCAATGTCCTTTCCAAAACTTGTCATCATTCATTAAGAACATAAGAACGGCCACACTGGGTCAGACCAATGGTCCATCTAGCCCAGTGTCCTGTCTTCTGACAGTGGCCAGTGCCAGGTGCTTCAGAGGGTATGAACAGAACAGGGCAACTTATCGAGTGATCCATCCCCTGTTGTCTGGTTCCAGCTTCTGGCAGTCAGAGGTTTAGGGACACCCATAACATGGGGTTGCAGCAATGACCATCCTGGCAATAGCCACTGATGGACCTATCCTCCAGACACTTCTCTGGTTCTTTTTTGAACCCTGTTATACTTTTGGCCTCACAACATCCCCTGGCAACGAGTTCCACAGATTGACTGCGTTGTGTGAAGACATACTTCCTTTTGTTTGTTTTAAACCTGCTGCCAATTAATTTCATCGGGTGATCCCTGGTTCATGTGTTAGGTGCAGGGGTAAATACCACTCTCTCCACACCAGTCATGATTTTGCCAGAAACAGACAGGAGTGGAGGAGCTTTGTCGCTGCCCTAAACGCCAGAGGGGTAATGGGAACAGGATGATGATGATTCATGATTTTACAGACCTCTGTCATATCCCCCCCTTAGATTAACAGTCCCAGGCCATTGTAATCTCTCCTTATATGGAAGCTGTTCCATACCCTTAATCATTTTTCTTGTCCTTCTCTGTACTTTTTCCAATTCTAATATATCTTTTTTGAGACGGGGCAAGCAGAGCTGCACACAGTATTCATGGTGTGGGCATACCATGGATTTATATAGTGGCATTATTATATTTTCTGTCATATTATCTATCCTTCACCTAACATGCTGTGAGCTTTTTTCACTGCTGCTGCACTTTGAGTGGATGTTTTCAGAGCACTATCCACGATGACTCCAAGATCCCTTTCTTGAGTGGTAACAGCTAATTTAGACTCCATCATTTTGTATGTGTAGCTGGGATTATATTTTCCAATGTGCATTACTTTGCATTTATCAACAATGAATTTCATTTGCCATTTTCTTTCCCAGTCACCCAGTTTTGTGAGATCCCTTTGTAATGCGTCACAGTCTGCTCTGAACTTAACTATCTTGAGTAATTGTGTATTGTCTGCAAATTTTGCCATCTCATTGTTTACCCCTTTTTCCAGTTCATTTATGAACACGTTGTACAGCACAGGTCCCAGTACAGATCTCTGGGGAACCCCACTATTTACCTCTCTCCACTGTAAAAACTGACTGTTTATTCCTATCCTTTGTTTCTTCTTTGAGTGCTGTCCCTGTGGGTGCTCCACTTCAGGTGTCGGTGCGTCCCGGCGCTGCTGATCGGAGATTTTCGGTAGCAGTGCCTGGTCAGGACGCGCGTGCACAGTAACCGTCTCATGGTGCCATTGGTGATTCAACTAGTGCCCGCTTGTCCCGTCTCCGTCAGTTCCTTCTCAACCGTCCTCGTCTGCACACGGAACTCCAACGGCAGTGTCACAAAATCATCTAGAAAAGAGTTAGAAATAGTTATTAGCTAAGTTTAGCTCTCAGTAGTTAGTTACTTTATAGTTGATCTAGGTTTCCATTTTAACCAGTTAGATTCCCTAAAAAAGAACAATGCTTGCGTCCCGCCGTTTCGACAGGGACGTTTTTAGATATGCCTGGCTCCCCAGGTTTTAAAAGGTGCACTTCTTGCAAAGATGCAAATCCAATCTCTGATGGACACTCCCTTTGTGTCCGATGCTTAGGTGAGTCACACATACCACAGAAGTGCGCTCACTGCAAAAATCTGAAGGCTGGGGCAAGGAGAGATAGGGACCTTCGACTCAAACTCATTTTAATGGAGAAATCCTTAACACCTACATTGGACCCTGGACAGACCACGACAAGGGACTCTCTGGGCACAGCCTCCATTGACAGACTGTCACCTCCTCTGTAAAATCGAGGGAGAGGGCTACATCGTCACCGAGCTGAGAACTGTTAAAAAAGAAACAGTCTGTGGTGAGATCTCTGCCCGCAGTGCTGACCTCATCCAGAGCAAGCACTGGGCACCTCCGGCAGGACGAAGGAGTCGAGTGGCAGGCACAAAACGGCCTCCTTCTCCACAGCACTGACTCCCCCTGCAAAGGGCTCGGTACCACAACCTCTACCACACGATTGCTCCCCCTCCGGCACCGAGTTCATTGGCGCTGACCACGGAACCGCCAGAACCGACGACTGCGGCACCTATGAAGGCTACGCACCAAAGAACTGCACCGACCTCACTTCCACACAAGGAGGCGGCACAGAAGGATACGGAGCCATATATGTCGGCACCGATCCCCCTAATACAGACATCTGACATGCAAGCGTCATCTGCACCTGGATCTCCACTACTCGACACCGGTCGCTCACCGGTACTGATGGCACCAGGCCAACCTGATTCTCCCATTGCTACACCTTTCTCAAGTGATGAGAATGATGACGCAGAGGAGGCAGTCTTCTCTTCGGGACACTCCTCCCCCACAGGCACCGAACCTCATTATAGACCCAGGGAAGAGAGCACCAGGAACCTACAACCATCGCTCGCTAACAATGCCATTTCCTGTCCAATGGCCACAATGGGATCCATGGGCAGCCTACAGGTCTCAATTCCACAGACTTCCCTCTTCCCACAGGAAGCCCGTATGCGCTGCACCAACATCAGTACCCAAACCCTCTGAGGAAGGGGAGGAAGAGAGGGATGACACTTCGGAACAGGAGGCGTCCCCAGAGCACAACTCCTCTTCTTCCCCTGATGAAGCAGTTATGCCCCCACCTTCTGCTTCTATAGCTGACTTTAAACAATTTCAGGAGCTATTCCAGTGGGTGGCTCAGAGTCAGAACTTTCCTCTTGAAGAGGTACAGGAGACACAACACCAACTCCTTAAGATCCTACACACTTCCTCTATGTCAAAGATCGCATTGCCCATCAATAATGCCTTGCTGGAATGCGCAGACACGGTGTGGGAAACTCCTGCCACCATTAATCATAGAATAATAGAAGATTAGGGTTGGAAGGGACCTCAGGAGGTCATCTAGTCCAACCCCCTGCTCAAAGCAAGACCAATCCCCAGACAGATTTTTGCCCCAGATCCCTAAATGGGCCCCTCAAGGATTGAACTCACAACCCTGGGTTTAGTAGGCCAATGCTCAAACCACTGAACTATCCCTCCCCCAACCGATAAATGTACGGACAGGAAATACTGTGTACCAAATAAAGGAATGGATTTCCTGAACTCACACCCAGAACCAAACTCATTCGTAGTGGAGGCAGTTAACCAACGGGGCAAACAATCTCAATTCAAATCCACACCCCTGGACAAGGATTGGAAGAGATTAGACCTCATAGGATGCACAGTTACACTTCAGCGACCCTACAATTCCACACGGCTAACTATACAGCACTACTCTCAAACTACAACCATGACAACTACGCCAAATTGACAGAATTTGTACAGGATGTTCCTGAGGAAAAAAATAGAACAATTACGGGCCATCGTCAACGAGGGACAACTTATTGTTAGAACAGCGCTCCAGGCATCCCTCGACATGGCAGACACAGCAGCGCACATGACGGTTACAGCCATTGTCATGCGCAGAGCATCATGGCTTTATTCATCGGGCATCCCCAGAGAACTTCAACACAAGGTTGAAGACCTTCCCTTTGACAGAGACAAGGTCTTCTCCGCTAAGACAGATGTGGCCCCCCACTCCATGAAGGACTCTAGAGCGACACTAAGAACCCTCAGGATATACACCCCTCCCCAACTGGAGATGCTGATATCAACCATACAATCGGAACAGAGACAACACGTTGCAGCGCCAACAGATGGACAAAGTCAAAGAAACAGATCATAGAGATGTCGCCATAACCAATCTCAGACTGCGACATCCCAATGCCACCAAACAAACTGCAGTTTTGAAACATTGGTCAAGGGTCTGACCGACCTCCCCCGACCACCAGCGCCACTAGAACGAGCAACCCACATTTTTGGTCATCGACTCCAACCATTCTGCCATATGTGGGACACTATCATCACTGACCACTGGGTTTTGGAGATCATCCAAATGGGTTATATCATCCCCTTTACCTCTATCCCACCTACCCACTCCTTCCATGTCCCTCTTCAGGGACCCTTCTCACAAGCATCTATTGAGAAAAGAAGTAGATCACCCCCTCTACAATCAGGGGCCATGGAACAAGTTCCAACACAACACAGAGGGAAAGGGTTTTGCTCCCATTATTTCCTGACTCAAAAGAAAAACGGAGGTTGGAGACCCATACTAGATCTCAGAAAACTGAACACATTTGTCCGCACCCACAGATTCAAAATGGTCACACTGAACTTGATCATCCCAGCATGGAAAAGGGGGACTGGTTCTCAGCCCTTGACCTACAAGATGCATATTTCCACATTACCCGCTCACAGACGATTCCTACAATTCACAGTGGGACAAGATCACTTCCAATACAGAGTACTGTCATACTGACTGTCGACAGTTCCACGAGTCTTTACCAAAACCCTTGTGGTGGTAGCTGCTCATCTGCACAGACAGGGAATATTGAAATTCCCATACTTAGACAATTGCCTGCTAAAAGGCTCTACCAGGACAGAAACATTACACCTCACTCGACAGACCATCTCTCTGTTTCACTCCCTAGGGCTACAATCAACGAAAAGAAATCTACCCTAACTCCAGCACAACAACTGGACTTCAGAGGAGTGCACCTGGACTCAGCAGAGGCCAAAGCTTTGGTACCGATGCCCCGATTCACAGTGCTGACCTCCCTCACATTGGTGATCTCAGACAGCCCGTGGGCGTCTGCACGCATCTGCCTACAACTCCTGGGACACATGGCGGCCACCACTTTTGTTGTGAAACATGCCAGACTACACTTGCGCTGCTTTCAGGGATGGCTGAACTTGGTGTATAGTCCACGTAAGCACAGCCTACACAAAAGTGTCACGCCAACCACAGAAGTCCTACATTGACTACGATGATGGACAAACCCAAGAAACGTATGCTCAGGCATCCCATTTCAACTAGATCCACCATCCATACAAATCACAGCAGATGCCTCACTTATGGGATGGGGAGCTCACCTAAATCAACATACAATCCAAGGCAAGTGGACCCCCACGGAAACACGCTTACACATCAACCTGCTCGAATTATGCGCGGTCTGCAACGCGTGCCGACATTTCCTCCCTATTATACGAGGCAAAACGATAAGGATCCTGATGGACAACATCAGGTGTGTGTTCCATATAAACCGTCAGGGTGGGACACGTTCCCACTCCTTATGCATGGAGGCCCTAAAACTATGGAACTGGTGCATAAAACACAACATCTGTTACAGCAGCATACCTCCCGGGCTGACAGAACATGGTGGTGGACACTTTAAGCACAGTTTTCCCAAGAGCACAAATGGGAACTGAACGATGAAATAACACAACACATTTTTCACATGTGGGGATTCCCACACATAGACCTGGCCGTGACATCAGTAAACAAGAAATGCCCAAACTTTTGCTCACAAGTAGGACTCAGAGCACGATCCATGGGGGATGCTTTTCTCATCAAATGGAATGCTCCTCTCCAATATGCATGCCCACCGATACCTCTGATCTCCAGAGTGATACACAAAATAGGAAACGACAAGCCAAAATAATACTCATAGTACCAACATGGCCCAGACAGACTTGGTTCCCGTACCTGACGACACGCATGGTGATCTGCACACCGTTCAGTCTCCCTCGCCTACGGAATTTTCTCTCTCAGGACAATGGTCAAGTCCTCCACCTGAGACTTCACGTGAAGGTATGGCTACTTCATGGCTCTGCCCCGACGAACTGGCTGCTCAGAAGAGGTAGGACAAGTGGTAATAAACAATAGGAAGCACAACACACGTACTACCAGCCTCCAAAAATGGAAAAGATTTTCTGTGGTGCCAAAACAAGCAAATATCTGGAAGCCGGGCATCACTTCCACTGATCCCTAAAGATCTCAGGGCTCACTATGAGTTTACTTAGAGTTCACCTTGTGGCCATCACAGCTTTCCAACAGGTAGACGGGCTGTCAGTATTCGGCCACACGATTACCAAGCGAAAAGACGCTAAAACACCTGACTTGAGCCTGAGCGGGACCCAACCTGACCAGACCCGACCCTTCCCCCAATCCCGAGTCAGCGCCGCCACTCCCTTGTCCTTGGAGCTGGGCCTGGGAGGCTGGGCAGGGCAGGAGGCTGTGAGCAGACACTGCCCAAGCCAAGCCAAGCGGGTCCGGTTGTTTTCTGATATGACCTGAAGCTGACACATGGAGTTGGGTCCTCTCAGGTTGGGTTGCAGAGCCCTAAATCATAGCCCCGGCCTTGCCTGGCATGGGGCCACCACAGGCCCTCACTGCCCAGACACAGGAGAGCTGCCTCGTTCTCTGGTGCAGCCAAGCTAGCTGCTGGGGCCCAAGCATAGTTTTCGTTAGGTCCTACATAAATAGTGGTGGGTGTTTTCCTTAGCTATTGCCATGTGTAGATTCTGGTACTCCCAAGGGCTCTTCCTTGGGATAGCAGTAGGAAGGGAGGGGGGGGGTCACAGCTGTGCCGTACGCGGGAGGGGGGTCACAGCTAGGCCGTACGTGGGAGCGGGGGTCACAGCTGGACCGTATGCGGGGGGGGGGGTCACAGCTGGGCTGTACACGTCATGGCAGGACGCAGGCCAGGCCTGTGTCATGCTGCACACAAAAAGAGGGCACTAAATATTTCAGAGGAATCTCAGTTCCTGTAATTTCTCTGCCAGTGGATTCTAGAGTGAAACTTATAAATTGTTAAAGGCCTGCCGGAGACTTGAGCATCCGCACTGAGCCCCTCCCGGAGCCTCCGAGAGTTGGGCTCCACCCCCACCCCCACGCTGACCCCTGGCTGTGCGCTCTGGAGCCGGGACCCCCCCACACACTCCCCCACGCTGACCCCTGACTGTGCGCTCTGTAGCCGGGACCCCCCCCACACTCCCCCACGCTGACCCCTGGCTGTGCGCTCTGTAGCCGGGACCCCCCGACACTCCCCCACTCTGACCCCTGGCTCTGCGCTCTGGAGCCGGGACCCCCCCAGACGCTCCCCCACGCTGACCCCTGGCTGTGCGCTCTGTAGCCGGGACCCCCCGACACTTCCCCACTCTGACCCCTGGCTATGCGCTCTGTAGCCGGGACCCCCCCACACTTCCCCACTCTGACCCCTGGCTGTGCACTCTGGAGCATCTCAGTGGGGCAGCATGTCACAGGCAACGTTTGGCAAAATCCCACGTTAAGACATTTGTAATTTTCTACCACACAGCCACCATTTCAGCCCCACGCCCAGGCAGGTCGTGAGCAGCTGGGCGAGAGGCAATGGGAGGGTTTCCAGGCAGGAGAGGGCAGAGGATGCACTTCCCTCTCCTCCTGGCCGGCTGTGGTCATCTCCACTTTAGGCTGGGGAATGCCTTGGGGATGGGCTGTACTGGTGCTGGGTCCCCTGTGGCGGGCGGCTGCTGTGCCCGGCGGGGCCCTGCCAGGGTGCGTGTGACCAGCAGGCGGGAGCTGGGGGTTTCTCTCAGTGTCACTGATGTTCTCGCTCGGTTCGGGTGGGCTAGCTGCCTCGCTGGGCACACAGCAGTGCCAGCCTGTTTGGTCCACGACCTGGGAGGTGTTTGGGGAGCCCCAGACCTGTGAGCTGGAGCCAGGTCCCTCTGCTGGTACCCGCCAATGTCTGTGCCCTGTGCAATGCCAGGCCAGGCCCGTTCAGTGTGCTCGGTCTGTCTGTCTCAGACACGCCCTTCGTCGCATCTTTCTCCTGCCCCAAGTGCCCCCATGGCGGCTGAATGCCCAGCCCTGCCTGGGGCGGGCCTGGGCCTGGGGATGAGTGACAGTCCATGCTGATCCCTCGAGACCTGCCTGCTCCGTGGATAGCCCAGGGCTTCCTGGGGGGTCGGCGCAGGTCCCAGATGGGGCTGGGCTGGGGGCTCTGCCCCTTCCCGGGGGGGTTGGTGCAGGTTCCGGACGGGGCTGGGCCGGGGGCTCTGTCCCATCCCGGGGGGTCGGCACAGGTCCCGGACGGGGCTGGGCCGGGGGCTCTGCCCCGTACCGGGGGGTCAGCGCAGATCCCAGATGGGGCTGGGCTGGGGGCTATGCCCCTTCCCAGGGGGGTCGGCACAGGTCCCGGACGGGGCTGGGCCGGGGGCTCTGCCCCGTACCGGGGGGTCAGCGCAGATCCCAGATGGGGCTGGGCTGGGGGCTATGCCCCTTCCCGGGGGGGGGGGGGGGTCGGCGCAGGTCCCGGATGGGGCTGGGCCGGGGGCTCTGTCCCATCCCCGGGGGGTTGGCGCAGGTTCCGGACGGGGCTGGGCCGGGGGCTCTGTCCCATCCCGGGGGGTCGGCACAGGTCCCGGACAGGGCTGGGCCGGGGGCTCTGCCCCGTACCGGGGGGTCAGCGCAGATCCCAGATGGGGCTGGGCTGGGGGCTATGCCCCTTCCTGGGGGGGTCGGCGCAGGTCCCAGATGGGGCTGGGCTGGGGGCTCTGCCCCTTCCCGGGGGGGTCGGTGCAGGTCCCAGATGGGGCGGGGCTGGGCTGGGGGCTCTGCCCCTTACCGGGGGGGGGGGGGCTCGGTGCAGGTCCCGGATGGGGCTGGACTGGGCGCTCTGCCCCTTCCCAGGGGGGTTGGTGCAGGTCCCAGATGGGGCAGTGCTCATTGCCTTGAGAAGCGTGGGGGGGGGGGATTGCTCCCACCTCCCCACGCTAGGGACACCCCAGCTCTGCTCTCTCCCCACCCCTGCTCAGTGCACAGGTGAGGTCCCTGGGCAGACAGGGGGAGCGCTGGGGCTGGGCGCTCAGCTCCTGAGTGCCAATTCGTCCTATCCACACTGCTGGCCGGGTGGATGCCTGACAGAACCCCTGCTTATCCTGAGTCCCTGTCTGTCTGCACTGCGCTCTGGCTCTGGGATGGGTGCAAGGGGCACTACATGCTATTGACCTCCTGCCCTCTCTGCGTCTTCTCACCCCTAGGTAGATGAAGAGGGATTTCCATGAACCTCAAGCCTGTGACATTCTCATCAGGTAGGTCCCTGCCTGTAACCCTCTGGGGAGCACCCTTCGGGATGGCACAGACGTCCCGGGCGGGAGTGAGGGGCAGCCTGGTGGGAGCCTATGGTAGGGCTCAGGCAGGCAGCCGGAGAGGGAGATGTGGGTGGGTGGGACTGTGCAGAGCCCAGAGGGGAGACTGGGGAACGTGAGCTTGCTGCAGTGGGGGCTGATGAGGACTGGAATGGGGGGTGGGGACGGACATGCCTGTAGCAGTGCTGGGAGGGGGATCCTAGCAGCAGCACTGTGAAGGTGGAAGGAGAGGAAGAGGAAGGAGGTGGGCAGGCTGAGAGGGGGGCAGTAATTGGGGCGGGGGAAAAGGCCTGGCCAGGCCCAGGCTCTGAGCAGCCAGGAGGGAGGGTAGCGTTTGGGCAGGTTCTAAAGGAAGCAGAGACGGGATCTCTGTATGTTGCACATACACAATGGGAAATGACTGCCCAGGAAGGAGCACTGCGGGAAGGGATCGGGGGGTCAGAGGGGATCACAAGGTAAATATGAGTGAACAGTGTGACACTGTTCCAAAAAAAGCAAACACTGTTCCGGGCTGTATTAGCAGGAGTGTTGTAAGCAAGACACGAGAAGTAATTCTTCCGCTCTGCTCTGCGCTGATTAGGCTTCAAAAGGAGTAATGCAGAGGTTCTCAAACTGTGGTACGTGGACCACCAGTGGTCCGCGAGCTCCATTCAGGTGGTTCGTGGATAGTTCCCTCTAAGGTGTGTGCCTGGGCGGCCGCACACAAGAGAAAGAAGGGCCACCCACCTAATTAGTGGAGCTGTGCAGGCATGGCTCCACTGATTAGGTGCCTGGACCCTGGAGAAGATGCCCATGTAAGGTGAGGTGGTGGCCTTGGGGGGAATAGAGGGTAGGTGGACGGGGGCAGTGGGGTGAGAAGAGGGGGTGGGGGAAATTTGGGATGTGCAGGGCTGCGGTGGCCAGAGAAAGAGGCGACTTTCCCCAGCTCCACGGCTGCAGCTGCCGGGGAGACACGGCCCTCCTTCCCAGCCCCAGCTCGGGGCCTGCCATGGTGGGGGAGAGACCCCCCTCCTTCCCAGCCCCAGCTTAGGGGCTGCCATGGTGGGGGAGAGACCCTCCTCCTTCCCAGCCCCAGCTCTGTGGCTGCCGTGGAGGGGGAGAGAGGGCACATCCCTCGCATTAGAAAGGTAAGACTACTGATATTAAAATATGAGTTGTGGGCTTTTAGTTGTAGAACAAAAAAAGTTTATTATTATTAAGGATTTTTTTATATAGCACTTTTATCCAAAGCGCTTTACAATAGTTAGCTAATGGTACAAACAACATTTGGAAAAAGAAGAACAGGAGGACTTGTGGCACCTTAGAGACTAACAAATTTATTAGAGCATAAGCTTTCGTGGACTACAGCCCACTTCTTCGGATGCATATAGAATGGAACATATATTGAGGAGATATATATACACACATACAGAGAGCATAAACAGGTGGGAGTTGTCTTACCACCTCTGAGAGGCCAATTAATTAAGAGAAAATTTTTCTCTTAATTAATTGGCCTCTCAGAGGTGGTAAGACAACTCCCACCTGTTTATGCTCTCTGTATGTGTGTATATATATCTCCTCAATATATGTTCCATTCTATATGCATCCGAAGAAGTGGGCTGTAGTCCACGAAAGCTTATGCTCTAATAAATTTGTTAGTCTCTAAGGTGCCACAAGTCCTCCTGTTCTTCTTTTTGCGGATACAGACTAACACGGCTGCTACTCTGAAACATTTGGAAAGATCATTAAGTGGGCCGCCGAGACCCTCAGCAATTTTCAAGTGGTCCGCGAAAAAAAAAGTTTGAGAACTACTGGAGTGTTGTGTCCAGTTCTGGGCGCCACATTTCAGGAAAGATGTGGACAAGAAGCAACGGGCTTAAATTGCAGCAAGGACGGTTTAGGTTGGACATTAGGAAAAACTTCCTCACTGTCAGGGTGGTTAAGCCCTGGGATAAATTGCCCAGGGAGGTTGTGGAATCCCCCCTCATTGGAGATGTTTAAGAGCAGGTTGGACAAACACGGGTCAGGGATGGTCCAGATAATACTTAGTCCTGCCTCAGTGCAGGGGACAGGGCTAGATGATCTCTGGAGGGCCCATCCAGTCCTACAATTCTATGATCCGACAGGTGCCTGGATATGCCCCACCCCAGAGCAGAGTGCAGGTGTGTGCCAGCACCACCCCAAGCAGCACCCGGCAACCAGCAGGGAAGGCGGAGGCAGAGGGAGCCAGCAGGTGCCTGGGCTGTGCTGGCAGGAGGGTGTAACGATGCTGGTTCTGGTGGGACCCCACGGAGAGTGCCAATTCAGGACAAATTGCTTAAAGCAGGGCAGTTACAGCCCAAGGCTGGGGTTCCTTTGCACACCAAGGCACCAAACCAGCCAGCCAGAGAGGACTTCGGTCTCACCCCACTGGCAAACCACAAGTCACACAAGCAATTCCCTTAGACACTCCAGTTTCCCAGTATCACCACCAGTGCCACTCATTATGGGGATGAATGGTTATGAAAACCAATACCCCAGTAAAAGAAAAAAGGTTCTCCCGATCCCAAAGGACCAAGCCCCAGACCCAGGTCAATATACAAATCAGATCTTGCCCACAAATCACGCTATTGCCAATCCTTTAGAATCTAAAATCTAAAGGTTTATTCATAAAAGGAAGAAGATAGAGATGAGAGCTAGAATTGGTTAAATGGAATCAATTGCATACAGTGATGGCAAAGTTCTTGGTTCAGGCTTGTAGCAGTGATGGAATAAGCTGCAGGTTTAAATCAAGTCTCTGGAACATCCCCAGCTGGGATGGGTCATTCAGTCCTTTGTTCAGAGCTTCCGTTTGTAGCAAAGTCCCTTCAGAGGTCAGAAGCAGGATTGAAGACAAGCTGGAGGAGCTGCAGCAGCTTTTTATAGTCTCTTGCCATGTGGTCTCTGCTTTCTTTGTCCCAAGGACACGCTGTCCAGCACATGGCCTGGGAGAACCTCAGAGTTCTGTCCATAGGCCTGTCCCTGCATACTTTGCTGAGTCACAAGGTGTCACAGACTCACAGATCGTGCCCACTCTTGGCCCCGTGCGGTCCGTGGGGGGTGCCCTTTTCAGTGCGACAGCCCTTCTCGGGGGTCCACTCTCTCTCGGGGTCAGGCCCCTCCACCTCCTGGAGCCGCACCTCTCTGAGCCTTAGCACGTCTGTCTCTGCTGTGGGCCCCCTCAGGGAGTCCACTCGCTCTGGATCCCTGGGGCCTCCACCCCCAAAGGAGTTGATGCCACCCTGTTATCTAGACCGGAGTGACTCTCAGCCAGCATAAAACAGGAGGATTTATTGAGAGTTGAACACAGCACAGGAAACTCTCAGGGCCTCGGGCCTGGCCTCCCTCAGCCCAGCACATCCCAGTCTCTCTGCCTCCAGGTGGGCTCTGCCTGCTCCCCGTCTCCAGCCCAGAGCCCCCCTGCTTCCCAGCTGGGCATCTGAGATCACCGGCCCCAGGCCCTGCCTCTGTCCATTGTCTTCTCTCCAGGTAAACAGGGTCGTAAACCGGGGCCTCCTCTCCTCGCTTCTGTCCTCTGGCTGGAACCGGCTGGTTAGGTCACAGGGTCCTCACTCTGCAGCCCATTATCCGCCCACTGGCCAGAACTGGCTGCGTCTTCTCAGCTGGGCCTCCGGGTCACCAGGTCGCCAGGTCACCGGTCGCTGGGGTATCCATCCTCCAGGCCATCGGTGGGGTCCCCAAGTCCTCTCTCCGGTCCTCTGCAAAACAAACTCCTTCTCCCTTCACCTCGTTAAACCAGTAACACCCAGGGAAACAGAGTCCCACCTCCTCCGCGTGCAAACCATTGAACACTCCACAGAAAACAAGAAAACCCCCCACTTCGTCACACAAGGCGTATCTGCCTTCTCTCAATGGGTCAATTGTGTAGACATCAAGCAAATGGGCCATCAAGCAGGCTAGGCAGTGCTGATGCAAACTTGTCTGGGAAGTTTCCCAGAAGCATAGCATAAGTTTGAAATACAGACAGTACAGAGCCAATATTCATAACTTCAACTACAAAACTGATACACACATATAGACAGCATAATCATAACCAGTAAACCATAACCTTGTCTTAGACACCCCATTTGACCCCCTTTAGAAAAGATTTGGTGCCACTACAGGACCCTGGTTGCAACAATGATCTATACGGTCCCAGTTCATGTCAATAACGTCACAGAGGGGAAATGTGGGGCAGAGCTGTGGAGGTGGTAGGGGATGAAAGGGGATATGGGGAGCTGAGAGCGGCACCGGGGGGTGGTATGTGTGTGCGTGCTGGCTGTTACAGCACAGAAGCCTGCGGGGAGCCAGTGTCTGATTTGATTTGTGAGATGAGTGTGTACGTCTGTGTCTCCGTGTGTGTTTGTCTGTGTCGCTGCATGTGTGTGTGTGTCTGTCTGTCTGTCTTTGTTTGTCAGTGTGCATGTGTGCCTGAGTGCGAGTGTGTGTGTGTGTGTGTGTGCATGTGGGTCTGTCTATGTGGGTGTGTGGGTGTCTGTCTGTGAGTGTGTGTCTGTGTGTGTATCTGTCTGTGTGTGTCTGTGTATGTATGTGTCTGTGTGCATGTGTGTCTGTCTGTGTGCATGTCTATGTCTCTGCGTGTGTGTGTGTGTGTGTGTGTGTTTGTGTGTGTTTGTGTCTGTGTGTGTCTGTGTATGTATGTGTCTGTGTGCATGTGTGTCTGTCTGTGTGCATGTCTATGTCTCTGCGTGTGTGTGTGCGTGTGTGTTATGCATGGGGATTAGGATGTGGAGAGTTCGGGCAGATTTAGGAGTTGCCAGGTCCAGCCCCGCCGGTTACACTGGCCCCAGTGGGATTTGCTGTTGCCTGTGTGTTCTGGGCGACGGGATGAGCAGCAGCCGGTCTGCCCTGCACTGTCTGTTTCTCTGGGTCCCCTCTCCTTCGTCTCCGTGGACATTGCACTGGGTTTAGTGTCACTCTCTGTTCCATTCCTTATGTATCGTCTTGCTCTGTTTGCTTGTGGGACAGCACTATCCGCAGGCTCTGTGATGTGCCAGCTTTTCAACAGGCCCTTGAAGGTCCCAGTCTGCCTTAAGAGCAGGCCATAGGCCTTAACACCCCAAGGCTGAGCAGCTGGGCTCCAGCTGTTTTACCCCATGAGCTCTGCCCAGCAATTCATGCTGAGACAGGCTCTGGCTCAGAGAGGCTGCAGAGAGGTTCAGGGACCCATAACAGTGACACCAGGCAGCCTTTCCAAACAGAGGAGGGTTTAGGGGTCCCCTGGAACACGGCGTGGGGAGCCTGTAGACCAGCGTAGGGCAGCAAAGACACAGTCCAGACTGGCCAATGCCAAGGCTCCCTTTTCCTGTAGGAACCACCTCGGTTTCCATCCTCGGTGTCTGGCCCATCGGAAGAGCTGTGTCTTTGCAGGGTGTGCAGAGCCGCACCTCGGAGAGACATGGCTGCTCCAACCTAACCCCCAGGGGACCTAGCTACGGCCTCTCGGGGGGGGGGGGTACCTGCGCCAGAGAGAGCCCCTTCCATCGACATGGTAGCGTTGTGAGTGCAGACATACCTACAGCCACCGCCCCATTGTCCTCCTCCTGCCCGCCTGCCGTGCTCACATGTGCTGCCTGCCAGAATTGCCCCTGGGTGGGGTCAGTAGCTCAGTCCTTGGGGTTCCCACTGTCTTTCTGCAGCCTCCATGGATCTGGGTCAGTTCCGGCCAGTCCCGAACAACCCGTTCACCTCTCCTGTCTCCTGCTTTCCTCCAGGGGCAGCATTTTAGCCCTTCGACTCCTACGTCACTGCCGTGCGTCTCGCTGTCTGGAGCGGTTCACAGCCGTGAGTGCCAGCCTCAGGGCAGACTGTCAGAAGCTGGGCAGATGCCCCAGACCGGTCGTGTGTTCTGTGGTTAGATTTCACCAACCCAGCAACAAGTGTGAACTCCTGACGCGCTAGAACAGTCTTACCACGGCGTCACAGACAGGCCCTGGGGCCCTCCAGTCTGTCTGCCACCCCCATCTCACACCAAAGACAACCCCAATCCTATAGCAAACTAATGCAGGATTTATTAGCTAGGAAAAAGAAACGAGAGCGTTATTTACACGTTAAAGCAGGCAACATGTACACACAAATGAGTTACCGTCTCTAAGGCGAGAGAGCTGTAGCAATCTGTCAGCAATGAATGTCGGATAGGGCTAACCCTGGTTGACCCTGGGGTCTCTGCTTCTCTTCCCTAGCTCCAGCCCTCGGAGAGTCCAAACAGCAAAGAGTGAGATGAACAATTTTCTTGCGGTCCTGTTTTCTTCCCTTCTTCCAGCCAGGGCCGGCTCCAGGGTTTTGGCCGCCCCAAGCAGCCAAAAAAAAAAAAAAAAAAAAAGCCGTGATCGCGATGGCAATTCGGCGGGAGGTCCTTTGCTCCGAGCGGGAGTGAGGGACCATCCGCCGAATTGCCACAGAATACCTGGACGTGCCGCCCCTCTCCAAAGCGGCTGCCCCAAGCACCTGCTTGCCAGGCTGGTGCCTGGAGCCGGCCCTGCTTCCAGCATTCAAGCTGATGGGACAGGCTTTCCTGCACTTAACGACTGCATGGGTGTGAGAGGGCCCTTAACCAAGTCTTTGTATCCTGATGTTGTACAAGGGCCCATTGAGTTCTGATCGTCCTTCCTGATGGGCGGTGGACCATTCCTCCTGCCTGGGCTCACAGGGTCAGAGCAGGCATTTCTGCAGTTATAAAGCAAAGCTTTGTATCACCTTGTAGCATGGGATATAGACATCACCAGAGATTCACTCAGGCAGCAGCGTACGAGCGTTCCACAGAGTCTAAATGCTGAACACATTCTTGTAAGGCTCACCCCTAACTTGGACAACACTAACATACGGGAGAGCTGCGCTGGTGTCCAGCTCTGAATTTGTCAGTGCTCAACTGACACCTGCAGCCTTGGCACTAGCTGGTACCTGCTCTGCCAGCATCACACCCTGCACATCAGTCATAACAATATTACAGAGGATTCCCACTCGCCATCACATTGCTTCTGCCTCCTGTTGCTCTGTGACAGCCCCTCCCCCCGAGCAGGGTTTTCACGGAGCTCTCTGCAGAGAAGCCTCTGGGGACAGGGTGGCAGAGTCTCTTTCCTGAGCGGTTACAGTGCCTGTTTCCTATAGGCCCGGGCTGAGGGTGGCCACCAGGAAGCTGATGAGATGCTGCCCTAGGGCTTGGGTTGACAGGCGCTTGGGGGAGGCTTCAATAGACAGCTGGCCTAGTGGACACATCTCCCAGTGAGAGACCCTGGGCTCTGCTGTGTGCATGCTCCCTCCCATAGGAGACTTCCCCGCTCCCTGTCCCTCCCAGTAGCGCTCCCAGCCCCTGTCCCTGCATAGGAGAGTTCCCAGCCCCCTGTACCTGAGGTCCCCCGCCCTCCTTGCCTCTACTCCCCATAGCAGAGCCCCCCACCTTCTGGCTCCTCTGTACAGCAGCAACCTGCTTGTTCCCATGATAAGCGGGTAATCGATTCCGTCTCGCGCAGAACAAGGTCAGGCCCAGGCGAAGGGAAGGGGTCCGGGTTTGGGCGAGCTTGGCAAGGGCTCCCCAGCCACGCACAGGGCAGGGATTTCAACCACAACGGTTCTTAAAAGCAAAAGGAAAGTGGTGTTAAGGGGAAAACCGCTTTGCTTCCTGCTTCCCACAGCTCCGCTGGACCCGGCACCCTCAGCTCAGCTCCCTGGAGAATGTCACAGGACCCCCCTTCCCTTCACCCCATCACTGGGATTAATAGCTGTCTTTCAAAACATTACTGATCTCGGTCAGATACCACCTTGGCCACACCAGGCTGTTTGGCTGTAGCTCCTTTCAGTCAGGTTCCTGCTGCCCACCACCGACGTATCTGAGCACAAGCCTTTGGCCGTCCCAGAGCTTCTCCTACCCCCCTTTGCAGAGGGCCTGGGCGGGGGATTGAGGCCCCATCTGAACAATGTGGCTCAGTTAATGCCTCTATAGGAACCTTAACATTTGCATGTATCCACTTGTTTAACTGCCCCTCTGCAGTGCTGTGTGCAGAGTGAGAACTCTTGGCTGGTTAATAACACTGGCCATTGCAATGGGCCAGGCAGGGTGCCCCAGCCCCCCCCTCCCCCCAGCCCGCTGAGGTCACTGGGGGCAACAGGCCTGTTCCCCCTTGGCTTCTCTCAGTGGCTAGCTGGAGGTGGCAGGTTTCTGCAAGGCTGGATGGGGCGAGCAGGATCCTGGCCGCCGAACAGCAGAAGGAGAACCCTAAAGCTTCGGGCGTGGAGCACATGGCAGATGGAGAGCCCATGCTGCCTACCCACGCACGTATGCACAGCCCAGAACCACCCCGAGTTTAGCTGGGAGCAGCCACCGTCTCACGCTCACATTGGAGTGCATCTGTGCCAGGCCCAATTTGCAAAAAGGTACCTTAAAAGTGTGCAAGCACAATGATTCAACGTGCAAATGCAGCAGGTGCCTTTGCTCACTCATTTCTGTGTGTGCACTGCTGAGAATCAGGCTGAAGCATCTCTTCCCTCTGTGATCCCCTGTCCCTGAGGTTATGGGAGGGGGAGTGTCAGCGCAGCCGGGTCCCAGTGAGCCGAGGGAGGGGGAGGGTCAGTGCAGCCGGGTCCTAGGGAGGGTGAGGGTCATTACAGAAGGGTCCCAGGGAGGGTGAGGGTCAGTGCAGCCGGTTCCTAGAAAGCAGAGGGAGGGGGAGGGTCAGTGCAGAGGGGTTACCTATTTATTTCATAGAATCATAGACTATCAGGGTTGGAAAGAACCTCAGGAGGTATCTAGTCCAACCCCCTGCTCCCAGCAGGACCAACCCCAACTAAATCATCCCAGCCAGGGCTTTGTCAAGCCTGACCTTAAAAACCTCTAAGGAAGGAAATTCCACCACCTCCCTAGGGAACCCACCTAGGGAAATTCCACCACCCTCCTAGTGAAAAAGTTTTCCCTAATATCCAACCTAAACCTCCCCCACTGCAACTTGAGACAGTTACTCCTTGTTCTGTCATCTTCTACTACTGAGAACAGTCTAGATCCATCCTCTTTGGAACCCCCTTTCAGGTAGTTGAAAGCAACTATCAAATCCCCCCTCATTCTTCTCTTCGGCAGACTAAACAATCCCAGTTCCCTCAGCCTCTCCTCATAAGTCATGTGCTCCAGACCCCTAATCAGTTTTGTTGCCCTCTGCTGGACTCTTTCCGATTTTTCCACATCCTTCTTGTAGCGTGGGGCCCAAAACTGGACACAGTATTCCAGATGAGGTCTCACCAATGTCGAATAAAGGGGAACGATCACGTCCCTCGATCTGCTGGCAATGCCCCTACTTATACAGCCCAAAATGCCGTTAGCCTTCTTGGCAACAAGAGCACACTGTTGACTCATATCCAGCTTCTCGTCCACTGTGACCCCTAGGTCCTTTTCTGCAGAACTGCTTCCTAGCCATTCGGTCCCTAGTCTGTAGCAGTGCATGGGATTCTTCCGTCCTAAGTGCAGGACTCTGCACTTGTCGTTGTTGAACCTCATCAGGTTTCTTTTGGCCCAATCCTCAAATTTGTCTAGGTCCCTCTGTATCCTATCCCTACCCTCCAGCATATCTACCACTCCTCCCAGTTTAGTATCACCTGCAAACTTGCTGAGGGTGAATAACATGCCATCCTCCAGATCATTAATGAAGATATTGAACAAAACTGGACCGATACTTGGGGCACTCCGCTTGATACTGGCTGCCAACTAGACATGGAGCCATTGATCACTACCCGTTAAGCCCGACGATCTAGCCAGCTTTCTATCCACCTTATAGTCCATTCATCCAGCTCATACTTCTTTAACTTGCCAGCAAGAATACTTTGGGAGACCATATCAAAAGCTTTGCTAAAATCAAGGGATAACACATCCACTGCTTTCCCCTCATCCACAGAGTCAGTTATCTCCTCATAGAAGGCAATTAGGTTAGTCAGGCATGACTTGCCCTTGGTGAATCCATGCCGACTGTTCCTGATCACTTTCCTCTCCTCTAAGTGCTTCAGAATTGATTCCTTGAGGACCTGCTCCATGATTTTTCCAGGGACTGAGGTGAGGCTGACTGGCCTGTAGTTCCCCGGATCCTCCTCCTTCCCTTTTTCAAAGATGGGCACTACATTAGCCTTTTTCCAGTCATCCAGGACCTCCCCCGATCGCCATGAGTTTTCAAAGATAATGGCCAATGGCTCTGCAATCACATCCGCCAACTCCTTTAGCATCCTTGGATGCAGTGCATCCGGCATCCGGGCCATGGACTTGTGCTCGTCCAGCTTTTCTAAATAGTCCGGAACCACTTCTTTCTCCACAGAGGGCTGGTCACCTCCTCCCCAAATATCAGCAGATTCTCGTCAAACCATCCAAGCAAATCCCCCCTGTGCTGTGTCTGAGACAGGAACTTGTCCTGGGTGGGACCCGGGTGGTCAGCTGGCCTGTTGCCTTTGCTGTGAGTCCCGGCGGGGGGAGCCGGACTGTCATGGGCCTTCTGTGCCCTGTTGTGCTGGTCCCTGGATGGTGAGGGCAGAGGTCAGGCCCAGGCTAACCGCCCTGCTGTATTGTGTTCTGTCTGGCTTTGAGCACGCCTTTGGCTCTAATGCACGGAATTGCGGGCTGGGGGTCCTCTGTTATTTGTGTCATAGCAAAGTGACTTTGTACCCCAGGGCTACCAGGCCAGGCCTGGGTTCTCCTACAATTGCCCAGTGTCTCTGCAGGACCCTAAAATAGAATATCAGGGCTGCAAGGGACCTCAGCAGGTCATCTAATCCAACCCCCTGCTCAAAGTAGAACCAATCACCAGACAGATTTTTACCGCAGTTCCTTAAATGACCCCCTCAAGGATTGAACCCACAACCCTGGGTTTAGCAGGCCAATGCTCAAACCACTGACCTATCCCTCCCAGGGCCACCTCCAGGGCCCAGCCCACCAAGCTTGTGCTTGGGGCGGCACCTGGAGGGGGGCGGCGCGGCGTGGTGCTCCGGCTCTAGCCGCCAGGGAGAGCGGAGCCGCAGTAGGCTCACCGCCCTCCCCGCGGTGCTGTGGACGCCAGGGAGAGCGGAGCCCCGGCCAGGCTCGCTGCCCTCCCCCCGGCGCTCTGGCCGCCGGGGAGAGCAGAGCTCTGGCCGGGCTCTCCGCCCTCCCCCCCCCCCGGTGCTCCGGCCGGTCGGGGACAGCGGCCCGAGGCCGGGCTCGGCGCCCTCCTGGGGCAGCAAAAAAGCCAGAGCTGGCCCTGATCCCTCCCCCCTAAAATTAAAATTAATGAAGATATACTTATCTCCTAGAACTGGAAGGGACCTTGAAAGCTCATTGAGTCCAGCCCCCTGCCTTCACTAGCAGGACCAAGTACTGATTTTGCCGCAGTACCTTAAATGGCCCCCTCAAGGGCTGAACTTACAACCCTAGGTTTGGGGGGGGGGCAATGCTCAAACCACTGAGCTAGCTCACCCCCTGATTTGTGCTAGTTCTTCATTCCATAAAACTGCTTCGTCTGCCCCTGTTGCGGGTGTGTTGCTGTGATGGGTCGAAGGCACTGGGGGTCTGCTGGGGCAGCCGGCCCCAGGGAGAGTGTTCAGGGCGAGGAACGGGGTTTGGTGACTGTCTGAGCTGTGCTTTTGCTCCAATTGAGGGTTGACGGCACTTATTCAGTGTTTCCTGGCAGAGATCCGCCATCCCAGGAAATACCCTCGTGTCACGGCACACCAGAATGTGGTCCCTGGCTGCCTGGCGTGCAGCCCTGAGCATAGAAACTGGCCTGGCTTTTGACGTGGATTGTCTGGTCACCTCTTAGTGCAGCAGGCGGTGAAGGTCGCAGCCCCCTGGCACTGGGAGTCGCACAGGCCCCGCCCCAAAGGGCCTGCAGCCAGAACAGCTTTTCCCCAATGTCACCACGGGAAACTGGGGCAGAGACACACAGGGACTTGCCACGTGCTGCCTAGCAGGGAATTGAACCCAGCTCACCAGGCCAGTGCCCCAACCACACGGCCACCCTCCCTGTCAGCCCAGCTCCCTGACAGGCCCCGTGGGCAGCAGAGGGCAGAGCCTGCCCCAGAAGTCCCAGTCATCCTAACAGTCCCCCTGGGGCTGGGGCAGGCTGTGCTGAGCAGCTGCCCTTAAAGGGGGCCATGCCCAGGTCAGGGATGTGAGGGGTGGTCCCGCCCCTCGGCGTGTGCAGCGAGGGACAGGGACAGGGACAGCCAGGCTGCAGGGAGGTAGATTAGCCTGGCAGGCCCAGACAAACAGATGGAGGCAGCTTGATCCTATTACGGTGGCTAAGCAGAGGCAGCTGCGCTGAGGCTGTGCCGGCTCTCTGGGCTCCTGGAGCCGCAGCCACCTGGTCTCTGCTCTGGCTGGAGTCTCAGGAGCTCTGCGTCTCAGCGACACTCGCCTGTGAGTACAGGTCAGAATTCCTTTCCTAGCACGCTGCACAGGCCGGCCAGCCAGCAGCACCCAGGCCCTTGGCTCTGCACTTTGCCAGCTGGGAACACTGCGGCTCCCCCAGCTTCTGGCACTTGGCCAGCCAAGGGACTCTGGGATGCAGCAAACCACTGGCTCTGGGACATTGCTGGCTGGGGTCACAAGGCCACTGTGAGCCATCAGCAGTGGCATTCAGCTAGCGGTTGGCACGAGGAGCCTTCCAGCCTAGGGCTCTTGGTCCCTGGGTCTTGGCCAGCTGGTGTCACCAGGAATTTTCTAGCATGAGCCCTGGGGATTGGCCAGCCAGGAGCTCTGGGACTCGGTAGCTCCAGTCACTGAGACCCAGCAGGATGTGGAGAGTCATGGGCCAGGGACCACGGGGGCTCTGCCAGCTCCAGCTATGGGCACTGGGAGTTTGCTGCAAACATCGGTGTGACTGCTGCTCCCATTGCATGCCAGCCTCGTTACTCGTACTCTTCTCTGTGGCATGCAGTGGTTCCTAGCCCTGAGGCTGGGCACACTGCAGCATGGGCCATGCCCCCTGCCCACGTGGCTCTGCAGGCATGAAGAGCCATGCGTCATGCTGCAATGTGCCCATGTGGCTTGTCAGCCAGGGTGGTCCAGTGCCTCATGCCCCCGTCTCATCGGGTTGGTTGCCCAGGGACTGCCGGGGCAGGCTCTGTGCATTTGGCTTACAAGGGAGGGCCATGCCTTATGCCTGCACAGGGCTGTTTGCACAGGGGTTGGTGTCTATTTGGAGGTCCAAGACTCACATCCCGTTTCTGTGCTGGCCTAGGGTGCATCTCGCACACGCGTATGGCTGTGTTTGTGTAGGAGCTGTGCCCTGGGGCTGGGTGGGGAATGTACCTTATGCCCCATGTCTGTGCTGGTGCAGACCGCTCGGCCTTACCTCCGCCCGGCTGTGCCTGCACCACATGGGCACTTTGTGTCCCAGGGAGAGTAGGTGGCTGATTGAGGACTTGCAGAGCGTGAGTCTCTTGTGTGGATGGCTTGAAATGAAGGCCTCAGATCCTGGCTGCACGGTAGGACTTGGCGGTGGGGCCAGGGGTTCCCTCTGGGCTGCACGGGGCGTCTTAGCTGGAAAGGAAACTGAAGCTGATTGTGGGGTGCTGCCCTGGCACCCTCAGCACAGCTCGAATGCAGGAGGGACCCTAAGCGCCGCCCAAGGCTCGCTGCAGGGGCAGGCGTGCCCGTGCAGCTCTAGCGTGGCCCTGTGGCGTGGACGTGGTGCAGACAGGGCTGTTCAGAGGGGCATATGCCTCCACCCTGACCACCGACAGGAGGGGTGCTGAAGAGCTTCTGCAAACGCCCAGTGAATTGACTTGGCTCCTTGAGAAAGTGACCATTGGGCCTGCTCCAGCCAGCCCAGAGGGACTCGTAGCCTGCTCCAGGGAGATGGGCTGACAGAGGGTGCGCAAGGCCCTGGGCTGGGTTTCGGGGGATCTGGTTTCAGGTCCTGGCTCTGCCGTCGACTCCTGTGCACAAGAGCCAGGTGGAAAATGCCAATCTGCCAAACCTGAAGCCGTTTGCAGGGAAGGGTCGGTGCTGATAGATTTCTCCATTGTCGATTCCTGAGCGTTTTCCCCAAGATCTGAAACTATTTACTGTCCCTGTCTGCTGCACAAATCTGGCTGTCTCTGGGTCCTCATTCCCCATCTGTGACATGGGCAGGGTGATACTTCTCTTTGTCTGCCTTGTCCTTTTAGGGTACAAGTTCCTGGGGCCAGGGCCTGTCTTTCACTGTGTGTCCGGACAGCACTTGGTACAACAGGGCCCTGGTCTCAGCTGGGCAGGGCCTGTCCCCCTCTCTGTGTCTGTGCAGCGCCCGGCGTGACGGGGCCCTGGTCTCAGCTGGGCAGGGCCTGTCCCCCTCTCTGTGTCTGGGCAGCGCCCGGCGTGATGGGGCCTGGTCTCAGCTGGGCAGGGCCTGTCCCCCTCTCTGTGTCTGGGCAGCGCCCGGCGTGACGGGGCCTGGTCTCAGCTGGGCAGGGCCTGTCCCCCTCTCTGTGTCTGGGCAGCGCCCGGCGTGATGGGGCCTGGTCTCAGCTGGGCAGGGCCTGTCTCCCTCTCTGTGTCTGGGCAGCGCCCGGCATGACGGGGCCTGGTCTCAGTCAGAACTTCTAGAAGCTCCTTTAATACACACGATAAATAACCATTGTTGCGGAGTGTGGGGGAGTCAGGGCCCTGCACCCCTCTTCCTGAGATTCACTGTGACTCTCAACCAGCCAGTAAAGCAGAAGGTTTATTTAAGGACAGGAACACAGTCTCAAGCAGAGCGTGTAGGTACGACCAGACCCCCTCAATTAGGTCCCTCTGGGAGGTTCAGGGAGCTTAGACCCCAGCTTGGGGTTCCCTGCGTTGCACCACCCAGCCCCAACCGAAACTAAAACTCTCAGCCCCTCCCGCTGCTCCTCTCCTTTGTTCAGTCTCCCGGGCAGAAGGTGTTAATTCTCCCCACCCCCGTTCCTGGCTCAGGTTACAGCTCAGGTAGCTTCCTTCAAGGGAAGTCCCACATCCCCACTGCAACCCCCCTGCAACATTCCCAGGTCAAATCTGCCCCGCTCCCTGCTCCGTCACAACCATCTCAATAGCCTGACCCCAGGGCCGGCCCCAAAAGATGTCCATTCCCAGTTAGTACAGGGAAGATGGGTGAGAACAGAGCCAGAGCGTGGGTCCGGGGGCCAGGGAAACATCAGGTGAAATTGTGGGGAGTGGGAAAGCCCAGCAGCCTCTCTCAGAGAGGGGCAATTGAGAGCCTCGGTGGAGAAGGGTCTGCAGGGACTGTGAATGGCTCCACCGCTTGTTCAGGGCCCAGGGCACCCAGTGACGGCTCCGGGGTTTACACGGGGCTCTGTTAAACCATGCGGCTGTGGTTACCGAGGTTACTGTGTTAACTGATGTTCCTATGGCTACGGGTGTTCGTGATGCTTTAGTGCTGAGCTGTATGAATACCCCACCCCCCCGCCCGGTGATTCCCAGTGACGCAGCAACACTGGCTGTTACTGTAGTGACTGGGCGGCAGGGCCGGCGCTAGGCACCAGTGTTCCAAGCATGTGGTTGGGGCGGCACCTTTCAAGGGGCGGCACTCCGGCCTTTGGGGCTGCACTTTGCTTCGGCCGTGGCAAAAAACCTGGAGCCGGCCCTGCTGGGCGGGAAGTGGGGTGACCAGCTCACGCCCTTTGGGAATGACCAGAGTGGAGGCTGTGATCCATGGTACTTTGTACCCCACCGTAGCTGTGGGCACACAGCCCTCACACATTGGCCACCCCAGATCCCGCATATGAGTTGTCTCAGGTGAGGAACCGGGGGCCTGGAGGAGCAGATTCAGCAGCTGTGTGTCGGGTCTGGGAGGGTCTGGCTGGGGCACAGGGGCTGATTTCTGCATTCTCTGTCATGCACTGATTGCTCCCTGTGGTGTAGAGACCGGTGTGCCCGAGCAGCTTTGGACAAGGGCCTGTCTCCTCCTCACACGGCCCAGCCAGGCCCCTCCAGGAGAGCAAGCGCCCCCAGACTCCCTGTCCCCACTCTGCCTCCTGCTGCTTTCCTCTCCACCACCTCCTCTCTGGCCTCCCCAGAGCAGCCAGCTTCCACCCCCGTCCCTGAAGAACAAGTGGCCTCTCCCTTGGGGCTCACTGGGGTGTCAGAGCACCAGGCGGCCCATCAGCACTGACCTTTCCCTCCCTGCCACTGAGAGCCAGAGCTTTGGGTGCAGCAGGAGGCTGTGGGACTCCCTAGGGGAACAGTCCAGAGCACAGGCGGAGTGCTACAGCTGCAGTGCACGCTAAGGGCGGCTGCTCTCTACGCTGCCTGGGCAGGTGGGGGCGCCCTGGGCTGGCCTGTGGTGGGGCAGGCGGGGGCGCCCTGGGCTGGCCTGTGGTGGGGCAGGTGGGGGCGCCCTGGGCTGGCCTGTGGTGGGGCAGGTGGGGGCGCCCTGGGCTGGCCTGTGGTGGGGCAGGTGGGGGCGCCCTGGGCTGGCCTGTGGTGGGGCAGGTGGGGGCGCCCTGGCCCTAGGAGCTGATCGATGTGCAGCTGTCATTGCAGACATCTCTGCCAGGGGCTAAGACATACAGCCCACTCCAGCTCCCATTCGTGTCGGGAGGGAGGGGGACGGTTGATCTGATCCAGGGCACACGGCAGCTTGGGGCTCAGATGTCAGAGGATGGAGCTGGGTCCGTGACTAGGAGCAGGTGAGAGCTGCACCCACAAAGCCTGTTGGGAACAGACAGTTGCAGCTCCCAAACCAGTCCTGAGCTGGCACTACAAATGTTGGAGTGGGGGTCCTAGGGCAGGTCCCCTCACTAGCCCGTTCTCCAGTAGCCCTGGTCATGTTCTCCCCAGCCCTGTGGGCCAGACACCCCGGTCAGGAGCTTCAGGCTGGGTCCGGCTGCCGGTCAATGACAAGTTTGTGAAAACTTCATCCCAGCCTGGCCTGGGAGCAAGATCACTCCTGGGTTCTGCTCCTAGCTGTGACATTTGCTCTCACCCAAGCTCCCGGTCTCCAGACGGGTGGGAGTGAGAGTCGTGGGGGGCTGAGCGGGGGGAGGGTCAGAGCTAACCCTACGTTTCTGTCGAGGGTGCTGAAGATGTAAAAGTCTCTTGAAATGCTGGTGTTAGGATCAGGTCTCAGACACTGGCCTGCTCAGCAGCCAAAGGCAGATGTGATATGATGTCAGTACGAGCAGATCCCCGGCAGGGCCAGCGGGATCTGGTCACGCTACACTCAGCCCTCTGGGAACACTGTTAAATGACAAGAGCCTCAGGACCTCGAGGGGTTTCTCCAGCCACCTCCAGAATCCCTGGCCGGGTTGAGCAGAACAGAACTTCAGTTTGAGTGACACATGCTGGAGGCCTCATGCTGCCAGTACTCTCAACCCTGGGGATTCCTAAACAGTACAGATGACAATTTCCTAACACACAAAGTGTTGCAGCCAGCACGGGGGGATTCTATATCAGACCTCATTTTGACAGATAAAGATAGAGGGGAACTGATCACAGAACTAAAAATGAATGGTCGCTTAGGTACAAGTAATCAAGTCCAAACCAGTAATAAATATACTTTGTGCTTTAAAAGGGCTAATTTCACAAAGCTGAAAATGATTATGAGCCAAATCAGCTGGGAGGAAGAGTTTAATCAGAAAAATGTTAATATTATTTGGCAATTGTTTAAGAAAACTTTATTAGGTGCCCAGAAAGCCAAAACTGAGGAAGCAGGTCATGTTGGTAACAAAAAATGACCTGGTTTAGAGGGGAAGTTAAGGTCTGTCTAAAATAAATGGAATGAATGGGAAGTTGATAGTAATGAATATAAATCAGAAGCTAGGAATTGTAGAAAATTGATAAGGGAAGCCAAGGGACACAAGGCGAAATCTATGACCAGCAGCATTAAGGACAATAAGCAGTTTTTAAAATATATTAGGAACTAAAATAATCCTGACAATGGTACTGGTCCATTATTAGATGGAAATGGTAGAATTATTAATAATAATGTAGAAAACACAGATGTGTTAAATAAATATTTTTGTTCTATATCTGTAGCCTCATCATATAACACAGTTTCTATTCCACTAGTACCTCAGGAGGATGTTAAACAGAAACAACTAAAGATGGACATTTTTAAATCAGCAGATCCAAGTAACTTGCATACAAGAGTTTTAAAAGAGCTGGATGAGGAGTGCACTGGATAATTAATCTTGATTTCCAATCTCTTAAAAAAATGGGCAAAACTGGAAGAAAGCTAATGTTGTGTCAATATATAAAAAGGGTAAACAAGATGACCTGGGTAATTATAGGCTTGTCAGTCTGACATCAATCTCCAGCAATAGAATGGATCAGTTTATACCGGACTTGATTAATAAAGAATTAAGGGAGGGCATAGTATTAATTCCAGTCAACATGGATTTATGGAAAATAGATCCCGTCAAACTAACTGGATATTTTATTTTGATGAGATTACAAAAGTTTGGTTGATAAAGGTAATTCTGTGTAATATACTTAGACATTTGTGGTATTTGATTTGGTACTGCATGATATTTTGAGTAAAAAACTGGAATGATTTAAAGTTAACATGACACATATTAAGTGGATTAAAAACTGACTAACTGATAGGTCTCAAAATGTCATTGTAAACAGAGAATTATCATCAAGCAGGTGCATTTCTAGTGGGGTCCTGCAGAGATTGGTTCTTGGCCTTTTGCTATTTAACTCTTTTCTGGAAGAAAATGTAAAATCATCATTGATAACGTTTACAGATGACACAAACACTGGGGCAAATCATAAAGAGGACAGGTCACTAATACAAAGTGATCTGGATTGCTTGGAAAACTGAATGCAAGCAAACAATATGCATTTTAATACACCTGAATTGTAATTGTATCCATCTAGGACAGTGGTCACCAACCCATCAATCGCAATTGACTGGTTAATCCGGGAGACTTTCCCAGTCAATCACGATCTCCGGCCACGGTGACGCAGTGGAGCTCCCTGCCTGCTGTGGCCCCATGCTGCTCCCGGAAGTGGCCAGCACGCCCCCGTGGGGGGGGACAGGGGTCTCTGTGCGCTGCTTCTGCCTGCAAGCACCGCCCCCACAGCTCCCATTGGTCCGGAACAGGGTGCTGTGGCCAATGGGAGCTGTGGGGGCGATGCCTGCAGGCAGTGGCAGCGTGCAGAGTCACGTGCCCCCCCAGAGGCCGCAGGGGCAGCGTGGCCATGTGGTGCACTACTGGCTGGCAGGGTGGGGGATGGCCTGGCTCATGACGGGGAGGAGGTGCCAATGTGCCTGAGTGGGGCCAGGGCAGGCAGGGAGCCTGCCTTAGCCCTGCTGCGCCGCCAACTGGGAGGTAAGTGCCCCCTGGCGGGAGCCTGCAACCCAACCCCCAGCCCTTAGCCCCCTCCTGGAGCCAACACCCCATATCCCCTCCTGCACCTGAACCCCCTCCTGCACCTCAAGCCGCTGCCCCAGCCCTCAACCCCCTCCCAGAGCCAGCACCCCATACCCCTCCTGCACCCCAACACACTTCCCCAGCCCGGAGCCCCCTCCTGCACCCAAACTCCCTCCAAGTCTTTTCTTCTCCAGACTAAACAAACCCAATTTTTTCAATTTCCCTGACAGTTGGTTTTCTAGACCTTTAATCATTTTTGTTGCTCTTCTCTGGACTCGCTCTAATTTGTCCACATCCTTCCTGAAATGTGGCATCCAGAACTGGACACAATACTCCAGTTGAGGCCTAATCAGCGCGGAGTAGAGCGGAAGAATTACTTCTCCTGTCTTGCTTAAAACACTGTTGCTTATACATCCCACAATGATGTTCCCCTTTTTTTAAAAAACAGTGTTACACTGTTGACTCCTATTTAGCTTGTGGTTCACTATGACCCCCAGATCCCTTTCCGGAGTACTCCTTCTCAGGCAGTCATTTCCCATTTTGTATGTGTGCAACTGATTGTTCCTTGCTAAGTGGAGTACTTTGCATTTGTCCTTATTGAATTTCATCCTATTTACTTCAGACCATTTCTCCAGTTTGTCCAGATCATTTTGAATTTTAATCCTATCCCCCAAAGTACTTGCAACCCCTCCCAGCTTGTTATAATCTGCAAACTTTAGCAGTGTACTCTCTATGCCATTATCTAAATTACTGATGAAGATATTGAACAGAACTGGACTCAGGACTGATCCCTGCGGGACCCCACTTTATATGCCCTTCCAGCATGACTGTGAACCACTGATAACTACTCTCTGGGAACGGTTTTCCAACCAGTTTTGCACCCACCTTATAGTAGCTCCATCTAAGTTGCATTTCCCTAGTTTGTGTATGAGACGGTCATGCAAGACAGTATCAAAAGCCTTGTGAAAGTCAAATTATACCACATCTGCCGCTTCCCCCCTCTCCACAAGGCTTGTTACCCTGTCAAAGAAAGCTATCAGTTGGTTTGAGATGATTTGTTCTTGACAAATCCATGCTATCTTTCGGGGTGCTGAAGCTAAGCTGACTGGTCTGTAATTCCCTGGGTTGTCCTTATTCCGCTTTTTATAAATTGGCACTATATTTGCCCTCTTACATTCCTCTGGAATCTCTCCAGTCTTCCATGGGTTTTCAAAGATGATCGCTAATGGCTCAGATATTGCCCTAGATAGCTCCTTGAGCATTCTAGGACTGTAGCTCTCAACCTTTCCAGACAACCGTACCCCTTTCAGGAGTCTGATTTGTTTTGCGTACCCCATGTTCCACCTCACTTAGAATCTACCTGCTTACAAAATCAGACATAAAAATACAGAAACGTCACATCACACTACTACAGAAAAATTGCCAACTTTCTCCTTTATACCATATCATAAAATAAATCATTTGGAATATAAATATTGTACTTACATGTCAGTGTATAGTATACAGAGCAATATAAACAAGTCATTGTCTCTATGAAATTTTAGTTTGTACTGACTTCGCTAGTGCTTTTTATATAGCCTATTGCAAAACTAGGCAGATATCTAGATGAGTTGATGTACCCCTGGTTGAGAACCACTGTTCTAGGATGTATTTCATCAGGTCCTGGTGACTTGAAGACATCTAACTTGTCTAAGTAATTTTTAAGCTTGTTCTTTCCCTATTTTAGCGTCTGATCGTATCTCATTTTCACTGGCATTCATTAAGTTAGATGTCCAATTGCTACTAACCTTTTTGGTGCAAACCGAAACAAAACTGGCATTTAGTGCCTCTGCCATTTCCACATTTTCGGTTATTGCTTTCCCCCCTCATTGAGTAATGGGCCTACTCTGTCCTAGGTCTTCCTCTTGCTTCTAATGTAGTTGTAGAATGTTTTCTTGTTACCCTTGTAATGGGTCTCCAGTCATCATGCTGGTGCCTCCTGCTGGTCATCTGAGGGATTAGCTCTGCAGGTCGGTACGCCAACTCCTGGTGGTGCCTTGCCTGCCATCATTTCTGCTCTGGGACCTAGGACACTCCAAGGACCACAGCGTTTTCTTCATGACACAGCCCTCCGGCCGTGCCATGATCTGTGCTCCCCCTTTCCGGGGGCAACTGTTGTGGTCCAGCTGTCCTGCCACTTCCCTAGTGGCGACTGCAGCCTCTTCGCCCTTGCCTCAGGGCCTCAGCCTGCAAATCCCAGCAGCCAGCCAGGAGCTGTCTCCTGCTCCCTCTGTCCCTGCTAGCAGCACTGATCTGTCCAGCGTGCTAGCTTCCTTCTGCCTGCCAGGCACCCAGTTCTCCCTCTGTGAGCTCCAGGGAGTAACTGACTCTGCTCTGCCTTGCGGCTCTTCTTATGTGGGCCTTCTGGGCCATGACTGGCTGTTCCTTGCAGCCCCTCTCCCATTGGAAGTTTCCTGCACAGCCTCCCTAGGGTCCTATTAACCCCTTGCATGCCAGTGTGGGGCAGACTCCCCATCACAACTCTTTATGTCTCTAGCTAGTTTAATCTCATTTGGGGCCTGGGCCGTTCTAATTTTGTCCTTACATGCTTGTGGGTTTTTTATATTCATCCTTTGTAATTTGACCTAGTTTCCACTTTTACTCAGACTCTTGAGTTTCAGATAATTGAAGATCTCCTGGTTAAGCCAGGGTGGTCTCTTGCCATACTTCCTCTTTCCTACGCAGTGGGATGATTTGCTATTGTAATCTTAATAATGTCTATTTGAAAAACTGCCAACTCTTTTGAACTATTTTACCCTTAGACTTGCTTTCCAGGGTTCTTACCTACCAACTCCTGGAGTTTACTAAAGGCAGCATTCTTGAAATCCATTATCTTTATTGTGCTGTTTTCCCTCCTACCATTCCTTAGAATCGTGAACTCTCATTTCATGATCGCTTTCATACAAGCTGTCTTCCACTTTCAAATTCTAAACCCTTTCCTTCCGATTTATCATGTCTCCTTGCTGGGAGTTCCCAGGGGCTCTGACGTAGCCGAGGGGCCGCAGTCGTGTCTCACTGCTGGAAGTACCCAGGGGCCAGGGCCATCCCAAGCTATTCTGGGACCGTACGCAGCCCCCCCACGGGGCGTGTGTGTGGGGCCCCAAGTCTCCGGGGGGCGAGGAGGTTCACCTCAGGCCTCTGCGGGCTGGCTTGGGGGGCAGGAGGGAACCGCCCCCCAGCACTCACCAGTGGTGCGGCTGGGGCCAGGTCACTGCTCTTCCCGCCGCTGGCGAGTGCAAGCCCGGCCCTGCAGCAGTCCTCAGGGGAGTGGGAGCAGGGCTGGGGTGGAACAGGGGCAGGGCGGGGATGGAGCAGGGCGGGGGCTTTGGGGAAGGGGTGGAGTGGGGGCGGGGCAGGGACGGATCAGGGGCGGGGGCTTTGGGGCAGAGCAGGGGTGGGAAGAGGCGGGGCTGGGGCAGAGCAGGGCTGGAGCAGCACGCATCTGCGCAGGGCACCAGGAAATTTGCAGCTGCGTACTTTGCATATGGGTAGGGAGAGCCCTGCTGGGGGCTATGACGTAGCCGAGGGGAAGCAGTCATGTCTCAGCGCTGGTGGTACCCGGGGGCTGTGACGTAGCCGAGGGGACGCGGTCGTGTCTCAGCGCTGGGGGGTCCCGAGGGCTGTGACATAGCTGAGGGGATGCAGTCGTGTCTCAACGCTGGGGGTACCTGGGGGCTGTGATGTAGCCGAGGGAACGCGGTCGTGTCTCAGCGCTGGGGGGTCCCGGGGGCTGTGATGTAGCTGAGAGGATGCAGTTATCTCTCAGTGCTGGGGGTACGCGGGGCTATGGTACAGCAGAAGGGACGTGGTCGTGTCTCAGTGCTGGGGGTACCCAGGTGTGACGTTATTGATATACTCTGGGACCATATAGATCATTGTTGCAACCAAGGTCCTGTAGTGGCACCCAGATCTTGTATAAAGGGGGTCAAATGGGGTGTCTAAGACAAGGTTATGGTTTACTGGTTATAATTATGCTGTCTATATGTATGTATCAATTTTGTAGTTGAAGTTAAGAATATTGGCTCTATACTATCTGCATCTCAAATTTATGCTATGCTGCTGGGTGACATCCCAGACAACATGGTGTTAGCTCTGCCTAGCCGGCTTGATGGCCCATTAAGGACCATCAGCTATACAATGGACCCGTTGAGAGAAGGCAGATACGCCTTGTAACTCAGGAAAGTATGCAGGGACTGGCCCATGTGACTCCAGACTCCATTTTGCTGTAATTTTCCACAGTAAGGACAAAGAGGTGTTCTTACACCTGGAAAAGACTATATAAGGCTGATGCCTCATCTCCATCTTGTCTTCAATTCTGCTTCATATCTCTGGAGGGGCTTTGCTACAAGCTGAAGCTTTGAACAAAGGACTGAGGACCCATCCCAGCGGGGGATGTTCCAGAGACTTGATTTGAACCTGCAGTTTATTCCATCGCTGCTGCAAGCCTGAACCAAGAACTTTGCCATTACTGTATGTCATTGATTCCATTTAACCAATTCTAACTCTCATCTCTATCTTTTTCCTTTTATGAATAAACCTTTAGATTTTAGATTCTAAAGGATCGGCAACAGCGTGATTTGTGGGTAAGATCTGATTTGTATGTTGACCTGGGTCTGGGGCTTGGTCCTTTGGGATCAGGAGAACCTTTTTCTTTTACTGGGGTATTGGTTTTCATAACCATTTGTCCCCATAACGAGTGGCACTGGTGGTAATACTGGGAAACTGGAGTGTCTAGGAGATTGCTTGTGAGACTTGCGGTTAGCCAGGGGGTGAGACCGAAGTCCTCCTAGCCTGGCTGGTTTGGTTTGCCTTAGAGGTGGAAAAAACCCCAGCCTTGGGCTGTAACTGCCCTGTTTGAGCAATTTGTCCTGAGTTGGCACTCTCAGTTGGGTTCCGCCAGAACCGCATTGTCACACCAGGGACTGTGACATAGCCGAGGGGATGCAGTCGTGTCTCAGCGCTGGGGGTACCTGCGGGCTGTGATGTAGCCAAGGGGACGCGGTCGTGTCTCAGCGCTGGGGGTACCCAGGGACTGTGACATAGCCGAGGGGATGCAGTCGTGTCTCGGCGCTGGGGGGTACCTGGGGGCTGTGATGTAGCCAAGGGGACGCGGTCGTGTCTCAGTGCTGGGGGTACACGGGACTGTGGTACAGCAGAAGGGACGCAGTCGTGTCTCAGCGCTGGGGGGTTCCAGGGGCTGTGACGTAGCCGAGGGGACGCAGTCGTGTCTCAGTGCTGGGGGTACCCGGGGGCTGTGACGTAGCCAAGGGGACGCAGTCGTGTTCCAGTGCTGGGGGTACCCGGGGACTGTGATAACTACTTTCTGCTACATCACAGCGCCCGGGTACTGTGGTGAGCAGGCTGAGGGGCGGAGGAGTCTTCGGCTTGACCCTGGGAGAGAGGTAGTGACCTGGAGAGGGGCTGGCACACTAGGGGTGGGGAAACGGTGGGGAGCTGAGAGCACCCAGGCCTGCGAGTGGCCTGCGGGAAGATGTATAAGAAGCGCCTTAAGTGTGACCTGGGGGAGCTGTGCAGGCAGAGGGGGCTGCGCAGTGGGAGGCTCACCAAAGAATAGGTGATTGCCCAGCTGGAGGAGGAGGATCGCTCGGAGGAGCTGGTCCCTGTCTCTGAGGGAAGCAGTCCGGCAGATGCAGCGCAGGCCCCAGTGTCTGTCCCAGCGGGGAGTGGTCAGTTGGCTGCCGAGGGCATCCTGGGACCCCTCCTACCCAGGGCCGGCTTTAGCAAGAGCGGGGCCCGATTCCTGGGGGCGGGGCTTGCTGCAAGCCCCGCCCCCAGGAATCGAGCCACGCCGCAGGGGGGGGACGGGGAGAGACCCGAGCCGCGCCGCGCCGCGCCGGGCAGGGGGTGGGGGATGGGACGGGGAGAGACCCGAGCCGCGCCGCGCCGGGAGGGGATGGGGGGGACGGGACGGGGAGAGACCCGAGCCGCACCGGGGGGGGGGGGGGGGGACGAGGAGAGACCCGAGCCGCGCCGGGGGGGGGACGGACGACCCGAGCCGCGCCGTGGGGACCGGGCCGGGCCAAAGCCGACCCGAGCTGCGGGGGCCGCGCCGGGGGGGGGGGGGACCCGAGCCGCGCCGCGGGGGCTGGGCTGGAGCCAAGCCGGGCCAGAGCCGCTGGGGTCTGCGGGAACGGGCCGCGCCCCCCCGGAGCCCTTCTCGCGCCCCCACCACCCCAGCTTACCTTGTGCTGCCGGCCCGCCCCTGCTTCTTTTCAGAGATTCGCGGGAAGCAGGGGAGGGGGCGGGGCGTGCAGGGGAGGGGCTGAGGGGGAAGTGAGCTGGGGGCGGGGTGGACAGCTGCAGCGCGGGGCCCTCTTGGCGCGGGGCCCAATTCAACCGAATTGGCTGAATCGGCCTAAAGCCAGCCCTGCTCCTACCTATGCCTAGGGGAGGGCCTGGGAGGAGCCCAGTGAATACCGAGGGCACCGTGATCCCTGCAGCCAGCAGGGGATCCTCCCGGCGGAGCTCCCCATCCCTGAGCTGAGGCGGCTGGAATGAGAGAGGGAGATAAAACTGAAAGAGCTAGAGTTGAAGCAGCAGGAACTGGCAGAGAAAGAGAAACAGAGACGGCATGAAGAGAGACGGAGACAGCATGAGCTGGAGTTGGCAAGGCTGAGGAGCAGTGAGCCCCCGGCTGCGGTGAGTGATGAGGGAAGCAGGACTGCATGGAGATTTGATAAGTGCGTCCTGGCCCAGCGTAAGGAAGGGAAGGACATAGATGACTTCCTGAATGCCTTTGAGAACGCTTGCGAGCTGCACAGGGCTGATCGTGCAGACAGGCTCCAGTTTCTCGCAATCCAACGGGCTGGTGGAGAGGTTCAAGGGGACACTAAAGATGATGCTGAAAACCTTTATGAACCAGCACCCGCAGGACTGGGACAAGTACTTACCTCACCTGCTGTTCGCGTACAGGGAAGTGCCCCAGGAGTCTACCAGGTTTTCGCCTTTCAAACTGTTATACAGCAGGATGGTAAGGGGGCCCCTGGACCTGATGAGAGACGAATGGGAGGGGAATGCCACTCCCGATGGAGAATCAGTGGTGGAGGATGTCCTGACCTTCCGAGAAAGACTTGCTGAGCTCATGGGCTTGGCCAAGGTGAATCTGGCCACAGCCCTGTGACATTATTGATATAATCTGGGACCATATAGATCATTGTTGCAACCAAGGTACTGTAGTGGCACCCAAATCTTGTATAAAGGGGTCAAATGGGGTGTCTTAGACAAGGTTATGGTTTACACACATAGAGACAGCATAATCATAACCAGTATCAGTTTTGTAGTTGAAGTTATGAATATTGGCTCTATACTGTCTGTATTTCAAACTTATGCTATGCTGTTGGGTGACATCCCAGACAAGCTGGTGTTAGCTCTGCCTAGCCTGCTTGATGGCCCATTAAGGACCATCAGCTATACAATGGACCCATTGAGAGAAGGCAAATATGCTTTGAGACTCAGCAAAGTATGCAGGGACTGGCCCATGTGACTCCAGACTCCATTTTGCTGTAATTTTCCACAGTAAGGACAAAGAGGTGTTCTTACACCTGGAAAAGACTATATAAGGCTGATGCCTCATCTCCATCTTGTCTTCAATCCTGCTTCTTATCTCTGGAGGGACTTTGCTACAAACTGAAGCTCTGAACAAAGGCCTGATGACCCATCCTAGCTGGGGATGTATTCCAGAGACTTGATTTGAACCTGCAGTTTATTCCATCGCTGCTGCAAGCCTGAACCAAGAACTTTGCCATTACTGTATGTAATTGATTCCATTTAACCAATTCTAACTCTCATCTCTATCTCTTTCCTTTTATGAATAAACCTTTAGATTTTAGATTCTAAAGGATTGGCAACAGCGTGATTTGTGGGAAAGATCTGAGTTGTATATTGACCTGGGTCTGGGGCTTGGTCCTTTGGGATCGAGAGAACCTTTTTTGTGTATATTGGGATATTGGTTTTCATAACCATTTGTCCCCATAACGAGTGGCACTGATGGTGATACTGGGAAACTGGAGTGTCTAAAGGAATTGTTTGTATGACTTGTGGTTAGCCAGTGGGGTGAAAGCAAAGTCCTCTTTGTCTGGCTGGTTTGGTTTGCCTTAGAGGTGGAGAAACCCCAGCCTTGGGCTGTAACTGCCCTGTTTTAGCAATTTGTCCTGAATTGGCACTCTCAGTTGGGTCTCGCCAACTGAACCGCATCGTCACAAGCCCAGAGGAAGCAGAAGGTCTGGTATGACTGCATGGCACGGGCCCTCTCCTACACTACCAGGGATCAGGTGATGGTTCTCATCCCCATGAGAAAAAACAAACGACAGGCCGCCTGGGAAGGACCCTTCAAGGTTGTCAAGCAACTAAATGAGGTAAACTATGTGGTGGAGCTGTCGAACCGGGCGCACCACCACCGGGTGTACCATGTGAATATGATGAAGCCATATTATGATGGGGGAATGTGGTGTTGGCCGTGTGTGGACACTGGGAGGAGCAGGAGATGACCCTTTAGTAGATCTATTCCCTGGGACAAGAGCTGGCTCCCCCCTGGAAACAATTCCCCTCTCGGATCGGCTAACCCCTGCCCAGCAAGCTGAGATCAGAGGGGTGCTGCATCTGTACCGACAGCTGTTTTCCAACCAGCCTGGACGCACTAATCTGACTGTCCACCGGGTGCAGACAGGATCGCATCCCCCTATAAAATGCTCCCCCTTCCGAGTCACAGGGAAAACTGCTCAGGACCTGGAAAGAGAGGTCGGGGACATGCTGGCTTTGGGGGTGATCCAGCTGTCTTCCAGCCCTTGGGCCTCGCCGATGGTGCTGGTCCCCAAAAAGGACGGGTCGATCTGGTTCTGTGTGGACTATCGGAAGCTCAATGCCATCACTGTAGCCGATGCCTACCCCATGCCCAGGCCTGACGAGCTCCTAGACAAGCTGGGAGGTGCTCGGTACCTTACCACCATGGATCTTACAAAGGGCTACTGGCAAGTGCTGCTGGATGCAGATGCCAGGCTGAAATCGGCCTTTATCACCCCTCTGGGGCTCTATGAGTTCCTGACCCTGCCTTTCGGCCTCAAGGGAGCGCCGGCCACCTTCCAGCGCCTGGTGGATCAGCTACTGAGGGGGATGGAGAGTTTTGCCGTGGCGTATATTGATGACATCTGTGTCTTTAGCCAAACCTGGGAGGACCAGGTGTCCCAGGTTAAACAAGTGCTGGGAGGCTGGACCGACTCCCGGAGGCTGGGCTGACCGTAAAAGCTGAGAAGTACAAGGTGGGGATGGCTGAAGTATCCTACCTAGGTGACCGGGTGGGGAGCGGCTGCCTAAAGCCGGAACCAGACAAAGTGGAGTTGATCAGAGACTGGTCCGCTCCACAAACCAAAAAGCAGGTCCAAACCTTTATTGGGATGGTGGGATACTATCGAAGGTTCGTGCCCCACTTTAGCGCCATAGCCGCCCCCATCACTGAGCTGTGCAAGAAGGGGAAGCCAGACAAGGTGGTCTGGACCGAGGAGTTCCAGGAGGCTCTCCGGGCGCTGAAGGAGGCTCTGGTCAGTGGCCCAGTTCTGGCAAACCCAGACTTTGACAAGCCCTTTATGGTGTTCACCGACGCCTCACACACGGGACTGGGGGCGGTGTTAATGCAGGAGGATGAAAAGGGGGAGAGAAACCCGATCGTGTACCCGAGCAAGAAGTTGCTACCCCGGGAGCAGAACTACGCAGCCATCGAGAAGGAATGTCTGGCCATGGTGTGGGCCCTTAAGAAACTAGAGCCATATCTCTTTGGGCGACACTTCACCGTGCACACCGACCACTCTCCCCTGACCTGGCTGCACCAGATGAAAGGAGCCAACGCCAAGCTCCTGAGGTGGAGCCGGCTCCTGCAGGATTATGACATGGACATGGTCCATGGGAAGGGAAGTGACAACCTGATAGCGGACGCATTGTCCCGGAGAGGGGGCCCTGAACTTCCCCAGTCACTGGGCAGAGTGACCTCGCTCAGTTCAGTCTCGAAGGGGGGAGAGAAGTGATGGAGCAGGGAGTGGGGCGGATTTGACCTGGGAATGTCGTTTAATTTTACTGGGACTGTCTGCATGGGGGATGGGAGAGCAGGGGTGACTTCACTTGAGGGATGATACCTGAGCCTGTAACCTGAGCCAGGAGGGGGGTTGGGGCCAGGTGACACCTTTGCCCGGGAGACTGGACAAAGGCTGGGGAAGGAGCCGGGGAAGGCTGGGTGAGACGGCTGGAGGGGGTTTCAGTTGGGAGCTGTCTGGGGGAACGGAGGGAACCCCAAGGCTGGGGTCTAAGCTCCCTGTCCCCCTCCGAGGGACCTGACTGAGGGGTCCTGGTTGTACCTACAAGCTCTGCTTGGGACTGTGTTCCTTTGTCTAATAACCCCTCCGTTTTACTGGCTGGCTGAGAGTCCCGGTGAATCGCAGGAAGTGAGGGTGCAGGGCCCTGACTCCCCCACACTCCGTGACACATGGTGCAGGGCAGGTGCTGCTGTCGCCTCCTCCGTCCTGCTGAGAGCAGAGGGAGAGTGAGGTGCTAAAGGCCTTGTTTTGGGACTGCTGGAGCAGAGCCCCTCCCCCCATCACTGTCCCTGGGGCCGTGCTGGATGGGGATAGACTTTCCAGCCCGGGAGGTAAAGCCAGGTTTGACCCCCAAATCCTGTCCCTGCTTCCAGTGTCCCTGGGGCCCAGAGGGGTGCTGTGATTGAGAGCTCTGGGAGGGTGGAGGCAGACGCAACTCTCCTGAGCATCCCCAGAGCCCTGGCAGGGCTACAGTAACTACGGTGCTTTCTCCGTCCCATCCTGCCGTCGCAGTAGGGACCTTTCCACTTAGGGGACTCCTTGCTCCCAGGAGTGCCGGAGGAGCCTCCAGCTCCCTAGGGCATACCGATCAACGGCCCAGGTACCGGTGCAGCGGCTCTACCGTCTCTACTGGAGTGCTACTAGCGGAGGCTGGCTCCAGGCCTTGGGAGCTACATGTGGCTGGCCCAGCCCGCGACACGTGGTCTCTGTCCCCAGAGCTGCTAGTCCTGGTGGGAGTCTGGGCTCCCTGATCCATGGCCCGTGCTGCTGGGACCCTAGAGTTCTCTTGGGAGGTTCTCGCACAGAAAGCACCTGGCTTTGCAGAGAAGAGATTCCCCTGGGCCTCTCCTCGCCTGGCCCGACCATCTCAGCAGCACCGCGGAACTGATGAGGCCTCCCTCGCTCCTTTCACTCCCCAGCAGCAGAGAGTGCCTGGTGGCTCACCCAGGGCTTCCTTGCCTTCAGCTCCAATGAGCCTGGGCAGTAGATATGTTCCACTGAGCTGAAAGTGACAGGACTTTCCCTTTAATCAGCCGCACGTCCCTGGCGACCCCCTAACCTTGGCAAGCAGAGAGAAGGAAAATCAATTGGCCGTGGAATTACCCATCAGGCTTTGGAGGACGTTCTGTAGCTGGCAGTAAAGGCTGATCAATGCTTTTGCTGATCTGCTTTCATCTCCTCTCTCTACAATGCTGCTGATGTCGCTGTGGCCGGGCGGTGTGGGAGGGATGGCGCAGAGCACTGGGCAGCCCAGCCCCACAGCTCGATTAGCTATGTCATACAGCCCCCTCCCCAGAAGGGCCAGGGGAATGCAGCCCCGGCCTCCCCATCTCACACAGACCCACCCACCAGTGGTTCCCCAGGCAATGCTGCATGCACCCTCCTCCAGCCCTGAGTTTTATCCCTAGCTCCCCTGGCGGGGCTCCCCTGCGCCTCGGAGAGCCTCAGTCACACAGCCTGGAGGGATGGCAGGGGGCGGACAGGTCGCGGCCATGCCTCTGGCTGTAGATTCTGCCAGGAGCCTGGAATCGTGGTGCAGAGCGGCTTCAGAGAGTGATGAGAAGGGGTCTGAGCTGCCCTGGGACGCAGAGACAAGAGGGTCCGTTATGCCAAGGCAGAGCAGGGACACCACCGACCTTGGCATCCTGCAAGGGCAGGCCTGGCAAGAGGACGGGCTGCTGGGGGAGGGCAGGTAGGTGCCAATGTCCCTTGGCAGTGGGAAAGGGTGCAGGATCAGGGCCTTACCCACCAGGCCAGGTCTGGCCAAGATTGCAGCTGCTTCCCGCGCCCTGCTGGTGTTCCTAGGGCAGTCGCCTCACGGGCCCAGCTGGCCAGGGAACAAACACATGGTGGAACCGGGCCCCTAGCACAGAATCACCCCCGTTCTCATCCCTCCGGCCCCAGGCAGTGCTAAGGGAGTTAGCAGGGGGCAGCCCCGTGGCCTGTGTGAGGCAGGAGGCCAGGCTGGATGGTCACAGTGGTCTCTGCTAGCCTTGGACTGTCTGAATCCATAGCACATGGACTGTGCCCTCCCTCCCTGGCCTCTGGTGCTGGCAGAGTCTGCTCAGGTCCCCTCCAGTTGTCTTGGAGCCAGGCTAGACTGGGTTGGATCTCACTCGGCCCCCGGCCCGCAGCATTCCCAGGACTCCTCTCGGCTCCCCCTCCAGCTGGTCGGTCAGTCTGTCTGAGACGGAGATGCCTGGAGCTGAGCACAGGGCCTGGGGGTGTCTCCCCAGAGCTGCGTAGCCAGGGACCATCTCTTTGCTGCTCCACGATGCAAGGCCCCCAAGCACAGTGCCCCCTGGAAGCTGTCGTGCGGTTTGCTGCCCCCTCTGCGAGCGAAGGTCTCTCCTCCCTGCCCGGCAGAGGGTCCGTTTACCTCAGGCATCATGGCCACCCGGTGCTGGCCCAAATCTCGCTTGGCTCCCAGCTGCCTTGGCCCCTGGTGGACTGGTGCTTTTCAGACTTTGTTGAGTGTTACTGAAGGACCAGAATGTGCCCAGAGCAGGATGTCCTGGACACTGGAGATCCCAGCCCCAGGGCTAGCAGCCCTCCACCCGGGGCGCAAGACCTGCTCTCCCAGACCAGCCTGCAGGAGCGGGGGAAGATGCTGGGCAGCCCCTCCTCTGGGGGCGTGAAACACGCTTCCTTTCCTGTGTGAGAGGGAGCCTGGAGAGCCGTTACCAGCTTCCCCGGCCATGTCCCTCCTGCCCACTGCAGAATAACACGTCTCCAGTGAGGCCGGGGGTCCCTGCTCAGCATGCGCCCAGCCACGCAGCCCAGGGAGCCTCCCGCACTGCTAGCGCCCCCTGCTGGGGTGGCCAATGCGCGGCTCGCCCTAGGTGAGTTGTGCCCTCTGACAGGGAGCTGCATGAGGGAGAGCAAAGGACAAGGGCAGGCAGGGACACAGCTCACGTGGAGCTGGGCCGGTGCCACAGCAAACAGCCCCGCTCCTGCATTGTATTCGTCCTGATACAGAGCACAGAGCCGGCTGCTCCGTGTGCCTGGGCTCCATCTCTGCCCCGGCTGAGTGTGGAGGTGCCCTTGGCCACCAGCTGACTGGGCGTCTGGCAGGATACGCCAGCCCCGAGCCCTTGGATTAGCGGGAGAGTGACAGAGGAAAAGCCCTTGAGTCCCAACGGCCACGCAGTGTCTGTGCTTAGAGGAGAGGCGATCGTGGCCGCACGCCCTCAGTCCTCCCCCCATGGGGAGACACTGCTCCCGGGACTCCCACCCAGTGCCTGCCTTCCACCCAGTCTGAAATCACTGACCTCACCGCCCAGCCTGGGCCCCTTGGCCTCCGGTCAATGAGTGACGTGCTCGCCCGGGCAGGGACGCCAGGCTGCAGCCCGCCCTGGCCCAGGTACAGAGTGCCGTGGATTCAGGCCTTGGTCCTGTGTGGCAGGCTTTGGGGGCTGGGTGGGGGCCTTTGCCTCCCAGTGGAATGGTGGCTGGGGAAGGTGGGGAGTGATACCCGGGGCTGCGGGGGGCTCTTGGGGCCTGCAGGAAGCTGGGATGGTGAGGGGCTGTCTCTGCTTTGTGCCTGCAGGGTCTCAGGCAGGCTGTCTGGCTGGTGCTGGCTGGGCAGGGGTTGTTGGTCTCTCCCTGTCCCCCTGGCCAGCTGGGCGGGCGGGGGGGGCAGCCTTGAGGAAGGCTCTTTCGGATAGTGCTTGCAGACGGGAAGCTCCTGGCAGGGTGGGGGGTTGTGCTGTGCTTGGCGGACTGGGCCCTTGGCCTGGCTTCTCTCATGGTGTTACTGCAACACCTAGCAGTGGTCAGTAACAGTGCCCCGGCGCAGAGCCCCCGGCCCAGGAACCCCAGCTGGCGAGGGGGCTGGCTGCTGGAGCCTGTCCAGGTGCCCAGATGAGGCGAGGTGCGGGGACCCCGGGAATTGCCCCCGCCGAGGGGCCTGGCTCAGAGCTGGAGCCTGCTCGGGTGCCCAGACGAGGCGAGGTGTAGCCCAATGAATGGCCTGTTAATGAGTGAGGACGGCCAGGCTGAAATCACAGTGATCCTCGAGGGACTGCACTGCTTTAGCAAACTGGCCTGCACAGAGGAAAAGCAGTTTGACCAAAGAAGCCTGATCAGCATGGCTGTTGGTGAAGGGCATCTAAGGGAATACCTGGGGATGACCAGCTAGGAGCAGCCCAGGGCCCATCTCCTGGCTCACGAGGCCCAGCACCAGCTGCTTCAGGGGAAGGAGCAAAAAATTCCTTAATGGGCAAGTCTGGAATAACCTCCCATGGGGACAAGTATGAGGGGGTAGCCGTGTTAGTCTGTATCCACAAAAACAACAAGGAGTCCAGTGGCACCTTAAAGACTAACGCATTTATTTGGGCATAAGCGAAGTGAGGTTTTTTACCCACGAAAGCTTATGCCCAAATAAATCCGTTAGTCTTTAAGGTGCCACCGGACTCCTTGTTGTTTTTGGGAGCATAAGCTTTCGTGGGTAAGAACCTCACTTCTTCAGATGCAAGTAATGGAAATCTCCAGAGGCAGGTATATATCAGTGTGGAGATAACGAGGTTAGTTCAATCAGGGAGGGTGAGGTGCTCTGCTAGCAGTTGAGGTGTGAACACCAAGGGAGGAGAAACTGTTTCTGTAGTTGGATAGCCATTCACAGTCTTTGTTTAATCCTGATCTGATGGTGTCAAATTTGCAAATGAACTGGAGCTCAGCAGTTTCTCTTTGGAGTCTGGTCCTGAAGTTTTTTTGCTGTAAGATGGCAACCTTTACATCTGCTATTGTGTGGCCAGGGAGGTTGAAGTGTTCTCCTACAGGTTTTTGTATATTGCCATTCCTGATATCTGACTTGTGTCCATTTATCCTCTTGCGTAGTGACTGTCCAGTTTGGCCAATGTACATAGCAGAGGGGCATTGCTGGCATATGATGGCATATATAACATTGGTGGATGTGCAGGTGAATGAGCCGGTGATGTTGTAGCTGATCTGGTTAGGTCCAGTGATGGTGTTGCTGGTGTAGATATGTGGGCAGAGTTGGCATCGAGGTTTGTTGCATGGGTTGGTTCCTGAGTTAGAGTTGTTATGGTGCGGTGCGTGGTTGCTGGTGAGAATATGCTTAAGGTTGGCAGGTTGTCTGTGGGCGAGGACTGGCCTGCCTCCCAAGGTCTGTGAAAGTGAGGGATCATTGTCCAGGATGGGTTGTAGATCACTGATGATGCGTTGGAGAGGTTTAAGCTGAGGACTGTAGGTGATGGCCAGTGGAGTTCTGTTGGTTTCTCTTCTGGGCCTGTCTTGTAGCAGGAGGCTTCTGGGTACACGTCTGGCTCTGTTGATTTGTTCCTTTATTTCCTTGTGTGGGTATCGTAGTTTTGAGAATGCTAGGTGAAGATCTTGTAGGTGTTGGTCTCTGTCTGTCTCACAGCCAAGCACTGAGGTACAATCGCATCTGCTCCAACCCCTCAGACAGAGACCAACACCTACAAGATCTTCACCTAGCATTCTCAAAACTACGATACCCACACAAGGAAATAAAGGAACAAATCAACAGAGCCAGACGTGTACCCAGAAGCCTCCTGCTACAAGACAGGCCCAGAAGAGAAACCAACAGAACTCCACTGGCCATCACCTACAGTCCTCAGCTTAAACCTCTCCAACGCATCATCAGTGATCTACAACCCATCCTGGACAATGATCCCTCACTTTCACAGACCTTGGGAGGCAGGCCAGTCCTCGCCCACAGACAACCTGCCAACCTTAAGCATATTCTCACCAGCAACCACGCACCGCACCATAACAACTCTAACTCAGGAACCAACCCATGCAACAAACCTCGATGCCAACTCTGCCCACATATCTACACCAGCAACACCATCACTGGACCTAACCAGATCAGCTACAACATCACCGGCTCATTCACCTGCACATCCACCAATGTTATATATGCCATCATATGCCAGCAATGCCCCTCTGCTATGTACATTGGCCAAACTGGACAGTCACTACGCAAGAGGATAAATGGACACAAGTCAGATATCAGGAATGGCAATATACAAAAACCTGTAGGAGAACACTTCAACCTCCCTGGCCACACAATAGCAGATGTAAAGGTTGCCATCTTACAGCAAAAAAACTTCAGGACCAGACTCCAAAGAGAAACTGCTGAGCTCCAGTTCATTTGCAAATTTGACACCATCAGATCAGGATTAAACAAAGACTGTGAATGGCTATCCAACTACAGAAACAGTTTCTCCTCCCTTGGTGTTCACACCTCAACTGCTAGCAGAGCACCTCACCCTCCCTGATTGAACTAACCTCGTTATCTCCACACTGATATATACCTGCCTCTGGAGATTTCCATTACTTGCATCTGAAGAAGTGAGGTTCTTACCCACGAAAGCTTATGCTCCCAGTACTTCTGTTAGTCTCAAAGGTGCCACAGGACCCTCTGTTGCTTTTTACAGATTCAGACTAACACGGCTACCCCTCTGATACTTGTTGTTTTTGTGCACCCACGGGGAGTTTCTCCCAGCCTAGCAGCCAGGGGCACGTTTCATTACATCCTATCTAATGTGATGGGGGAGGGACCCATTCCCCATCAATGGCTGGCCCGCTCTTGAATCCTGCTGATCCCTTGGCCTCAGTGATGTTTTGTGGCAGAGAGGTCCTCAGGCTAGCTACACATTGTGTGAGACATACTTGTACCACTTTTAATGTGCTGCCTTTCCATTTCACTGGCTGTCCCCTTTGTGTGAGAGAGGGGGCAGCCAAGCAGCCTTCTCCAGCCCAGTCATGTTTTAAAATTCCTCTAGCAGGGTCCCTTACCGAGGTTCTCTCCCGACTAAACATTCAGTATTTCCTCTCCCATTCCTTAGACAGCCTCATATCTCAATTGTGCTTCCGGCTGTTCGGCTGCACCTTGAGCAAATGTTTCGCTGAGCTGCCCCTGGTGTCACGCAGGTCTCTGCTCTGTGGTTCGTCAGAGCCCAGCAAGGTGTGAGTGTTTGAATGATTCCTTCCAATGTGCATTGTCAATACTGAACTCTAGCCACCATCGGGCTACCCATTCCGCTAACTCAGCTGGGTGCTTGTGACAAGAGGGCCTTACTCCCCTTGACTTCCAGTCATGCATCTGCCTTGGTTTCTCTCCTCTGGTCTATATGCTATGCCCACTCCAGCTCATCCTAGGAATCATAATTAAAAATTATTTTTCTCCCAGGGAATTCCTTCCTCCCTCTCTGGACGCTCCCAGCCTGAGGCCTCCAGCCCACACCAGTGCTGTAATCCAGGAGGTCTCTCTTAGTCAGTCTTCTGCAGATATGCTCAAAGAACTGTAACAGATTAGTGAGGTGTGAGTTTCCTTGGCAGAACCATTCTGGTGAATTTCAATCATATCACGTTCATTACGATGGCTCATAAGTCTCTATTTTTTCAGCCTGTTCTCCTGGTATTGAAGTAAGGCTCACTGGTTTGTAATCCCCAGGATCACCATACCATCTTTTTAAAGATAGTTAAATTTGCTTCCCTCTACTTCAGTAGCTGATTTTAATGAGAGAAAGGGAACATATACAAAGCAGCAGGCCTGGATTCAGAGTCTTCTGGGAGTTATCAAATACATGTACTGAGCCATTGGCAGTTGTATTTTAAACGTTGTGGGGGACTAATGAGGTACCAGAGGATTGGTAAAAGAAAAAGTGATCCTGACAATTATCATCTAGTAAATCTAATGTCTCTCCCCAGTGAAATAACGCGACAGATATGAAAAGAAATTAAATCTGTAAGTGACAAGAGGCAAACAGAACCATGCGCAGTAAGCAGCCGACTCAGATAGAACAAGTCTGCTCAGATGTCACTGCCTTGTCAGACAAAATGACAGATTCCGTGAGGGAGGGTAGTCCACTTGGTGTCATGTCTCTGAACCTTAGTAATGCGTTTGATACAGGCTCCCACATCTTCTCACAAGCTTAACTCCAGCCAACTTGGTTATGAATCTGTGGGATGGATGGTTGGGTAGTGCCAGGGGACAGCAGGGAGCCAGGCTGGGGGCAAGGGAGCCAGGAGATGCAGGGTCCAGCTTTACCATCACTCTTGCCCAACCCCCTCATTAGGTCTGGAAGAAGTGGTGAATAGACAGTTAGTGACATGTCTGGATGCTGCAAACAGCAGGGAGCCATGTGCTCCGGTTCACGCTCACAGAAAAGGGCATCAGTGGGGCCAAGCAGTTAGAGGTGTGGGGCAGAAAACGCCATGGGGACCCTCTCATGGGGCAGTCCCCAAGTCATGGTGGGTTTGCCCCCACCTCCATGGACTGGGCAGTGACTCCACTGCACAGCCCCTTGGAAGTGACTAGCAGAGCCCAGGGACCTGGTGCCCAAGTGCCGCCTGGCCCTTCATCTCTCCACAGTCCAAGGATCCGGTGTGTCGCTGTCTCTCAGTTCCCCTCAATATCTAACGCCATTCCAGGTAGTGCCGTGCCCAGAGCAGCATGCAGCGTCCCAGAACAGGCGCCGCATGCAACCTGGGAGTCCCGATGCCACAGGACGTCCCTCCCTGCTCCAAGGCATGAACCCGTCAGCCCAAGGACCTGGTGGATTTCAGGTCTAATTTGTTGCCCACTCTCATGCCTGGGTCTCTTCCAGGCTTTCCCTGCACAGGGTGTGAGCATGCCCAGCGCGAGCCTTAGCAGTGATTTGTCTTTCGGATTATTTTCCCCCTTAGCTATTAGCTGCATTTTTCCAAGCTGAATTTTGTGCTGTTCTTTCCCGCCCTTGTTTCCAAGCTCTTTAGGGCCTTTTATATTAATTCTCCTGCCTCTTTGCTAGTTACAGCTCTTCCCAATTTAGTATCAACTGCAAATTTCATTACTGTGCTCTTTACTTCTTTCCGTTAGATCATTAATAAAAAATCCAGGCTGGGCCCAGAGCTGGCCCCTGTCAGGCATCTCCTCCCAGCTCCACATGGTGTGTTTCCTGGGAGGTTGTATCCCTCCAAACAGCAGGCTCCCCTAGAGTCTCTCTGCACCGCGTCTGTCATCGTGCGGTGAAGATTGCCTGCCTGTATGTGGAGTAGTGACACTGCTAGCATGAGGGAGAACTTTCAAATGGGATCCCAGCCCCACTTGGGGTGCATTGCTGGGGGACTGGGACCCCCCCCGGAGATGCATTGCTAGGGGGCTGGAATTCCCCTGGGGGTGCATAGCTGGGGGGCTGGGATCTCCTCGTGGGGTGCATTGCCTGGGGGAGCTGAGATCCTCTCGTGGGGTGCATTGCCGGGGGGAGCTGGGATCCCAGTGGGGGTGCATTGCTGGGGGGAGCTGGGATTCTCTTGGGGGTGCATAGCTGGGGGGCTGGGATCCCCCTGGGGTGCATTGCCAGGGGGATCTGGGATCCCCCGGGGGTGCATTGCTGGAGGGAGCTGGGATCCCCCGGGGGTGCGTTGCCGGGGGAGCTGGGACCCCAGTGGGGGTGCATTGCCGGGGGGAGCTGGGATCCCAGTGGGAGTGCATTGCTGGGGCAGCTGGGATCCCCCGGGGGTGCATTGCCGGGGAGAAGTGGGATCCCAGTGGGGGTGCATTGCTGAGGGGAGCTGGGATCCCAGAGGGGGTGCATTGCTGGGGTAGCTGGGATCCCCCTGGGGTGCATTGCCAGGGGGATCTGGGATCCAGTGGGGGTGCATTGCTGGGGGGCTGGGATGCCCCGGGGTGCATTGCTGGGGGGCTGGGATGCCCCGGGGGTGCATTGCTGGGGGATCTGGGATCCCCCTGGGGTGCATTGCTGGGCAGAGCTGGGACCCCAGTGGGGGTGCATTGCTGGGGGGAGCTGGGATCCCCCGGGGGTGCATTGCTGGAGGGAGCTGGGATCCCCCGGGGGTGCGTTGCCGGGGGAGCTGGGACCCCAGTGGGGGTGCGTTTCCGGGGGAGCTGCAATCCCCTGGGGGTGCATTGCTGGGGGGCTGGGATCCCAGTGGGGGTGCATTGCTGGGCGGAGCTGGGATCCCCCAGGGGTGCATTGCTGGGCAGAGCTGGGATCCCCGGGGGTGCATTGCTGGGCAGAGCTGGGACCCCAGTGGGGGTGCATTGCTGGGGGGAGCTGGGATCCCCCGGGGGTGCATTGCTGGAGGGAGCTGGGATCCCCCGGGGGTGTGTTGCCGGGGGAGCTGGGACCCCAGTGGGGGTGCGTTTCCGGGGGGAGCTGGGATCCCCCGGGGGTGCATTGCTGGGCAGAGCTGGGATCCCCCGGGGGTGCATTGCTGGGCAGAGCTGGGACCCCAGTGGGGGTGCATTGCTGGGGGGAGCTGGGATCCCCCGGGGGTGCATTGCTGGAGGGAGCTGGGATCCCCCGGGGGTGCATTGCTGGGGGGCTGGCCCCAGAGCAGGAGAATCTTCCCATGTGCATCCGCTGCCACTTCCGTCCACCACCCATCTCTGGCCAAGTCACTCCTGTTCATGTGGCTCAGCCCCTCCCCGCATGCTGCTCATCCTGTAGCCGCTAGGGCCCTAGGCGAGGGCTCCTTACGCAGCTGTATCTCCGCCCTTCTCAGGCTGATCTCCCACGGACTCCAGGGAGAAAGGCCCCCGAGGCTCACAAGTGGCCACTTAGTTTGGGTGCCTCAGCACCCTGGGTGCTCCCCAGGAGACCCTCGGTCCTGGTTTTCCGAGGTGCTGAGCACTTGCTTCTGGTGGAGCTGTGTGCGAGAGGCAGGCCTGCCTGTGTCGCTGGCCAGCGTGAGCCTGCCCTGCTGGCGATGCCAGGAACCTGCTGCTCTCCTTTCTGCTGCTGTCACCATTTCCCACCGGCCATGCCTTCCGGCCAGCAGCACTCAGAGATCATTAGCTGTCTCTTAGGGTGAGCGTTCCCCTGTGCACAAACCTAGGCAGCGCTTTGCTCCCACTCAGGCCCCAGGGATGCAAAGCCTTCCACTGTCCCTCTGCACAGGGCAAGTTTCATCTTTGCTGCATCTAGCGCAGAGCAGCTGCCTTTCATGCTCCTACTTCCCCTGTATTCCCTCCCCAGCCCTTTGTTCTGCAGCTATCTTTGTCCACTCCTCCTTGCTCCCTCCCTGGCCAAACTTCTGTTATCTTTGTACTGCAGGGAGACCTCAGACAGGAGCTTGGGTCTCAGCCGTGTGTGAGTCACTGGCCATTTCATCCTCCTTCTCGCCTGCTACTACCAGACAGCCCTACTTTCGCCCTGGTGTTTCCGCCTACAAGCCTCTTTCCCACCCCCTCACTCTGCCTCTTCCCCAGAGCCCCCGAGATCTTCTCCTCCAGGACAGGTCTCGCCACGTCCCAGACCCATGAGTCACCTGGCGACTCCTGCTTCTTCTCTGCATTCTTCCTCCGCACAGGAACTGTTGCCTTGCCGTGCCTTTGTCCATAGGGCCAGCTCCAGCTTTTTTGCCGCCCCAAGTGGCGAAGAAAAAAAACAAAACGATTGAGCTGCCACCGAAGTGCCGCAGAAGAGGAAGATAGGGAGTGAAGGACCCGCCACTAAATTGCAACCAAAGATCTGGACGTGCCGCCCCAATAACAGACGGACGTGCTGCCCCTTTCTATTGGCCGCCCCAGGCACCTGCTTCCTTCGCTGGTGCCTGGAGCCGGCCCTGCTTGTCCAGGGGCTGGCAGAGGGCTACAGCCCATGGGAGCTGCACAGGGTGCCTGGGCCGTGTGCTGAGCTCTGCGTGGCGGGAATTTTGCACGGGGCCCCTGGGGCTTCCCCTTTGCTTCTCTCAGTTGCACCTTCCTCACTAGGTCCCCTTCCAGAAGCAGGGTGTGCCAGGGTCCCAGGAGCCGCTCCTCCACTCCCCGGGAGGTGCTAGACTGACCTGTCGTTCTGGGCTTTCCCGGCGCCTGAGCAAGGGCAGGTTTGCGCTGTCTGCTCTGGAGCTGGTCAAAGGCTGTCATAGCTGCCACGCCCCATAGGAGCCCCTGTGTCCCTCTGATCATGCTGGCCCACCCCTGGGCGGGGCCTGCGCTGGGGCAATTGCTAGGAGCCCTGGGTAGACCCAGCCTGGGAGAAGTGCCAGCCCTCAAGTGATTTCCAGCTGACCCAGGGAAAGCCCCTTCTAATTGGCTGCCCTTGTCCCGCCTCCTGGGGAAGAGCAGCCAATCAGAACTGCTGCAAGCCCCCGGCAGGGCTCTCCCACCCCCCAGGGGAGGGAGCAGAAGGAGCCAGCTGCTCTCCCACCCAGAGCAGAGAATCACCCCTGGAGCTGGGGGGGGGGGAGAAGTGAGGGGGGTGCTAGGGGCAGAAATAACGGCTGGGTGGGAGGCAGGTCTGGGGATGGGGGCACAGAATTAATGAGCATTTGGGGGCTCGGGAGAAGCTGGAAGCTCTGCACAATCCAGCGGCTGTGAGAGCTCCTGCCACAGGGCCAGAGCCATCTCAGTCGTGCATGTGGGAGGGTCGGCAGAGCCGTGACTGCCCCACACTCATGGCGGGGGACAGGGGGGACCCAGACAGCCCAAAGCACACACGATCATAGAATCATAGACTATCAGGGTTGGAAGGGACCTCAGGAGGTATCTAGTCCCAACCCTGCTCAAAGCAGGACCAATTCCCAACTAAATCATCCCAGCCAGGGCTTTGTCAAGCCGGGCCTTAAAAACCTCTAAGGAAGGAGATTCCACCACCTCCCTAGGTAACCCATTCCAGTGCTTCACCACCCTCCTAGTGAAATAGTGTTTCCTAATATCCAATCTAGACCTCCACCCCTGCAACTTGAGACCATTGCTCTTTGTTCTGTCATCTGCCACCACTGAGAACAGTCTAGGTCCATCCTCTTTGGAACTCCCTTTCAGGTAGTTGAAGGCTGCTACCAAATCCCCCCTCATTCTTCTTTTCTGCAGACTAAACAATCCGAGTTCCCTCAGCCTCTCCTCATAAATCATGTGCTGCAGCCCCCTAATCATCTTCGTTGCCCTCCGCTGGACTCTTTCCAATTTTTCCACATAGTGTGGGGCCCAAAACTGGACACAGTACTCCAGATGAGGTGCTGAGCTCTGCGTGGCGGGAATTTTGCACGGGGCCCCTGGGGCCTCCAGATGAGGCCTCACCAATGTCGACTAGAGGGGAATGATCACTGTCACGGAGTGTGGGGGGGCACAAGGCTGTGCACCCCCGGCTTCCTGCGATTCACCATGACTCTCAGCCAGCCAGTAAAGCAGAAGGTTTATTTAGACGACAGGAACACAGTCCAAGACAGGTCTTGCAAGCACAGACAACAGGATCCCCCCCAGTTAGGTCCATCTTGGGGTCTCAGGGCACCATAGCCCCCTTGGGAGGTCAGAGCCCTGTCTGCCTCCCAGCCATCCCACCAGCCAGCTCTGAAACTCTCCCTTCAGCGACCCCTCCCACAGCCTTTGTTCAGTTTCCCAGGCAAAGGTGTCACCTGGCCTCTAACCCCTTCCTGGGTTCTCACGTTACATGCTCAGGTATTCTCCCTCACGGCCAGTCTCCCATCCCCCCATGCAGACCATCCTAGCCACACTCCCCTGTCTTCCCAGCCAGCACTCCCCACTCAGCATTCAAAGACCACATTAAGGACAGTCCCAGTTCGTCACATCCACACCCCTCGATCTGCTGGCAATGCCCCTAGTTATACAGCCCAAAATGCCGTTAGCCTTCTTGGCAACAAGGGCATACTGTCGACTCATATCCTGTTTCTCGTCCACTGTAACCCCTAGCTCCTTTTCTGCAGAACTGCTTCCTAGCATCGCGAGGCCTGGCCTAATCTCATGGTTCTTTGGCATTTGACTTATGATTTTGAGCTTTTGGGGACTCTGGGGCACATGCACAGGGGACCGAGACACACATACCCACCGGGGCACATTGGCTTTCAGTGTCCACAGACGCTGCCTCCCAGGGAATGATCTTCCCACCCCTTCTCCCTGGCGACGGCTTTCCCAGCAGACCCTGCACCAGCTGGGAGAGCCAGGCTAAATCTGGGGTCAAGCTTTCATTGATGCCAACCCAGGCAGTTCCCCGGCCTCTGGGCTGGCTGGCTGGGGGCAGGGCCATTAATTATTTCCTCGACAGATCCAGGCCATCCCGTAAATCTCCTCAGCTCTTTGACACTCTTCAAACAGAAATAGCCTCAAAGCACAAAGTTGATTAACACCTTGAGTCCCAGCTCTGCTTGGCCCCGGAGCTCCTTCTCCTGAACGGGCAGAGTCCTGCGATCTCTGCTCAGCTGGACCTTGGTGGCACTGGGGATGGCCCCAGTTCCAGTCATGGGTGGCGGCTGCTTGGCACCAGGATAAGCGCGTCGGTGCAGAGAGTGACTTTGCATGTTTGCATTAGGGGTTCCATGGGGAGGTGGTGGAATCTCCTTCCTTGGAGGTTTTTAAGGCCCGGCTTGACAAAGCCCTGGCTGGGATGATTTAGTTGGGAATTGGTCCTGCTTCGAGCAGGGGGTTGGACTAGATGACCTCCTGAGGTCCCTTCCAACCCTGATATTCTATGATTCTATGAGGGGCGGAGTCAAGGGCTGGTAGGGGTGTGGGGAGGGGCGGAGTCAGGAGTTGGTGCGGCTGTGGGGAGGGGTGGAGTCGAGGGCTGGCATGGCCATGGGGAGGGGTGGAGTCGGGGGCTGGCATGGCCGTGGGGAGGGGCGGAGTCGGGGGCTGGTGTGGGGAGGGGAGGAGTGGGAGGCTGACGTGGGTGTGGGGAGGGGCGGAGTCGGGGGCTGGTGTGGCCGTGGGGAGGGGCAGAGTGGGAGGCTGGTGGGGGTATGGGGAGGGGTGGAGTCGGGGGCTGGTGTGGCCGTGGGGAGAGGCGGAGTCGGGGGCTGGCGTGGGCGTGGGGAAGGGCGGAGTGGGGGGCTGGCGTGGCCGTGGGGAGGGGCGGAGTCGGGGGCTGGCGTGGGGAGGAGAGGAGTGGGAGGCTGGCATTGGCGTGGGGAGGGGCGGAATCGGGGACTGGCGGGGCCGTGGGGAGGGGTGGAGTCGGGGGCTGGCGTGGCCATGGGGAGGGGCGGAGTCGGGGGCTGGCATGGGGAGGGGCGGAGTCGGGGGCTGGCATGGGCATGGGGAGGGGAGGAGTTGGGGGCTGGCGTGGGCATGGGGAGGGGCGGAGTCAGAGTCTGGCATGGGCACGGGGAGGGGCGGAGTCGGGGGCTGGCGTGGGCGTGGGGAGGGGAGGAGTGGGGGGGCTGGCATGGCCGTGGGGAGGGACGGAGTCAGGGGGCTGGTGTGGCCATGGGGAGGGGCGGAGTCAGAGTCTGGCATGGGCATGGGGAGGGACGGAGTCGGGGCTGGCGTGGCCGTGGGGAGGTGCTCCATGCAGTGCAGTAACTCATGGGGCTGGAGGGTGACTCGCGCAGTGCTCCTGGGTCACTGTTATCCTCACTGCAGGAGTCCCACCAGCTTTTGCTTAGTGGCTGGTAAACATTTCAAGCACTGAAAGGGTTAACAGATGCCAGGGTCCAAATTCAGCCTTGGAGTTCTTTTCCCTTGGAAATCCAGTGGGGCTGGAGCCTGATAGTGCTCTCACTGTGGCCTCTGGCCCCCCAGCAGCTGGAAAGCCCAGCCTGGTCCCTCCATGACATTTACGGCAGGGAGGGAGGAGGGGCGGAAAGGAGGAAACAGAGGGATGGAGGGAAGGAATGGGCCCCCTTCCTTGACACTGTTTGCCGGCCGACTCCTTCCATCACCCGAAGGGGTTGTGAGGAATCAGAGGAGTTCAAAGAGGGGCAGCAGGGACGATCGGGGGCTGGGATCTCTGGAGGGTGTCAGGACTGGCCCTGCTTACCTTTGTGGGGAGCCAAATGAGCAGGGATGTGATGGGGGTACCGGCTAATGGAGAAAGAGAGTTTCACGTTCCCCCAGTGCAGGGAGACAAGGGGCCCTGTCACCGCACAACAGCTCTGGCCTGGACTCCGCTGAGCCGCATCAATGAAAGGGGCAAATTCAAAACTGACACAAGAAAACACTTTTTCACACAACGCACGGCCGGCCTGTGGAACTCACTGCCACAGGACAGCAGTGAGACCAACAATTTAGCAGGATTCAACCAAGGCTCAAACACTGACTTGGGTAACAAGAGCATCCCACTAACAGTACATATTAAATAGACCAGAGGTTGGGGAGGGCTGTAAAACACCCTGCCCCTGGCCAGGGGCCAGCCTGATTATTGGGGGTCAGGAGGAACCAAGCTAGCCCATTGCTGCCCCTTCCCAGCCTCAGTTGGAGACCAGAGGCTGGGCTAGGTGGGTCCTGGCCTGTCCAGGCTGGCCATCCCCATGAACGTGAGAGAGGAGAGCTAATGGGTCTTGCTGGCAGAGCCCCAGGGAACTGGGACAGGGGCTGGCCCCATCCTGTGATTTCCCCAGGGGTGCAGCGTCAGGCGGGCAGGGACCCCCCAGAGGGGTGCATTCCTGGGGGGCAGTGCCAGGTGGGCTGGGAATGCCAGAGGGTGCAGTGCCAGAAGGGCGGGGATCCCCAGGGTGTGTATGTGCAGTGCCAGGGGGACTGGGATCCCCTGGGGGTCACTGCTGGGGGGGCTGGGATCCCCAGGGGGGGTGCAGTGATGGGGAGGGTTGGGATCCCCCTGGGGTGCAGGGCTGGGGTTCCCCAGGGGTCACTGCTGGGGGGGCTGGGATCCCCAGGGGGGGTGCAGTGATGGGGAGGGTTGGGATCCCCCTGGGGTGCAGGGCTGGGGTTCCCCAGGGGTCACTGTGGGGAGGAGGGGATTGGGATCCCCGGGGGGGGCAGTGCCGGGGGGCTGGGACCCCCCTGGGATGCAGGACTGGGATCCCGGGGGGGCAGTGCCGGGGGGCTGGGACCCCCCTGGGGTGCAGGGCTGGGATTCCCCAGGGGTTTTTAGGCAGGAGGGGGCTGGGATCCCCGGGGGGGCAGTGCCGGGGGGCTGGGACCCCCTGGGGGTAGCGGGGGGCGCTGGCCCGGCCCGGCGGTGACTCTCTCTCTCTCTCTCTGTCTCTGTCTCGGTCTCTCCCGGGCCAGCGCTGCGCTGTGCGGGCTCCAGGTCCCGCGGCCCCGCCGCCCCCGCGCCCCCCGCCCGCACGGATGCCGCTGCCGCCGCCCGCCGCCGCCAAACATGAGAGTCCGGAGCCGCCGCCGCCAGAGCCGCCGCCGCGCCCGCCCCGCGCGCTGGACGGGGATCCGGGGGACCCCGCGGGCCGCCCCCGGGACGAGACCCCCTATGCCACCATCGAGCCCCCGGCCCCCCGCGCCGAGCCCGCGGCCCGCATGGAGGAAGCCGCCGCCAGCGCCATCGTGGTGCGCATCGGGATCCCCGACCTGCAGCAGACGGTGAGTGGGGCCGGGCCGGGCGGGACCGGGACCGGGACCGGCTGCTCCCTGCGGGGCTCCCGGCCGGGCTCCGGATCGGGGCCGCCCCGCACCCCGGATCAGGGCCGCCCCGCACCCCGGCCGGGCTCCGGATCGGGGCCGCCCCGCACCCTGGATCGGGGCCGGCCGGCAGCCCCCGGGACCCGCTGGCCACAAGTTCCCCGCAAAGGGGATGTGACAGCTGCTGCTTAACCCCTGCGCTGCTGGAGCCCCGTGGCAGTTTCCAGCTGAACACAGCGTGCTTGCCGCCTGGCTAAACTTTATACCAACTGCAGCCGCTGGTGAGAGCTGGATGGAGGAGGGTGGGGGCGGGGGCGCCCAGACCCTTCCAGCGAGAGTCCATCTGGGGCCCAGCTGCCCCCAGCTGGGCATACGGCACGGGAACCCCCTCCCCGGCTGGGCATACGGCATGGGAACCCCCTCCCCGGCTGGGCGTGCAGCACGGGAACCCCCTCCCGGCTGGGCGTGCGACAGGGGAACCCCCTCCCGGCTGGGCGTGCGACAGGGGAACCCCCTCCCGGCTGGGCGTGCGGCACGGGAACCCCCTCCCCAGCTGGGCATACGGCATGGGAACCCCTCCCCGGCTGGGCGTGCGACAGGGGAACCCCCTCCCCGGCTGGGCGTGCGACAGGGGAACCCCCTCCCCGGCTGGGCGTGGCACGGGAACCCCCTCCCGGCTGGGCGTGCGACAGGGGAACCCCCTCCCCGGCTGGGCGTGCGGCACGGGAACCCCCTCCCCGGCTGAGCATACGGCACGGGAACCCCTCCCCGGCTGGGCGTGCGACAGGGGAACCCCCTCCCCGGCTGGGCGTGCGACAGGGGAACCCCCTCCCGGCTGGGTGCGCGGCACGGGAACCCCCTCCCAGCTGGGTGCGCGGCACGGGAACCCCCTCCCAGCTGGGCGTGGCATGGGAACCCCCTCCCCAGCTGGGCATACGGCACGGGAACCCCCTCCCCAGCTGGGCATACGGCACGGGAACCCCTCCCCGGCTGGGCGTGCGACAGGGGAACCCCCTCCCGGCTGGGCGTGCGACAGGGGAACCCCCTCCCCGGCTGGGCGTGCGGCACGGGAACCCCCTCCCGGCTGGGCGTGCGCCTGCCACTGGAACCGGTGCAGCCCCAGCCCTACACCCAGGTGGTGGGACCAGGGGAGGCAGGCATGACAAGCTCCATCAGGCCCTGTGTCATCCATCCCCCCAGCCTAGCTCCTCAGGGCTGGCCTGGAGTGTGCCCCAGTCCCTGGGAGCGGGGGACTCAGCCCTGGACTCTGGCTCGCTCACCTTCCCCCCCATCCCCCAGTGCTGCCGGCAGGGAGAGCTGCTGAGTCTGGAAAGCCAGGAGCAAATTCCCAGGTAAAAATTCCCAGCTAATCAGGGCCCCGTGTGGTTGCCAAGCACAAGGCCAGTTCCAGCTGGGGACTTGAAGGAGCTGCATCCCCTCAGTGCCCCTTGCAGTGCAGTGGGCCTGATAGTCAGGACTGGTTCCGGGTTCTCCCTCATTCTGCCCCAGCCAGCTGGCTCCAGGCTGGGGCTCTCACTTGCCTCTGCATCTGCCTGACAAGCTGCCGTGATCTTGCATGATGAGCTCCAGTGCTGGGACAGGCAGCGCTGCAGGCGGGAGAGGTACTGGGGACAGGCTGGCTGGCTGCACAGAACTGCTCAGGAGGAAGAAATTGCTTGGGATTGGAGCCTGCTGCACATTAGGACATGGCTCCTAAGTCAATGCAGCGTCCTTCTGCCTCAGAGCACAGGCAGGGCTGCGTGCAGCCTGCACTGACAGCAGGAGGGATGGAGCCAGGAGAGGAGCTGAGTTATGGTAGCACAGATTGAAACAAGTTACCGCTGGTCTGATCCCTCACGGTGCATGATAAAGAGGGATTCTGCTGAGATAGGGCTCAGTGACTAGAGAGCTACAGCGGGTGTTAGTGCAGGGCAAGGTGTATCTATCAGTGAGGGGGTGTGACACAGCGGGTGTTAGTGCAGGGCAAGGTATATCACACCCCCTCACTGATAGATATTCCATGCTCTGCACTAACACCCTCTGTATCACATCCCCTCACTGATACACCATGCCCTGCTCTAACCCCCGCTGCATCAATGAAGGGGTGTGATACAGCTGGGTGTTAGAGCAGGGCACGGTGTATCAGTGAGGGGGTGTGACACAGCTGGGTGTTAGAGCAGGGCACAGGGTATCAGTGAGGGGATGTGACACAGCTGGGTGTTAGAGCAGGGCACAGGGTATCAGTGAGGGGGTGTGATACAGCTGGGTGTTAGAGCAGGGCACGGTGTATCAGTGAGGGGGTGTGATACAGCTGGGTGTTAGAAGAGGGCATGTTATCAGTGAGGGTGGTTGTCAGAGCAGGGCATGGTCTGTCACTAGTAAGGGCAGGTATTATAGCCGCGTAGAATGTGTCAGTGAGAATGGAGTGATACAGCTGGGTGTTAGAGCAGGGCACGGTGTGTCACTGAGGGCAGGTGTTGGAGCTGGTTGAGGGTGTCAGCGAGGGTGGGCGATGGAGCTGGGCCCTGGGCGTCGGCAGGCAATGGAGCCTGGTGTCAGTTGAAAGTGGGTATTGGAGCAAGGCATGGTGTTTCTATGGGTCTAGTTAGAGTGGGACCTGTATTGCTGGTGGTTGCCGGGTGTTGCATGGCAGTGAGGGCGTGTCTACACTCCAGTAAAACACCTGCGGCTGGCCCACATCAACTGATCCAGGCTCCGCCTGCAGGGCTCTAAACTTGCTGCGTAGACATTCGGACTCTGGGACCCCTCGAGTGGGAGGGTCCCAGAGCCTGGGCTCCAGCATTGGACCATATGTCTACCCTGCAGTTTTAGAGCCCCGCACCCTGATCCCCGTGAGCCTTCAGCTGCTGCGGGCCAGACACGGGTGTTGTTGCAATGTGAACATACCCTGCGTGGCTCTCCGAGCAGTCTGTGGTCTGGTAGCCGGCAGCGAGGGCTCGGGGATGAAGGTTTGAAGCACTCGGTGCTCTCAGCTCTGCAGAACAGCTGCCGTGTGCTGGAGAGAGCTGCGGAGGCAGAGGAGGGACGCTGGGCTGCCTTTGCTGTCGAAGAATCGACGTTGTGTTTTAATGAGAACTGACCTTGTGCTGGAGGAGAGGCCTCAGCACACGCTTGCTGGCACCGAGCAGCTCCTGCCTGAGCCTCTGCTGGGATTCTGAGCCAGGAGGCTTTTTGGACTGCTCTCCTTCCCTTCCTGGCCGGAGGTGCAGAGTGCCTTGGTGCCCCCACCCCTCCCTCTCACCAGCCTGTGTGTCGGCTGTCTCCATGCTAACCCTCCGCCTTCCCCAAACTGATCCGTAGGGCCACAGCCCCCTCTGGCCTGCCAGCCTCTGCCCCGGAGCCTACTGTGTCATACGATGCCGCCAGCAATGGTCCGGTGGGATTGTCAGTAGGGTGGAGTCACACTCGGCATCATTGTTAGGATGTGGTGAGCCCACCTCTCGTTAGCTGTTCCCCTTCCCTGGTGCTCTCTCCTCTTGTGAGCGCCCATTCGGCTTCCTGCTGCCCCCCATGGCCCTGACCCAGCCCTGCAAGGGGACTCCAGCAAGGGGACAATCCCAGAAATGGGTCGCAGGAGCCCTGCTAGGCCATCTGGTCCCTCTCCAGAGTGGGGTAGTCAGTACCTTGGCCAGACTGGCTCCCCTCGTCAGCCCCAGGGTCAATTGTGGGTCAGGAGGCCTGGGGGGAAAAGTGGGTGCTGCTCTTGCCCCATCACCAGAGAACATGTGCATCTCTACAGGCCCAAGCAAGGAGAATCTCTGTGCACAGGCAGGGAGCAGAGAGGAAATGCGGCACTGCAGGGAGCCCACAGCTCTGCCAAGGAACAGGCTGTGCATGGGGCCCATGGGGCTGTTCCACCCCTGGCCCCGTGAGGCTGGGGGGCAGCTTAGCTCAGCAGGCCCAGGAGGCAGGCTGGCGACGTTCCTGCTGGGGAAGGTGATGGCATTTAACATGCAGGCAGGAATGTGGAGCTGTGGCGGAGGGGGTGTGTAGGGCACGGCTGCTGCGCACTGATAAGAGCAGAATGGTGTTTGCATTCCACCAGGCAAGGTCTGCTCACACCACATGCCTGGTTAATGTTTAGAGGAATTCTCTGCAGTCTCGGCTCTGGCTCAGGGCACAGGCACCTGGCAATGTTTACAGCCAGAGCTGGGAAGCTCCCAGTGTGGTCACGCACCCAGCGCCAGGAGGATAACAGCCCCGTTTCCACCCAACCAAGAGCGCAAAGACTCTGCGCGTGCCAACTCCAGAGCTGTAATTCAGTGGGGCGGTGAGCGGGAGACAATGTGGTGCTGAATAGGCTGGACGGCTGCCTATGCTGTGTCACCCACTGTCAGCCTGAGCGATGCCTCACCCCTGGGGAAGCACAGCAGTGGGGTCTGCTAGGGCAGATGCTGCTTCTCCTCTGGGATAAGGAAAGAGCTCTGTCTGAACTACTGCCCCCTGGCACCCCCACATTCTCACAGGCAGGGGAATGGACTATAGCGCCCCCTACAGAGCTCTCTCCAGCACCGCAGTGTTAGCTCAGCCCTGCCTGGGGCCTTACCCCATATTGCCCCCATACAGAATTTCCATCAGATGTCCCCATTCATGAGAGTTGAGACAGATTCCTGCTGATTTCTTTATTCTTGGTGAAATTTGTCCCAGCCCCTTCAAAGCCAAGCCACAGGGGGTTTTCTCTTTCTACCACAAAGCTTGGGGGCCTCTTCCTGCAATCAGCTGGACCTGGTTCAGTGAGGAAGAGCATCGCCGAGAGGTCTAAGGCACTAGCGCCAGGGATTTCAAAGCTGAGCTCTATGGCTCCCTCCACTGTGTGAGCAGATCCGGGCACATCCATCCGGGCAGGGAATGTCCCTGATGGACAGTCCCATGCGGGAGGAGCCCCTCGGTGGCTCTTCTTAGCAAAGGCCCATGGAGAGGTAGCAGCTTATCCCATAGTCCCATTTATCTTCCATAGCAGTGTTTAGGGGTTACTGTTTATTGGTTGTGGCAATAGCACTGTAGCTCCCAGCAGAGATTAGGGCCCATTGTGGCGGGCACTGTACAGACCCAGAGTGAGAGGCAGCCCCTCTCTGGACTTCCATCGACCCTGAGAATTAACCCTTTTGGGCCTGGGAAGTGGGATATTACAGGCACCACGTAGTTGTGACTGACCTGGAGCAATAGGGACCCAGGTGACTTAAAAAGGTTTTGTGCTGTTTCTCTATAGCTGGCTCCTAACTCAGAGCCCGGCCTCCCGCAGGGCAAAACTTCCTGTCTGGGATCTCTGCACATTAGGGTGACCATATGTCCCGTTTTGGCGGGGACTGTCCCTTTTTTAAGCCCTGTTCCAGCCATCCCGAATTTTTTGGAAAATGTGGGCATTTGTCCCAGCCCACGTGATCAGTAGGCCAGAGCAAATGGGACAAATGCCCATATTTGCCAAAAATCTGGGGTGTGGAGGCAGGGCTTTGGAGCGGAGCCCGGAGCTGGAGCATGGACCAGTAGGTTTTATGCCCGGAGCTGGAGCAGAGCCGGAACGGAGCAATTCAAAAATTTGATTGCTCCAAATCCCTGTGTGGAGGAACGTGCAGGGGGACGAGCAGTGATGCCAGCCCACCGCAAGGGGGGAGGTAGGGCTGGGGCGGGGCCCAGGCTGAGCTCGGGCGAGCAGCGATGCCAGCCCCAATCTGGTGTGGGGGCCAGCCCCACACGGGGAACGGTGGGGGGCTCGGACAAGCAGCTGGGGGGGGGGAGGGGCTTAGGCTAGCCCCACACAGTGTCCTGTTTTCCCTTTGGGAAATATGGTCACCTTGCTGCACATCTGCACTAGAGATGGCCCAGGGTTCTGGGCAGCCAGGGGCCGGCAGTCCGAGCGCTCCAAGGGATAAGTGTTGCCTGCCTGCCTGGAATCATGGAGCTGAATTGGCCATTTTTTGTTCTGTTTTTATAAGCAGGTGAAGTTGAGCCCGGCTCCCCGCTCCTGGCCCAGCAGCCCCCTCGGACCCTTGAGCCCAGCTCCCGCCTTGAGCCCAGCTCCCCCCCTTGGGCCCGGCTCCCGCCTTGAGCCCAGCTCCCCCCCTCGGCCCCTTGAGCCCAGCTCCCGCCTTGAGCCCAGCTCCCCCCCTCGGGCCCAGCTCCCGCCTTGAGCCCAGCTCCCCCCCTCGGGCCCGGCTCCCGCCTTGAACCCAGCTCCCCCCCACGGGCCCGGCTCCCGCCTTGAGCCCAGCTCCCCCCCTCGGCCCCTTGAGCCCAGCTCCCGCCTTGAGCCCAGCTCCCCCCCTCAGGCCCAGCTCCCGCCTTGAGCCCAGCTCCCCCCCTCGGGCCCGGCTCCCGCCTTGAACCCAGCTCCCCCCCACGGGCCCGGCTCCCGCCTTGAGCCCAGCTCCCCCCCTCGGGCCCAGCTCCCGCCTTGAGCCCAGCTCCCCCCCTCGGGCCCGGCTCCCGCCTTGAACCCAGCTCCCCCACACGGGCCCGGCTCCCGCCTTGAGCCCAGCTCCCCCCCTCGGCCCCTTGAGCCCAGCTCCCGCCTTGAGCCCAGCTCCCCCCCTCGGGCCCGGCTCCCGCCTTGAGCCCAGCTCCCCCCCTCGGGCCCGGCTCCCGCCTTGAGCCCAGCTCCTGCCCGCCTGTGCACACTCACAATATGAGAACCAGGAATCTGAACGGCAGCACCTTCAAATTGCTAAAAGGAAATAGTCTTTTACACAGCCAGTGGAACTCACTGCTACCACATGCCACTTAGCAAAGAGCTTGACAAGAGTGAGGAAAGGATCAGCCACCGATATGGATAATTGGCCAATCCACAGCTACATGAAATGGAATAAAAAGAAGGGCTCTGAACCCTAAGGCTGCAGGGTTTGAGCCAGCCACTAGCTGATGGGGTTAGGGACCCGCCCCCCCGCTCCTTCCCGGGCAGGTACTTGCACAATTGCCCACTGGGGCTGTCAGGCCTTCCTCTGTTGTGGCTGATGCTGGCTGCTGTCAGAGACAGGCTGTGCTGTTTGTACTTCAGTTGTGCCGGGGGCCCCGGGCAGGGCCCCACTGTGCTGGATGGCACTCAGGCACAGTACAGAGTCCCGGCCCCGCAGCACGCAATGCACTGTTGACAGAACTCATGCGCCCATTGTCCAAACACAGCAGGATCCCCCCGGGACCATCTGTGCTGTCTGATCAGGTCTAGATGGAAGTTTTTGCTGCTGTTCCAACTTGAGTTAACTAATGCAGGTGTGAACACTCATCCACACGCTCACCACCTTGGCGTGCCGCTGGAGTGGCAGCATGCCCTGGATCTTGGGGGTGATCAGGTAAGCAGCTGGCAGGGCCTAGGAGAGTGCACATTCCTGCAGGGTGCAAGCAGGGGGCTGGATTTAGTGCTCTCTCATTCTGGCCTCAGCAAGTAAAAATAGGGATGTGGCTCAGTTTGGAATGGAGGGCAGCAGCTCAGACAGTCAGGGCAGAGATGTGACCTGAAGGATCGCACTTCATTCCCAGGGGATTTCAGGAGTCTGGGTGGTGCTGTATCAGAATGGGCTGGAGAGAGAGATGGGGGTTATAAATGGGGACCAGTGATGTTCACAGACATCCCACAGATCCGGTGACCCTGCCACCTGCCACAGAGCTCTTGGGGGAGGATGGGGAACATAAGAACGGCCATACTGGGTCAGACAAAGGTCCATCTAGCCCTGTATCCTGTCTTCCAACAGAGGTGCCCCAGAGGGAATGAACAGAACAGGTAATCATCAAGAGAAGCTGGATATGAGTCAACAGTGTGCCCTTGTTTACAAGAAGGCTAACGGCATTTTGATCTGTATAAGTAGGGGCATTGCTAGCAGATTGAGGGATGTGATCATTCCTCTCTCTTCGGCATTGGTGAGGCCTCATGTGGAGTACTGTGTCCAGTTTGGGGCCCCACACGACAAGAAGGATGTGGAAAAATTGGAAAGAGTCCAGCGGAGGGCAACAAAAATGATTAGGGGGCTGGAGCACATGACTTATGAGGAGAGGCTGAGGGAACTGGGATTGTTTAGTCTGCAGAAGAGAAGAATGAGGGGGGATTTGATAGCTGCTTTCAACTACCTGAAAGGGGGTTCCAAAGAGGATGGATCTAGACTGTTCTCAGTGGTACCTGATGACAGAACAAGGAGTAATGGTCTCAAGTTGCAGTTGGGGAGGTTTAGGTTGGATATTAGGAAAAACTTTTTCACTAGGAGGGTGGTGGAGCACTGGAATGCGTTACCTAGGGAGGTGGTGGAATCTCCTTCCTTAGAGGTTTTTAAGGCCCGGCTTGACAAAGCCCTGGCTGGGATGATTTAGTTGGGAATTGGTCCTGCTTTGAGCAGGGGTTGGACTAAATGACCTCCTGAGGTCCCTTCCAACCCTGATATTCTATGATTCTAAGTGATCCATTCCCTGTCTCCCATTCCCAGCTTCTGGCAAACAGAGGCTAGGGACACCATCCCTGCCCATCCTGGCTAATAGCCATTGATGGACCTATCTTCCATGAATTTATCTAGTTCTTTTTTGAACCCTGTTATAGTCTTGGCCTTCACCACATGCTCTGGCAGGGAGTTCCACAGGTTGACAGTGCATTGTGTGAAAAAATACTTCCTTTTGTTTGTTTTAAACCTGCTGCCTATTAATTTCATTTGGTGACGCCTAGTTCTTGTGTTATGAGAAGGAGTTAATAACACTTCCTTACCTACTTTCTCCAAACCAGTCATGATTTTATAGACCTGAATCATATCGCCCCTTAGTCGTCTCTTTTCCAAGCTGAAAAGTCCCAGTCTTATTAATCTTTCCTCATAGGGAAGCCATTCCATACCCCTAATCAGTTTTGTTGCCCTTTTCTGAACCTTTTCCAATTCCAATATAGCTTTTTTGAGAAGGGGCAACCACATGTGCATGCAGTATTCAAGATGTGGGCATTCCATGGATTGATATAGAGGCAACATGATATTTTCTGTCTTATTATCTATCCCTTTCTTAATGATTCCCAACATTCTGTTTTCAGAGAACTATCCACAATGACTCCAAAATCTCTTTCTTGAGTGGTAACAACTAATTTAGACCCCATAATTTTATATGTATAGTTGGGATTATGTTTTCCAATGTGCATTACTTTGCATTTATCAATACTGAATTTCATCTGCCATTTTGTTGCCCAGTCACCCAGTTTTATGAGATCCCTTTGTAACTCTTTGCAATCTGCTTTGGACTTAACTATCTTGAGTAGTTTTGTATCATCTGCAAATTTTGCCACCTCAATGTTTACCCCTTTTTCCAGATCATTTATGAATATATTGAATAGGACTGGTCCCAGTACAGACCCCTGGGGGGACATTATTTACCTCTCTCCATTCTGAAACCTGACCACTTATCAGTGAGAGGATGTGATACCGCTGGGTGTTAAAGCAAGGCATGGGGTATCACTGATACTGTATCAATTACCTTTGTTTCCTATCTTTTAACCAGTTACCAATCCATGAGAGGACCTTCCCTCTTATCCCGTGGCAGCTTACTTTGCTTAAGAGCCTTTGGTGAGGGACCTTGTCAAAGGCTTTCTGAAAATCTAAGTACACTATATCCACTGGATACCCCTTGTCCACATGCTTGTTGACCCCCCTCAAAGAATTCTAGTAGATTGGTGAGGCATGATTTCCCTTTACAAAAACCATGTTGATTCTTCCCCAACAAATCATGTTCATCTATGTGTCTGACAATTTTGTTCTTTACTATTGTTTCAAGCAGTTTGCCTGGTACTGAAGTCAGGCTTACTGGCCTGTAATTGCTGGGGTCACCTCTGGATCCCGGAGGTGACGCAGGTGGAGAGAGGGGGTCAGTGATTCCTGGAGAGGGGATGTACTGGAGCTTGCCTTGTTGACTTTAGTAAAGCTTTAGACCAGGGTTTCTCAAACTTCATTGCACCGCTACCCCCTTCTTACAACAAAAATTACTACATGACCCCAGGAAGGGGAACTGAAGCCTGAGCCCCACTGCCCAGGGCAGGGGGGGCAAAGCCCAAGCCCCGCCTCCTTGCGGTGCCAAAGCTTGAAGGCTTCAGTCATGGGCGGTGGGGCTCAGACGTTGGCTTCAGCCCCAAGCCCCAGCAAGTCTAACACCAGCTCTGTCGATCCCATTAAAATAGGATTGCGACCCACTTTGGGGTCCCAACCCACAGTTGGAGAACTGCTGCTTTAGACCAAGCACTGTTTGCATAAATGCTTGATTCTGAGACTGACCAGCCAGGATCTGGCACAAAGCTATGTAAATCAGAGAGCAAATTGGTTACATGGTGTGACAGATTAGAAACCATCTGTCCAAGACTCACCTATTCTATCACTTAAAATCACCGACAGAGCAGAGAGCCTAAGGAAGGAGGGGGTTACTCAGACGCCAGCTAGGTCTCTAAGCTCGGGTTTATGGGAGACTCTGAGCCAGAGAGCAGGTAGGAGGGCCAGCCGGGGACAATTAACACAGACAAGGAGGGGAAGCAGGCTGGATCAAGAACAGACAGTCCCCTTAGCGGGAAGATGCTAAATTGGGATGAAAGACAAAAAGCAGTTTGTGGGGGCGACACTGATCTGTGGACAAGCTCCTTTTGGTACCGCTGCTTCAGTGCAAACAAGATCATGTCTCTCAGGAGCTGCAGGAAACCAGGGATCCAGAACTGTCCATGGCAGCAGACGCCGTTGGCAACGACTCTGGACCTTGCAGGACCGGAGGGAGGAGCAGGAGGTGGCCACAGCTCTCCTCATAGTCACCCCTTGCATTTCAGAAATGTTGAGGATCTGTAACCAAGCTGACTCTGGGGAGGCACTCTTAGGGGCTAAGAGCTGGACTCCGGTGCGAAGGTTCACAGGACTATTGGGAGCGACGATGGGTGCTCTAGAAATGTGACTGTCATATTTGCTGATTTCTTGTCTGTAGCTTCAGTGTACTGGGCCTCTTAGGATCAGCTATGATCAGCTCAAGGAGTCTCAGGCCGATGAATAGTGTGTGTGACCCAGGCTGTTTCAGAGTGAGTAGGAATTGCTAATTCCTGTCCTGATGAACCACGTTTGAATGCCATCTATGCAGTTCCATAGTGCTTGGGAATTTCATTCAGGCCTTCCCTGCAGAGGGGATTAAGCTTTTGATCTTTTTCAGAGATTCCAAGGCCAGAAGGGACAATTGCAATCTGACCTTCGGTATGTAGCACAGTTTATAGAATTTTTCCACAATAATTCTTAGAGCCAAGCTTTTAGAAAAACATCCAGTCTGGATTTAAAAATTGTCAATGGTGGAGAATCCACCACGACCCTTGGTAAATTGTTCCAATGGTTAATAACAAACACAAGAAAGTATTTTTTCACTCAACACACTGTCAACCTCTGGAACTCCTTGCCAGAGGGTGTTGTGAAGGCCAATACTATAACGGGGTTTAAAAGGGAGTAGATAGATTCATGGAAGATAGGTCCATCAATGGCTATTAGCCAGGATGGGCAGGAATGGTGTCCCTAGCCTCTGTTTGCCAGAAGCTGGGATTGGGTGACAGGGCATGGATAACTTGATGATAACCTGTCTGTTCATTCCCTTTGGGGCACCTGGCATTGGCCACTGTCAGAAGACAGGGTACTGGGCTTGATGGACCTTTGGTCTGACCCAGTCTGGCCGTTCTTATGTTCTTATGTAATAACTGTCACTGTTAAAAATGTACCCCTTATTTCCAGTCTGAATTTATTTACCTTCAACTTCCAACCATTGGATCGGGTTAGACCTTTCTCTGCTACATTGAAGAGAATGAATCTATAGCGTGGTATTGCTGGTGCCCTCCTGGGAGGTGGCAGAGCAGGGTCCAGTCCCCCTGCTCCAATCCCTCCTCAATTATTTATCCAAACTGGAACAACTTCAATAGGAGAGAGTCCCACATCAGAGTATCCCCATCGCCCAGAGCTTAGAGCTCTCTCCGAAGAGGTGGGAGACGTCTGTACAAATCCTTTCTCCCCATCAAGCAGAAGGGGGAGAATCTGGGCCTCCCACGTCTTGGCTGATTGCTCTAACCACTGGGCAGTCACTACCACCACCTCCTTTTCTTGCTCTGACCGTTTTGCATGGAGCTGGGTGTCTGCTTACGTCATTCTTACAAGAAGTGGCTTAGGTGCCCACGCTGCCTGGCTGCACATCACCCTCTATCACAGCCAAACGCACATGCAACACACTGCATCCCCTCCTCGCACATCACCCTCCATTGCAGCCACACATGTGTGCACACACAGTGCATCCCCTCTTTGCACGTCACCCTCCATCGCAGACACGCACGTGCACACACACTCCTACATCCCCTCCTCGCATGTCACCCTCCATCGCAGCCACATGTGCGTGGAGTGGGGTTCCTGTTAATGAATCGCTAGCAGAGATAGGCACCTCCCTGAAGTCTGGATCTAGGTGCCTGTATCCCTGAGGGGGAGGAGCTTAAAACATGCTTTTCATTGGCATCTCTCACTGGCTATCTTAGGCAGCTCCCTGCCTGGTGTGCTGGATTTTGTGAATCACACCGTACGGTGCCTATCTCTCCCCCTGCTTTGTCTAGGGAGACTAGGCACCTAACAGGCTTTGCAAGCTGCAGCCTGTTCCTGTGATTTTTCTAGTTGCCTAAAAATGAAGCATTGAAACGCTCAGCATCACAATGCCTAAATACCCGTGCTCTCACCAGGTCTTTGCAAGCAGAGCTCTCGAGTCCTGGAGAGCAAAGCTCCTTCTTTTAATGTTCTTTTCCTTTTAACATTATTCCCTGTCATGTATCTTTATTCAAAAAAATAAAAGGGGAAAGAGAGAGAATCGAGGAAATTTCACACAACGCACATTTCTGCATCATTAAAGCTTCCCAGTTAAACACTCAAATGCCAAAGTTAAGGTTTCCTGTTGAGCCTGCCTGTAACCCTGCCCCCTCTTGAGCATTCGTGACTCAACAGTGTTTAATTACACAGTCACGTACAGTTTTTCAAACAGTACATAGTGTATCATGCAGGGTTTTTTTCTACAGCCTTACAAACATTCTTGTAGCATCTTGAAGTGCTGTGCACAGCTCTGTGTATGAGACGTACTAGGAGTGAGACCATGGTGATGAGTGCAGCTTAAATGCCTAGCTATACTGAGCCTATGGATATAGCTTGTATGAAAAGGACATTGGAGATCATACTTACAATTTATTGCAGGTTAAATGTCTGTCAGGGAGTAAGAGTGAGAATATGCTGGTATACACAGGCCACTTACATTCACGGCCACATTAGCTTTGCAGTTAACTTCTTCATTCCCAGTATTGCACCTTTGAAAACTCTGATCTTGGTTGAAAAGAGAATATCTACCAGATTGGTACTGACAAAAGCCTTGGCCAGTAATCAAGGAGGATCCCTGCACCTGCACAGAGCTCACTACAGGCCTAACTGATAAAAATGCAGACCGTAGAGAGAGAAAGACTTATCACATAAACAGTGAGACAAGATGGGTGAGAAAATATCTTTTATTGGACCAACTTCTGTTGGTGAAAGAGACAAGCTTTTAAGACTTGAGGAGAAGCTCTGGGGAGCTCGAAAGTTTGTCTCTTTCACCAACAGAATTTGGTCCAATAACATTTAAGCTCCACAGAGCTCTTCTTGGGTCTCAGCTCTGGTCAAATAAAGAAGCTGGTCAAATAAAGTTTGTACTTCGCCCACCTTGTCTCTGTCTGAGCCTGGAACCAACATGGCTACAACAACACTACAAACATAAACTTGTGTAATTCATAAAGACACATGGTACTATTTAATGGCAAGGAATTGCATTTTTCTCTGTATGAAAAAATATTAGAAGTTGATTGTGATGGGATCCCAGGGCTACAACCTGGAACTGTGGGACCACTGTGCCCCCTTAACTTTTCAGCCTGAGCTGTATCACACAATGCTATGCCAGTGACGAGCAGTAAAACCCCTCCAGGTGCTGTTATCACTCAGCGGTCAGCATGTGGAGACCCACACCCAACTAAATTGCATGAATGCTCCCTGAGCCACTCTGAATTATACAGAGCGAAGCACCAGCCAATCACCCCATCCCCAGCCTTGCACCCCAGAATTATACCATTTTACACTGCTCAAGACTCGCTTGGACAGTGCAAGCTCATTAATTAGTTTGCCACTTCAACAAAGGAAAGTGGACATGCACCAGCCTTTGTCATCTGAGATGTGATTCCCCAAACACTACAACCAAAACCACACTGTTTTAGGTCAAATATAAAACAGATTTATTAACTACAGAAAGATAGATTTTAAAGAATTGTAAGTAGTAGGCACAGAAATCAATGTTTGTTACATAAGGAACAAAATAAATTTGCAATCTAAATTCTGCAAAGTAGGCAAGATTTGAATCAAGCAGTCTCTCACCCTAATAGATGTTACTGGCAGCGCACAGTTCTCAGTGCACAGGCTGGATTCCCTTCCCAGCCGGGATCAATCTCCCCAGGTCAAAGTCTTTGGCTACATCTACACCACAGGGGGGAGTCGATTTAAGATACGCAAATTCAGCTACGTGAATAGCGTAGCTGAATTCGACGTATCTCAGCCGACATACCCCGCTGTGAGGACGGCGGCAAAATCAACCTCTGCGGCTTCCCGTTGATGACGCTTACTCCCACCTCCGCTGGTGGAGTAAGAGCGTCGATTTGGGGATCGATTGTTGCGTTCCCACGGGACGCGATAAATCGATCCCCGAGAGGTCGATTTCTACCCGCCGATTCAGGCGGGTAGTGTAGACCCAGCCTGAGTCTTCCAGACATACTTCCAGGTGTTGAGATGGGGGGCGGGGAAGAGAGGCCCTGTGATGATGTCACTAGCCTTCTTAGACTTTCTTCCCGCTGCTAGAAAGGTCTTTGCTGTGACATGGGGGTCAGGCAGTGTCCCCATTCCGTATGTGCCCTGTCTTAAGGAGCCTCTGGGAGAGTGGATTCTTCTTGATGGGCCATCAATGGATGTCTGGCCTGTGATGGTTGCCCCTTTGTCCTTACTGAAAGGCCAGCGCTCGGCGTCTCCCAACCTCACAACATATTTCAGTAACACATATAGCAATACTTCATAACTTCACATACAATGATACCACATACAATTCAACAGGATATTAAGGTTCAACAGACCAAAACTTTTAAAATGATACCTCACAAGGCATACATTGTATAAAACATGTCGTAATCATATGACAGTGGTGAAGGCAGGGGCTGGACTCAATGACGTTTCAAGGTCCCTTCCAATTCTAGGAGATAGGTTATCTCCATTCATTATTATGATGATGATGATGATGATGGGGGTTCCAGGGTGCTACTTTGAGGTACAGAGTGCCACACTGCTTCACAAGTGTAGCTGAGGAGAAGGAAAAATGGTCTGATCTCCTGTTGTAGTCTTTGAGCAGTAATGTGATTGTGTAATTACAGACGGGAAGGTAATGTGCCCACAAGGGGGCAGAATTACAGTGTTCTGCATGGAACAAATGTCTTAAATGGGGCAAAGACTGATAATGTCTGTCCTGTTGTGGTGACAGAGCTAATGTTCAGAGAGATGTAGCACATGGCTGGATTGGGCTGGGAAATGGCTGGCAGAATGTAGCATGTGTAAATGCAACATGAGGATGTATTTACATTCTAAACAGCGAAAGGGTGTGATGGGTTGTGCAGACCCTGTGCTGAGCCAAGGCGGGAAGGGATGAATGGTCTGTCCTAGTGAGAGAGATTTAAATCTATATCTGCAGGACCCACCAGAAGAGCGGAGCCTGGAGGCAGGGGTCCCAGCTGTAGTTAATTACAGGAGGCAGGCACACTGCACCAGGCATGTAGGTTCTAGTGCAGGGTTTTGTCTATTTCCCTAGAACCCAGAGACATCTGGTCTCCTCCCCCCGCAGCCAGTGACAGGGAGCAGAGGTGCTCAAATGCTGCTGTTCAACAGGAGGGGAGGGGGAGTGAGGAGGATCAAGTGGCCTAAGAATCCCCACAGCTCTTTCTCAGGGGAGAAGGGCAGATTGAGAAACTTTCAGAAGTGGTGCATCTGGAGCTGCTGCTCCTTCAAGAGGAGCGGAGTGAAGAGTAAAGCAGACCAGGTGCAGGAGGAGGAGAGCAGGAGCCACACACTCAGTTCCCTGAGTGCAGTAGGATCCATGTGCTCCTTATTCAAGTGCACTAGTGCCCAGAGTTCAGCTCTATTGCACGCTGCACGGGTGTGGTGTTAGTGTTTCACTCCACTGACCCATTTCATATGGTAACTGTAGGGTATGGAATTGATTTGTTTTGACAGTCCAGGCTGCTGCGCTCTGCACTGTTCTCATCATCCAGAGACAGTAATTTACTTGGAGTTTGGTGACCTAGAATCACAGCCTCTTCATTTAATGCTGGTCTGTGTGAGCTGCTGGTATGGGCCCTGGGGGTGGAGGGAAGCAGATGGGCTCTTGTAGCAGATCAAGGATTCCTTTTAATTACTGAGGCAATGGCTGCTTGGCATCTGTCTGCTTCTATGCTTGGCTTCTTGCTGTTCATCTGGTAGACAGAGAGACCGGAGCCCTTTTAGCCAGGCTCTGTGCTGTACTTGGCAGTGTGCGGGAGAGGTTGATGGGGAGGAAGTGAGGCCCTGTGTAAAATTTCTCAAAAGCGATCCTATGTCTTATTTTTCAAGGTGACTCAGGTACTTAGGAGCCAGAGTCTCATTAAAAGTCCTTTTGATTTAAGCCTTCAGGTCAATGAGGTGCTTTCGAAAATATTACTCGCAGCCTCTCACAACAGGAGCACTTAGCAATTGTCATCTCAGCCTCTGCTTGGAGGAGGCCCTGGTACAGAGAAGAGTGCGACCATAGGAATGATCACAGTGGAAAGCACAAAGAGTCCCTCTACTATTCAGTCCAGTGTCCTCTCTCTGCCAGTGATATGTACTGGAGAGATTGTCGGGCTGGCTAGATTGTCGGGCTCAACAGGTAGTGATCAACAGCTCGATGGCTAGTTGGCAGCCGGTATCAAGCAGAGTGCCCTAGGGGTCGGTCCTGGAGCCAGTTTTGCTCAACATCTTTATTAATGATCTGGATGATGGGATTAATTGCACCCTCAGCAAGTTCGCAGATGACACTACGCTGCGGGGAGAGGTAGATACGCTGTAGGGTAGGGATAGGGTCCAGAGTGACCTAGACAAATTGGAGGATTGGGCCAAAAGAAATCTGATGAGATTCAACAAGGACAAGTGCAGAGTCCTGCACTTAGGACGGAAGAATCCCATGCACCGCTACAGACTGGGGACAGACTGCCTAAGCAGCAGTTCTGCAGAAAAGGACCTGGGGATTACAGGGGACGAGAAGCTGGATATGAGTCAGCAGTGTGCCCTCGTTGCCAAGAAGGCCAATGACATATTGGGCTGTATTAGTAGGAGCATTGCCAGCAGATCGAGGGAAGTGATTATTCCCCTCTATTCGGCACTGGTGAGGCCACATCTGGAGTATTGTGTCCAGTTTTGGTCCCCCCACTACAGAAGGGATGTAGAGAAATTGGAGAGGGTCCAGCGGAGGGCAACAGAAATGATTAGGGGGCTGGGGCATATGATTTATGAGGAGGGGCTGAGGGAACTGGGGTTATTTAGTCTGCAGAGGAGAAGGGGGGCGGGATTTGATAGCAGCCTTCAACTACCTGAAGGGGGGTTCCATAGAGGATGTTGCTATGCCTCAGTGGTGGCAGATGACAGAACAAGGAGTAATAGTCTCAAATTGCAGTGGGGGAGGTCTAGGTTGGATATTAGGAAACACTATTTCACTAGGAACATAAGAAGATAAAGATGGCCGTACCGGGTCAGACCAAAGGTCCATCTAGCCCAGTATCCTGTCCACCGACAGTGGCCAATGCCAGGTGCCCCAGAGGGAGTGAACCTAATAGGCAATGATCAAGTGATCTCTCTTCTGCCATCCATCTCCATCCTCTGACAAACAGAGGCTAGGGACACCATTCCTTACCCATCCTTGCTAATAGCCATTAATGGACTTAACCACCAAAAATTTATCCAATTCTCTTTTAAACGCTGTTATAGTCCTAGCCTTCACAACCTCCTCAGGTAAGGAGTTCCACAAGTTGACTGTGCGCTGCGTGAAGAAGAACTTCCTTTTATTTATTTTAAACCTGCTGCCTATTAATTTCATTTGGTGACCCCTAGTTCTTGTATTATGGGAATAAGTAAATAACTTTTCCTTATCCACTTTCTCCACATCACTCATGATTTTATAGACCTCTATCATATCCCCCCTTAGTCTCCTCTTTTCCAAGCTGAAGAGTCCTAGCCTCTTTAATCTCTCCTCATATGGGACCCGTTCCAAACCCTTAATCATTTTAGTTGCCCTTTTCTGAACCTTTTCTAGTGCCAGTATATCTTTTTTGAGATGAGGAGACCACATCTGTACACAGTATTCGAGATGAGGGCGTACCATTGATTTATATAAGGGCAATAATATATTCTCCGTCTTATTCTCTATCCCTTTTTGAATGATTCCTAACATCCTGTTTGCTTTTTTGACCGCCTCTGCACACTGCGTGGACATCTTCAGAGAACTATCCAGGATGACTCCAAGATCTTTTTCCTGAGTCGTCGTAGCTAAATTAGCCCCCATCATATTGTATGTATAGTTGGGGTTATTTTTTCCAATGTGCATTACTTTACATTTATCCACATTAAATTTCATTTGCCATTTTGTTGCCCAATCACTTAGTTTTAGGGAGGTGAAGCACTGGAATGGGTTACCTAGGGAGGTGGTGGAATCTCCATCGTTAAGAGATTTTTAAGGCCCGGTTTGACAAAGCCCTGGCTGGGATGATTTAGTTGGGGTTGGTCCTGCTTTGAGCAGGGGATTGGACTAGATACCTCCTGAGGTCTCTTCCAACCCTGATATTCTATGATTCTATGACAGGTTTCAGAGTAACAGCCGTGTTAGTCTGTATCCGCAAAAAGAAGAACAGGAATACTTGTGGCACCTTAGAGACTAATAAATTTGTTAGTCTCTAAGGTGCCACAAGTATTCCTGTTCTTCTTTTTATGATTCTATGGAGGCTCAGAGGAAGAGAAAAATTCCAGGAAGTGCCTGACCAAATATGTGATAGCATCCCGTGGGAAAGCGGCCCCAGCTGCTGATCAGCTCTGGCCCTACACATAGTGCACTGATAGCCACTGTAGTTTTACCTTAGCAAGCACTGACAGGATATGACTTTGCTTCACATGACAAAAGCCACAGGAGAGAGAAAAGTGGTTCCAAGGAATCATGGCTCATCATGTTGCATAACAAATGTACAGGTAGCTAGATGAAAACCTCATTCATGCAGGTGGCACTAAGGAAGCTGCTGTCTGTTTGAGGGCTGGAGCCTAGTGTGAAATATCTCAGAAAGACATACCAGAGAAGGTGTGTTCAACCAGTGGGACTTTGATGCTAACATTTCCTATTTTAGACAGAGCCTTTAGATGACTTCCAAAGGATTTTTTGTTTAAATTGGGATTGTCTTTTTCTTCATTTTTTATGGCTTGTAAATAGCAAGACTGAAAAATGTGGGAGTTTTTCTCTCCCCAGATGCACACATATTCCCCCCCACTTTTTTCCTTTTCTGATTTTCTTGTAGGAAAAGTCAGGTCTCTCTTTTTTTCTTTTTTGAGGGTTTCAGAGGTATTTATTGTGAGCTCCTGTGCCTTAACTGTAGGGGGTGAGGATGTTGAGTTTTTAACAAAGATGTCCTTTCACTCTCCTGTGCTCTTGTCAAATTGCTTGTTCTCTAATCACTATAAAGTCTTCCACGGTAGATAAAACCTAAATTTCTACTAGGGAAAAAAACCTGGCACCCCTAAACACTTTGTATTGTTTTTTAATAAAAACCGTTCAGGTCTTTATCCACCATCATAAAGGAGCAGAAAAGCCCAATTTTTTTCCTTTGCAGTCCACCTTTAATTCTAGGAATGAGAAGGACTTGAATCCAATTAAGTGACATACCCTCTCCTCTAACACCAAAAGGGGTAGAGAGGAAATTTTATACTGAACACTCTGGAAGCCTAACGGGGAGGTGACACATGCTTTTTCCATTATCCTGTAGGCTGAGACGGGATTCTGCCTGTTCAGCTAGCATGTTCGTCAGATGTGGTAGAAGTTCGTAGTGTAGGCAAGACCCAAGAGGAAGGAAGAGAGAGTTGGAGCTAGAGAGAGAGAGAAGGGAGGTGAGAACAAGTTACATTATATGGCTCCCTTGCTAAGGGCTGGCTTACTCACTGTGGGGCAGATACACAACTCCAGGATACCTCCCATGGATTTGTCAGCCAGCTGCTGTAAGACTTCCCAAGCTTATCTCTTCATTCTTCTTTAACATTCGTGTTCCACTCGCGCTACCAATCTTCTGGCTAGTGTCACAGTTACATGTCCTCTAGAGTTCTTTTTTCCCATTGTGTTTCTCCTTTCCTATTATGGCTCTGTAAACAGTATAAAATTTCAGACAAAAAATGTACATTCAAAGAGTGTTGAGGTTGTAACGTGAAGCACTCTAAGGTCAGGAAACACCGAAATTTACCCATAAAATCTTAACTTTATCCCTTGGGCCTGACTTCTCTTTCACATTATTTCAGATTTCTGCTGGTATAAATTCATTCATGTTAATAGTCATTTCTCATTTTTAGCACTGTGAGTGGGGAATCAGACCACTTATACACACGCATCAAGATAGTCTTCAATTACATGATCACATAGCATATTTTGCATTGGACCCTTGCCTCAGACTAGAAGATTGATGGTGTTCAATGAATGAGACAATGGTTGAATATTTCTTTTTATTCTCATTCATTGTGCAGTCCTGTGCTTCATTTTCTGTACACCATCCAAATGCTGCACCAAATACAGAGTTTTAAAATGTATGTTGAGGTATTTCTGATGTGCTTATCTTCCTGATGTCTCACCCACATTCATTAATTGTATTTGGGACATCCTGTGAGGTAGGGTTCTTAGAGTTTAAGGCCAGAAGGATCCATTAGATCATCCACTCTGATTTCCTGTAGATCACCGGCCATTACATTTCACCTGTATTGAGCCCAGTTATTTGTGAGTGACTAAACATCTTTTCCATAAAAGTACTAGTCTGGATTTGAAACCAGCAAAAAACAGAATCCCTCACTTCCCTGGGTCACTTGTTCCAATGGGAGTAGCATCATTCCCACTTTACAGATGGGGAACCAAGGCACAGAGAGATTAGGGCCAAAATTTGCAATGATCTCTGATTTGGGCTCTCAACTACAGACACAAAAGTGTCTCAATTTAGGCTCCCTAAATTGGAGCTCACTTGCCATGTTTTTTGGCCTAGGTGAGTTACCTAGGCATATGTGGGCAGTCTGGAGAGGGGGCTGGCAGCACTCCTGCTACTGCCAGCGCCCCCCTGCCCCAGAGAGTCACTGTGCAGTGCAATGGCGAGCCATAAACAGCATCCCTGGGTCCAGACTCTAGTGCCCACTGCCCTGCGGAGATGGACTTTGCCTAACCTCTCACAGCTCAGGGCCATAAGGGAAAGGGTTACTGGGCTGTGGGCTCTTTAATGGTAACCACAATGCTGGAGCCCGGGGGGAGGGGGTGTTCCATGGACATAGTGCAGGAGGGGCTGGTACCTCAGGCTGGCGGGGGTCGGGGGGGTCGGGAAGCAGTGCAGGAGGGGCTGGTACCTCAGGCTAGCGGAGGTTGGGGGGGGTCGGGAAGCAGTGCAGGAGGAGCTGGTACCTCAGGCTGGCGGGGGTGGGGGGTCGGGAAGCAGTGCAGGAGGAGCTGGTACCTCAGGCTGGCAGGGGTGGGGGGGTCGGGAAGCAGCGCAGGAGGGGCTGGTACCTCAGGCTGGCAGGGGTGGGGGGGGTCGGGAAGCAGTGCAGGAGGAGCTGGTACCTCAGGCTGGCGGGGGTGGGGGTTGGGAAGCAGTGCAGGCAGGGCTGGTACCTCAGGCTGGTGGCTGGTAGGGGGTGGGGGTTGGGAAGCAGTGCAGGAGGGGCTGGTACCTCAGGCTGACGGGGGGTGTGTTGGGAAGCAGTGCAGGAGGGGCTGGTACCTCAGGCTAGCGGGGGTGGGAGGGTCGGGAAGCAGTGCAGGAGGAGCTGGTACCTCAGGCTGGTGGGGGTGGGGGTTGGGAAGCAGTGCAGGAGGGGCTGGTACCTCAGGCTAGCGGGGGTTGGGGGGGGTCGGGAAGCAGTGCAGGTGGGGCTGGTACCTCAGGCTGGCGGGGGGGGGGGTTGGGAAGCAGTGCAGGAGGAGCTAGTACCTGAGGCTGGCGGGGGGGGGGGGGGGGGGGTTGGGAAGCAGTGCAGGAGGGGCTGGTACTTCAGGCTAGTGGGTGGGGGGGGTTGGGAAGCAGTGCAGGTGGGGTTGGTACCTCAGGCTGGTGGGTGTTGCGGGGGGTTGGGAAGCTGTTCAGGAGGAGCTGGTACCTCAGGCTGGCGGGGGTCGGGGGGGTCGGGAAGCAGCGCAGGAGGAGCTGGTACCTCAGGCTGGCGGGGGTGGGGGGTCGGGAAGCAGTGCAGGAGGAGCTGGTACCTCAGGCTAGTGGGGCTGGGGGGGTTGGGAAGCTGTTCAGGAGGAGCTGGTACCTCAGGCTGGCGGGGGGGGGGGGGTTGGGAAGCAGCGCAGGAGGGGCTGGTACCTCAGGCTAGTGGGGTTGGGGGGGTCGGGAAGCAGTGCAGGAGGGGCTGGTACCTCAGGCTAGTGGGGTTGGGGGGGTCGGGAAGCAGTGCAGGAGGGGCTGGTACCTCAGGCTGGCGGGGGGAGGGGTTGGGAAGCAGTGCAGGTAGAGCTAGTACCTGAGGCTGGTGGGGGGTGGGGTTGGGAAGCAGTGCAGGAGGGGCTGGTACCTCAGGCTAGCGGGGGTTGGGGGGGTCGGGAAGCAGTGCAGGAGGGGCTGGTACCTCAGGCTGGCGTGTGGGGGGAGGGGTCGGGAAGCAGTGCAGGAGGGGCTGGTACCTCAGGCTGGCAGGGGTGGGGGGGTCGGGAAGCAGTGCAGGAGGGGCTGGTACCTCACGCTGGCGGGGGGGGGGTTGGGAAGCAGTGCAGGAGGGGCTGGTACCTCTGGCTGGCGTGTGGGGGGAGGGGTTGGGAAGCAGTGCAGGAGGAGCTGGTACCTCAGGCTAGTGGGGCTGGGGGGGTCGGGAAGCAGTGCAGGAGGGGCTGGTACCTCAGGCTGGCGGGGGGGGGGGGGGGGTTGGGAAGCAGCGCAGGTGGAGCTAGTACCTGAGGCTGGTGGGGGGTGGGGTTGGGAAGCAGTGCAGGAGGGGCTGGTACCTCTGGCTGGCGTGTGGGGGGAGGGGTTGGGAAGCAGTGCAGGAGGGGCTGGTACCTCAGGCTGGCGGGGGTTGGGGGGGTTGGGAAGCAGCGCAGGAGGGGCTGGTACCTCAGGCTGGTGGGGGGTGGGGTTGGGAAGCAGCGCAGGAGGAGCTGGTACCTCAGGCTAGTGGGGCTGGGGGGGTCGGGAAGCAGTGCAGGAGGGGCTGGTACCTCAGGCTGGCGTGTGGGGGGAGGGGTTGGGAAGCAGTGCAGGTGGAGCTAGTACCTGAGGCTGGTGGGGGGTGGGGTTGGGAAGCAGTGCAGGAGGGGCTGGTACCTCAAGCTAGTCTCAGGGTGGGTCAGTGAGAAGGAGCCATGTTGGGGGTAGATTAGTGTGGAAATCCTTCCTGGTGTCTGAGAGATCAGCCGACATTTGAGGTCTGCACAGGGCCTGGGGGTCTTGGGCCAGTGGCATAGGGGAGGAGGCAGCCACTCTTGTTGGGGAGGGAGGAGCTGGGGAAATTGCCCGTGTTTAGAAATGGGAGCCTCAGGGCTTGTCTATACTTACGCGCTGGTTCGGCGGCAGGCAATCGAACTTCTGGGTTCTATTTATCGCGTCTTGTCTGGACGCGATAAATCGAACTCAGAAGTGCTCCCCGTCGACTCCGGTAATCCTGCTCGCCGCGAGGAGTACGCGGAGTCGACGGGGGAGCCTGCCTGCCGGGTCTGGACCGCGGTAAGTTCGAACTAAGGTATGTCGACTTCAGCTACGTTATTCATGTAGCTGAAGTTGCGTACCTTAGTTCGATTTGGGGGTTTAGTGTAGACCAAGCCTCAGTGCCCCAGCATGGGCAGGGAGCACAGTGCGCAGGGCAGAGACAGTGTGTGTGTCCGGAGGGAAATGGGAAGGTGGGCCTGGCTCAGCTCCAGAGTTGGCCTGAGGTGGAGGGATCTACCAAGCTGCCGGCCTGTCTCTGACTGCACTGACAGAGACAAGAGGGGTGTACAACCCCCACACCAGAGCCTGTCAGCGACAGGGATCTACTCCCATTCACCCTCAGAGGCTGCCAGAGATGTCAGGGGATTCACCCCACCCCCAGGCCTCCAGAGCCTGCCAGAGAAGAGAGATTTCCCAACAGAGAGAATTCAGAGTAAAAACTGTGATAGAACCCGGGAAGAAGCAAAGGTAATGAGTGTGAGTGGGAGGGCTTGGGCTCTTGGGGTGCAAGGCTGGGGGGGAGAGAGAGAGAGTGTGTGTGTGTGTGTGTGGGAGGGAGGGAGGGTTTGGGTTCCTGCATTTCTTGGGTACGTGGTGGGGCTGGAGCAGGAAGGCCATCCGCTACTATTGGATACTTTGGCTACAGTCAAGATTATTGCAGGGTTTGGCCCTAGAGCAGTGGTTTTCAACCTTTTTTCATTTGCGAAACCCTAAAATTTTTGAATGGAGGTGCGGACCCCTTTGGAAATCTTAGACACAGTCTGCAGACCTCCAGGGGTCCGCAGACCACAGGCTGAAAACCACTGCCCTAGAGAATTATAGTCTCTGAAAACTGTGGAGGCGTAGCTACCACATTGTGTATAGGTCCATGTGACATTTTATGCATATTATGTATTAGGTCATTTAAATATCTGCAACTAATTTGAATACAACTGTAAAATCTGTTTGTTTTTTAAATTGTGTGGACTGAGTGCTCTTGCAGTCCCAGTGAATGAAATTCCCTGTTTGTCTATATGACAGGTTTCAGAGTAACAGCCGTGTTAGTCTGTATCCGCAAAAAGAAGAACAGGAGTACTTGTGGCACCTTAGAGACTAACAAATTTATTAGAGCATAAGCTTTCGTGGACTACAGCCCACTTCTTCGGATGCATCCGAAGAAGTGGGCTGTAGTCCACGAAAGCTTATGCTCTAATAAATTTGTTAGTCTCTAAGGTGCCACAAGTACTCCTGTTCTTCTTTTTTCTGTTTGTCTATAGTGCACAGTAGCACAAGCTTTCTGCATATTCTGCTTTGCCAGCATTTTTCACCCCTTCCTCTAGGGTTAGCCAGGAGAGTTCAGTTTCCATGGCTTGTGAAGTTCTTGGCTTCTCACCCGAGTCAGCCAAATAGTGCCAAGCATGGCTATACGGTTATGCTTTGAGAGCTGGAACTGGGACACACCAACCTCAGATAGGGGCTACCAAGCATCCATTAGATGGGAACAATTTCTAATCCCTATTGAGTTTGCTGGATTCACGCTGGTGACCAGAAAGCAAAAGGCTCTGAAGCGCTTTAGTGACATTTCAAGGTACCGAGTCCCTAATGAGATCTAATGTTACAGTTTCAGGAGTGAAGCTTGAGAGTAAAGGATCATCTTTCAGGATAGGTTGTAGATCTCTGATGATGCGCTGGAGAGGTTTTAGTTGGGGGCTGAAGGTGACAGCTAGTGGTGTTCTGTTATTTTCTTTGTTGGGCCTGTCTTGTAGGAAGTGACTTCTGGGTACTCGTCTGGCTCTGTCAATCTGTTTTTTCACTTCAGCAGGTGGGTATTGTAGTTTTAAGAATGCTTGATAGAGATCTTGTAGGTGCATGTCTCTATCTGAGGGATTGGAGCAAATGCGGTTATATCTTAGAGCTTGGCTGTAGACAATGGATCGTGTGGTGTGTCCTGGATGGAAGTTGGAGGCATGTAGGTAAGTGTAGCGCTCAGTAGGTTTCCAGTATAGGGTGGTATTTATGTGACCATTGCTTATTAGCACAGTAGTGTCCAGGAAATGGACCGCTTGTGTGGATTGATCTAGGCTGAGGTTGATGGTGGGATGGAAATTATTGAAATCATGGTGGAATTCCTCAAGGGCTTCTTTTCCATGGGTCCAGATGATGAAGAGGTCATCAATGTAGCGCAAGTAGAGTAGGGGCGTTAGGGGACGAGAGCTAAGGAAGCATTGTTCTAAGTCAGCCATAAAAATGTTGGAATACTGTGGGGCCATGCGGGTACCCATAGCAGTGCCGCTGACTTGACCTACTGGAAACCTACTGACCGCAATTCCCTGTCCCTGCTAACCATGCTTTGACGGTGTTTAGTTCATTAACCACTTTCTCCTCTTTAGGGAGGCTCTTGATTCCCTCCCTCCCAATTGACCAGGCTCATTGCTGTCTTTGGCACATCAACAACTTTGAAGTCACCTTTCTTTCTGGGATCTGCCAAACCCACCGTTAGCACCTATGGTGAAAGTTGCTGACACTTTGACAGTTCCCTTTGCATTTTCTGCCTGAGATCAGGCTGAGAGCCAGTTCTGTATTCAGGACATACTAGTCTTGGGGCGTGGAGGCAGCTGTGAGAAGGACAGACTTCTGAGATATCTCAGGCTCTGCAGGGAATTGCCTCCTTATGCAGTTCTGGACAGATGCTCTAGGGCAGTGGGTCTCCATCACTTCTGTTCTTTTGGACCAGTTTGTAAGATAGAGATCCCCATGCACCTCCTCCTTTCTCAGTCTTCCGGTGCATGGTTTGTGAAATGTTTCATTCTTCAGGCCACAGTTTGAGATCTGTAGGTGACTGGGCTGGAGTTTGAAGGGCTGGAGATATGGTAGAGTGCAAGGCTGGTAGCATGGTAAAATGTGTATGTGGGACATGTGCCAACCAAGGAGAACAGAGCCTCTACCAATGTAAGTGAGATTTTCATTAAATGATTTTTCTCACTTCCTGCTGTAGAACGAAGTTTCTGCTTCCTGTCTCTGCATTCCCTATCAAAAGAGGGTATAAATTCTCCTTGCTGAGTTGTTAGTTTTATTCTAGCTGGTCTGTAGCTGCTGTTTTAACAACTCTGCTTTTATTTCAATGTCCTTGCTTCCTGAATGGAACAGGCGGAGTGAATGATGGACCAGAGAGGACCATGAGGAATGAAGGGAGGGTCAGCAACAGTCCATAGGGAAGGGAGGCTGAGAGAGAGATGGGCTAGAGAGTGCCATAGGAAGGGGCAGGGATCAGATATAACTTATAATGAAATTGGTGCGGAAGGATTTCAGAATAAACAAGGTATAAAGGATTTAATGGTCCTGGAGTTAAATAGTCAAAATCAGGGTTTTCCTTTTTCTTTATGGGCTCTGCTTCTTAACCTTGCTGTGACCTACAGTTCTGGAATCTAACCGTGTTGCTGGAACTCTTAAGACGTTTTTGTCCAACTCTAGGACTTGAATCCCTATCCAAGTCCATTGCAGATGGGGAGGGGTGGACTTCCCAGTCTGTCAGAGAGAAGATTCTTTTAGAATGTCCTGTAGTGTGTACTCACTGGATTCTTTACTGGGGCCTGGTTGTGTATGTACATGAGTTTTTAAACATGTATTCTGGAGATATATTTGTGTAAGAACACATCAGTGTAGCCCTCCCCCTCCTTCTCCAGCCTATGCCTAGAGGACATAGTAAGTGTAATTGAGCCATAATTCAGTGTTACTGGAGAAAAAACCTGAGCCATAATGTGGGAAGCGGCGTTGCAGCTCTATATTACAACCATCTCCAGGGGAGATTATTTTTATTAAAATCTGGGTTGATGGCAAACGCTGAGATTAACTTCATTTTTAATGTATGGTTCCCCATGGATCCATCTGAAAAGAGGCTTTTAATGGTCCCCAAGTAATGCCCAGCAGGTCTGTGACGTAAGACCCTGCTCACTGGAGATGCCCAGATCCAATGCATGTCCAAAATTAATTGTCATCATTTCTAAAAAACCGAAACATACAAAACCCTAAGTAAAGAGGGCTGGCTCAAGCAAGCCATATTATTCGAAACGTACATTAAACATAAGCAAAACAACGGCCTTGCTTCCCCATGAACCTCTTCCTGCTCTGGCATGAACACAAAATATGCAAAGAGTGAATCAGGAGATGGAAACCTCACTTCCAGAGAAAGGAACTTCCTCACCTCCTGGGAATTTAGCACAGAATTGTAGGAACTGGGAAAGGAAAATCCCCTAAAGGTCACATCTGGTCCATCTTCCTTGGAACGATGGAGGGAAGGGCAGGATTGTGCTTTGCCCACAGTCTGTTATCCAGCACTTTGCTTGCGCTAGTTTTACATGTCCCAAGTGAAGGGGTGTTCTCTCTGCTACCTTTTGGAGGCAGTTACACAGCCTAGGACACTGGTTCTCAACCTTTCCAGACTACTGTACCCCTTTCAGGAGTCTGTTTTCAGCCCCGGGCAGCAGGGCTTGGGCTTCAGCTTCAGCATGTATCTTAGCTTTGCGGGGCCTCTGCTTGCCACCCCCTAACGCCAGCCCTGCACTTGCGACCGTAAACTCATCCCGTGACCCCATGGAGGTTGCCACACTTTGAGAAACACTGATTTAGTATACAGAGTGGTATAACAAGTCATTGTTTGTATGAAATGTTAGTTTGTACTGACTTCGCTAGTGCTTTTTATGTAACCTGTTGTAAAACCAGGCAAATATCTAGATGAGTTGATGTGCCCCCGGAAGACCTCTGCATACCCCCAGGGATAAGTGTACCCCTGGTTGAGAACCACTGGCCACCGGGACTTGCAGCCAGCAAAGGTTTCCTGATTTTACTCGAACATACAGTATTTATTTTTGAGGCCTGTTCTCCACACAGAAACTGCAGGAATTTAACTAAATTGGTTTCTAAATTGTTTTTGTTAAATTTGTGCAATCCAATTAAAAATGGGTTAAGCTATCCCCAAATCAGATGATATTAGAATGAAATAAGAGGGTCTACACACAAACTTGCACTGGTTTAACTAAATTGGTCTAAAAACTGATTTAAATTAAACTGGTGCAAATTCTGTGTATACATAAAACTTAAGAGTGTCCACACACAGGACTTACAAACTTATACCAGTATAACTAAATCAGTTTTAAAAAACACCTTTACTTAAATCTGTGCAAACTTAGGTTAGGTCTACACTACGGGGGAGAGAGGGGGATTTCGACCTAAGATACGCAACTTCAGCTATGCGAATAGCGTAGCTGAAGTTGCGTATTTTAGGTCGACTTACCTGGCTGTGAGGACAGCGGCGAGTCAACCGCTGCCGCTCCCCCGCCAACTCTGCTTCCGCCTCTCGCTGCAGTGGAGTTCCAGAGTCGACAGGAGAGCGATCGGGGATCGATTTTTATCGTGTCTACACTAGACGCGATAAATCGATCCCCGATAGATCGAGCGCTACCTGCCGATCCGGTGGGTAGTGAAGACGTGTCCTTAGGCTTTGTCTACACTACACACCTTTTAGTGACGCAGCCATGTTGCTAAAAGTTGGGCAGTGTAGCCACTGTTTGTAGGCACTTTTGCTGACAAAATACTTCCACCCCCAATGAGCGGCGTTCGCGTTGTTGACAGCACGCTGTTTACCCTGACACTTGCCGCGGCAAAACTTGTCTTGGGGGGGGGGGAAGTGTTAGCACCTCTGAACGACAAAAGTTTTGTCGCTCAATTGCCAATGTAGACATAGTCTTATGTGTAGAAAGGGGCGCAGATCGGTTCGAGTGGCCAATATCAATTTAGCTAAATTCGTCAATGAAATACACTAAGGTGACATTAGCTGCTCAGCTTAAGAGTGTCCACTCAAAGATCTTGCACTGATAAATTGGTGCAATTTGTGTAGAGAAGCCCTTGGCTTCACTTACTTATTCCTAGTTACGCCCCCTTGAACCAGCATAAAATATTTCCAACTTCCTTGGTGTTTATACCCTGCAAATACTTAGGGCTTGTGTACACAGCGACTGCTACAGCGGCATAGCTGCACCACTGCAGGGCTTCAGTGTAGACGCTGCCTACATCGATGGGGGAGGGGTTCACCTGTCGGTGTAGGTACTTCACCTCCCTGAGAGGCAGTAGCTAGGTCGACAGGGGAATTCTCAATGTTGTTTACACCAAGGGTTAGATTGGTTTAACTGCGTTTCTCAGAGGTGTGGATTTTTCACACCCCCGAGTGATGGAGTTATACTGGACAAATTTCCTAGTATAGACCAGGCCTAAGTTATCATTGCCCCCTTCTTTGTAATTGTCATGTGGTCAAGCAGCTGTATATGGGTGAAGCTGGAAAACAATTTCCGTTACAACACTCCTGTTTTTACATATGTTTCCTAAACACTCCTCTTCTGTGACAATTTCTATGCTTTTTCTCTCTGGCCTTTCCTCCCTCAATCGTGTTTGGTGATATGAGTATGGGAAAATATGCTCTTTCTTGTGCTGAGTATCACTTTATTTTTCCTTTTAAACAAAAAACAACTAAAATTTTTCTAAGCTTTGAGATTCAGATTTTGGGCTATCTCCAAGGAGTGCACTGTGCATTTCAGGAAGGAGCACGTAAAAAAGGAGACTTTAAGCTTGATCTGGCTGTGCACTGGAATGGTCCCTCTGTGTAAATTAGAGTAGCTTAAGCGCTGATCTAGCTTCCAGTGCCCCTTGCCTCCTTATACTTGGCCTTACCTCCAATGCTGGCAATGGCAGGGTGGGATACAGGACTGGCCTTACCATGAGGCGAACTGAGGCGGCCCCTTCAGGTGCCAGACTGGGGCGGGGGGGCGCCACTAGGACCAAGAGTGTAGAAAATTGTCTGCTGCTGGTGCATATGTATTCCTTCTGCTCTAGACGCACAGAGATGGTGGAGTGCTGGGCTGGAGGAAGGAGGGCACAAGAGACATAACGGGCAGGCAGGAGAAAAGGGGAGAGGGAATAACAGAAAGCAGCAGGAGCTGCAGGGAGAAAGAGGAGGAGGAGCCTCTTATGTACCTCTCTAGCACCCCCAGGAGCCTGGACTGATTCACACCAGCTTCTCAAGGAGCTTCCTGTTTCCTGATGCTTCCCTGGACCCACTTGAGGAGAACAGGCAGTCAACTGAAGTAGTAGGAGCTAGTTAGGTCCTTAAGATGCTGATATCTTCCCTCACTCAGGCCCTGCAACCAGCCTGCTTATTTGTCCCCTTCAATTGAGTGTTGAGAGCCACTATAGCTGGCACAGAACAGCAGTCATGGGTGAAAGAAGAAAACGCCCCTCTGGGGCAGCATTCAGAAACAGATAGAAAGCAAAGGAAGCTTTTCTATCTAAGCAGGAAGGAGCTCTCCTGAGATACATAGACACACATGTTCACGCTGAGCCTTCCGGCCCCAGTGAGGATGTGAGTGGTGAGGAGATGCCTGATCTTCCAGTTAGTCAGAGTGCAGGTGACCTGGCAGCTACTGCAGCATCCATATCTCCATCTCCGATGGATGTAAACATGCACATTCCTGAAGAAAAGTGTAGATCAGAGAAGAGTGTGGTGGAGGTACAAGAAACAGCTGCTGCTGAGTTTAGTTCCTTAAGTTTAGATGATCCAGGACTGTGGACCCACTTGAGCATTAGCCTGAGGGACTTCCTTGTACTGCATGGGCCATAGCAAGTGAAAAACTTCATGTTCCCCAAAGACAGTGAAAATAGAAGTTTCCATCCAACACATTACTGGCATGAAATCTCCAATGGTGACAAAGTGGAGAGGCCATGGCTTATGCACTCAGAAACCCAGAATGTTGTATACTGTTTTTGTTGCAAACTCTCCAGTCTAATGTTCCAGCCAGATTGGGTTCTACAGGAAAAATAGGACTGGAAAAATCTGGCTAGAAATCTGGCATGCCATGAGAAGGCAGCAAATCACCAGAGAGCATCCCATAGGTGGAAAGAGCTTGAGATGAGACTAAGGTTAAAGGCCACCATAGATGATCAGCATCAAGAGAAGATTGCATCAGAGTCTCTTTACTGGCAAAATGTTCTGAAAAGGCTCATTGCCATTGTGAGAATGCTTGCTACCCAAAACGTAGCACTGCGTGGCACTTCAGATCAGCTGTATGTGCCAAACAATGGAAACTTCCTTAAAATTGTGGAGCTGATGGCTGAGTTTGATGCTGTACTCCAGGAGCATCTAAGAAGAGTCACCATCCAAGAAATGTACACACACCACTCCTTGGAAGAACAATTCAAAATGAGATCATACTGGCAACAAAAGTCAAACAGACGATTGTGGCAGATCTGAAGTCAGCAAGATATTACTCTGTTATTCTCGGCTGCACACCTGACATCAGCCATACAGAACAAATGACTTTAATGGTGCGTTTCGTAACAACAACAGAACCTAGTGAAAATGTCTCTGCAATGGTGACTGTCAGAGCATTTTCTAGAATTTATTGACATTGATGATACTACAGGAGCTGGTATGACAAATGTGCTTCTTAAAAAGCTGGAAGATACAGGAATTGCGATAGCTGACATGAGAGGTCAGGGCTATGATAATGGTGCCAACATGAGAGGAAAGAACAGAGGAGTGCAGACACGGATCCGAGAGTTAAACCCTCGGGCTTTTTTTGTCCCATGCAGTTCTCATTCATTGAACTTGGTGGTCAGTGAGGCAGCATCAGCTTCTACTGAAGCTGCTGAATTTTTTAATGTAGTTCAAAGCATCTATGTATTTTTCTCTGCATCAACTCATCGATGGCAAATTTTGAAGCAACATCTGGGAACATCCTCTCTGACACTGAATCCACTGAGTGCCACACAAGGGGAAAGTCGAGTGGGGGTGATAAAGCCTATCAAACACCAAATTGGGAAGATAGATGATGCCATAGTTGCCATTATGGAGGATAATGCTATGACAGCAACTGTTCATGGAGAACAGTGGCAGAGGGAAATGGAATCACCAGAAACATACATAACTTCAAATTTCTGTGTGGCTTAGTGTTGTGGCATGGCATACTGTTTGAAATAAATGTTGACCTTGATATATCTGAAGCAATTTAACAACTGGACAAAGCAAAGTCATACCTACAGTCCTACCGGTCAGATGAGGCATTTCAAAACGTTCTGAAGAGTGCACAGAAGTTGGCAGAGGAACTTCATACTGACGTTATTTTCCCACCCATTCAAGAATACAAGAGTCACCGAAGAAGAAGACATTTTGATTACGAGGCATGGGATAATCTCATAAGAAACCCCACAACAATTCAAAGTTGAATTCTTTAACCAGGTGCTAGATTGTGCAATACAGTCAGTTGAAGAACATTTCGTGCAGCTCAAGGAACACAGCAGTATATTTGGGATGTTGTATGATATTCCAAAACTCCTCACTATACCTGAAGAAGACCTACACCAGCAATGCAGGGCACTAGAGACAGTGTTGACACATGATGACATGCGCGATATTGATGTGAGTGATTTAGGTGATGAACTGAAAACCTTTTCAAGACACATTTCAGCAGGATCAACTCCAAAGGCTGTTCTGGAATATATGTGCACAAATAAGATGACCACCATCTTTCCAAATGCTTTTGTTGCTCTGCGCATACTTATAACACTTCCTGTAATAGTTGCCAGTGGAGAATGCAGCGTCTCCAAGCTGAAGTTAATAAAAAACACATCTACGCTCCACAATGACACAGGAGAGGCTGGTCGGCCTTGCAACCATCTCAATAGAGCATGAGCTGGCCCAGACTGTGGACCTTCAGGAAGCAGTTCAAGTCTTTGTAACCAAGAAGGCACGGAAAGCACCACTTTGATTATTCAAACAGATAAAAATGCCAGTGTTTACTATGCAGACAAGAAAAGTTACATTTGCTGTTCAGGCGTTTGAAAGTTAAATGCAACAGAGGGTCCTGTGGCACCTTTAAGACTAACAGAAGTATTGGGAGCATAAGCTTTCGTGAGTAAGAACCTCACTTCTTCAGATGCAAGACTTGCATCTGAAGAAGTGAGGTTCTTACCCACGAAAGCTTATGCTCCCAATACTTCTGTTAGTCTTAAAGGTGCCACAGGACCCTCTGTTGCTTTTTACAGATTCAGACTAACACGGCTACCCCTCTGATACTTGAAAGTTAAGTGTTACTTAAAATTTTTGAACAAGGCATTTTAAGTTGTTAGTTCTCCTTTATTGGGGTAGGTAGCAGAGCAGTACCATGAGAGGAGTAGAACAGGAAGAAGGCAGAATTGAGACCTTTCAAAGTTTTGGCCCAAGCAAGGAGGCATGGGGGTGTCATTTGAGCTCCCCGCCTCAGGTGCCAAAATGTTGTGGGCCGGCTCTGGTGGGATAGCTTAGTGATTCTCTGAGGTGAGTGTTCCATGGTAGGCCTCACCAGCTTTAAATCTTGTATCTTCCAGCAGTGGGGTGCAAAGCAGTCGCACCTCAAGGGAGACATTATACAACTGTAATGCCACCTCAATACAATTTTGCATTTAATACATACCATGCCTAGTTTTCTTAATATTTCCTCCTTCTTCAAGTGATTGCACATGTCCATTCCGTTTCAGGTGTGCACGCTCCCAATGCACTCAAGCCGAAGAACTTTTTCCCATAGTGGTACTTACTGGAGCAGCGCATGTGCCTTCTACATGCTCATGCTGCCAGCTAATTGCATAAAGGGGTGGAGCTGTCCCGACTCTCCCTCAGTTCGTTCTCACTGCTGTGGTTGCTAGTCAGAGCATGTGTGGTGTGACAGACCCAGACCAGTGGGGTACAGGAGTCTGCTAGAGGGCAAATATACTGGTCACTGGATGAGTAGTTTTCTGTTCCCTGAGTGACCAGAGCAGGGGCTGCACTAGAGTAATCAGGAACCTGCTAGAACCAGTTAAGGCAGGCAGGCTAATTAGGACACCTGGAGCCAATTAAGAAGAAGCTGCTAGAATCAATTAAGGCAGGCTAATCAGGGCACCTGGATTTTAAAAGGAGCTCACTGCAGTTTGTGGTGCGAGTGTGAGGAGCTGGGAGCAAGAGGCGCAAGGAGCTGAGAGGGTGTGCTGCTGGAGGACTGAGGAATACAAGCGTTATCAGACACCAGGAGGGAGGTCCTGTGGTGAGAATAAGGAAGTGGCCCAGGGAGTTGTAGCTGTCATGCAGCTGTTACAGGAGGCACTATAGACAGCTGCAGTCCACAGGGTCCTGGGCTGGAACCCGGAGTAGAGGGTGGGCCTGGGTTCCCCCCAAACCTCCCAATTGACCTGGACTGTGGGTTCTTCCAGAGGGGAAGGTCTCTGGGCTGTTCCCCATCCCACATGGTGAATCTCTGAGACAAGAAAATCCACCAATAAGCGTAGGACCCACCAAGATAGAGGAGGAACTTTGTTACACTGGTGTTAGCGGTGGGATCTTGGGGTGCACAGCGTGGCAGAAGAAGGAGGGTGATTTAAAAAAAACACACCAAAAAAGCAAACAAAAAAAGGGAGAGGGTTTATTTTTTTTCACCACAATGGATGATGTAGTGCGGGCACTGATACAAGCTACGGCGGCCCAGCAGGAGGCTACCCGTGTCCAGGCAGCCGCCCAACAGGAGGCAGTGCGGCTGCAGCAAAAGACTAATTGCCTGCTGATGGACCAGGCTGCTCAAGACCGAGCTATGTTGCGGGAACTGGTAAACCAGGTAAAGTCCCTTACAGAGCTGGTGCAAGACAATCCACATCAGCTAGTGAATATTTTGCACTCTCCAGGACCTGCTAAAATGGCTCTGCCTGCAAATGAAGCCATAGTGGAGCCTAACAGAATCCTTTGGCAAAATCCTTCCTCATTGCCACCCACAGCCAAACGAATGGACAAAAGATACCAAGTCCCATCCCAGGGATGTTGGTATTTTTATTCACACCCAACCTTGGGATCTTTGATGGTGGCAGCTGTGAATGAGAAGGTGAGACGAGGCCAATCGAAGTCTACGCCCAAAGATAAAAATGCAAAAAATCTCTATTTATTTGGGAGAAAAGTTTTGTTCATCTTTGGGGCCACAGTTTAGAATTGCAAACCATTGAGCTCTCTTGGCTCATTATGTTTTTTCTAACTGAGACTCGTTGAAGTGTATGGACAGGTTACCAGAGGCTGCTGAGGTGGAGTATTGGGCGCCTTTGAATCAAGGTCAACAGGTAGTAAGATCATCCCTGCAACCAGCTATATATGGGGTCAATTCAGCTGCAGTGTGATGGTGACTGCCATCACTATGTTGATGTGTTTCTTGGCTGCAATCTTCTGGTATACCAACAGAATCTCAATAAACTATTGAGGATTTAACATTCAAGGGGCCAAACTTATTTTCAGCAAAGACAGACAAAGCTCTGCATTCTCTCTTAAAGATTGTAGAGGAATCTTAAAGTCATCGGGTATTTATACCTCGGGCTCTAGGAGGAAGGAGTTCTGATTTTAATTAAAGCAGAGCTATCCATTCTATCCACCAAAGTAGCCAGAAAAAAATGAAAGGCACCACAAATCTCAGGAGACCACCTCCTTCAACTCCTTCAGTTAGCCTACCTCAAAACCAGCTATATCTAAATAGTTCATTTGATTCCTTAGTCAAAGCTAATACTGTTAACTCAGGTTTCTCCTCCCTTCAGATATCCTGCTTTCTAGGTACTTGGACCCATGTTACAACAGATGGATGGGCACTAAGCAATGTGGAACTGGGATATACCTTGCAATTTACCTCTATCCCTCCCGCCCTGTCCATTTTCAGGGACCATTCCCATGAGACTGGTCTCATTCAAGAAGTTCAGTCTCTTTTACAGCAAGAGACCACACTGGGGGAAGGGATTTCATTTCCAGTATTTTCTCATTCCAAAGTCAAAGGGGAGGCATCAGACTTATTCTGGACCTGTGAAACCTGAAGATGTACATAAAAAAGATAAAATTTTGTACAGCATCTATCGTCCCATCCCTAGATCCTGTGAGTGGTACGCTGCCCTCCACTTAAAGGATGCTTACTCCCATATTGCCATTCACCAGAGTCACAGGCGGTTTTTAAGGTTTGTTGTTGCAAATGTTCATTATCAATGTATAGTTATTTCCTTTTGGCTTGTCTTCAGCCCCTCAAAATTTCACAAAGTGTCTGGAAGTGGGTGTGGCACATCTCAGGAAGATGGGAGTCCAGATATATCCATATCTGGTTGATTGGTTGGTTTGAGGTTGATCCAGTCGTCAAGTGGAGATAACCATCGTGAAAATCCAGTCGCTCGTTTGTTCATTAGACCTGTTGATCAAAAAGGACATGTCAGTTCTTCTTCCTGTGCAGAGAATCAGATTCACAGAATCGAGAACAATTCCTATCACTGCAAATTTCAGGCAATTTTGGATTTATGCAAAGACCTCCAGGCATGCCCTCATACAACAATAAGGAACTGCCTGGGACTTCGAGAGCACATGGCAGCTTGCATGGACATGGATCAGCATGACAGGCTTCACCTCAGAGGCATGCAGAGGTGATTGAAGTCTTTCTACCAACCCTCATGCCGCCCACCGGACATGCTGATTCATGTGTCTGCGAGCGTATTGTCCTCCCTGGATTAGTGGATGGATCCCCCCAATGTGTACAGAGGGGTTTCTTTCGCCCCCAACCTTACCCTCCATGACAGTGGTCATGCCTCCTCCTTTGGATAGGGAACTCCCCCACAAGACTTCCAGAATCAAGGGCTCTGGTTGGACCAGGAACTCTGTCTCCATGTCAGTGTTCGGGAGATTCAAGCAGTCCACCTAGTTTATTGAGTGTTCCTTCCACATATCAAATTATGTGCTGTGCAGGTACCCCTGGACAATACTGGTGCTACGTTCTACTTGAACAGGGAGGGAGGTGTCAGATGAGACCCTCTTTGTCGAGATGCAATGGACCTTTGGAGTTCCTGCATTGAGAATGCGATCACACTCAAGGCATCTCACCTCCCAGGGTTTCAAAACCGTCTGGTGGACCATCTCAGCAGGACATTCAGTAGCGATCGTGAATGGTCTGGCAGCTATCTCTGCATTCCATCCTCCTGTGGGGGGAAAAATTGTTTCTTCCCCAACCCAATGGCTATTAGATCTTTGAAGGGGTTAGACAGACTCTTCCCACCTGTAAGAGATCCTGCAAAGGTTGTGGGTTTTGTCGGCTCTAATCCCCTCCCCGTCCCCCCAGTTTTGAACCTGTGGCTACATGTTTGTTTTCTCATCTCTCAATGAAAGTAGCATTTGTGGTGACTATTCCCTCCACCAGGAAAATGGTGGAGCTGTTGTCTTTAGTGCTGACAGCCCCCTCTCCCATATACAGTATTCTGTAAAGATAAAGGTTTCAGAGTAGTAGCCATGTTAGTCTGTATTAGCAAAAACAATGAGGAGTCCTTGCAGCACCTTAGAGACTAACACATTTATTTGGGCATAAGCTTTCGTGGGCTAGAACCCACTTCATCGGATGCATGAAGTGAAAAATACAGGAGCAGGTATAAATACATGAAAGGATGGGGGTTGCTTTCCCAAGTGTGAGGTCAGTCTAACAAGATAAATCAATTAACAGCAGAATATCAAAGGAGGAAAAATAACTTTTGAAGTGGTAAGAGAGTGGCCCATTACAGACAGTTGACAAGAAGGTGTGAGTAACAGTAGGGAGAAATTAGTATTGGGTAAATTAAGTTTAGGTTTTGTAATGACCCAACCACTCCCAGATAAAGTCTACTTACCTCCCCACCCTAAATTCTCACTAAGGTGGTGACTGATATTTCATCTAAATCACTCTATATATTTACCAACTTTTTTCTGAACCTTCACTCTCATAAAGATAAGGAGAGACTCCATACTTTGGATGACTGCAGGCAGTTAGCTTTTTACCTGGACAGGACTAAGCAGTTTAGAGTGTCCCCTCAATTGTTTGTCTCCTTTGCTAACAGAATGAAAGGGCAGCCTGTCTCCTCTCAGAGCATATCCTCTTGGATCTCTTTCTGTATTGTTATGTGCTAGGATGTGGCTAAGGTTCCTCTACCTGAGAGAGGTTCAGCACATTCTACAAGAGCACAAGCTGCGTCAGCTGCTTTCTTTGGTCAGGTACCCATCTATGACATTGGCAGAGCTGCAACTTGGTCATCTGTTCATACTCTCATTGCTCATTATGTTCTCTCCCAAGCTTCAGGAGATTTAGATTTAGGCTAGGTCCACACTACCCGCCTGATTCGGCGGGTAGAGATCGATCTTTTGGGATCGATTTATTGCGTCTCATCTGGACGCGATAAATCGATCCCAGAAGTGCTCCCCCGTCGACTGCGGAACGCCTGCTCGCCGAGAGGAGGAAGCGCTGTCGACGGGGGAGCTTGCCTGCACCGCGTGGACCCGCAGTAAGTAAACTTAGTTCGATCTAGGAAACGTCGACTTCAGCTACGCTATTCTCGTAGCTGAAGTTGCGTTTCCTAGATCGATCCCCCGCCCCAGTGTGGACCAAGCCTTAGATTTAGGAGAGTTGTGTTGTGATCCTTGTTCAGGTAGACTCAGAAACCTCATCCATCTTGAATTGCTTTTGTGTCATCTGAAGTGGAATAGACATGTGCAGTCACACAAAGAAGAAAAAAGCGGTTGCTTATCTGTCCTGTAACTAGTCTTGATCCACCCTCCTTCCTCTCTACATCATAGTCCATCTCACTGGATTCTGAGAAGGAACTGGAGGGAGAGAGATTTGCGGTGGCTCCACCCCTTTATGCCTTCAGTGTGCGGAGGGCCCATGCGCTGCCCCAACAGGTACCGCTATGGGAGAAAGTTCTCCAGCTTCTGTGCACTGGGTGCATGCACACCTGAAGTGGGGTGGACTTGTGCAACACATTTCAAAGAACAACCCTTATAAGACAGGTAAGTAACCACTTTTTGTGTTAGTCAGTCAAGACACACAGACCTTTCTTGATTTTTTTTCCCTGAATTCCCTCCAGTTTGTTCATACCTTTCTGATCCTGGAGTGCCAAAACCTAAATGCATTATCTTGGGGGTAGTCACATGAGAGTGGCACTTACCTCCCTGCTCTGGGATGTGATTACACCTATGGAAGTAGCAGTTCAAAATCTCATTATTTTTTTCATAGAAATTAGAAAGGACCTAACAAATATTTCCCCCAATCTAGTCCATCCCACACCAGAGGCCAGCTAGGATTGCTTCATGCAGTGACTGTTCTAGTTGTTTGTCTAGTGCAGTTGTAATGTCCCAAGTAAGGAGGCCTCTACCAGGTCTCCTGGGAGAGTATTCCACAGCCTCATACATCTTCCTATTAGGATTTCCAGCCTACATTTTCCTTCCCTTCGTGTCATTTTCCTATTTCAGATGATCTGTTTACATGAGCTTTTAATATAGAGCCAATCGTTGCACTACTTAAGTGTAAAGAACAAGTTTCATATAAACATGACAGTCATTCTTTCCATTCAAGGACTTGATTAAAGGGGCAGCCCCCTGATTCAGATCTGCCTGGTTCTGGCACAAGTGAGGTCTGCACAGGGGCAGCCTTTACATACACCTGGAGAGGAATGGACATAATGGAGCTCTGCTTTCCTACACCCTCTCCCTTGCCTATCCTACCCTTTCTCTATCCTAGAATGACCTTGACATACCCCTTCCTTCCCCTTATGCCAGGATCAGGGAGTGCAGCTGGTACAGGAGCAAGTGGAACTGCTCATGCCAGATTTCTGCCTGGGAAGAGTTTTTTTTTCCTGCACAGAGAGAATTCACTATCATCTTGAGCTGTTTAGGCAGCTCAAAGTGGCCTTAGTAGACACTAGTGGCTCCTGGTGTTCAGCTGTTTACATTTCAAATGCCCTTCTTTCGTTGTGGGAATAGGCTCACGTTAAGAGCTGACATTGTAATAATGGTCTGCAACAGTCAGACTGGGGCTCACTCTGATCTCTTCTAGCAGGGCGTTCAGCAGTTAGGACTTGGCATTGAGAAGGTACTGCCCGTAGGTCCCAAAAGCTTTACTCTGGACAGTTATGGTTTGTGTGTATGAGAGGGTCACTGTTATCTTGGTGGATTGGCTAGAGAGACAAGACCAGACTCTGTTATGCTTCTCAGGAGGCACAGCATAGAAAGAGCAGCCTGGGGTAGGGAGCAAAGGTGTTTTATGACACTTTTGGGACTCTGGACTGGTCTGGCAGCAGGAGCTGCCCGCACAATAAGTTAGACTAGGCCTAAACATGCCATCTTCTTCCCCCTGTACTGGGCCCTGTGCAGAAAGACTATGCTACTTCTTTGCTTGAAAAGTTCCACGGGGGATCAGTATAGCCCCATTATGCCACTGACGCAGTATGAACGGGCCATGGTGAGACTGTTTGAGGTCACCTGGTCGCAAACCATTGAGAACCTCAAGATTAGGATCAGGGCTTTTACTTGGTCCCAGAAACAAGTGGGATACCAGGGGATGATGCAGAGCACTGGGGGCTATTCTCATTCTATGTCCAGCCCCTCCTGTGTGTTGTATGAGCTGGAGTTTTGACTGCTCTATAACTGAAAGCCTTCAGTATTGAGAGTTACAGTAGTCCAGTCTTGAGGTAACAAACGTGTGGATCATGATTACTGGGCCCTCATCTGCGAGTAATGGACACAATCTCCAAGCTGCTTGGAGCTAGACAATGTGTTCAGGCAACGGTCACTACCTGGGGATCAAGGAACAGAGAGATAATTTAGCAATCCCATCAGAGCTGTATAGAGAGGGTCTCTCTCCTCCCTGCTCTGTGATGTGAGATCTTTGGCTCAGATCAACAAAGGGATTTAAGCATTGCAACATTGAGCATTGAAAGGTTTAACTTTAAGCGCCTTGAAAATCACCGGGATCCACAAAGCCTGAATTAGGCGCTTAGGCTCCCTGTACAACGAACGGGGAGATAGGCACCTAAGAATGGGATCCACAAAAGCCAGCACACTCCAGTGGGAGATGTTGAGGACAAAGGTATTTACAAGCCCTGCCATCTCACCAAATTAGGCACCTAAGTGTGGGCTGCTCAAAGGCATCTATAGAATCACAGAAATGTAGGGCCAGAAGGGATCTCCAGAGGTCATCTAGTCCAGACCCCCACACTGAGGCAGGGCCAAGTAAACCTAAGCCATCCCTGACAGGTGTTTGTCCAGCCTGTTCTTAAAAATCTCCAATGATGGGGATCCCACAACCTGCCTTGAAAGCCTTTTTCCAGAGCTTAACTACCCTTGTAGTTAGAAAATGTTGCCTAATATTTAACCTAAATCTCCCTTCCTACAGATTAAGCCCATTGCTTCTTGTCCTCCCTTCAGTGGACGTGGAGAACAATTTATCTCCGTAACATATGTGAAGACTGTAATCAGTTTCCCCCCTCAGTTTTCTTTTCTCAAGACTAAACTTACCCAGTTTGTTTAACCTTTCCTCATAGGTCAGGATTTCTAAACCTTTTATCATTTCTGTTGCTCTCTGGACTCTCTCCAATTTGTCCACATCTTTCCTAAAGTGTGCAGCACCCAGAAGATTTCAGACCAATTCTCTACTTTGTCAAGGTCATTTTGTCTTTCCTTGTGATTCACAGCCAGGAACCCCTCTCCTGGAGTCAGGCGGTTTAGGCATCCGAGTTGTTCATGCAAGGAAATGCTGGAGGGAGTGGTGGTGGCTCCTGTATAACTTTTAGCTCATTGGTTATATCGCTATCCTGAGATGTGGGAGCCCTCGGTTCAATTTCTACCCACTTTCTGATGGGTAGAAAATAGTTGAACAGTGTTCTTCTACTTTTCAGGAGAGGCCCTAATGGGCTATGGGATATTCTGATGTGGGTCTCTCAGTCTTAATGTCTCCTCGGAAGCTATTCCACTCTTTATAAAAACTTAAACTGCCATTGGGCCAGCGAGAGTGAGTGAGAATAACTGGATGGCCTGGTGGTTAGGGCACACAGTCCTCCTGGTCCACTGACTGTTTAATTAGGACTCTAAGTCCCTTTGTGGATCTGAGCCTCTGTGTACAGTTCACAACATTGCGGTGTATTTTTTTGGCAACCAAGCTGCTTGGCAAACGTCTGTCTAATCAGCTGTTTCACACCCCAGGCTGTTTCAGCCACCGCTGCTTTCCAGGTTTCCCTCTCCCACTGAGTGCTGGGGGTTGTTATTCCAAAACTTGATTAACTGGAGTATTTCCAGGCTGAATCTCATGTTGTTTCTTGCCCCTGTCCCTAAAATGTTTTTGTTCGGTTGGATTATTTCTGTGTACTCATTGGTGTACACATCTCACTGTTTCGTATGCACATTTTATTAATGTGCTGTTAATTCCTGCACCGTGCTGAAAATGCTAAATAAAACTAGACCTAATATCATTCCCTGTGGTTCTCACTAGATGCCACGCTCCCCATTCATCAATTCAGTTCTCTGCCACTATTCCTCACCCTTAATTTACAGAACTTCAGTTTCAGTCTATGTGATGATGTCATATCCAAGTTAATTTGAATTAATTTTGCAAGTAAGACTTCCTGAGACAATATTCACTGCTTTACTAAAATCCAGGTATATGGCATTTACTCCATTCCCTTTTGTCCACTAATTTTGTAATTCTATCAGATAAGTAATTTAATGCTCATTGTTGTATTCTCTGGAGATCTGTGATTTTCTAAATGTAGCTCAAAGGGTATTTGCAGGGAGCTGAGGGAGCTGCTTCTGTTCCAACTGTAAAGCTTCTTTCTTTTAGGGTCTTCAGAGGCTTTATTGAGCAAATAAACTGAAACACAAACTAAAACAAGAAGACCCCCTCCCCACAAAACCCAAACCCAACCAACCAGCCAAAACAAACTCCTCTCTGTCTCTGACTGGCTGCTTCATGTCTTTGCTCATTGTGTTTGAGAGAGGCAAAGTGGGTGAGGTAATATCATGTATTGGAGCAACTTCTGTGGTGGAAGAGACAGGTTTTTGAGCTTCACAGAGCTCTACTTCAGGGCTCTACTTTTAAGCTACACAGAACAATTGACACCTCTTCAGTCATAAGACTGTCACCAGACTCACAGGCCCTGTGCTCTCTCCAGGCTCCTTACGGTCCCTGGGAGGAACCCCCTTCAGTGTGACAGCCCTTCTCGGGGGTCCACTGTCTCTCGGCGGTTAAGCTGTAGGCCCCTCCGCCTCCTGGAACCGGACCTCTCTGAGCCCTAAGCACACCTGTCTCTCGCCATGAGTCACCTCAGGGAGTCCGCTCACTCTGGACCCCTGGGGCCTCCACTCCCAGAAGGAATAATGCAGTCCTGATCTCTAGACCAGAGTGACTCTCAGCAAGCATAAAACAGGAGGGTTTATTGAGCATCTGAACCCAGTACTGGAAACTCTCCAGGCCCTCAAGCCTAGCACCCCTCAGCCCAGGACATCCAGGTCTCTCCTGCATGCAGGTGGGCTCTGCCTGCTCTCTTGACCCAGTCCAGCCATTCCCTCCTTCCAGCCGATCATCCAATATCATCTCCCCCAACAGCTCCTCCCCTGTCCTTTGTCTTTGGTCCCAGGCAAACAGGTTGCCTGGGCCTCCTCTCTTCCATCCTTTGTTCCCCACTGGCTGGAACCGGCTGGTCAGGTCACCAGGGTCCTCTCTCCTCAGCCCTTTGTCCTCCCACTGGCCAGAACTGGCTGCCTGCCAAGCTGGGCTGGGCCTCTCAGTCACCAGGTCCCTGGTCACTAGGGTTCCCATCTCCAGGCAGTTGTCTGGGATCCCAACTGCTAGGTGAGGTCACACCTGGTCCCCTGCAACAATAAACTCCCTCTCCCACCCCCTCGTTACACACACAGCACACAGGGAAACTGAGCCCCACACAGTGTTCATGCAGTATTCCACTAGCTAAATATGAGTCAACAGTGTGATGCTGTTGCAAAAAAAGCAAACGTGATTCTGGGATGCATTAACAGGTGTGTTGTGAGCAAGACATGAGAAGTCATTCTTCCGCTCTACTCTGCGCTGGTTAGGCCTCAATTGGAATATTGTGTCCAGTTCTGGGCACCGCATTTCAAGAAAGATGTGGAGAAATTGGAGAGGGTACAAAGAGCAAGAAGAATGATTAAAGGTCTTTAGAACATGACCTATGAAGGAAGGCTGAAAGAATTGGGTTTGTTTAGTTTGGAAAAGAGAAGACTGAGGGGAACATGATAGCAGTTTTCGGGTATCTAAAAGGGTGTCATAAGGAGGCAGGAGAAAACTTGTTCATCTTAGTCTCTAAGGATAGAACAAGACGCAATGGGCTTAAACTGCAGCAAGGGAGGTTTAGGTTGCACATTAGGAAAAAGTTCCTGTCAGGGTGGTTAAACAGTGGAATAAATTGCCTGGGGAGGTTGTGGAATCTCCATCTCTGGAAATATTTAAGAGTAGGTTAGATAAATGTCTAACAAGGATGGTCTAGAGTCTAGACAGTGTTTGGTCCTGCCATGAGGGCAGGGGACTGGACTCAATGACCTCTCGAGGTCCCTTCCAGGCCTAGAATCTGATCATATTTGTGGACGATAGTGCAGTTGGAGCGGGAACAAACACACAGGTGAGGAGAATCAAACTACAAAGTGAGCTAGAGAGAGAGAACATGAGCTTATAGTGGGGTGGTTTCAGTGCTGATAAAATGAAAGAAAGAGAAAGTAGTCCAAATACAAAATGGGAGGTTGTTAGTAAGCAGCAACACTCACTGCAATAAAGCAAATGTGTTTTCATCTTTCCCCACAGTAATGTCCTAACATTAATTTTTCATATAACCAAGCATTAGAGTTGCTACAGGGAAAGTGGAATTGAGGTTGAGAGATGAGGTGTCCCCAAGAGGGTCTCAGCCGCAATAAGGAAGTTTGAGAACTATGGCTGCAGATGTCTACAGAATTTCTCTGTTAATAATGTTTTCAGCTGTGTTTTGTTTTTAACTTACTGGATTGTAATTACCAGGATTGCTCTCCTTCAAAAAAATATTGGTACCATATTTGCTATTACTAAACCTTTGGTATCTCCCAGTTCTCCGACTTTTCAAAAATAATTGTCAACGTTCAGTAAGTATGCTGGCTAATTCTAGTGAAACTTCAGAATGAATGTCTGCTGGGCCATGTATCAGAGCGGTAGCCGTGTTAGTGTGAATCTATAAAAAGCAACAGAGGGTCCTGTGGCACCTTTAAGACTAACAGAAGTATTGGGAGCATAAGCTTTAGTGGGTAAGAACCTCACTTCTTCAGATGCAAAAAGATGCTGGGCCATGTGATCTGTCCACATTTTCAAGTATTCTTGAGTGTGCTGTTTGGCCTCAGTTGAGCAAAACTCTGAACCCACTGAAGTAAGTGGGATTTAAACATGAGTTTATGTGTTTCTCTGCGACAAGGTGATGCCATGGTTATGGAACTAGCCTAGGACTTGGGAAACCTGGCTTCAATTCCCTGCTGCAAGGCAGAGTTCCTATGTGATCTTGGGCAAAAAAGGGTGGGATCCATAAAGTACTTGGTTGTCTCAGTCCCATTTTCAGTCACCACTGCGACCCACAACTCCTGCTTGTGCCTAACCCTGTAGGTGCCAAAACTCTCCTGGACCCCAAGTTTTTGCAGTAAAAGTTTCCTATGTTTCAACCTCGGAGCACATGCACTGCTGCCTCACTCTGAGTGCCTTGGTGCCTACCTCCCGCCTGAGCCCCAGAAAGCTCCATTAATGGGGGGAAGACAGGAACTTCTTTGCTTAAATTGCATGTGGGGCCTGCTCCTAATGCCACACAAGAACAGCTGGGAGGCTGGAGGGACCTCCCTCATAACCCTTAGCTCAGGGGTTAGAGCACTCACTTGGGATGTGGGAGACTACCAGTTCAAATCCTCCCTCAGCCCGATGAGGAGAAGGGATAGAACAGGGCCCTGCTGCCTCTCAGGTAAGTGCCCTAAGCATTGGGCTAGAGAATAGCCTGCTATGGGTCTCCTCAATCTCTCAGATCAAAGTTCTTCCACTTTAATTATTTAACAGAATAATTCAAGAGTAATTGGGCCAGGGAAAGAGTAAGACTGACTCTAGTGGTTAGGGCTCTCTGTGAGGGGGTGGAGCTTAGCACACCCCTCCTCCCCCACCAGCATCTCCCACTGGCCACATTAGGCAGCTCCACGCCTAGCGTACTGGCTTTGTGCAATGCGTTGCAAGGCACTGTCTCTCCTCATTCATTGTATGAGAGCTTAGGCACCTAATTCAGGTTTGTGCTCTCCTAGGTGCCTAAAAATGCAATGCCGAAGTCCCTTTGGTGGATCAGGGACTTAGGCTGTCAGACACACATCCACAGAGCTATTGATGCTCCTGACTTCCATTGAAATCAGTGGTGGTTAGCTGCCTAAGTACCTTTGTGGGTCTGTGGCTCCGTGCCTCCATTCCCACTCTATAGAATGGGGATGATACTCATAGAATCGTAGAATATTTGGGTTAGAAGGGACCTCAGGAGGTCATCTAGTCCAATCCCCTGCTCAAAGCAGGGCCAATACCAACTAAATGATCCCAGCCAGGGCTTTATCAAGCCGGGCCTCAAAAACCTCTAAGGATGGAGATTCCAGCACCTCCCTAGGTAACCCATTCCAGTGCTTCACCACCCTCCTAGTGAAATAGTGTTTCCTAATATCCAACCTAAACCTCCCCCACTGCAACTTGAGACCATTGCTCCTTGTTCTGTCATCTGCCACCACTGAGAACAGCCTCGCTCCATCTTCTTTGGAGCCCCCCTTCAGGTAGTTGATGGCTGCTATCAAATCTCCTCTCACCCTTCTCTTCTGCAGACTAAATAACCCAGTTCCCTCAGTCTCTCCTCGTAAGTCATGTGCCCCAGACCCCTAATCGTCTTTGTTGCCTTCCGCTAGACTCTCTCCAATTTGTTCACATCCCTTCCGTAGTGGGGGGACCAAAACTGGACACAGTACTCCAGGTGTGGCCTCACCAGTGTCGAATAGAGGGGAATAATCACTTCCCTCGATCTGCTAGCAATGCTCCTACTAATACAGCCCAATATGCCGTTGGCCTTCTTGGCAACAAGGGCACACTGCTGACTCATATCCAGCTTCTTGTCCACTGTAATCCCCAGGTCCTTGTCTGCAGAACTGCTGCCTAGCCACTCAGGGTACGTCTACACTACGAAATTAGTTCGAATTTATAGAAGCCGGTTTTATTGAAATCGGTTGTATACAGCCGATTGTGTGTGTCCACACAATAAAATGCTCTAGGTGCTCTAGTCGGCGGACCGCGTCCACAGTACAAGGCTAGCGTCGACTTCCAGAGCATTGCACTATGGGTAGCTATCCCACAGCTATCCCACAGTTCCCGCAGTCTCCGCCGCCCCTTTGAATTCTGGGTTGAGATCCCAATGCCCGGATGATGCAAAACAGTGTCGCGGGCGGTTCTGGGTACATGTCGTCAGGCCCCTCCCTCCCCCGTCACAGCAACGGCAGACAATAGATTCGCGCCTCTTTACCTGGGTTACCTGGGTTACCTGTGCAGACAACATGGAGCCCGCTCAGCTCAGCTCACCGTCACCATATGTCCTCTGGGTGTTGGCAGACGTGGGACTGCATTGCTACATAGCAGCAGCTGCTAACTGCCTTTTGGCGGTAGACGGTGCAGTAGACTGGTAGCCTTCATCGGCGATCTGGGTGCTGGCAGCTGTGGGGCTTGCCTTTTGGCAGTAAATGGTGTATTACGACTATTAGCCGTCCTATTACAAGTCGGGTCATCGCACGTTAGCAGAGTCTTCCCCGAGCAGCCGATTGTGCAATAGGCCTGAAGACCATCGTCATACGCCGCCCCGTATTTGCTGCCAAGCACCCAGAAAGATGCCGAGGGCTATCAGTCACGCTGCACCGTCGTCTTAAGATGTAAAAAATAGATTTGCTCTGTATTCATTTGCTTCCCCCTCCCTCCGTCAAATCAACGGCCTGCTAAGCCCAGGGTTTTCAGTTTAATCTTTGGGGGGAACATTCTGTGTGACAGTTGTTTGTGTTTCTCCCTGATGCACAGCCACCGTTCTTGATTTTAATTCCCTGTGCCTGTACGCCATGTCGTCACTCGGCCCCCCTCCCTCCTTCCCCTAGTCCGTCAGATACTACGTTTGCGCCACAGCTCAGAGAGCCGAGAAGCGGTTCGCGCCTTTTCTTTGAATTCTGGGTTGAGATTCCAATGCCCGGATGATGCAAAACAGTGTCGCGGGCGGTTCTGGGTACATGTCGTCAGGCCCCTCCCCCCTCGTCACAGCAACGCAGACAATAGATTCGCGCCTTTTTACCTGGGTTACCTGTGCAGACAACATATCACGGCAAGCATGGAGCCCGCTCAGCTCAGCTGAGCTCACCGTCACCATATGTCCTCTGGGTGCTGGCAGACGTGGGACTGCATTGCTACACAGCAGCAGCTGCTAACTGCCTTTTGGTGGTAGATGGTGTAGCATGAGTGATAGCCATGGGGCTGGCAGCCGTAGGGCTGCATTGCACCAGCCCCTTGCCAGGCGATGGTATATTATGACTGGTACCCATCGTCATCGTATTGGTGTGGCTGTCAATCATGGCCACCTGGGCAGACATGCTACTGTTTCGATGATGATGGCTACCAGTCGTAATATACTATTTTCTGCCAATTGCCCAGTATTGTCTGCTAAGCACCCAGAAGAGGCCGAGGGCGATGCTGGGTGCTGGCGGACGTGGGGCTGGCAGACGTGGGGCTGCATTGCTACACAGCAGCAGCCCCTTGCCTTTTGGCAGATGATGGTATTTTATGATTGGTATCCGTCATCGTCATACTGGTATGGGTATGGCTGTCACTCATGCTGCACCGTCGGCTGCCACCTTAAGATGTAAAAAATAGATTTGTTCTGTATTCATATGCTTCCCCTTCCTCCGTGAAATCAATGGCCTGCTAAGCCCAGGGTTTTCATTTTAATCTTTGGGGGGACCATTCTGTGTGACAGTTGTTTGTGTTTCTCCCTGTTCCTGTACCTGTACGCCATGTCGTCACTCGGCCCTCCCTCCCTCCCGCCCTCCCTCCTTCTCCTGGTCCATCAGATACTACTTTCGCGCCTTTTTTCTGACCAGGCGCCATAGCTAGCACTGGGATCATGGAGCCCGCTCAGATCACCGCGGCAATTATGAGCACTATGAACACCACACGCATTGTCCTGGAGTATATGCAGAGCCAGGACATGCCAAGGCGTAACCCGGACCAGGCGAGGAGGCGATTGCAGCGCGGCGACGAGAGTGATGAGGAAATTGACATGGACATAGACCTCTCACAAGGCACAGGCACCAGCAATGTGGAAATCATGGTGTCACTGGGGCAGGTTGATGCCGTGGAACGCCGATTCTGGGCCCGGGAAACAAGCAGAGACTGGTGGGACCGCATCGTGGTGCAGGTATGGGACGATTCCCAGTGGCTGCGAAACTTTCGCATGCGTAAGGGCACTTTCATGGAACTTTGTGACTTGCTGTCCCCTGCCCTGAAACGCCAGGATACCAAGATGAGAGCAGCCCTCACAGTTGAGAAGCGAGTGGCGATAGCCGTGTGGAAGCTTGCAATGCCAGACAGCTACCGGTCAGTCGGGAATCAATTTGGAGTGGGCAAATCTACGGTGGGGGCTGCTGTGATCCAATTTGCCAGGGCAATGAAAGACCTGGTGATAGCAAGGGTAGTGACTCTGGGCAACGTGCAGTCAATAGTGGATGGTTTTGCTGAAATGGGATTCCCAAACTGTGGCGGGGCCATAGACGGAACCCATATCCCTATCTTGTCACCGGAGCACCAAGCCACCGACTACGTAAACCGCAAGGGGTACTTTTCAATGCTGCTGCAAGCCCTGGTGGATCACAAGGGACGTTTCACCAACATCAACGTGGGATGGCCGGGAAAGGTACATGATGCTCGCGTCTTCAGGAACTCTGCTCTGTTTCGAAAGCTGGAGGAAGGGACTTTCTTCCCGGACCAGAAAGTGACCATTGGGGATGTTGAAATGCCTATCGTGATCCTTGGGGACCCAGCCTACCCCTTAATGCCATGGCTCATGAAGCCGTACACAGGCAGCCTGGACAGGAGTCAGGACCTGTTCAACTACAGGCTGAGCAAGTGCCGAATGGTGGTGGAATGTGCATTTGGACGTTTAAAAGCGCGCTGGCGCAGCTTACTGACTCGCTCAGACCTCAGCGAAAAGAATATCCCCATTGTTATTGCTACTTGCTGTGTGCTCCACAATATCTGTGAGAGTAAGGGGGAGACCTTTATGGCGGGGTGGGAGGTTGAGGCAACTCGCCTGGCCGCTGATTACGCGCAGCCAGACACCAGGGCGGTTAGAGGAGCACAGCAGGGCGCGGTGCGCATCAGAGAAGCTTTGAAAACGAGTTTTGTGACGGGCCAGGCTACTGTGTGAAACTTCTGTTTGTTTCTCCTTGATGAACCCTCCAAACCCCCCCCCCCCGACCCGGTTCACTCTACTTCCCTGTAAACCAACCACCCCACCCCACCCTCCCCTCCCGCTTGCAGAGGCAATAAAGTCATTTTTTTTTAACATTCATGCATTCTTTATTAGTTCCTTACAGAGGTAGGGGGATAATTGCCAAGGTAGCCTGGGATGGGTGGGGGAGGAGGGATGGAAAAGGACACACTGCATTTTAAAACTTTAACTCTTATTGAAGGCCAGCCTTCTGATGCTTGGGCGATCATCTGGGGTGGAGTGACTGGGTGGACGGAGGCCCCCCCACCGTGTTCTTGGGCGTCTGGGTGAGGAGGCTATGGAACTTGCGGAGGAGGGCTGTAGCGGCGGTCTCTGCTCCTGCTGCCTTTCCTGCAACTCAACCATACGCTCGAGCATATCAGTTTGATGCTCCAGCAGACGGAGCATTGCCTCTTGCCGTCTGTCTGCAAGCTGACGCCACCTATCGTCTTCAGCCCGCTACTTGCTCTGTTCTTCCCGCGATTCAGCCCGCCACCTCTCCTCTCGTTCATATTGGGCTTTTCTCATCTCCGTCATTGACTGCCTCCACGCATTCTGCTGTGCTCTATCAGCCTGGGCGGACATCTGGAGCTCCGTGAACATCTCGTCCCTCGTCCTACGTTTTCTCTTTCTAATGTTCACGAGCCTCTGCGAAGGAGAAACATTTGCAGCTGGCGGAGGAGAAGGGAGAGGTGGTTAAAAAAGACACATTTTAGAGAACAATGGGTACACTCTTTCATTACAAGGTCGCATATTTCGGCTTGCAGGCAGCCATCGTAGGCCACAGTGTTTTGGCTTTTTTAACCTTCTTAACATGCGGGAAAGGTTGCAAACAGCAGCGCATTTCCCATATCAAGGATGAATTGGGTTGTCCATTTAAAATGGGGTTTCAATGTAAAAGGAGGGGGCTGCGGTTTCCCGGTTAACATGCGGCACAAACACAAGTAACCCCCCCCCCCCCCCACACACACACACGATTCTCTGGGATGATCACTTCACCCCTCCCCCCACCGCGTGGTTAACAGCGGGTAACATTTCTGGTCAGAAGAGCAGGAACGGGCGCCTCTGAATGTCCCCTTAATAAAATCACCCCATTTCAACCAGGAGAGCTTTCTGGAGATGTCCCTGGAGGATTTCCGCTCCATCCCCATACACGTTAACAGACTTTTCCAGTAGATGTACTGGCCGCGATTGCCAGGGCAAAGTAATCATTAAACACGCTTGCTTTTTTTTTGTAATGTTTACAAATAGTTACAAAGTTACACTCACCAGAGGTCTCCTGTGTGCCCTGAGGGTCTTGGGTGAGTTCGGGGGTTACTGGTTCCAGGTCCAGGGTCACAAACATATCCTGGCTGTTGGGGAAACCGGTTTCTCCGCTTCCTTGCTGCTGGGAGCTACCTACAGTACCTCCATCGTCATCTTCCTCGTTCCCTGAACCGTCTTCCCTGTGTGTTTCTCCAGTGAGAGAGTCATAGCACACGGTTGGGGTAGTGGTGGCTGCACCCCCTAGGATCGCATGCAGCTCCGCATAGTAGCGGCAAGTTTGCGGCTCTGCCCCGGACCTTCCGTTTGCTTCTCTGGCTTTGTGGTAAGCTTGCCGTAGCTCCTTAATTTTCACGCGGCACTGCTGTGTGTCCCTGTTATGGCCTCAGTCCTTCATGGCCTTGGAGATCTTTTCTAATACTTTTCCATTTCTTTTACTGCTACGGAGTTCAGCTATCACTGCTTCATCTCCCCATATGGCGAGCAGATCTCGTACCTCCCGTTCGGTCCATGCTGGAGCTCTTTTGCGATCCTGGGAGGACTCCATCACGGTTACCTGTGCTGATGAGCTCTGCGGGGTCACCTGTGCTCTCCACGCTGGGCAAACAGGAAATGAAATTCAAACCTTCGCGGGTCTTTTCCTGTCTACCTGGTCAGTGCATCTGAGTTGAGAGTGCTGTCCAGAGCGGTCACAATGAAGCACTGTGGGATAGCTCCCGGAGGCCAATAACGTCGAATTCCGTCCACACTACCCCAATTCCGACCCGCAAAGACCGGTTTTATCGCTAATCCCCTCGTCAGAGGTGGTGTAAAGAAACCGGTTTAAAGGACCCTTTAAGTCGAAAGAAAGGGCTTCGTTGTGTGGACGTGTCCAGGCTTAATTCGGTTTAACGCCGCTAAAGTCGACCTAAACCCGTAGTGTAGACCAGGCCTCAGTCCCCAGCCTGTAGCAGTGCATGGGATTTTTCCTTCCTAAGTGCAGGACTCTGCACTTGTCCTTGTTGAAGCTCATCAGATTTCTTTTGGCCCAATCCTCCAATTTATCTAGGTCACTCTGGACCCTATCCTACCCTCCAGCGTATCTATCTCTCCCCGCAGCGTAGTGTCATCTGCGAACTTGCTGAGCCTGCAACTCATCCCATCATTCAGATCCTTAATAAAGATGTTGAACAAAACTGGCCCCAGGACCGACCCCTGGGGCACTCCACTTGATACCGGCTGCCAACTAGACATTGAGCTGTTGATCACTACCTGTTGAGCTCGACGATCTAGTCAGCTTTCTATCCACCTTATAGTCCATTCATCCAATCCATACTTTTTTAACTTGCTGGCAAGAATACTGTGGGAGACCGTATCAAAAGCTTTGCTAAAGTCAAGGTATATCGCATCCACCGCTTTCCCCATATCTGCAAAAGCAGTTATCTCATCATAGAAGGCAATCAGGTTGGTCAGGCATGACTTGCCCTTGGTGAATCCATGTTGACTGTTCCTGATCACTTTCCTCTCCTCTGAGTGCTTCAAAATGGATTTCTTGAGGACCTGCTCCATGATTTTGCCAGGAACTGAAGTGAAGCTGACCGGTCTGTAGTTCCCCGGGTTCTCTTTCTTCCCTTTTTAAAATATGGGCACTATATTAGCCTTTTTCCAATCGTCCGGGAGTGTTGTGAAGATAAAACACATTAAAAATTGTGAAGGGCTTTGAGATCCACTGATGAAAAGCACTATACAAGAGCTAGGTATTATTGTTGTTATAATCGGAGCCTTTATGACTGTATTTACAAGGTCTTCGTTACTTGCTAATTGTCCAATAATTTTTCGTATTAAAATCTGTATAAATCTTAAAAAGCAGTTCAGTAACAGAATGTTTTAAAAATATTCATCATTCATTTCACCTACCATTTATTTATGTTCCAATTTTCTTTTTCCTGTTTCTTTGCCCCCATTTCCCCTCCCTTTGTTATTGGTAAGAACCTCTTCTTATTACTCTTATAGCCTTTGGCAGGATTGACTCATTCTGCTTTATTGCTGTCCTTATCTCCCCCCTGCAATATATCCAAAGTTAACCATAGATTTAAAATTGATTAAGCTTTTCATGGTCAGTGACCATTTTTATACCTGAGAAGCACAACTCCATGGGTACATCAGAGAGTTGCAGTTTTTATCCAATACAATTGCCCATTTTTAGCCCACTACATTTCCCAACGTTCTTAGTGCCAGAGCACATTCAGTCCATCCCTTTCCTTTAACTGTTGTGTTTAGGGTCCAAGGTTACTAGCTTGAAGTTGCCACCAAAGTCATTGCATCGTGGCCAGGGATCCTAGAAATCCGTTTGCCATGGAAAAATGTGGACTTTGCATTTTTACATAGAATCTTTAGGTTTTACATTTTGTGAAAAAATAAAAACATATACAGCAGAACCCTGTTTATCCAAGCCTCCATTATCTGCCTCTCCATGTTAACCGAACGACCAGCAGAGGTCTGGCTGTGAGCCCCAGGCGGCTGGTGGTTTTGGTTAATATGGAGAGCCAGATAATGGAGGCTCAGATAAATGGGGTTCTGCTGTATATCAAGAAAACATTGTGTTCAACTGATACTTATATGTATTGTGGCTAGGGAAACTAAAGTTGAGCGTTTTGTTTTAATCATGGAAAAACAAGGATTTTTATGTTTTTTTTTAATTAGAGAATTTAGTTTATTTTTAATCTCAGAAAACTACGACTCCTGATCATGACCTAGCCCTGCATACTCTGTAGCTAGTTTGACTTGCATTCTGTGGCAGGCTCTTTGATTCTACAGCAGTTCAGAGCAACAGACTGGAAATTGCGTGGCAGCTTCAGAACAAATTTAAAATGGAATTTCTTCGTTAAGTGGTTGTAGATGTGTATTCCACTCAGGTGTTTGTGTCAGACGCACTGAGAGCTGGAGACTTTCTTCCTGCAGCAGTATCCTCTAGGGAAGCGCATACATCCTGCGCCACCTTGTGGCCTCTTCAGAGGCTATATAAGGGCAACAATGCCCCACCCCTACTCAGTTCCTTCTTACTGCCAGTGGCCTAAGTCTGGTCTCCCCATGTGGTTCTGTCTTCACAGTTCGTTTCCTGTGTCACAGCTACTTGGTGAATTTTTGTAGTGTAAGTAGTTAGTAGAAGTTAGTACCAGTAGTGTAGTGTGGATTTAGTTGGTTTTAGTAGGTTATGCAGTGTTTTTATCTAATTCTTTTTTGAACCCTGTTATACTTTTGGACTTCACAACATCTCCTGGCAATGAGTTCCACAGGTTAGCTGTGTGTTGTGTGAAAAAGTACTTTCTTATGTTTGCTTTAAACTTAATGCTCGTTAAGTTTATTTGGTGACCCCTGGTTCTTGTGTTAGGTGAAGGAGTAAATAACACTCCCTTATTCACCTTTTCAACACCATTCACGGTTTTATAGACCTCTATCATATCCTCCCCTTAGTCATCTCTTTTCTAAGCTGACTGGTCACAGTCTTTTTAATCTCTCCTCATATGGAAGCTGTTCCATACCCCTAATTTTTGTTGCCCTTCTCTGTACCTTCACCAATTCTATCTTTTTTTTGAGATGGGTGACCAGAGCTGCATGCATTAGTCAAGATGTGGGTGTACCACGGATTTATATAGTGGCATTATGATATTTACTGTCTTAAATTATCTATCCATTTCCTAGTGGTTCCTAACATTGTTAGCTTTTTTGACTGCTGCTGTATATTGAGTAGATGTTTTCAGAGAACTATCTATGATGACTCTAAAATCTCTTTCTTGAGTGCTAATTTAGACCCCATCATTTTGTCTATATGGTTGCGATTGTTTTCCTGTGTGCATTATTTTGCAGTTACCAACATTGAATTTCATCTGTTATTTTCTTGCCTGGTCGCCCAGTTTTGAGAAATCCCTTTGTAACTCTTTGTAGTCTGCTTTGGACTTAACTATTTTGAGTAATTTTGTATCATCTGCAAACTTTGCCACCTGTTTACCCTTTTTTCCAAAACCTTTATGAATATGTTAAACAGCACTGATTCCAGTATAGATCATCGGGGGACCTCATTATTTACCTCTCTCCATTGTGTAAACTACCATTTATTCCTACTCTTTGTTTTCTGTCTTTTAACCACATATTGATCCATGAGAGGATTTTCCCTCTCATCTCATGACTGCCTACTTTGCTTAAGAGCCTTTGGTGAGGGATCTTGTCAAAGACTTTCTGAAAGTTCTAGTACACTATATAGACTGGATCGCCCGTGTCCACCTGTTTGTTGAACCCCTCAAAGAATTCTAATAGATTGGTGAGGGATGATTTACCTTTACAGAGCGGTGTTGACTCTTTCCCATCAAATTGTGTTAATCTAATTCTGTTCTTTATTATAGTTTCAACCGATTTGCCTGGTACTGAAGTTAGGCTTACTGGTCTGTAATTGCCTGAATTGCCTCTGGAGCCTTTTTAAAAAAGCTACATTACATTAGCTATCGTCCAGTCATCTGGTACAAGAGACCTATTTAAGCAATAGGTCACATATCACAATTAGTTGTTCTGCAAACCTCCCCCATTGACACCTGAATCTGGGACAGTTCCTCAGATTTGTCACCTAAAAAGAATGGCTCAGGTGTGGGATCTTCCTCAAATCCTCTGCAGTGAAGACTGATGCAAAGAATTCATTTAGTTTTTGCACAATGGCCTTGTTTTCCTTGAGTGCACCTTTAGCACCCCGATTGTCCAGTGGCCACACTGATTGTTTGCAGGCTTCCTGCTTCTGATGTACTTAAAATAAATTTCCTGTTAGTTTTTTTGTCTCTTGCTGGTTGCTCTTCATTCTTTTTTGTCCTGCCTAATTATGATTTTATGCTTGACTTGCCAGAGTTTATGCTCCTTTCTATTTTCCTTTGTAGGATTTCACTTCCAATTTTTAAAGGATGCCTTTTTGCCTCCAACTTCCTCTTTTACTGTGTTTAGCCATGGTTTCATTTTTTTGGTCCTCTTACTATTTTTTTTATTTGGGTTATGGCACTCCTGGAACCCCATATTTACCACTGGCATATAATTATGATATGTTTCATACAAAGCATGCTGTGTAAGGTATCATATGAAAAGTCATGACCTGCTGAAACTCATTGTTCTGTCCAAATGTGTATATCATTAGTGTGTAGCAAGTTAATTTTGCTGTGTGGTTGTTACTGAAATATGTTGTAAGTTTGCTAGTGGCATACAAAGAAAGAAAACCACTCAGAGGGTACTCAGGATAGAGTGTACTCAATGACCATTAACAAGCAGGGGAGCTGTAATCAGGGGATTTACAATTCAAGGACAGTTGCGGAAGCACCCACACTCGGGGGATTGCTCAACCGGGCAACTCAGGGAAGCCCTCCAGGACCTGCCAAGATAAGTGTCTTCTAGGCACAGGGACTATGGATATAGAAGAGGGAACAGTGGCCGCATGGCTTGGCCTCACTCCCTCCACAACTCAACACCTGGAAACATGTCTGGAAGGGGGAAGGTGGTCCAGGGTTGGAGGAGAATTCCAGCCTGTGAACTGAAGATCTGTGACCTTCTTGTACTATCAGGGTGAGGCACTGCTTGATTCAAATCCTGTTTAGTTTATAGAGCTTAGATTGTGCGCGTACTTTTATTTTCTTTGGTAACCATCTCTATCCTTTATGCCTAAATCTATCTTTCTGTAGCTAATAAACCTGTTTTATGGTTTACCTAAAACAGTGTGTTTTGGTTGAAGTGCTGGGGGAGTCTGCTCAGGAACGAGAGCTGGTGCATGTCCTCTCCATGTTGAGGGAGGGGTGACTGGGTTATAAACGTATGCTGGTCAGGCTTCTGACCAGGGAAGGACGGTACAGTCCCGGGAACCAAAGATGGGGAGCTGGGGGAATTTCTGTAGCCTTTCTATTGTTAGTTCATGAGTGGCTGGGAGAAGCATTCATGTAACTCAGCTAGGTGTGCCCCTGCCTGTGGATGTCTGTCTGAACGCAGGACCTATCAGAGGTTTGTAGCTTGTCACGGCATCGCTTGATGAGAGGGAGCACAGGTTGGAGGGACAGAGGGCTTAGCAGTACCCCAGTTCCAGGCTGCACCCCAGGAAGGCCCCTCACAGTTAGTTTGAGCCTTGTGTTTTTAAATCATCTCCATGTAGTTTGCAGGCATTTCACTCTTGTGACTGTTCCTTTTAATTTCCATTTAACAAGTCTCTTCATTTGTGTAGTTCCCCTTTATGAAGATAAAAGCTGCTGTGGTGAGTTTCTTTGGTATTTTCTCCCCTCCAAGGATGTTAAATGTAGTTCTGTTATGCTCTATATTACTGATCAGTTCAGCTATATTCATCTCTTGGACCAGATTCTGTGCACCATGTAGGACTAAATCCCACTGCTTAGTGAAGAGGGAGAAACAGTAACAGGAAACTTGGAAATGGCAGAGATGCTTAATAACTTCTTTGTTTCGGTCTTCACCGAGAAGTCTGAAGGACTGCCTAACCTAGTGAATGCTAATGGGAAGGGGGTAGGTTTAGCAGATAAAATAAAAAAAGAACAAGTTAAAAATCACTTAGAAAAGTTAGATGCCTGCAAGTCACCAGGGCCTGATGAAATGCATCCTAGAATACTCAAGGAGCTAATAGAGGAGGTATCTGAGCCTCTAGCTATTATCTTTGGAAAATCATGGGAGACGGGAGAGATTCCAGAAGACAGGAAAAGGGCAAATATAGTGCCCATCTATAAAAAGGGAAATAAAAACAACCCAGGAAACTACAGACCAGTTAGTTTAACTTCTGTGCCAGGGAAGATAATGGAGCAAGTAATTAAGGAAATCATCTGCAAACACTTGGAAGGTGGTAAGGTGATAGGGAACAGCCAGCATGGATTTGTGAAGAACAAATCATGTCAAACCAATCTGATAGCTTTCTTTGATAGCATAATGAGCCTTGTAGATAAGGGTGAAGCTGTGGATGTGGTATACCTAGACTTTAGTAAGGCATTTGATACAGTTTCGCATGATATTCTTATCGATAAACTAGGCAAATACAATTTAGATGGGGCTACTATAAGGTGGGTGCATAACTGGCTGGATAACCGTACTCAGAGAGTTGTTATTAATGGTTCCCAATCCTGCTGGAAAGGCATAACGAGTGGGGTACCGCAGGGGTCTGTTTTGGGACCGGCTCTGTTCAATATCTTCATCAACGACTTAGATATTGGCATAGAAAGTACGCTTATTAAGTTTGCGGATGATACCAAACTGGGAGGGATTGCAACTGCTTTGGAGGACAGGGTCATAATTCAAAATGATCTGGACAAATTGGAGAAATGGTCTGAGTTAAACGGGATGAAGTTTAACAAAGACAAATGCAAAGTGCTCCACTTAGGAAGGAAAAATCAGTTTCACACATACAGAATGGGAAGAGACTGTCTAGGAAGGAGTACGGCAGAAAGGGATCTAGGGGTTATAGTGGACCACAAGCTAAATATGAGTCAACAGTGTGATGCTGTTGCAAAAAAAGCAAACATGATTCTGGGATGTATTAACAGGTGTGTTCTGAGCAAGACATGAGAAGTCATTCTTCCACTCTACTCTGCTCTGGTTAGGCCTCAGCTGGAGTATTGTGTCCAGTTCTGGGCACCGCATTTTAAAAAAGATGTGGAGAAATTGGAAAGGGTCCAGAGAAGAGCAACAAGAATGATTAAAGGTCTTGAGAACATGACCTATGAAGGAAGGCTGAAAGAATTGGGTTTGTTTAGTTTGGAAAAGAGAAGACTGAGAGGGGACATGATAGCAGTTTTCAGGTATTTAAAAGGGTGTCATAAGGAGGAGGGAGAAAACTTGTTCACCTTAGCCTCTAAGGATAGAACCAGAAGCAATGGGTTTAAACTGCAGCAAGGAAGGTCTAGGTTGGACATTAGGAAAAAGTTCCTAACTGTCAGGGTGGTTAAACACTGGAATAAATTGCCTAGGGAGGTTGTGGAATCTCCATCTCTGGAGATATTTAAGAGTAGGTTAGATAAATGTCTATCAGGGATGGTCTAGACAGTGTTTGGTCCTGCCATGCGGGCAGGGGACTGGACTCGATGACCTCTCGAGGTCCCTTCTAGTCCTGGAATCTATGAATAAGAACTGCCTCTCTCCTTGTGGGTTACAGGACCAGCTGCTCCAAGAAGCAGTCATAAATGGTGTCTAGAAATGTTATGTAGAGCTCTGCCTCCTTTTTCAAGGCCTCTCTTCCCAATGGTTAAAGACCTTTCTGGGTTCCTTCATTGCCCCTAATTGAGCAGTCTACAGCCTTGCAAAATCATTTGTCTCTGTTTATATTTGTGAGATCTTTCTACTTCTGGATATCCAGTAGAGCCTCTGCACCCTTCCACGGGGATATTTAAGCTGAATAATGGAGAAAACTTCCTGACAGTGAATTGTATGGTATTAGACCATGGAATACTCTCCTGGACATCCCTTTACTTGAAACATTTATTTGCAGACAGGATAAAACCCTGTAGATTAGATTGTAGAGAATGATTCTGCGCTGGCATCACAAGAGATAGAGAAGATAGGACCTAATGGATCTTATCCTCCCTAATTTCTGCAGATTATCTATTTCCACTTACTCACTGCCATGGAAAAGGTTATAGATTTCCTGTTCTAAGCTTGTTCCATGGCCTCACCACTGTTGTTCTTGGAGGTGGTTATAGAATTACAGAAATGCTGGGTTGCCATCCCCTAATCACTCTCTCTTTTCTCCATAGAAATGTATGCGGCTAAATCCTGATGTTCCTGTCTGGGTCTCCAAACAGCGCATTCTCTGTACCTTGAACCACAGCCTGAAGGATGTTCTGAACTATGGGCTCTTCCAGCCAGCCTTCAATGGCAGGGCTGGAAAGTTCCTGGACGAGGAGCGACTGCTGAGGGAATACCCTCTGAATCCAGACACTCCTGTCCCCTACCTGGAGGTATCTATCTGCCTTTTTATCTGACTTATATGGTCTCCATCATGGTAATGTCTGAGTGCCTCAGAAGTACTAAAAAAGAGTAAGAAAAATCTCTTTTTTTGTTGCCAGTGAGAGTGAAAACATGAATGTACCATAATAATTTGGGGGGGGGGGGTGAGCGTGTTTGCTTGTGTGAAGAAGTTACGGAGGGCAGCTGGGTCACAGAAACGAGCTTGACATTTAGTTCTCAATGTGCTGAGCCTCCTGGTCATTGTCTGTCTTTGCTGGCAATGGGCTCCACAGGGTTGGTCCTGCTCATGTAAAAGTTCTGTCCCTTTTGATCAACCGCTTCAAGTGGAGCGTAGCTGTTGTTGAAAGCCAAAGTCACAGTGGGAGAGGGAGTTTGTCAGGTAGCTAGGGACTGTCTCACGGAGAACTGGGAATATCAGAACAGAGACCTTGAATTCAATGTTGTATTCAATATGCGTCCATTGCAGAGACATCTTTGTAACACTCTCTCCTTTCCTGCACCTCAGTTTAACTCTTGGCTGAAACACAGATCAGAGTTCTATCACTTCAGGACTTTTCAGAAAGCATTACATAGTTAACCCTTACAGACTGTTACATATGTAACCCTGAACATAGGTTTTAATAACAGTTCCCTGTCAGCTGCAGCGAGAAAAGGCAATGCAACTTCTTAGTAAACACTTCATACACAGAAAAACATTTTAATCCGTATTTGGAATGCTTAATAGCTTTTATCTAAAAGCTATTATTTAGTAAATCCACCAGTCTTCCTTAGACAGACTTTCACCACTTAGCTGTTAAATATATTTCAATATAAGGTTTTAAAATAATTTACATACGTTAGCACACATGCATGATCACATCCCCTCTGATCTTCTTTCAGAGATAATTTCTCAGTTTCTGTCATATGGCCATAATATGCAGTGTGTGGCACCTGGATTCTTCAGACCTTGCGCAGAATAGCAGCTTCTGAGTTATTCTCCAAACACTTCAGAGCCTTGTCAATAAACAGAAGTCTGGGATTCTAACAGGGAGCAGCAGTCCAGCACTTGGGTTAATAGCTGACTTGGTCTACTCAGTTTCTGGTGAGATCAGAAATCTGTAGGCTGTACCCAAAGTTATACAGGTATTGGGATCAGCATATAAAATATCCCTTTCCTGGCTTTCCCCATAAACTAAGCTGAAACAGATAAAGATTTACAACCCCTCATGTTGCTGAGTCTGCCCCTGTTCGTTCTTTATCTGAGACAAAATCCTAATTTCTTCTTCCAATGTCTGTCTGTGGATCCCACTCATGGTGCGCATGTGCCGCTTGCACAGGATTATGGAATGTATTCACCAGCAATGTCCACGAGGGGTCATGCATGCACCCTGCACACCCTCGTCCTTCCCTCCCAATGGCAGAAAAGCAAAACGATTCCAACCACCACTCTGAGCACCCCTTGGCAGAGACTCAGAACAACCTCAGTCTCCCATAAGAGTTAGTTTACTGTAGTTTCTGTAGTTATTAGTTTGTTTCATAGTGTTTCATTTTGAGCCAGCTGGCAAAAAAAAAAGTATTTTCTGTAGATATAATTTAGTAGTTAGGATACCTGGTGCCTGAACCCATATCTCCACATTTCAAGACTTGTCCTTCATGTTGGAGGGGTAATTCCCCTTACTGACTGACATATTGTTTAGGAGAGAGTCATATTCCCTCTAAGTGTGCAATTTCTAACAGATTCAAAAAATACACGCAAAAGGCCAGGGAATCTTGGCTAAAACTTTACTGCCTGGAATAATCTGTGGGCATGATCCGACTCAGAAGTGGTTCAGAAGGAAGAAGTTCGAGATTAGATACTTCCCTAAAAACTCATGCAGTTAGTGTTCAGCCACTATTACCACTCCTAGATTGAAGGGGTCAAAGAGAGCTCCCTCCTCCTCCAAGAGCTTGTAAATGGCACCACAGACACTGTTGCCACATTCCATGATCTGTGCTAGGCGCAGGAGAAAGGAGATTACCTCTAATTTTGCCTCTTGTTTGGCCACTGTTTTCCTTCTCTAGTACCAAGCGAAAGGAAACCACAGAGCCATAGGTCTATGGACATGGCTAAGTCGGCACAATGCAGCTGGCCCTGCAAAAGTAATTGGACTCGGCACGGGAACAACACTGAGCTAAGAAGGCAGCCACTGATTTGTTGGCGGTACCTATGACTTTGGCCCCTCCAACTAAATCTGCAGCACTGAGAGCTCTTGACACAACTCTTTGAATGCCAGCACGCTCACTGTGAGCTCGTTTGCTGTAGATTCATTTAGCATGGGCTCAGTCAGTGCTGACACGCTCAACAGCCTGGATAGAAAGCTGGCTAGATCGTCGGGCTCAACAGGTAGTGATCAATGGCTCCATGTCTAGTTGGCAGCCGGTTTCAAGCGGAGTGCCCCAAGGGTCGGTCCTGGGGCTGGTTTTGTTTAATGTCTTTATTAATGATCTGGAGGATGGCGTGGACTGCACTCTCAGCAAGTTTGCAGATGACACTAAACTGGGAGGCATGGTAGATACACTGGAGGGTAGGGATCGGATACAGAGGGACCTAGACAAATTAGAGGATTGGGCCAAAAAAAACCTGATGAGGTTCAACAAGGACAAGTGCAGAGTCCAGCACTTAGGACGGAAGAATCCCATGCACTGCTACAGACTAGGGACCGAATGGCTAGGCAGCAGTTCTGCAGAAAAGGACCTAGGGGTCACAGTGGACGAGAAGCTGGATATGAGTCAACAGTGTGCTCTTGTTGCCAAGAAGGCTAATGGCATTTTGGGCTGTATAAGTAGGGGCATTGCCAGTAGATCGAGGAACATGATCATTCCCCTTTATTTGACATTGGTGAGGCCTCATCTGGAATACTGTGTCCAGTTTTGGGCCCCAAACTACAAGAAGGATGTGGAAAAATTGGAAAGAGTCCAGTGGAGGGCAACAAAAATGATTAGGGGTCTGGAGCACATGACTTATGAGGAGAGGCTGAGGGAACTGGGATTGTTTAGTCTCCAGAAGAGAAGAATGAGGGGGGATTTGATAGCAGCCTTCAACTACTTGAAGGGGGGTTCCAAAGAGGATGGATCTCGGCTGTTCTCCGTGGTGGCAGATGACAGAACAAGGAGCAATGATCTCAAGTTGCAGTGGGGGAGGTCCAGGTTGGATATTAGGAAACACTATTTCACTAGGATGGTGGTGAAGCACTGGAATGCGTTACCTAGGGAGGTGGTGGAGTCTCCTTCCTTGGAGGTTTTTAAGGCCAGGCTTGACAAAGCCCTGGCTGGGATGATTTAGTTGGGAATTGGTCCTGCTTTGAGCAGGGGGTTGGACTAGATACCTCCTGAGGTCCCTTCCAACCCTGATATTCTATGATTCTAACAGTCACTGGCTCATTCAACACTGTCCCAGATTTCTGTGGTGTTGAGACCTTCTGTACCTGCAAGACCTATTGAAATATCATTACTACCTAGGCAGTGTCACGAGTTACTCTGGAACTGAAGTCTCCTCTGGTAGACGTCACCTTTTAATTACTGTCTCTGTACCAGGGCCACAGGTACCAGTTTTCAGGGTTTTTTTTGTTTTTTTTTGTTTTTTTTGTTCTGTCAGTTTACAGGAAGGTCCATGAGTTCACCTCAGGTGTCGGGATCCCCCAAGTATATCTCCTCTGGAAGTTTTCTTGTCGTCCTCTCTGTCTCCTATTTGCAGTAGAAACCCTTCCCCCAGCCTGGCTCAATTCTCTGTGGGCCAGTCCAGGGATATAGAACAGCATAGGAAGTATTCTTACTATTTTTCATACAGCGGTCATGTTCCTCAGCCTCCCCATGCTCCTTGGATGCCTCCTTCTCGGCCTGATGTGTCATGTCTGTATGGATTCCAGACCTGGCTATTTGGCCATATTAGTTTCATTTTCAGGGACAATTTCCATTACCTACTCCAAGGTCCAGAGACAAATCTCCTAAACCTGAGTTGCCAAAGTCTGTCACTCACCTGCAGGGGAAATCATTCAGGAAGAGCAGCAGCAGATGAATGAAGAAGATGATGTAGAGCCATCAGGAAGACCCATCCGCACCTCCTCTTTTTTCATCATTTTCATCAGATGAGGCTATGACTCCTTCTGTCCCTGCTACCATAGATGACTTTAATGCATTTCAGGAGTTGCTTAAGAGAATGGCTGGAACCTTCTAGGTTCCTCTGGAGATGGCGCAAGAAAAGGCATATAAACTATTTCCTATTGTGCAGCCTACATACCAGAGTATGGCAGTATTGCCAATCCAGGAGGGAATTTTAGATCTGTGGGCTATTCCAGCTTCAATCTCTACCACATCAAAGCATGTGAATTTGAGACATGAAGTTCCATCAAAGGGTTATGAATTTTTGTTGTTTTTACTTGCTGTCATCCTTAGCAGTAACTGCAGCCAAGGAAAGATCCAAGCAGTCAGTGAAATATAGGCTGGAGTATAAACCCCCCCAAAATTGGGTCTTTGGGGGAGAAAAATCTACTCCTTTGCTAGCCTGCAGGTCAGGATAGACCATGATTAGACCATGTTGGCCAGATAGGATGTATCTGCAGTGGGATTACACCAGAGAACCATAAAGAGGTGTTCAGCTCCATTTGTAAAGAGGGTCAGTTAGTTACCAGGACTTTCTCACAAGCTGTTTTGATGCTGTAGACATGGGAGGGAGGTCAATGGTAACAATTGAGTGAGATCAATGGAGTGACAATGAGAAGAGCTTCATGGTTCTTCGAGTGGTTGCAGATGTGCACTCCACTCAGGTGTGCGTTCGCCCAGCGTGGCAAATCTGGAGAGCTTTGCTTAGCAGTACCCATTGGGGTGGCGACGTGCCCTCTGGCCCTTGTAGCCTTTCCCATGGCACTGCCCCGATCCCTGTCACTTCCCTTTCACCACCTGTGATCTGAGTCAGAGCTTTTCTTGGGGTTCTACTGCATGATTACTGATGACAACAGTGAGATTGCCTGTGAGCTTTTGTAAATAGTTAATGAGTAGTATCACTGTACTTATTTAGTTAGTTCAATAGTTAGTTACTGTTTACTGTATTACCGGGTGCTATGCCCTCACCAGGTTTTAAGCACTCTCCTTTATGTGGGATGGGTCTTCTGAGAACTGGAATTCCCCTAGTGGACATGTTCGCCTCCAACAGGAACAAGAAATGTCACATTTTCTGTTCCTGATGGGGAAAAAAGCCTGGCATCCATAGCAAATGCTTTCATGATTCCCTGCTCAAATCACCCTATGCTTTTCCATCGTGCGTTTTTGTTCTCAGTGTGTTGTAGAAAATGAGACAGGACAATGCTCGGATCATCCCAGTAGCTCCAGCCGGGCCTCACCAAGTCTGGTACTCAGACATATGGCTTCTCTCCAACCAGTGATTCATAACTCTACCTAGCCAGGCAGACGTAATCTCCCAGAGTTCCGGCCTAATTCTTCACCCAGGCCCTGCTTGGATGGTTTGGATGCTATGTAGATGTCATCAGTAGAGAGTAGCTGATCATTGGAAATTCAAGATCTCTTGTTACAAAGTAGAAAACCCTTCGCTAGGAGAACCCACATGGCCAAATGGAAATATTTTTCCATCTGGTCATCCTCACATGGCTATGCTCCGTTACAATGTCCATTAATTCAATCAAGGTTCACTTAGCAGCAATTTTGGCCTTCTATCCACCATTACAGGGAGCCTTAGTATTTTTGCATCAGATGGTTCATGATGTATAAACGGTCCTATCAGGAATCTATAAGGAAAATTGCTGCACCATGGGATTTGAATATGGTACTCTCATCCCTTACAGATCTTGAACCAATGTCATCTTGCTTATTGCCTCATTTGTCAGTGAAAACAGCAATCATTTCAACACATAGAATGAGAGATTCAGGCTCTGATGGCAACCCTGCATATACAATATTTCATGCAGATAGGGTAACAATGAGACCTCGCCCTAAATTTATTCTGAGTGATGTCGGATTTCTGTATTAGTCATTAAATCCATTTGCCAATGTTTTTTCCAAGGCCTCATTTATCTGTGGGAGAGATGAAGCTACACACCTTGGATTTTAAAAGGGCACTTCGGTTTTATCTTCACAGGACAAGACATATGTGTAAATCACCTAGGCTGTTTATATAATTTGTTATTAGATCCAAAGTGAAGGCTGTTTCAGCACAAAGACTCTAAATGGGTTTCTGACTGTATTAGAACAGTCTGTGCCATTGATAAACTGAGCCTTCTACATCATAGTAGAACTCGTTCTACCAGAGACCAGGTCGCTTCAGCAGCCTGCCATGGTCTTCCGCTTACACGTTCACTCAAAATTATTCTCTGGTGGCGGCTTCTAGCTCAGATGCCCCATTTGGTAGGGTGGCGCCACCAAGTGTTCAGATGAACTCCGACCTTCCATCCTGTGTAGCAGTCAGCTGCTGGCTAATTGCCATGAGCAGGATCCATGCATACAAATATGCGAAGAAAACATGGTTACTTACTGTACAGTAACTCTAATTCTTTAAGATGCTCTGCACATGCGGATCCCATGAGCCACCCTCTTTTCCCGCAGCTTGGAATTTAACATATGAATTCTGGATGCTGAAGGAACTGAGTGCTGGTTGGGGTCACTCCATTATTTGTGTCTTCGGGAGGGGAAGAGCAAGGGTGTGCAGGGTGCATTTGCCCCCCCAATGGGTGCTGCTGGTGAGAACATTCCAAACTCCTGTGCATAGGGCATGTGCACCATGACTAGGATGGACAGAACATCTTGAAGAAACACAGTTACTGTCAGGTAAGCTAACTTCTGTAAAAGATGGTTACCAATAGCTAAATGTAAACTCCATAAGTTGTATACCCTCCAGGGCTAACAGAAGTTCCCCTCCTGGCTCTCCCTGTAGGACCATAAAACACACTGCAGTGGACCATAAATTATCCTGAGAGCTTCCCTTGATTTTTTTCTTCCTCTGAAGCAGCTGATGCTGGCTGCTGTCACAGGTGGGATACTGAATTAGATGAGCCATGAGTCTGATCCAGTCTGGCAATTCCTATATCCTATATCTGTACTAGCCAGGGATTGAACCTAGATCAGTTCCACCCATTACTTTAGCAGGGGTCTCTGTTTTCTGGGGCTAGAGTACAGGCCTTCTTGTTTACTATCTAAAGGGCTCTGTCCATTAGGGATCAAACTGAGCCTTACTTCTCAAAGGAGTTAATGTTGAACAATATTTATTAGGGATAAATATTTTAAAATCAGCAGGCCTGGCTAACTTGTATTCAAGAGACCTAAAAAAGTTGACTGAAGAGCTCTCTGGCTCGCTGATGTTCATTTTTAATAAATCTTGGATTCTGGGGAAATTCCAGAAGACTGGAAGAGTGCTAATGTTGTGCCAATATTCAAAAAGGGCAAGTGGGATGACCCAAGTAACTATAGGATGGTTAGCGTGACATTAATCCTGGGCAAAATAACGGGAAATCTGATAGGGGAGTCAATTGATAAAGGGAGTATAGTTAATGCCAGTCAACATGGTTTTATGGAAAATAAATCTTATCAAGCAAATGTGATTTCATTCTTTGAGATTACAAGTCTGGTTGATAAAGGTAACTGTGTAGATGTAATATACTTAGACTTACATAAAGTGTTTGACTTAGTACCGCATGACATTCTGATTAAAAATTAGCCCAATACAGTATAAATAGAGCACACATTACATGGATTCAGATCTGGCTAAGCAGTATCTCAAAATGTAGTTTTCAGTGGAGAATATCATCGCATAGGGGTGCGATGTTCTGCGAGGATCAGTAGTAGACCTGCTGCTATTCAGTGTTTTCATCAGGGATCTGGAGGTAATTATAAAATCACTGCTGATACAATTTGCAGATGACCCAAAGAGGGCAGAGTAGCAAATAATGACAAGGTAGTCAAACAAAGTGATTAGGATTGTTTGGTAAACTGGGCCCATTAAAAAATGTATTTTAGAACAGCCAAATCCTAAATTGCACTTCTAGGAAAAAGGAATTCAGGCCACATCTGCAGAATGGGGGACTGTAACCTGGAAAGTTGTGACACTGAAAAGGATTTAGGGGTCATAGCAGACAAGCAAATGAACAAGAGCTCCCAGTGCAAAACTGTGGCAAAAAGGGCTATTGTGATTCTGGGATGTATGAACAGAGGAATAGTGAGTAGGAGTAGGGAGGGATTTTATCCATAGATATGGCACAGGTGAGATTGGTACTGGGATCATCGTGGATAGTTCTCTGAAAACATCTGCTCCATGTGCTGCAGCAGTGAAAAAAGCTAGCAGAATGTTAGGAACCATTAGGAAAGGGACAGATAATAAGACAGAAAATATCATAATACCACTATATAAATCCATGGTAAATCCACACCTTGAATACTGCATGTAGTTCTGGTCCCGCCCTCTTAAAAAAGATATATTGGAATTGAAAAAGATGTGGAGAAGGGAAACAAAAATTATTAGGAGTACGGAACAGCTTCCATGTGAGGAGAGATTAAAAAGACTGGGATTGTTCAGCTTCAAAATGAGACAACTAAGGTGGAATATGATAAAGGTCTATAAGATCATAACTGGTGTGGAGAAAGTGAATAGGGAAGTGTTATTTACCCCTTCACATAACATGAGAATTAGGGATCACCCAATGAAATTAATAGATAGAAGATCTAAAATAAACAAAAGGAAGTACTTCACACAATGCACAGTCAACTGGTGGAACTCATTGCCATGGAATGTTGTGAAGAGCAAAAATATAACCGGGTTCAAGAAATAATTAGATAAGTTCATGGAGGACAGGTCCATCAGTGGCTATTAGCCAGTATGGTTCATGGATGCAGCCCCATGCTCCAAGTGTCCCTAAATCTCTGACTTCCAGAAGCTGGGACTGGACGATGGGGTGGATCACTCGATAAATTGCCCTGTTCTGTTCATTCCCTCTGAAGTGTCTGGCATTGGCCACTGTTGGAAGACAGGACACTGGGCTAGGTGGACCTTTGGTCTGACCCAGTACGGCCATTTTTATGTTCTGGTGTTCACCCTTTAAGAAGGTTGTTGAAAGACAAGTGGGTGCAGAAAAGAGCCACAAAAATTATTCAAGGGCTGGAAAAAATGACTTACAGTGAGAGACTCAAAAGAGCTCTGCCTGGTTAGCTTATTAAAATGAAGATTGAGAGGTGACTTGATTACCGTGTCTAAGAACCTTTATGGGGAGAAAATACCAGGTGCTAAAGGACTCTCTAATCTAGTGGAGAAAGACAGAACCAGTGCCTGGAAGCTGAAGCCAGACAAATTCAAATTGGAAATAAGGCACAGATTTTCAACAATTAACCACTGGTACAAACAATCAAGGGAAGTGCTGGATGTTCCATCTCTTTATGTCTTCAGATCCAAACTGGATGCCTTTCTGGAAAAGATGCTTTAGCCAAACGCAAGTTATTGAGCTCAGTACAATGTTAACTGGAAAAATTCTATGGTCTGTCATGTAGAGGGGGGCAGACTAGATCCTCTGATGGTCCTTTCAAGACCTAAAATCTGTATTAAACAAAGGCTGTTTAACCTGTGAAATGATGTGAGATCTAGAATAATAGAATCATAGAAGTGCAGGGCTGGAAGGGACCTTGAGAAGTCATCTAGTTCTGCACCCTGCACTGAGGCAGGACCAAGTAAACCTAGACCTTCCCTGACAGTTGTCTAATAACTTGTTCGTAAAAATCTCCAATGACGGGGATTCCACAACCTCCCTGGGAAGCCTATTCCAGTACTTAATCACCCTTATAGTTAGAAAGTTTTTCCTAATAGCTAACCTAAATCTTATTTGCTATAGATTAAGCCCATTGCTTCTTGTCTGACCTTCAGTGGACATGGAGAACAGTTGATCACCATCCTCCCATTGCTGTCCTGAGTGGCTACACTGAAGTGCTATAGCAGTGCAGCTGCAATGGTTTAAGTGTAAACGTAGCCTAAACATGCACAGTTTTCATTAAACCTGTCCTCATAGAGCAGGTTTGCTAAACCTTTAGTCGTTTGTGTTGCTCTCCTCTGGACTCTCTCCAATTTGTCCACATCTTTCTTAAAGTGCGGCGCCCACAGCTGGACACAGTACTCCAGCTGAGGCCTCACCGTGCTGCAGAGAGCAGGACGATTACCTCCTGTGTCTTAGGTAATGTCTAGTACATGAGCTAGGAGTGTGGTTTCCCCTGCTCAGGTACATATGCTCGGAGTAGCTCGATGAGACCGATTGTGAATATAAATAGCAGTGTAGCCATGGCAGCACAGGCAGTGGCAGCAGTGACATGACTGAGCTGTACCTAGTACCTACCCACCCATTTCAGGCAGGTTTGTACTTGGCACAGCTCAGCCATGCTTCCGCTGATGCTGCCTGTGCTACCGCAGCTACACTGCTATGTATACTTGTGCGAGCTCTCACTGAACTACTGCAAGTGTGTGCACAACAGCAGGGGAATTACACCCCTAACTTGTCGTGTAGACATAGCTTTACATACAGGACTCCTGTTAATATGCACAAGAATATTAGCCTTTTTTGCAACTGCATTACATCGTTGGCTCCTATTCAGTTTGTGATCCATTTTAACCCCCAGACCCTTTTCAACAGTACTACTGCCTAGGCAGTCCTTCCCCATTTTGTATTTGTGCATTTGATTTTTTCCTTCCTAAGTGAAGTACTTTGCACTTGTCTTTATTGAATTTCATCTTGTTGATTTCAGACCAGTTCTCCAATTTGTCAAGGTCATTTTGAATTCTAATCCTGTCCTCCAAAGTGCTTGCAACCCCACCCAGGTTGGTGTCCTCACAAATTTTATAAGCATATTCTCCACTCCATTATTCAAATCATTAATGAAAATATTGACTAGCACTGGGCCTAGGATTGACCCATGTGGGACCCCACTAGATGTGTTCCCCCACTTTGACAGCAAACCATTCATAACTACTCTTTGAGTACAGTCTTTAAGCCAGTTTTGCCCCCACCGTATAGTAATTGCATCAAGACCACATTCCCCTGTATTGCCCTTGGCTTTTGTTCAGCTTTTGTGTCTAACCACCTTCTCTTCCCTTCTCCTCTCCAGTTTCGGTACAAGAGGCGTGTGTACACCCAGAGTCTGCTGGATGACAAGCAGTTTGCCAAGCTCCACACAAAGGTAAGACTGGCATTTAGCCTCAGGGAGCTCGAAGTCTGTACAGCATAATCTGTATTGACAGCCTATCCAGATAAGTCATAGTCTGTCGGAGAGAATCTCGCTGGCAAAGAGAGTGTCAGAGAAAAAGAGATCTGTGTACATTCCAGACTTCCCCCTTTGCCAGATCTCAAATTCCCCCCTAAAAATGTGTGTTGATTGCCAAGGGCTGGGTTGTGTTACTTAGTGATCTGAGCTGAAGGCCCCCCATGGAACTGTGGCTGGAAGCCCACCATGGTGACATTGAACTGGTTCCATTCTCTCAGCAATCAGTTGTGCAGCTGGATTGAGTTCTGAGGGAGAGGTCAGGGCTAAGCCTCTCTGGGATGGTGAGGCTGGGAGAAACACATGATGGGCCAGCTGAAGAGCTGCTTTATTCGCTGATATTGATGAGTCACTGAATACCAGTACAGCACAATGCCATACATTGACAAGCACCCTTCCTCTCCCCTGACAGACACTGCAGGGCTTCTCTTCCTCACACACAGAAACAGTATTGCACTGCCTTGTTCACAGGCTTTAACCCATGTGTGTATCTGGACTGGAGCGTCGGATTTCTCCGGGGACTAGTCATCTGGCTTGAACTAAGTTCAGAGTGGAGACCACTTTAGTAAAAAGAGCAAAATAATTTTTTGTGTCTGTTTCCTGGAAGGGAATGTACTTTCCAAGTCCTCCACTTCCCAAGTACACTGCAGATGGGTGTGTGTGTGTGTGTGTGTGTGTGTGTGTGTGTGAGAGAGAGAGTGAGTTCAGACATTACACTGGGAAGAACTTTTTTTTTTTTAGGAACCTAGCTGAAACTCACATATCCTTTTCTCCATAGTTCTTCACAATTCAGACAGAGCAGCTGGGGATCAGGAGATGGTAGCACAGTCATGCCCTTTCAGCTATGGCCAGTCTGTCTGCCATGTGGTAATGGTACAAAAGTGGTGCTGGAGAGTGACCCAGCACTGGCCATGTCTTATCTGAATGCAGTGACATGGTGCTCTTCCTATTCCCAGGAAGCTGGGGCATGATTCTGTGACTTGCTTTCCACTATAAGAAACTCAAGGTACGATAGTAGAGAAGACTAGGGCTTCTTCAGGATTTCCCCAGGATCAGGTCCTCACTCCCGGGGCTGGGATACCCCTCTTGTCACCAGCAAGCAGGGACTCCCACCCACCAGAGCTGGGGGATTCAAATATTACTGACAGGCATAGACACCCCTTCTTTCCCCCGAGCCTGATCCTCCCCCCCAGGCCAAGGTATCCTTAATTGTTGTTGATTTGTATAGTGGTAGTCCATAGAGGGCCAATCAGGATCGGGCCCAGTTGTGCTGGATGCTGCACAAGGACTTAGAAAGACAGGATTTCCTGTTTTGAAGAGCTTAGGATTTAATTGGAAGCAAGATGCAATCAGCAAGAATGAGAAACAATGGATGATAAAAGAGGAATGAGGACGAGACTTCCTGTCCCACAGCTCCAAAGGTTAGCTGTGTACATAGCTTGCTTGATGGTTCCAACACATTTGAAAGTATTAAAAAATAAAAATAAACAAATAGTGTGAGCTACTCCTGACTCCCTGCAGTCTGGCCATCAATAAGGGCTGATTTCTTATAAGAGTCACAGGAGAAGAGGGACTTAAGGAGGAGAGAGTAGTGGCTTTATGGAGAAACTCATGATGGGTGTTCTTCCCCACATGCCATCATTTGACTCTGACCTGCTTGGAAGGGGACCCCTCGTATCTACCCTCAGGCATAGACTCTGACCTACTCAAACTGGGGCTGCCTTGAGCCATCTCCAGGCACTGCCTCTTCAGCTGCCAGTCACTCTTGCAGTGTGAAATGGAAAGTGTATTATTAGTGCAGTGTGGAGTTTCCTTCAGACACATGCCATTTGTCCCTGTTTCTTCCTCAGTGCTCATGGCAGTGCTGGAGTCTGTTTGACCTTCAGCTTTAGGCTTCCTCAGTTCAACTCCTGGCACAATTCCTTAGGGCAGTGCTGGGATGTTGGGATCTTTGATGCTGCTGACTTATGCTGCTGGGCAGAGGGGCAGAAAAGGGTCAGTTGGTCTATAAACCAGCAGCAGCTGAATGAGAGGAACTCTGAGCAGATCCTAAGCAGAAAGAGAGAAAACAATCTCCCCAAAAGGCTTGTCCTTCCAGATGGGACCCTCTATCCTGGGAAGAGGGAATTACAGGCCCTTCCGTTAGCCTTAGCAGGATTGCTGCAACATGGGACTAACTGTGTCTGTGGAGTGACACAAGGGAGAGATTTTGTGCAGTGAGTAGCATGATGTTTGACACAAGAACCTTTGTGCAATGGACACGAGTGTCCCGCACTCTCCTAGTGGCAAGGAGTTCAAGTCACTATTGCATGGCACTAGTGGACTATGCAGCTTGAGGGCCATGTTTTCAGAAAGGCGGGGGCGGAGGACTAGTGTATGGTGGGGGGACATCTGAGCTTGTGTGCAAGGTGCTGCCCCCAAAGATGTGTGGGGAAATATATAGGCACTTTGCAGACAAACTTCTATTAAAAATAATCCCTTTGTGTTGGGTCTTCTTTTGTTCCCCAAACGGTATTGAATCTGTCCCTTAGTATGCAGACAGGGCAGTGCAATGAGGAGCTGAGCCTCCAGTCCCACCTGATTTCTGTGGGGAAGATGCTGATTTGTGCATTTAATTTAGTTAGCTTTTTCCTGTGTATGTGTGTTGCATCCACTGATGTGTCGCTCCGAGGTCGTGAGGATCAGGCAGCAAAAGAGAAGCCCATATCCAGCAGCCAACCGGAGAGACTGTTCCCTGTGAGGGACAGAGAAATAGAGTGGCAAAGAGAGAGGGGGAGGCTGTCACACAGCAAGACAAAAGTGTGTGTGTGACACGCACGCCTGCTGCTCACTTGAAGAGAACACGGTCCTGAAAGCCAGCGCTGGTGTAACTTGTACCCTTGGCACAGACTGCTGCTGCTTTACTTGGAGAGAATGAGATTGTGGAATGCATGTGTTTGCAAGCTCCACATCTCAGTTTGGAGCCTGCTCTGGCCTGAGACAGGGACTGAGAGACCGGAGTGAGAAAGGAGAGGGGCAGAGTGAGGGACATGGGCTCCTCCCTAGGAAGAAAACTGACTGAACAGAAAGACAAAAGGCAGACTTCAGGGGCTAGCAGGTCCAGAGTGAAGAGCAAGGTACCCTCTGCTTCCATCCTCGTCTCCTATTCCGTTCTTACAATTACAGCCCTAGGCATGTCTCTGTGAGTAGGGTCGTGGTGTGTTGGTGCCAGGACGGCCCTCACGCGCTGTGGCACTGTGGCTGATGGATGTGATGGATCTCACAGGAGCATTGGATTTGGGTGAGAGGTTTTGTGTTTGAGAAACATTTTTTGTGGAATATCTCTGAGACAGTCTGAGGGCAGAGTTTATTTCCCTGTGGTGTGACCATTGGTATGTAGTTGGCTTACATTTCTAAGCAAACTGGTGTGTATATTTATACCCCTTCCTTTGTGTGGGTTGGGGCATCAGTTTTGAGGCTATTTCCCTTGGGAAAATGGATGCACATAGCTGATTTCTTTTGGGCACAGTATATAGTGTACAGCTCTCTCAGGACGATGACATGAAAACAGGATTGATTCTACTTGGTTTGTGGTGCTGTGGGATCTCGTGGTGCTGTGGTGCATAGCATATTTCTAGAGGCAGTTGTTTTGAATACTATAAGAGATTTGTCCATCTGCTCAGCAGAGTACAAGAGACTATATCTCGGTGGCCAGCAGCATTTGGCGTTACAGAGTGGGGGAGGTGGGAGGGAAAGGAAAGGAGGATCCTTGTACTCTGTACCTTTCCTGCATGCTGACCATATCTGTGTGTGTGGCGGTGATTCTCACATAGCAGTGATGGTTAGGATATCTCTGGAGGCAGTACTGAAATTTGGCATTCTCTCTTCAACAAAGCTATTATGGCTGTTGGTTGGGGTGTCAAGGATTTTCCCTTTTGTGTCAATACAGACTGGTGACATTTTGGTGCTGCTTAGTTTTGTTTAAAAATCTGCCTTCTGTATGCTCATAACTTTTTCCTAAATGACTCAGGTTTGGGCTGAATTATCTCATGACTCAGTCTTGCCAACTCTGCAATTTTATTTTTATAATTTATTTTTATTGCTAGTCCTTAAATTTTTTTAAAGACCCAGCTCCCAGATCCATGTGATTGTGTGAGAATATCAGCTTCCATTTCAGAATAAAGCAAATTTTAGTCCTTGTGGTTGCAGAGAAAAGCCTGAAAATGTGAAGTGTAGTATTCAGAAACCAGAAGACAAATGAAAAGAACATAGTTAATTTTTTTTTTAAATCTCATGATGTAAGCCAATCTCTTGGTTTTGGGGGCCTGATTCACGCCCCCAAAAGCTTGGTGTTGGTAATACTGAACTGTGACTTTGTAGCATTCTGTTTGTGAGTTATCAGCATGTTGTGCAAGAAGCCACTATACAGGCAGAAAAACATGAAAGGTTGGAAAGATTTCTGCCACTGGGGTTCTGGGCAACCGGGAGGGTCTGGTCAAGTCAGGCACTTGTCCGGGGGAAGGTTGAGAGAGGGCATGAAATCTCCTAGATGATGTTTAGTTCTGTGGTTTCTATTCACTTCATTTCTTAGAAATTATGGTCTGTTATTTGTCTCAGAAGCTGAGAGGCCTGCTCACCCAGATGGGGAGAGATAGAAAGCAGCCATTCAAGCAAGTCTCCTGTGGGCTCAACCTTATTCCTCCTCATACTGATGCCCCCTGCTCTCTCTGTGAGGATGGAGAGAAAGGTGTAGGGGGTAGGAGGTCTCCCTGCTGAACATCTCTTGCTGTTATGTAGCGTTTATCTGTATTGCAGCAGTGCCCAGAATGCCCAGTGGAGATTAGGGCCCTTGGTACTTCTGTCAGAGCCTGCCCCTGCCCCAAAGGGTTTGTAATCAAAGTGAGAAGAAGAATCAACAAATGGGTGTAAGAAACAAGTGGAAGATATTGAGGTGGGATATTGAGGGGAAAGGTGACAGGAATGTGGACTACCTAGGGACAGGAAGATTCATAGATTCTAGGACTGGAAGGGACCTCGAGAGGTCATTGAGTCCAGTCCCCTGCCCCCATGGCAGGACCAAATACTGTCTAGACCATCCCTGATAGACATTTATCTAACCTACTCTTAAATATCTCCAGAGATGGAGATTCCACAACCTCCCTAGGCAATTTATTCCAGTGTTTAACCACCCTGACAGTTAGGAACTTTTTCCTAATGTCCAACCTAGACCTCCCTTGCTGCAGTTTAAGCCCATTGCTTCTTGTTCTATCCTTAGAGACTAAGGTGAACAAGTTTTCTCCCTCCTCCTTATGACACCCTTTTAGATACCTGAAAACTGCTATCATGTCCCCTCTCAGTCTTCTCTTTTTCAAACTAAATAAACCCAATTCTTTCAGCCTTCCTTCATAGGTCATGTTCTCAAGACCTTTAATCATTCTTGTTGCTCTTCTCTGGACCCTCTCCAATTTCTCCACACCTTTCTTGAAATGTGGTGCCCAGAACTGGACACAATACTCCAGCTGAGGCCTAACCAGCGCAGAGTAGAGCAGAAGAATGACTTCTCGTGTCTTGCTCACAACACACCTGTTAATACATCCCAGAATCACGTTTGCTTTTTTTTGCAACAGCATCACACTGTTGACTCATATTTAGCTTGTGGTCCACTATAACCCCTAGATCCCTTTTTGCCGTACTCCTTCCTAGACAGTCTCTTCCCATTCTGTATGTGTGAAACTGATTGATCCTTCCTAAGTGGAGCACTTTGCATTTGTCTTTATTAAACTTCATCCTGTTTACCTCAGACCATTTCTCCAATTTGTCCAGATCATTTTGAATTATGACCCTGTCCTCCAAAGCAGTTGCAATCCCTCCCAGTTTGGTATCATCCCCAAACTTAATAAGCGTACTTTCTATGCCAATATCTAAGTTGTTAATGAAGATATTGAACAGAGCCAGTCCCAAAACAGATCCCTGCAGAACCCCACTTGTTATGCCTTTCCAGCAAGATTGGGAACCATTAATAACAACTCTCTGAGTACAGTTATCCAGCCACTTATGATAATAGCTTCCCACCTTATAATAGCTTCATCTAAATTGTATTTGCCTAGTTTATCGATAAGAATATCATGCGAGACTGTATCAAATGCCTTACTAAAGTCTAGGTATACCACATCCACAGCTTCTCCCTTGTCCACAAGACTCGTTATCCTATCAAAGAAAGCTATCAGTTTGGTTTGACACGATTTGTTCTTTACAAATCCATGCTGGATATTCCCTATCACCTTACCACCTTCCAAGTGTTTGCTGATGATTTCGTTAATTACTTGCTCCATTAGCTTCCCTGGCACAGAAGTTAAACTAACTGGTCTGTAGTTTCCTGGGTTGTTTTTATTTCCCTTTTTATAGATGGGCACTATATTTGCCCTTTTCCTGTCTTCTGGAATCTCTCCCATGATTTTCCAAAGATAATAGCTAGAGGCTCAGATACCTCCTCTATTAGCTCCTTGAGTATTCTAGGATGCATTTCATCAGGCCCTGGTGACTTGCAGGCATCTAACTTTTCTAAGTGATTTTTAACTTGTCCTTTTTTTATTTTATCTGCTAAACCTACCCCCTTCCCATTAGCATTCACTATGTTAGGCATTCCTTCAGACTTCTCGGTGAAGACCGAAACAAAGAAGTCATTAAGCATCTCTGCCATTTCCAAGTTTCCTGTTACTGTTTCTCCCTCTTCACTGAGCAGTGGGCCTACCCTGTCTTTGGTCTTCCTCTTGCTTCTAATGTATTGATAAAAAGTCTTCTTGTTTCCCTTTATTCCTGTAGCTAGTTTGAGCTCATTTTGTGCCTTTGCCTTTCTAATCTTGCCCCTGCATTCCTGTGTTTGCCTATATTCATCCTTTGTAATCTGTCCTGGTCAGGCTACCTAGACTGACTGTGCACAATTAGCAGGACTGAGGGTTTCATACGGGTAAATAAGAGACTTTTTGATGTCAGTTACCCTGACATTTAGAATCATAGAATCATAGAATATCAGGGTTGGAAGGGACCTCAGGAGGTATCTAGTCCAACCCCCTGCTCGAAGTAGGACCAATTCCCAACTAAACCATCCCAGCCAGGGCTTTGTCAAGCCAGGCCTTAAAAACCTCCAAGGAAGGAGACTCCACCACCTCCCTAGGTAACGCATTCCAGTGTTTCACCACCCTCCTAGTGAAATAGTGTTTCCTAATATCCAACCTGGACCTCCCCCACTGCAACTTGAGACCATTGCTCCTTGTTCTGTCATCTGCCACCACTGAGAACAGCCGAGCTCCATCCTCTTTGGAACCCCCCTTCAGGTGGTTGAAAGCTGCTATCAAATCCCCCCTCATTCTTCTCTTCTGGAGACTAAACAATCCCAATTCCCTCAGCCTCTCCTCAGAAGTCATGTGCTCCAGCCCCCTAAGCATTTTTGTTGCCCTCCGCTGGACTCTTTCCAATTTTTCCACATCCTTCTTGTAGTGTGGGGCCCAAAACTGGACACAGTACTCCAGATGAGGCCTCACCAATGTCGAATAAAGGGGAAAGATCACGTTCCTCGATCTGCTGGCAATGCCCCTACTTATACAGCCCAAAATGCTGTTAGCCTTCTTGGCAACAAGAGCACACTGTTGACTCATATCCAGCTTCTCGTCCACTGTGACCCCTAGGTCCTTTTCTGCAGAACTGCTACCTAGCCATTCGGTCCCTAGTCTTTAGCAGTGCATGGGATTCTTCCGTCCTAAGTGCAGGACTCTGCACTTGTCCTTGTTGAACCTCATCAGGTTTTTTTTGGCCCAATCCTCTAATTTGTCTAGGTCCCTCTGTATCCTATCCCTACCCTCCAGTGTATCTACCACGCCTCCCAGTTTAGTGTCATCTGCAAACTTGCTGAGAGTGCAGTCCACACCATCCTCCAGATCATTAATAAAGATATTAAACAAAACCGGCCCCAGGACCAACCCTTGAGGCACTCCCTTGAAACCGGCTGCCAACTAGACATGGAGCCATTGATCACTACCCATTGAGCCCGACGATCTAGCCAGCTTTCTATCCACCTTACAGTCCATTCATCCAGCCCATACTTCTTTAACTTGGTGGCAAGAATACTGTGGGAGACTGTATCAAAAGCTTTGCTGAAGTCAAGGAATAACACATCCACTGCTTTCCCCTCATCCACAGAGCCAGTTATCTCATTATAGAAGGCAATTAGGTTAGTCAGGCACGACTTCCCCTTGGTGAATCCATGCTGACTGTTCCTGATAACTTTCCTCTCCTCTAAGTGTTTCATAATTGATTCCTTGAGGACCTGCTCCATGATTTTTCCAGGGACTGAGGTGAGGCTGACTGGCCTGTAGTTCCCTGGATCCTCCTCCTTCCCTTTTTTAAAGATGGGCACTACATTAGCCTTTTCCCTGTCATCTGGGGCCTCCCCGGATCGCCATGAGTTTTCAAAGATAATGGCCAATGGCTCTGCAATCACATCCGCCAACTCCTTTAGCACCCTCGGATGCAGCGCATCCGGCCCCATGGACTTGTGCATGTCCAGTTTTTCTAAATAGTCCCGAACCACTTCTTTCTCCATAGAGGGCTGGTCACCTCCTCCCCATGCTGTGCTGCCCACTGCAGCAGTCTGGGAGCTGACCTTGTTCGTGAAGACAGAGGCAAAAAAAGCATTGAGTACATTAGCTTTTTCCACATCCTCTGTCACTAGGTTGCCTCCCTCATTCAGTAAAGGGCCCACGCTTTCCTTGACTTTCTTCTTGTTGCTAACATACCTGAAGAAACCCTTCTTGTTACTCTTAACATCTCTTGCTAGCTTCTTTAGAGAGCTCTAGCCAAGTCTTGACCCTACTTCACGTATGGGATTGGTCTGGGTCGCAGCCCAAAGTGATGGTCTGGCTTCATGTCTCCGAACCCAGTTTGGGATACTTCATGCAGGGTCAGAGAATCATTCACTGGGCCTCCTGAGAGGACAGTTAAACCCTCTTTGTATATGTAAGAAAATTGACAATTTGACATCTTGTAGTAGGAGTGAATGAAATCTCTGTTTGTTGATGTCTAATAGTCTGTGTGAAACCCGTCAGATCACTGGTATTTCAACTGCATTCTGCTAGCAACTGGAAATGTGACCAAATGGCACCCCACTCCCCCTTGCTCTTGGGAGCTGGATGCTTTTGTTACAGTTCTTGCCAGCATTCTGGCCAAACTGAGCCCTGACAAAGATTTCGTTTTATGCTGAAATTGCTCATGAGCCACAGGAAGGACTTTGAAGCAGAAGCCTTCCTATGTTAAGGGAATATTGTCTTCCCACCCTGAGAAAGTATGGCCCTACACCTAGCTTCTCATACGAACGGCCATACTGGGTCAGACCAAAGGTCCATCTAGCCCAGTATCCTGTATCCAGTGTCCCAGGTAATCATTAATTGCCCATTTCCAGCTTCTGGCAGACAGAGGCGAGGGACACCATCCCTGCCCATCCTGGCTAATAGCCATTGATGGACCTATCATCCATTAATTTATCTAATTCATTTTTGAGCCCTGTTATAGTCTTGGCCTTTACAACATCCTCTTGCAAGGAGTTCCACAGGTTGACTGTGTGTTGTGTGAAAAAATACTTCCTTTTGTTTGTTTTAAACCTGTTGCCTGTTAATTTAATGTGGTGACCCCTAGTTCTTGTGCTATGAGAAAGAGAGTAAATAACATTTCCGTATTTACTTTCTCCACACCAATCATGATTTTATACACTTCTATCATATCCTCCTTAGTTGTCTCTGTTCCAAACTGAAAAGTCCCAGTCTTATTAATCTCTCGTCATATGGCAGCCGTTCCATACCCTAATCATTTTTGTTGCCCTTTTCTGAACCTTTTCCAATTCCAATATATCTTTTTTGAGATGGGGCGACCACATCTGCACGCAGTATTCAAGGTGTGGGCATACCATGGATTTATATAGAGGCAATATGATATTTTCTGTCTTATTATCTATACCTTTCTTAATGATTCCCAACATTCTGTTCACTTTTTTGACTGCCACTGCACATTGAGTGGATGCTTTCAGAGAACTATCCACAATGACTCCAAGATCTCTTTCTTGCGTGGTAACAGCTAATTTAGTCCCCATCATTTTATATGTATAGTTGGGATTATGTTTTCCAATGTGCATTACTTTGCATTTATCAACATTGAATTTTATCTGCCATTTTGTTGCTCAGTCACCCAGTTTTGTGAGATCCTTTTGGAGCTCTTCGCACTCTGCCTGAGACTTAACTATCTTGAGTAGTTTTGTATCATCTGCAAATTTTGCCATCTCGCTGTTTATCCCCTTTTCCAGATCACTTATTAATATATTGAATAGGAATGGTCCCAGCACAGACCCCTGGGTGAACATTATTTACCCCTCTCCTTTGTGAAAACTTACCATTTATTCCTACCCTTTGTTTCCTATCTTTTAACCAATTACCGTTCCATGAGAAGACCTTCCCTCTTATCCCATGACAGATTACTTTGCTTAAGAGCCCTTGGTGAGGGACCTTGTCAAAGTCTTTCTGAAAATGTAAGTACAGTATATCCACTGGATTCCCCCTTGTCCACATGCTTGTTGACCCCCTCAAAGAATTCTAATTGATTGGTGAGGCATGATTTCCCTTTACAAAAAACATGTTGATTCTTTACTGTAGTTTCAACCAGTTTGGCTGGTACTAAAGTCAGGTTTACCGGTGTGTAATTGCCAGGCTCACCTCTGGAGCCCTTTTTAAAAATTGGCATCACATCAGCTATCCTCCAGTTTTTTGAACAAAAGCTTATTTAAGTGATAGGTTACAGACTACAGTAAGTAGTTCTGCAATTTCATATTTGAGTTCCTTCAGAACTCTTGGGTGAATACCATCTGGTCCTGGTGACTTATTGCTGTTTAGTTTATCAGTTTGTTCCAAAATCTCCTCTAATGACACCTCAATCTGAGACAGTTCCTCCAATTTGTCAGCTAAAAAGAATGGCTCAGGTTTGGGAATCTCCCTCACATCCTCAACTGTGAAGACCGATGCAAAGAGTTCATTTAGTTTCTCCGCAATGGTCTTATTGTCCTTGAGTGCTCCTTTAGCATCTCGATTGTCCAGTGGCCCCACTGGTTGCTTAGCAGGCTTCCTGCTTCTGATGTACTTACATTTTTTTTTGCTATTACTTTTTGAGTCTTTGACTAGCTGTTCTTCAAATTCTTTTTTGGTCTTCCTAATTATATTTTTACATTTCATTTTCCAGGGTTTATGCTCCTTTCTCTTTTCCTCCTTAGGATTTAACTTCCACTTTGTAAAGGATGCCTTTTTGCCTCTCATTGCTTCTTTTACTTTGTTGTTTAGCCACGGTGGCACTCCTTTGGGTCTCCTGCTATGTTTTTAGTTTGGGATCTACGTTTAAGTTGAGCCGCTATTATGGTGTCTTTAAAAAATTTCCCTGCAGCTTTCAGGGATTTCACTTTTGGCACTGTACCTTTTAATTTCTGTTTAACTAACTTCCTCATTTTTGTGTAGTCCCCCTTTCTGAAATGAAATGCTATAGTGTTGGGCTGCTCTGGTGTTTTCCCCGCCACAGGGATGTTAAATTTAATTATATCATGGTCAGTATTACCAAGCGGTCCAGCTATATTCATTCACCTCTTGGACCAGATCCTGTGCTCCACTTAGGACTAAATCAAGAATTGCCTCTCCTCTTGTGGGTTCCAGGACTAGCTGCTCCAAGAAGCAGTCATTTAAGTTTCTTGATAACTTTATCTCTGCATCCCGTCCTGAGGTGACGTGTACCCAGTCAATATGGGGATAGTTGAAATCCCCCATTATGACTTCAGAGTAAGTTCTTTACAAGAAGAATATCTCATTTATTTTCTTTCATTTCAAGGAAGAGGATCTCCACTCCCTTGTATCATTTCCTCTCAAGGAGCTTTTTTCTGGAGGCTGTTGATTTCTTGTAATTTCTTGCTAATGGAGGATAATGGACTGCTGCAGCACAATGGGTTGCCAGCTGGACTGCTGTGTGCTAAACAACCCCCTCCCCCCCCCCCTGCACAAGCACATTCCTGATGCTTAACCTCATTCCCACTTTTGTAAACATGCCTCAAACTTGCTTAGCAAAATCATCTACTGGTACTGAGCATTGTGAGTACTGATATGCAACTTGCACTGAAGCACAAGAAACTATGCTTTGTAGTCATGTCAAGAGGAGCTAGAGTGAGAGGTTTCAGTTGTTGAATATCTTCATTAATGATCTGGAGAATGGCGTGGATTGCACCCTCAGCAAGTTCGCAGATGACACTAAGCTGGGGAGAGAGGTAGATACGCTGGAGAGTAGGGATAGGGTCCAGAGTGAGCTAGACAAATTGGAGGATTGGGCCAAAAGAAATCTGATGAGGTTCAACAAGGACAAGTTCAGAGTCCTACACGTAGGACGGAAGAATCCATGCACTGCTATAGGCTGGGGACCGACTGGCTGAGCAGCAGTTATTCACCTTTATTCGGCACTGGTGAGGCCACATCTGGAGTATTGTGTCCAGTTTTGGGCCCCCCACTATAGAAAGGATGTGGACAAATTGGAGAGAGTTCAGCGGAGGGCAACGAAAATGATTAGGGGGCTGGGGCACATGACGTATGAGGAGAGGCTGAGGGAACTGGGGTTATTAAGTCTAGTCATCTAGTCTGACCTCCTGTATAACACAGGCCATAGAACTTCTTCAAAATAATTCCTAGGATACATCTTTTAGAATAGCATATGATCTTGATTTAAAATTGTGAGGTGATGGAGAACCCTATCACCTCAGGAAGGGATTCACCTTAAATGACTGCTTCTTGGAGCAGCTAGTCCTGGAACCCACAAGAGGAGAGGCAATTCTTGATTTAGTCCTAAGTGGAGCACAGGATCTGGTCCAAGAGGTGAATATAGACGGACCGCTTGGTAATAGTGACCATAATATAATTACATTTAACGTGCCTTCTGGTGGGGAAAACACCACAGCAGCCCAACAGTGTAGCATTTAATTTCAGAAAGGGGAACTACACAAAAATGAGGATGTTAGTTAAAAAGAAATTGAAAGGTACAGTGCCAAAATCCCTGAAAGCTGCATGGAAACTTTTAAAAGACACCATAAAAAAGGCTCAACTTAAATGTATACCCCAAAATAAAAAACATAACAAGAGAACCAAAAAAGAGCCACCGTGGCTAAACAACAAAGTAAAAGAAGCAGTGAGAGGAAAAAGACATCCTTTAAAAAGTGGAAGTTAAATCCTAATGAGGAAAAGAGAAAGCAGAATAAACTCCTAGAAAATAAAGTGTAAAAATATAATTAGGAAGGCCAAAAAGGAATTTGAAGAACAGCTGGCCAAAGACTCAAAAAGTAATAGCAAAAATTTGTTTAAGTACATCAGAAGCAGGAAGCCTGCTAAACAACCAGTGGGGCCACTGGACAATCGAGATGCTAAAGGAGCACTCAAGAACAATAAGGCTATTGCGGAGAAACTAAATGAATTCTTTGCATCGGGGTGGACGGGGGGAAGGTTCTCTCATGGATCGGTAACTGGTTAAAAATAGGAAACAAAGGGTAGAAATAAATGGTCAGGTCTCAGAATGGAGAGAGGTAAATAGTTGTGTCCCCCAGGGGTCTGTACTGGGCCCAGTCCTATTTAACATATTCATAAATGATCTGGAAAAAGGGGTAAATAGTGAGGTGGCAAAATTTGCAGATGATACAAAATTACTAAAGATAGTTAAGACCCAGACAGACTGTGAAGAGCTACAAAAGGATCTCTCAAAACTGGGTGACTGGGCAACAAAATGGCAGATGAAATTCAATACTGATAAATGCAAAGTAATGAACATTGGAAACATAATCCCAACTATACATATAAAATGATGAGGTCTAAATTACCACTCAAGAAAACATCCACTCAATGTGCAGCGGCAGTCAAAAAAGCGAACAGAATGTTGGGAATCATTAAGAAAGGTATAGATAATAAGACAGAAAATGTCATATTGCCTCTATATAAAGCCATTGTACGCCCGCATCTTGTATACTGCGTGCAAATGTGTTTGCCTCATCTAAAAAAAGATATATTGGACTTGGAAAAAGTTCAGAAAAGGGCAACAAAAATGATTAGGGGTATGGAACGGCTGCCATACAGGTGGGAAGAGTAAACAAAAAGTCTTTTGGCACCTTAGAGACTAACAAATTTATTAGAGCATAAGCTTTCGTGGACTACAGCCCACTTCTTCGGATGCAGAAGTGGGCTGTAGTCCACGAAAGCTTATGCTCTAATAAATTTGTTAGTTTCTAAGGTGCCACAAGTACTCCTGTTCTTCTTTTTGCAGATACAGACTAACACGGCTGCTACTCTGAAAAAAGTCTTTTGTCATCTTTTATGTTCTGCTCTAGTCAGTCTGGTGTCAATGGGCCTGGAGACAGCAATTCACACTAGTTAATGTCTCTCTCCTGTTAGGAGATTTACAGTTACAGAGGCTCCCAATGCAAATGCTTAACTATTACCTTACACTAGGTTATAAATTTTATACACAGGTGTTATAAAGGAGCAGGCAGCAGCTCACAAGCATTCAATAAAGTCTAAACACTAAACTCCTTCTTATAACTCTAATCCTATTTTAACAATAGTAACACCCAGGTGAGCCAGACTGATTCCAGTTCTGTATTTGTTGGTATTCCATTGAGGTATGGGGACCCTGGCCTGAGCTGGTAACTGGTCTGCCAATGTTACAGACCTTGTAAACCACCTTCATCTGAGTAACAAGAAGCACTTTCTAACCTCAGTTTGGTATTCACAGCCCAAACTCCAAGGCTCAGTTCCTTCTCTCTTACCCCCACTGTGTGCAACGAGCCTATTGGAAGTGGAGAATACAGATCCAGAGGCAACCAGAGCCCTATAATAAGCATCCCACAAATCTTACGTTGTGGGACACCTTGCTTCTAGAAGTGACTTTTGGACACAAGACAGCCACTATGAGACAGTTGCAAAAAGCTGTACTCTCCGTTTGCTCTGCTTTATCCAGTGAGTCCAGTTTCCAGCATACCGGAATAGTATGGGTGCAGGTCTCCGTACAAGCTGAGCCTGTTATCTTTTCATGTAAGGGGAGGCCAAGTGGGAGTTAACTGTCCAAATATGATTGAGAGTGAGGTTCGTCAACACATGGAAACTTAACATTGGTTTTAAACTAATTTAAATTAAACTAATGTAGTTAAACTTTGTGTGTGTACAATGATATTGGTTAAAACCTGGCTTATATCAGTTTAGCATGTACCAAACTGATGTAAGAGGATATAAGAATGTTCGGGCACAAAGTTGCACCAGTTTAGTTAGACGGGTTTAAAAATCAGATGTGTAGTAAAACCAGTTATTTGTGTGTAGACCAGGTCTCCTTTGCAAGAGGTTTTGAAGAGAAGAGTAAATTCCAGTGAAGAGTTTTGCCTCTGGCACCTCCTTATTGACACCACCGATTTTCTCATAATTCTTCTCCGAAGACTTTAAAACAAATCGGAGGATGTCTTTGGGGCTGAGCAGCAATTTTAGTGTAGTGCAGTCAGCATTCTTGGGTTATTGGACTTTAACCCATGAAAACAAGATAATAAGGGGCCTTTATGGATGAATATTCCTGGATGCTGCCTCATCTGATTATCCTGGTTTGAAGTGACTGGATATCCTGCCTGGCAACTTGCTGTTCTACCTCCTATCTACTCTAATTGATTTTATCCACCCTATCTATCTGACTATCAAGATAGTTATACAGCCTCATCCATGAAATATCGGAGTGCCTCCCAAGTATGTAAATACTGAACAGCAATCTCTCTCTCTCTCTCTCTTCTGTCCCTGTAAAATTGCTGCTGTTGCTATTATTATTATTAACTTGTTTTGTGAAAACCTTGCTGAGGGAAAGCCAAGTCAGAGATGCATTTTGCATTCAATGCCAGAAGTTCCAGCATCACATTCTGGACTAAACAACTCTCCCTTCTCCTCACGTGACCTGTTTTTGGCCTTTTTGATGTAGGCCTCATTGTTCACCAGTCCACTTGCAATCTTTGGCACTAGAGCATGTTTTGTTTTTCTTGCATGGGTGTAACCTGTAGGGAGCAGTTCTGTGCCTGGGAGGTAAATCAGTAAGAGAGAGAGAAAGTCATGGAAGCAACTTTACAGCTGATATGCTTAGCATCTAAAGCTAATTGCACCACAGTTGTCAATGAGCACTTAGTCGAGTTCTAACTCGTATACATTCAAATAGACAGAATGAGAAAGAGCATTTGCAGTAAACATTATCTGGTAACTCCTAAAAATGTTACATCGCTCACAAGATACTCTGTCACTATTGTACTTGACAAATACTGCATTCTCCAGACGGAATGGACTACTCCCCATTCCCTCATAAGTCTCTGTTTTCATTCTTATTATTTTTATTTGCTGACCCCCTGTAGTGGGGTTGTTCGTTCGGTCAGCAGGCCTGTTGGTCAGGGCCTGCTGCTCTAGTCTCACTTTCAGTTCAGTGCGTCAGATGCCCCGTGAATGGGGTTCAGCTGGGTCAGCTTTCTTGTTGGTAACCCCTAGTCCTGTCCATCTCAGTGCTAGGTACAGGAAAATCTGGGGTGGGTAAGGAGACCTGGGTCCTCCTGCTCCATCAGATCCTAGCCCAGGGCCCTGAAAGTGTGACAGCATGAGCTGGCCTACACTTGGCCCACTTACTGTTCATCTTCCCCTTCCCCACTCAATGTCTCAGTTTGGGGGCATGGCTGCTGTTCATAGCGCTTTGATCCAAACTCCCAGAGTCTCAGGGCTGGTGCAGACAACCCTCTGGTGCCCCACATGTGGTTCTCCCTACCTCTGGGGTGATGTCTCAAAAGGGAAGGGGAACGATGCACAACCTGGCCACCTCAGTAAGAGGCCATGCCTGGCTTGCGGGAGCTCTCTTTGTACCGCTTCTTTCCCCAGTACTGCTCCAGCCTTTCCCCTGCTTCAGCCTTAGTGAGGGGTTTGTTAACCCCATCACCCCCCAATGATGTAAGTGCTCAGTTTGTAAGAGATGATCCCTGACACCGGGGGATTGCAGTAGCGCAGTGTTGTACCATACCTTACCCACTAAACTTGTGTTGCAGCTCACATCTCTTGCTATTGTAGGAGACCCTGGTTACTCACTTAGCATGGTTCAGTGCCTCAGGATTCCCCTAACACAATCAAACCCAGTTGTTTGGATTGTTAGCTAATACTGTGGTATAGTATTGTCATGGGAGATCCAACATAGCCTCATTTCTGTCTCTATCTGTTATATCAATCCAATGTTCTCTTGGGTCTCAAGGAGCATTTGACTGGGTCATTGGATAATGAGCCTCAAAATCTTCCAGAAAGGAGGCACATCCAACCTCCTTCCCCATCCCCCCTGAACCAGTCAAAACCCAACCCCTTTACTGCATGCCCTTTCTTGGTGTTTCTTCCGTGGAGGAGGAGGATGCAGCTTTTCTGGCTGTTTGCAATCAGATGCCATGGTGCTAGGTGCAGTAAAAATATTTAGACAAGACTCTGCCCTGTGGCTTGCCTGGCAGACTCAGTTCTGGAGACAGTGAGGCAGCCTGAGGTCTTCTGAAAGTCACACCTCTCAGCCAGTGTGTGGGACAGATATTGGCTGCTGGTTTGAAACATGGGGCCTGCTGCTTCTGCAGTCATAGGTGGAGTGGGAGAAAGAGGTTGGAGGAGGAGGCTGGTGGAGGTGAGGTGAGAGGGGTTCTGGAGATTGGTTAGGTATTACTACCATGCTGGTGACTAGGGCTTTCTTTGAATCATGTCTTGAATCAAGAGATGTCTTTCTGAAAGTGACTGGATTGGTTCCTGGGTCCATTGTCTGAATGGCAAAGGGAAATTGGAGCACAGAGAGGATCTCTGAGCTGTGGTTCAGTCAGAGGTAGTGAAAATGGCAGTGTCTGAAAGAATAGTGTCCCATAATAGTGTTCTGCTGGGGATGAGGCAGTATGTGCTGGGAGACAGAACAGGTGTGATTTGCACCAGTTTCTCTTGACTGTGCTTGGTTGGCTTCAGTGGATAAAAATCATGATTAAAACAATTACAAATGTTTTAAAACGTAAAAAAAAAAAAGATTTTTTTTTTTTAATTTATATGTTGCTAGTTCTTTATTTTCTTCACATTTTGTAGTCTTAAGTTGCTACAGTGGATGTTTTTTGCTTTGTTCCTTTAACTTCCTAATTCTTAGTAGGATTTCAGATTGTACAGAGATTTTTTTCTACTAAGACTTTTCTCATTTAAAATACTCATCCGGGCTGAAAAAGACAATTCCAGGGCCTCCTTAGCATCCTGGCAGTGAGAACAACACAGACTCAGACACAACACTGATAAGTGAATAGGCTGTATTTTATTTGCAGCCAACAATGCTTTCAGCTGTATTGAGCTTCCACCAGTTAAGAAAGCTGCAGTGTCCTGAGCAGAGTGCCTGCCTCTGTCAGAATTTGTAGCCTGAACTGAAAGGGATTTATGCTCTTAAGGCACATAGGCCCAGATTTTTAAAGGTATTTAAGCATTGTTGTGGTCAGCATCACAACATCTAACTGATTTAGGAGCCTAAACCTCATTTTTAAAAGGGAGTTAGGCACTTAGGACCTAACTCCCATCTACTATCAATGGGATTTTGGCTCCTAAGGGCCTAAATCCCATTTGAAAATGAGATTTAGCCTCCTAAATCAAGTAGGCATTAGGTGTTGCTGTGCTCAGCGTTGCAAATACATTTAAAAATCTGGGCTGTAGGTGCTTTAGAAAATTCTACTCTTAGGTGCCTATACATAGACTTGGGAACCTAACTTTAGGTTCCTATTTTTAAAAATTTGGCCTGTGTGTATAAATTAATATTAACTTTGTGAATATATTGGAAGTCTAATTAGCTTTTCATTAACATTGAAGCAATTTTGTTTTGAATTGATAAAGATTTTGTGCAACTAGGAAAAAAGTTTTCAATAAAACCAATGCAGTTTTAGCCCCTGATGATGCAAACATTTAAGCACAAATGGTCCAATTGACTGTTAATGTGAGTAAAGTGTTTGCAGGGCTGCACCATATTTTGGTTTTTGCCTATAGTAATTTTGTAAAATTCAAGTGAAACCCTACCAGTAGTGGCATTTAAAGAAACCAACATTTATAATTTAATTCTGTATAAATTTGAACTCAAAATTGCATTAGCACAAATTTTCAAATTAGATTTACAAAGCCTCAACCTAATTTAAATTTTTTTTAAATCACTGAACAAATTATTTAAATTGCTGCACTCTGCTTCAACGAAATAACTCCTGATTTATACCAGCATAACAATCTAAACTCTATGACTGTATAAACAAGGGAGGATAAGGCTCCTTATTTTCATACAGCTCCCAAAATTACACTAGTTGTTTTACAAACAAACCAAACCATTACATTCCTTACCATGTTGTGTTTAGGATCTAGAGGAAAGACAAACTGCTCTGAGTGTCAGTAGTAACAGTGGGGTAGGAATAAAGGCTAAGGAGGACAAAGACTACAAAAACAAGGTGGTACAGTTAGTTTGGTGATGTGCATGTCTTTGTGGTTGTGATGTGTGTCTATATACAAATATGTATGTACAAGTATTTGTAAATGATTTTCAATTCCCTGGTTTTTATTGGGAGCCTTTCTCTGGGCTGCAGAGCTGCTGCTGGAGTGGGCCATGATTTGAGGCTGATATAGGGTCTGTCTCCTCCAGCTGGAAGTTACACCTTCCAGTTTCAGTGTCGACAGACCCATAGAATGCTGTGTTGGTGAGGTGCAAGTTTGTGGAGTTTTCAGTGGTTTTGCTGATCTGGCCCTGGCCAGAGTCAGTATCTCCTGTATTAGCTGATCTGGTCCCAGCCAAGTACTCACCCTTCGCTGTCCAGGATTGAAGGAGCTGTGGATGTTATTGCAGTGTTTTTTTCTTATCTGACTTGTGTTCTGTGTCAGCCTTCACCTGTTACTCTCAAGCACGTTTGAAACTTCCGCTGAATTACTGACTGCCTCAGTGTACCAGTGTAACACACACACCTCCTGGGTGTGGTGTTCTGTCCCCTCTAGTGGCATCGAAACCACTTAGAGATTAATGAGTCTGCTACAGCCTTCGCTAAGAGCTATGTGGCTTTTAGCTCATGTAGTAGAGGCTCATGTATTTAGCTCCAGAGGTCCCAGATTTGATCCCGCCCACTGATGACCGGGCTCTGTCGGTGCTACACCAGCAGCATGTACCTGAGCTGGAGTCCTCAAAGTGGAGAGGCTTCCGATGTCTTGTCTGTTTGCCTACCAGAGAGTCCCTGGGTACCAGGGTGTCTGTGGGCACCTCCCTGCCTTCCATGGAGAGCGAGCCAAAGTTGTGTGTGGTAGAGGGGAGCTCAGCTGACTATATATATAGTCTATATAAATATAAAATTTGTATTGCAGAAGCGCCTAGGGGTACCAGTCATGGACCAGGCCCCCATTGTGCTAAGTGCTGTAGTAACACAGAACAAAATCAAAGAGCTTACGGTGCAAGTCTCAGAGAAAAGACAACAGGTGGAGACAAGGCAGATGGGGGAGCACAAGGAAGCAGTGAGGCAGTTCTGGGCAGCATGCTGGGGAATGGACTTATTGCATCAGCTGCCTAACCATGAATGATGAAGTTTGGTACCAAGGATGCAATAGAGGCATGCTGGGAAGAGATTGTTCTGTTTCCTGGTCCCTGTTGTGTGACAGAGGTCTGGGTTACACAAGGTTATACTCTCATCTTGTGGCCAAGAAGAGTATGCCCTGACTGCAGTGACTACTGTTGAGTCTTCCCTTAAAAAAATCAAATAGAAATAAACTAGGGGGTTCCACCTCCCCTCATAAGCATCCTGGGTGCCACCTTCTCATCCCCCTTCACTTCAGGGACTCCTTGCAATTCTCCACCCATCCACCCCATTCCAGGATTGCAGGGGCTTTGTGTGTGCCCCATTCCACCCATTTGACTCCATGCACCCCATTAACCTTTCCCACTATACTAGCATCCCCTAGTTACCCATTGGAGGGATAGCTCAGTGGTTTGAGCATTGGCCTGCTAAGCCTAGAGTTGTGAGTTCAATCCTTGTGGGGACCATTTAGGGATTGGGGGCAAAAATCTGATCTGTCCGGGGATTGGTCCTGCTTTTGGACTAGATGACCTCCTGAGGTCCCTTCCAACCCTGAAAATGTATATATTCCATGATCACCCATTTCCACCTCCCTCCCCCACACCAGAAGCTCTGGGTGGCCTTCCTTTCCTCATTGCCAGGACCCCATTCCCCCTTCGTGGCAGGGGCTCTGTGTGTGCATCCTTTCAATAACCGGGTCCTCCAATCTCCATCCCCACCAGGGGTTCTGACTGCTGCTCCCTTTCCTTACTCCACCTCTTTCAAATTTCCCCTTTCTCCCCCCACCAGGGATTCTGCATTCCCTCCCCACATTCTCACCTTTCCCTTTCTGCTTGGGGTTCTGTAGGCTCCCTTCTCTCCTCCCCTCCACCAGGGACTGTGCGAGTGTCCCCATTTCCCTCTTCCCCATATGCCCCCCCCATTCTTCTTTCTGTGCCAGCTTGCTAAACTCTATTGAGAGGATAAGCAGAGATGAAATAGGTGTGTTGTTATTCTGCAAGGCATTAAAGGGTACCACCAACCAGTTGTTTGATATATAGAGAATTGCAGAGGAACTTGAAGGGGTGGATGTGCTAAATAGCTGCCAGGGCTTATGTTCCTCCATTTTCCACATTTGGTTTTTGATTTCCCCCCAAATCAATAGGGATCTGGACATTGATGCCTAGAACATTCCCTGAAACGTTGGAATTGATCAGATGCGGCATTCAAAAGTTATCATGGTACAAAGATATAGCAGACAGTCAGAGAATGCCATTAAGTTGAGTACAAGCTTGTCAAACATGCTGGTCAAAAACAACAATCACAGATGAATACAGGCAATTAGCAAAAGGAGAAGTCATGTTAGATGACCTGAACTCCCTGACAGATGAGAGGATTATTCTTCCTTTTATTGGAGATATGTTGACAAATACCATCTTTGAATCTCTGGCTTCTGATCTCATAGCCCTTTCTTATTTCCAGAACAGTTCCTTCTGCTGTGGTCTGTTCAGCCACTGAGGTGAGTCTGCCAATTGGAGCCTGCATGTGCCGCTACTCAATTGTCTATGACTGGGTGGGGATGTTCTACTTCTGTTAATTCATGAACACTTCTTCTATAGCATTTTGAATGCCTTCGAGGAACAAAGCCAGCATCTTCCTTCGTTTCATTTAGATGTCGTCCATTCCTCCTTTAGGACTGACGCTCAGGGGTAGTTGTGGTGTAGGTTGGTGAGAAGGGTATAGCTGTTTACTCGGTAGGCTGCCAGATGCTTCCTGTTTGGGGTTTAGCATTCTCTCCCATGTGGAATGGGATTAACTGTTTGGCATTCTTGTCATCTCTCTTCTGTTTTCTGGTGCATAATTCTTTTGTAATTACATCAGGGTTAATTGTCTGTCCCTGAAGGGACTTGCTAGATCTTGGCCCTAAGGTATTTGTTCTTCTGCCATGTGTCTCTGTACCAGTGTTTCCAATAAAGACTTGTGAGTACTGTTGTGTTATTCTAAAAGTTCTAAACATGGATCTCTTGATGCTGCCAAGGCATATTTAAATGAAATTCTGTTTGTTCTGACTTTTTGGTATTCCATTCGACTGTCTATACTACAGACTTGTTATGGTGTGCTTGAAGTCATATAGTGAAAAGAATTGTCAAAATGAGTCAGTTGTGACTTTTTAAGGGCATTATATATTATAGCTGCGTACAGACTGGATCAGACTTATGGTCTATCTAGTCCAGTATCCGGTTTCCAACAGCAGTCAGAACCAGACGCGTCATAGGAAGGTGCAAGATAACCTGCATCTTAACTCATGTGGAATCTCATGGCAAGAAAACTGCAATTTACAGTGTCCAACAGCTCCATTAAAAAAATGGTGGTTCACTGATAAGTAACTTTACCGTTCCATTCAAATAGATCTGCACCAGCCTTATACCGAGTGTGATCAGGAATCTCATTTAGCTTTGTTGACTTCTTGTAGAGAAAATGTACTTTTTTCCAAGTGATATTTTTGACAGAATCACAGTATTCTTGCAATTTTTGAATGACTTTGTCTAGCAGTTTCCCGTTCTCTGTATTGTAGAATTCCAGTGCATCTGGAATCCACATATAGCAGTCTAGAGAATTTAATCTTCTCTGATTTCTTTTTCCAGATTTCCAACATCATGTAATAAAGTTGTGACACCCAAGAGTTCTAGGAAGAGGCTGAACTTTATTTCTTGGACCTGATTTTTTGTCATGAGTCAGGGTTACCTGTTGTGTGGCAGAAGTTATTGTTACAAGTCCAAACCTCCTAAGACTTAGCAATTGATCCCCTCAAGTTAGGCCTTATTATCACAGTTACCAGTTTGAGTTTGAGCAAATTAACCTATTGTATAGCAGGCCAAGGCTTATGAAGACCTAGAGAACATGCAAACATTTTATAATCCAACCTTCTTCGAGTGCTGATCTCTATGTGTATTCCACAAATAGGTACGCATGCACACCATGTGCCAGAGTCCGGAGATTTTAGCAAGCAGTGTCCATTGGCCCGCACACACACAGTAGACCTCCTCGTACTCCCAAGTGAGGGTAGAAAAAACAGTACGGGTCGACGCCCCCTAAGTTCTTTCTTACTGCTGCATGATCTGAGTTGGGATCCAGAGTCCACTCTTGCTTCAACCTGTCAGAAAATCCTGTAAATAAGATTGTAAATAGTTATTCTTTTAGCCCAGTACAGTTAGTTTTTAGTATAGTTAGTGTAGTTTGTTTCATTGGACCGGGAATTGCCTCCCTGCAGTTGGGAATGATGCCCAGAGTCATGGGCTTCAAAAACTACGTCTCCTGCCCTAGATCCTTCTCTGTCAGCGATGAACACCAAAGCTGCCTCTACTCTCTGGGTCAGACACATATTTCAATGAAGTACAACATTTGTTGTTCATTTCCAGCGAGAACTTGCAAAGCCCATGAGCTTCACCTTGGAAAACATTAAATACAGAAGACCATGAGGCTCCTCTCCGATATGGGCCAGGGAGACCTCCCTGTACATGAACCTCACCAAACAAACAGTGCCACTCTGATCATGTGCTTAGGAGCAGATCCTTTGGTTTTTAAGCCTCCTCCAGAGCCTCTCTTGAAGGCAAGGGACGCTCTCATGGGCACAAGGAGAGTTCTCTAGCAAGGACTGTCCATAAGAGATGCACTCCTTCCCCAAGCCCATCGAGCTTGGGCGAGCCCTTACACACATACATTAAGGAACTGGTTCTGCAAAGATAAACCCAGACTGGAAAGTAAAACGCACAGGAAGAAGGATCCACTGGTTCCGTTGGTGATTTGAGTACCGAAGCATAAGGACCGTCATCTGCTGGTCCCATCAATGAGTGTGGCTCCGGACACTATGGTACCAACTCATCTGCCAAGGAATGCACTATGACTAAAGATGCTCCGGTACTTTTGGTGCCAGCCATTGAAACCCTTCGCACATTGGGGGGCACAAAGATCTACATGGCATCAGAGGCTATCTTCCTTTTCCGCCTGCAGCCTCCCCTCTTCTCTGGCAAAGCCCTCCTGAGGGACATTACTACACCAGAAGATCATGCTACTTCAATTTCCCAGGAACCATTTCACTTACAACTGCCAGGCAGGATCACCTCGGTACTGACATTGGATCAATCTGATGAGCCGTCCCTCCTTCATTGCCATAGAGAAAGCCAAACCTGGATAGGCAATCCAGGACTTACAGTCGCTACCCTTATGGACATGACCTCCCTAGGGACTGATGGTTTTCCATGCCATGGGTTCCCTCTCAAATGGTTGGCCCCTCTTTATGGCCTTATTGGGGGCTGTGGGATCCCTATACCAGATGTCCGGGACCCACCCAGGAGTCTTTCTCATTCTTCTCCCATATGTCAACAGCCTGTTCCATCGGCGTATGAGGATGAGGTGGAGGTTGACCTGGAGCTATAGGTACCAACGATTCTGATCGGAATTGCGTCCTCTTCCCCAGATGAGACGGTCTCTCCTTCCTCCTTATCCCCACCAGATGACTACAAGCAATACTAGGACTTATTACGAAGAGTGGCTAACGATCTCCTTATGTCTCTGGAGGAAATCCAAGATCCACACCACTGACTGTTGGACATTCTGCAGCCTCAGGGCCCAAGTAAGGTAGCCCTTTCAGTTAATGAGGCCATAATGAAACTGGTGAGATGGGTCTGGCACACCCCAGCGTCCTGCACCCCCACACCCCAGAGGACTGAGAGGTGCTATTTTGTTCTAGCAAAGGGAGCTGAATTTCTCTTCTCTCACCCTGCTCCCAGCTCTCTAGTGGTACAGTCTGCTATGAAATGAAATAGGTCACAATACCTGTGGCCTACCTCATCAGACAAGGGCTCCAAGAGACTTGACCTCTGGGGAGAAAGGTCTTCTCCTCTGCAGGTTGCAGTTCCTCATTGCCAATTACCAGGCCCTGCTAGCCAACTAGGACTTTAATAACTACTACAGGCTGGCGGCCTCTTAAGAGAAACTTTCTGCTGAGGACAGTACCCAGTTCCTCTCCCGTTTAGAGGAGGTTCAGACTGGTGGCAAAAATGGCCCTTCGGGCTGCAGTTGATGTAGCAGGTACAGCATCCAGAGACTTGGCCATAGGTATTGTAATGAGGTGGGATTTGCAATCCTTGGACTCCCCCAGGGAGGTGCAAAATGCTATCCAAGACCTTCCCTTTGATGAGTCCAGCAACTTTAACCAGAAGACTGATGACTTTCTCCACTCGTTAAAGGATTCAAAGTCTACTCTTTGCTCCCTGGGGATCTACACACCAGCCCAAGGAGGATGCACCAAACCTTTCAACCAATGAAAATCCAGAGGTGGATAAAGAACTGGTTAAAGGGGAGACTGCAGCGGGTCATACTGAAAGGTGAACTGTCAGGTTGGAGGGAGGTTACCAGTGGAGTTCCTCAAGGTTCGGTTTTGGGTCCGATTTTATTTAATCTATTCATTACTGACCTCGGAACCAAATGTAGGAGTGGGCTGATAAAGTTTGCAGATGACACAAAGTTGGGAGGTATTGCCAATTCGGAGAAGGATCGGGATATCCTGCAGGGAGATTTGGATGACCTTGTAAACTGGAGTAATAATAATAGGATGAAATTTAATAGTGAGAAGTGTAAGGTTATGCATTTAGGGATAACTAACAAGAATTTTAGTTATGAGCTGGGGACGCATCAGTTGGAAGTAACGGAAGAGGAGAAGGACCTCGGAGTCCTGGTTGATCGCAGGATGACTATGAGTCGGCAATGTGACATGGCCGTGAAAAAAGCTAATGCAGTCTTGGGATGCATTAGGCGAGGTATTTCTAGTAGGGATAAGGAGGTGCTGGTTCCGTTATACAAGGCACTGGTGAGACCTCATTTGGAGTACTGTGTGCAGTTCTGGTCTCCCATGTTTAAAAAGGATGAAATCAAACTGGAACAGGTACAGAGAAGGGCCACTAGGATGATCCGAGGAATGGAAAATCTGTCCTATGAAAGGAGACTCGAGGAGCTCGGTTTGTTTACCTTAACCAAAAGAAGGGTGAGGGGGGATATGATTGCTCTCTTTAAATATATCAGAGGGATCAATACCAGAGAGGGAGAGGAATTATTTCAGCTCAGTACTAATGTGGACACGAGAACGAATGGATATAAACTGGCCGCCGGGAAGTTTAGGCTTGAAATTAGATGAAGGTTTCTAACCATCAGAGGGGTGAAGTTTTGGAACAGCCTTCTGAGGGAAACAGTTGGGGCGAAAGACCTCTCTGGCTTTAAGATTAAGCTTGATAAGTTTATGGAGGGGATGGTTTGATGGGATAAAGTGATTTTAGTCAATAGGTCAATAACGTGCCATCGCTGGTAATTAGTAACAATGGTCAATGATGGGATATTAAAAGTTACTACAGAGAACTTTTTCCAGAGGGTCTGGCTAGAGAATCTTGCCCACATGCTCGGGGTTCAGCTGATCGCCATATTTGGGGTCGGGAAGGAATTTTCCTCCAGGGTAGATTGGCAGAGGCCCTGGAGGTTTTTCGCCTTCCTCCGCAGCATGGGGCAGGGGTCGCTTGCAGGAGAATTCTCAGCGATTTGAAGTCTTTAAATCATGATTTGGGGACTTCAACAGCTGAGTCAAGGGAGAGAATTCTTCCAGGAATGGGTGGGTCAGCTTTTGTGGCCCGCATCATGTGGGAGGTCAGACTAGATGATCATAATGGTCCCTTCTGACCTTAGAGTCTATGAGTCTATGAGTCTAAGACAGCCTCCTCGTCCGCCTCCTCCTCCTTTGTTCTACTACCAGTGTCCTGCTGAGCCTCCACACAAGCAAAAAGAAGACTCAGAGACCCTGCTTTTTCACCCCCTCTACCACCACATCTGCGACCCATTCCCAGCCCACTGCTAGCAACCACTTTTGATGTTTTAGTTGAGACCTATTTGCCGTCTCTGATGCTACCTGCCCCTTCTTCTGTCACCTTTGGAGGCTGTCTCACTCTGTTCACCCACAACTGGGAGCTAATCATGATGGACAGTTGGGTCTTGGAGATTGTCCATCAGGGATACTGCATAGAATTCCTCTCCCTCCCTCCCTCCTCACAAACCCACTTCCTGGTCCCCTTTTGAGGTGATGCTTCATCAGGAAGCAAAATCCCTATTGCACAAGGATCAACAGAGCGCATCCTGCCTCAGTATCAAGGAAGAGGGTTCTAGTTCCATATGTCCTGGTCCCCAAAAAAGACAGTAGGTGGAGACCCATTCCAGATCTTCAACAACTCAACATCTTCATTCAGAAATTCAGGATGGTTACGTTGTCATCAATAATCCCTTCTTGAATGGTTCGAGGCTCTTGACGTGAAAGATGCATATTTCCCACAGGAATTTCCTATCGTTTATGCTGGGCTGGGAGCACTTCCAATTCTGAGTCCTCCCCTTCGGACTAGAAATGGCACCCAGAGTGTTTACAAAAGTTTTCTCTGTTGCACCCAGATGACACGTCAGGGCCACACGATCTTTCCGTGGCTCAATGACTGGCTCCTGGTAGGTCGCTTTTGACAGGAGGTCAGGTTGGCTATTTAATTCCTCTTTTAAAATCTTGCAGCTATAAGGGTTTGCTGAACGGGACAAGTTCTTTTAATCCCCCACAAGGACAATAAACTTTACAGGGGCAACGCTGGACTCTGTTTGCGCAAGAGCTTTCCTGCCTGTAGAAAGGTTTCAAACAATGTGCAGCCTAATTTCTTTGATAGTCCTCGGTCTGCAGGAAATCACTGCTAGGTCACATGGCAACGTGTACTTATGCGACACCCTTTGCCAGGCTTCATCTATGTTGCCTGCAGGCCTGGCTCAGTTCAGTCTGCTCACCAGTATACACCATATCAGCTCCAGGGTGGCCGTTCCCACCAGAATCATTGCCTCCTTCACTTGGTGGTATAAGTTCCCTTCTCCCTTCCCGCTCCCACTGTCACCATTGTAACACATGCGTCCCTTCTGGAGTGGGCGCCCACCTGAACAGTCACACTGCAGGGGTTCCTGGACCCCACGGGAGGCCAGACTACATATCAACATCCTGGAGCTGTGGGCAGTCCATCTTGCATGCAAGGCCTTCCTCCTACTCATTTGCTCCTTCCACATCCAAGTGATACTGGACAATATCTCCACTGTGGTCTACATAAACAGGGAAAAGCAAGATCTCTCCTGCTCTGTCTGGAGGCAGTCAGTTATTAAATTAACACCATTATGGGAGCATAACCTTGTGTTGTCAAAACTTGTTGGTCCTCCGTTTGAACCCTTAGCAATATGTTCCATGACCCACCTATCCATGATGGTGGCATTTCAAGGGCCATCACTTCAGCCAGGAGGGTCAATGAACTGGCAGCCCTCATGACGGACTCCTCCTTTAGGGTATTTCACAAGGACAAAGAACCCCTTTGCCTTCAACCTAAATTTCTACCCAAGGCTATCTCCGAATTCCACCTTAACCAGTGTATTCACTTGCCTTTTCTTTTCTCAAAACCCAGCGCTTTGTCTGAAGAGACTTCACTCCCTCCACGTGAGGCATAGAGTGGCCTTTTACCTGCAAACAATCAAGCCCACCAGGAAGTCTCCAAGACTCTTCTTCGCAATAGCAGAGAGATCCTGTTGTCAAGCTATATCATCTCAGAGGATTTCTAACTGGGATTCTGGCTACAAATTGGCTTGCATCCCACCTCCCGGTGGTATAACAGCCCACTCTACGAGAGCGCAGGCTGCTATGGTAGCATCCCTGTAGGAGGTCCCAGTGCAGGACAAATGCAGAGCAGCCACGTGGAGCTCCATACATATGCTTGCTAGGTATTATGCTCTAGTCCAGGCCTCTGCAGTGGATGCGGCAGTGGGATATGCGCTACTGCACTCATTTTTATTGCCGGTTTCCTTGCACCCACCTCTGAATATTGATTGTCAATCACCCACATGTGGAATACACACAGAAATGGAGGTTACTTCTCTTACAAACATCTGCCCAGGCAACCTGAATTCTGGCATTTCCTAACTTTTGAGGGCTGGACCTTGCCACCTTAACTTGCTTTTAATGTAGTTTCCTAGGATGCAATTTTTGTTTTATATTTTTAAATGTCAAATTTTAAAATAAAAAATTCCCACCAGATGGAGCCATACTGGCCCTCCATGTGGGTTATGAGCGGGATGGGGATCTTTGCAGCCACAGCACAGGTCTCTATAGGTGCCACAAGGACTCCTCGTTTTTGCTGATACAGACTAACATGGCTACCACTCTGAAATTTAGCTAACAGAATAACTGGTAGCAGAAGCACATTGTTATCATCTCTGTGGACCTGCCACTGAGAGATATTTTGCCAGTTTCCCAGGTATTTGCTAGACAGCAAAGGAATGCTGAAACTCAAGAAAAACTGAATGCACTAGAGCCTTTGGTAAGGGAGCATTCTCTAGTGGCTACAGACCCTCTGTCCCTGTCCACCCCCAGGCTCTCCCTATCAGGCTGCTCCTGTCCCACATCCTGCCCCTGTGCACTCCATGCCTGATTCCTCCTCCAGCTTCCCTCAGCTCCTGTCTTCACTCCCATGCCCAGCTCGTACCCGTTTTCCCTGCCACTCCTATCGTCCCTATCCCTAGCTCTTGCCCTGCTCCCCCTCCCTTTTCTCCTGCCTCTCTCCTCCTTTATTCCTACCCCCATCTCGTATATTCTGCCCCCCTCTGCTCCTCCCCTTCCCCTCCTCCAGCTACTAACCCCCCCTCCCCTCCAAGCTCCTGCCCCTGTTCTCATCTGTCTGCTTTAGAATCAGGCTGCTTCTTTCCTTCTCCCCACTGTCTGGTGCTAGCAGAGAGAACACGGAGGAAAGACAGCCTTCTGCTCTCAGTTCTCTGCCCAGTGCTATAGCAGCCCAGAGTGGCCTGAACCAGCAATTGCCTAGAAAGTCCATCTCAGCTCCTCCACCCAAGGTCAGCACATAGGAGCTGTGAGAGGATGGAGCATGCTCAGTGCAGGCAAAATCTTCAGAGAATTTAGCTGCCAAATTAACAAATCTCTACTGAGACTGTGCAAATTGTGATTTTTTTCAGAGGCTTATAACTTGGGCACACTTGGGTGACTTGTCATGGAGACAGCAAAAGGCACATCCTTGACACAAAAACCACCCCAAATTTCATCTCTTTGCTCCAAAGCATGGGGCTGGTGGATGTTCTCAGAGAAACGATTGTAAGAGGCTTTTTTAACATGGCTAAAACTATATATTTTCCCCCAACATCATTCTCAGAAAGAGCTGGTGTGTTTTAGCTAAACACCACCCTCCCAGTTCAGCTTGAGGCAGGCACCTGGCATGGAAAACTTCATTCCAAATGGGTAAAGCTGGTGAAATTATAAGTAACTGAAAACAGGGTCTTATAATGGGGAGTGTTGAGTAACCGTCAATAATCAAATGGTTCTGAACCAGCAAGTTGTGTGACTAACCAATGCAATCAAGTGATCTTCATATTGTAACCCTCATCCCTGTTCTTTGTTACGTTCACTGCTGCATCTTGTTTCAAATTAGTATGTAAGTAAATAAACGTCTTCGGCATGATCTAAAGTCCGAATGCCGTTCCCTTGCCCAGCAGCACTGCAGCTTCTTCCCTCACTGATTCCTTTCTTGCTCTCTAATGGAAAAAGTAACTTTCCAGGAGTTTCCTACTACTAGTATTTCATGAACCAGCTCTTCTGACCATGAAGACTCCCAGTCCAATTAGGAAGCAGACCTGGGCTCACAGAGCAGAGAGCCAAGGATCTGAGAGATTTAATTCTTTACTTGCAAAATTAATGCTCGAACAGCAACACTTCTGAGAGTAAATTGGAGTTACGTGTAGCTGCATTGAAGAATCACCTGGCAGAGCAGCCCAGAGTGCTGTAGTGCCTGGTGTGTGTAATTTGTCTCTCCAGTGAAGGAGCAGATGAGTACTAAGAATGATTTCCCTGTTTTCTGTCAAGTGCCTTATTAATAAAAACACGTGTATTTTTATGTGTGACCACAACAGAACGATTCACTTTGAATCCTTCCCTGTCCCTCTGCTTCTTGTCTTGCCCCACACAGCCTGCTCTCTCCCCATCTAGGCCAGTAGCAGACCCTGCCCACATTTATATTTAGCAAGCATGGATTCTCCCAGATTACAGCTAGTGACTGCCAATAGAACATCTGTCAGGGATCAGGGTCTTGAACCCTGGCCCACATAGGTGCTTTGGAGCGCGTACACCCCCAACCTGCTACTTGGTGACCTGATAACTGTTGTTGGAATAGGAGCTGAACTCTGACAGAGGACCCCAGTCCTGGGAGCTGATTGGTGGAATGCTGGGGGTCCTGATTGGTTCACTCACAGCTCCTATTTAAACCCAGCACAGGAACAGAATTCTGTCCATGCAACTGGGTTCACCCTGCTTCAGACTGCTTCCCCTTGAATACCTGCGCCTGTTGCTGCTCTCCCCTGCCTATCTCCTGGTTTGTCCTCTCGCATGTCTCTGTCTCGGGCTCTGATCTCCAGGTATCTGACCCGGCCCAACTCCTGTCCAATGTGATAGGATACACCTTAGGGAAAAACGCTATGTTCGCTTCCTGGATCTTTTTTGCTTTCCTCAGTAGAAAAGAAACAGGTTACTCTGAAGAGAGAGGTTTCTCAAGACATATGTTGTCCCCGTTAAAACTGGATAATCTTGATCTGTGCTCTGAAGGTCACCAGCACAGATCTCAAAGTTATTCAGGAAAAAAGTGGGTGTAATGGTATCATGAACCTCAAAACCCCCAGTTCATGCTGCACTTCAGGCTCTGCTGCAGGAGTTTGGTTTTGCACTTTTTGTTCCAAACACAGGACACGATGCAACCAGAGAAGAATCCTTCTGCATCTGAGAATTTTGCAGCCTGTGGTGAGGGTCTGAAAGGAGCTGGTGTTTTCATAGATCTTAACAATTCCTACCTTTAACACGTCGCTAGTGAGCTGCTCCCTCTGCACCTGGTGGCTCTGTGTGGTAGCCAGTGTCCTACGGTATGAATTCTTCTCTGTGAAGAGGATGAGGGTTATTATCTGATGAGTCAATGACTACTATTACTGAATTAATAAATCAAACTTTAATTAGACCACCAAGATACTCAGTTTAGGCACTTGCAACCCTTTGTGCTGATATTGCTGTGACCCTGCCCTCCTCTTCCTTACGGCATGTCAACTTCTCTTCGCCTCATGTCAGCATTTAGATTGGAAGCTCTTTGTGCAGGAACTGTGTGTTGTGTTTTGGAAAAAACCCAGAGTGTGGACAGAGTGAAAATAACCCATAATATAATAGCACCCAGTACATGGAAGGTGTTTTACGGGGGTAGAGTAAGACAAGTCTATGCCTGGGGGCACATGCAATCTGAATGGACAACATACAGACAAAATATAGACCCAGGAGTAGAGGAAGAAGCAAACAGGCAACGGGGATGGTACAATATGCATCACATTAGCACCATGGTTTCTTGAAACACAAAAATTTTTACTTGTTTATAGCGAATTAAAGGCACATTTCTGGGATTATAGAAAGAGGTGGTTCTGAGGAGGGATTTGAAGGATGACGTGGAGATTGTCTGGTAGTTGAGGTGGGGAGCAGAATCAGGGAACAAAGGGAGTGAGAGGGACGATGGAATTGTTGGAGTCTAGATTGTGAACAGGAGAATGGACGAAAGTGCATGAATGCAGCACTATCATGCTTGGCTCTCGATCCTGCTGTGCTCAGAGCACAGGAGTCTGGATCCAGCGCTAGCATGCTGGGTTCTGGATCCTGCTGCGGTCAGTTGGTGGGAGCAAGACCCTCCTCTTTAGTGTATCAACATTGTTTGAGATGAAAGTGAATATTAAACTGTCATTTGATGACATTGCATCATGCAGAATCCTGGGGCGAAATCTTTCCCCACTGAATGGGAGTTTTGTCTTTCCATGGGACTTCTCTGAAGCAGGATTTCAACCCTGGTCTGTAGTGACAGCTTTCTTAGCTGTATTGGGTTGCAGGTTGAAAGAGAGAGGGAGAAGAAAGCAGAGGGAAAGAGTTTGGAAGGGTGTCTGGGGGTCCTTTGCCAGACATTAAAGAACATACAGCTGGCATGTTCTCATTAATATTTAAGAATCAAGTCTGCCCGGGAGGAGAAACTAGAGCAGACTCAAGCTGTTTGGGACTAGTGAGGAAAGAGACACAGTGGAGAGACACACTTGCATTCCCAAAGACTCCAGGAAGAGTACAAAGCAGCCTCTTGACAGCTGTGCAGGAAGATTACTGGTTTCCAATGGGAGGGTTGTTGTCCTGTTTTTGTGTGTGTGCTGCCATCCTGTGGAATGAAGTGTAAAAGAGGAAAGTCTGATTGGACCCTGGAAATGTTCAAACTATTGCTAATGCATGTGGAAAAAGGTAATCCAAAATAACATGTCCTCAATGGGCAGGAGAAGCCCACAGAGCCGCAGCAGCAAGGTGAGACTGAGTGGGGAGAGTATGTTTGCAGTGTGATGAGGCAGAAAAATGGCCAATGCAGTTTTGGGTTCCTGAGGAATCATACCACATCTGCACACCCTTTGCCTGTGTCCACACTAACTATTTTTTCTCCCAAATTTCCCACTCTTGCTAACACCAGTTCAGCTCCATGGGCGCAAGCACCACTAGGAGTACTAGTGTATGTGACAGGGTGCTGACCACCACCGTTTTTACCACCAGGTCATTTAGAATTGCCTTGGGAAGGATTAGTGACATGGTGATAAGAAAACTGGTGATGGCTGGCACCTTTTCTATGCTAGTGCTCCTCCTATGGGGCATTCCCAGTGTGGGCAGCAATGGGAAACTTTAGAGACAAATTTGTGTATACAAGAGGTAGATGGTTCTAGTGCAGGGGTAGGCAACCTCTGTCACTTGTGCCAAAGGCGGCACACGAGCTGATTTTCAGTGGCGCTCACACTGCCTGGGTCCTGGACACCGGTCCGGGGGGCTCTGCATTTTAATTTAATTTTAAATGAAGCTTCTTAAACACCTTAAACCTTTTTTAAACACCTTTTTAAAAACCTTATTTACTTTATATACAACAATAGTTTAGTTATATATTATAGACTTATAGAAAGCGACCTTCTAAAAACGTTAAAATGTATTACTGGCACGCAAAACCTTTAATTAGAGTGAGTAAATGAAGACTTGGCACACCACCTCTGAAAGGTTGCCGACCCCTGTTCTAGTGCAAGGTACTGAAATATATTGAAATTGGAGGGTGTGGGCCTGGGGTGATCAGAGTTATCAGAGTGATCAGAATCAGTACAATTTGGATAAGTTGTGGGTGGGAAGGATATTATAACAGTGTGGAAATATCTGAAGATGTTTGGGAAGGGGCTTGGGAGGGTTTATTTCTCTTTTGCTGTTGGGGTGTGAGGAGATGTTTGGGGAATGGTTCACCAATGTTGGGGAGCAGGTGAGGTTTGAGGGGTGTTTCACCATTGTTAGGAGGCAGGGAGGTTTGGGGCATACAGAAATTGATGCCATGTCCTCCTCTCCAGCAGCGCTCACTCTATCATACTGTTTGTACTGAGGAACATGATATCCTGGTAACCTTTGCCAGCACCATCCAGCCCTATTGACCTGGATCCTCTTTGCTTTCTGAGCTGCTTCTCATGTCATGGCCTCGTGAGCCAGCTGCTGTGTTCCTCAGCTCAGTTTGGTGCTCATTTCAGCTGCTGTCATAGGCTGCTTTTCCTTGGCTGATGATCAGAGAATGTCACAATGGGGGGCCTCTTGTGAAGCAGGGAAGCTGGGGCGGGACCTGGACTTGGAGGGAAAGGTGATCAGGCTTCAGGTTCAGCACTTTCTAATAAACCAGGAATTCCTCTCCCCTGCCTTTGTCTGTGGCCTGCTCTGTTGCTCTGCCAGGGGCATTCAGAGTATCAGAATGTGCTGCAACTGCAACGCTGATTTCTTCAAGCTTCAGGTTTTGGTGTCTTGTAAAATTGAATCCTCTATATGTCTTCACTTCCCTGGCCTCTCACTGGCATTTAAATGTTACCCCAGGTTCAGAGCTGCAGCACTTGCTTGTGGTGGCTGTTGGGAAGGAGAGCAACAATGGATGTATGTTATGTTCCCAGGGTCTCATTTTCCTGGACACTTATTTCTCATGCTGAACTGGGACTGGTTCTCAGCTGGTTTTAGGGGCTTGCTGTAGGTGCCAGCATAGCATTAGAAAAATATTTTGATATCCTTTGGCCCTGTCTGCACTGACTAGCTAAATCACATATGATCCTGGTTTAAACTGAGTTCAAAGCCCCGTGCAGATTCACTTCAAACTGGATCACTTTGAAGCTTTATTGCATTGGTGACTGTATCCAGCTGACTTCCCTCCACCATCTTCCCAGCAAGGAGGGTGCTGCTGGATGCTGATTGCTGGTGGAGCCATGAGGGCTCTTTTGGTCTTTGCTTGCAGAGTTCTGGGGTGGTTTCCTTGAACATTGTAGACAGGGTTTTTTTCTGAGACTCATACTAGCCAGATCATTATTAATATTATTTCTTTTGTGATAGGCACTGCCCCAAAGACCTTTCACACTTCCATGAAAGCTGGCTATTGCAGGGTTTGATAACACACGTCTCAGAGGAAGAAATTCCTGTGACACAAATCTGGGAAGCTGAACTAAAGCCCCTTGGGGAATGAGCATATTCAAGCTCCGTTGTGCTCATGTAGGTCTGCTGTCTATCTGCTTGGGGCTGTCTCCTCAAATCAGCAACTTCTGGAACCTACGCATTTGTGTGGAATTTGCTTAAATAAATATATTTGCTAAAAATTATAATTGAAAAAAAATCCACAATCTTAAAAGGAGGACCTGTGTGCAGCTGAGAAAAGACAACCCCCTTGAGAACAGGTCTAATTGCTGGCCCCATTTGGGAGGCCCACGGCTGAAAGTGACATCAATAATAAAAGCACAGTTATAAAGTGGAGAGTAAAAGCGACAGTGACTCCAGTTATAAAATCTCACAATAAGAGTCAATGTTCAAGGAGCCTGATCTCCTCTCATTTAAGTGCTTTAAGTTCAAGAGGCAGATAGATGGATTACACCACTTTAAAATGTTGACAGGGGACAACATAGTGTAAACAAGAGATACAAATAAAGCCATCCACCATACATTTTACATGCATCAGCTTGACTTTTCTGCCTAACAGGAAGCTGGCATGTCACCTTAGGTTTCAAGCAGTGTGTGGTCTTGCTGGAGAAGTTGTTGCTAAAAATCACGTAACTGCTGAGACTTCAGTTGATAGTGTGTCTGTGTCACAGTTTTATATGCTGTAAATGTTTCGATTTATGGTGTATATGAATAGAAGATATCTAGTGGGAGGGTAAAGGTGTGTCTTGGGGACTTGGGTGGAGGGCAGGGGGAGATAGTTATTTTCCCCAATGGCTCTGGCTTCCATGATATGCTTCAGCTGTCCCCAATCTCTGGGGCAGGAAATGTGTCCCTGGTAGCTCATCTGCAGTATGCCCTCTGGCTGGTTTAAGGTGCTGGGAGTGAATATGTGCCACACTGGCTCTGGTGGATGTTGTTTCCAGTATACCTTGGGTCTCCAGGAAGGGTGTGTTTCCCCCCAGTGGCTTTTTTCTTCAGTAACAGGGTGTTAACATTGTGTGTTGTGTATTTTCCTGGGATGTCATGGCTGCAGGCAAATCTGAAGAAGTTCATGGAGTACGTGCAAATGCTAAATGTGGAGAAGGTCTGCAGACTGCTGGAGAAGGGACTGGACCCCAACTTCCATGATCCGGACACTGGAGGTGAGACTAGCTTCCCCAGAGATGGGGGATGGCAGAATGGGGGCAGCTGCTTGCTTTGGGATACAGTGGGATTTTTGGGGAGTAGTAGTTTGCTTGAGAGGGTAGCAAGTGGCATTAGGGGAAAGGTGGGAGTTGGGTTTTGAGTGACAGGGGCCTTTAGCAAAGAGTCGCACTCATGTGTTTTTATTATGTTTCTCTCAGGGGGGGTTGGAGCCTGGGTTTCTTAAGCTGGAAAGGACTGTCTTTGGGAGATACAGAGGCCTGGAATTGTCAGGCTAGATGAAAACATAGGACAGGCAAGGGTTCTCTAGATGAGGCAGTCATGGGGATCAGAAGTATTCTCAGGATAGATTAGACGGATCCTGGCTTCTGAGTCCTTCAGGAATTGCCCATCTATGTGAGAAGCACATACATCCCCCACAGTGCGTTGAACTCTCCACAAAAGCCATGACTGTGGGGCTGGGTGGATGTCCCTGGCAGATCCAGATGTTTGATATTGAAGGTGTGAACGGAGCTGCTGCACTGGTCCCAACTATTACTTTTCTCACTGCTTCTGTAGTGAGTATGGAGCTCTCACTCTTTCCTCACCTTTGTTGTGTCCTTCAGTGCAGGTCTGGGATAGGATTAGTCATGCTCTGATTTCTGTATTAAAATAACAGTGTGACGTTTGTTCCTTTTAGTACAGAGTAGGCTCCATGCTGCTGCATGGCTTAGGCAGATTTCCAACCAATGAGTGTGTCAAGCTGTTCTCCAGAGAGACAGGAGTGTGAGCACCAACCCCAGGGCTGCCTGTGAGGAAACAGGGTACAACCCCCAAACAGGCTGTGAGTGCTGTACTTCGATTTCACTAAGCAATTATCAAGGGTAAACTCCTCCTCCTTAATGTGGAGTTACAGGCAGTCCCCTCGGGTACTGTGATCTGTCTCACCACCCAGGTGAGCCTACCTTTGTGAGAAATGTCCCTTACATGAACCATCACAGCAAAATTCAGGTATCAGAGGGGTAGCCATGTTAGTCTGAATCTGTAAAAAGTAACAGAGGGTCCTGTGGCACCTTTAAGACTAGGTGCCACAGGACCCTCTGTTACTTTTAGCAAAATTCAGGTTACTCCCAGTGCCAAAGGAGCAGTCACTTACCCCAGGTCAGTTGCACCTTAGATCTCACACCAAAAACAATGCATGTAGCCAATCCTGTAATAAAGGGTATGTCTACACTACGGGATTAATCCGAATTTATATAATTCGAATTTTGGAAACAGATTGTATAAAGTCGAATGTATGCGGCCACACTAAGCACATTAATTCGGCGGTGTGCGTCCATGTACTGGGGCCAGCGTTGATTTCCGGAGCGTTGCACTGTGGGTAGCTATCCCATAGCTATCCCATAGTTCCTGCAGTCTCCCCCGCCCATTGGAATTCTGGGTTGAGATCCCAGTGCCTGATGGGGCAAAAAACATTGTCGCAGGTGGTTCTGGGTACAGCCTCACCCCTCCCTCCATGAAAGCAACGGCAGACAACCATTTTGCGCCTTTTTTCCTGGGTGAACACTGCAGACTCCATACCACGGCAAGCATGGAGCCCGCTCAGCTCAAGACAGCAGTCATGAACATTGTAAACACCTCGCGCGTTCTCGTGCAGTTTATGCTGAGCCAGGACCAGAAAAATGAGGCGAGGAGGCGACGGCAGCGCAGCGACAAGCGTGATGAGGACATGGACATGGACACAGAATTCTCTCAAACCGCGGGCCCCGGTGCTTTGGAGATCATGTTGTTAATGGGACAGGTTCTATCCGTGGAATGCCGATTCTGGGCCCGGGAAACCAGCACAGACTGGTGGGACCGCATAGTGTTGCAGGTGTGGGATGATTCCCAGTGGCTACGAAACTTTCGCATACGTAAGGGCACTTTCATGGAACTTTGTGACTTGCTGTCCCCTGCCCTGAAACGCCAGAATACCAAGATGAGAGCAGCCCTCACAGTTGAGAAGCGAGTGGCGATAGCCCTGTGGAAGCTTGCAACGCCAGACAGCTATCGGTCAGTCGGGAATCAATTTGGAGTGGGCAAATCTACTGTGGGGGCTGCTGTGATGCAAGTAGCCAAAGCAATCACTGAGGTGCTGCTATGGGAAATGTGCAGGTCATAGTGGATGGCTTTGCTGCAATGGGATTCCCTAACTGTGGTGGGGCGATAGATGGAACCCATATCCCTATCTTGGCACCGGAGCACCAGGGTACCCAGTATATAAACCGCAAGGGGTACTTTTCAATGGTGCTGCAAGCACTTGTGGATCACAAGGGACGTTTCACCAACATCAACGTGGGCTGGCCGGGAAGGGTTCATGATGCTCGCGTCTTCAGGAACACTACTCTGTTTAAACGGCTGCAGCAAGGGACTTACTTCCCGGACCAGAAAATAACTGTTGGGGATGTTGAAATGCCAATAGTTATTCTTGGGGACCCAGCTTACCCCTTAATGCCATGGCTCATGAAGCCATACACAGGCAGCCTGGACAGGAGTCAGGAGCTGTTCAACTACAGGCTGAGCAAGAGTAGAATGGTGGTAGAATGTGCATTTGGCCGTTTAAAAGGTCGCTGGCGATCGTTATTGACTCGCTTAGTCCTCAGCCAAACCAATATCCCCATTGTTATTTCTGCTTGCTGTGTGCTCCACAATCTCTGTGAAAGTAAGGGGGAGACCTTTATGGCGGGGTGGGAGGCTGAGGCAAATCGCCTGGCTGCTGATTATGCGCAGCCAGACACCAGGGCGATTAGAAGAGCACACCAGGAAGCGCTGTGCATCAGAGAAGCTTTGAAAACCAGTTTCATGACTGGCCAGGCTACAGTGTGAAAATTTCTGTTTTTCTCCTTCATGAAAACCCACCCCCTTTATTGACTCATTCTCTGTAAGGAACCCACCCTCCCCTTCCCCCAGCTTGCTTTCAAAGGAAATAAAGTCACTATCATTTAAAAATCATTTATTCTTTATTAATTGATTATAAAAAGAGGGAGAGAACCCGGGTGGGGTTTGGGAGGAGGATCAGCGGGAAGGAAAAGGCCACTAAAAAAAGGTTAAAAAAATGACAGCCTTTTGCTTGGGCTGTCTACTGGGGTGGAATGGGAGGGTGTACGGAGCCTCCCCCCTGCGTTCTTACACGTCTGGGTGAGGAGGATATGGAACATGGGGAGGGGGGTTATACAGGGGCTGCAGCGGCAGTCTGTTATCCTGCTGCCATTCCTGAAGCGTCACCAGATGCCGGAGCATGTCTGTTTGCTCACGCAGCAGCCCCAGCATTGCATCCTTCCTCCTCTGATCTTCCTGCCGCCACCTCTCATCTCGAGCGTCTCTCCTGTCCTCACGTTGGTCCCTCCTGTCCTCACGTTCACTGACTTCTTTCCTATACTTTGAAACCGTGTCCTTCCACTCATTCAGATGAACTCTTTCACTGCGGGTGGATTCCATGATTTCTGCGAACATCTCGTCTCGTGTCTTCTTTTTCCGACGCCTTATCTGAGATAGCCTTTGGGACGGAGGAGGGAGGCTTGAAGAATTTGCAGCTGCTGGAGGGAGGGAAAAAAGGAGAGAATTTTTTAAAAAGATACATTTTGCAGAACAATGCTTATACTCTTTCACGGTGACCAACACTATTCACATTACATAGCACATGTGATTTCTGTGCAAGGTCGCATTTTGCCTCTTAATATTGAGTGCCTGTGGCTTTGCTGCTAGAGATCACAGACGCAGGTCCGGGCAACAGAATTCGGCTTGCATGCGGCCATGGTAAGCCATTGTCTTTCGGCTTCTGCGCCCTCCTTTCCCACATACCAAGCAAAGCCCGTTGAGTGCTGCGGTTTTCCTGTTAACCTTCAGCAGCAGAAAACAAACTAACCCCCCCCATCCAATTCTCTGGATAATCGCTTTATCCCTCCCCCCACCGCGTGTCTGGTATCAGGGAAGATCCCTGCTAGCCAAAAGTGAAAAGCTCTGGGCCAATTCCGCCCCCCTCCCCCCGCCCCTGCGCTTGGCTAACTGCAGGGAAGGATTTCTTTTCAGCCACAGGCAAACAGCCCAGTAGGAATGGCCACCTCTGTACCCTTAATTAAATTCCCGTATTTCAACCAGGTTACCATGAGCGATATCACTCTCCTGAGGATTACACAGCAAGATAAAGAACGGATGTTGCTTGAATGCCAGCAAACACCGGGACCATACACTGCCAGGCTTTGTCATGCAATGATACCAGATTATTTGCTGCAAGCATGGCGCGGTCAAGTGTCCTACCATGGAGGACAGAATAAGGCTGCACTGCCCAGAAACCTTGTGGCAAGGCTTTTGGAGTACCTCCAGGAGAGCTTCATGGAGATGTCCCTGGAGGATTTCCGCTCCATCCCCAGACACGTTAACAGACTTTTCCAGTAGCTGTACTGGCCGCGAATGCATCCCAAGTCCTCAGGGCAAAGTAATCATTAAAAAATACTTGCTTTTAAAACAAGTTTTATATTTTAAAAGGTAAACTCACCTGAGGTCCCTTCCATGGGGTAATGGTCTTGGATACTGGTTTGGGAGGGTACTTCTGTCAGGCTGAGAAAAAGATCCTGGCTGTTGGGGAGAACGGAGTGCTAGGTGCTCTCCGCAAGCTCGTCCTCCTCCTCCTCTTCTCCGTCCGCAGAATCCTCAGGTATAGCTGATGAGATTATCCCCACCTTGGAATCCACGGTCAGAGGTGGGGTAGTGGTGGCGGCCCCCCCTAGAACTGCATGCAGCTCGGCGTAGAAGCGGCATGCCCACGGCTCTGACCCGGAGCAACCGTTTGCCTCCTTTGTTTTTTGATAGGCTTGTCTGAGCTCCTTGACTTTCACGTGGCACTGATCTGAGTCCCTATTGTGGCCTCTCTCCATCATGCCCTTGGAGATTTTTTCAAAAGTTTTGACATTTCGTCTTTTCGAATGAAGTTCTGCTAGCACTGAATCCTCTCCCCATATAGCGATCAGATCCAGTACCTCCCGTACGGTCAATGCTGGTGCTCTTTTTCGATTATCGGCCTGCATGGTTACCTGTGCTGATGAGCTATCTGTGGTCACCTGTGCGCTCCACGCTGGGCAAACAGGAAATAAAATTCAAATGTTTGTGGGGCTTTTCTTGTCTACCTGGCCAGTGCATCCGAGTTCAGATTGCTGTCCAGAGCGGTCACAATGGTGCACTGTGGGATAGCTCCCGGAGGCCAATACCATCGAATTGCGGCCACACTAACCCTAATTCGAAATGACAATATCGATTTTGGCGCTACTCCGCTTGTCGGGGTGGAGTACAGAAATCAATTTTAAGAGCCCTTTATTTAGAAATAAATGGCTTTGTTGTGTGGACGGGTGCAGGGTTAATTCGATTTAACACTGCTAAATCCGAATTAAAGTCATAGTGTAGACCAGGCCAAACTGTATGCAGATTTATTAAATAGGAAAAGGAAACTAGAGAATTATTTACAGGGTTAAAGGCAGTAAGCATAGATATAAAAATTAGTTACAGTCTGAAATTTCAAAAGGTAATAGAAGCTTCTATAATAACCGAGCTCTATGGGGCTTGATGGAAGTGCAGGGCTCAGAACAGGTGGAGGTCTGATTGGGATGCCTCAGAACTGAGTGTCCTGGTTTTTGTACAGAGATAGCCTGCTTCCTCATTACACTCATACTTTAAATCTGAGTCCTGAGCTGATTACATTACTTGGAAGTTTATGACATTAGACCATTGTTCACATTCATAGAGTTTAAGGCCAGAAAGGACCATTAGATCAGCTAGTCCGACCTTCTGTATGTCCGAGGCCATTAAATTTCATCCAGTTACCCCCTATTGAGCTCAATAACTTGTGCTTGACTAAAGAATATGTTTAAGAAACACATCAGGTGACAGGCTTATGATTACCTCAGTCATCCCATTAACCCTTTTATTAAGTATTGGTACAACATACATTTTTTCCCCCTAGTGCTCTGGAACTTCCCCAGTGTTCACAACTTATTGAAAAGCAACATTAACAATCCAGAGGGCTCACTGGCCAGCTCTTTTAAAACTCTTGGATGCAAGCTATCTGGATCTCCTTATTTAGAAAATATCTAGCTTCAGTAGTTACTGTTTAATATCCTCATGAGTTGCTGCTGGATGGAAAGTATTTGATCATTATGATATGAACACATCATGTGGCTTTTCCCCAGATATAGAACAGAAATGTTTATGGAACACTTCTGCCTTTTCTGCATTATCACTGACAATTCTACCATTTCCATCTAGCAATGTACCAGTCCCATCGCTAGGACTCCTTTTGTTTCTAATACACTTTAAATACTTATTTTTATTTTCCTTAACTCTGCTGGCCATTTATTTCTCCTTGTGTCCTTTGGATTCCTTTACGGGCTTTCTACATTCCCTAGCTTCTGATTTATATTAATCACAATCAACTTCCCCTCTTCTCCATTTGTTATATATTTTTTTAAAAAATATTTTTTATTTCTTTTCTTGGTCAGATTATTTTTTAACCCACGTAGCCTTCCTCAGTTGTAGGATTGTGGATTTTTGGGGCTCTAATGAAATGTTCTTTAAACCGTTCCAAATTGTCACTCATGTTTTCTGTTTAAACTTTCTTTCAGCTGATTTGGCTCATAATTGTTTTCAGTTTTGTGCAACTGGCCCTTCTTCCATGGGGTCCTTCTACCTCCTCTTTTTCTTCTCTGAGCACTGTTCTATCATTGTTCATCAGTTTGGGAGCCCTCTCAGGATAGCAAGGCTCAGGTTTGAGGACTGTTGAAGTTGACCTCACTTCTGTCTGGGATGCCTTGAATCCAGGCAGTTCCAGGTCTGGAATCCTCTGAGGACAGAGGCCTTGCTACAATCATAGAATCATAGAACTGAAAGGGCCCTCAAGAGATCATTTAGTCCAGTCCCCTGAACTGAGGCAGGACTAAGTATTATCTAGACCATCCCTGACAGGTGTTTGTCTAATTTGCTTTAAAAAACCTCCAATGATGGAGATTCCACAACCTCCCTGGGCAATTTATCCCAGTGCTTAACCACCCTGACAGTTAGGAAGTTTTTCCTAATGTCCAACCTAAACCACCCTTGCGGCTATTTAAGCCCATTGCTTGTCCTGTCCTCAAGGTTAAGAAGAACAATTTTTCTCCCTCCTCCTTGTAACAACCTTTTATGTACTTGAAAACTGTTCTCATGTCCCCTCTCAGTCAGAGACAGTCCCCTTGGTAGTCTGATCTATTTTGCAACCCCGGTGAGCATACCTTTAGGAGAGATGTCCCTTACACCAAGAATTACAGCAAAATTCTGGTTACTCCCAGTCCCAAAGGACCAGTTATTTACTGCAGGTCAGTTGCATCTTAGATCTCACACCAAAGACAATGCTTGTAGCCAATCCTATAATTTATATACACATTTATTAAATATGAAAAGGAAACCAGAGAACTGCTTACAAGGTTAAAGCAGGTAAACATAGTAACTCATTTGTGTATCTATCTTAAGTTTCAAACGGTAGTAGAAGCTTCTATAATCAGCAAGCTCTATATGTTCTTTAGGGTAAACCCAGGCTAAGCAACTGGGGATGTCTTGCAATGCCTGGAAAAACCTTGCCCCACAGAGTCCAAGCAGCATAGAGATACCTAGTTCCATATGTTTGAGGTTTATATCCCTTTTCTGCCATGTGCTGTTGTGACGGGTTGAGTCACAGAGACTCCCTTGGGACTGTCAGCTGATGTGCTGAACGGATATAAACTGGCTGTGGGGAAGTTTAGGCTTGAAATAAGACAAAGATTTCTGACGGTCAGAGGGGTGAAATATTGGAACAGCCTCCCGAGGGAAACGGTGGGGGCGAAGGACCTGTCTGGTTTCAAGATTAAGTTAGATAAGTTTATGGAGGGAATGGTTTAATGGAAAAACATGATTTTAGCCAAATGAATACCGTGCCTTGGTAGGTAAATAGTATAATGGCCAACGAGGGTCAGGCTGGAGACTCTTGCCTACATGCTTGGGGTTTTACTGATCGCCATATTTGGGGTCGGGAAGGAATTTTCCTCCAGGGTAGATTGGCAGAATCCCTGGAGGTTTTTCGCCTTCCTCCGCAGCATGGGGCAGGGATCGCTAGCAGGAGGGTTCTCTGCCAATTGAAGTCACTAAGCCACAGGATTTGGGGACTTCAACAGCAGAGTCAAGGGAAAGGGTAGGGACGGCTTTGTGGCCTGCAACATGCAGGGGGTCAGACCCGATGATCATAATGGTCCCTTCTGACCTTAAAGTCTATGAGTCTATGAGCCCGTTTTCCCTGCCAGCTTGGGACTTCAGTACACTGTCTTGTTGAGCCAGACACGCTAGCCTGCTGCAAACACAGACCCAGGTCTGAACCACGTCCCCCAAAAGCTGCAGACTTAACTGAAAACAGCTTAAGAAGTGCTCCTGTCTCCATCACCCAGATACACTGTTCTCAATGGGGTCCAAACCCCAAATAAATCCGTAGAAAGCTTATAAAGGGCAAACTCATAAATTGTCCGCCCTCTATAACACTGAGAGAGAGATATGCACATTTGTTTGCTCCGCTAGGAATTAATTACTTACTCTGGGTTCAATAATCAGGAAAAGGGATTTTTATTAAATATAAAAACTAGGATTTAAGTGGTTCCAAGTAATAACAGACAGAACAAAGTAAGTTACCAAGCAAAATAAAACAAAAACACTCAAGTCTAAGCCTAATACATTAAGAAACTGATTACAAATAAAATCTCACCCTCAGAGATGTTCCAATAAGCTTCTTTCATGTACTAGACTCCTTTCTAGTCTGGGCTCAATCCTTTTCCCCGGTGCAGTCCTTGTTCCAGCTCAGGTGGTAGCTAGGGGATTTCTCATGACTGCAGCCCCCTTTGTTCTGTTGCACCCCCTTTTATAGCTTTGGCACAAGGTGGGAATCTTTTGTCTATCTGGGTCCCCACCCCTCCTTCTAAATGGAAAAGCACCAGGTTTAAGATGGATTCCAGTACCAGGTGACATGGTCACATGTCCTGTGAGATCCCAAGCCTTCATTCTTCCCGACCTGACTCACAGGAAGGCTTGCAAGTAAACAGAGCCATCTACAGTCTGTTGTCCTGATTAATGAGAGCCATCAAGATTCCAAACCACCATTAATGGCCCACGCTTTGCATAATTACAATAGGACCTCAGAGTTAACTTCATATTTCTAGTTTCAGAGACAAGAATGATACATTTATACAAATAGGTTGACCACACTCAGTAGATTATAAGCTTTGTAATGAAACATTACAAGAGACCTTTTGCATGAAGCATATTCCAGTTGCATTATATTCACACTCATTAGCATATTTTCATAAAATCATATGGAGTGCAACGTCACAGCTCTAAGCTGCAAACTCAGCTGATGGGAGGAATCCACTTGCATGGCTTATCTTCTTGGGTGGGGGAGCAGAATAACAAACATCTTTTGTGCTCTTTAATGCCCACAATAGTCCCTCTACTGTCAATGGACCTTTCCCATTGGGGAGGACATTGCACCTTCTGTTGAAGATCAGCCCATCACCCTAATTAACATCTTTCTCCTGTCTGATGATTTACACATCACGGAGGCTCACAATGCATCCTCTCAGACGTTTCCTCGCAGTCAGTGTGGGATACAGATGTTACAAGTGAGAGCAATGCTGGCAGCAACTCACAAGTGTTCAAAAGGTGTAAGCACATTCTTAGAATTCTGATACCTATTTTGACAATGCCAACACACAGGTGAGCCCGCCTGGTTCCAGACGTGTATTTGTCAGTTTAGACACTGGGACTTTGGCATGAGCTGGCATCTAGTCTGCCAGCGTCACAGTCTCTGCCCGGAAGAGTTTACAATATAAATGGTTACATGAGAGACTAGTTAATATATAAAATGTGCCAGGAAGGGGAGGGGAATGAAGAGAGACATCAATTGCAGAGATATGATTTCAGTGGTATATTTAGACAGAACTACATCTTGGCCGTGTGGGCTGTGGGGCTGTGACATTTGGGCTCAGGCTGGAGCCTGAGCTTTGGGATCCCGTGAGGGGGGAGGGTCCTAAAGCTCAGGCTCCACTCTGAATCCAAATGTCTGCACTGCAATTTTCAGCCCTGCAGCCTGAGTCCTGTGAGGCCAAGTCAGCTGACTCGGGCCAGCTGCGTCCATTCTGCAGGTCTTTTATTCCAGTGTAGATGTACCTAATAGTCTCGTGCCTGGGTGCACACAAACTTGCACCAGTTTTACTGAAAGTGTGATGTTAAATCAGTATAGTGAAACCAATGCACTTTGTGTGCAGACAGTCTTACAACAGGCAAGCTAAATCAATGTAAGCCAGGTTTAAACTAACACAAGAGTGTCTACACTCAGAGTTGCATCAATTTAACATCACACCTTTAGAGCTTGTCTATGCAGTAAAGTTGCACTGGTATAACTTGCCAACATAGTTAAACCTGTACAAGATACTGTGTAGATACTCTTATTTCAGAATAAGAATGGCTGATTTCAGTTCTGGTCAAATTGACCAAATAGAGTCACTCATATCAGAATAAGTGTGTCCACACAGTCTTTGGCACCAGTTCAACTATATCTGTTTCAGAGTCAATTCAAGTTATTCTGCGGCAACTTTCTCATGTAGACAACTTGTGTGTGCAGACAAGTCCCAGTGAGAAGGCAAGATCAGAACGGACATCTAGATCTAGACCTCTTGATAAACATGTCAAAAAAGGACATTTGAGGAAGGAAGACACACTTCTTGGTAGGGCCCTACCAAATTCACGGCCATGAAAAGCACGTTATGAACCGTGAAATCTGGTCTCTCTCCCCCTCCCCCCGTGAAATCTGGTCTTTTGTGTGCTTTTATCCTATTCTATACAGATTTCATGGGGGAGACCACTGTTTCTTGAAGTGGGGCTCCTGACCCAAAAGGGAGTTGCAGGGGGGGGGGGTCACACTGTCTTCAGAGCTGGGCATCTGGAGAGTGGCTGCAGTTGGTCAGGCACCCACCTTTGAAGGCAGCACCCCACCAGCAGCAGTGCAGAAATAAGGGTGGCAATAGCATACCATGCGACCCTTACTTCCGTTGCTGCCTTCAGAGCTGGGTGGCCAGAGCGTGGTGGCTGCTGACTGAGGGCCCAGCTCTGCAGGCAGCAGCGCAGAAGTACAGGTGGCAATACCATACCAGGCCACCTTTACTTCTGCGCTGCGGCTGGCGGCGGATCTGCCTTCAAACTTGGGCTTCTGGCCAGCAGCCACCGCTCTCCAGCTGCCAAGCTCTGAAGGCAGCGCCACCACCTGCAGCAGCAAAGTAGTACGGGTAGCAGTACCGCAACCTCTCCTACGTCCCCCCCAACTCTTTTTGGGTCAGGATGCCTATAATTCCAGCAACATGAAATTTCAGATTTAAATAGCTGAAATCATGAAATTTATGATTTTTTAAATCATATGACTGTGAAATTGAGCAAAATAGACCCTGAATTTGGTAGGGCCCCGCTTATCAGTGATGTTGCAGTTCAGCGTTGCTGCAGCTCACAGTTGATAATTACAAGAGGTGGGTCAACATTGATATTTAGTTTATATATCCAATTAAAAAAACAACTTTACATAATGCACAACTATTTTAACTGAGTAACTATATAACCTTATTGTGTAACTCATGTCCGTTCTTCCTATCGCCTATGTATGGTTTTGTTACTCAGTTTCATCATGTCATAGCTGAAACTAGATTGTAAGCTCTGTGGGCATTTTTATCTGTACTTGAGGGTGCTATAAAATAATATTACCAGGCAATGTTGGTGAGAGATAATTATTTCCCTCAGGATGTTCTGTTCTCCTTTCTATTCCCCATTCTTATACTCCTTCATAGTCTGAGTACTTTCCAGTAGTGCATGAAGTAATGTGACTGATGTCTGTAATGTGTGGTTCTTTTTTCTGTCATCCCCTCCCCAAGAGAAAATTAGTGTGTGCAGTTTAGTGTTTTGTGGTGATAGGGTTTAAAATAGAAATATTATTATATGTCCATGCTGTTCTGTGTTTATTTTAGAGAAGGCAGGTCAAATAAGTGTGCCTTGGAGAGGAAGGAGATGAGGTGTGGAATGGTCCTTAGTTTATTCCATAATCTGGAACCAGATCCCAAGAAAATTCTGTCTCCTGCACAAACCAGATTCATAACAAGAGTGAACAGTTCCATTGCTCCTAAGGAGTAGAGTTCTCAACCACAGTCCTCATTTTGGAGTGTTAATCGATCTTTAGGTCTTCTGGGCAAAGACCATTGAGCACTTGAGGATAAAGACTGAGACCAGGAACTTGATTTGATATTCTATGCCAGAGTAGAGAAAGGAGAACAAGTGTGACATGCTCATGGTAGCCTGGATTGCTGAGGAGATACACTGGAGTCTTTTGTACTAGTTAGAATTTCTTAAGAGCTGATGGTTTCATGCCCAAGTAGATTGCATTGTTGTAGTTCACATGGGAAGTGACAAAGGGTGCATAACTGAGGCCAAGTCATCCATCTGCCAGGATGGGATGGAGGCCCTAGCCAACCAAAGATGGTAGAAAGCGTCACTTGTGTATGCTGCTATGTGAGAGCTCTGTGTCAGCAAGGAATCCAGGAGCCTCCTAACGTATGGAACGAATTGACCAATTGCTGGCATGAACATGGAACCAAAGGAGATTGCATAGGTACTGCAAACTCCTCAAGGTTCCTTCCTTGTTGGCAGCATCACCTCTGCCTTTGCGTTCAGCTTCAACCAGCTGTTCTTCATCCAGGAGTTGACCTTGGCTAAGCATTGTGCTGTCTCAATGCAGGTCTAAGACAGAAACATTTGCTGATATAATGTCAGTTAGGGATGTGATTTTTTTATTTTAAACAATATTTTTATACCAGCAAAAGCCCTAGTATAGATCCAGTTATCCAGCAAAAATGTGTTTTTGCTAGTAGCTAGCTTATTTAGTTTAGGAAATTGGTATAAGCCATTGTCTCTCAATCTTTCCTGACAACTGTACCCCTTTCAGGAGTCTGATTTGTCTTGCATACCCCCAAGTTTCACCTCACATGAAAACTACTTGCTTACACAATCAGACCTAAAAATGCAAAAGTGTCACAGCACACTAGTACTGAAAAATTGCTTACTTTCTCATTTTTATCAATTGGAATATAAATATTGTACTTACATTTCAGTGTAGAGTATATAGAGCACTATAAACAAGTCATTGTCTCTATGAAATTTTAGTTTGTACTGACTTTGCTAGTGCTTTTTATGCAGCCTATTGCAAAACTAGGCAGATATATAGATGGGTTGATGTACTCCCTGGAAGACCTCTGTGTACCCCCAGAGATACGTGTATCCCTGATTGAGAACCATTGGTATAAGCTATCTGCAAGCAAAAGCACATTTTTTTTGCCCATTAGAACAGCGTTTCTCAAACTGAGGGGGGTCTCGACCCCAAAGGGGGTCATAAGACTATTATAGGGGGGTTGCAAAATTGGTTGCTGCTGGCTGAGCAGCCTGCTGTGAAGGCAGCATTGCCGGCAGCAGCAGCAGCAGAGAAGTAAGGGTGGCAATACCATACCCTGCCACCCTTACTCCTCCGATGCTGCTGGCGGGCGGTGCTGTTTTCAGAGCTAGGCACCTGGGCAGCAGCCTCTGCCCTCCGCTCTGCCTTCACAGCTAGGTATTCCATGACAACAAGGCCATATTGATTTTGTCACTTCCCTAAGCAACAGCCTTGTTGTCATGGAATGTGGTCTATCACCTTTGTAGTGTATTGTTGAAGTTGGACAGCCTTCACTCTAACAGCAGGAAAAAATAGGTAGCAAAAATAAAAAATATACAGTATTGTAATTTCTGAAATAAGCAAATTAATTTTGTTAAAACAATTGATCGTTGTACGTGGCATGAAGAGGGGAGCTGAAGCCAACCTAGATGGTGGAGAACAGGAGTCATAACTGCAGTAAAACAACCCAACCCCCCCTTTCACCCCACCCCCCAAATACTGCAGTTCTTATTTGGCATTTGGGTTTATTTACACTGGCTCAGAAGACAATCCAAGTCCCCAGTGTGTTCTGTGCAGTGAAGTTTTGGTCAATAACAGCCTAAAACCAAATAAACTCCGGTGACATTTACAAACAAAACACCCTACACATGTGGAGATGTCTGTGGAATTTTTGGAAAGAAAACTTCATGAACTTGAGCAACAAAAACTGTTATACATAAATGAGAAACCATGACTGCCAAAACCCTGTGTGAATGCATCCGACGAAGTGGGCATTCACCCACGAAAGCTTATGCTCCAATACATCTGTTAGTCTTAAAGGTGCCACAGGACTCTCTGTTGCTTTTTACAAAACCCTGGAGGTGTCTTATGCTGTTTCACTTTTAATCTCCAGGCAAAAAAGCCTCACAACATTGCTGAATCTCTCATTCTTCCCACAGCTAAACAAATGTGTGAGATTATTGATTGGCAAAGATGCTGCTGCTCATATGAGCTCTATTACATTATCAAACGATACAGTGAGTTGTTGTATTGAGACTATGTCCAATGACATGCAACAGCACGTGGTGGAAAGGGTTAAAAAGAGCAAGTTCTTTACATATTGATGAATCCACCAATGTTTCAGGAGCAGCACAGTTACTGATCTACATTCGCTACATTTGGGAAACAGAAGACTTTCTTTTCTGCAAAGCACTGCCAACATATATGAGGGGAGAGGAAATATTTAAGATCCTTCACACCTTTATAATGGGGGAACACATTAACTGGAACAGCTGTGTAGCTTTCGCAGCATCAGTGCAGATCGCTATGTCTGGTACCAAGGGTGGGCTTGTTGGCAGACTTAAAGAAGTGGCCCCAGAAGCTCAATGGACACACTGCATGATCCACAGGGAACCTCTGGCTGGCAGGAACGTGGATCCTTATGTTAAATCAATTTTGAGTCAAGCTGTAGCAATCGTTAATTTTATTAAAGCAAAGCTGCTGAATTCCTGACTTTTTAACAGTCTCTGTGGAGAAATGGTATTGGAGAATCAGCACTTTTTACTACACACAGAGGCTCACCGGCTGTCGCGGGGAAGAGTTCTAACCCGGCTCTTTAAATTCAGAGATTAGGTGCATTTGTTTCTGATTGAAGTGGATTCTACCCTGAGGAAGCATTTAAGTGACATCAAATGGTTGGCAGCACTCTCATATCTAGCAAATATTTTGGTGTTTAAATTCATTGAATGAGTCACTACAAGGAAGAGAAACAAACATTCTCAAACTCAACGACAAAATTCATGCCTTTACTAAAAAACTGGATCTTTGGCAATAACAAGTTAACAAAAATTTTCAAATGTTTTGTACACTGAATGATCTCCTGGAAATTTCATCCAGTGATGTCACTGTTGGAGATATAAAAGAGCACGTAGCTGAACACCTCTCTACAGTGAACAGGTAGTTGCTGCTTGGCATTGGGTGCTACACACCTGAGGTGACAAGGCATCCCCATAGATCCGTACTTTGATAACTAGTTTCCAAAAGCACCATTTCCCTAAGGGATCCAGCGGGTCCTTCAGACAGCATTTGCCTTTTTTCCCGTCTGTAGGGCCAAGTCTAAATCTGGAGAAGGCCTTGTGTTTGCTCCAAGTCCGAGGGTGGAATTCATAGGAGCTGTCCTGGACTCTGTCACACGTCAAGGCTTCTCCCCAGCTTCCCGACACGCACTGCCTCGCCCAGTCTCCTTTAAATAGGTTTATGTTTTTCGAACATAAACAAACCAAACACAAAGAGCTGCTCAGCTCCCCCTTCTCAGCTAGCTCCCTTCTCCTTCTATAGCACTGGTCCCAGGGCTGCCTTGCTGAGCTCCAGGACCCCACCATAGGAATTAGTTCTACTCTGTTGCTGCTCTCTTCAGGCACAGCCTGTCCTAATGACTCCCTCCTTCCTGCCCCTGACAGGACATTATAGCCCCAGGTGTAGCCAGGCCCCCTCTAATTGGTCAATTCTCGCTCCAGGATTGAGCATTGCTGTTTCTCTTTCTCAGCCTCCACCTGAACCCAGGCTAACTCTTGTTCCATACCTACAAACTGCTAAATAATCTTCCCTCCTCCAGCTTTTGTTGAGTCCTCTTAAGCTGCTCCCGCAAGCCTTGGGGATGGTCGGGAGCTCTCTCGGCCCTCTTTGCTCTGTCAATGTATCATGAAGGGGCAATAGTCTCTCCAGAGTCAGGACTGACTACTTTACCCCGGGGTGCGTCTTCACTGCAAAGTTAAATGCTGTTACTTACACTCAAGTTAGGCTACCCTGGGTGACAGCAGCTGCACTGTGAAATGACATTCCAGCTGCTGGGTCCAGATCAGGGCTGCACTCACTCACTCAGGTGAGGCACTAAGACCTTGGGGGCATATCCCAGGGTTCTTAGAGCTGCAGCAAGCTGAGCTACTCTACGAATTCTGTGGGAGAACTCGTCTGTCATTGCTGAGTGCACATGGGGAATTCTGGGAAGGATTCGCAGTACTCGAGCGGTGTCTGTCCACTTGGCAGGGTGGTCATGCTGCAGCTGACGAGTTGTGCTATGCAAGCTTCAGCCTCTACCTCCTGGCAGGCCAGCCAACTTGAGGGAAATGCACCACATCACTCAAGGCTAGCAGTTGTGTGTGTGAAAGGGAACAGAGTCAGGGGCAACGCTATGAAGACAAGCTGTGGTAGGGGCTAGTTATAAGGCTGATTTTTGACACCCTTCCACCATATAACTGTTTTTAAATGTCCAGTTAGTCCCACTGACAACCAGGACAGGTTCTGAAAAACAGGCGTAAATGGAATAATTTTTCTTTATTTAAAAAGCCTTTAAAGAGCTTATTTTAAAATTTATTGCAAAATGTCTATTTTATTTATGTCCCTCTATCTGCCTGATGAAATCCCATTACATCACAAATTGAAACCAATACTAGATTTTTAGACTGGGTTGTGCAACAGGTTGTTTTCAAGAGTAATATTAATCATGTTTAAGATACTGCCATTAATCAAAAATTAGATCCAAGTCTCTGTTGTAGGCTGGGATGGAGAAAAATGAACCAGTGGTGAATGCATTGTACTGTGGCCAGCAGGGTGCAGGGAGAGAACGAGTGAAGGCAGTTTTATTCATACTGAAATTATAAAGGCTGCTGGACAGTATTGGGCGGTGCTAGTCAGGGTCTCTTACATAATGTGGGGGCAAGTAACAGCTACTTCCAGGGCAAAGGTAAATGTGGCAAAGACTGAAGAAGCTGTGGTAGTGGGTAGGTGCTCTGCTGCACACCTAAGCTCTGTCACAGGAGAGTGTGGAAATCTGCAAGGTAGTCCCCTCCTCCAGCAAGTTCTCTGGTACTGCTGGTCAGCTGTGCCCCACACTCCTTGCCAGCCATAGCACATTCCCTCTTCCCCCCACCATTGCCTACAGTCTGCAGGAGCCTGGCATGGAGCACTCAGGAGAGAAATGCATATTGGTTCATTAACCACTGGAATAATTTACATAGGGATGTGGTGGACTCTGTTACTTGGAATCTTTAAATCCAGGTTGGATGTCTTTCTAAGAGCTATGCTTTAGCTCAACCAGAAGTTATGGCCTTGATGAAGGAACCACTTGGTGAAATTCTGTGGTCTATGTTCTGCAGAATTAGATGGAATAGAACAGGGGTTCTCACATTTCTTTGCACCACGATTCCCTTCTGACAACAAATATTACTACACGACCCCTAGAGGGGGGACCAAAGGCTGAACTCGCTTGAGCCCTGCTGCCCTGGGCGGGGGGCCAAAGACAAAGCCTGAGCCCCGCTGCCCCAGGCAGGGCAGCCAGAGCCGAAGTCCAAGTCCCGCCGCCCAGGGCTGAAGTCCTTGGGCTTTGGCCCCAGGTGGTGGGGTCGGGCTTCAGCTTCAGCCCTGGGCAGTGGGGCTCAGGCTTCAGCTTTGGCCCCAGCCCCAAAAAGCCTAATGCCAGCCCTGGCGACCCCATTCAAATGGGATTGCGACCCACTTTGGGGTCCCGACCCACAGTTTGAGAACCGCTGGACTAGACGATCCAAATGGTCCCTTAAAATCTTTTAATCTAGTTACTTGGAACCTTTGGCTGACAAATCAGCGACACCTATTGAACTCACTTCAATGTGTCGGGTGAATTATGAACAATTCATTTGCACTCAACCAAAAGTGTATGCTGCATTGGTTGTCATACGTGACATGGCGCTGTGTACATAGGCGCCGACTTCTGCTCCCGCCGGTGGGTGCTTGACCCCCCTCTGCCCCTGGCCCCACCCCAACTCGACCCCTGCCCCGCCCCCTCTTGCCCCCGCCCCGCCCCCATTCCAACCCCTTCCCCAAAGTCCCCACCCCAACTCCACCCCCTCCTGCCCCTATTCCGACTCCTTACCCAAATCCCTGTCCCGGCACCGCCTCTTCCCTGCTTCCTCCCCTGAGCGCGCCATGTTCCCACTCCTCCTCCTCCCTCCCAGCATGCCACCAAACAGCAGGTAGGCGGAGGGGTGGGGACGCGGCATGCTCAGGGGAGGAGGTAGAGGAGGAGGTGGGGCATGGGCGGGAGGAGATCTTGGCTGCCGGTGGGTGCAGAGCACCCACTAATTTTTCCCCCTGGGTGCTCCAGCCCTGGAACACCCACAGAGTCAGCGCCTATGGCTGTGTAGTAGTTTCAGCCACAACTACAGAGATACTGATGTCATGTGTTGCTTGTAGGCTGTGCATGTCAGGGACAGATTCTTCCTATGACAATGGCAAAAGCTACGGGCGCATTATAGGAAGTCTCTTGTCTCTCTTTAGTGAGGTTGCAACCAGGCTTCCAAGTCAAGGCTGATTTATCATCTTGAATTAATTTAGGGAAGTCCTCGGGCCAGGTCCCCTCTGGCCTTATGATTTATGAATCTATGCTTGTAACTTGGAAAAACAGCTTCATATTTTCTAAATGCTAAAGTTAACTCTCAAGGGGAAGTGGATTTTTCCCTTCTGATAATATGAATGAAATTGAACATATTCATTCCAGTAGGAGAGATTATAAAATAGTTTCTGCTGCATTTTGAAGTGTCTCTGATATTTTCTGTGTTGCACTATATATATTGAAAGCTGAGTAAAGCCAGACCTTGGGAATCCCTTGGTAAATAATTTTCAGCATAGTCTTGAAACAGTCATGTTTTATTAACACCGGGGTAGCTCCCTCAGTACCCCGTTAGGAGTGGGGTATGGTTGTTCTGGGTGCTATATAGATATACAAGTAGTAGTAGGGGCTGCCTGCAAAGAACGTGCAATCTAAAGAAAAGATGTAACAAATGAATGTGACAAACAGGAAGAGGGTTGGGGGAAAGAAAGGATGATAGGGTAGCAGTATTGAGGCCTCTCGTTAGCTGCGTGCTCAACTTGATGGTTCTAAATCCTTTGCAAGTTTAAATAAATAAATGTCAGCTCTCCCCAACTGATATTCAAGCTGCCATTGTTAGTTGGTGGATTTCTTCTGTGCATCACAGCAGAGTTGGTATGGAGGAGGGCTTAGAAGAATGCTAGTTTTCAAACAAAAATATATTTTCTAGGGCTGTCAATTAATCACAGTTAACTCACGTGATTAACTCAAAAAAATTAATCGCCATTAAAAATTAATCGTGATTTATCGCACTGTTAAACAATAGAATACCAATTAAAATGTATTAAATATTTTTGGATGTTTTTCTACATTTTCAAATATATTGATTTCAACACAGAATAGAAAGTGTACAGTGCTCACTTTATATTTATTATATATGCCCTGTAAAAATGATAAAAGAAATAGTATTTTTCAATTCACCTCATATAAGTACTGTAGTGTAATCTATTTATCATGAAAGCATAACTTACAAATGTAGATTTTTTTTGTTACATAACTGCACTCAAAACAAAGTAAAACTTTAGAGCCTACAAGTCCACCAAGTCCTACTTCTTGTTCAGCCAATCGCTAAGACAAACACGTTTGGTTACATTTACGGGAGATACTGCTTCCTGTTTTTTATTTACAATGTCACCTGAAAAAGAGGACAGATATTAGCATGGCACTTTTGTAGCCGGTGTTGCAAGGTATTTATGTGCCAGATATGCTAAACATTCGTATGCACCTTCATGCTTCGGCCATCATTCCAGAGGACATGCTTCCATGCTGATGATGCTCGTTAAAAAAAAATGTGTTAATTAAATTTGTGATTGAACTCCTTGGGGGAGAATTGTATGTCTCCTGTTCTGTTTCACCCACATTTTGCCATATATTTCATGTTATAGCAGTCTTGGATGATGAACCAGCACATTTGTTTTAAGAACACTTTCACTGCAGATTTCACAAAATGTAAAGAAGGTACCAATGTGAGATTTCTAAAAATAGCTTCACCACTTGAATCTGAAGTGCTGTCCAAAATGAGAGCGATGAGGTGTGGAGCATGCTTTCAGAAGTCTTAAAAGAGCAACACTCAGATGTGGAAACTACAGAACTCGAACCACCAAAAACTAAAATCAACCTTCTGCTGGTGGCTTCTGACTCAGATGATGAAAATGAGCATGCATTGGTCCACTCTGCTTTGGATCATTATTGAGCAGAACCCGACATCGGCATGGACACATGTGCTCGGGAATGGTGGTTGAAGCATGAAGGGACATATGAATCTTTAGCACATCTGGCATGTAAATATCTTGCGATGCCGGTTACAACAGTGCCATGTGAACGCCTGTTCTCACTTTCAGGTGACATTGTAAACAAGACGTGGGCAGCATTATCTCCTGCAAATTGTAACCAAACTTGTTTGTCTGAGTGATTGATTGGCTGAAGTAGGACTGAGTGGACGTGTAGGCTCTAAAGTTTTAAATTGTTTTATTTTTGAATGCAGTTATTTTTTGTACATAAATTCTACATTTGTAAGTTCAACTTTCATGATAAAGAGATTGCATTACAATACTTGTGTTAGGTGAATTGGAAAATACTATTTCTTTTGTTTTTATAGTGCAAATACATCTAATAAAAATAAATATAAAGTGAGCACTGTACTGTGTTGTAATTGAAATCAATATATTTGAAAATGTAGAAAACATCCAAAAATATTTAAATAAATGGTATTCTAGTATTATCACGATTAATCATGATTTTTTTAAATTGTGCGATTAATCGCGATTTTTTAAATCGCTTGACAGTCCTAATATTGTCATAATTAACATTAAAAAAATAGCAATGTGTCTCCATCATCAAAGCTGACAGAGAGAAAAGCATGCCGATGGATAATATTTTCAGCATCAAAGCCCGTAAAATGAGTCCCCCTTCTTGCTAGAGAATAATCTACCTGTGAACAACTTTTACATGGAAAGTGTTATACAAGGATCATTTTGGACCTACTGTCCTCTTCACAGGAAAAAAATATACATTCCAGTTGGCTGGAGAAGGGAGATTTTCTAGGAGAATTGACTCCTGAAAATTTTGAACTTCAACACAATATGTGTCCTGATGGTCCGAGTTCTTCTCTAGCTAATCAAGAGTAGGGTCCCTGCTCTACATCCCCCTCCCTTCTGACTAAGTCATGTGATGCTTCTCAAATCCTCAAAGGAAACTACACACCGTATAAGCTCAGCAGACCCAGTCCATACGATACTTCTGAGTTGTTTTGGGGCATGTGATGTTATAAACAGAAGGTTTTTTATCACATGTGGAATTATGCCCATAAAGGCCGTCACCTGTGTCTTGGTCGGGTTAGCACAAAGCAGGTTCTTATTGTAATAAATTGAGAGGTTGCTCAGTGTATGTCATCTGTTCTCGAGAGCAGCAAAATCCTTCTCCTGTGACGTAATGCATAGATCATCAGCAAACATAAAGCTCCGCGTATTGCTCTGTATGGGCTGGTGATTGGTATATCTGTTGAAGAGGATTGGTTCCAACACACTGCCCTGTGGGAGGTCATTTCATTGTTGTCTCCAGTGGGTCTGTTTTTTGCACAGTTTTACGAAAAAACATCTGTTCTCCAGAAGAGATTGGATGAGCTGCACTAGGCAGTCATTGTGTGTCATATTGTAGACTTTGCCAAGCAAGTTTTGGTGGTTGACTGTATTGTATGCCACTGATCGATCTATGAACATAGTGCCTGTTATCATCCCTCTCTCAAGTCCATCTTCTCTGTGCTGAGTGATATTTAATATTTGGCCAGTACAGGACTTGCCTGATCTAAATCTAGCATGTTCGGTATTAGATGCTGTTCGATATGAGGTGAGAGGCGATAGAGAATTAGAAGAACCAGCTTCGCGTCAACAAGACATAGGTGACGGCCTTTCACCTACACCAACGAGAAGCCAAGCGGAAACTAAACGTCACCTGGGATGGAATCCCACTGGCTGATCACCCAAACCCCGTCTACCTGGGGGTGACATTGGACTGGACACTTTTCCTCAAAGTACATGTAGAGAAGATAAAAGGGAAAGTTAGCACCCATCAACAACATTCTCTGAAAATTGATCACCTCAGTTACTTTGCGAACCACTGCTATTGCCTTGTGCTACTCCTTAGCAAAGTATGCATATCCAATATGGAAACAGTCTGTCCATGCTAAGAAACTAGAGTCTGTTCTAACCAACAGTTGTCCTGGAATAACTGGATATCTAAAGCCAACACCAAAGGATAACCTGTACTTACTGGCTGGCATTGCACCACTTGATCTCAGGAGGAAGGTAGCAAGCCAAAGGGAAAGATCATGGCAGATGGAAGATCCAAGGCATCCATTATATGGTCATATAGGAGTAATCAAACTCCTTAAATCGTGAAAGAGTTTTATAACCAGTATTATGCCTTTGGATACGAAAGCTGGCAAGGCACAACTGAGGTTACGGAAGGAAAGACTATGTGCAGTCGGACGCACTGAAATAGATGTGGAACCCGAGAAAGACCTTCCCAGAGGGGACCACACCGACTGGTCGATGCGAGCACCACCTGTGCAAGCAAACTGGTAGATCAAAGACTAATATGATCAAATGGGGCTACTCTAATGACACGAATATATGTGAGTGCAGTGCAGACCATGGACCACCTGCTCGTTTGCTGACTCTTTGGGGAGACCTGTATGAAGGAGAACCTCGCTGCAGCGATGGAAAGAGCCATCACTTGTCCATAGTTCTGGTAAAACATCTAGTTTGTGACAAGGATACGGGAAGAAGATGCCCATAAACCTTTATGGGCTGAAAATAGCTCAGTACATATAGTTTTATGCACATAACACTTCATACAGTGAAAATACTCCAACACGTAAAAACTTATGCAAAGAAATACTTAAAAAATAAAAGATTAACTAACTGGTGCTGTCAGGGTAAATTTGTAGGCCCAATTATCACAACTGTAATCTCAATTGTAAACAGTGAGTGAAAGTTCACAAAATGTCACAATAATCTATAACAACAAACGTTGATGAGGAAAAAGTGTAAAAAGGAGACAGAAAAGAATGAATTAGTACAAATGAAAAAGGCCTACTGAAATAACTAAAGGACTGTGTTAAGGTGATGCCTGGTAAACAAGAAAAGTGTGTAACTGAAAATTAATGAACCAAAATTGGTGTATCAGAAATTAGATATAATTGGTGAACAAAATAATGAGGGGATGGGCTATTCTTCCCATCACTCCCTTTGGAGTCCTAAGAGAAAAGACTTTGGAGTCAATCAAAATCAAGAAGAGAAACAACTGCAACTCTGGCTAACTAAAAGTTGGGAGAACAGGAAGGAGTGAGCTTCATGGCTGCCACTCCCACAGTCTCCTGGGGCCCTGGGATCTACTGTTACATTGTTGAGCCTTTGTCCTCCTTATCCTGAGATGTCCTGATCAGACCTGGCCAGACCCAGATGCCATTGCCACCTTCACTGACTTTGATTGAATCCCAAACATGACTTTGTCTTCTCTTCCTCCCCCATCTTGCCTCCCCCGCACATTATTGTGTGTTTTCTTTCCCCACCTTATTTTTCTTTTTCCTATTCCTCCCCTTTTGCCTTCTGTATAGTTTGCAACACTGCAGTAAGCCTGTAACCAGAAAGAGGCAGCCAGATGCAGTGCCCTAAACAGCCTGATAGTGGGAAAAGTTTGCCGGGTCTTGGAGTGGCTGATAGAATCATGTGCTTGGCCTGAGTTTCTCCAGCAGTGAGTTTGTTGTGAGTGAGAGTCAACGCCAAAGACAGAAACTGTGTTTTCTATCTTTGCTCTTCATTTCTCTTCCCTTTTGTGTGTTTTTGTCTTGTTCTGTCTTTAGGAAATGGGATTGGCCTTTAACAATGGCAGTGACAGCAACTCCAGCCCATCTGAGGGCAGGGGACTGGACTCAATGACCTCTCGAGGTCCCTTCCAGTCCTAGAGTCTATGAATCTATGAATCTCAACTAATTCTTCTCTTTTCCCCAAGGAAGATGGTTATTACCATCTTTAATACCATCTGAAGCATCCCTGCTGTTTGGCCTCACTATCACTCTTGGAAAGACACAGGTCTTTTTACAACTAGCATATCATTCCAGTGCCCCAGTACCAGCCATCTTCATCCAAGGCACACAGCTGAAAAATGTGGATCAGTTCAAGTATTTGGACAGCACCATCTTGAGTGATGATTCCCTTGATAAGGAAATTTCCTCAAGAATTAGTAAAGCCAGCCAGGCCCTTGGCCGACTCCGAACAAAAGTCCCTAGCCAACACAACATTCGTCTCTCCACCAAATTGAAGATCTACAGTGCAGTGGTTCTAACATCTCTCTGTATGGATCTGAGACATGGACTCTTTATAGACAGCGCATTAAACAGCTTGTGCAATTTCCTCTGCTCAATAATGACCATTTGCTGGCAGGATAGAGTGATCAATATTAAGATCCTTGAAAGAGCAAACACAACCAGAATTGAGGAAATGCTACTGAGAGCACAACTTAGGTGGACCGAACATGTTATCAGTACAGAAGACCACCATCTCCCAAAACAGATCTTGTATGGGGAGCTGAGGAAGGGCAAAAGAAAGAAGGGTCATCAGTATAAGCGCTTCAAAGATAACCTGAAGAGCTGGCATACAGTGGGCTGGCATTAATCTTAAAGAACTGTAGCAAATGGCTCAGAACAGGACTCACTTGACAGTCTCTGACAAGATCAGCATGCCACAGGTTTGAGCAGGATCGAGGAAATCATCTCTACGCTGCATGTGAAAGGCACCACAGAACTGCATCATCAAACATCATAGATATAGACTTCCCATGCCCTCAGTGCGGCCGACTCTGTGCATCAGGGTTCGGACTTCAGAGTCATATGCGTAGCCATAGATGAGAACTGAAACAATATCATCATCGTCAGTGATGGACTACCAACATCACCTGAATGACTGTCAGATTCGGGGTGTATGTGTGTGTGTTCCTTTTAAACACTTCGCCCAGCCAGTGGGAACAAAAGATGTTGTTAAAACAAAAGCCTTATTTAATAACTTTACATTTCATATGTTTTAATGTTTTTCCTTCTTTTTCTGTATCTTTAATAAAAAGTTTAAAAAAGATGTTTAAAGTTGTGCTTGCCATGGTACTAAGCAGGCTGAAGTTTCTATATGCTAAACCTCGAACTTTGGGCAGTAACAGGGTTGTTAACATCTTTTTCTCTTTGGGCCCATATATTCCATCTACATTAATACAACAAATCTTGGAATCTATGAGTATGGTGAAAACATTATCTAGTATCTGTGGATGCTGATTGTCATGTTCTGATTTGGCCTTTTTGATGTGGTCGCACCCATGCACCACTTCCCACTGGTATATAGCTGGGACTACATCACAAAAAACCAAATACCCCTATGCACATTGTGTTAAGTGTCTTAAAACCATAGGAGAGAGAATCTATTTCCTCCCTATATCCTGTTATCCCTTTTGCTATAATGGATGCGGTAGGTATCCTCCATCCTGCAACATTCCAGCCAACCCTGTAACTGCTCCTCACTCCTGCTTCACCCTCCCACTTCCAGCCCTTCTCTTCCCCTTTCTGCTGCTCAGGACTCCCAGGCTCACCAAAATGTGGGTGTTTGGGTCCAGAAACTGATGATGAGTTTTAAGTCAGCGCCTAGTTCAGCTTCCTACAGTCAAGGGATCTTGAAACAGTGCAGCTGCTGCTGTCTGCAGCTGGGCTGGGAGAGGCGGTGAAGGGTCCCTTTGCTATCTCCCTGGAGAAGAAGGGGATATATAGCGTCATGCAGAGCTGGGATGAGGGAATATGACTGAACTCGAAGGGAGACAGCTCATTAAAAAGGAAAGTGATGCGACCAACTACTAGATACCATTGGGGTGAAGGAATGGGCATGGGGACTTCTACCGAACTGCCCAGGAGACACCTGTGGTCAGCTAGAGGGAACTGAGGAGAAAGGTATTTCATTATGTTTCTCAGACGTTCCTCTTCTCTTTCCTGGGTGGGTGGGTACTTCAGAATGCCCTCTGACAATGGCAGCCCAGCTGGAGCACAGTGCCGAGGTGATCAAAGCGCTGAAGAATGGAGGAGCCCATCTGGATTTCAGGACTCGGGAGGGAATGACAGCTCTTCATAAGGCCATCCGGTGCCGGAACCACATTGCCCTGATGGTGAGTCCTGGGGAAGGTGAGATGTGCTGGCAAGGCCACCTGGCCCTGAAGGGGTCAGACTGGGAAGGGGAGATCTGGGGCACTGCTGTCCCTTCCACTTTCCTACTACTCCCAAGATGTATGCTGCCCTCTCCTTAAGTTACCCTGCTTTCCTGCCATCCCCCTTCCCCTCCTTTGTGTATGGTCTGGGTAGAACCTAAGCTCTCTGCAGCCAGGATGTTGTCTTCAGACCTCTCTGGAACACATAGTGCACAGCTGTTTATAACTAATTGTAAGCTGGTCACGTGAGCTCTGGGATGGAGTGAGTCCTGCACTCTGCTAGGGCTAGAGACATCTATCCCCTCCCTTCCCCTGCAGGTTTTGTACTGTATTGTTCTTGATCTTTGTAACATTCAGACCCCAGAGAAATCCCCAGTGAATCTTGCACTCTTCCTGCAGACACTCTTAGACCTGGGTGCCTCCCCGGATTACAAGGACAGCCGAGGATTAACTCCTTTGTACCACAGTGCCATGGTTGGAGGGGACCCATACTGCTGCGAGCTTCTGCTTCATGACTATGCCAAGGTGGGCTGTGTAGATGAGAATGGCTGGCAAGAAATCCACCAGGTGAGTCTAGAAGAGTGGCATGATGGAAGCCACTTAGATTAGAGCCTTATATTTTATGGTTGTCCATGTGAATGTATTCTTAAAATAGGTTATGGTTTAGGCACCCCCACAATAAATGCTTTTCTGTTGTCAGTGGTTTGGGTTTTCCCCAAAGGAGAGTTCTCCCCATACCCAGGCATTTCTGACAGCCAGGACACTCATCTCTGAGGACAGCCAGGATACCAATCGCTAGCATGGGAAACAAGATGCTTTTTACTGAATTAGTCAGTACAGAGATGCATCCATCCTGTGGTCTTCATTGCAGCTCTTTGCAGTTGCCCCTGACGCTCAGTCTGGAATCACTATATAGACCAGAGTTAGAAGGGAGAAACTACTCAGTAACCTAGAGATTCTGGCTTTCTGTCGTTGTCCTTCCCCTTCTGTATCTTAGGGCTTGTCTTCACTAGGAAATTACACTGTTAGAATAGATGGGGTTTATCCAGGAGCAGCTGATGCAACATTGACCGCTCTGGATACAAAGTTGTGGTCAGTTTTGTGTTAGTTAACATGACTCCTCAAGGACATGTTCTACCTCGATGTACGTTCTCTATACATCTCTGTATTGACTAATTACACCTCTACCCTGATATAACGCGACCCAATATAACACAGATTCGGATATAATGCGGTAAGACAGTGCTCCTGGGGGCAGGGCTGCGCGCTCCAGTGGATCAGAGCAAGTGCAATATAATGCAGTTTCACCTATAACGCGGTAAGATTTTTTGGCTCCCAAGGACAGTTATATTGGGGTAGAGGTGTACTTCGTGTCTTGTAAGCAAGACATGAGAAGTAAGTCTTCTGCTCTGCTGCACACTGATTAGGCCTCAGATGGAGTATAGTGTCCAGTTCTGGGTGCCATATTTCAGGAAAGAGATGAACATGTTGGAAAAAGTCAAGAGAAGAGCAACAAAAATGATTAAATGTCTAGAAAACGTGACTTATGAAGGAAGATTGAAGGAACTGGGTGTGTTTAGTCTGGAGAAGAGAAGACTGATGGGGGAACATAACAGTTTTCAAGTACATAAAAGGTTGTTACAAGGAGGAGGGGAAAAAATTGTTCTTGTTAACCTCTGAGAATAGGACAAGAAGCAATGGCCTTAAATTGTAGCAAGGCAGTTTAGGTTGGACATTAGAAATAAATTGCCTAGAGAGGTTGTAGAATCTCCATCATTGGAAGTTTTTAAAAGCAGATTAGACAAACACCTGTCAGAGATGGTCTAGATAATAGTCCTGCCATAACATGCAAGGGACTGGACTAGATGACATCTTAAGGTTCCTTCGATTCTATGATTCTGTGATGTAATTGTTTAGTGAAGATAAGACCACAGGAGGATGGGTCTGACTTTCGCTACAGGGTGAAAGGCATTTGTGAAAGTCTGAAAGGTGTTTTAGAACAGAATACCTATGATTTGCTTGGCCTGGCATGTTCTGTACCCTGCCATGTGGCTGTATTCACAAGCCATTTCCAAATTACTTTCAAATCTGTGTGAATGGGTCCAAAACTTTCTTGTTCTTCCTTATCGTCTTTCTCTTTCTCTGTTTCATTGTTTCTCTGTTTCTTTTTGAGTAGGCGTGTCGCTATGGCCATGTGCAGCACCTGGAGCATCTTCTCTTCTATGGAGCTGACATGACTTCACAGAATGCCTCAGGAAACACGGCGCTCCATATCTGTGCTCTATATAATCAGGTGAGGAGAGAGGCCTGAGGCACATGGCATCAGAACAGGGGATACACGACTGTAGTCACCAGGGCAGGGGGCACACAGACCAACAGGGAGGGGACATGGGGATAGAGAATACATAGGCTTGGGTATATCCTCTTGCTGTTACTCCTAAACCTAGAGTTGGAAACGAGCTGTTGGGTCCAATTTAGTTCTCTGTCCTTGGCCAATGCAGGATTGACCCGTTTGTACGCGTTATCCAGTCTAATTTGAAATTCCCCAAGGGATAGATCTCCCAGCCCTTCCCTTGGGGAGATGATTCCGCTGTCTAATACAGACCATTGCCAAGGAATGTTTCCTGATATTCTGTCTGACTTTTTCCTTAACTGCTCATAGTTAAACCCCTGGTATGCCAAACGAATGGTGAAAGAGCGGCAGGAGTAGAGGCCTCCATCATAAAGCAGAAAGGGATAGTTCCTTTCTTAATAGCTCTGGTGTCACCACATCTAGAATATTATATTCAGTTTAGAGGCCCTCAGTACAGAAAGATACGATAAACTAAAGAAAATCTATAGAATAGGAAGTGAACTGCTTGGAGGGACTTCATTCTCTGGAGAGATGATACAGAGTTTCAATCTTTTAGTTTGTCAAAAAGTTGTGAGGAAACTAGGGCTGTCGATTAATCGCAGTTAACTCACACGATTAACTCAAAAAAATTAATCGTGATTAAAAAAAATTAAATGCAATTAATCACAGTTTTAATCGCACTGTTAAACAATAGAATACCAATTGAAATTTATTAAATATTTTGGATGTTTATCTACATTTTCATATATATTGTATTCTGTGTTGTAACTGAAATCAAAGCGTATATGATTTGACTACAAATATTTGCACTGTAAAAATGATAAAAGAAATAGTATTTTTCAATTCACCTCATACAAGTACTGTAGTGCAATCTCTTCATCGTGAAAGTGCAACTTACAGATGTAGATTTTTTGTTACATAACTGCATTCAAAAACAAAAAATGTAAAACTTCAGAGCCTACAAGTCCACTCAGTCCTACTTCTTGTTCAGCCAATCACTAAGACAGACACGTTTGTTTACATTTACAGGAGATAATGCTGCCCTCTTCTTATTTACAATGTCACCAGAAAGTGAGACCAGGCATTTGCATGGCACTTTTGTAGCTGTCATTGCAAGGTATTTAGCTCTTCCAGCATCCTGGAGCACCCTCTGCAGGCTGGTGGTCTGCCTGTCCTCTGGCCCCGTGTCCCTCCCAGGACCCTGGTGCTCTTTGCTCTGGGTGCTGCCCCCTGGCAGTACCCCACAGATCTGGGTCTCCCCTCCCTGGGGAGCCCCACCCACTGTCCCCACCTTGCCTCAGTACTAGGCCACTGGCAGTCACCAACTAGCCCCCACTCCCTGGGGCAGACTGCAGTATAGGCCACTCATCACTGGCAAGGGGGGTTTGGACCTGCTGCCTTGGCCTAGCCCTGGGCTGCCCACTGCAACCCCCAGTACCTGTTGGCCTTATGCTAGGCCGCAGCCTGGGGCTTTCCAGCCTGGAGCTCCCCAGCTCCTCAGCCTTTCCCCAGCCTGGACTCTGGCCTGAGCTCCCGGCTCCCAGCCTTTTTATACAGGCCAGCTGTGGCTACTTCCCCAATCAGCCCAGCGTTTAGAGCTGCAGCCTTCTGCCAGGGCTGATTTAAGCCCTTCCAGGCAGAAGTGGGGTAACCACCCCGCTACAATGATAAAGAGATTACACTACAATACGTGTATTAGGTGAATTGAAAAATACTATTTTATTTTTTTACAGTGCAAATACTTGTAATCAAAAATAAATATAAAGTGAGCACTGTACCATGGAAGTCAGTGCTTGTGCTGTGTGCCTCTCCCTTTGGCTGTCATGGCAGTGCGGTTCTAGGGAGGGGGAGGACACAAGGCTTGGAGTAATATGGGGAATGTTTGTTTTGAGAAGGATGGCATTATAGGCCACGAGAGGGCCTTAGCTGGGAGACACAGTGGCTGGCTAGTGAATGGGTGCTAGGTTAGGAAGGGGATTTTAGTTTAAGATGTCTCTTGCAGCGAGCCCTGGGGGGGTCACTCTTCGGGTACTCAACCACAGCAGCTATGTCCCTTCGGTGGCTTAAGGCTAAGTGACTGAGAAGATGGAACAATGCTGCTATACGCTGGGAATGTGGAGGCCCAGGATGGGGTCTGGTTGCAGGCGGTTGCATTCCTCAGTCCCTGTGGTAGTTAGAAAGGAGGTACATGGTAATAAATAGGTAAGGAGACTGTGTAAACCAGGAGCAGGATGTTTAATTTTTCCCCTTTGGTTTCACCTTCTCAAGAGGGGGCGTTGTTGGGAGACAAGGCTGCTGGCCTTTGGTTCGTGATGATTAATGCTTAGTCAGGGGAAAATAAAACATCAGCTGTCTGTAGTTTAATAAAAGATAACACCCCTGGCTTCCTGTGCATGGCCACAATCTGGATGGAGGGCGTGGCGGGGCTGGTCCTGGCACAGGTGTCAGGTACCTCATGAACCCAGGGGAAATCAGCAGGGAGGAGGTGTGGCTGTGCGGAATGTATCTAGCCTACAGTGCAGAAAATCGCCCTGTCTAAAATTGGGTCTGGCAGGGTGTCCAGGCAGTATGTGGATCTTGACGTGGGATTAAGATGGGACCGGGCACTGCTTGCTCTGCTGCACTGCCAAATCATTTCATCAGCAGTCTGAATTCCTCATTACAATGGCAATGGGAACGCAGAGTTTGAGTGATCCCTTCAGTCTGAATGAAGATGAATCTTCTACTGAACATCCAGATGTCCTGGCCACCATGATGACCATAGGCACATCCAGGGTATTTACTGGTCTGACCCAGACAGCTAGCCACACGTTGGACCTAGTTTTGGAGGCAACCAGACCTTAACCTGTGCCATGGACTGATCATGTACTCCTCCGCTTTGAGACTGGGGCTCATCTCTCCTACTGAGAAAGGAGGCCTCCATCCTTGGAGATCAGTGGACCCAGAAAAGTTCCAGACAGCTTAGGAGAATCTTGTTCCACTGACAGACCATTCCTTCAGTGTTTTGGTAGGACACTGTAATACTCTTTTTCCTCTACCATTGATAAGGTGGCCCTAGGCACCCTCTTTGCTGGCTTTATTCTCATAGGTCACCCTGGCTTATGGATGATCTTCAGTAAATGAAGTGAGTGGGAACATGGTCAGAGCACTAGTGGTGGAAGTCTCATGTCAATCAGTTACAGCATAAAGATTTTTTTAAACTCTTACATTGTGCCTGTATGTCGTACAAGATACTCTGGTAACTCTGGACTTTCTCAGTTCGGTAGCTGGTCTGAGTCTCTCCCTGTGTGGGGAAATTACTTTTTGTTTTGGGGACAGAACTGATCAGATTAGGGATGGGCTGTCAGCTTCTGGGGTGGCAGAGCAGGGTCTTCAGGGAACAAAAGCCTTGTCTTCTCTGCTAGAGTCCCAGCTGTGATGCTCACTGAGGAACTGGAAGTGTTGGGAGAACTTCATCTCACAGCTTGTGCTTTGGATCCATGCCCCTGCTGGCTGGTGAAGGCCGGTGGGAAAGTGATGGGCCCCTGGCTTGTGGAGATTAGAGAGGGCAGGCTACACATTGCCCTGAAGGAAGCAATAGCACAGCCTTTACTCAAGAAGTCATCGCGTGACACTGAAAACCTTGGTGTTTTTACTGATGCAGGCTAACATGACTACCCCTTTGAAAACTGAAAATCTAGTTAATTATGGACAGTATGCTGATAACATCCACCGTATGTCCCTGTCTCATCTGACCTGAACAATGCCCTTTCCTCAACTGGAGAGAACAAGACTTGCAGCATGTGGCCAGAGAGCCTGCTGCTGCTAAGAGAGCACAAAGCTTATCAGGGAAGATTGTCGCAATGGTGTCTTGCCTTCCTGCCTGCACAGTGTGTGTCGCCCGTTCCTCTTGCTCCCCAGCTGCTTTGGGGAGAACATGAATGTGATCCCAGCGCTGACCGCACAAGGGCCTGGTGGGGGAACTCCCTAGAGGGAGCAGCAAAGCCACTCCATCAGGACCAGCCTCCCCTTGTTGTTTTTCTGGGCTGTGTAGGTTTAGAATTGGGTTTCCCCAAGATTCTGATCCTTTTTTTGTAAATGGAGTTTTCAGTTTCCTCTGTTTAGGTGGTTGAAAGACCCCAGGCACAAGAAATGATATGCTGTGTTTATTTCTTATTAAACAGATAGTGTTACATTACAGATGATTTATAGCTTGTGGGGTGGCAGTTGCATTAACTCCACAGCTGGGAGACTGGTCTGTCCAGGGGTCTGTCCCCAGGGAACGTAAGCCTTTATGGGAGGGATGGAAGAACATTGGCTTCAACACCACAATATCACCTAAACTTTGCTGTGTTTTGACAGAAGCACAGCACCCCCAAAGAGGTAGAAAGGGATGGAACATGTCCAGTGTATGATGGAACATGGAACAGTGTATGATGGGAGCACTTCCAGCCGCTGTGCCCCTGAATGCTAAGCGGTATTTGGAGGAATGGAGCTTGACTGGGTTGTGGGTGGGTAGGAGGGCAGTTCCCCTGAAGCCGTGATGGTGTCAGGAGAGGTGGAATTGGAGAGACTTGATCTAAGGCGGTAGAAGTGAATTCTGACATTATTACCTTATTTCTCTCCCTTGCAATAGGGAGCTCTCTACGCCTGAATGAACCAAGGTCACCTCTTCCCTCATATCAGTGCTAATAATTTCCTTCTTTCTTCTCTGGTTTTCTTCTCCTAGGAGAGTTGTGCCCGGGTCCTCCTGTTCCGTGGTGCAAGCAAAGAGATTCGGAACTACAACAGCCAGACAGCGTTCCAGGTAGGAGAGTATGAGGCCATCCCCCCTTTGTTGATGACGGAGAAGTGCCTTGGGGCAGTCTTGTTTTAGAGAGCACTGGGAAAGAGTATCAGTAGATAAAGCATAGGTGTGTGCCCAGCGAAGAAGGGGAGTCTGTGTCAACCATTTTCTAGTCACACGTGGGTGTAACCCTTCTGCCATGTGGCGTCGGCAGCCACAAGAGCCTGGTTCAATATCTCGGAGTTCCTCTTATCATTACAAACTAAGCCAACTTGAGCCACAATCTAGAAACCTGGGAAAACTAAACACCAGCCCATGGCACCTCTATGAGGCAATACTTCCCCACTGGCAAGCACTGACTCTGTATAGAACAAGAGAAAACTTGTACTAAGAGGAGAAGGAACACCGTATTAACAAAAACAATAATTCAAAATGATGCAAACAGTAAGTAAACACCTAGATGCAAACAGTAAGTAAACACCTGTGTGTATCTGCATCTGTTTGGTGAGACTCAGAAATAATCTGCAGATATAAAGCGGATATCCGTGGATTTGAAAGGCTCTATAAACACCCACCCTACCGTATCTCTGGCAGTGTCCTTTGCCTTAAGTTTCCCATCTTGTGGTGTGAAAGTCCAATAGCCGAATGCCCCTTTAATGTGCCCCTCCCCCTTTCACTCACTGTACCACACTCACAGTTTGTTGTCTGAGGTCAGCGAAGTCCCAGAGTCTGGGGCTGCATTCGGGGGGTTCACTTCCTGCCCCCGACGGGGTGGGGCTGGAGCATTACCTCTGCATCTGTTGCTGCTCATCACTCGCCGCCCGCTGCAGCTGCTTATCGCTGCCGCTGCCCTTTTAGCTGTGTTGCTGTTTTCTGAGGTTCCACCACCTGGCCCAGCCCTTTGTGATTTCAGCTCTCAGTGATTTCCTTGGCTAGTGGGGAACCTCACCCACACCAGGTCTAAGGCTTAGCCCCCTAGCCCAGCTTACTAGTGATTGCAGCTCTGGTCATCCTTGAGAAGACACAAGGACTCTCAGTTGAGTCTAATCAGCTCTGTCTTTAAACACTGGAGAAGAAGGGTCACATGGCACATAGATCATTTCAGTGGAGTCTCCCCCCTCCCCACACTTTTATTTGTATTTGGCAGCATCTTGCGCTCGCACTCACCCACACACCCTTAGTGAGTGACGTTACAGTTAGGGTGACCACACTCAATTAGGACATACTGAGTACAGTTCTGCTGCACTTTAGTCATACAGTAAGGATAACAAGAGTTCGCTAGCTCTGCATCCAATACTGAAGTTAGTTTTAACCCAAAACGGTCAAAATTGATCACTTTGGCAAAGCGGAGATGTCTGTTGATCACCTACACAAAGTAGGTTTGTCTAGGCAAATACAGTCTGCTCCTGGGGTCTTGTGCTCCAGTTAATCAATAGATGGCACGGGAGAGCTCATTCAGATCACTGGCTTACATGAGGATGGGGATTACTGGAACAAACTCTAGCCCCATCTTCCTTATTCTGGAACTGGTTCAGTCCCTGGAGCGACTGGGGGAGGCAGCGCACATGCACACACGGTAAATGCTGCATTCTTCTTCTTTTTACTGTTGAACTTGTAGCCCTCCTTTCACGCACTTGCTTACACACATTCAATCACATATTCTCATTCAGAAAAGACTGAAAACCATGGTCCTGATTATCAAAGATCTCCTGATATCTTTCCCAAGGGCAGGGGATATTAACTCCAACTTGGGTAGATACAGTCTGCCTCCCCAAATCCCCCTGCAGTTGCCATTTAGAAACTGGCTTCCTCATTTCCTTTTCCAGAGCGCTGTGTACAGATGCTGTAGCTTGTCTGAAGACTGTTATGTTCTACTTCAAGGTTGCTGCATTTCAATGGCACATAAAATGATTTTCATCAAGCACGAGAATCTGATTTTTAAACAAATTAAGCAAACGGTTCACACACAATGTCTCCAGTCCAATAGGTAATGTGCATGTGCAATTACTATGATTGCATATGCAGATTAGGCCATTGTAGGCAAGAGGTATGCTGATGGCTTTTCAAAGAGCAGTGAGTCTCAACCTCTTTAGCTCCGTCACCCGTGAAATGACTCCAGATCATGCAGCGACCCTTTTGCACAGGATTGTGTGATTTGGGTCACGAGAAGAAACAATGGCGGGGGGCACTGTAGAGTGGGTGATGGAAAAGATGAGGGGTAGAGTGCTTGTGAGGGTTGGTGGCTGGTGTGTTGGGGATATTTTTCTCCCCCTCTCCCCCCATCTCATCTCCCTAACCTAACCTACGCAGCATTCAGCTCCGCAAAGGTACTGCATCCAGAGACTGCAGTGTGGGCACCACAGCCTCTAGAACAGCTCTTCCTCTGCCCCAGAGTTGAGCACTGTCTGGGCTGGAGAAGTGGGGAAAGAGAGATCTTCCCATTGCTGGAGTTTGTAGGAAGTAGGGGACAAAGCAGAGGTGGGGAAGCAGCAGCAGCAGGAGGAGGGGAAGGGAATGAGATGCTCCTGTCCTGACCTCTCTTCCCTCCTGCTGTGTTCTAGTGACCTGGCGATTTTGCAGAATGTTGTTCTCAGTGAGTGAGGTAAGACCCCTTGAAGATTCCACCCACAGGGTGAGAAACTGCCCTAGGTAACCCACTGTTGTATGCAGTCTAGTTGTAGCTGTCTTGATCCCAGGATATTAGAGAGACAAGGTGGGTGAGGTAATTGTGACATTCCCCAGGGTACAGTCTGGACTGCTGGACAGCTGTGTCCCCTCAGTTCTCCAACTTGGGGTGCCTTTTACACTGTTTCGCTGTGAGAGCAACCATCTCTGGTCTGCTCACACACAGCCTCCAGCATGTAAATCACTCCCAGCTATACTGTATGAGTGCTATAGCCAACCAGCCACTCTTGAATTACACTGCAGGGCAGCGCCAGCAAACTCCCAGTCCCAGGGTTTTCCCAGAAATGTACATCTTGTACTGCCCAGCACACCCTTGGATAACACAAGCTCATAGAAAGTCCATCATTTCATTAATAGAAAATGATGTGCACAAATTCAATTTATCCCAAATGGAGTTTCCCAAACACTTCAATCCAAACACACTGGTTAGATAAAACAATAAAACAAGTTTATTAACTACAGAAAGACAGATTTTAAGTGATTACAAGTAATGAGGCATAAAAGTTAGAATTGGTTACAAAGAAATAAAAGGTAAAATGCATCCAATGCAAACTTAACAAGCTAAGTAACTACAAAGTAAAAATTTCTCTCACCACATGCTGTACCAATCTGACTGGCTGAAGTCCTTTCAGCCAGGATCCCTTCCTAGTCCAGTGATGCTTCCTTTCTCCTTCAAGTATTGTCGATTCCGTGAGTAGCGATGAAGGGAGCGAGATCTTGGGGCATCTGTCCCCCTTTCTTATAGCTCTCCTTTTCTTCGAAAATCATCTCCATCTTGGGTCCAGGAGTCAGGAGGTCTGGGAGGATGGGAACCTCCATCTGTTTCTTTGCCAAAATGTAAATTCCTTGCTAGCACTCTTTTTCCTGCCAAAGAATGGCGGCATAACCTGGTGATAATAGTCTACTTGATTTTGTTGAAATTGGGCTGAGGCGTCAGTTTGCCTTTTGTCTTTGAGGAGCTGGTTTGTGCCTGCTTTTCTAAACTTGGAACATGCCTCAGTAATGTTATACAGTAGAATTTTACAACTTTTCAATGTTGCCACACATATTTTACCAGGACAATAATAATCAGCAGATTATTCATTTTTCAAATGATACCTCACAAGGTATACCCTGAACAAAATCTATTATAGTTTTGTAACATGTGTGAACGTAGGAATACAGACCGTCACAATAATGACTTTTATTGGACCAACTTCTGTTGGTGAGAGAGACAAGTTTTTGAGCTACACAGAGCTCTTCTTCAAGTCTTGGAAAGGTATTCTGAGCCTCATAGCTAAATGCAAGAGGGAACAGATTGTTTAGCATAAGTGATTAGCACATATTGTAAGGGGCCATTCAAGGTAGAGTGGCCCATTAACACCTCTCCAGTCTCTGAACTGTTTGGATTCTGACAGAGCAGAATAACTGAACGAGAAGATGGAGATCCCCAGAGTTAGTCTGGATAGCTCTGAGAGACTTTTGGGAAACTGGCAGATTACTACATGTCTGCCACCATTTGGAATTATAGATTGAGACTCACATGTACATGTATTTTACCTGCTGTAACGTCTAAATAATTTTCTTTCCTTTTTCTTAGCTAATAAACCTTTAGTTAGTTCACTATAGAATTGAATACCAGTAATGTCTTTGGATGCAAATTGATGTGGGTGAGTGACTGGTCTCTTGGGACTGGAATATTTGTGAATTTTGGAGAACGTGACCAGCTATCACATAGTCCAGTTTGCCTGGGTGGCAAGATAGACTGGAGTGTCTAAGGGGAGAAACTGCTGAGCTTGAATTAATATGCAAACTAGATACCATTAACTTGGGTTTGAATAGAGACTGGTAGTGGCTGGGTCATTACACATATTGAATCTATTTCACCATGTTAAGTATCCTCACACCTTCTTGTCAACTGTTTAAAATGGGCCATCTTGATTATAACTACAAACGTTTTTTTTCTCCTGCTGATAATAGCTCATCTTAATTAATTAGCCTCTTACACTTGGTATGGCTACTTCCACTTTTTCATGTTCTCTGTATGTACTGTGACAGACCCAGACCAGTGGGGTACAGGAGTCTGGTAGAGGGCAAATATACTGGTCACTGGATGAGTAGTTTTCTGTTCCCTGAGTGACCAGAGCAGGGGCTGTACTAGAGTAATCAGGAATCTGCTAGAACCAATTAAGACAGGCAGGATACTTAAGACACCTGGAGCCAATTAAGAAACTGCTAGAATCAATTAGGACAGGCTAGCTAATCAGGGCAACTGAGTTTAAAAAGGACCTCACTTCAGTTTGTGGCGTGTATGCGAGGAGCTGGGAGCAAGAGGCACAAGGAGCTGAGAGTGAGAAGACATATTGCTGGAAGACTGAGGAGTACAAGCATTATCAAACACCAGGAGGAAGGTCCTGTGGTGACAATAAAGAAGGTGTTGGGAGGAGGCTATGGGGAAGTAGCCCAGGGAGTTGTAGCTGTCGCGCAGCTGTACCAGGAGGCACTCTAGACAACTGCAGTCCACAGGGCCCTGGGCTGGAACCTGGAGTAGAGAGCTGGCCTGGGTTCCCCCCAAACCTCCCAACCCCTGATCAGACACAGGAGGAATTGACCTGGACTGTGGCTTCTACCAGAGGGGAAGGTCTCTGGGCTGTTTCCCGACCCACATGGTGAATCTGTGAGGCGAGAAAATCCGCCAATAAGCACAGGACTCACCAACGTAGAGGAGGAACTTTGTCACAGAATATATATATTGTTACTATATGTTCCATTCTATGCATCGGATGAAGTGGGCTGTAGCCCATGAAAGCTTATGCTCAAATAAATTTGTTAGTTTCTAAGGTGCCACAAGTACTCCTGTTCTTTTTGCGGATACAGACTAACACGGCTGCTACTCTGAAATCTAAGGGGACTGTCTGTCACTCCATTATAAGACTATTGTAGTACTTTGGGAGTTCACATTAGATGCTGGGTGTGTGTGTGTGAAATCCAATTGTAGAACACATGACTAGTTTGAAGTCTGGCTTTAAGATTAAGTTAGATAAGTTTATGGAGGGAATGGTTTAATGGTAAAACATAGTTGTCAAGGAAAACCAAACAATGGTAGGTAAATAGCATAATGGCTAAAAGGGGTCAGGATGGAGACTCTTGCCTATATGCTCGGGGTCTTACTGATCGCCATATTTGGGGTCGGGAAGGAATTTTCCTCCAGGGCAGATTGGCTGAGCCTCTGGAGGTTTTTCGCCTTCCTCCGCAGCATGGGGCAGGGATCTCTAGCAGGAGGGTCTCTGCCGATTGAGGTCACTAATAACAGGATTGGGGACTTCAGCAGCAGAGTCCAGGGAAGGGGCGGGGACGGTTTTATGGCCTGCAGCGTGCAGGGGGTCAGACCAGATGATCATAATGGTCCCTTCTGACCTTAAAGTCTATGAGTCTATGAGTCTAAGTGTCTGCCCTGCTTTTGACAGTCTGCACTGAGGTAGGCACTCACAGTCCTGAACCACTCTAGACAGTCTGACAATTGAACAGGACAAAAGATACTAAATGTATGGCTTATTACAACAATCTGTGTAATTCACTAACTCCCTCTTTTTGTCCCATGATTGCAGAGGTGTTAACGGGCCACTCTACCTTGAATGGCCCCTTAGAATATGTGCTAACTACTTACGCTAAACAATCTGTTCAAGCTTGCATTTAGCTGTGACACTTGGGGTGACTTTCCCAGACCTGAAGAATTGCTCTGTGTGGCTCCAGAGCTTTTCTCTCACCAGCAGATACTGCTCCAATAAATACATTTGTTAATCTCTAAGGTGCCACAAGTACTCCTCGTTCTTTTTGCTCCAATAAAAGCTATTCCCCCATCTCTTTAGATAACCCCGGCAGTTTGTAGATATCCTACAGACATCTTGCTCCAAATGAAGTGATGAGTATCAGAGTCCTGTGCTCCTGTCATTGCCCATTCTTCATCAAGAAACTCTGTAACTGTAAATATTTGCTTAAGATGTCAGCATGTCTTTAACTCACTGACTGAGAAGGTTTGATTTTGCTGTGGCAAGTAATCCTCTAGAGATGGCACCATGGGACATCACGTATATTGTCTTGCAGTGGCTGTATCTCATGTGCTTAATGTTTACAAGCACAAACTAATTTATTTTTAAGTGCCAGCCCAGGGAACTCAGCCTGGGTTTTGTGAGTTTCCAGTTTCCTACTTACACATCATCCCCAGTAATATCCAAAATGCTGCTTCGGTGACACCTGTGCTTTTAGTGCTGTGAGCGTTGATGGTCACACCAATCATAACCATCTTGCTGTATGAGACAGTGAGGTAAAAAAACACAAAGTGAATAAACCATTTAATCAGTTACCTCTGTTAGGTTTTTCTCTCTGTTCCTTAGCTAAAGAACAGACTGGAGAATTATTATACATTTATGAGTTGAATTAGAAAAAAATAGCTTTTAAAGCAAATAAGAAATTATAGAAAGCAGAATGAAGATGTTAGATGACATGGTGAACACTCAAAAATTGAATTGAACCTCAGAAGTTAGAATTATCAAGAGTTAATAAATCAGTTCAATTAATTCAGTACTAGTTCTATACTAGCATAGGCAAGTGTTTTTGTTATGAACATGAAATCATGAATCCTTAAATATAGATCATTTTTATCAATTTTATATGCCAATGGATTATTGCACATTAAACCCAGATATAATATGCAGGTAATTATTTTTATGCTACTCTAATTTTTCTGGAATATCAGCAGCACTGCAACCTCTTATGTCACTTTAACCAAAGATTCAAATAGTGGTAAAACCTTTCATTTACAGCCAGATCAAAGCTTCTTCCTCTTTTTGTCTATGAAGTTATCAGTTCTTTTGACCACAACATCTGTGATTTCTAGACTGAGCTCTTTGAAACACTAAGGGTTTCTCACAACACTTTTTGCTGTAGGCGAGCACAATTTCCTGTTATGTAGTGAGTTTCTCTAGCCTCAACACTCTGAATTACTTGTTGATTTTAGCCTAGTTTCTAGAAAACTAAGAAACTTGTTAGTGACACACATACACATCATACATTTTAGTTGTTCAGAGGGTTTTAACTGAGGTATGTACTTTCTGAGAAGCATTTAGCCCAGGGGTCGGCAACCTTTCAGAAGTGGTGTGCTGAGTCTTCATTTATTCATTCTAAGTTAAGGTTTCGCGTGCCAGTAATAAATTTTAACCTTTTTAGAAGGTCTCTTTCGGTAAGTCTATAATATATAACTAAACTTTTGTTGTATGTAAAGTAAATTAGGTTTTAAAAATGTTTAAGAAGCTTAATTTAAAATTAAATTAAAATGCAGAGCCCCCCAAACCGGTGGCTAGGACCCGGGCAGTGTGAGTGCCACTGAAAATCAGCTCGCATGCCGCCTTTGGCACGCGTGCCATAGGTTGCCTACCCCTGATTTAGCCTAACATAATTCAGTTGCCACTTGTAAGCATCGATATATAATAAACAGTAAGACATATATTTATCCCATGCCAAGAGTCCTAGACCATTGTGATGTCAGAGATAAGTCAAACAATCACCACCTTCACTCTACAGCTAATTTACATACAACAATTTCATAGGGATATGAGGGAGACTGCACAGATAGTGGATTACTTGGCCCAACTGCCACCATTCTTCAAAGGTTGATTCACCATCCATACAACTTAAAACAAACTCCCCAATACAACTTTCACATCCAAAGAGATTAACACAAAATCCCAACTGAACATCCACCCACACACAAATCAATACAAATCTCCTAGCACAGCACAATACAAATCAGCACAAGCACCCAGGCAAATACAAAACCAGCAGACACAATAACCCCAAGCACAGATAGCTTCTCACTGTAGCATGCATCCCTTGTTTGCCACCCACAAAAAATAAAACAAATCTCCCAGCACAACACACACACACTCCCCCCCCATTCATATGCACCATAAAACCACACACTTGAGTGGCAAACCTGTGGGTTAACACTAGTAAATGTATAAAAGTCATTTGGCTACTTACCAGTTGGAACTGGCATGATGGTGAGTTTTCCAGGTTAGCTTCACAGTCACAATTACAAGCATCTCGATCTGGAGAGTTCATTCAGGTGATTCACTCGTGGTAGTGTGATAGCTGTATTACTTTCTCTTTCTGGATTTCACAGCAGTCTTCTTAGATAGGACTTGAACAGACAGCTAATAGGGTGTTTGTCAATGATCAGGCTTTAGTTGTCACCAAGCAAGGGACACTCTCGCTGTCCTCAACTTCCATTAGATTTTGTGAGATCTTGGTCTGCTAGAGTGAAGAGTTCTCTATTTTCAAATTTCTGTTCCCCATGTAGGTACTAATAGACTGTGATCATGTTGTTTCTTGGTTAAACTAAAGAGATTGATCTTGAGTCTGTTACTCTAAGGCAGGTTTTCCAATCATTTAAACATTCTTGTAGCTCTTCTCTGAACTCTGTCCAATTTATCATCAACATCCTTCTTGAACTGTGGGCACCAGGACTGGATGCAGTATTTCAGTAGTGGTTGCACCAGTACAAAATACAGAGCTAATATAACCTCCCTCCAGCTACTCAGTATTCCCCTGTCTGGCAGTGTACACATCCAGCATCAACTTTGGAGATTGACCTGCAGAAGTGGGCAAGTTGCCTCACTCACCTCTGCTCCTGGGAGGCTGCTCAGGCCCAGTTGTGTAAATATGGCAAGGTGCAAGTCCAATTTTGGAGGTCTGCCAGCAAAAATGGCTTGTGCCCAACTTAAACAACATCCAGGTCCCCAATCTTCTCCAGCTGACAGAGCCCAGTGTCAAAGTTTGGCACAGTCAACATGGCACCAAGGTCCCTGAATTTGTCTGGGTCAACCTAATCTGGCACCGAAGTCCCAACACATTCAATATGGCATCAAGGTCCCTAGATCCCTCCAGGTCGACCCAACTCAGTGCCTGGACCTGGCACTATCAACTCTAGTCAACTAGTCGGGTTTGGTGCCTACTATAAGTAGAACTAAAGTCTCAGGATCCATCCGAGTTGACAGAAGCTAGAGCCTAGGATCTAGCACCATGGACTGTGGTGAGCCACTTGATAAAACAGTGCAGTGCCCTTTATACATAGTATTAACGTCCCCACAGCTGTTAGGGGGTCAGGTGCAGTGTCAAGGCTTCTGCAGAATTGAATGGTGTCCCACTTACTTGAAATGTTGCAGCATCAATATACTTGGGTCAGGTTCCTGGATCTATCTCGGTTGACCACATCTGTTGCTGAGAATCTGGCAAAATTGACTCTGTTGAGCCACTTTGCTGTCTAGCTGTAAGATCCCTGGATTCCACCAATTCTGAAGATACAGCACTGGTGATTTTAATAAACCACTAACTGAAGAGGTTCCGTATCCATCTCAAAGGACAATAGGATCCTCAGATCCATCTATAAAAATAACGAGGAGTCCTTGTGGCACCTTAGAGACTAACACATTTATTTGGGCATAAGTTTTCGTGGGCTAAAACCCACTTCATCCGATGCATGGAGTGAAAAATACAGTAAGCAGTGTGTGTGTGTGTGTGTGTGTATGTGTGTGTGTGTGTGTATATATATATATTACAGCACATGAAAAGATGGGAGTTGCCTTACCAAGTGGGGGGGTCAGTGCTAACGAGGCCAATTCAATTAAGGTGGAAGTGGCTATTCTCAACAGTCGATAAGAATTCACCCCTTCTTGTCAACTCACGTTAACCATTTGTCAAAGTATCAGCAATACCCAAACCCCTAGTCCCTTTCCCAGGTCAGCTGGGTCCAGTGTAAGCCCTGTGGACTGTCTCTGAAGTGCCACTTACTAGAGAGGTGTTATAGCCTATCTAAGTGTTGTCAGAGTTCCTGATTTGTCAAGGTTGGCTGCGTCTGAAGGTGTGGCACCCTTGATTTTCTAGCACCATCAACTCTATGCTGAGCAGACCAATGCTGTTGATCAGCACTGCAGATTCAGGCAAACCACATTCAGCGAGGCCCCAAGTCTAGCTAAATTGACTTTAGGCTATATCTACACTGCCGCCTTTGTTGGCATAATTTAGGTTGCTCAAGGGGGCAAATAGATCACCCCCCCAAATGACATAAGTTACACTGACATAAGTGCTGTTATGGACAGTGCTGCGTCGGCGGGAAAGCTTCTCCCGCTGACATTACTACCGCTGCTCGCGGGGGCTAGAGTAGTTACGCTGATGGGAGAGCTTCTCCCGCTGACATAACTACCGCTGCTCGCGGGGGCTAGAGTAGTTACGCTGATGGGAGAGCTCTCGCCCGTCAGCTTAGAGCAGCAACATTAGAGAGCTTACAGTGGCGCAGCTGCGTCGGTGCTGTAAACTCTCTAGTGTAGCCATGCCCTGAGTCTGGTGCTATGAACTTGACACCGTTGCCTCTCTGTTTTATAGGTGGCCCCCTGACCCTTTGGGGTCTACAGAGTTGGCACCTCTAAATCTGGGTCTCCTGTCCCAGAGTCTTTCCACTGTTAGACACTTAGTCTCATGTAAACACTACTCAGAGTTGATGTCTGCAGATAGTTTACTCCTAGGGCCTGCAGGGATAGTGAAATGAGGCTCTAGTCGAGCTTTTTTTGGAAGTCCCTCCAGATTCAACAGAACAGTCACATTTGAAGACTGGGGTTCTTAGTAGGGTCCAGAAAGGTCTCTGCTGGCTCTGAAAGCCTTTAGCTGGGTTCCCTAGCCAAGGTGTCCTAGACACCCTCAGCACTAAAACCTTGGAAACCATTCCCAGGCCCTGACTGAGGTAGCTCCAGTAACTTCTGGATCTCATTCAGTGCCATCCTGCTTACTGGTTCTTAAAATGAATGAGTTCTAATCTGCTGCTAATGCCTTGACTTTGAAATCATTCGTGGCCATTCCTGCCTGGAGACACCCAGGTTCCAAACATCGGTTTCCATGCTTTGTTTCTGAAGACAGGCCATAAAGAACTTTCCTGGAGTCTGCGCCAATATCACCTGCTTATACTGAATCACTGAATCTGTAGGTTTCTCCTATTTCTGTGCAGTCCAGCTGTGCTTTGCCACCCCCCTGAGCTTCTAGGAAGCAAGAATTTAAAAAAAAATAGAGACATTTAGGCAGCCACTTTTGGAACCACACTGTCTTGGCACCAAATGTCTTGGTTCTGATTGGACTGGGCTCCCTGGTGCCTCATCTCCGATGCTTTTAGTCCTGGGACCTGTTCTGCTGTAGTGCCAGGAAGATCTGGGACTCCTTTGGCACCAGCGTTTCCCCTGGGAGCAATTCATCCCACTTGATCATCACAGACTCTGGCATGGACTCTGGTGCCTCCTACAGAACCTCAGCATGCTCCGACTGACTAAGATGGTTGGGATGATGGTGTTCCTGGGGAACATACTAGTTCCTGTGGGCAGTTGGCACAGATGTCGCCTTTCTTGAACACCAGATTGGAACTTCTACGTTTCCACCATATGAGCAAAAAAATTTGAGGAATTCCTGGGGGAGGATGGCACAGATCCTCTCACTGCAAACAGGGGTGTCACAGCTCCAGAAACTTCCAGCCTTTGTTTGTTGGAGTCACAGCCTAAGGAGAAACTGGCTCTCCCATTCAGTTCTGACCTCTTAAACCCAGTCAGGGACATCTAGTTATCTTGCGTCTTGTCTCCTCCTAGGAAAACGTGCATACAGGTTGTACCCAGTGCCTGTGGAGGGCTATCAGTTTCTTGTACAACACGAGCCAATTCTGATGATATCCAAGAACTAGAACAGTCCTGGAGAACTAGACTGTCACATTCCTCTCCCATGGACAGAGAAGGCATCTTACTTCGCTAGAAGGTCTTATTCTACTGGATCTCTTGTCCTCAGGGTAGTTGGTTATCAGGCCATCATGTTGTGATACTACGATGGTGGGGGAGGAAGATGGAAACGTTCAGCAGGAGGACTCAGGATCAATCCAAATGAGCCTTAAAGCCAATGGTGGCCAGAGCACTATTTCTCAAATGGAGCTGCCCAAAGAGAGACTCCTTTGTGTCCAGTCAAAACAGCAAGTACTGTCAATACTGCACCAGGCAGAGAGGGGCAAAATCTCTCTCTCAAACATGTTTCTGTGGGATTGGAGCCAAGCTCTCCTGTATGCCTCCCTTCTCATACCCCTCAATATATAGGGATATTGACCGACAGCACTAACATCCTATTGATTGCTCCAAGGCAGCCTTTCCAGCATTGGTATTCAGACCTTCAACACCTGTCTGAAGAGCCACCGTATCTGATGCTTCTCTCTCCAGACCTCCTGTCTCAACAGCAAGGGTGAGTTCTGTATCCCAATCCAGAGTCACCCCACCTCACAGTGTGGAAGATAATTTACTAACTAATGTAGCCCATTTCTGCTCCCAGAGAGCCCAGACACTCCTGTTGCAGTCTAGGAAAGGCTCTGTCCTTAAATGCTATAAGAAAAAATGGCCGTGGTTCTCTGTCTGGGCCAATAATAAGGAAATAGGCCTGTCTTAAACTGGAGTCCCTGCAGTCTAGAGTACATTACATTTAAAATCTCAGGGCTTAGCCAGAGCCTCTTTAAAAGTCCATTTGGCAGTATAGCTGCCTATCATGTATACATTATGAACAAGTCTTATTTTCTCTCACTCAAGTGTCTCTAGGTTCCTGAAAGCATGACAATTGCATTTCTTTCTATCAGGGATCCCCCTGCATCCTGGGACTTGAATCTCGTTGTAGCAAACCTGATAGTCCCCCTATATGAGCATCTTGCATACCCCAGCGAAAACAGTTCAAGCCCCCAGCCCCAACAGCAATGGTCCTACCCTCCTCACCCTAACTAGACTTTTACAGAGAGCGGCCTAGAAATTCTAGGCACAAACCAGCCCACTCCCAGTCAGGACGAGGCAAGGGCCTGACCAAGCCATAGTCGGGCTCAAAGCAGGCCTTTTGAAGCGGTGCCCGAGGGAGACATACCCGACATGACACTGAATCCTCCCCCTTACTTCTTGAATCACTTATCCCACGTCTACTATGCATGGTCCCTAATAACATCGGACCGCTGGGTTCTTCGCATGGGAAGGATATTCTCTCCAGTTCTGCTCCTTCCCTCCCACCCCACTTCCCGTCCCTCTTCAGGGACCCTTCTCACAAGCAACTCCTTATCCAGGAGGTGCAATTGCTCCTAGATTAGGGGCAGAGGAGGAGGGTCTTCAGGAACAAAGGGGCAAGGGATTCTATTCCCATTATTTCCTCATCCCCAAGGCAAAGGGGGGTCTCAGACCCATTTTAGACCTGCGTGGACTTAACAGGTTCATGGTAAACTTGAAATTCCGCATGGTCTCCCTGAGCACAATTATCCCTTCTCTGGATCCGGGCAAGTGGTACGCTGCCCTCGACATGAAAGACATACTTCCACATAGCCATTCGACCTCAGCACAGACGGTTTCTGCGGTTTGTGGTCAGCCACAAACATTACCAGGTCACGGTCTCCCGTTCGGCCTATCCACTGTACTCCAGATATTCACCAAGTGCATGTCGGTAGTAGCAGCCTTTCTCCGCAGGAGGTGGTTACAGTATATCCCTACCTAGATGACTGGCTGCTGTGGGGCCATTCCGGGCACATGGAGACTCACGTCTGACTAGTCAAATCCACATTTCAAAGACTAGGACTCCTCCTCATCATGAACAAGTCAACCCTATCACCGACCCAGAGAACCAAATTCATCAGGGTGGTGCTGGACTCGGTACAAGCAAAAGTGTACCTACCAGAGACATGATTTCAAGCCATAGTGGGCATCATTCAGAGCCTCATGCAGTACCCCACCACTACTGCTCAGGGTTGCCTGGCCCTCCTTGGCCATTGTGGTCAGGCATGCCAGGCTCAGGCCACTCCAAGAGTGGCCCGCTTCTTTATACTGCCCATGGTGCAACAGGCTGGACTCAGTACTTACGTTGCCACAACAAGTACTCCAGTCCCTCCAGTGGTGGCTCGACCCCCCGTACAGTGTGTGAGGGAATTCCTTTCAACAGCCCACAGCCCACCTTGACCCTGGTAACGGATGCATCATCATTGGGTTGGGGGGCACACCTGGGGGACTGCCAGACACAGGGGCTATGGTCGCAAGATGAACTCTCTCTTCCCATCAATATCAGGGAGCTCAGAGCGGTACGATTGGCCTGCCAAGTGTTCCTGTCCATACTACAAGGCCAGTGTGTGGCAGTGATGACAGACAACACCACTGCCATGTTTTACATCAACAACAGGGGGGAGCACATTCCTCTCCCCAATGTCAAGAAACCCTTCAACTCTGGGAGTTCTGCATAGCCCACTCCATTCACCTGGAGGCGTCCTGTCTCCCATGAGTGCAGAACAAACTAGCAGATCACCTCAGCAGATCGTTCCACAAGCACAAGTGATCCATCCGACCGGATGTCATTCACTCCATCTTCCAAAGGTGGGGATTTCCCCAGGTCGACCTGTTTTCCACCAGGAACAACAGGAAATGCCTGATGTTCTGCTCCTTTCAGTACCACAGCCCAGGCTCCCTCTCGGACCTGTTCCTACTACCCTGGGGAGACTGCCTCATGTATGCCTTCCCGCCGGTCCCTCTCATGCAGAGGGTACTGCTCAAGATCCGCAGAGACAAGGTGAAGGTGTAATCCTCCTTGCTCCAGCGTGGCCCTATCAGCATTGTTACACCACGCTTTTGGAGCTGATAGGTCCCGATAGGTCTACCACTCTGCCCCAGCCTAATCACACAGGACCCTGGTCACCTTCACAACCCAGACCTTCAGTCCCTCCATCTCACAGCCTGGAAGCTTCATGGTTAATCTGACAGAGCTCCTGTGCTCGAGTCCTGTTAGGAATGTCCTTCTTTGCAGCAGGAAACCATCCACCAGGGCCACTTATTTAGCCAAGTGGAAAAGGTTCACATGCTGGTGTGAAGAGCATCATACACTTCCCTTACAGGCACCAGTTCCACTCATCTTAGAGTACCTCCTACACCTGAAACAACGAGGCCTTGCACCGTCTTCAATTAAGGTACATCTCATGACTATCTCGGCTTTCCACGTGGGAGTGTCCGGCCGTTCCATATTCGCCAGTGCCATGGTGGGGCGTTTCTTGAAGGATCTGGAAAGGTTATACCCACATGTTCATCAGCTAGTACCAGCGTGGGACCTTAATTTATGGGGCCCCCCTTTGAGCCATTGGCAACTTGTTCTTTGCTCTATTTGTCCTGGAAGGTGGCCTTCCTAGTCGCTATTACATCAGCTAGGAGGGTGTCTGAGCTGAAGGCACTAACCTCTGATCCACCTTACAGGGTCTTCCACAAGGACAAGGTGCAACTCAGGCCTTACCTGGCTTTTCTTCCCCAGGTGGTGTCACATTTTCATACCACCCAAGATATCTTCCTGCCAGTGTTTTATCCCAGGCCTCACATCAGTGCCTGAGAACAATGGCTTCATTCACTGGACGTCCAGAGGGCGTTGGTATTCTACATTGAGTGTACTAAGCTGTTCAGAAAATCGAACCAACTATTCGTGGCAGTGGCAGATCAGATGAAAGACGCCTGATCTCTTCTCAGCATGTTTCATCTTGGATCACAGACTGTATCCGCACGTGCTATGAGCTGGCCAAGGCCCCGGCTCCACCTATTATGGCTCATTCCACAAGAGCTCAAGCCTCTTCAGCGGCATTTCTGGCCCAAGTGCCGGTATAGGAGATCTGCAGAGCAGCTGCTTGGTCATGGGTGCATATGTTCACCTCTCACTACGCTATCACCCATCATGCCAGAGATGGTGCAGCCTTCAGCAGAGCGGTGCGCCAATCAGTGGTTCCTTGACTCCGACCCCTCCTCCAGCGTATAGCTTGGGAGTCACCTGATTGGAATTGACGTGAACAAGCACTTGAAGAAGAAAAAACGGTTACTCACATACTCGTAACTGTTCTTTGAGATGTGTTGTTCACGTCCATTCCAATACCCACCCTCCTTCCCCTCTGTCGGAGTAGCCGGCAAGAAGGAACTAAAGGGGTGTCAGGTTGGCTGGGTCATATATTGAGTGCCATAAAGGCGCCCCTTCAGGAGGCTCCACGGCCAACCCAATGGGTGTTGCTAAGGGAAATCTTTCCGACGACTGTGCATGCGGCACGCGCACACCTGATTGGAATGGACGTGAACAACACATCTCAAAGAACAAAAGTTATGAGAAGGAGAGTAACCTTTTTTTTTTTTTTTTTTTTTGAAGATGGTTTTCCTTATCGCAGTCATCTCTGCTGGGGAGTTAGTTAGCTCAGTGCATTAAGGGCTCCCCTGCCTGACGCTGTGGTCTAGGACAACGTGACAATGCTTCCTCGCTCTACACCTAAGGTGGTGTCCAACTTCCACCTTTCTCAATATATTTCCTACTCTGTATTCTTCCCAAGTCTCTATTAACATCCAGGGGACGCACATCTTCATATCCTAGATGTGAAATCATGCTCTGTTTTTAACTAGAGGAGACCAAGACCTTTAGAAAAAATGACAAGTAAATGCTGGGGGGACCCACTTATTTCCTAATAAAGGTATCACAACGTATTAAAAATTTGTAAGAGCACTGTTCTGTCTGAGCTAGGGCACCAGTTCTTCCCTCTGCGCTCCATTAGAGGCACTGCTCTTCAGCACTGGTGGCATGCCTAGATGTGTATTGCTGGTGGACACCTGCAAAGCAGCAAGCTTGCACCCAGCACTATTCTCTGGCCTTGGTTCTGATGCCTGTTTTGGAGAGAGAGGTGCTGCATTGCATAGTCCATTAAAGAACTGCTCGCCTACCTTCTATCTAGGGGGCACTACTCCCTAACTCCCACACGTGTGAAAGCCCAGAGGCCTCGAAGAAAGGGAGGTTAATTACCAGTAATTGTTCTTTGATAGTCACCTCTGTGCATTCATGCTTGCCCCCCACCAACTGCCCTACCTTGGAGTTCTGGATACAGTCAGGACCTGAGTTTATTCAGGGAGTGCCCCCCAACGTAGAATACGGTGCCACTGTTATGTACACGTGATCCCCCAACAAACACAGCTTTTGAAGGCACTTCCACAGTGCTACACCAGGGCACAGTATCCTACAAGCATGAGTGCAAAGGCGATGCTTGAAGCGTAGCAAGTACTGATAAGTAAGCTGTCTTCATTGCATGATCTTGCTACATGGCAGAGTTAAGGTTGTTTGGGTGTTTGTTTCTGTCCAGCTCTGCCATACCATTGCCTATCTGTGTCAAGCATGACTACAGTGAGGTTTCCTCTGTGAACCCGTGGGATTTAATGTCTGCTGATTTGTATTGTCTGTCCCAAGTGACCTGTGGTTTTCCCTCTTCTCTGAGGAAACTGCAGTGTCCTTTAGTGAAAATTCCCAGGAGGAACAGAGAGTGTGTCTACACAGCCACTTTCAGCACTAAAACTTTAGTCGTTCAGGGGATGTGAAAAAACACACCCCTGAGCAACAAAAGTTTTAGCGCTGAAAAGCACCAGTATAGACAGCGCTTTATCACCAGGAGCCGTGCTCCCGGCGATAAAGCTACCACCGCTCGTTTGGGGTGGTTAGTTTTTTATCACCGGGAGAGCTCTCCCCCAGCAATAAAGCGTGACTACACTGCCCACGTCACAGTGCTGCCGCGGCCACGCTGTAACGTGGGAAGTGTAGACATACCCAGAGATGCAGCCCCCTTGACCGTTCCAGATGTGTGGGAGAGGGAATAGTCCAGTGCAGAGCACAACTCAGTTTGCAGGGCCTGAGGAAATAGAGAGCAAAAGCGCTAGTATAAATTATGAGGAGATTGAAAAATCCCTTCTAAGGAAATCCCTCTGTGACGCCAAAGCCACCGCTGCTGGCAGGGAGAGAAAGGCAGGACTGGGGGTGGCCTCAGTGGGTAGGGCTACACTGCAATTAGACACCTGTGGCTGGGCCCTGCCAGCTGACTCAGACTCGTGGGGCTCGGGCTGTGGAGCTGTTTAATTGTGGTGTAGTCGTTCTGGCTCGGGCTGAAGCTCAGGCTCTGGGATACTCCCACCTTGCAGGGTCCTAGAGCTCAGGCTCCCACCCAAGCCCAGACATCTACACTGTAGTTAAACAGTCTCTTAGCCTGAGCCTGCAAGCCCAGGTCAGCTGGCAGGAGCCAGCTGCGGGTTTCTAGTTGCAGTGTAGACCTACCAATGGGAGCTGCCAGAAACCATCACAGCAACAAGTGTGGAGCAATTGGAGCAGCCCCGAAAGCATGGATGGAAAAGATTCCCTAATATAGCCAGTGACTGGCATAATTGAGGAAGCTCATGCTGCCATGGGGGGAAACTCATCCTGCCACATGCCTGGCTGCCATGGGGGCCCGGGTCTGTCATTATTTCTTTCTGTAGACTAGAGTTTTCTGGTTTGATATTTGGGACCATTCAGTAAAAAGCTGCTGTGCTGCTTCTGCTAATAGGAAGTGAGATCCATAGTTTGCAGATGGTCTCTTAGTGCGTTACGCTTTGGCAGGACATTACAGTACTAGTGATAAATCCTGGGCTATTTTTATCCCAGGCCTGTGTCAGCATATCTCCCATGGGGAGAGCAGCAGAGGCTGAGGGATCTGCTCGTTCCTGTTACAGAATGGTCTGCGCACAGGTGAAACTGTGATGATTAATGTACATTGCAAATAGGCAGCAAACTGCAGTGGCAGCCCGACCACCGCATCCTTGCTGAATGGGAGCCACGTTTTGGGGACAGGAAATAGGCAGAAGAGGGGATTCAAGGAAAGGTGTGTCTCCAGTCAGTCCCCCAGGGTCTGTGCCCTGCCTCAGTGGTGGGGAGAGGTACCTCATACACAGGGGTAGCATCAGCTTCAAACAGCATGCCTTCACTTGCAGGTAAACATCCTCACAGACACAGTGCAACCCTGAGCTGCAGCGCTCTGTGTTATTCCAGCCCTGGGGTCTGTGCCCCTCCTCACAGGGTCAGGAATGGGGTGCATTGGCTGAGCTGGGTGTGCATGGGGAAGGGTTGGAATAGCAGAGTGGGCGGCAGCAGCAGAACCAAGCTGGAGTAAAAGGTGTCTGAGGGTCCTGAAGCTGTGCATTGGCAAAGCTCAAGGAGTGCTTAAGAACGTAAGAAAGGCTGTACCGGGTCAGACCAAAGGTCCATCCAGCCCAGTATCCTGTCTGCCGACAGTGGCCAACGCCAGGTGCCCCAGAGGGAGTGGACCAACAGGCAATGATCAAGTGATCTCTCTCCTGCCATCCATCTCCATCCTCTGACAGACAGAGGCTAGGGACACCATTCCTTACCCGTCCTGGCTAATAGCCATTAATGGACTTAACCTCCATTAATTTATCCAGTTCTCTTTTAAGGTTTGGGTTTGAATAGTAGAGGATCCCGCAGGTTGGGTGTCCCATACTCTAGCAAAGCTGTGTGTGGAGTGGCTCGTGCCATTCCCGCCTCCACTGAATCTGGCTTAAATCCCAGAGCTGCTGGCCTCTCCCTGCCGCATAGCTACATTTGAATGGCTCCTTCTGTTCTTGGCCCCTTCCTAGGGTTGCATGGGCGCATCCTCACCTTTGGATTGTCCTGAGGTCTGGGTGCCTGGGCCCCCGTATTGTGTGAAAGCAGTTAGCCTTTAGGGGGCTTGGCCTCAGGCATGGATCTGAGCCTTCTGTTTCTGGCATTAGATACAGACCCCCTTGCCCAAATGTCCTTGTTTCATTGATTGGAAGTGCAAGGGACAGCTCCTTTTGGGGCTTGGGAGCCAATACATCACAGTGATCCTACAGGCCAGTGGGAGGGGAAAGAATGTGCAGTCCCCAGTGGGAGGGAAAACGGTGGTTAGATTGGAAGAAAGAATTAGGAGCTTCACAGAGAAGATCAAGCACCCTATTCCAAATCTCATGAAATAAGCCAGCTGTCCTGTGCTAGGAATCCTTTCTTAAAGTCACTGCAGACGTTATTGATCTCACTGCAGTAACAGAGACATCAAAGGCTGCTCAAAGGGCATGTCTCACTGGATTTGGTCCTCTTTGCAATATGGCTGTAAAATCTGTCATTTTGGATTCCAGAAAATAGGTCATGGTGCAATTCTATAAAATGCTACCCTTTTGCACTGTGTAGAACATACAGGAATATCAAGGGCATGAGAAATATGAAGGCTTAGCTCTTGGAATGCCTTTACAGCCCCTACCAAAGGATGACTTGAATCCACAGATGCTGAGGAACTCTCCCTTCTGCTATGCCTACCCCCATGCCCTTTCTCATAAGACACTGGTTGGGTGAGATCCATCTGAAAGCAATACACCAGGTATTGCAGTCACATTCAGTGGAATTGGTTTGTATTCTCCCAGTTTTCTTTTCTCAAGGAAGCGTTGCATGTTAACGCTAAGTGCCATCATCCTCTCCCTTCTTTGCCAGGACTAGGTTGAGCACTGTACCTTTGGGATCTATCCTTACATATCTCAATAAAGCTCTGCAAATTGAATACTGGGATAGTACCTCCTCTCAGCTGCTTCCCTTATCTTCACCAAGCATCCAGGAATGTTGTCTGCTCATCTTTGTCAGCAAGGTCTCTTGGGTGACATGCGAGTTCAATATGTGAAGGGCTGAGCCAGGTTTTTGAAGACCCCTTCTCTTGTGGAGGAAGCTAAAGCTCAGCATAAGTTTATGAATATCTTTCTTGGAGCTTACAGAGAGACTCCCTGGAGTCTGTGCTGCAGAGCACTTTCCATTTGCCTGCTCTGAAAGTATTGTCTGGAAATGTAGAAAGTTACCAAGCCAGTCATTACCCACCTGAAATTCAGTCACATCCTGCCTCTGAATTTCAGGCTTATAACCTCTAGCATGGCAGCCTCCTTCTTTGTCAGTTTAAAAAGGTGACCTTGCCGTGCTTAGCTAAAATGGCTCTATACAGCAAGTTGGGTCAAGCTTAGGAGAATTGTGTGTGTTCCTCTGCCTGTCTGTTAATCTCTGCTATCGGGGCCTGTCCCTCAGAACGGGCTCCAACTGTTTCCTTTTTTCCACCCAGCACTGGTATTTGGAAGAGATTCCTCCAATCCTGGCTGGGGAGCTCATAGAACCTGGTCTCTTAAACGATGTCTTTGCTGAGAAAGGAAAAATGGCAGAGATTCTTACAGGCAATACGGAATCACCAAGTGGAAAAGAGACAGAGGGAATAATGCATCTGAAATCCAATAACCCTGTAAGCTGTTCTGTGGCAGGGCAGGAAAACCCTTTAACGGACAACCTGATTTGCAGATATTTCCATCAACATGAGCGGTGTCGGAAGGAGTCAGTGGTGAATCAGATTTTCCTCTTGTTTTATGAAGAAGTGAGCCAGGCTTGAGGAGCCCATTCAGATGCCTTTGTGCTCTGTTTGCCCTGCGGTCTCCTCTTTGCTTCTCCCTTATTTCTTTTGCTCCCTTCAGTGCTTCCAAAAGTGAAGCAAGAGATGGTTCATTTAATTGTGGTGGCCCTAGCTTGGGCAGACACTGGTGTTCAGATTTCTTTTGCAAATAAGTTACTTTGGATATCACCAGTGTCCCCAGATTCATCTTGGAAGAAGCAGCTCACTCTGCACTGAAATCTAAGGTCCCTTCTCCCAGTGAGTTGGATCTTGGCACCTTAATGGATGAGAATTTGGACTGCTCAGGAGAACTCTGTCAGGTTTCACTGGCATCTTTAAACCAGGGTGTCCAAATCATAGAATCATAGAATCATAGAATATCAGAGTTGGAAGGGACCTCAAGAGGTCATCTAGTCCAACCCCCTGCTCAAAGCAGGACCAATTCCCAGCTAAATCATCCCAGCCAGGGCTTTGTCAAGCCGGGCCTTAAAAACCTCCAAGGAAGGAGACTCCACCACCTCCCTAGGTAACGCATTCCAGGGTTTCACCACCCTCCTAGTGAAATAGTTTTTCCTGATATCCAACCTGGACTTCCCCCACCGCAACTTGAGACCATTGCTCCTTGTTCTGTCATCTGCCACCACTGAGAACAGCCGAGCTCCATCCTCTTTGGAACCCCCCTTCAGGTAGTTGAAGGCTGCTATCAAATCCCCCCTCATTCTTCTCTTCTGGAGACTAAACAATCCCAGTTCTCTCAGCCTCTCCTCATAAGTCATATGCTCCAGACCCCTAATCATTTTTGTTGCCCTCCGCTGGACTCTTTCCAATTTTTCCACATCCTTCTTGTAGTGTGGGGCCCAAAACTGGACACAGTATTCCAGATGAGGCCTCACCAATGTCGAATAAAGGGGAACGATCACGTTCCTCGATCTGCTGGCAATGCCCCTACTTATACAGCCCAAAATGCCGTTAGCCTTCTTGGCAACAAGAGCACACTGTTGACTCATATCCAGCTTCTCGTCCACTGTGACCCCTAGGTCCTTTTCAGCAGAACTGCTACCTAGCCATTCGGTCCCTAGTCTGTAGCAGTGCATGGGATTCTTCCGTCCTAAGTGCAGGACTCTGCACTTGTCCTTGTTGAACCTCATCAGGTTTTTTTCTGCCCAATCCTCTAATTTGTCTAGGTCCCTCTGTATCCGATCCCTACCCTCTAGTGTATCTACCACGCCTCCTAGTTTAGTGTCATCTGCAAACTTGCTGAGAGTGCAGTCCACACCATCCTCCAGATCATTAATAAAGATATTAAACAAAACCGGCCCCAGGACCGACCCTTGGGGCACTCCACTTGAAACCGGCCAACTAGACATGGAGCCATTGATCACTACCCGTTGAGCCCGACGATCTAGCCAGCTTTCTATCCACCTTACAGTCCATTCATCCAGCCCATACTTCTTTAACTTGGTGGCAAGAATACTGTGGGAGACAGTATCAAAAGCTTTGCTAAAGTCAAGAAATAACACATCCACTGCTTTCCCCTCATCCACAGAGCCAGTTATCTCATCATAGAAGGCAATTAGGTTAGTCAGGCACGACTTCCCCTTCGTGAATCCATGCTGACTGTTCCTGATCACTTTCCTTTCCTCTAAATGTTTCATAATTGATTCCTTGAGGACCTGCTCCATAATTTTTCCAGGGACTGAGGTGAGGCTGACTGGCCTGTAGTTCCCCGGATCCTCCTTCTTCCCTTTTTTAAAGATGGGCACTACATTAGCCTTTTTCCAGTCATCTGGGACCTCCCCCCGATCGCCATGAGTTTTCAAAAATAATGGCTAATGGCTCTGCAATCTCACCCGCCAACTCCTTTAGCACCCTCGGATGCAGCGCATCCGGCCCCATGGACTTGTGCACGTCCAGTTTTTCTAAATAGTCCCGAACCACTTCTTTCTCCACAGAGGGCTGGTCACCTTCTCCCCATGCTGTACTGCCCAGTGCAGCAATCTGGGAGCTGACCTTGTGCGTGAAGACAGAGGCAAAAAAATCATTGAGTACATTAGCTTTTTCCACATCCTCGGTCACTAGGTTGCCTCCCTCATTCAGTAAGGGGCCCACACTTTCCTTGATTTTCTTCTTGTTGCTAACATACCTGAAGAAACCCTTCTTGTTACTCTTAACATCTCTTGCTAACTGCAACTCCAAGTGTGATTTGGCCTTCCTGATTTCACTCCTGCACGCCTGAGCAATATTTTTATACTCCTCCCTGGTCATTTGTCCAATCTTCCACTTCTTATAAGCCTCTTTTTTGCGTTTAAGATCAGCAAGGATTTCACTGTTTAGCCAAGCTGGTCGCCTGCCATATTTACTATTCTTTCTACACATCGGGATGGTTTGTTCCTGCAACCTCAATAAGGATTCTTTAAAATACAGCCAGCTCTCCTGGACCCCTTTGCCCTTCATGTTATTCTCCCAGGGGATCCTGCCCATCTGTTCCCTGAGGGAGTCAAAGTCTGCTTTTCTGAAGTCCAGGGTCCATATTCTGCTGCTCTCCTTTCTTCCTTGTGTCAGGATCCTGAACTCGACCATCTCATGGTCACTGCCTCCCAGGTTCCCATCCACTTTTGCTTCCCCTACTAGTTCTTCCCTGTTTGTGAGCAGCAGGTCAAGAAAAGCTTTGCCCCTAGTTGGTTCCTCCAGCACTTGCACCAGGAAATTGTCCCCTACGCTTTCCAAAAATTTCCTGGATTGCCTGTGCACCGCTGTATTGCTCTCCCAGCAGATATCAGGGTGATTAAAGTCTCCCATGAGAACCAGGGCCTGCGATCTAGCAACTTCTGCTAGTTGCCAGAAGAAAGCCTCGTCCACCTCATCCCCCTGGTCTGGTGGTCTATAGCAGACTCCAACCACGACATCACCCTTGTTGCTCCCACTTCTCAACTTTATCCAGAGACACTCAGGTTTTTCTGCAGTATCATACCGGAGCTCTGAGCAGTCATACTCCTCTCTTACATACAATGCAACTCCCCCACCTTTTCTGCCCTGCCTGTCCTTCCTGAACAGTTTATATCCATCCATGACAGTACTCCAGTCATGTGAGTTATCCCACCAAGTCTCTGTTATTCCAATCACATCATAGTTCCCTGACTGTGCCAGGACTTCCAGTTCTCCCTGCTTGTTTCCCAGGCTTCTTGCATTTGTGTATAGGCACTTAAGATAACTCAATGATCGTCCCTCTTTCTCAGCATGAGACAGGAGTCCTCCCCTCTTGCGCTCTCCTGCTTGTGCTTCCTCCCAGGATCCCATTTCCCCACTTACCTCAGGGCTTTGGTCTCCTTCCCCCGGTGAACCTAGTTTAAAGCCCTCCTCACTAGGTTAGCCAGCCTGCTGGCGAAGATGCTCTTCCCTCTCTTCGTTAGGTGGAGCCCGTCTCTGCCTAGCACTCCTTCTTCTTGGAACACCATCCCATGGTCGAAGAATCCAAAGCCTTCTCTCCGACACCACCTGCGTAGCCATTCGTTGACTTCCACGATTCGACGGTCTCTACCCCGGCCTTTTCCTTGCACAGGGAGGATGGACGAGAACACCACTTGCGCCTCAAACTCCTTTATCCTTCTTCCCAGAGCCACGTAGTCTGCAGTGATCCGCTCAAGGTCATTCTTGGCAGTATCATTGGTGCCCACGTGGAGAAGCAGGAAGGGGTAGCGATCTGAGGGCTTGATGAGTCTCGGCAGTCTCTCCGTCACATCGTGTATCCTAGCTCCTGGCAAGCAGCAGACCTCTCGGTTTTCCCGGTCAGGGCGGCAGATAGATGACTCAGTCCCCCTGAGGAGGGAGTCCCCGACCACCACCACCCTCCTCCTCCTCTTGGGAGTGGTGGTCGTGGAACCCGCATCCCTAGGACAGTGCATCTTTTGCCTTCCAATCGGTGGAGTCTCCTTCTGCTCCCTTCCCTCAGATGGGCCATCTAGTCCACTCTCCGCATTAGCACCTGTAGAGAGAACATGGAAACGATTGCTCACCTGTATCTCCATTGCTGGTGCATGGACGCTCCTCTTTCTTCTTCTGGAGGTCACATGCTGCCAAACCTCCTCACAATCCTTCTGTCCCTGCTGCGCCTGCTCTGAATCTTCAGAACATTGTGGCCGTAGAAGCATCTCCTGACGTCTGTCCAGGAAATCTTCATTTTCCCTTATGCAACGCAGAGTCGATACTTGTTTCTCCAGCCCTCGAACCTTCTCCTCCAATATGGAGACCAGCTTGCACTTTGTACAGACAAAGTCGCTTCTGTCCTGTGGAAGAAAGACAAACATGGCACAACCTGTGCAGGTTACAACAGCTGATCGCTCACCTTCCATATCACTGTCCTCTTACGAGCTTCCTCAACTGTTGCAGGAACTACTCGGAGAAACCTGCAGATGAAAGCCTCAGTGCGCTCTCCCCACGCGAACTCCCAGGCAAACTCCTGCTGTTAGCCTCTGCTGTTCGCCACTCAGCTGGTTCGCTGCTGACTGCCCTTATATACCAAAGCGTGGCTCTGTGTCCCTTCAGGGTGACTGTATTAAGGAGAAAATTTGAAAGTGTTCTCCCTAGTACCTTTCTGTAGGGACTAGGGCATGAGTGGGTCAGGCCTCAGGGTTAGAGAGTCAGAATCTAGGAACCAGAGCCGGGGTCAGAGCCAGAGTCAGGAGTCAAACCAGGGGTCAAAGCCGTAGTCATCATCAGGGGTAGGACTCTAGATTCATCTGATCTCTTCTGACAGATTGCGACACATCCCTAGCCTTTCGACCGAGAACGCTTTATCCCCAGCTCTCAGGTGCTTTGTCTAGGCTTTGTGATTGAATTCAGTCTTTGATGTAACAGGGCCTGAGCCATTAATTGCTTTGAAAATTAGGACCAAAGCCTTAAACCGGCCTCAGAAGCTGACCAGGAGTCAATGGAGGGACTTGAGCACAGGCTGGATGTGCTCCTGGTGGTCTAGGCCATGGAGGAGGCAGGGTATTACAGTAATCCAGCCGGTGGGTGACAAATGCATATTGTACTGTAGCCAGGCCCTCATTCAGGAGGGAGGGACGAAGTTTCTTCATGAGCTGCAGGTGGAAGAAGCATTTTTAGTCACTGGTCATCCAAGCTGAGTGAGGAGTCAAACAGGACTCTGAGGCTTTGCAACACTCTGATGAATGGGGGCTGTGCAATGTCAATGAAAGGTGGAGCCGTGGCTTGGCCAGCTCTTCAGAGCATTTCCTTTTCTGATCAGCATCACTTGGGTCGTTCCTGGGGTCAGCTTGAGCCAGGCTCTGTATCCGAGAGCTGATCTCATGCAGGGAGGCAAGGCTGGAGGCTGGTGTGGGGGATCAGGTTTCAGAAGAGAACAAGATTGGTGCAGGCCCAGAGGTGCAGAAATACAGATCTGGGACTGGTGAGCGGGGACCAACAGCAGAGCCTCATCATAAAGCTCTGTTTCTAACACCTCTGCCTGTTTGCAGCATCCCTTATTGCTAATTAAACACCTGTCTCTTGTTCTTCAAAGAAGCTGCCTTTGCATATTTAAACTCCTTGCCTATCTTCCCCTATTCCTTAAAGGTTTTCTGTATCTGTGGACTCTGGTGTTCCTGTGAAGGAACTGAGGGAATTGAGGCTGCACCTTTCTTGGGCACTTAATGTTCATTGCCACACAACAGCATTTGTGCAGTCCCCCTAGTCACACATTCCCAGAAAGTTCCAGCATCTTGTGTAGCAGGGGGTACCTTTCCCAGGAGGGTATATGCAACGACAACCACCCAGAAAGAACTATAGTTACTGGTAAATAGCCTTTGTGTGTGTACCCAACAGTCTGTCGGGGCATCATTTGCTTGGGATTTGAACATAATTCTGACTTGGCTCATGGGTTTCATCCTTTAAACTTTTCACAGACTTTGCTTTTTTATCACCTATCTCTGAAGATAGCATTTCTGGTGGCAATAACATGCGCCTGAACTGTGAGAGTGATTCAGCATCTCGTGGTTCGTGTGCCCATTACAAGTGATTACAAGGATAAAATTGTTATGACCTAAATTCTTGCTCAGAGCGCTGTCAAACTTTCATCTGCAGCAAACAGTTATCCTGCCAATGTTGGTTCTGAAGCGACTTAGGACAGACTATATAACTGTTTTTTTAGATGAGGGAAATGCAGATCTAATATACTTGGACTTCAGTAAAGCATTTAGCCTAGTACCACACAGGAAATTATTAGTTAAATTAGAGAAGATGGGGATCAGTACAAGAATTGTACAGTGGATAAGGGACTGGCTAAAGGGAGATAGCAAGGGGTTGTGCTAAAAGATGAACTGTTGGACTGGAGAAAGGTTACTAGTGGAGTTCTTCTAGTTGGTCTTGGAACCAATCTTATTCAATATTTTTATGAATGACCTAAACACAAACAGTAGGAGTGTGCTGATATTTGCTGATGATACGAAGTTGGGAGGCACCATCAATACACAGGAGGATCAGAACGTTACAGGGGGATCTGGGTGACTTTGAAGACCTGGAATGACAGAAATGGGATGAAATTCAGTAGTACAAAATTCAAAGTCATGCACTTGGGTCTAATAAGAATTTCTGCTACAAGTTGGGAGCCCTTCAGTTGGAAGTGACAGAAAAGGAGAGAAACCTGGGTGTGGAGGTCGATCAGTGGATGACTCTGAGCCACCAATGTGATGAAGCTGCGAAAAAAGGCAAATGCGATCCTAGGGTGTATCAGGTGAGGCATCTCCAGGAGAGAGAGAGAGAGTGTAATGCCATCATACAAGACACTGGTAAAACCTCATATGGAATACTGTGTACAATCCTGGGCGCCCATGTTCAAGAAAGATTAATTTAAACTGGACCAGGTGCAGAGAAGAGCTACTAGGATGATCAGGGGAATGGAGGGCCTGTCTTAAGAGAGAAGAGTGGAGGAGGTTGGCTTGTTTAGCCTGGCAAACAGAAAACTGGGGGGGGGAGAGGTGTGAATCTGATTGGTCTCGATAAACGGGGGGTAAACACCAGGGAGGGTGATGAGCTATTGAAGCTGAAGGGCAGTGTTGGCACAACCATAGGTACTAACTTTTCTTTTTCCCTGGGGGTGTTCCACCCCCTCTCTACCGCGAGGCCCTGCACCTACTCTGCTCCCTCTCCGAGGCCCTGCTCACTGTGCCTCTTCCCGGCCCCACTTCTCCCCTCCCCGAACAAACTCACGCTGGAACAAACCCCAAACAAACCTGGCCATGAACAAACTCAGGCTGGAAATTAGAAGCAGGTTTCTAACCATCAGAGGAGCGAGGTTCTGGGGCAGCCTTCCAGTATGAGTTGTGGGGGCAAACAACTTAATTAGTTTTAAGAGAGAGCAGGACGAATGCAAGAGTATGACTGTATGACAGGACTGTTGGTGATAGTAGGGGTCAAGGCTCAGTGGTTCTGGGGCTCACTTTCAGCTTATGCCTTACATTCCTAACAATCTCGTGCTTCAGGGCTGAGATTGTTCACTGCAGGGGTCATGAAGGGATCCTCTGGCCAATGCATCCTGGTGGTTTCTGTCTCCTTCCTCTGAAGCATCAGGAATGGCCCCGTGTGGAGATGGGATACTGGACTGAGTGGTCTAGTGCTCTCAGATGGCACTGAGCATTCTCTTTCTCAGGTGTGTGGCTGGCTGGCTCTTGCCCACATGCTCAGAGTCTCACTGATTGTCATATGTGGGGTTGGGAAGGAATTGTCTCCCAAGTCAGACTGGTGGTGATCTTGGAGCTTTTTCCCCATCCTCTACACATGTGGGTGTGGGTCACTGCCAGGTTATCTGCGTATATGTCACTTAATCATTTCCCTGCCATTACAGTGGCCTCAGGCACTGGTGCCCTGCAGTCCCTCCTGTTCTCTCCCTGTGGCACGGCACAGTCTCGTCTCCTGAGGGCTGTGATGCTTTGGTCTGATTTTGGCTGTAGGGTTTAGTGTGCAGAAGCTGGGTGGGGTTGGTGGCCTGTGATGTACAGGAGATCAGACTGGATGATCTGGCGGTCCCTCTGGCCTTACGCTCTCTGACTCTGTGTAAAGGGGGCTGTAAATTACTCCCATGGGCAGAATTAAGCCTATTGCAAATCATCCTAGTGGGTTGTTGCATGTGGAGATAAGTCTAACGAGCAAGAGATTTTTGGCCCAAAGGCTATTTAAACAGATGACATTTTATGTTCAGACTTATTACAGCCAGAAAGGGTTGCAGGTACCAGATGTTAGGACTCACTGTGCTAGGGCAGTACCAACTCTGGCAGCTTGTCTTTATAATGCTTTAATAGTCTGAATGTGTAAGACGGCTCTACATAAAGTTCAATTCATACTTTTCCTCTACGGTCTCAATTGGATGCTCATTTCTGGAGACTAGTCCTTCACTTGCTGTCTACTTAATCACATATTAGCCCTCCTGAGGATTGCTAGTGGTGTCTAGTTTCCCAGGAGTGAGGATGAGTAGCAGCAATTCCTTGAAGGAGAAAAAGGGATCCTAAGTAGTCACTAGAATTCTCTGCATGGGTTTCCTGTTCAGATCGACATTCAACCTCTCTTCTTTCCTTGCTCCTTTGAGTATTATGAGAATCTTTGCCATACTACAAGCTGGTTAATGGGCAGAGCTTTATTTAATCTTGGTTTAGAGTGTTATGGCCATTGTCTGGAGCAGGCTGCCCCCAACAGCTACCTGCTTTGAAACGGTTCCAGGGTCTGCACAGCTTGGAACAAGTATAACACAGGTCTGTGGCTTTGCCAAGGCAAGTCCTGCAGAGAGTTCAGTTACTGGTAAATAACCGAGAGTAAATGTTTTCCTAACAAGCTCCAGGCGTGAGAATTTTTCAGCAGCAACTACAAGCCCCGAATTTAATCCCCAGCTAGTAGTAGAAGCATCACCACTCAACCTCCTCTGAGCTCTGCGTTCTCTGCCACCTTCTGAGTGTAGGAGTCATTGCAGGAGGAATGTGGGTCGCTGTTGGCACCAGGATGCTACCTCAAAGGTGCTAGCTGTGTACACTACTTTTGGGCCAAGCCAGGAGGAGTGCTGGTTGTGGCAGTGCGCCATAGCAAATGGCTGTTGCTAGCCCATGTGGTATAGCAGTTTCCTCTGTGCTAGCAGGCCTGGTCTTTCCTGGGGAATAGTGCAGCTCAGAATCATTCACTCCTCCCTTCCTCTCTTTTCAGGTGGCCATCATTGCAGGAAATTTTGAACTGGCTGAAATCATCAAAACCCACAAAGAGTCTGACGTTGGTGAGTTTGGCCTTTCACCCTATTTTCCCCTCTTATCTCACTTTAGGTCCTGCGATATTTCCGTGGTTCTCATTTCCCAGTGCTGCCTAGGGAAACCAATGGAGCTACTGTAACGGGGGTCTGGCACTCCCTGTGGGTTTTGGGTGCTGGGACTTGTGTGGGTGGTTGCTGTGGGGGTGTTTGTGCTGTCCATGGGGATAGGGGAAGGGTTGACTGTGTCAGTCTGTGTGGCAGCCTAAAACTGTCACTGTTTGCGGTTAGTATGTTTGGTGGACTGTTTACTCTGGCTGTTTTGGTTGCTGTACCAAAGAGTATAAACAGACTGTCGGGCATTTAGCAAGTTGGACTGTCTCTCCAAAACTCTGTTTTTCAATTCCACATCCTCTCTTGTGTGCTTGGGGCAGTTAGTCCCCACGGGGAATCGCTCATGCTAAAGCCCTGCAGCTGGACTCGGTGCAGGGGAGAGGAATGCTGCCCACCTCAGGCCACCATTGCTGGGCTGCTGTTGCTGCAGCAGCCTCCATTCTAGTTGCACTCACCCAGGGCTCTTGCCTCACTTACGCAGGGAATGTGCCAAGTCCTGGGGGGAGGGATAGCTCAGTGGTTTGAGCATCGGCCTGCTAAACCCAGGGTTGTGAGTCCAGTCCTTGAGGGGGCCACTTAGGGATCTGGGGCAAAAAAAATCCGTCGGGGGATTGGTTCTGCTTTGAGCAGGGGGTTGGACTAGATGACCTCCTGAGGTCCCTTCCAACCCTGATATTCTATGATTCACTGGGGCATCCCCATTCCTTGCAATATCTCTGCAGCCCTACACAGAGAACCCCTGCAGAGCTGAGCTCAATACTCTGCATAAAGCCAGGCCCCATGCTGAACTTCCTCTAGTTCTCTCCCTGAGAAATCCTCTCCCTGAGAGAGAGACGGGTGGCGCCGGAGTCCTTTAGAGCAATGGAGGAGCTGATAGGCTTTACTCGTGGGAGAGGGTTAACTCCACACAGTGGGTCAAATGCCTGCTCTGAGCAGAGGGTGCAGGGGTGTCCCGGCAAAAGGAGATGCAGTGCTGGACGTCCTGGAGTATGGACCTTCAAGTAGATGTTCAAGCAAATACGAGCTTGCATCATTTGTGAAAAGGAGTGTTAATGCTGCCGAAGGGCCTCGGGGAAATCTGAAGTCTTCCTATAAGTATATCAAGCAGAAGTACTGGCAAGAAAGCAAACACAATAATGAATGACGAATGAGATTGCATTCATGATTATTATAGAATGGCTGAGCTACTGAACTGCTTTATTAAATCTCTTTCTGTTGAGAAAAGAAGTAGGAAATCATCTGATTAATTAAGAAGAAAACGCTGACTTTGTATGTACTGTATAGCTGCTGATATGAAGTAGGTCAGATAATACTTGGGATACTGAACATACACAAACCAGCAGGTCCAGATGGCAGGCACCTGCAAGTCAAGGGAATTAGCTAATGAACTTTCCAAACACTAGAAATTATTTTTTAAACATCCATTGAGAACTGGGAAGATACCAAAGGATTAGAAAAACACAAAGATGGTGTTGATCATGAAGAAAGGGGGAGAGCATGAACCGGCTAGTTATCATCTCATTTGCCTACTATCAATGTCTAGTAAGGTAATGGAACATATACTAAAAGAAAGAAAAGTTCACTGCGTTTCTAGGTTAATGGAGTCCTGAGCAATAAGAGCAGGAACTTATAAAGGATAATTTTTGAATAATGCTTCTACAGGTCCCCGCTGTCAGGGCTGCACATGCCTGGCTGTGTGCCAAGAACTGTCAGTGGAGCTGTGAACACAAGCCGTGGACCTCACAAATGAGACCCGCCATGTATGGCAGTAAAAGGGGGTCATGATCAGCAATCATCTCCGTAACTTTCTGCGACTGGACACTCTCCCAGCTCAGAACCCATCAGGCTGTTCTCTAGGTTCTTATTTTCTTTTTTAGAGAGATTCAGCCCCTTGAATTTGATTTGTACACCTTTGATCTGGGGCAGGGCAGTGTAGAGTTCAAGGTAGAGGAGAGGGGAACTGTTTATTTCACCAGATTCACTGGGGTTGAAGCTGCTTCTACTGAAAATGTGTCTGTGACTCCAGGTGAAGCTGGTTGGTTCTGATCCTGTCAGCTCATCTTTCTTGGCATGGACGGCTTGAAATCCTCTGACAGTGGATATGCCCTGTGAGGAAAGGGATCTTTGCAGACACTATTGAAGTTGGGCTAGTCTGTCTTTTCTGTCACACTCTTTGAGGGTCTGCAGAAGAGGAGAGGTGGGAATTGGGACTGCTCTCTTCTCTCCGGTTGGTTAGAACTGAGAGGCTGGATTGTACATAGAATCTCGTCACTCCCAACATGATCACTCTCCAGGTTCCCTCCGCACGATCGATACATTGGATTGTGGAGGAGGTGCAGACTCTGCCCTCACCTGAACTGTGACCTTCAATGACACAGCACAGAGGTGAAGATAACTTCTTATTCCCTTGGTTCTCCTCATTTAAGGGGGGTGTGTGTGGTGGGGCGGGGGAGAGGGAGAGAGATTTATAGAATCATAGAAATCTAGGGCTGGAAAGAACCTTGAGACGTTATCAAGTCCAGCTCTCTGCACTGAGGCAGGACCAATAAACCTAGACCATTGGTTCTCAACCCCGCCCCAATCAGCATACAGCTGCAACCTATGTGATATCCTCAGGGCCATAAATGTAGTATCTATATTGCGTGGATGCGGCCCACGTAACACATAGAGAGCTGCGTATATGGCCCACAATGGTAAATATATTGAGAACCACTGACCTAAAACAATCTGTTTGTCTAGCCTGTACTTAAAATCATCCAATTAGTTAGTTAAACAGATATTAAAAGGTACAGTGCCAAAAGTGAAATCCCTGCAAGCTACATGTAAACTTTTTAAAGACACCATAATAGAGGCTAAAATTAAATGTATACCCCAAATTAAAAAACATAGTAAGAGAACCAAAAAGGTGCCACTATGGCTAACAACAAAGTAAAACAAGCAGTGAGAGGCAAAAAGGCATAATTTTAAAAATGGACGTTAAAGTCTAGGAATGAGGAATGAGGAAAATAGAAAGGAGTATAAACTCTGGCAAGTGAAGTGTAAAAATATAATTCTGCGGGCCAAAAAAGAATATGGAGAACAGCTAGCCAAAGACTCAAAAAGTAATAGCAAAATTTTTTTTTTAAGTACATCAGAAGCAGGAAGCCTGCTAAACAAGCAATGGGGCCACTGGACGATTGAGATGCTAAAGGAGCACACAAGGACGATAAGGCCATTGCGGAGAAACTAAATTAATTCTTTGCATTGGTCTTCATGGCTGAGGATGTGAGGGAGATTCCCAAACCTGAGCCATTCTTTTTAGGTGACAAATCTGAGTAATTGTCACAGATTGAGGTGTCATTAGAGAAGGCTTTGGAACAATTTAATAAATGTAACAGTAATAAGTCACCAGGACCAGATGGTATTCACCCAAGAGTTCTGAAGGAACTCAGACGTGAAATTGAAGAACTACTAACTGAAGGATCGCTAATGTGATGCCAATTTTTAAAAAGGGCTCCAGAGCTAATCCCAGCAATTATAGGCTGATAAGCCTGACTATATTAAAGAACAGAATTATCAGACACACAGATGACCATTTGTTGGGGAACAGTCAACATAGTTTTTGTAAAGGGAAATCGTGCCTCGTCAATCTATTAGAATTCTTTGAGGGGGTCAACAAGCATGTGGACAAGGGAGATCCAGTGGATATAGTGTACTTAGATTTTCAGAAAGCCTTTGACAAGGTTCCTCACCAAAGGCTCTTAAGCAAAGTAAGCTGTCATGGGATAAGAGGGAAGGTCCTCTCATGAATTGGTAACTGGTTAAATATAGGAAACAAAGGGTAGGAATAAATGGTAAGTTTTCAGAATGGAGAGTGGTAAATAGTGGTGTCCTCCAGGCGTCTGTACTAGGACCAGTCCTATTCAACATATTCATAAATTAACTGGAAAAAGGGATAAACAGTGAGGTGCCAAAATTTTAAGTCCAAAGCAGACTGCGAAGAGCTACAAAGGTAGCTCACAAAACTGGGTGAATGGGCAACAAAATGGCAGATGAAATTCAGTGTTGATAAATGTAAAGTAATGCACATCGGAAAACATAATCCTCACTATACATATAAAATGATGGGGTCTAATTTAGCTGTTACCACTCAAGAAAAAGGTCTTGGAGTCAAGAAAGAGATCTTGGAGTCATTGGATAGTTCTCTGAAAACATCCACTCAATGTGCAGTGCCAGTCAAAAAAGCTAACTGAAATTTGGGAATCATTAAGAAAGGTATAGATAATAAGACAGAAAATATCATATTGCCTCTATATAAATCCATGGTATGCTCACATCTTGAATACTGCGTGCAGATGTGGTCACCCCATCTCAAAAAAGATATATTGGAATTGGAAAAGGTTCAGAAAAGGGCAACAAAATGATTAGGCTTCCGTATGAGGAGAGATTAATAAGATTGGGAATTCTCAGCTTGGAAAAGAGGTGACTAAGGAGGGATATGATAGAGGTCTATAAAATCCTGACTGGTATGGAGAAAGTAAATAAGGAAGTGTTATTTACTCCTTCTCGTAGCACAAGAACTAGGGGTCACCAAATGAAATTAATAGGCAGCAGGTTTAAAACAAACAAAAGGAAGTATTTCTTTGCACAACGCACGGTCAACCTGTGGAACTCTTTGCCAGAAGATGTTGTGAAGGCCAAGACTATAACAGGGTTCAAAAAAGGACTAGATAAATGCATGGAGGATAGGTCCATCAATGGCTTTTAGTCAGGATGGGCGGGAATGATGTCCCTAGCCTCTGTTTGCCAGAAACTGGGAATGACCGACAGGGGATGGATCACTTGATGATTCCCTGTTCTGTTCATTCCCTCTGGGGCACCTGGCATTGGCCACTCTTGGAAGACAGGATACTGGGCTAGATGGACCTTTGGTCTGACCCACTATGGCCGTTTTTATGTTCTGAATTTGTCAAGGTCCATTTGAATTCTAATCCTGTCTTCCAAAGTATTTGTAACCTCTCCCAGCTTGGTGTCATCTGAAAAATGTATAAGTATACTCTCCACCCCATTATCCAAGCCATTAGTGAAAATATTAAATGGCACTGGACCCAGGACTCATTTCTACGGGACCCCACTAGAGGCCCCCTCGCAGTTTGCCAGTGAGCCATTCATAATTACTCTTTAATTAAAGTCTTTCAACCAATTGTGCAGATTTGTGTTGTACATGTGTGGTACAGAGAGATTGTACGTCCGTCTTTCAGTAATTTCATCTAGATCTCATTTCCCTAGTTTCCTTATGAGAATGTCACATGGGACTACATCAAATACCTTACTAAAATAAAGATGCATCACATTTCCTGTTTCTGCCCTATCTACTAGGCCATTAACCTTATCAAAGAAGGAACTTAGGAAGATTTGCTTTTGTTGATTTTGACAAATTCATCCTGGCTATTCCTTATAACTCTTTTATTCCCTGGGTGTTGATTATTTAATAATTTGTCCCAGTATCTTTCCGAGTATTGAAGTTAGGCTGAGTGGTCTTTAATTTTCCAGATCCTCTTTGATCCTCTTTAGATCATAGATAGATACTATATGTTTCTCCGTCTCCAGTCCTCTTGGACCTCCGCTGTCCTCCATGAGTTCTCAAAGATAATTGCTAACATTCCAAGATTGGGTCAGTTAGTTTCTTAACTACCCTAGATACATTTTTTTCAGGTCCGGCCAACTTGAATACATCTAACTTATCTAAATAGTCTTTAACCTGTTTTTGCCCTGTTTTGGTTTGCATTCCTTCCCACCTGTTTTTAATATTAATTGTGTTGAGTATTGATCACCATTAAACTTTTTAGTGAAGAGAGAAGCAAAATAGGCATTAAATATCTCAGCCTTCTTGATATCAGTTATTAGCTCTCCTTCTCCACTAAGTTGAGAACCAACACTTTCCTACGCCTTTCTATTGGTCCCACTGTATTAAAGACCCTCCTTCTTCTGTTTAATTTCCCTTCCTAGGAGTAATTCAGTTTGTGCCTTAGTTTTTCTGATTTTGCCCCTACATGCTTGTGCTATTTTTTTGTATCCATCCTTTGCAATTAGTCCATGTTTCCTCCTTTTGTAGGATACCTTTTAGATTTTCAGATCATTAACGAGCTCCTGATGGAGTCATATTGCCCTTTTATTCTTCTTCCTATCTTTTCTTCGCATTGGGATAGTTTCCAGTTATGCCTTTAATATTGTCACCTTGAGAAACTGTCAGCTCTCCTGAACTCCTTTTTCCCTTAGATTTTCTTCCCATGAGACTGTTGTGCGGATAGTGATCTAAAAGACTTAAAAGAGTTTAAGGTTTTTATACACTGTTTCACTGTCCAACATTAAACAGTAATAGATAGGTTTGGGTTTAAATAATTTTAAACAGAGGCCTTGGTTACTTGGAAAATACCCATAAGCATTCATTCAGAATGAAAGTTTGTTGATTAAACACAAGAAAGAACAAGAAATTAAAACAAGCATTTATGTTGAAACTGTGGTGGCGTGATTATGCAAAACAAACTTAGAGTTTATCAGAGTCTCTGCTTTTGGAGTCAAAGTATCAGTGTCTCATATTTTCAGAAGAACCTTTCTTTGATGACAATGAAAAGGTTAATTTTTTTATCTTCTGATGTGAAGGGCATGCACTTATCCTGTTCTTAACAAACAAGTAGACACAAGGTGGAAGAGAGAGAGGATAGAAAAACTGGTTGAAATATGGCCTTTGTTGATGTTTTTGTGTCACTGCTGGTTAGCTTTGAGTGGGTGCTTTGGCTGGCAAGTCGTCCATGACACCTGCTGCTTGGACCTGGTTAGTTACTGTCTGTTAGGGCTGTCATCTGGTCTGGTTGGATCCTTTCTCCTTCGACAAGGCAAGTTTGGATGAATGCAGTATAGCTGATTTCAGGATTCAATAAAAAGCCAAGAGAGGGAGATAGGATAGGAGGCAAGAAATAGTGGGGTAGAAAATAACACAAGAAGGGAAGGGAATACAATACCGGAACTTACTTGCCCCTGCAGCGCTGCTAATTAGGTCTTCCCACTGGTGACTGAGGACTAGGTGTCACAATCATGTGATGACTTTTAGCATTCACAGGTGAAAACAAAGTTCCTCAATCAAGGGCAAGGCCAGCTGGTCTACCTATCAGAAAGAAAGTCCATTAGATAAGTCGCGGTGAGCTGCAGTGCTGGAAGGGCAGGGGATGAGCCAGGCAAAGATGACTCTTTTTTTTAAAAAGTCTTTTTAAGTAGCTCAAAAAATGAGTAAAAGTGGGTGGCATATTTTAGCCTCCTTATGGAAATGGATTTAATTGGTGGTTGAAATAAGGTCAAACTTCGGAAAGGTAACTTTGTTCCCACGTTTCTTGTTTACTAAGTAGGATCTCACCACTGTCCTTGACTTATATCTGTAGGCCATTTTATTTGGACTAATACAGTTTCTCTGTGTGGTTTTCTTGCATTTGTAACAACTTGATCTATTGTTCATGGTTATTGTATTTGGATACAAACTGGCTAACCTAGTGTGGAGGACTAGGTTTGGTGGGGGCAGGTGACAAAAGCCCACAGGTAAGTCGAACAGATGGAGACCTGGGAGAAGGGTCGGAATGGGGGGGGTGGAGTCAGGCATGGGCTGTTATAGCCGGGATAAGGGAGAGGAGACCAGAGAGAACATGGGGGCGGGGGGAATCAAGTCAATATCTTAGGTGTCTGTATACTAATGCAAGATGTATGGGGAATAAGCAGGAAGAACTAGAAATGCTAGTTAATAAACACATCTGTGACATAGCTGGCATCACAGCGATTTGGTGGGACAATACACATGGCTGGAATATTGGTATGAAGGGTACAGCTTGCTCATGAAGGACAGGCAGGGGGAAAAGGGAGGAAATGTTGCCTTATATATTAAAAATATATACATTTGTACTGAGGTTGACCTGGAAATAAGAGACAGACTGCTTGAAAGTCTCTGGGTAAGGATAAAAGGGTTAAAAAACAAGGGTGATGTCATGGTAGGGTTTACCACAGACCACCTAACCAGGAAGAAGAGGTGGATGACGCTTTTTTTAAAACAACTAACAAAATCACCCAGAGCACAGTACTTGGTGGTGATGGGGGACTTCAACTACCCAGACATGTGTTGGGAAAATAACACAGCAGGGCACAGATTATCCAACAAGTTCTTGGTATGTATTGGAGACAATTTTTATTTCAGAAGGTGGAGAAAGCTACTAGGGGAGAGGCTGTTCTAGATTTGATTTTGACAAATAGAGAGGAACTGGCTGAGAATTTGAAAGTGGCAAAGGCAGCTTAGGTGAAAGTGATCATGAAATAAGAGTTCACAATTCTAAGGAATGGTAAGAGGGAAAACAGTACAATAAAGATAATGGATTTCAAGAAAGCAACCTCAGGGAAAGTCTAAAGGGAAAAACAGTTCAAGAGAGTTAGCAGTTTTTCAAAGACACATTATTAAGGACTCAGGAGCAAACTATCCCACTGCGTGGGAAAGATAGGAAGTATGGCAAGAGACCACCCTGGCTTAAGCAGGAGATTTTCAATGATCTGAAACTCAAAAAAGAGTCCTACAAAAAATGGAAATTAGGTCAAATAACAAAGGATGACTGTACACAAATAACACAAGTATGTAAGGACAAAATTAGAAAGGCCAAGACACAAAATGAGATTAAACTAGCTAAAGACACAAATGGTAACAAGAAAATATTCTACAGATACATTAGAAGCAAGAGGAAGACCAAGGACAGGGTAAGCCCATTACTCAGTGATGGGAGGAAAACAATAACAGAAAATGTGGAAATGACAGAGGTGCTAAATGACTTCTTTGTTTTGGTTTTCACCAGAAAGGTTAGTAGCGACTGAACGTCTAACATAGTGAAAGTCAGTGAAAATGAGGTAGGATCAGAGGCTAAAATAGGAAAAATGTAAAAATTACTTAGACAAGTTAGATGTCTTCAAGTTACCAGGGCCTGATGAAATGCACCCAAGAATGTTCAATAAATGTTCAATAAATGTGCAGGTGAATGAGCCCTTGATGGTGTGACTGATGTGGTTGGGTCCTCTGATGGTGTCGCCAGAGTAGATATGGGGACAGAGCAGGCAACGAGGTTTGCTACAGGGATTGGTTCCTGGGTTGGTGTTTCTGTGGTGTGGTGTGTAGTTGCTGGTGAGTATTTGCTTCAGGTTGGGGGGTTGTCTGTAAGCGAGGACTGGCCTGCCTCCCAAGGTCTGTGAGAGTGAAGGATCATTTTCCAGGATAGGTTGTAGATCGTGGATAATGCGCTGGAGAGGTTTTAGCTGGGGGCTAAACTGGTATGTGATGGCCAGTGGTGTTCTGTTATTGTCCTTGTTGGGCCTGTCCTGTAGTAGGTGATTTCTGGGTACCCGTCTTGCTCTGTCAATCTGTTTCCTCACTTCCCCAGGTGGGTATTGTAGTTTTATGAATGCTTGATAAAGATCTTGTAGGTGTTTGTCTCTGTCTGAGGGGTTGGAGCAAATTCGGTTGTATCTTAGGGCTTGGCTGTAGACAATGGATCGTGTGATGTGTCTTGGATGGAAGCTGGAGGCATGTAGGTACGTATAGCAGTCAGTAGGTTTCCAGTATAGGGTGGTGTTTATGTGACCATCATTTATTTGCACTGTAGTGTCCAGGAAGTGGATCTCTTGTGTGGACTGGTCCAGGCTGAGGTTGATGGTGGGGTGGAAATTGTTGAAGTCCAGATGGCATTCTTCAAGGGCCTCCTTTCCGTGGGTCCATATGATAAAGATGTCATCAATGTAACGCAAGTAGAGGAGGGGCACTAGGAGACAAGAGCTGAGGAAGCGTTGTTCTAAGTCAGCCATAAAAATGTTGGCATACTGTGGGGCCATGCGGGTACCCATAGCAGTGCCACTGACTTGAAGGTATAAGTTGTCCCCAAATCTGAAGTGGTTGTGGGTGAGGAAAAAGTCACAAAGCTCAGCCACCAGGCGTGCTGTGGCCTCATCAGGGATACTGTTCCTGACAGCTTGTAGTCCATCCTCATGTGGAATATTGGTATAAAGTGCTTCTACATCCATGGTGGCCAGGATGGTGTTTTCAGGAAGAACACCAATGCATTGTAGTTTCCTCAGGAAGTCGGTGGTGTCTCGAAGATAGCTGGGAGCGCTGGTAGCGTAGGGTCTGAGGAGAGAGTCCAAATAGCCAGATAATCCTGCTGTAAGAGTGCCAATGCCTGAGATGATGGGGCGTCCAGGGTTTCCGGGTTTATGGATCTTGGGTAGCAGATAGAATACCCCTGGTCGGGGTTCTGGGGGTGTGTCCATGTAGATTTGTTCCCGTGCTGTAGCTGGGAATTTCTTGAGCAGATGGTGTAGTTTCTTTTGGTATTCCTCAGTGGGATCAGAGGATAGTGGCCTGTAGAATGTGGTCTTGGAGAGTTGCCTGGCAGCCTCCTGTACATAATCCGACCTGTTCATTATGACTACAGCACCTCCTTTGTCAGCCCCTTTGATGATAATGTCAGAGTTGTTTCTGAGGCTGTGGATGGCATTGCGTTCTGTACGGCTGAGGTTATGGGACAAGTGATGTTGTTTGTCCACAATTTCAGCCTGTGCACGTCTGCGGAAGCACTCTATGTAGAGGTCCAGTCTGTCATTTCAACCGTCAGGAGGAGTGAACACTTCAATCTCCCTGGTCATTCTATTACAGATTTAAAAGTCACTATCATTGAACAAAAAAATTTCAGAAACAGACTTCAAAGAGAAACAGCAGAACTAAAATTCATTTGCAAATTCAACACCATTAATCTGGGCTTGAATAGGGACTGGGAGTGGCTGGCTCATTACAGAAGCAGCTTTTCCTCTCCTGGAATTGACACCTCCTCATCCATTATTGGGAGTGGACTACATCCACCCTGATTGAATTGGCCCTGTCAACACTGGTTCTCCACTTGCAAAGTAACTCCCTGCTCTCCATGTGTCAGTATATAATGCTTGCATCTGTAACTTTCACTCTATGCATCTGAAGAAGTGAGGTTTTTACCCACGAAAGCTTATGCCCAAATAAATCTGTTAGTCTTTAAGGTGCCACCAGACTCCTTGTTGTTTTCACCCAAATTGCCTTCCACCTTCAAATTCGCTTCCAATTCCTCCCTGTTGGTCGGAATCAAATTTAAAATGGCTGTGCCCCTGGTTATTTCCTTTTCTTTCTGAAACAAAAAGTTGACGGCATATTTTTCCAACAGATATCTGGGTAGTTAAAGTCCCCCAGGTAGAGCAGCTGGTTCTCCTTCCTCCTCTGGTGCTGCTGTAGTCACCTGTAGTCAGCTAGCATCCTCCATCCCAGATGTTTCCATGTGTGTCCCTGCACTGAAGTCATTGTGCTCCCGCATGCTATGCAAATTAACCACTTCATCCTGTAGCAATCTTACCTGCTTCCTGAGGGGGGGCTCCTACAGACACCTCTCACGCCAGTGGTTCACCCGCCTGGCTTTTGTTGGTAGGGACACGTAGGCTGCATTCCACCAGGGTCTGGGTGGAAGCCTCCAGGGTGAGGATTTGTGTCCGGCAAGAGCCCACAGGTGCAGGCAGAGGAAGAGCTAGCAGTGTTGTTGATGACATGCCGTTCTCGTCCCATGGCAGGTTCTTCTTTGTAGAGCAGCTGCAAGTTAGGGAAAGGGAAAAAAATCAACACACCACCTCACCTCGCTGCCTTCCTACTGTGACGAACTCAGCTAGGTAACTCCCTTTATCTTACCAGCCATTTGTCTTACCAGCCATTGTGAGTTTGTGTGCTTTTGAAAACCCAGGCCCCACACACAGCTGGAGTGGGTGACTCAACCCCTCTCACTCAGCCGCCTCTATTCACAGGCCTAGCTGATCAAAAACTGCACTGCTCTCACTTCAAAGAGCCCTGCTAGAAACAGATGCTAACACCCAGCGGCAGAGCAATCTCATCTTTATAGTCAGCAACCTAGCCTAGATTTCAGAACACAGCAAGCAATCCAGATTCATACCAAAATCAATGACAAGTTCCCAGCACCAAAAGTGCTCCTGTCTTGTCCCTCAAAGTTAATCAAATAGCAATAAGACAAAAGTTCCCAAGGTACTCACCAGCTGGCTATCTTCCTTAGTCTCCCAGCTGCCTTCGTCTCACCACCCATGTGTCTCCTGAGTCCTCTAGGTGGATTTGGAAAAGGGTTTCAGTTGAGAGCTATTATACCCCAGCTGGGGATAGACTCGAGTAGCCATCCTTGGTGTGCTTGGCTCTTGTAGGAGGCCTTACTGCCTCTTCAGGGGAAACATCCGTTTCCATTTGTCTTTTAGTGCTTCGGGAGCCAGTCTTTTCATCCACCATTGTTTATGCCAGCCCCTTAACCTCTACCACCTTTATGGGTCCTGTGGTCTTGCACGTGGTCTGGTGCTGCTGCCACAGCAGTTCTCAATAGATCTGTCTTAGAAGAATCTGGTTCAGGACTGAGAATCCAGAACCTCTTTCCCACAGCATCATGAAGCTCCTCACTCACGTATGAGAGAATGAGATTGCCTAATGGGATTAGAATGACTGTTCTCAGTTAGGCTTTGAAGGTGAATTAAAAATTGATCAAAGGAAATGCTTTTCACACAATGCCTAATTAGCCTGTGAAAGTCATTGCCAGAGGAAATCATTAAGACCAGGAACTTAGCAAAATTCAAAGAGGGATTGAACATTTATATGGGTATCAAGAACATCCAGGTATCATAACGAAATTGGTAACATTTTTGGAAGGGATATTAAACTTCATGCTCCAGGGCTTAAGCTGTTCTTTTACTATTAGAAAGCAGGATGAGACTTTATGTGGGTGGCTCATGTCCCACATACGCTATTTCAGGGTTCTTACACCTTCCTCTGAAGCATCTGGTAGTGGCCATCGTCAGAGACAGGATACTGGAGTAGGTGGATGTTGGGTCTAATCCAGTCTGGCAGCGCCTATGCTCTTGTGGAGAGGAGTGCATAGAATCATAGCGTGTATGCCAGAAAGGGCCATTAGATCATCTATCATAGGTCATTAATTTCATTGACATATACCCCTTCTATTGAACCCAGTAACTAGTGTTTGACTAAAAAATGTCTTCCAGAATGGCATCCAATCTCTATGTGAAGATTTCAAGAGATGGAGAATCCACCATTTCCCTTGCTAGTTGGTTCCAGTGCTTAATTGCCCTCACTGTTAAAAATTTGTGTCTTATTTCTAATTTGAATATGTCTGGTTGCAGCTTCCAGCCATTGGTTCTTGTTCTGCTTTTCTCCTCTAGATTAAAGAGCCCTTTAGAACCCCATACTTTCACTCTGGGAAGATTCTCATACACTGTAATCAAGTCAACTCTTGATCTTTTTTTTATAAGCTAAATAGATTAAGCTCTTTAAGTCTCTCCCTGCTTGGCATTTTTCCAGTGCTCAAACCATTTTTGTTTCTCTTTTCTGCACCTTCTCCAGTTTTTCATCATATTTTGTAAAAGACATAAGGGACATTATTAGACATCAGTGAAAAGTTTGGCACGGCTAAGGGTAGTAAGAATAACTTTTTAAAGTGTATTAGGAACAAAAGAAATCCTAGCAATGGTATAGGCCCATTACTAAATGGAGATGGTAAGATTATTGTTAATGTTGCCGAAAAGACAGAATTGTTCAATAAATATTTTTGTTTTGAACAAAAGAAGTGGGATGAGGTACTACTATCACATGAGGATGATTAAATACTTTCCAGTCCATTTGTAACCAAGAAGGATGTTAAACAACATCTACTAGGGATAAATATTTTTAAATCATCAGGCCAAGATAAATTGCACCCAAGAGTCCTTAAAGCATTGGCTGAGGAGATCTCTGGCCCACTAATGTAATTTTTAATAAATTTGTGGAAATTCCAGAAAACTGGAAGATTGTGAGTGTTATGCCAATATTCAGAAAGGGCAAGTGGGATGACTTGGTTAACTATTGGCTGGTTAGCCTGACATCGATACCAGGCAAAATAATAGAAAAGCTGATATGGGATTCAATTAATAAGGAATTATAGGATAGGAATGTAATTTAATGCCAATCAACATTGAAGTCAATAGGAGTTAGGCAACTATGTGATTCTGAAAATTCCACTAGGCACCTATTTGCATCTTCAGTTGCCAATAAACCTGTAAAAATCTTGCCCACTGTCCTTCCTGAACAGGTTATAGTAGAGTTCTATCTGATGCAGATGACCCAGCTGTTCAGTCATTAAATTCCCCTTCTCCAAGACTGTCGTTTGTACCAAGATATGTTAGGAGGATGATCTGAAGCTGTGGTTATTCCATAGTCAGATAGCTCAGAAAAATCCCACAAACTGCTTCACATTTTAGAGCTCAAACAAAAGAATAAAATATGCCTCATTAACAAGGATCTTTTGGAGCCTGTCCAAGACCTGTGGTTTAAATAATCCTTGATATACTTTAATCTTGATAAATATATGAATGGGATTATATGATGTGGTTTCCTGTGATAGCAGAGGACTGCACTTGATAACCCAGGAGGTCCCTTCCAGTTCTATGTTCTTAATGGACCCCTGGCAACAGTAACGAAGGTGGACAGGCTGTACCAAATATCACCACTGCGCTATGACTGTTTCTATCAGAACTCAATGTCAGGGACTCTTGTGATCTCTGTGAGGGTGAACAAATCAAAATTTTCTAGTTCTGCCAAGACTCTTCCAGCAGCTAAGGACTTAAGGGACAAGGGCTATAAATTCTACTCCCCTGAGCACTAGGGTTGCACATGGCCACTTGCCAAGCTCTTATAGACTCTTTATAACTTCATGTGAAATAAAATGTCATTTTTGGTGGCACATATTCCTGAAAACTGTTGCAGTAAGGGCAATCTCTGAATTAGGGCTTCAATCAGCATTGTTCATGCTTCTTCTGATGCTATGGAGTGAAGACCACTGCTGTGACTAGTTGACCTCATGCGAGGCTCAGGATATCTCAAATGCCTGATTCCATGTTCCCAATCTGATTCCCAATCTGATTTGTTCAGACAGAAGCCCAGGGAGCCTTTGGGTCAGATAAGTCTGCTTCGGTTCTGCCTGTCTTGAGGCAGCAGATTTGATATTTCAGCAGAGAACCTGAACCAATTTCAAAAGAAGATTCTTCATTTTCCCTGTCCTCTCTGGAGCCACTTTGGCTCCTTCAGAACAGCACGGCGAGGAATTACTTCAGGTAGATTAGATGTATTAGAAGTAGAAAAGAGTGGTTATGCTGTCCAGTTCCTTGCCATGCCATCTACTCACCTTCCTTCTCAGTCCCTTTTCAAGCTTCTTACTACAAAGTGCTGAAGGATGACATTGTACACTGTTTTAGGCAGAAGCCATAGGAAAAGGTTCCTGAGCAGAACTGTGAAAAGTTTTATTCCTTTTGTAACTCTGGCAGACTCCAGGACTCTGAAAAGGATGTATGGCTCCTTTTTCAATTTTTCTTCTTGTAAGGTTCATAAAGCCTATGCAGAGAATATGTGAAATTTCTGTATCATTTTTATGAAAAAGATGTCTCAGTTTATCCACTCACTGTGTTTTGTGACCTAATATGACTGAGGAGGTTAATTTCTTTCTGGGGAAGGAGGACTGGATAGGAGCTATGCAGGAAGTAGGCATGTCTGGGTTGGTGGGAATGAACAATCAAAGATTGACCCCTATGAGCAGTTACCTTGGAGATACAATGGGAGACCAGTGACCAGACATTAACTTTTAATGACTGACAGCCAATGCAAACAGAACAAGTGGAATCAGCATGACTGCAAGCTGAATCAAAGAAATGGAGGCGTCAGAAGACTGTGTTAAGTAGACTGCTGTCCAGGGCAAGGAGAAAGATGGAATCCTGCATGCCTTGGGCTAAAGAGACGGGTTCTGCTGCCAGCACAGACCTGCATGTAAGCTTTGCTTTTCCATTCTAACCTCAGAACACTAAAATGGATCCATAAACAGGGGCATCTCGAGTGGGAGTAGAGAGATATTTTAATTCTGTCTGTAGTACTGATGTGTCTGCCTCTGTGTTCTGGTCTAGTGTCCACAATTCAAAAAGGATGTTGATAAATTGGAGAGGGTTCAGAGAAGAGCCACAAGAATCTGCCTTGTAGTGATGGACTCAAAGATGGACTTAATCTATTTAGCTTAACAAAGGGAAGGTTAAGGGGTGACTTGATCACAGTCTATAAGTACCTACATGGGGAACAAACATTAAATCATGATTGCTTCAATCTACCATAGAAAGACATAACTCAATCCAATGACTGCAAGTTGAAGCTAGACAAAGTCAGAGTGGAAATAAGGCATAATTTTTTACCCATAAAGGTAATTAACCTTTGGAACAATTTGCTAAGAGTTGTAGAGACAATTATTAAAATCAAGATTGGATGTTTTTTCTAAAAAATATACTCTAGTTCAAAAGGAATTATTTGGGGGCAGCTCTCTGGCCTGTTTCACACAGGAGGTCAGATTAGATTATCACAATGGTCCCTTCTGGCTTTGGAATGTATGAATCTATAAAATATTGAATTCCAGTTGACTAAAGATGTTGGCTTGTTTTGAAACGGCAGTCAGTGTCACTGCAAAACACCTGCTGGCTGTGCGGCTCCAAGAGGGTTCAGTCTCCAACAGCAGGTTCATACTATTTTGGACCTAGCTGAAGGAGCCACAGTGAAAAACAGAGGTACTGAAGCCTGCAGTTTCAGAATAGTGGAGGAGGGGGTCTCTCCTTTGAAAACAGTGGAGGCCTAGGGCCTAGCATTAAACGGTTACCCTCCCAGAGAGACTGAATACAGGTCTGTGGCCTAACACACCATGTGGACGTCTGACAGCCTTCATGAAGATGCAATGGCACACAGGCATTGACTTTCCAATGTGTCGGGGGGTGCTCAACCCCTGCCCTGCCTTTCCTACCCCTGCCCCACCCTGCCTCTTCCCTCCCCCAAGTGCACTGTATCCTCGCTTCCCCCCCCCCCAGCCTCCTGCATGCCTCAAAACAGCTGATTATGGTGGGCAGGAGGCATGGGGAGGGAGAGAAAGGCACTGATGCGTGGGGCCCACTGGGGGAGGGAGGGGGCTGATAGAGGGCTGCCAGTGGGTGTTCAGCACCCACCATTTTTTCCCCATGGGTGCTCCAGCCCCAGAGCACCCATGGAGTTGGCGCCTATGCAGTGGCACTGCTGCTGAGCCATACTAGTAGTTTGGTTCAAACCAGGATATAAGCAGTTTTGGTGTCTCTCTCAGGTGCAGAGAGAACTGGGAAAGAAAAGTTCTGGAGGAAATATCCTAGTACAACCAGGCTTGGAGAGAGAGCTTAGGCTAAAATCTGGAGTTGGTATATGCGTTACCAGTAAAGCCAAAATCCAGGAAGAGGATAATTTTGCCCTATTTGTTCACTTTATTAGGAGCAAAGTTAGAAACTCTGCCTGTTTTCACTGTTATTTCTCTCTTCTGCCTGCACCCAATCTTGGATTCAAGAGGTCTACACAGATGATTTGCCAGAGTTTATGCTCCTTTCTATTTTCCTTTGTAGTATTTGACTTCCAATTTTGAAAGAATGTTTTTTTGTCTCTGACTGCCTCTTTTACTCTGTAGATTAGCCATGATGGTGTTTTTATGGCCCTCTTACTGTTTTTTTTAAATTTGGGGTATACATTTCGTTTGAGCCTCTATAATGGTGCTTTAAAATAGTTTCCATGCAGCTTGCAAGCATAAGAACATAAGAACGGCCATACTGAGTCAGACCAAAGGTCCATCAAGCCCAGTACCCTGTCCTCTGACAGCGGCCAACGTCAGGTGCCCCAGAGGGAATGAACAGAACAGGGAAACATCAAGTGATCCATCCCCTGTCACCTATTCCCAGCTTCTGGCAAACAGAGGCTGGGGACACCATTCCTTCCCATCCTGGCTAATAGCCATTGATGGACCTATCTTCCATAATCTATCTAGCTCCCTTTTGAACCCAAAGGAACCCCTAGATACTGAACCTGGCCATTGTTGTTGCTGGCTCCACCTGGCAGAAGGGTCTTGTGACTGTTCCTTTTAATTTGAAGTTAAATGCTACTGTGGTGGGTTTCTTTGGTATTTCCCCCCATAATGTTGTTAGATTTAATTACATTATGGCTGCAATTACTGAGAGGCTTGGCTATATTCACCTCTTGGACCATTTCCTATGTGCTGCTTATAACTAAATCAGGAATCGCCTCTCACCTTTAAGAAGCAGTCATTAATGGTGGCTAGAAATTTTATCTTGCATCCCATCTTGAGGTATCATGTACCAGTCAATATGGGGATAGTTGAAATCCCCTATTATGATTGAGTTTTCTGTTTTTGTCGCCTCTCTAGTCTCTGTGAGCATTTCACAATCAAAAGGGGCATTCTGTTTATACCCTTTAAAAGCTGGCACAACACTAGCTTCTTCCAGTCCTCGGGAAATTCTGATGAACTATAAATTAACATCAACAGTTCAGAGAGCTCCTTGGCTAACTTTTTGAAAACTTTTGGGTGCAAGTTATCCAAACCTGCTGATTTAAAGATGCATAACTCTTAGTTTGAGTAAACGCTGTTTACCACCTTCATTAGTTACTGATAGAGAAGAAATAAAAAGAACAGGAGTACTTGTGGCATCTTAGAGACTAACAAATATATTTGAGCATAAGCTTTCGTGGGCTACAGCCCACTTCTTTGGATGCCCACGAAAGCTTATGCTCAAATAAATTTGTTAGTCTCTAAGGTGCCACAAGTACTCCTGTTCTTTTTGCGGACATAGACTAACACGGCTGCTGCTCTGAAACCAGAGAAGAAGTAGTCTGTCATTTATGCAATGTATGTGTACATCGTTGTTCTTGTTTCCAGTCATTTCTTCCTTTTCTGTATCCATCCGTTAATGGATTTGTGGCATTGGTAGGATTTCTTTTGTGGGGTTCCTGGTAGGATTTCTGAGGGGCTAAAGGGTTAAACAGAGCAAAGGAAAAAGAAATCATAAGCTGCAGATGAGAGAGAACTTCCTGACAGTAAGATGCATCAGGCTGTGGAATAATCTCCCAAGAGAAGGAGTGAAAACCTCATGTTTAAGTTATTTAAAGTGGAACTGGACAAAGCCTTAGGGAATTGCCTGTAGGGAACAGTTATCAATGAAACTAAGTGTCTATAATGCCTTAAATGTACATTGCACTTTGATGAGTGAGACCAATTGCCAGCTTTGAGAGGCTCACAGTCTCCGTAAGGCCAGAAAAACAAGGAATTGCCATTTGGGTGGGGGGAGAGGGGAAGCTGAGAGACAGTTTTGGAAAAGGTGAGTTGCATGAAGTGACTTGAGAGGGGTCTTGGTGGAAGGAAGTGGCTTTGGCGGACCCTGCCAAGGCGAAGAGTCATAGGGGATGAAATTGTATTGCTGAGAGGATGAAGGAGTAGGAAGGAGAGATTGGAGGAAGAGGAGATTTTTTAAAAATTTAAATGAAAAAAATATTAGGCATTTGGGTAGTGCTTCTTTGCACAGGACTTGTCAGTGGATGGCCTCTACTGCCAGTGGACTGCTCACAGGCTGCTCCTGGTTTCTTGCAGGGAGTCTGCCTGCCTACCAGTATTTCAGTCATTCATCTTTTCAGTTAAGGGGCTTGGTGAGTAACCGTCTTTTTCCAGTGGCCTCTCTTCCCTGCCTGGAGTGGAGGAGTAGTGAGTAAATTTGCAGCTGCCATGTGGCATGGGATTGCATCAGGGGAGTTTGCAGATAGCCATGTGTGTGCATTCTCTTTGCTCCATTTTGTAAATTTCCTCTATTAAAATGTAAATGTGGCCTCCCACCTTGGAACTGTGGAAACATTTGCTCTTGGTTTATTTTTGCTCTTTTAAATGAATATTTAACACCGGGCCAGAAAATCTCTAAATAACCGAACATTGATTGCATTTCAACTCATTAGATTGCTGGCTTGGGATTGGCTGCAGCTTGGTCCCGCTGCTGCCTAAGTGACACTAAATAGTCTCAAATGCTGGGAGTTCCCTAGAGAAGCCCAGCTTAGTTTCCTCCCTCACCCCTCGCCAAACAGGATGGAGCGTCTTCAAATCAAAGGCAAGGCATTTCCGCTCCTGAAGAGCAAAAGGCAAACAGGGAAGTAGCAGATTAACCAGACTGGCTAGAGCAGTGTTGTCATGGCAACTCGAGTGATTCATTTTGCAGCAAAAAACTCACTCAACATACTTTGATTAAACTCTTGAGAAGAAACAGAAAATAATCATCAAACCAGATTGTGTGAACTAAGCAAAGTGTTTCTCTTTGGACACCCCATTTAGTGCCCATGCTTGGGGTGGCAACAGCTTGTGGATTTTGGGGTGGGGTGGGTGACCCACACTGTGGTGTTTGTTAGCTGGAGAAAACATGGCCGAACGCTACTTTCTGATGAGCAGCAGTCTGATTTCTGGCTGGTAGACTTCTCCATCCTGGTAGTTTCCACTGGATTGGTGCATACAGGGAATCTGGTTCGTAAATCCCCAGGGTGCTGTGAGATGAAGGTTCTGTTCCTGGAGGCAGATTTATGGATTTCACTGCATACTCAAACGCATGTTTATTCTTCTGCCCTACAGTACAGGACATAAGAACATAAGAACGGCCATACAGGGTCAGACCAAAGGTCCATCAAGCCCAGTATCCTGTCCTGTGACAGTGGCCAATGGCAGGTGCCCCAAAGGGAATGACAGGTAATCATCAAGTGATCCATCCCCTGTCACCCAATCCCAGCTCCTGGCAAACAGAGGCTAGGGACACCATTCCTGCCCATCCTGGCTACTAGCCATTGATGGACCTATCTTCCATGAATCTATCTAGCTCCCTTTTGAACACCATTATAGTATCAGCCTTCACAACACCCTCTGGCAAGGAGTTCCAGAGGTTGACAGTGGGTAGTGTGAAAAAATACTTTCTTGTGTTTGTTTTAAACCTGCTACCTATTAATTTCATTTGGTGGCTCCTTGTTCTTGTATTATGAGAAGGAGTAAATAACCCTTCCTTATTTGCTTTCTCTATACCACTCATGATTATATACCTCTATCATATCCCCCCTTTAGTTGCCTCTTTTCCAAGCTGAAAAGTCCCAGTCTTATTAATCTCTCCTCATACGGAAGCCGTTTTATACCCCTAATCATTTTTGTTGCCCTTTTCTGAACCTTTTCCAATTCCAATATATCTTTTTTGAGATGGGGCGACCACATCTGCATGCAGTATTCAAGGTGTGGGTATATCATGGATATATATAGAGGCAATATGATATTTTCTGTCTTATTATTTATCCCTTTCTTGATGATTCCCAACATTCTGTTCACTTTTTTGACTGCTGCTGCACATTGAGTGGAAGGACTCAGCCCTTTGCCCAGAACCCCAGTTAGGCGGAGACCGCCTATGGCTTTATAGCATCTCAGTAGCACCATCTCCAGATCCATAATCTTTTCCCCACGGGATGGGTGCAGCCCTTTGTCCATAAATCTCTGGCTATATCTAGGCATCTCTAAGGAACTTCTGAAATTTCCTGCGCTGCAGTAAGACAGTAACCACTCTTCTTCCCCACCGGGCACATGCAACCTGATTAGTGTTCGCTGAGATCCCAGAGGGCTTTCTTACATGGAGCTCTGTGCTGTGCCTTTGCTAAAGTTCCAGGTTTCTGGGCTGCACTCTTGTTGTTGAGACAGCCTGACTGCTTGGCTCCTGACTTATCATTGCACATTGTGCCCTCCTTGCTCCAAAGATGCCCCTTCCCCCCTCTTCTGCCGCCATTGGGCATTTGAGCACTTGCAGGATTACACTTGTAGTCAGACTGGATTTTTACTCCCCTTCTCCTTAGCTCTCCTGGGGTGCCTGCTTAAATTTCTGTCTCTCTCCTTTCTTCCTGATTCTCCTCTTCTGTATTAACCTTCCTCTTCCTTGTGCCCTTTCTCTCCCTCCCCAGTACCTTTGTCAGCAGGCTTTGTGTAGCGATGCTGCTCCTGAACGTTCAGTGATAAAGAGAGAACGAGCTGCCACTGTCCCAGCTCCGCATAGCCCCGAGACAAGAATCCCCAGTATGTCCGCCAGCTGCTGCCATGACCTTGTGTTGTGCACTGGAATTTTAACATCACAGTCCCTGCTTCAAATCTTGCAGCAATACACTGTATCCTTCCGCAGTACTGCAGACAGCACCCCCACAAGCCTCATCACACATCCCATATGCTCTGCCATAAGGTCCGGGGTGCTGTGTTACTAGATCAGACCGGTGGCCCATCTAGTCCAGTATCGTGTCTCTGACAGTGGCCAGCACCAGCTGCTTCAGAGGAAGGTACAGAGAACCTCTCAGTAGGCAGCTATGGAATAACCTGCCCACAGGGTAAGTTTTTACAATGCCGCCATGAGCCTCATTCTGCTTCCTACCATCCTTATAGCCTTCCACTCCACCAAGGTCAGAGCTAGTGTGCAACCCATTGTGCCTCCCTCGTGCCTGGCATTGGGCAGTGTCATCTTCACATCTCCAGCATCCTCTTTATCTTTTACTAGCTCTTCTGATTTCAGCCGCCTCTAAACTCCATGGTGGTAAAATGCATGAGAAAGGGCGATCCAGATCAGAATAGAATGGGGTAAAATCACTCTTTAATATCTGCATAGTGGTTTAGTCATTCTGCTACCACCAGTGTCTGTGACATTTTGGGGTTTCACCCAGACCAGTAAGGGGTTGTGTCACCGCCTGCCCTGTAACTCTGGGTGCTTCTGTGCTGTGCTGCTTTGGCTCAGAGCCCTGACCCCAGCCATTTACTCACTATCCAGTGGCCTCACCCAGGCTTCTACCAGCCTGGGGACTCCTTGCAGGGTGACAACAGCAGCCCTTCAGGCTGGAGTCTCCTCAGAATTGCCTCCACTCGCTGGACCCCCACGCCAGTTACCAAATTGGCTGCCTCCAAAGAGACAGAACATACTCCTGTCTGTTAGTTTGGCCGCAGACCCACATTTCAATTTAGTACACAGCACCGAGATGGTTTTGTAAAAAAACCAGAATTATTTTGTTAACAAAGAACATAGGGTAAGTGATTTTAGGTAAGAGTGAAAGAGAGAGGGAAGAACAGAAATAAAACAAAACCAAACCTGCTTTCTAGTGACTAAAACTTAATTCTAGGAAATTACAGTCTTTGCCTAAGCAGTTTCCTTACTTACATCAAGTTATCAGCCTTCCTCAGAGAATCAGAGAATATCAGGGTTGGAAGGGACCTCAGGAGGTCATCTAGTCCAACCCCCTGCTCAAAGCAAGACAAACCACAACTAAATCATCCCAGCCAGGGCTTTGTCAAGCCAGGCCTTAAAAACCTCTAAGGACGGAGATTCTAACACCTCCCTAGGTAACCCATTCCTGTGCTTCACCACCCTCCTAGTGAAATAGTGTTTCCTAATATCCAACGTAAACCTCCCCCACTGCAACTTGAGACGATTGCTCCTTGTTCTGTCATTTGCCATCACTGAGAACAGCCGAGCTCCCTCCTTCAGGTAGTCCTCCAGACCAGGGGACCCAACTTCCATAGGCTCGAAGGGTGCTGTACCCTAGCAGCCCCTCACTGATGGATGGCAAAATGACTTTTTGCCTCTGCTTGTATCTTCCCAAAGTTCGTTGACCCTGTTTCAAGAGACAGGAAGGCTTCCCGGGGGTGCAAGCTTCATCACGCATCGAGATTGTTAAGAGGTCATCTTCCCCTGCTTGCTCTCCTGAAGGCTTTTTTTTTTTTTTTTTTTTTTTGCCATGCATGGAAATGTGCTTTTCATTGTCTTGGGTCACACTTTGCTTAATCTACACTGGAGACACCATCCCGCCTGAGAGGTAGATTCCTTTGTCTAGGACAGGCTGGGGCTAGGCGCTGTCTGCCGAATACATTTTAGGAGCATCGCTCCAGCACACACCTATCATTCTTTATGCACCATCCGTATCCACATCACGCAACAATGTTAATGACCAGAGTTTGCATGTGGCACCTTGCACGATACCTGTTAGACACAGATTATGACAGCAGTGATCTGAGCAATGAGTGTGTCAGGCATGATAAGAGTAACGGTATTGTGTGCCCTCTTCCAGGCAGCATTGAGGGGATCCTGGGATCACAGTGGCTGCTGTGTAGGCTTGAGCATGGTACAGTTTTGAAAAGCTGACGTCAGCTGCCTCCTTGTGAGATGCGTCTATGGCCTTTTTCCTTGGGGCACATAACCATACTGTCATATTTCAAGCATATGGGGTCTTCAAGCTGCTCAGCATTATTGTGAGAGAACTCTCCAAATCCTGGTAGAAGGACTCCAGGATGTGGTCTGCAGGACAGTGGTGGCAAAATGTGTTCCATGGAGCTGGAAACCTCATGAAATTCTGCTGCTGTGCTGGGGAAAGGGTTAGTCATCTTCACTCTCTCATGCACGCGTGCTTGGGAAGAACTGTAAAGACATTGCTGGATAGGTAGAGAGGTGCTACCTATAGGAAGATTCCTTACCCAGGCTCATAGTAACAGAGTAAACTCCAATCTGGGAGAGCTTTGTTTCTATCTTCAGATTAAATTGCAGTTAGATACTCCAACCAGAGACCTCATTCTCAGCTACTCCTGGGGCCAAGCTACCTGGGATAGTCCTTCTCTTGCACCAGAACGAGGTGACATTTTCAGCTCTGCGTGTTTTGATGCACAAGCTGGGGAAGCACAGCCATTTCCACTGAAAATCCCTTTGGAATTTGGGGTGAATCAGGGTGTGAATCTTACATGATTTCTAAACAAAGAAACCGTTGTGTGATAGACCCAGGCCAGTTGGGAACTGCAGAGTCGTAGAAGGCAGATATACTGGCCACTGGATACGCAGTTTTCTGTTCCCTGAGTGACCAGAGCAGGGGCTGCTCCAGGCTAATGAGAACATCTGACTCCAATTAACCTGCTAAGTCAGGTGAGGCTGTTAAGCATCTGACTCTAATTAAGGCCCCTCTGATGCTATAAAAGGGCTCACTCCAGTCAAGCCAGGGGGAGCCAGGGAGCCAGAGGAGAGGAAGTGTGTGTGAGGAACTGGGAGCAAGAGGTGTGCAAGAAGCTGAGAGTGAGTAGGCGTACTGCTGGAGGACTGAGAAGTATAAGCGTTATCAGACATCAGGAGGAAGGTCCGGTGGTGAGGACAAAGAAGGTGTTGGGAGGAGGCCATGGGGAAGAAGCCCAGGGAGTTGTAGGTGTCGTGCAACTGTACCAGGAGGCACTCTATAAACAGCTGCAGTCCACAGGGCCCTGGGCTGGAACCCGGAGTAGAGGGTGGGCCCGGGTTCCCTCCAACCCGCCACTACAGAAACACCTCCTGGGAGGGGAAGACAGGCCCCTGTCAGGACAGGAGACTCAACTGTTCTTGAATAAGCCTGTAGGGACAACAGAGACTGTGGGAGTTCTCTACCAACCTCCTTGCTGGCTTATGATGAAAAGGGCCCAGTAGACTGTACCATGGCCCTAGAGAGAGAAGGGTTACGTGGAGGGTCGCAGTGAGCCTCTGAGACTAGCATAAACCTCCTGGAAGCACGGGACCCACGGGGACAAAGTCGGAGCTCTGCCACAGTTTCTAGGATCCTTGAGAAACCCTAGACTTCTGCACAATACTACTCCTAAACAGCCATGTTCTTCTGTCTTACCCATCGGCCTTGGATCCTTCTGTAGGGTCAGTGGAAAAACCTCATCTTCCCCTGCCAAACTCTTCATAGGAAAGGGGGTCCCAGAGCCAGGGCCAGGAATTCAGAAAGCCCAAGTCAAACAGAGGAGGAAGAAGAGAATCTGGAAAAGCTCACGCACATCCCAGAAAGTGGTCACCAGAGAAAAAGTGTATTAGTAACACGAAGGAAGAAGTCATCATCACTCTTGGTAAAATTAGGACAAGATTTGCAACAATGTTGGTGGCCTCTTCCTCCTTCATCCCCTTTTCCACTTCCTAGTGCCCAGGGTCTGACGACCCTGTGAGGCCCTGTCTACAGGGTGAAAAAGATTTAGTTGGGAATTGATCCTGCTTTGAGCAGGGGGTTAGACTAGATGACCTCCTGAGGTCCCTTCCAACCCTGATATTCTATGATTCTATGAAAAAGGGGTTTTCAATCAAGTTAGCTTCTCTGGGTTGAACCCCCCCCCTCCCTTTATACCCATGTGGACACAATTTAACATCTTTAGGATCATTTGAATGGGTCGTGTTAAAGGGCGTGTATGTCTCAGTCAGGTTATGCTGACTTGGCTGAAAAAGCCCGTTTTACGCTCGTGTAGGCAGGTCCTGGGGGATTGTTTCATCAATTACTGATTTCTTTTCTCATAAAAGATTTTAAACAGTGTGTAATGATAAAAATCCAATTGTGGAGCTGGGGGAGATGCTTGGGAGTATGGCAGGGGTCAATGTGAGACCTTTATGTATTATTATTATTATTATTCATTGACTTGTGTTGTGGTAACATGTAGGAGCCCTGCCACAGGTCAGGGCACTGCTTTGCTGGGTGCTGTACAAAGAGACAGTCCCAGCCGTGAAAAGCTCACATGTTAAGTGTAAAATACAATCGTGTCTATACGTGGAGCTGGGGTGTGGTTCCCAGCTGAAACACTAGTGCTCATCCAGCTGGTGCACTAAGAATAGCAGTGTCACCACTGTAGCATGAGCAGCAGTGGGAGGGTGCCCTGTGCACACCCACGTCTGGGCTGCAGGAGTATGTTCTGGGGACCGGCACTGCGACTACACTATTTGTAGAGGGCTGGGTCAGTGAGAGCTGGCACCAGTATGTCTGCGTGAGCTGGGAAGTGTGGATGTAGCTCAAGAGATGACGTGGTTACAGTAGACAGGGGGAGCACAAGGAAATAAGGCGATAACACAAATCAGCATGATAAGCAGCACTCACAGCTCACCAGCTGCCTAATTGGACCCGACTTACCATCTTCACTAGTGGCCTAGGCGAGGGAGGGTGTAAGCAGCACATTAGTGAAATACGCAGCTGAAGCCAAACTGAGTGGAGCTAAAAATGCCAGTGAGGGGAGAGGAATAACCCCGAGGAGCCGAGAGATGTTAGAGACAACAGGGGAGCCAGCGTCTCTCTCTGCAGCCCAGATCCTCAAAGAGGGGAGAAACCTGGGGAGCGGTCATGGCTGAGAGAGGGTGAGAGCTTACCAGGGGGTACAACCGCTGAAGAGTTTTGTACTGCATATCAGAGGCCTCACGGAACAGGGGCAGGAGGGTACCAGCCCTCTCCTTAGGGCTCTGATGTAGCCTCACCTGCAATGCTGTGCTCAGAACTGAGCACCTTGGGGCTGGGCAGGTGCTGACAAATTGGAGAGAAAGCAGCGAAACATGGCATGGGCCCTGTCCCCAGGATTGACTCATGAGGAAGATTAAAGGAGCTGTACATTTCTGTAGCTTGGCTAAGTGACAATGAAGGGGAAATAGGCTAGCAGTCAGCAAATACCTCAGGGAGAGAGTTTGTTTACTATAGCGCCTTGTGCATTTATACAGATAGCGACATTACATGCACTAGTAAAACATCCTAGGGAACAGCTCTGCTTTGGTTCTTTGGGGCGTGAACTAGAGAGGACCTAACGGGTCTTTTCTATCTTTAGTTCTGTGACTCAGTGGGTATGTCTGCACTGTAGCTGGGTCCGAGCCCCTTGGTCCAAGCTCAGGTAGCTCACCTGAGCTGTGCCAGTGGCACAGCCTCTGCACTGCTATTTCTAGCCTGTTAGCTTGAGTCTGTCTTCCTGGGCTGGGCACATGCTCCCCACTGCAGGGCAATTGTACCTTAAGAGGACAGCCTAGGAAGGCAAGATCTTATCCTCTGTGCCCTGGTAATCATCTGCCGTGCAGGATCTGTCCTGGGCTCACTCCTACAGGGGCTATACACAATGGCTTCTTTTCCCTTTCATTTGCATGCAAACTACCCTTTCTTCCATGCACCATCTGGTGCCTGCCTGCCACGAGTCATTCCCCATCTGAAATAGACCGCCTGAGCCAACAGCCTTTCATCTGGAGCTTCAATTCCTCCTTCTGTCCTCTTGCACACTTGCTTCAAAGTCTCATGAATTTCCTCTCTTTAACCACCTTGCCTCCTGATTTGGGACCTGATTTAACCCCTCTCAGACTGACTTTGATCCTCTAAACATTGCTATGATGCAGTGAGGGAGAAGGCTGAGTCCTGCAAAATGGGTTCCCTGAAAAGGGCAGCTGGGTGGGCAGAAGAACCTGGAGGAGAGACTATTCTGCAAGAGAACTACCTTCAGCGCATACTGAGGTAGGGACACAGGAGGGGCCTCTGCCCTCTGCAAAGTGAAAAGGGCCTGGTCTTGCACCAGTACAAAGCAGCCTAAGTATCTTCCCTGAGAAAACCACAGCCTGTGAAGAAAGCAGCAGTGTGTCTTCTCAGCAGCATCACACCGATACCCCATCAGCTGCCTGTCCAATACCATGTCAAGTTTAAGGTCTCAGTCTTTATTTTCAAGGCACTAAATGGTCTGGGCCCAGGACATTTCGTATTTTGGGGCCTTCACTGGTGCCAACAACTTGCTCCTCAGGAACAATGGAATAGACTATTTCAAAGGCGAAGGTGGTCCACAGGAGGTGGGGCTTTGGCTGGAGCTAGCCAGAGCCTTTGGAACACACTGCCTCAGGAACAAGGAATGACATCTGACCTCAGCATCTTCCAGTTCAAGTGCAAAATACCCTTCTCTCACCTGCCTTTCCTAAGAACAGCACACAACATGGCAGGTTTTTATTTGTTTTTTAAACACCCCAGTACTCCCCTGAGGAGAGGAACAGAGAGAAAGCCACCTGGGTGAGTTGTTAGTCCCTTGTTTATTTCTCTTTGGAAGGTTAAGATGCAGTGCTGACGAGTGCAATATACGAAATAGAATAGGTGCCTCAAACAGTGAGGTGAAAACTCTCCATTTCCCGCCAGTTCCTGTCATTATTGCAGTGAGTGTACAGTGCAGATTTGGGGAGCACACATTTATCTTTTGACATTTTAAAAGCATCACTGCCCAATGGGTGCTCAGCACCATAACAGCTGGTTATACCCTGCAGTTTTTCTCCATCCCTCCCTCCTACTCCCCTTCCCCATCCCTTTCAGGGTCTCGTCTCATAAGCAACTTCTCGTTCAGGAGGTGGAAACCCTCCTACATGTAGAGACATAGAGTATGTTCTGCAAGAACTGAGAGGGAAGGGGTTTTACTCCCGATATTTTCTAATTCCGAAGGCCAAAGGAGACCTCAGGCCCATCTTAGATCTGTGTCACCTTAACAAATATCTCAAGAAATTGAAGTTCCGCATGGTCTCCCTGGCCTCCATCTCTCCTCTCTGGATCCAGGAGCCTGGTACGCTGCCCTCGACTTGAAGGACGCCTGTTTCCATATTTCTATTTTCCACAGACACAGGAGATTCCTCCGATTCGTGGTGGGCCAGTGCCACAACCAATTCACAGCACTGCCCTTTGACCTATTATCTGTTCCGAGGGTTTTCATAAATGCATGGCGATGGTGGCAGCTTACCTGAGATGTCGAGGTGTATAGATCTATCCATACCTTGGCGACTGGCTTGTCAGAGGCAGGTCACGAACCCAGGTCCAGCACAGCCTCACCGTAGTATGAGCCACCTGTCAAGAGCAGGTCCTGCTTATAGACAAACCGAAATCAACTCTGACCTCAGTTCAGATAATAGAATTTTTAGGTGCAGTGCTCATCTCTACCCAGGCCAGAGCCTACCTACCAGAGTCCCGACTCCAAGCTATGGCGGATCTCATCGCACACGTCGGAGCCCACCTGCTCACAACTGCCTGGGTATGCCTCAGGCTGGTGGCCACGTGGCAACATGTACTTACATGGTCCAGCATGCATGGCTGTATCTCAGGCCCCTGCAGATGTGACTGGTATCAGTCTACGCCCGCAGCAGACACAATTTGGACTTAGTGGTCACAGTCCCATCAAATGTCCTGTTGTCCCTGACTTGGTGGATGGACCCGCAATCAGTGTTGAAAGGGGTTCCCTTTGTAGCCTCACTCCCATCGGTGATGGTGGTCTCCGACGTTTCGGATCTGGGGTGGGGAGCCCACTTCGGCAACCTCAGTACCAGTGCCTCTGGTTCCAGGAGGATCAGTCCCCCTATATAACGTCAGGGAACTCAGGGTGATATGCTTGGTCTGCCAGGCGTTCCGTCCCTATCTAAAGGGCAGAGTGGTGCAGATCTTGATGGACAATACGACCGCGATGTTCTACATCAACAAGCCAGGCGGAGCCCACTCGTTGGCCCTGTGTCAAGAGGCTGTCTGGTTGTGGGACTTCTGTCTGCAGCATGCCATTCATCTTGAGGTGTCACACTTCCAGACACCTGGAATTCGCTGGCAGATCTCCTCAGCAGGTCCTTCTCTTCTCGTCACGAGTAGTCACTCCACCCAGAAGTTGTCAGTATGATCCCCCAGAGGTGGAGGTCTCCCCAGGTGGACTTAGTTGCATCCAGGCAGAACAGAAAATGTCAGCAGTTTTGCTCGATTCATGGGCTTGCCTGAGGCTCCCTGTCCAATGCCATCCTGCTCCCATGGACGGGAACACTGCTATATGCCTTCCCATCGATAGTCCTGTTTCACAAGGTCCTCCTGAAGGTCAAGAGGTACAAAGCGAAGGTCATCCTGGTAACTCCGGCATGGCCATGCCAGCACCAGTTTGGTACACTTTTGGACCTCTCGATAGTGACCCTGTTAGAGCTCCCGCTCCAACCAGACTTGCTCTCACAGAACCAGGGCTGTCTGCTTCAACCAAATCTAGCATCCATACATAGAATCATAGAATATCAGGGTTGGAAGGGACCTCAGGAGGTCATCTAGTCCAATGCCCTGCTCAAAGCAGGACCAATTCCCAACTAAATCATCCCAGCCAGGGCTTTGTCAAGCCGGGCCTTAAAAACCTCCAAGGAAGGAGATTCCACCACCTCCCTAGGTAAAGCATTCCAGTGCTTCACCACCCTCCTAGTGAAATAGTGTTTCCTAATATCCAACTTAGACCTCCCCCACTGCAACTTGAGACCATTGTTCCTTGTTCTGTCATCTGCCACCACTGAGAACAGCCGAGCTCCATCCTCTTTGGAACCCCACCTCAGGTAGTTGAAAGCAGCTATCAAATGCCCCCTCATTCTTCTCTTCTGGAGACTAAACAATCCCAGTTCCCTCAGCCTCTCCTCATAAGTCATGTGCTCCAGACCCCTAATCATTTTTGTTGCCCTCTGCTGGACTCTTTCCAATATTTCCACATCCTTCTTGTAGTGTGGGGCCCAAAACTGGACACAGTACTCCAGATGAGGCCTCACCAATGTTGAATAAAGGGGAAGGATCATGTTCCTTGATCTGCTGGCAATGCCCCTACTTATACAGCCCAAAATGCCATTAGCCTTCTTGGCAACAAGAGCACACTGTTGACTCATATCCAGCTTCTCGTCCACTGTGACCCCTAGGTCCTTTTCTGCAGAAATAATCAGGACAGCTTCTCTCATGACATCTGACGTCATGGTTGAATGCGGAGGAATGGGCCTGTTTGGTGCAAGTCCAATACATCCTGTTGGGTACCAGAAAGCCCTCCACCAGGGTGACCTACCTAGCCAAGTGGAAACGCTTTACCTGTTGGACCTCGAGCCAGAGGCTTTCTCCCTCAAGGTCCTCTCTTCAATCCATCTTGGACTACCTACTCCATCTCAAGCACCAAGGCCTGGCCGTTTCATCAATCAAGGTTCACTTGGAGGCCATCTCAGCTTTTCACTCTCTGTCAGTCCCAGTAGATCAGTCTTCTCTCACGACATGACGATCAGGTTCCTGAAAGGACTAGAAAGGCTATACCCGCAGATTCATGACCTGATCCCTCCTTGAGACCTAAACCTGGTGCTGTCAAGGCTCATGAATCCCCCCTTCAAGCCACTGGCTTCTTGTTCTCTACTGATCCTCTCATGAAAGGTCTCCTTCCCGGTGGCTATCACTTCGGCATGCGGGGTCTCCGAGATTAGAGCTTTGACGTCTGAACTGCCTTATACGGTGTTCTACAATAACAAAGTTCTGCTGTGCCCCCACCCAGCTTTCTTACCAAAGGTGGTATTGCAGTTCCACTATAATCAGGACATCTTCCTACTGGTCTTTCTTCCGAAGCCTCACAAGTCTAACAAGGAGCATTGGTTGCACTCTTTGGATGTTAGGCGGACCATAGCCTTTTACATCAAGAGGACCAAACCCTTCCGTAAATCAATGCAGCTCTTCGTCACAGTGGTGGACACGATGAAAGATCTGCCCATGTCCGCTCAGAGAATCTCCTCGTGGATCACGACCATCATAAAGTTCTCCTACGAGCAAGCAAAGGTGTCACCACCAACTATCATGACTGCCCATTCCACCAGAGCGCAAGCTTCATCAGCGGCCTTCCTTGTGCAGGTACTGTTCCAAGACATCTGCGGGACCGCTACCTGGTCTTCATTCCATACCTTCTCATCCCATTGCGCCATCACCCAGCAAGCCCGGGATGATGCCAGCTTCGGCAGAGCAGTGTTGAAAACAGCACATCCGTGAACTCTAAGCCCACTTCCGCGAATACCACTTGTGAGTTACCTAACATGGAATCCACATGAGCAAGCACTTGAAGAAGAAAAACAGTTACCTACCAGTACTATTCAACATATTCATAAACGATCTGGTGAAAGGGGTAAACAGCGAGTTGGCAAAATTTGCAGATGATACAAAACTATTCAAGATAGTTAAGTCCAAAGCAGATGGCAAAGAGTTACAAAGGGATCTCATAAAACTGGGTGACTGGGCAACAAAATGGCAGATGAAATTCAATGTTGATAAATGCAAAGTAATGCACATTGGAAAACATAATCCCAACTATGCATATAAAATAATAGGGTCTAAATTAGCTGTTACCACTTAAGAAAGAGATCTTGGAGTCATTGTGGATAGTTCTCTGAAATCATCCACTCAGTGGGCAGCGGCAGTCAAAAAAGCAAATGGAATGTTGGGAATCATTAAGAAAGGGATAGATCGTAAGACAGAAAATATCATATTGCCTTTATATAAATCCATGGTACACTCGTATCTTGAATACTGTGTACAGATGTGGTCGCCCCATCTCAAAAAAAGATACATTGGAATTGGAAAAGGTTCAGAAAAGGGCAACAAAAATGATTAAGGGTATGGAACAGCTCCGTATGAGAGATTAATAAGATTGGGACTTTTCAGCTTGGAAAAGCGACAACTAAGGGGGGATATGATAGACGTCTATAAAATCATGACTGGCGTGGAAAAAGTAAATAAGGAAGTGTTATTTACTCCTCATAACAGAAAAACAAGGGATCACCAAATGAAATTAATAGGCAGTAGGTGTTAAACATAAGGAAGTATTTCTTTATACAACGCACAATCAATCTGTGGAACTCTTTGCCAGAGGATGTTATGAAGGCCAAGTCTGTAACAGGGTTCAAAAAAGAACTTGATAAATTCATGGAGGATACATCCATCAATGGCTATCAGCCAGGATGGGCAGGGATGGTGTCTCTAGCTTCTGTTTGCCAGAAGGTGGGAATGGGTGATGGGGACGGTTCACTTGATGATTACCTATTTTGTTCATTCCCTCTGGGGCACCTGGTATTGGCCACTGCTGGAAGACAGGATACTGGACTAGATGGACCTTTGCTCTGACCCAGTATAGCTGTTCTTATGTTCTTAAGATAGGTAACCACTGGTAGCTGCCTCGATTAGATAGATATATCTAATATAGATTAGAACTCCTGTTCTTTTTGTGGATACAGACTAACACGGCTGCTACTCTGAAACCTGTCGATTAGATAGAGTGATCCTGTGCTGCCCCCATGGCACCCTCAGGTTTTTGTACCTAATTTGAGGTATCTTGGTCCTGCCTTTCGGACGCTGAGCGCCTACAGCTCCAGTTAAAGTCAGTGGGAGCTGCGGATGCTCAGTACCTCTGAAACTGAAGCCCCACCTGTCTCATGCTGGGCACAAACACAGAATCAGTGGCCAGTGTTGAAAAGCCTTCAGCCTCGCATACTCAGTCATGCTGCGTAGGGAGTGGGAGAATTTCAGGCACATATTGCAAATGTTTACAGGACCTCCAGAATCCCCTTATACTCAGACCTCCAGGTGGTTAAGCCCAGAGACTGTGTATGTTTATTGCTCCCCAGTATGGAGTCCAAACTTTCAGCCCATTGACAGTGACCCTATGAGGTAATAAGACAGGTAGGGCCAGTTAATTATGAAATTATGCAACCTGATGCAAGGAAAATTAAACAGATCTACCATGTAAATCTTTTCAAACCCTGAAAAGTACAAGAGGTTTTCTTCATAGCCTCCTGACCTCATGAGGCAGAGCGGGGACCCTAGGTGCCCTGTGACAAAGCCCCAGGCTCTGTTCGGGTCGGAGGAAAACTCCCACCAGGGCAAAGCACCCAGGTGCAGCACCTGGTGGCCCCCTTCCCAACAGTATTTTCGGCCTCTCAGTGCAAACTCACTTAGCTTGCCACCGTATCCAGACAGAGCTGGGGCACCGAGTCAGAGAAGCGCCTCATCCTATGCCCCAGAGATGTGTGAAGCGGAATGGCAGGAACTCCAAACTATGTTGGGGCCTGGGGTATGCATCCGAAGAAGTGGGCTGTAGTCCACGAAAGCTTATGCTCTAATAAATTTGTTAGTCTCTAAGGTGCCACAAGTACTCCTGTTCTTCTTTTTGCGGATACAGACTAACACGGCTGCTACTCTGAAACCTGTCATAGTGACTGGAGGAGCCATATTGTCTTGGTCCCCAATCTGGACGGCACCACCTGATTTTGTGTTGATTTTAGAAAAATAAATGCCATTTCTAAGTTGTATGTATATCCCAAGATCAGCTGGGGTGAAGCCCAATATATTACCACATCTGACCTCAGAAAGGGATATTAGCAAATTCCTCTTATACCTGGGTCCCATGAAAAGACTGCCTTCATCACCGCTTATGGGCTCTCTCAGTTCTGCGCCATTTGGCCTCCATGGAGCACCTGCCACTTTTCAATGGTTAATGGACTGGGTCCTCGACCCCCATGGCTGGTATGTCGTAGCATACTTGGGTGATATGGCTATTTGTACGCGGGATTGGGAGGATCACCTAAAGCATGTAGTGGTCGTTCTCCAGTCCCTAGAAGATGCTGGGCTGACAACAAACCCCACTCAATGCCAGATAGGAAGAGATGAAACTCTGTATGTGCGGTATACATTGAGGAAGGGCCACACATCGAGAAGGTGGAGAAAAGCCACCCATCTTTGTCACAAGTGGTCTCTGAAGTACTCAGTATCGTCTCAATTTTTTCAGACATGCGGAGTTCCTCCAGGAGATGTTTGCGGCCCAGGAAAACATAAAGTGTCCTAACTTTTACTGTCAAGGAGGAGTAAGTCTATGCTCCTTTTCAGATGCTTTTCTGATCCAATGATCCAATTCACCTGACATATGCATTCCCATCATTTCTTTTAATACCAAGGGGTCTTTGGAAGGTGAGGCAGGCCCAGGTACGGCTGATCCTCATAGCTCCTGCATGACTGAACATCAGTTTTGGTATTCACACCTTGTGCATCTCTTAAATAATCTCTTCATAACTCTTCCACCTTTGATGGACATAATCTCTCAAAATCACGGTCAAATCCTGCACCCAGATCCTTCACTCCTACACTTACGGCGTGGATGTCCCTGGATAACTTCAGTTGATGAAAGTTGCTCAAAAGAGGTTCAAGTTATTCTGCTTCAGAGTAGAAAACCTTTCACTAGATGTACATGTAGTGCAAAATGGAAGTGTTTTTCTTTGTGTGCATCTCAGTGCCGATTTAGTCAATTGTAAACCACAATTTCAGTTATATTAAACATTTGTCATAGTTGAAATAGGCAGGCCTGTCAGTTAATACAAGTAAATTTCAATTTGCAACAATATCTGCCTATCATCCACCAGTCCAAAATGGCTTGTTTTTTCCCCGATTATGCTGTTAGGAGGTTTTTTAAAAGTCTGCCTCAAGTTTTTCTTCTGTTGGGAAACAATTTCCCTTTGTGGGAACCTAGTACTCACTGCAAGGTCATCTCTGATTTTCATATCAATCAGTATATACATTTACCAGTATTCTTCTGAAGCCTCACTCATTTCCAGGAGAGGCAAGATGCCACACCTTGGACAGCAAGAGAGTCTCATTACCTACATAGGACAGATCACAATGCTGTTTGTGGCATTTAGACTCATAGACTTTAAGGTCAGAAGGGACCATCATGATCATCCGGTCTGACCCCCTGCATGCTGCAGGCCACAAAACCGTCCCTACCCTTTCCTTGACTCTGCTGATGAAGTCCCCAAATCCTGTGTCTTAGTGACTTCAATTGGCAGAGAACCCTCCTGCTAGAGATCCCTGCCCCATGCTGCGGAGGAAGGCGAAAAACCTCCAGGGCCTCAGCCAATCTACCCTGGAGGAAAATTCCTTCCCGACCCCAAATATGGCGATCAGTAAGACCCCGAGCATGTAGGCAAGAGTCTCCAGCCTGACCCTTGTTAGCCATTATACTGTTTACCTACCATTGCTTGGTATTCCTCAGCTAATATGTTTTACCATTAAACCATTCCCTCCATAAACTTGTCTAACTTAATCTTAAAACCAGACAGGTCCCTCGCCCCCACCGTTTCCCTCGGAAGGCCGTTCTAATATTTCACCCCTCTGACGGTCAGAAACCTTCGTCTAATTTCAAGCCTAAACTTCCCCACGGCCAGTTTATATCCATTCGTTCTTGTGTCCACATTAGTACTAAGCTGGAATAATTCCTCTCCCTCCCTTGTATTTATCCCTCTGATATATTTAAAGAGAGCAATCATATCCCCCCTCAACCTTCATTTTGTCAGACTAAACAACCCGAGCTCCTCCAGTCTCCTTTCATACGACAGGTTTTCCATTCCTCTGATCATCCTAGTGGCCCTTCTCTGCACCCGTTCCAATTTAAGTTAATCTTTTTTAAACATGGGAGACCAGAACTGCACACAGTACTCCAAATGAGGTCTCACCAGCGCCTTATACAACGGAAGCAGCACTTCCTTATCCCTACTAGATATACCTCGCCTAATGCATCCCAAGACCGCATTGGCTTTTTTCACCGCCGCGTCACATTGTCGACTCATAGTCATCCTGCGGTCTACAAGAACCCCTAGGTCCTTCTCCTCTTCCGTTACTTCTAACCAATGCGTCCCCAGCTTGTAGCTAAAATTGTTGTTAGTCATCCCTCAATGCATCACCTTACACTTTTCACTATTAAATTTCATCCTATTTCTGATACTCCAATTCACAAGCTCATTGGGAGAGCAATACAGCGGTGCGGGAGAGCAATACAGCGGTGCACAGGCAATCCAGGAAATTTTTGATAGTGTAGGGGACAATTTCCTGGTGCAAGTGCTGGAGGAACCAACTAGGGGCAAAGCTTTTCTTGACCTGCTACTCACAAACAGAGAAGAACTAGTAGGGGAAGCAAAAGTGGATGGGAACCTGGGAGGCAGTGACCATGAGATGGTCGAGTTCAGGATCCTGACACAAGGAAGAAAGGAGAGCAGCAGAATACGGACCCTGGACTTCAGAAAAGCAGACTTTGACTCCCTCAGGGAACAGATGGGCAGGATCCCCTGGGAGAATAACATGAAGGGCAAAGGGGTCCAGGAGAGCTGGCTGTATTTTAAAGAATCCTTATTGAGGTTGCAGGAACAAACCATCCCGATGTGTAGAAAGAATAGTAAATATGGCAGGCGACCAGCTTGGCTAAACAGTGAAATCCTTGCTGATCTTAAACGCAAAAAAGAAGCTTACAAGAAGTGGAAGATTGGACAAATGACCAGGGAGGAGTATAAAAATATTGCTCAGGCGTGCAGGAGTGAAATCAGGAAGGCCAAATCACACTTGGAGTTGCAGTTAGCAAGAGATGTTAAGAGTAACAAGAAGGGTTTCTTCAGGTATGTTAGCAACAAGAAGAAAATCAAGGAAAGTGTGGGCCCCTTACTGAATGAGGGAGGCAACCTAGTGACCGAGGATGTGGAAAAAGCTAATGTACTCAATGATTTTTTTGCCTCTGTCTTCACGAACAAGGTCAGCTCCCAGACTGCTGCACTGGGCAGTACAGCATGGGGAGAAGGTGACCAACCCTCTGTGGAGAAAGAAGTGGTTCGGGACTATTTAGAAAAACTGGACGTGCACAAGTCCATGGGGCCGGATGCGCTGCATCCGAGGGTGCTAAAGGAGTTGGCGGGTGAGATTGCAGAGCCATTAGCCATTATTTTTGAAAACTCATGGCGATCGGGGGAGGTCCCAGATGACTGGAAAAAGGCTAATGTAGTGCCCATCTTTAAAAAAGGGAAGAAGGAGGATCCGGGGAACTACAGGCCAGTCAGCCTCACCTCAGTCCCTGGAAAAATCATGGAGCAGGTCCTCAAGGAATCAATTATGAAACATTTAGAGGAGAGGAAAGTGATCAGGAACAGTCAGCATGGATTCATGAAGGGGAAGTCGTGCCTGACTAACCTAATTGCCTTCTATGATGAGATAACTGGCTCTGTGGATGAGGGGAAAGCAGTGGATGTGTTATTCCTTGACTTTAGCAAAGCTTTTGATACGGTCTCCCACAGTATTCTTGCCGCCAAGTTAAAGAAGTATGGGCTGGATGAATGGACTGTAAGGTGGATAGAAAGCTGGCTAGATCGTCGGGCTCAACGGGTAGTGATCAATGGCTCCATGTCTAGTTGGCAGCCGGTTTCAAGCGGAGTGCCCCAAGGGTCGGTCCTGGGGCCGGTTTTGTTTAATATCTTTATTAATGATCTGGAGGATGGTGTGGACTGCACTCTCAGCAAGTTTGCAGATGACACTAAACTAGGAGGCGTGGTAGATACACTAGAGGGTAGGGATCGGATACAGAGGGACCTAGACAAATTAGAAGATTGGGCCGAAAAAAACCTGATGAGATTCAACAAGGACAAGTGCAGAGTCCTGCACTTAGGACGGAAGAATCCCATGCACTGCTACAGACTAGGGACCGAATGGCTAGGTAGCAGTTCTGCAGAAAAGGACCTAGGGGTCACAGTGGACGAGAAGCTGGATATGAGTCAACAGTGTGCTCTTGTTGCCAAGAAGGCTAACAGCATTTTGGGCTGTATAAGTAGGGGCATTGCCAGCAGATCGAGGGACGTGATCGTTCCCCTTTATTCGACATTGGTGAGGCCTCATCTGGAATACTGTGTCCAGTTTTGGTCCCCACACTACAAGAAGGATGTGGAAAAATTGGAAAGAGTCCAGCGGAGGGCAACAAAAATGATTAGGGGTCTGGAGCACATGACTTATGAGGAGAGGCTGAGGGAACTGGGATTGTTTAGTCTCCAGAAGAGAAGAATGAGGGGGGATTTGATAGCAGCCTTCAACTACCTGAAGGGGGGTTCCAAAGAGGATGGAGCTCGGCTGTTCTCAGTGGTGGCAGACGACAGAACAAGGAGCAATGGTCTCAAGTTGCAGTGGGGGAGGTCCAGGTTGGATATCAGGAAAAACTATTTCACTAGGAGGGTGGTGAAACACTGGAACGCGTTACCTAGGGAGGTGGTGGAGTCTCCTTCCTTGGAGGTTTTTAAGGCCCGGCTTGACAAAGCCCTGGCTGGGATGATTTAGCTGGGAATTGGTCCTGCTTTGAGCAGGGGGTTGGACTAGATGACCTCTTGAGGTCCCTTCCAACTCTGATATTCTATGATTCTATGATTCTATGATTCAAGTCTCCCTGCAGAATATCCCTATCCTCCTCCGAATTGGCAACGCCTCCCACCTTCGTATCATCCGCAAACTTTATCAGTCCACTCCTGCAATCGGTTCCGAGGTCAGTTATAAATAGATTAAATAAAATGAGTCCCAAAACCGATCCCTGAGGAACTCCACTGGTAACCTCCCTCCAACTTGACAGTTCACCCTTCAGTACCACCCGCTGCATTCTCCCCATTAACCAATTCCTTATCCACCTCTGAATTTTCATATGGATCCCCATCTTTTCCAGTTTAACCAATAATTCCTCATGGGGTACAGTATCAAACGCTTTACTGAAATCCAGGTAGTAGATCCAAAGGAAGATCTGTGTCATCACAAAAACAGTCAAAGTGGCTGTCAGACCGTGTTAGAACACCCTAGAACATTAAGAAATTGACTCCTATATTGTGTATTAGATCTCATTCTATCAGAGCTCAGCAGCATGTTTCAATAGAGTCCCAGTAGCTTTAGTCTGCAGGGCAGCTGCAAGGAGCTGTGTTCATAAGTTTACTCACCACTTCTGGTTGGTGTCAGCTTCCAGGTCAGATGCTCAGTTTGGCTGGGCAGTACTGCAGCCGTGGCTCAGGTGATCTCCTAGCTCCCACTCCCTTGAGGAGTTAACTGCTAGCTAATCACCAAGAATGGGAGCCACTTGTACAGACACCCATCTCCCAGTAACTGCGATGCTTTGAGACGTTCTGTACATGCACTGCCCACAGCCTGCGCTCCTTACCCACAGCTTGGATGCTTTCATCTGGATTTTGGGCAGCAAAGCAACTGAGTGGCTGTTGGGGTGACCACACCCTTTCTGCTTTTGGAGAGGAAGAGCGAGGGCATGCAGGGCACATGAATGCCTGTGCAAGGGGCGCATGCATGCCAGGAGAGGCACGCACATACAGAGAACATCTCAAGCATCACAGTTACCGTATGGCAAGTCTTTAATATCTAGGACTCTTTGAATCACACCAGTTTTCACACGTGCAAGTCACCCCCACTATACACACTCACACAAACTCCTACCTGGCCACACTCAGTCCTTCTCTACACTACAAACTTAAATCGACTTCAGTTACGTCAATGTATGGCCACCGCTGTGGTTAAATCACTGTTACATGTCCACACTATGCTTCTTGTGTCAGCAGAGTGCATCCACACTTACAGCTCTTACATCCACACAGGGAGCAGTGCACTGTGGTAGCTATCCCACTGCGCAACTAGCCCACAGGGTGCTTTGGGAAGGGTTTGCAATGCCTCATGGGACAGGTACAGCATCACACAATGCAAGTTTCTCAATCCCATCATTCCATGGGCATCCTACTAGATTTCCAATCGCTTTTCAACTGCTCTAGTAACCTGCGAGCCAGCCATCTGTGTCAGAAAGCTTGGATCCTGCACTGCTGTTCAGCATTGTGCTGTGTGTTATGAACACAAGGCTTTAAGGTGAGCCCAACGGGGGGCTATTCGGCTGAGGGAGGCATTGAAGGAGCAGTTTAGCACTGAGCCACAGTAATGTGTGTTGCTGTAGGGTGCTAAGCCTGGAATTGTTTGTTTGCACTGTGCTATGAACCTTGTAATGATTGCTGTGTGTGCCTGACTAGTACAATGCACATGCACCTGTTGCTATTGCCTGTGAATGTTAGCAGCAGCCATCATGAGATGGGGAATAATGAAGATAAATTCAGTTTCCCTAAGTAGATTTTTCTTCCACACCCATGAAAACATACCTTTGTAATGCTGAAGTAAACATCATCATGCAGGGGAAAGTATCTGTAAAGGGGAGGGAAAAGGGGATTCACAAGCACATACACTAAGGAGGCTCTCACAGCTGGGTGTATGTGCGGCTGTCATTATGTGTAATCTCCTGCGGAATGGAGTGCCTAGGGTCCTGTGTGGCCCTGGAAGATACATGGAAGGTGTGGTGGGGGAGAGGAGGGAAAGTGTATGGAGGTTCTGGAATGCTGTTTTTTTTTTCTAATTAAGCTTTGTATGATTGGAGATGGTTTCAGCCAGAATTAAAACAAATCTCAAACATAGGAATTTGTTTCACAGAGTTTATTTACATTTTTATCTAATGATTTGTTGTAGAGTGTGTAACTCACATGCAGCGCACTGCAGAATGAGAAGTACGGAGAACTCCCTTGTGATTCTCTCCACAGTGATTTCTCTTTGTATCAGGATTTGTGCACCTATGACAAGAGGAAAGTATTTGATCCCCTTTGCGTATGATTTCTCTGCGGCTACTAGCTCTTATGAATTCTGTTGTAAAACCATTGGAGTAGTACAACACCAATACAGAACGGAGCCAAAAGAGCATATCAGAGCAAAAATAACTACAGGTGCAGTGGAAAGACAGAGATTCTTGAAATTGGAGGCACTGGACCAGTTTTTTTTCTGAAACCCGATTGCTTTTGAGACACTCCTCTGTTTGACAGAGGTGAGAGTGCAAAGGATACCACTGTGCATCTGTGATCACGGTGGCGGTAGAGACCCAAGTCATATTGTCCAGATAACAAAAGTTCATTCCAATTCTGAATCTGTACAATGTAATGGCAGTATATTATCTGTCCACATGATACTGACTCACTTTTAATGATGCTGTACAGAGCCATGGAATGCTGCAATTCATTTTAACATAAAGTACCGTTTACTGAAGTAAAGATGTCTTGAAAATGGGGTATTGTTTTAACACAAAAACCTTCCTCAGGAGATGTAAATCTCTTTTATTGAATGAATAATCTACTGTGGGCATACAAAATTTGTACCAATTTCCCACCCTCCAGTGGTATTTTAGCCCTGTGCAGTTTACATCTGTATGAAAAAGTGAATGCCAGTGGCGTCTGTTTATACTTGTCCAGGGGAAGTTTTAATTCTGTTTCTTTTCATTCTTGCTTAAAACCATGCCCTCTTTTCCTACAGCCTGAGGCTAAGCACCCTGACCCCCACCCTGACCGCTCCCCACCAGCCCTCCACCCATATACCCCCACTCTGACCCCAACTCCCACCTTCCCCCAGAGCCCCCACCCTGTCTGCTCCCTCCACCAGCCCTCCACCCATATACCCCCACTCTGACCCCAACCCCCACCTTCCCCCAGAGCCCCCACCCTGTCTGCTCCCTCCACCAGCCCTCCACCCATATACCCCCAGTCTGACCCCAACCCCCACCTTCCCCCAGAGCCCCCACCCTGTCTGCTCCCTCCACCAGCCCTCCACTCATATACCTCCACTCTGACCCCAACCCCCACCTTCCCCCCAGAGCCCCCACTCTGATTGCTCCCCCCACCCATATACCACTACCCTGACCCCAACCCCCACCTTCCTCCACAGGTGCCACCCAGGTTTGGATTTCCAATTAGGCACAGTAGGCATATGCCTAGGGGCGCCAGCGTTCTAGTGGCGCCTAAAAGTTAAAAGTGGGTTAAGAGTTAAAAAGTTAATACATATGTGGTTAAAAGTGGTTAGCGTAAGCTTATTTTTAAAAATTATAAACAATTTGAGGATAAAATGACATGGGAAACCATGGCAACACTATACCTGGATTTCATATTGCGTGTGGTATCGGCTCTGCTTGTTTGTAATTGGCCAATGTTGTCACTGTCTGTAGATGCTCATGTATATGCTCTACGTTTAGTTACCAGCCCGCATCTGAGCTTGCAGCTCTAATCATGCATGTACACAAATGCTATTTCTACCTTTACCATAGTATATTGCGGCCAAAACAGATTTGATACGATACAAAATAAGTTTCACGTTCATATTGGTGCAGGGTATTTTTTGTCCCAGTGACAATGAGCAGACCAAAGACGAAATTGAGTGATTATCAAAATAAGATTAAGAGAGAAGCAGAACATAAAAAGACAGTCAAGTTCCTAAATAAAGTTCTGAAAATCGATGTTTATTTTGGTAGTCAGACTAGTTCAAAGCGTTGTGATAAAACTGGGAATGCTGAAGAGGAAAAATGTAGTGATAGTGATAAGGGTGTATTAGAGACAGTGGATGAAGAAACTGATATTCATGACAACTCTCTGCTTTCTGCGTCTGATAGAAAAGAATACAGAAATGAAACAGTGGCTGAAAATGTGTGTGATCTTACAACTATGATGTTTAGCATTAGTATTGATTCCGCTGAGTGGATAATTAATGATGAAACGCGAGATTGTATAGCAATGCATGGTGCACATCAGAATACTAAAGTAGGCTTTGACAAATCAAAGTGAGTTTATGGAGACAATACATTAAGATTTTGTTCAGATGAACTTTTTAAAAAGAAGCTAAAGAGTGGCGAAGTAAAAGTAAGAGCATGGTTAGTTTATTCAGAAAGTAAAGGTAGTATGTTATCCCTACCTTGCCTCCTTTTAGGCAACAAACTAAACGCATTTTCTACAGGATTCAGCAACTGGAAGAATGGCGCAATGCGTGTTCTACAGCACGAAAATTCACCTTACCACAAGTCATGTGTTGCCACTTTGAAAATAAGAGGAACTGCCAAGGGGCGAGTCGACAGAATTCTTATGCAACAGTTGGAAAAGGAAAGGCAGTAATGGAGAAGTGTTTTAAGATGTGTATCTGCAACCGTCAAATCTCTTGCGACTTGCAGACTGCCATTTTGAGATGATGATGAGCGTTTTGGTAGTATACACAACAGCAATTACCTTGGAACATTGGAACTGATTGCACAATTTGATTCATTTCTGTCAGAACACTTGCAGCGGTATGGAAATGTGGGCAGCGGGCATACTTTGTACCTCTCTAAAGCTGTGTGCAATGAATGTATTCAACTAATGAGTGATTGATTAACTACTCAAATTCTGAATGAAGTTAAGAGTGAAAAATATTATGGAATAAGCTTTGATTTGACTCCAGACATTTCACATATGGACCAGTTAACGTTTATAATAAGATATGTAAAAGAAGATGGCACAGCCATAGAACGATTTGTGGGCTTTATACCCAATGCAGGGTATAAATCATAGAATCATAGACTATCAGGGTTGGAAGGGACCTCAGGAGGTCATCTAGACCAACCCCTTGCTCAAAGCAGGACCAATGCCCAACTAAATCATCCCAGCCAGGGCTTTGTCAAGCCTGACCTTAAAAACCTCTAAGGAAGGAGATTCCACCACCTCCCTAGGGAACCCATTCCAGTGCTTCACCACCCTCCTAGTGAAATAGTGTTTCCTAATATCCAAACTAGACCTCCCCCACTGCAACTTGCAAATCTCAACAGCTCGCAGAGATTGTACTGAATACTTTGGACACATGTGGCCTAGACATTAGGGACTGCCATCGCCAGTCTTACAATAATGCAAGCAATATGTCTGGTGCGTACTCAGGAGTACAAGCTAGAATAAGGGAAGTGAATGGGTGGGCTCAGTACATTCTGTGTGCAGCTCACTCACTTAACCTCATGGGATCATATGCCGCCGAGTGCTGCAATGAAACAACATCTTATTTGTGTACTTTGCAGCAGCTGTACAAATTTTTCACTGCTTCCACCCATCGTTGGGGCATATTAATGTTTTATATCAAACCTGATACACGTGTAGTTAAAAGCTTATCTCAAATGTGTTGGTCACTGAGACAAGATGCGTGCCAGACTCTTCAAGAAGGTTGGACTGATATTATTAATGCCCTTTAACATATCTCAGATGATGCCACTGAAAAGGCAATGTCACAAAATGAATCGAGGGGTATTCTTGATAAACTCGAAAACCTGGAGACTGTAGTAATGACAAACATCTGGGGAACCATATTTCAGCAGTTCAAAACAGTTGATGTAAAGTTGCAGAGTGTCCACATTGATTTGGGAACAATTGTTCAGCTTTACAGTTCTCTTTCCGAATTTGTGACAAGCGTAAGAGACAATTTCGATCATTACGAACAATTCACTAAATCAGTATCCGGACTTAATGAATATGAGTATGAACATAAGCAGAAGAAGAAAAGTAACCCCAGGTTTGATGATAACAAAGAAGATGAATAACCGAAAACAGGTTGAGACAACTATTGTATTAATACATTGAATGTACTGATGGATAGACTACATGAAGAGGTGCAGTGTGACGAAGTGAGGCTTACAACACATTGTTTGAACACTTCAGTTTTCTAGAAAAGTAAGACATTGACTATACCGGAAATCTCGACAGGTGTTGCTAATTTGTTAGCAAAGTTCAGTGAGGACTTGGAAGATTCATTTACAGATGAATGCATCCACCTCAACGGGCAACTGAAGAAGTTGATGGAGGAGAGAACCATCCCACAGTTATGCAGTATGTTGCTTAAGAAGGACTTGCAGGATACTTATCTGAATGTTTAGATGGCCCTTCTCATTTTTCTCTCAACTCCAGCGATGAACTGTTCTGGGGAGCACAGTTGCCAACTTTCGCGCGGTAAATAAGCATCCCGACTTTCACAATAAGCCAAGAATCAAGCTAATCCAATTTCAAAACAAGGCCAAAACAAGCCAATCCCTAAGAACCCAAATACTCTATGTGACTAGATTCCCGAGGTGTGCAGTCTGGGACTGTGGTGGGCCCACTGTGCACCTCGACTCTCTCCCCCCCTTGCCCCTGCTGGCCAGGAGCCGATCAAAAAAAAGAAGCTACAAGCCAAACAAGCAACAAACTAAAAGCAAAAAACTAGCCAACAAGCAACTCACAAGCCAATTAAGCCAAAAACAAGCCCAATTTCTGTTTTTTTTTTTTCATGGGTTTGGCATGTCTGCCAGGGAGTGATCCTTTTCCACTCAGAGAAGTGTTAAAAACTACTTGTGGGGATCTGTGGTGCAAGAATGATTACATGCACGCTCCTTTCTGACTATTGAAGGAGAACTTTTAAAAGATATGGATTGCGAGGATATTATTAGCACGCTCACGGAGCAGAAGTTAAGGAAGAAACATGTGCATATGTAGTAAAGTAGCACCTACCTGCAACCTATGAGATTCTTTTAATTACATGTACATAAGAACGGCCGTACTGGGTCAGACCAAAGGTCCATCTAGCCCAGTATCCTGTCTACCGACAGTGGCCAATGCCAGGTGCCCCAGAAGGAGTGAACCTAATAGTTAATGATCAAGTGATCTCTCTGCTGCCATCCATCTCTACCTTCTGACAAACAGAGGCTAGGGACACCATTCCTTACACATCCTGGCTAATAGCCATTAATGGACTTAACCACCATGAATTTATCCAGTTCTCTTTTAAACGCTGTTATAGTCCTAGCCTTCACAACCTCCTCAGGTAAGGAGTTCCACAAGTTGACTGTGCGCTGTGTGAAGAACTTCCTTTTATTTGTTTTAAACCTGCTGCCTATTAATTTCATTTGATGACCCCTAGTTCTTGTATTATGGGAATAAGTAAATAACTTTTCCTTATCTACTTTCTCCACATCGCTCATGATTTTATATACCTCTATCATATCCCCCCTTAGTCTCCTCTTTTCCAAGCTGAAAAATCCTAGCCTCTTTCATCTCTCCTCATATGGGACCCATTCCAAACCCCTAATCATTTTAGTTGCCCTTCTCTGAACCTTTTCTAATGCCAATATATCTTTTTTGAGATGAGGAGACCACATCTGTACTCAGTATTCAAGATGTAGGCGTACCATCGATTTATATAAGGGCAATAATATATTCTCCGTCTTATTCTCTATCTCCTTTTTAATGATTCCTAACATCCTGTTTGCTTTTTTGACTGCCGCTGCACACTGTGTGGACATCTTCCGAGAACTATCCACGATGACTCCAAGATCTTTTCCCTGATTTGTTGTAGCTAAATTAGCCCCTATCATGTTGTATGTATAGTTGGGGTTATTTTTTCCAATGTGCATTACTTTACATTTATCCACATTAAATTTCATTTGCCATTTTGTTGCCCAATCACTTAGTTTTTTGAGGTCTTTTTGAAGTTCTTCACAGACTGCTTTGGTCTTAACTATCTTGAGCTGTTTAGTATCATCTGCAAACTTTGCCACCTCACTTTTTACTCCTTTCTCCAGATCATTTATGAATAAGTTGAATAGGATTGGTCCTAGGACTGACCCTTGGGGAACACCACTAGTTATCCCTCTCCATCCTAAAAATTTACCATTTATTCCTACCCTTTGTTCCCTGTCTTTTAACCAGTTCTCAGTCCATGAAAGGACCTTCCCTTTTATCCCATGACAACTTAATTTACGTAAGAGCCTTTGGTGAGAGACCTTGCCAAAGGCTTTCTGGAAATCTACGTACACTGTGTCCCCTGGATCCCCCTTGTCCACATGTTTGTTGACCCCTTCAAAGAACTCTAATAGATTAAGTATCAGGGGGTAGCCGTGTTAGTCTGTATCTACAAAAACAACAAAGAGTCTGGTGGCACCTTAAAGACTAACAGATTTATTTGGGCATAAGCTTTCGTGAGTAAAAACCTCACTTCTTCGGATGCATAGAGTGAAAGCTACAGATGCAGGCATTATATACAGACACATGGAGAGCAGGGAGTTACTTCACAAGTGGCGAACCAGTGTTGACAAGGCCAATTCAATCAGGGTGGATGTAGTCCACTCCCAATAATAGATGAGGAGGTGTCAATTCCAGGAGAGGAAAAGCTGCTTCTGTAGTGAGCCAGCCACTCCCAATCCCTATTCAAGCCCAGATTAATGGTGTTGAATTTGCAAATGAATTTTAGTTCTGCTGTTTCTCTTTGAAGTCTGTTTCTGAAGTTTTTTTGTTCAATGACAGTGACTTTTAAATCTGTGATAGAATGACCAGGGAGATTGAAGTGTTCACTTACTGGCTTGTGTATGTTACCATTCCTGATGTCCGATTTGTGTCCATTTATTCTTTTGCGGAGGGACTGTCCGGTTTGGCCAATGTACATGGCAGAGGGGCATTGCTGGCACACGATGGCATATATGACATTAGTGGATGTGCAGGTGAATGAGCCCCTGATGGTGTGGCTGATGTGGTTGGGTCCTCTGATGCTGTTGCCAGAGTAGATATGGGGACAGAGTAGGCAACGAGGTTTGCTACAGGGATAGGTTCCTGGGTTGGTGTTTCTGTGGTGTGGTGTGTAGTTGCTGGTGAGTATTTGCTTCAGGTTGGGGGGTTGTCTGTAAGCAAGGACTGGCCTGCCTCCCAAGGTCTGTGAGAGTGAGGGATCATTTTCCAGGATAGGTTGTAGGTCGTGGATAATGCGCTGGAGAGGTTTTAGCTGGGGGCTGTATGTGATGGCCAGTGGTGTTCTGTTATTGTCCTTGTTGGGCCTGTCCTGTAGTAGGTGATTTCTGGGTACCCGTCTTGCTCTGTCAATCTGTTTCCTCACTTCCCCAGGTGGGTATTGTAGTTTTACGAATGCTTGATAAAGATCTTGTAGGTGTTTGTCTCTGTCTGAGGGGTTGGAGCAAATTCGGTTGTATCTTAGGGCTTGGCTGTAGACAATGGATCGTATGATGTGTCTTGGATGGAAGCTGGAGGCATGTAGGTACGTATAGCGGTCAGTAGGTTTCCGGTATAGGGTGGTGTTTATGTGACCATCACTTATTTGTACTGTAGTGTCCAGGAAGTGGATCTCTTGTGTGGACTGGTCCAGGCTGAGGTTGATGGTGGGGTGGAAATTGTTGAAGTCCAGGTGGAATTCTTCAAGGGCCTCCTTTCCGTGGGTCCATATGATGAAGATGTCATCAATGTAGCGCAAGTAGAGGAGGGGCACTAGGGGACGAGAGCTGAGGAAGCGTTGTTCTAAGTCAGCCATAAAAATGTTGGCATACTGTGGGGCCATGCGGGTACCCATAGCAGTGCCACTGGCCTTGTCAACACTGGTTCGCCACTTGTGAAGTAACTCCCTGCTCTCCATGTGTCTGTATATAATGCCTGCATCTGTAGCTTTCACTCTATGCATCCGAAGAAGTGAGGTTTTTACTCACGAAAGCTTATGCCCAAATAAATCTGTTAGTCTTTAAGGTGCCACCAGACTCTTTGTTGTTTTTCTAATAGATTAGTAAGACACGATTTCCCTTTTGTCAACCATGTTGACTTTTGCCCAACAATTTATGTTCATTTTTTGTTATTGTATTGAATATTTAAATGATCATTTATATTTCTTTTCATTTCATTTTTTACGGAAAACACGAAGGTCAGCTGTCGGTGGTGGTGGGGGGGGGCGCTGAAGATGCTGTGCCTAGAGTCGTGTAAGGTGTAAATCCAGCCCTGACCCCACCCTGAGTGCTCCTCCACCAGCCACCCACCCATATGCCACTACTCTGACCTCAGCATCCTCCTTTTAGAAGCAGCATGTCTAGGGCTCCTCACCAGAGCCTTTCTTGCCTTCTGGTATGCCTGCCGCAGCTCTTTGATTGTACAAGCCCTTCTCCGTCATGCCTCCAGCGATCTGGCAGTAGAGGTCAAAGTTCCTGCAGCTGGAGCGGAGCTGTGAGTGCACAGCCTCCTCTCCCCACAGCCCCAGAGGATCCACCCTCTCCTGTGTACTTCAGGCAGGAGTGTGTTTGCTGTGTGGAGCCGGCATGCTCAGCTGGGCAGTAGCTATCTGAGCTCTCCATACGGAGCAAACAGGAAGAGCAAGTTAAAACTTCCCGGGGCTTTAAAAGGGGAGGGGCGCATGCTGGTGTACCTGGCTGCAGGGCAGTGAAGTTCAAACTGGTGATCAGAGCAGTCATGGTGGGCACTGTGGGACACCTCTTGGAGGCCACTTAGGTGAACGTAAGCTTTATGCTTCTCGTCTGGGTGGTTTTATTAGGTCGGCATAGCAGGCGAGTTAAAGCGGCGGGAGGAGAATTATAGTGTGTACGCTCCCAAACACCTGCCTTACGTTGACTTAACTTTGTAGTGTAGACAAGCCCTCAGTCTCATGGCCACTTGTAGCATGGGCCTTTTCTCGGGTTTTAACCCTTTCATGCAGCAGATGATCTTAGAGTTAATCACCAAACCAAGAGTGTCAGTACCAGAACAGTTTATCTCAGAGGCAGACATGACTCACCTCTGTACTCTTCTTTTATATATGGTCTGAGGCTGGAAAGTGGTTTTGGGTTTGACTTGCTGTGAAGACTGCCCTCCCACTCCCGCAGTGAGATAATAAAATGGGTGCTTGCTTCATTTGCTGCTTAAATGGTGATTTAATGGTTGAGACATTGGGAAAGTCATCGCAAACATGTAAGGGAGATGGACATGTGATGTGCTCTTACGTTCTAGACTGAGGCGGAGGGAGTGCTGTCAGTAAAGAGGCCTGGTTGAGGCAAGTGGAGGCATAGTCACTCTTTTTGGCAGTAGCATGTGGAGGGTGTGAAAACAGGTGTCAAGATGACTAACTTGAGTGCCAGAGATGCAGGTCTGTGCAACAGCACTACCCAGCCAGGAACCCTCCTGTTGCCTTGCAGTGTGCTGGGCTCCAGTGACTCCCAGCCTGTTCCTGATCCAGTTCCTGCCACGGCTCCCACCTGGCCAGCGCCCTGTTCCAGTCCTGTCCTTGCCCTGCCCTGATCTTGCTCCAGCCCTGTTACTGACCTGCTCCAGCCTTGCCTCCACTGCTCGACCCTCCCTGGACCCTTGGACTCTGACCACCTTACCTGGACCTTTGGCCTGTATCTAGACCCTAGCTATGATCTGACTTGGCTTGTCCCTGGACTCTGACCACCTGGCTTCGACCCCTGGCTTGCACCTGAACTTCGGCTGTGGTACTGATTCTAGCTTGTCAACCTCCACTCCAACCACTAGGCCTGGCTACCAGGAGGCAGCACCTGACACAATGTCCCATTTATATGCTGAATGCACGTTAGTCACAATGGGGAAGGCAGGGACTGAGACCGGCCCGTTGTATTTAAGCACAAATTCATGGGTATCTAAGGCCTTGGCTACACTTACCCGGTAGTTCGGCGGCGAGTGATCGAACTTCTGGGTTCGACTTATCGCGTCTAGTGTGGACACGATAAGTCGAACCCGGAAGTGCTCGCCGTCGACTGCGGTACTCCAGCTCGGCGAGAGGAGTACCGCGGAGTCAACGGGGGAGCCTGCCTGCCGAGTGTGGACCAAGGTAAGTTCGAACTAAGGTACTTCGAACTTCAGCTACGTTTTTCACGTAGCTGAAGTTCCGTACCTTAGTTCGAATTAGGGGGTTAGTGTAGACCTGGCCTAAGACAGCTATAGATAGAGGAGTCCTGCCAGAGACTAAACTGTTTACCCAATTGATGTATTTATTCCTTCCCAGCTTCTCCTTTGAGGAGATATCTTGTCTCTTCCTAGAACTCTTACCTCTGTCTTAAACACTAACAGTTTTGCCCAAGATATTCCAAATTATCCCCCTAGAAAGTCCTATAAGAAACGCTTCCCAAAACTACATAAAGAGCTGTGACTTAGCCTGGGGCTGAGTCCTGCAAGCCCCCCCCCTGCTCTGCAGAGTCCAGTTCCACTGGAAGCAGGGTAGCAGAAACAGCTCACTTGCCAACAAGAGCACATTAAAGGGATCTGGAATACAATCAATGAAACATACAATTATACATTTGCCCTAAGCAATTAGCATCAAGAAACTAATAATTACCTTGTATAGCAAAACCCAAACCAAACTGCTGCTCTCCCAGGAGCATCTCCATCCCTTAGTTTTGCGTCTGCATTCCTACCTCCTGCCCTTCCCCTGCTTTGGTTCGCTATCAGATAGCATGAGGATGAGTGCAGTATAGAACCTAGAGAGACAAATTAGAAACATACCTCGCTAGAAGCTTGGCCCTGCAGACACTTTCATGTGTGAGTAATCCTTGTGCTTGGAGGTAGCCCAGTTTACTTCAGAGGGAGGGAGGGGCAGCAGGATCAGGCCTGTGGACTGTATAATGCCATATGGCCCCAGGCTCAAATTCTTGCCCTGGGTTACTCTGATGCACCTTACTGAAGTCAACAGGATTACACGGGTGTAACTGAGACCAAAATCTGGCTTCTGGTCACAGAAGTCTGTAAAGTGCCACGTGCCCCAGGGGCACTTACCTAAACTAATATTTGGGCCAGGTTATCCGCTGCATCCAAATCCTCCTGGGTGCAGCAAAAAAAGGAGGCTGTCAGGAAGGTTTTCCAGAACCCAAATCATTCTTGTAGCTCTTTGCTGAACACTTTCCAATTTGAAAATATCCTTATTAAAATGTGGGCACCAGTCCTGGACACAGTATTCTGTAATGGTCTCACTAATGCCATATACAGAGGTGATACCACCTTCCTACTTACTATTCTTGCTTAGACAGCCCAGGATTGCCTTAGCTCTTAGCCGCCACATTGCACTAGGAGCTCACGTTCATTTCGTTTCCACCATGATCCCTAAAACGCTTTCAGAGGTACTGCTTTCCAAAATACAGTCCCCCAGCCTGTTAGCATGACGAACATTGTTGGTGCCTAGATGCATGCGCTTGTATTTAACTATACTAAAATGCATGTTGTTCGGATGAGTCCACGTTACAAAACTATCTGGAGTGGTCTATACAATTGATCTCTCCTGTCATTATTTACCACTCTAGCAATGTTTGCATCAGCTGGAAACTTTACCAGCAATGACTTTGTATTTTCTTTTAGATCTTCGATTAATGTACTGAATAGCATTGGGCCAAGAAAAGATCCCTGCAGGACCCCACTAAAAACACCCCATTGGATGATAATTTCCACTTTACAGTTACTTTTTTAGCTCTGTCAGTTAGTTAGTTCTTAATTCATTTAATATGTGCTGCACTGATTCTGAATGGTGCTTTTTTCAAAATTAGAATATCGTGTAATACAAAGCCAAATGCCTCAAAGAAGTCTCAGTATATTTTGGCAACAGTTACCTTTGTTAACCAAATTTGTAATATCATAAAAAAATGTTATCAAGTTTTCTGTATTTCCTATTTTCCAGAAAACAGTGGCAATTTGGATAATTATGCTGCCATCCTTTTAAATCTTTACCAATTGCATCCTGCATCAGCCTTGCCATGATTTTTCCTGGGATTGATGTCAAGCTAACTGGTCTGTAGTGATCCAGGTCATCCTTTTTGCGCTTTTTAACCCCAGAACTCAATAAAATTACACCAGGGGTGAATTTGGCCCATGGGCTTGGTGTCCTTGCCCACCAGCAGTTGTCTTCAATTGTTCTCACTTGTGTCTTTAATTCCCTGTCTGTGAGCTGGCACATCAGCAGTGGCTATTAACCCTGCTTTGAAAGTGGAATTGGTCATTGAGCACTAGGGGACATGTAATGCCCGGTAGTAGGGTGCACACAGACACTCAATGTGCCGCAGGCTAGTTCAGGGTAGATATGCATCCCAGTTTGCCACAAACTAAGTGTTTGTGTAGACAAACCCTTCTAAAATCCAGGGGGAAGAAGACACCTCCTTTTACCTCCTGCTGTCCTCCACCTCTTCTCCTGGTGCTCTGCTGTCTCCACTTCGCACATCTGAGAGCCTGATGGTACACATGGAAACCACCTAAGCAGGAAGGAGGAGGAGAGTCCTATGAACTCAACCGAGGAGACATGTAGGGGCCTGCTCTTGGGTACATTCAATGGCTGAAGAATAGTCTGGTCTCTATTCTGGAAACTCGCCTCTCCTCTCCCTCCCTCCCTCCATCCCATATAAGTGCAGGATACAGACTGAACGGGGCTTAATCACCACTGTGAACTCTGACACCTTGAAGTGAAATTCCAGAACCATGTGACTAAAACCAGAAAGAATAAGTGCATCAAGTTGCTATGACAACAGGAAGGTTTTTGCAGGAGCTTGAAAGTTATGTATTTGGAACATAAAAGATTCTTCTGTGAACTAAGCAGAGTGTCTGATTGCGTGGCACAGTTGGTAATGCCCCAGGGCTTTGAGTTCAGGTTGAAAAGAGCCATAAGGTTTCCGTAAAGGCAGGGAAAGATACCCTACCTCTCCCTGCCTGCCCCCTTCCCTGAAACCTGTCAGACGGCATGATTAGGCCACCTTCAGAGCTTACACTCTGCCTTTTTACATTTAACGTGTGTTAGTTGCTATGGAAATAGTGACATTAGGATGGATGGAACCTACGGATGTCGGTAAATACAGAATAGAGTAAAGGCATTCCTGCTGAGCGGGCTCACACCATTTTGCTGGTCTGCTCTAGACTAAGATAAAAGGTGATCTCACATGTATTAACTAACATGTTTTAAACACTAGCTACCTCGTATAGACAGAGCTTGACCTTTAAAAATGTGAGAGAGGTGAGCTGATCATGGTCAGCCCTAGGCTGCCCACTAGAATTGTCCACAACCAGCTAACAGGTTTTTAAAGGAACTAAACCATGTCTGCACTGACTTAAAAATGTGTTAGCTGACACAGTGTAGAAAACACCTTTTCTCCTTGTCTACCCAGGGGTTTAATCCAAGTGCAGGGTGCAAGCCTCGGTAATAGCATGCATATGGACGGTGTACCCTCTGTCAATATGCCTCATTGTGTACACACGGAACAGGTTGTTCTGAACTGAGGGCATAGTATTCTCTAAGGGTAGCACATATTCCTTTGCTTCGATGCTAAGCAGTGGACATGCTGGGCCTTTTCCCGCTATGCATTGAGGGAGGCATGGCGGAAGCCAGGTGGATTCACATTTTTTAAAAAATCCCATGATTCATCTATCTCCGCCCTGAGCTTCCTTTCTGGGTGGGCTAGTGCCATTTCCAACTTGCATTTGACCAGCGTGGCCCTTCCACACCAATGCTCCGTGCATTTATGTTGGCAACCTTGAATACACAAAGCTGCTTGGGCAGTATTTCAGCAGTCAAAACTGAATGAATTTGGCTTGGGTCTTTGCCTGCTGCTCCACCAGGCAGAGGATATGGCAGTAGCAGCAGGAGGGTCTTCAGCAGTAGTGGAACCAGGATGTGGAAGAGGAAGAACAGGAATACACTGAGCAACTGGTGTAAAGGACTCATTCCTGGAGCAACTTCACAGCATGCAGCATCATGTTTGGGCTTAGGAAACCAGCATGTTTCCAGTGGTGGGAAAGAATTGTTCTGCAGACCTGTGGTGAGGGAATTTCAGCATGAGGAAGGCAACCTTCCTGGAGATATGTGCTGAACAAACCCAGGAGCTGCAGCAGCAGTGTACCAACATACAGTGCCCCAGACCCATGGATAAGCACGTCAGTATTGCTGTCTGGAAGCTGGCCAGCCCCAAATACTGCCAGTCTGTAGCACACCAATTCGGCACGGGAAGATCGGCTGATGGGGCCGTCATGCAGGTGTGTGATGCCATGGAAAAGATACTGTTGAACCGAGTTCGGAGGCTTGGTAGTGGTCAGGAGGTATTGACAGCTTTGCTGTCCTGGGTTTCACAAAATGTATTGGAGTGATTGATGGAACCCATGTGCTTGTTCCCCACCACCACAGCCATCGGGGCTCAGAACTCATAAACAGAAAGGGGTATTTCTTCAGGGTGATTCAAGGGCTTGTTGACCATAGTGACTGGGTGGTCTGGAAGGGGCCACCATGCTATGATCTTTCAGCTCTCTTTACATTAATGGAGAAAGGACTCTTTATCCCCAGGAACATGATGGACATTAATGATGTGGCCATTGCTCTGGTTATCCTGGGGGAGGCTGAGGTCCGGATTCTTGCTCAGCGCTTGCAGCAGCCGGCATCCGATACAAAATGCAAACAGCCTGGGCATTGTTGTCAGGGATGCCTATTGCTCTTATGTTTAGTCTCAGGCCTGAAATTGTGCAGTTCTACATCCCATGAAGGGGTGGGGCTGGAAGTTTTTTGTGGTTCAGTGCTGTGTATGGGCAGTTGATGTGAAACGTTGTGGCAGTCCCTATTGTACCTTGTGCCTTTGCCTACATGTGTTTGTAAAACCTTATGAATTAGTGCAAACTTAAGTATTTTCGGTGTAAAATGAACTGGCCATGTCTTCATGAATGAAATTGTAAAGGTTTTTATTATTAAACAATCTATTAATTAACTAACATAAATGAACCTGCAACTGAAACAACTGCTTTTAATTATGAAACAATGTGTTAAAAACCAATCTATCATCTAGCTTCAAAAAAAAAACAACTTTTAATTCAACCAGCAGTGAAACGAAACAGCAAAGTACAACAGTGCAGTGCAGGGAACAACGGAAGAGGTGGGGCGGGTTAAAAGCAGAGGCGGTATACGTCTTGGCTCTGCTTTTTTTTTGGTTTGTGGGGCTTCTGGTGTGGAGTGTCGACGCTCAAAGGTCCCAGGAGCAATAGAGGGCTCAAAGGAGCTGGGGTCCAGGTGCTACTGTTCTCAGCTGGCTCTGGGAGGGAAATGGCCTGTGGGAGCAGTGCTGCAGGCATACACCAGGGAGGAGGAGCTTTTGTCCCCGGTTGCCTGTCCAGGGGCTGCATAACATGGCTGGGTGTTGGCTTTTACAGCACTGCATTGCCTGCTGCCCCGATAGTGACGTGTGCTACAATAGGGCATCTTGGCTTTGTATTGCCTCCGGGATCTGCATCTCTCTTTCTTCTGGGCATGGTAATTCTTTCCTTGGCAACTGCCACGCAGTCCTTTGCCATTGCCATTATCTCCCTCGAAAGCCCCAGTCCACCCTCAGATACTGCCACCACGGCTCCACGTTTTTTGTTTGTCTTTGGGACTGTGTCATGATGTCTGTGAGAATTTCATCACCAGCTTTCCATTTTCTCCCCCTCAGATTTGCCTGCCATTCCCACGTTGGTAAGAGCCCTGGGCTTTAGGGTTTGGCCAGCACAGGTGCTATAAATGTGGGGGTATTTAACAAAAATGGCAAACAGGTATTGTTCATATTCTAGGGAGGCTGTGATGGCATTTTTTACATGCATTTCTGGCTTTACCTCCCTGAGATTTTTCTCAGTCGTGGGTGACCCTCTGAGATGGTGAGTGGGTTTTTTACCTGTGCAGAATATGCTGTTTGGCGTGGCCGTGGTGCCGTGGAGGCCAGGGGGTGGGGAGGGATGGGTTGGGATTTGTATTCCCCAGACTGTGGATGGTGTTGGGAATTGAGTTCCCCATCTGGCTTTGCAGTTGTGTTGTGCCTGGGAGGTGCTTTCATGGTGTGGGGGCGTTGGCCAGGTGAACAGACATGGTAAAAGTGAAGAGCAGAATAGCTAGTTTCTGCACTAATTGCCTGAAGCATTTCTCTAGGTAAGCCTGTGAAAAGCCAGGAAGAGCTTTGCTAACGCCAGAGCAAAGCTGTGTTAGTGTAAGAATGCACATGGGGCATTTATCCCTTGGTGGGGAGCTGTACTCATTGCACTTTTACCGGGGGCAGTGTCCATTTCTACCTCATGTGTAAAGTGAGACTGCTAGCCAAACTCTCTCCTGTAATCACTGTCTCACCAGATGTTTACATTTCACACAAAAGCACGTTTTCGCTATTAAAATCCGCCATCGGGTGGTGGAGGTACAGGCTGCAGCTGCGCATGCTGCCCCTTGCCCCTTTGAGCTGGTGAACCAGGTTGGGTGGGTGGTGTTCTTCGAGTGCTTGCCCATGTCTATTCCTTTCAAGGGGTGTACATGCCCACGTTCACAGTCGTCAGAGATTTTTGCCATAGTGGTATCCATAGGGTTGGCTGTGGTGCCCTCTGGAGAGCCGCACTCCTGCATCGGAACATTAGGCGCCACTGGCCCTATGCCCTCTCAGTTCCCTCGTACCGCCCAGGACGGTTGGTCGGAGCGCTTTCCCCTTGCCTCCTAAGTGGAGAGCGGTTTTCTCTCTAACTCTCATAGTTGTTAGCTTTGCACATAGTTTATTTACAGTAGTTAGTCAGGAAGGTTGTGTTAAGTAGTCTTAGTTAGTAAGTTAGAGTCCCAGCGGGGACTTAACCCCGGGACGGGGCATGCCCTGGTCCTCAGGTTTTAAGCCTTGTTCTGCCTGCAATAGGCCTATGCCCATTAGCAACCCCTATAGCAGCTGCCTAAAGTGCTTGGGGGAGTCGCATGTGAAGAACAAGGGTCATATTTGCAAGAACTTTCGTTCTAGAACTCAAAAGGAGCATGATATTCGTTTAAGGGCCCTCCTCATGGAGGCTGTGCTTTGCCTGGCGTTGGAGCCTTCTCGCTCTGACTCTACGCCCAGCACCTCGGCTTCAGTGCACGTCCAGCACCGGGCTGTGCCCAGCACTGCTCCCCTTCACCAGTACCCAAGATGCGGCTGAAGAACCGAGACTCCCCAGCACTAAGCAAGAAAGGTCAAGAGGCGTTGGGCAAAGGACCCAGGGGTATCTCTCCGGTCAGATCCCCCAGACCCCTGAGGGATTCGACTCCCGGGAGTGGAAGGGGACCCAGACACCTGGTGGGGCTGTCGACATCTGAGGCCCTCCCTTCCTGCGGTGAGGGATCAGAGCGCTCTCCAGGTACTGCCGGTACCACGCCTGGCATTGGACCCAGCTAAGACTCCCCATGGGGGGGTAAGCCAGCCATGAGACCTCCCCAGCGGGCAGTCAAACGCCGTTGGTCCCTGGAGCAGAGGCAGCGTTCCCTGTCTCCGTGACTGAGATCCCTGACTCCGCAGCCTAGGTCTCCCGTTAGATGACCTAGGTTGTTGGCGCTGCGCTCACAGTCACCATCAACTTGGCGCGGATTGCCTATGGGGAGATGTCGGTCACCGTACATCTGGCACCGATCATCCTCCTGCCAGCCCACACCTCATCGGTGCATTGTTCCCCTCGACTACGGGACCGGTCATCGGCGCAGCACCGGTCTCCCTGCTCCTGGCACCGATCCCTGAAAAGACGGTCTTCCTATTCGAGGCATCACTCCCCCACGGTTACGGTCAGCTGTCAGACACAAGCTCGGATGGCCCCACCCTAGTCACCGGAAGGGGATTCATCTGGGTCGGAACTTCAGCTCCTCACCACAAGAGCAATGGCCCTCGTGGGCACCTGAGGACTCCTCAGCTCCCACGGTGATGACCTGGCAGCAGGGCCAATGGCCTGTACAGTGGCCATATTGGACCGTGCGGGGCATGCCGGTTATGCCGATGCCCTTCTTGTACCACTCCTCCCTTGCTGCCACAGAGAAGCAACCCCCAGACTGACGGCACTGTGCTTGGGGTGCAGAGCTGAATCTGACACAAGTGGAGGAGCAGATGCCCACTCCAAAAGAACCTTCCCCCACAGGCGACACGTCCCAGAGCTTCCCTTGATGGTTCAATCCTCATCCTTGTCGCTGGACAAGGCAATGGCAGGGCTCTCACGCCAACCCACCTGATGACTTTAAGGAACACCAAGTCTTACTCAGAAAGGTGGCTCAGAATTTGGGCCTGGAGGTGGAGGAAATGGCAGAGCAGTCTGACACTTTATTCAACGTGCTCTCGGCGGCAGCTCCCTCACGAGTTGCTCTGCTAGTGCACGACAGGGTTCTAAAAATAGCTAAAGCCCTCTGGCAAACCCACTCCTCTATTCCACCCACCTCCAAGCGGGCCAAAAAGAATTATTTCATCCCTGCTAAGGGGTTTAAATAACTTTATACCCATCCATCCCCAGGGTCACTGGTCGTATCTGCAGCCAATGAGAGAGACAGACAAGGGCAAGCAAGTTCTACCCCCAAAAATAAAGACGCCAAGAGGCTGGACCTTTTTGGGAGGAAAGTCTATTCAATGGCCATCTTTTAGTTTAGGGAGGCAAACCACCAGGCTTTATTGGGGAGGTATAACTTTTATCTGTGGGACTCCCTCCAGAAATTCAAAGACTCTCTGCCCCAGGACTTGGCCCAGGACTCCCCAGCATGGGGAGAAGGTGACCAGCCCTCTGTGGAGACAGAAGTCATTCGGGACTATTTAGAAAAGCTGGATGAGCACAAGTCCATGGAGCCGGATGCACTGCATTCGAGGGTGTGAAAGGAGTTGGCGGATGTGATTACAGAGCCATTGGCCATTATCTTTGAAAACTCATGGCGATCCAGGAAGGTCCCAGATGACTGGAAAAAGGCTAATGTAGTGCCCATCTTTAAAAAAGGGAAGGAGGATGATCTGGGGAAGTACAGGCCAGTTAGCCTCACCTCAGTCCCTGGAAAAATCATAGAGCAGGTCCTCAAGAAATCAATTCTGAAGCACTTAGAGGAGAGGAAAGTGATCAGGAACAGTCAGCATGGATTCACGAAGGGGAAGTCGTGCCTGACTAACCTAATTGCCTTCTATGATGAGTTAACTGGCTCTGTGGATGAGGGGAAAGCAGTGGATGTGTTATTCCTTGACTTTAGCAAAGCTTTTGATACGGTCTCCCACAGTATTCTTGCCAACAAGTTAAAGAAGTATGGGCTGGATGAATGGACTGTAAGGTGGATAGAAAGCTGGCTAGATTGTTGGGCTCAACGGGTAGTGATCAATGGCTCCATGTCTAGTTGGCAGCCGGTATCAAGTGGAGTGCCCCAAGGGTCAGTCCTGGGGCCGGTTTTGTTCAATATCTTCATTAATGATCTGGAGGATGGCATGGACTGCACTCTCAGCAAGTTTGCAGATTACACTAAACTGGGAGGAGTGGTAGATACACTAGAGGGTAGGGATAGGATACAGAGGGACCTAGACAAGTTAGAGGTTTGGGCCAAAAGAAACCTGATGAGGTTCAACAAGGACAAGTGCAGAGTCCTGCACTTAGGACTGAAGAATCCCATGCACTGCTACAGACTAGGGACCGAATGGCTAGGCAGCAGTTCTGCAGAAAAGGACCTAGGGGTTACAGTGGACGAGAAGCTGGATATGAGTCGACAATGTGCCCTTGTTGCCAAGAAGGCTAACGACATTTTGGGCTGTATAAGTAGGGGCATTGCCAGCAGATCGAGGGACTTGATCATTCCCCTCTATTCGACATTGGTGAGCCTCCTCTCGAGTACTGTGTCCAGTTTTGGGCCCCACACTACCAGAAGGATGTGGAAATATTGGAAAGAGTCCAGCGGAGGGCAACAAAACTGATTAGGGGGCTGGAGCACATGACTTCTGAGGAGAGGCTGAGGGAACTGGGATTGTTTAGTCTCCAGAAGAGAAGAATGAGGGGGTATTTGATAGCTGCTTTCAACTACCTGAAAGGGGGTTCCAAATAGGATGGATCTAGACTGTTTTCAGTGGTGGCAGATGACAGAACAAGGAGTAATGGTCTCAAGTTGCAGTGGGGGAGGTTTAGATTGGATATTAGGAAACACTATTTCACTAGGAGGGTGGTGAAGCACTGGAATGGGTTACCTAGGGAGGTGGTGGAATCTCCTTCCTTAGAGGTTTTTAAGGCCCAGCTTGACAAAGCCCTGGCTGGGATGATTTAGTTGGGGATTGGTCCTGCTTTGAGCAGGGGGTTGGACTAGATGACCTCCTGAGGTCCCTTCCAAACCTGATAGTCTATGATTCTATGATTCACTGCCTTCGTAGGGGAGAGTACAGCAGCGGCCAGGAGCTCCGTCCAGATGGCCTGGGATGCAGCCGATTTGGCAGCCAGGGTGGTCGCCTCGGCTGTGGTTATGAGACACGGTTCCTGGCTTCAAACCATGAGCCTGTCCCAGGAGATGCCATCCTCCATCTAAGACCTCCCATTTGATGGGAGCAGACTCTTCTCTGAGCAGACAGATGCGAGACTGGATGGGGTCAAGGACACTCAAGCCACCTGCCACTCACTGGGCCTGCATACGCCGCAAACGGCCAGCAAGCAGTTGCGGCAGCCTAGGAGAAGGGACAGAGACACGGGTTTTAATCATTGCTGTCCCTCTGTCTCCCGTTCACTACTCAGTCTGGCCCGGTGAAACACCATGAGGGCTAGAATAGCTCGATTTGAGGGTGCACTCAAGAGCAATGCCCCAGTCAGTTTCCAGGATCCACCTTACTCTTTCCTTAACCACCTACGCCGCTACCATTCAGCCTGGTCATGAATGACCTGGGTGGTTGGCATTGTATCTCTGAGCTACATCCTAAAATTCTCTGCTCCCCCTCTGCTCCCCCCCCCTTCTCCGTCCCTCTTCAGGGACCCTTCTCACAAACAACTCCTTGCTCTGGAAGTGGAAAGGCTCCTACAGCCTTGAGCAGTGAAGGAGGTCCCTCAAGAAATGAGGGGGAAAGGTTTCTACTCCTGCTATTTCCTAATTCCGAAAGCGAAACGGGACCTAAGACCCATCTTGAATCTGCGACGCCTCAACAAATATCTCAAAAAATTGAAGTTTTGCATGGTTTTGCAAGCCTCCATCATTCTTGTTAGAGGGCTTTCCCTTCACCCTCTCCCCAGGTTCTTGCCACGCAGACAGAAAGCGGAAGACCAGAAGTCCGAAGTGTAGACCATACAATGTTTATTGGGGTTAGTTTCCAGCAACCATGTGTTCCATAACTCTGACGCCACAGAGCCTTGTTTCCCAGTGTCTCGTCCCCCCTCCTCAGGAGGCATAATTATACCTGAAATGCATGCCCTCAGTCCCACCCCTTACATCTTAGGGTTATGTTCCATTTTGGGTCTGGGGTCTTCATCCCACTTCTTTTGTACCCCATGGGAGGGGTAAGGAGTGAGGTTGTGCTCCAGTCAGGGAGGGGCATTTATTTGGTCTTTTAGTGTTTTATACCTCCCCTCACAAGCCCCTTTGCCCCTCCCAACTGGTTGCTTGATTTTGCCTTGAGGTGGGGTTGAGGCAATCTTAAAGTGTACTTTGAGTAACACTTTAACTGCTCTTATCTATTTCCATTGTACTAACAAATCCATCTGACTAGGCAGAAGCAACATCACAGTGTCTTGTCCTTTGTTTACACATATTGGTATAAGAGTATCAAAAACTCAAACCCAAAATTCTATCCTAGGCTAACAAACAGACCTATATACTAACAATTCCCTCCCTGGATCCTGGAGACTGGTACGCTGCCTTCGACTTGAAGGACACATATTTTCATATCTTCATCTTCCTAGGGCACAGTCAGTTCTTCTGTTTTGTGGTGGGTCTGTGCCACTTCCAATTCATGGCGCTCACCTTTGGACTCTCATTGGCCTCACGAGTGTTCACAAAATGCGTGGCGCCAGTGGCTGCTTATCTGAGGTGTCGAGATGTCCAGGTCTATCTGTATCTCGACGACTGGCTCATCAAGGGCAGAACTCGGGATCAAGTGCAAAGGAGCCTCAGTCTGGTACTTTCTACCTGCCATGACCTAGCCCTAAACTAAAAGAAATCAACCCTAATACTGGTGCAACAGATAAAATTCAGAGGGGAGGTCCTCGACTTCACACGGGCCAGGGCCTTCCTCCTGGAGACCCGTTTCTGAGCCATGACAGACCTAATCTGTCATGTAAGGGCCCACCCACTCACCATCGTTCACATGTGCCTGAGGCTGTTAGGCCACATGGTGGCATGTACTTACGTGGTCCGTCATGCCCAGCTCCATCTCCATCTCCGGCCGCTGCAAGCTACATCCCCGACAGGCACGATCTAGACTGGGTAGTCAGGGTGCCAGATCACATATGGTCATCCCTGGAATGGTCGTTAGACTCCAGATCAGTGTTGGAGGGAGTTCCCTTTGTGGCTCCATCCCCGTCTCTGAACCTGGTCTCCGATGCCTTGGACCTGGGCTGGGAGTCCACTTGGGCGAGCACAGCATACAAGGCCACTGGTCGCGGGACGATTGCTCCGTCCACGTAAATGTCAGGGAGCTCAAAGTGGTTCGCTTGGCCTTCCAGGCTTTCCTGCCCCACCTGGAGGGCAAGGTGGTACAAATCCTGATGGACAACACTGCCATGATGTTTTACATCAACTAGCAAGGTGGGTCCCGATCGTCAGCCCTCTGCCAAGAAGCTCTCTGTCTCTGGGACTTCTGTGTGCAGCATGCCATTCATCTTGTGGCCGCGGGCCAGGAAAGTGTTAGCAGATCTTTCTCTTCTCGCCACAAATGGTCACTCCATCCAGGGGTATTCAGTGCAATCTTCCAAAAATGGGAGACTCCTCAGGTGGACTTGTTCATGTCCCGACAGAACAGGAAGTGCCTCGTGTTCTGCTCAATTCGGGGGCTCTGATGTATGCCTTCATGCCAGTGCTCTTAATCCACGGAGTCCTCATGAAGATCAAACAGGACAAGGTGAAGGTAATCCTGATAGCTCTGGCTTGGCCTCACCAGCACTGGTTTTGCACGTTGCTGGACCTTTCGGTGGCCACCCCACTGCCTCTCTGGCCGGATCTGCTGTCCCAGGACCATGGCAGTCTTCTGCACCCGAACTTGGCAGCGTTGCACCTGATGGCCTGGATGCTGCATGGTTGAAAGGTGCATGGTGCTCGGCCTTTGTCCAGCAGGTCCTGTTGGGTAGCAGAAAGCCTTCCATGAGGTTGATCTTCCTGGCCAAATGGAGAAGGTTCACGTGCTGGACCTCAGACCAGGGTATTCGGACCGAGCAGGCCTTGTTGCAGGTGATCTTGGACTGCCTTCTACGTCTCAAGCTCCAGGGCCTGCCCCTTCAATCAGTTAAGGTCCACTGGGCTGCTATTTCGGCCTTATACTCTCCATTCCAGGGCAGGTTGGTCTTTGCTCAAGGATGATGGTCTGGTTTTTGAAGGGTGTAGAACGAATCTATCCCCACATTCATGACCCTGTCCCTCCTTGGGACTCAAATCTTGTGCTGTTGTGGCTCCTGGGTCCCCCCTTCGAGCCTTTGACTTCCTGCTCCTTTTGTCTACTCTCCTAGAAGGCCTCATTCCTGGTGGCAATATCATCAGCCCGCAGAGTCTCTGAGATTAGGGTGCTCACCTCGGAGCTGCCCTTTACAAGGACAAGGTCCAGCTATGGCTGCACCTGGCTTTCCTGTCCAAGGGAGTTTCACAATTTCATACAAGCCAGGACGTATACTTAGAACATTAGACTACTTACCTATCTCCTTTCCCAAACCTTGAAAGTTGGAAGAGGAGTGCAGGTTACACTCTCTGGATATCAGGAGGGTGCCATTCCATAAGTCGATGCAGTTGTTCGTCATGGTGGTGGACAGAATGAAAGGTCTTCCAGTGTCCACCCAGAGAATTTCATCATGGATCACTGCCTGCATCCATTTCTGCTGTGATCTGGCGAAAGTGCTTCCACTGGCAATTGTAACTGCCCACTCAACCAGGGGGCAAACCTCAGCGGTGGCCTTTCTGGGCCAATTCAAGTCATCTGCAGGGTGGTCCATCCAGACGTTTGTCTCATTACACACTGACCCAGCAGGCCTAAGATGATGCTGGCTTTGGTAGAGCAGTATTGGAAGCTACACGACAGTGAACTCTGAGCTCACCTCCAGGGATACTGCTTGTGAGTCAATTAACACGGAATCGACGTGAGCAAGCACTTGAAGAAGAAAAAACGGTTACCTACCTTTTGTAACTGTTGTTCTTCTTCGAGTACTTGCTCATATCCATTCCATTAGGTGTGCGCGCGCCGCGTGCACGATCGTCGGAAGATTTTTACCCTAGCAACACCGGCGGGTCGGCTGTGGAGCCCCCTAGAGTGGCGCCTTCATGGCGCTGAATATATACCCCAGCCGACCCGGCGCCCCCTCAGTTCCTTCTTACCGCCCCTGACGGTCGTTGGAACTGTGGAGCGCTGCTTAGCTGTTCTCCACTTTCCCTAGCTTATCTTGTTGTATCATAGTTGTAGTTATAGTTATAGTCTTAGAGTTTGTTGTAAATTAGTTAAGTAGTTTTAAATTTGTTCTAAATAGTCCAGGGGATTAAGGGGGTCGTCTCCCCCCTTTCTCCCCCGGCCGCGGGGCCGGGCTCATGCCCAACGCTCCCGGCTTCAAGCTGTGCGCCTCCTGCGCTAAGCCTATGCCCACGAGCGACCCGCACGAATCCTGTCTGAAGTGCCTGGGAGAGTCACACCAGACAGACAAGTGTAAAATCTGTAAGGCCTTCCGTCCGAGAACCAAGAAGGAGCGGGACTTTCGGCTCAGGCAACTTCTAATGGAGGCGGCTCTTAGCCCGGACGCTCCTTCCACGAGCAAGGCCCCGGCACCTAGCACCTCGGTGCGCAGTGCCCCGGCGGCACCGGCTGCGACGACCACGCGAGTGGCGTCAGACAAGCCTCCCCGGCACCGGACCTCGTCGGCACCGCAGACACAGCAAGTGCCTCGGCGCCGGTCCTTATCCCCAGGGCATAAAAAAGCCCATAAGACGGGGACTTCAGTGCCGAAGACGCCAGCTCCCCCAGTGCCGGGGGTAGAGCCGCGTCCACCGGTGGAGCAACGAAAACAGGTGCCTCCGGCACCGTCGACTCCGGCGCCGAGGCCGTTGAGTCCGGTGCAGATAGCGTCTCCCCCCAGGCCGGCGGTGATACAGTGCCTCCCGTCGACCCCAGAGACCTTCGCGGCGGCGAGAGACTTAATAGCTCTCACGGAGCCGGCACCGCCTCAACCACCGGCACCGACTGCACCGTTGACTCGCACGGTCCAGTCGAGGGGGAAACCTGCCTTGATGCGCCCGCCATCACAAGGGCTGGAACCTCGGCACCGATCCAGGTCCCGAAGCAGGTCCCCACGCCGCTCGCAGTCCCGGCACCGAATACTGTCTCGGCACCGGTCGTACTCGCGGCCAAGATCTTCGTCGCGGCACCGCTCTTCGTCTCGGCACCGATATGATCGTCGGCACCGATCAACGTCGAGACGTAGCTCTCGGCACCGCTACGGTCGACGCTCGACGTCGAGGGGTCGCTCCCGGCACCGGGCATACTCCAGGTCCTCGTCGAGGTCCAGATCCGACTCCCGGCACCGACGAGGTCATCGGCACCGGTCGCGATCCCGGCACCGATCGCCGGCACCGCACAGAGATAGATCATCTCCGGACCGGCACCGTGCGGCACCGCAGCCCACCGGGATGGTTTCATCTCTCTCGGCACCGCCATGGCCGTCTAGATCGGTGTCTCGGTCCTCGGAGGACCTGTCGAGATCGGCATACCCCCCTCAAGGGCACGCCGAGGAACAAAATTTCGGCCACTGGCAAGAGATGGCAGAGGACCACTCTCATGGACCTTCTCACTGGTCGTTTTGGACCCCGTGGGCGTACCACCAAGAGCAAGGGGCTCCAATACCATCGACCTCTCGCTCGGGTCACTCGGTCAGAAGGGCCCCAGAATCCACCATCTCTCGGCCTCCGCCAGGAGGCATGGAGGCTTCGGTGTCCACGCCACCCGACACCAGGGACCCAAGTGCAGGTGATGCCCCGGCCCAAGAGCAAGGGGATCAGGACCCCCCCTTGGATCCGGTACCACCGGAGGCATCCTCTTCCTCCTCTCCGGACGAGGCAGTGGCGGGCACTTCATGTACGGGTCCCCCTCCGATAGATCTTCGGGCTCACCAGGATCTCCTGCGTAGGATGGCCCGTAATATGGACCTGCAGGTGGAGGAGATAGTGGAGGTGCACGACCCGATCGTGAACATCCTTGGAGCAGATGCCCCATCGAGGGTGGCGTTACCTCTGATCCGCACGATACAATCGAATGCGGATACGATATGGCAAACTCCTGCCTCCATTCCACCCACAGCGAGAGGGGTGGAAAGAAAATACTTTGTCTCCTCTAAGGACTATGGGTACTTGTATACCCACCCCCAACCGTGTTCACTGGTGGTGGAATCAGTGAATGCACGAGAGCGCCACGGCCAGCAGGCTGCAGCGCCTAAATCAAAAGAGGCTAAGCGGCTCGATCTGTTTGGCCGTAAGGTTTACTCAGCCGGAGGGCTACAACTTAGAGCGGCGAACCAACAGGCGCTACTGAGCCGCTACAATTTCAACTCCTGGAACTCTATGGGGAAGTTTAAGGAGTTGATTCCCCAAGAGTCCAGGGAAGAGTTTGGAGCCATGGTAGAGGAGGGCAAGAAGGTGGCTCGGACCTCCTTGCAGGCCTCCTTGGACATTGCAGACTCAGCGGCGAGGACCCTGGCTTCGGGTATCGCTATGCGCAGGATCTCCTGGCTTCAGGTTTCGGGTTTGCCTCCGGAGCTGCAGCAAACCCTACAAGATCTGCCTTTTGAGGGTCATGGATTGTTCTCGGATAAGACGGACTCCCGCCTGCAGAGCCTCAAGGACTCGAGAACAATCATGCGCTCCCTGGGGATGCATGTTGTGGGCCCCCAGCGCAGGCCGTTTAGGCCGCAGCCTCAGCGCTTCTACCCCCCCCCGCCTCGTCAGAGACAGGACTCGGCCCGAAGGCGAGGGCGAGGTGGTAGAAGAAGGTGGACCGGCCCTCAACCTGGCCAGAACCAGGGGCCACCTAGACCACCTTCAGGCCCCAGGCAGAACTTTTGAAGGTGCGGTCGAGGACGGCGCCCCAGTCATCCCCCAGGATCCAGCCCCCTCCTTTCGGGATCGCCTCTCCCACTTCCACCGTGCTTGGTCCCTTATAACTTCGGACCGTTGGGTCCTCCGCACGGTGGAGAGGGGATACGCTATCCAATTTTCTTCATTTCCCCCCTCCTCCCCCCCTTCCCCGTCCCTCTTCAGGGACCCTTCTCACGAGCAACTTCTTATACAGGAAGTTTCTACGCTCCTCGCTATGGGGGCCCTAGAGGAGGTTCCAGTGGAATTAAGGGGCAGGGGATTCTATTCCCGTTACTTCCTCATCCCCAAGTCCAAAGGAGGTCTGCGACCCATCTTGGACTTGCGCGGACTCAACAAATTCGTAGTAAAGTTGAAGTTCCGCATGGTCTCTCTGGGGGCCATTATCCCTTCCCTCGATCCTGGAGACTGGTTTGCCGCCCTCGACATGAAAGACGCATATTTTCACATTGCTATTTACCCGCCTCACAGACGCTTCCTCCGATTCGTGGTAAACAGGGTGCACTACCAATTTGCAGTCCTTCCCTTCGGCCTATCTTCGGCCCCACGGGTCTTCACGAAATGTATGGCTGTCGTGGCAGCGTACCTTCGTCGGCAAGGGATACAGGTGTTCCCGTACCTAGACGACTGGCTGGTACGCGGTCGCACCAAGGAACAAGTTCGCGATCACGTCCACATAATAGTGCGCACATTCAACAAGTTGGGTATCCTACTCAACAAGGACAAATCCACTCTAGAACCTACCCAGAGAATAGAATTCATCGGTGTGGTTCTAGACTCCAGACGCGCACAAGCCATCCTGCCAGACAATCGCTTTTGCACCATCACGAGCCTCATCCAGGGACTCAAGGCCTTCCCAACTACCACGGTGAGGTCGTGCCTTACCCTCCTGGGTCACATGGCTTCCTGCACGTACGTAACCAGGCATGCCAGACTTCGGCTTCGCCCACTCCAGACCTGGGTGTCATCAATATACCGCCCACATCGGGACAGCCTGAATATGGTGGTCACAATCCCGAACTCGGTCCTGACCTCCCTCACATGGTGGCTAGATCACAATGTGGTTTGCGAGGGGATGCCGTTTCACGCCCCACAACCCTCTCTGCACCTGGTCACAGACGCTTCATCTCTGGGTTGGGGCGCCCATCTCAACGAGCACCATACCCAGGGCCTGTGGACTGCACCTCAGCTAGCCCTACACATCAATGTTCGGGAACTGATGGCGGTGCGCCTGGCGTGCCAGGCTTTTCTCAATCTCCTACGGGGCCGCTGTGTGTTAGTTCTCACCGACAACACCACGGCCATGTTTTACATCAACAAGCAAGGAGGAGCACGTTCGTCAATTCTATGCCAAGAGGCCATTCGCCTGTGGGACTTCTGCATCGCCCACTCAATCCATCTCACGGCATCGTTCCTCCCTGGAGTCCAGAACACTTTAGCGGACCGACTCAGCAGGTCCTTTCAAACGCACGAGTGGTCTATCCGTCCGGACATCATACATTCCGTCTTCCAGAAGTGGGGGTTTCCCCAGATAGACCTGTTTGCATCTCGAGACAACAGGAAGTGCCACGTGTTCTGCTCCCTGCAAGGTCGAGCCCCAGGCTCCCTCTCGGATGCGTTTCTCCTTCCCTGGAAAGACCACCTGTTTTATGCCTTCCCTCCGTTTCCTCTGGTCCACAAGGTACTGCTCAAATTGCGCAGAGACCAGGCACAGGTAATTCTGGTCGCTCCAGCGTGGCCGAGACAACATTGGTACACCACGCTGTTGGAACTCTCGGTTCAGACACCGATCCCGCTTCCGTTGTATCCGGATCTCATCACGCAGAACCACGGCCGGCTGCGTCACCCCGACCTGCAATCACTCCACCTCACGGCGTGGCTGCTCCATGGTTCACCCAGGCAGAGCAACAGTGTTCACACTCTGTCCAACAGATTCTGCTGAGCAGTAGGAAGCCCTCAACACGGACCACATACTTGGCCAAGTGGAAGCGGTTCTCCTGTTGGTGCGAACAACGAGCCACGTCCCCATTGCACGCACCTATTCCTCTTATTTTGGAATATCTCCTCTCCCTAAAACAGCAAGGGTTGGCGATATCTTCAATTAGAGTTCACCTGGCCGCTATATCGGCCTTCCATCCAGGGGAACTCGCGTCCTCGGTATTCTCTAACCCGATGGTCGTTAGATTCCTCAAGGGCTTAGACCGGATGTACCCACAACAACGTCAGCCCGTTCCGACGTGGGACCTCAACCTGGTTCTCTCCAAGCTCACAGGTCCTCCATTCGAGCCACTGGCCACCTGTTCACTTCTGTACCTGTCCTGGAAGACAGCCTTCCTCGTAGCCATCACCTCAGCAAGGCGCGTTTCTGAACTCAGGGCGCTTACATCCGAGCCCCCTTACACAGTTTTCCATAAGGATAAAGTGCAGCTCCGCCCACATCCTGCCTTTCTCCCTAAGGTGGTTTCTCCATTTCATATCAACCAGGATATATTTCTCCCGGTTTTTCACCCTAAACCACATGCTTCTCGCCAGGATCAACGTTTGCATTCCCTGGACGTACGCAGGGCCCTGGCCTTCTACATTGACCGCACAAGGCCCTTTAGAAAGACGACGCAACTCTTCGTTGCAGTGGCTGACCGAATGAAAGGCTCACCGGTCTCCTCACAACGCCTATCCTCCTGGATTACGTCTTGCATCCGGACTTGCTATGACCTGGCAGGTGTCTCAGCACCGCACCTCACCGCTCACTCCACGAGGGCCCAAGCCTCCTCGACTGCTTTCCTGGCACAGGTTCCGATACAGGACATTTGTAGAGCGGCGGTTTGGTCCTCAGTCCACACGTTTACAGCTCACTATGCACTAGTGCAGCAGTCCAGGGACGATGCTGCCTTCGGATCAGCGGTTTTGCACACAGCAATGTCTCACTCCGACCCCACCACCTAAGTTGGGCTTGGGAGTCACCTAATGGAATGGATATGAGCAAGCACTCGAAGAAGAAAAGACGGTTACTCACCGTTGTAACTGTTGTTCTTCGAGATGTGTTGCTCATATCCATTCCAAACCCGCCCTCCGTCCCCACTGTCGGAGTAGCCGGCAAGAAGGAACTGAGGGGGCACCGGGTCGGCTGGGGTATATATTCAGCGCCATGAAGGCGCCACTCTAGGGGGCTCCACAGCCGACCCGCCGGTGTTGCTAGGGTAAAAATCTTCCGACGATCGTGCACGCGGCGCGCGCACACCTAATGGAATGGATATGAGCAACACATCTCGAAGAACAACAGTTACAACGGTGAGTAACCGTCTTTTCTTCAAGTGGTGTTGCTCACGTTCATTCCATTACCCACCGTCCTGCCCCTCTGTTGGAGTTGCTGGCAAGAAGGAATTGGGAGGGCGTAGGGCCAGTGGCGCTAATATACTGACTCATGAGCGTGGCACTCCAGAGGGCGCCACTGCCAACCCTGCTGATACCGCTAAGGCAAAAATCTCTGACGGTCACACATGTGGGTGCGCACACCTAGAATGGAATTGATGTGAGCAACACATCTCGAAGAACAGTTCCGAAAGGTAGGTAACCGTTTTTTTGCTGGGCAGGACAGCTGAGGGAAGGGAAGAGGAAATAGGTATATGGTTATGTGCTGTCCACAGTGTGGGCCTGGACCCGGTCAGTACTCAGTGCCTTTGCACTCTGTGTTTTTGCTCAATGGAGCAGTCATTGTTTTGGAAAGGTGCTTGTGCAGAGGCTGAATGGACAGCGTGGGCTGAGGGAGAGAGGGGCAGGGATCTTGCCCATGGAAAAGCTTCTAGCTCGCATCTGTCTACAATGGTTGCGAACAGGGTCACCCAGAACAGAAGATAGCATGGCAGTGTAGCTTACTAATAATAAATTAAAATTTAAATAGTAAATTAGTAACAAAGTAACAGGGAAACTTATATGCCGAGGTTCTCTCCACAGGATCAGTTGCCTCAGTCCTGGTTTGGGAATTGGGCTTAGTTGCTGCAGGGAGGGAATCAGGCTTGCCTTCCACGTCTCCTGCATCAAGGAGGTCTCCTAAGGTCTCTTCCAACCCTAATCTTCCATGATTCTAAGAGCCCAAGTCCCGAAGGGATCCTGGCTTTACGTGAAGCTCTTTTCACTGGCCTCCTCCTGCTCATCCCCCCATGACTCTTGCTGACCATCCTTGGGGGACAGTGGCCAGCAGGCACCACAAGCTGCCGGGGTTCAATGGTCATGGAGCTGGCAAAATCTTGTCCAGTGCCTAAAATAATGGACAGGTTACATGTCCCCTCGTCATCCCTCATTCTTGTCATTCCTCGTTTTAATGTAGGTGCTCCTGAGCTGTCTAGCACTGTCCTGCATCCTGGGCATGGCTTAGCAATGTCCTCAAAAATGTCTTCCAGTGCCTGGCCACAAGCTCGTCCTGCACCAGCGCTTCTCCCCAGATGGGAATGAAATCTGGGTCTCAGCGCAGCTCCACGCAGCAGCTCCAGGCATTTTGTAGGGCTGCTAGAATATCTTTGAAGCTATTGTGATAAACTGGAATCCAGTAGTGAATGGACAAAATCTGGCAGTGCCCCAGCTTATAAACGGGGTGACGGGACATCTGGTCAGCTTGACTTGAGAGCAGAGGAGGGCCCACAGGGAAACAGGTCAGAAACAGTCACCCACAAAGCAGAGGGGGTCAGCTGTTGGAAGACTGTCAAAGGAGTTTGAAGCACCATTTCATGCACATGAATAATAGACCAGACTAACTCGCTTTGCAGTTTGAAAGAGAACTCCAGAGCTTGTGATAAATGCAGAGCCAGTGTGCTGTGATGGATTGCGTTGCATGTAAACAAGTGGTTGCAAACTGGACTAAGTAAAAAGCTGCATATTAAACCATCTGTGTAGACAAGGCCTCTTTTGCTTCTGCTACCTCCATGTCCGTCTGTCCGGTCACTACAGTCTCCGTAACGTTTTCTTCACTGAGGTAGAAGGTGGCTCTTTCAGTAGCTTCCTGAGTGTCATGGTTTCCATTCACGCTCCATGCAGAGGCGCACAGGAGGAGGTGGGGATGCTGGAGGGTTCGGGCAGTGGAGTGGTGCGGGAGCGGGGACAGGGGCAGGAGTGGTGGACTCAGGCTGAGGAGACTGTTGGGTGATGTGCTCAGTTAGTGGTGTGTTTTGTAGGGAGTTGTTGTCAGACCTGTGCTTTGGACCTGAGGCAGCGATCCAACCATTGAGGACTCCCAAGGCCCTTTGCGTTTATGGGAACTGCCGTGGGATGTTAGCAGGAATTCTAGCAGTCTGGTGATAGACGTTTGGTAGGAGTGCTAAGGCTTGCCAGCTGGTGGAGGGCTGTTTCGGACCTGGCGGGAGGGACTCTAAATTAGCTCATTCGTGGGTTCATTCATCAAGTCTGGAGTTTCCTGGGGTGTTTGTGCAGTGGTCTGCAAAGAGTGCCCATTGTTTTTATCAGTGAGCTCCCCATGCCTGAGGACAGGACCTCGGAATGAGGGAGCAAAGCGAGGGATGAGAGGAGGTGCAATTTCCAAGTGCGAACCTTGGGGGTGGCAGCAGCTGCCCTGAGCCCAGGGTCATGACAGGGCACTTAAGAGTCGGTGCGGCGAGAGTTGTGGAGGAGTTGGAGGGAGAGTCCACTCTACACACCTCCCCATGAATGGTCAATTTTCCTCCTGGTGAAAGGCTAATAGGTGGATGCCTGGAGTGGTGTCAGAGCTAGGATTCTGGACTCGATGGATGAACCATGAGCTTGACACAGTTTGTCAATTCCTATGTTCCCTCTAAAGGACTTCCACGCTCCTTCCCAGCCTGGGGGGTTGCAGCAGGCCCTGCACCTTCAGCATCTTTCTAGCCAGACAGGACTGGGTGAGACTCACCTTCATTCCATTATTCTGAACCTAATTAACAGAAACATGGCATGATGGGTGACCTGTGTCTCCAGGAACTCACTGTGCTGCTTCTCAGCACTGACTCTCAGCACCCGGTAACCCTAGGAGGAAGAGGCCCGCACTGGAAATAAACCAGAACATGCATTTTCTCATGGCAATCAACATCATTATTGGTAGAAATGAATGTTTTCAGGGACGTTGAGCAATGCAAAACTGCGTTTAGCTTCTTGCGCGGTTGGTAACTGATGGGACTCTCTTTGCTTGGTTTCTTGCAGTGCCTTTTAGAGAAACTCCCAGCTATACAAAGAGGAGACGGATCACTGGCGCAGGCGGCCTCTCCTCCCCCCGCATGCTGCAGCGTTCTGCCAGCGACAACAATTTGAAAGCCGAGAGCCACCCGTCCTACTCACCAGTGCCCTCGCTCCGCAGCCTGCCCCCACAGCTGCTGGCACAAATGCAGGAAGCTGCTGTTGGGGCAGGGGTGGGGGACAGTAGCCTGGCGAGCACGGGCAGCTCCCGGAGCACTCACAGCCGCTCCCCATCTCTGCAGCGCGTGCAGGAAGAGAAGGAGGCCGACATGCACACACTCAGGAGAAGCAGCCGAGGCAAGGCCAGGTAAGAGAGGGCATGGGGATGAGGGAAATAGGTCGCTTCGTGCTCACCCGGCAGCCCGCTGTGGTTCCTTGCTGAGTTTGTGAGCTCCTGTGCTGGAGTTGTGAGAGAACTGGAAGGGGCTGCAGGGTTTGTGTGCGTGGGTTGGTGCGATCTCAGCCTCAGCGAAGCTGATATTGGACCAGGCCCGTCTCCTTCAGCGGGGTTTGCTGTGACAGGTGGTGCTGGGTGTAGCTGACCTGACAAGCAGCACAGCCACCATACGTGTTGGTGTTCCTGGGAAGTCCCAGCTCCTGGAGCTAACTGGGGACCCTGCTTTGTCTCTCCATGGTTGCGGGGGAGCAGTGACATTGTCTGAGTGGGAACAGGCTGACCAGTGGAGTGTGAAGATACAGTGCAGTAACCTGGTCTCTGAGGCTCTGCATCTTCCTAACCAAGCACCTTGGAGAACAGGAGCTGTCCTGGATTCCGAAGGGGCACGTGCCCCGAGTTAATGCAGCAGGGGTTTCCTTTTCTCTCCTCCCGCCCCCACCCCAATCTATTTCCGTGCCTCAGGAACCCCTTAGTACATCAGATGCCATCGTTGACTTTGTTGTTGCTATGACAATGGAGCGTATTTTGAGGACAAAGACATTTGAGGTGGCATATTGCAAACAATCGAACATCCACTACAGCCAAACTGACTTCCTGGCAGTACTCACTCACTCCTGCCTAGACGTAGGTGCAGTCCCATTGTCCTGTAGAACCCAGCGCCAGCCTTCACCCCCTCCACCATGCCTGGGTTCGGTCCTGTTTGATGGGAACTCTGCCATCTCGCTGACGGAACAGTGGAGACCCGGGTGAGGTTGGGCAATATCCAGGCAGACAGACACTGCTAGGGTCACATGGGAAAGCTGCCAGATGCTGTAACACACGTTCTCTACTATTATTTCCCAGTCACACATTGGTCTTTCAGGGGATGATCCTCAGGTCTGACACCCACTCCTCACTGGCTGGTACTTCTCTTTGTAAAGATGCTGGTGAGGATCCTGGGAACAACAAACACATGAGCATCACCTTGGCACCAGGGAAAATGACTAAGACTGTAATTAAAGACATAAGAACAGCCATACTGGGCCACACTGACGGTCCATCTAGCCCGGTATCCTGTCTCCCACAGTGGCCAGGTGCTTCAGAGGGAATGAACAGAACAGGGCAATTTCAAGGGACGCCCCCATCATAAAGTCCCCGCTTCTGGCAGTTGGAGGTTTAGGGACCATATTGGCCAACAGTCATTTATGTATCTGTCCTCCGTGAACTTATCTAGTTCATTTTTGAACCCAGTTATACTTTGGGGCTTTACAACATCCCCTGGCAACGAGTTCCACAGCTTTACAGTGCGTTTTGTGAAGAAGTTCTTCCTTTTGTAAGTTTTAAACCTGCTGCTTATTAATAGTGTACTTGGACTTTTGGAGAGCCTTTGACCTCCATATCCGTCTGTCCAGTACATGGTTTGTTTACAGTAGTTAGTAAGTTGGTGTTAAGTAGTGTTAGTTAGTAAGTTAGAGTACACTATATTGACTGGATCACCCTTGTCCAAATGCTTGTTGCTATCCTCAAAGAAATCTAATAGACTGGTGAGTTACGATTTCCCTTTACAAAAGCCATGTTGACTCTTGTCCAACAAATCATGTTCATCTTTGTGTCTAATAATTCTGTTCTTACTATAGTTTTAACTAATTTGCCTGGTACTAAAGTTAGGCTCATTGGCCTGTAATTGCCAGGATCGCCTCTGAAGCGTTTTAAAAAAATCGGCTTACCTTAGCTACCCTTCAGCCATCTGATACAAAGTCTGATTTAAATGATAGGTTATATACCGCAGTTCTTAGTTCTGCAATTTCATATTTGAGTTTCTTTAGTACTTTTGGATGAATACCTGCTGGTCCTGGTTGTGACGGGATTCCTGGGGCGCAGCCTGGGACTGTGGGACTGCTGTGCCCCCTTAACTCTCTCCAGCCTGGGCTGTCTCTCACAATGCTTTGTTAGTGACCAGCAGCAAGCCCCTCCAGGCGCTGTGATCACTCAGCACAACAGCATGTGGAGCCCCACAACTAGCTAGATGGCATGAATGCTCCCAGAGCCACTCATGAATCACACAGAAAAAGGCACCCACTAAATCCCCCCAGCTCCCAGCACTGTACCTCAGGAATGTGCCATCTTGTGCTGCTCAAGACAAGCAGTGCAGATTTATTAATTGGTTCATCACTTCATCAATGGAAAATGGGTGTACACCAGCCTTTGCAAACCTGAGCAGTTTTGCCGCACACATCCTACAAACTCACTGGTAAAGATAAACAGTTAAACAAATTTATTGACTACAAAAGATAAATTTTAAGTGATTATACATGATTGGCAAAAAGTCAGAGTTATTTGCCAAAATAAAATAAAATATAAGCACGCAGTCTAAACTCTCAACCCTATTAGACTGGGCAACATCTAGATTAAGCCGTTTTTCTCACCCCACTGGACATTGCAGTCCTTAATATACAGATTTGTCCCTTGAACCTGGGCCAGCCTCCTCTGTTGGAGTCTTCAGTCTTCTTCTGAGTGTCTTGATTGCTTGCAGCATGGGAGTGCCTGGAGAAAAACCAAGCATGGAGCCCCTGTGTTTTGTTTTATTCCCTCAGTTCCATGTGCTTGGAGAACACAAGTCCAGGCATGTCTGGGCGGCATTGCTGAGTCCCCAGGCAAGATTGAGCAGTTCCCCTGGTGTGGCTTCATGCAGGTGAGACATTGAATTATAGCTCCCTTACTGGACAATAGCTGTTGTTGGGTTGTTTGACACCCCACCTGAGCACTGGTTACTTTCCTTGCTGTTCTCTCTGGCTGATTCCCCAACTTACAACATGTTTTAGTGACAACCATACAACACAATCTCATAACTTCATGTGCACTAAAGATACACATATTTAGATAGAACAGTAACTTTCAGCTGATTTTAACCTTTTCCCTAATACCTCACATGGGCTGCTTTATAAGCAAGAGACACTGTCTCATCACACGAGAACAAGGGGACATGCAATGAAATAAAAAGGTGGTGAATTTCTAACTCATAAAAGGAAACACATTTTCAAACAGCGTGTGATTAGTCTGTGGAACTCATTGCAAGTAAGATTCAAAAAAGGATTGAATATTTATATGGGTAACAAGAATACGTGAAGTGTTATAATTAATGGAAGCATTTTCAAAATGGTCTGAAGCAACTGGTGCTGGCCGCTTCTGGAGGCAGGATGCTGGATTCTATGGACCTTGCGTCTGATCCAGTCTGGCCAGTCCTATGTTCCGGTGTAAGGCATGAAGGCCTGATGAGCAACAGGACTCAAAGGTGTAGTAAATAGAGAGGAGTTAATAGTGGGAGACTCAATGGTCTCTTCTAGACCAGTGTTAGGTAGGGTTACCATATTTTGAGTGTCCAAAAAGAGGACACTCCACAGGGCCCCGGCCCTGCCCCCAGCCCCGCCCCAACTCCACCCCTTCCCCAAAGTCATTTGATTCGCGGGAAGCCTGAAGCAGGCAGCAGGTAAGGGGGGGGTGGAGGGAGGAGGCGCGGCCCAGTCTGTCCCCCCCCCCCAACCGAGCGGCTCCCTCTGGCCCCCAGCCTGGCCCCAGCCCCCGGGCCAGCACCCCCGGCCCCGCCGGGCCCGGCCCGGCCCCGCACCCCAGGCCAGCCCCCGGCCGAACACCCCCGGCCCAGCACTGCCGGCCCCGGCCCGGCCCCCGGCCCTGCACCGCCGGGCCCGGCCCGGCCCACACCCCGGCCCGGCCCCCGGCCCAGCACCACCGGCCCCGGCCCGGCCCCCGGCCCCGCACCACCGGGCCAGCCCCTGGCCGAGCACCCCCGGCCCAGCACCGCCGGCCCCCGACCCAGCACCTCCCTATTTTCCCGGACATGTTCGGCTTTTTGGGATTTCCCCCCAGACGGGGAATTGAGTCCCAAAAAGCTGGACATGTCCAGGAAAATCCGGACGTATGGTAACCCTAGTGTTAGGGAGTGGAGTTCACACCAATGGATACATTATAGATCTGGAGGAGGAGATGGGCAGTGACTTGGTGAGCTTTGCTGATGACACTGCTTGAGCAGTCATTGTCCTGTTTGCCTGCCCTGCTTTTTATGTGTTGGGTGCCTACGAAATGGTGGATTGGCTTTAAATTCATCCTGTTGCTGCAGGCCCTGAACTCTTTGTTCTTGCTCTCAAGCACCTCTGTATTGAGGGATCCTGCTGTGATGTTTTAAGTGGGCAGGTGATTGCACCTGTTCTGTGATGGGTCTTACTGTGAGGAACCCACTCCCCCGATGTCCATCTGAGCTCTAATATTGAAGGAATTATAAATACTTGAAAAGAACGGGATAGCCCCTCCCTCCCCTTCCTTCCTTCCAATGCCTAGCAGCTTTTATAGCCCCCTTCCTCCCACAATGTGGGGGATGTTTAAAGGTTTATAGGGAGTGGGTTTTTCTCTTACTCTAATGATTTTGTTGTGTTCTGTTTAATGTTTTTACTGTGCTATTGTGAGGCACCTTGAACCCCTTGGGTATGGGGGACGGGGGAGGGGAGCTGTGTTGAGGACGATGAGACTGTCTGCTGCACTGGGGTTTGAGGCACTGCATTGGCAGGTGAAACCCATGCTGTACATGGCTTAAAGTACTCATAGTTTTCCATATAATAGCAAGCTCTGAATTGGCAGGATTCTTTGGGGTCAGTCTGGGACTCTAGGAGGCTGCCTGCCCTCTTCATAGGTGGGGGCAGAGGGTTGGGGTGCAGGGATGTGAGGGCTTGGGCTGGGGATGCAGGATAGGTGCCCCTCTCCTGGCCCCAGCAGGTCCAGGCCAGGGCTGGATTTGGGCCGGGAGAGCGACACCCCAGCCGTGTCTGGGTCCGGGTGGTCAGCTGTGCCTGGGTCTGGGCAACTGGGCCAAGCCTGGGTCTGGGCCAGGCCACTGTGGCCGGGCCTGGATCCAAGCAAGGCTGCCCTGGCCGCGCCTGGGTCTGGGCCGGGCTGCAGCACTCCAGCCGTGCCTGGGTCCGGGGCGTGCCGCCCAGGTCGCACCTGGGTTTGGGCTGGGCCTGGGTCCGGGCTGGGTCTCCGGGGCCGTGGCAGGTTGGGGGCTGGGCTAGGTTGGAGTTGGGGGAGAGAGGCAGGACCCCGGGCAGGTTCCCTGAGCGCCTGCATGACACTAAATAGGCTGTTGCATGGCTGCGCGGCTGCACAGCTTACAGGGAACGTAGGCTGCCACCCATGCTGCCGTGGCCACACTTATTTTTAGCACACCAGCTCAGGCAGCATCACACTGAGGGATGCAGCCAGGTAGACACGGGTCTCTTGGTGTCAACAGAACTTACTGGATTAATGTCAGAAGAAAGTAAAAGCTGGGTGGACTTTCAAGGGCTCTGGTCTGCTCCAGCTCAAAGCCCAAGGATCTTTTAATGTTGACCTTATGAAGCTAGGATAGGCAGGCGGATACAGGGAAACTGTGTAAAGAATTGAGTACACTCTCAGTCCCCGGACCCATAGCTCACTTACTCTGCATGTCACTGTCCCAGGAAAATGGCCTTCCTTGTAAGGAACTTGACCTTACAAGTAAAGTGGGCCTCAAAGGGAGGTTTCATTAATGTGGACAGAACCATGTTAGTATCCGTAACACAGTATGGGAGGTGAGTTTACATTTCTCAAGCCCTTGTAGCAGATTCTGTCAAGTCATGCCAATTTTTGGTACTGGAGCCCTGTATGAAGGTGCAGGATAAATGTAGCTGGTACTAGTGGCAGATATATCTTGCTAATTCCAATCAGGGTATAAAAGGAGTTGGTCTCTCTCTCTCTGGGTAGAGGGAAATGGAGGGCTGAAACAGAGAAGGTCCTGCGGTGAAATCCTGAAAGTTTAGGCTTAGGTCTGTGTTTGAATTATTAGAAAAGCCAGACTACCAGAGGTAGGTAAGTTTGAGTTGTATACAGTCTGAATATTCTTATCAGAGCAATGTGGGGACTCCACCTCCTTGCAGCCTTCATGAATCTGAAGACAGGGGCCTGCCAAGAAAATTCTGTGCCCTCTTCATATTCACCAAAGGTCAGAATAGCTGCTGATTGGTTTTCACGTTGATTTTTAAAGTGATGGTTTTGATGGATAAAGGTTGAAATGGCCTGGGACGTACCTGTCTAAGAGACCACCTCTTTCTCTGAGCCAGAGTGCTGCAGCTGTCGTCATCAGCGGGCCTAAGCTGGAGCTTTTGTTTGGTTCTCCATAGGTTCTTACGCTGTACTCATTGCCAGAGTGCGAGCACCTTCCAGTCACAGAGTAAGCAGCATGACTAACACCTCTCTTGTGTTCTCTTCGGGGGAGGGGGGAAGTTGTGCATGCAGTGTGGTATTTTGGTAGGCTTATTTAATAAGTATGGACACGCTGCTCTGTGCTTATGGTTGCAGAGGCCAGCAGAGTAATGTGTCTGGCACTTGGAGCAGAAAGTGGTGAGGTTTTGGTGGTTCTCAGTTCCTGTGGGATTTCGTTTGTGCCCCAATCTGAGACTGGCCCCCAGAAAGCTCCATCTCCTGCCTGGATTAGCTTTACCCGCGTGATGGACAGTTCCCCCGTGACTAAGAAATGGAGCTGTCGACCATGCTACTCATCCCAGAGCTCTAAGTGATCTTTTAGATATGCCGGGCCCAGGCCCTGGGACACCTTGGGGCGAAGGACCAGGACCTTGAACGTGGCTTGATATTCTATGGGAAACCAGTATAGAGAGTGGCGGATGAGAGGGGTCTGCTGCCAGGGTGTCCCTGCGCCTTGGGAATTTGTTCTTGCCTTGGTCCATAACAGCCTGACTTTGTTAACTTTGGGGGCACGCTGCGAGGCTCATCTTTTTTCCTGAGCTTGTCTTGTGTGGGAAGAATGGGGTGTATGTGTAGTGGGGGTGTCTGGAGAGGACCCCACTGCGGGAGAAGGAGAGGGTACATTTTGTTACCCTTTGCTGCTGCCAGCATATTATTTTTATGGAATAACTGAGGGAGTCTGCTGATTTCACTGTGTAGGGTACAGTTCTAGATAGACTGTGTGATAGACCCAGACCAGTTGGGAACAGCAGAGTAGCAGAAGGGAGATATACTGGCCACTGGATACGCAGTTTTCTGTTCCCTGAGTGACCAGAGCAGGGGCTGCTCCAGGCTAATAGACCACCTGACTCCAATTAACCTGCTAAGAGTCAGGTGAGGCAGTTAAGCACCTGACTCTAATTAAGGCCCCTCAGATGCTATAAAAGGGCTCACTCCAGTCAAGCCAGGGGGAGCCGGGGAGCCAGAGGAGAGGAAGTGTGTGAGAGGAACTGGGAGCAAGAGGTGTGCAAGAAGCTGAGAGTGAGTAGGCGTACTGCTGGTGGACGGAGAAGTACAAGCGTTATCAGACATCAGGAGGAAGGTCCGGTGGTGAGGACAAAGAAGGTGTTGGGAGGAGGCCATGGAGAAGTAGCCCAGGGAGTTGTAGGTGTCGTGCAACTGTACCAGGAGGCACTCTAAACAGCTGCAGTCCACAGGGCCCTGGGCTGGAACCCGGAGTAGAGGGCGGGCCCGGGTTCCCCCCATACCTTCCAACTCTTGATCAAACACAGCAGGAATTGACCTGGACTATAGCTTCTACCAGAGGGGAAGGTCTCTGGACTGTTTCCTGACCCACAGGGTGAATCTGTGAAGCGAGCAAATCCGCCAATATGTGCAGGACCCACCAAGGTAGAGGAGGAACTTTGTCACAACTGGTGTCAGTAGTGGGATTTGGGGTGCACAGCGCGGCGGAAGAAGGAGGGTGATTAAAAAAGAAAAAAAAAAGGGAGAGGGTTTATTTTTTTTCACCACAATGAATGACGTAGTGTGGGCACTGATACAAGCTACGGCGGCCCAGCAGGAGGCTACCTGTGTCCAGGCAGCCGCCCAACAGGAGGCAGTGCAGCTGCAGCAAGAGACTAATCGCCTGCTGATGGACCAGGCTGCTCAAGACCGAGCTATGTTGCGAGAACTGGTAAGCCAGGTAAAGACCCTTACAGAGCTGAACCGTGGCCATGATGGGATGAGGCTCATACGGGCCAGCCATTGGCTGCAGAAAATGACGCGGGAGGATGATGTAGAGGCATACCTTCTGGCCTTTGAGAGGACAGCCCTACGGGAGGCCTGGCCTCGAGATCAGTGGGCTGGCATCCTTGCCCCATTCCTGTGTGGGGAGGCCCAGAAGGCCTATATGATCTGCCTGAAGAGGCTGCAGCAGACTACCCCCAGCTGAAAGCAGAGATCCTGGCCAGGTCTGGGGTAACGACTGCAGTGCGGGCCCAGCGGTATCACGAGTGGAGGTACCAGGAAAACAAAACCCCGTGGTTCCAATTGTATGACCTCATCCATCTCACACGAAAGTGGTTACGAACTGAGTCCCGGAATCCGGAAGAGATACTAGAGGTTCTGGTCATTGACCAATACATGAGGGGACTAACGCCAGACCTTTGGGCCTGGGTAAGCCAGAACGAACCCTGCACCTATGATGAGGTCGTTGCATTGGTAGAGAGGCGAAGGATGGCGAGGGAGCTGACCCGACCACTTAAGGAAGAGGCACCCCGGGTTAAAAAGCACCAAGCCCCAAAGCTCGGGTGACTGGGCCACCAAGAGGGCCCAGGTGGAAAAAGAGAGGGGCTGAAGGCCCACTAGAGGCCACAAAGAGTCGGAGCACTGAGGGAGAAGAGGATCGGGATGTTAGACTGCCCAAACCAAGAGACCTGGGAATGCCTACGGCTCCATACAGATGTTATGCCTGCGGGGAGTGGGGACGCATAGCTGCACAGTGTCCCAATGCTGAGGAGCCTATGCAGGGTAACCTGGGGAACTGGGCAGACCCATGCTCCCTAATCCACCTTGTGGGGGGTCTCACTAACCCCACATATGTACACCAGACCAGTGAAACTAAACGGGGTAGGGACCATGGCACTGGTTGATTCGGGCAGTGCTATCACGCTTATCTCAGGGAAGCTCGTGAAGCGTAGTCAGCTGCTGCAGGTTAAATGTACGGGGATAACATGTGTCCATGGGACAGTTAGTTACTACCCCACCATCCCAGTAAAAATCGAGATCCAAGGGAACACTGCTGAGGTAGCAGCAGGTGTAGTCCCTAAACTCCCATACCCAGTGCTCATAGGGAGGGACTTCCCAGGGTTTGGAGACTTACTCCCGGTAAGGGGATTGGAGAAAGGGGGAAACCCTGAAGTTAGTGAGGCATCCTCAGCAGACTGTCAACCCCCAGTCTTCTCTGAAATATCCCCAGATTTGTTCTCCACTCCCAGACAGGGTAGAAAGACAAAAAGGGAAAGGAGGGCAGCTAAGGCCTTGGGAACCTGAATACTGACCCAAAGCCAGAGGGTCGCTCTCGTAGGTAGGCGGACCTGAGCAGCTGAAAAGGAGGCCACGCAGGAGGGAGAAGCACCTGAGTCTGACCCCCACCCTAATGCTTCTGAACCAGTAGAGGCCACAGAGACTGGCCCCCTAGATCTCGGGCAGATTAGCCCTGGGACAGGAAATTTTGGACGGGACCAGGCAGAAGACCCAAGGTATGACAACATTAGGAAGGAGGTGACTGAAATAGATGGGGTCCCCGTGGAAGGGAAAACCCAGGGACCAGGACCCTACTTCATAATGAAGAAGGATTTCTTATACCGGGTTGCACCAGTACAGGGGCAGAAGGTACAGCAGATCCTAGTACCTCAAAAACACCAGAATGCTGTATTAAATCTTGCCCATAGTCATCTTTTTGGGGGACATTTGGGGGTAGAGAAGACCCTGGCCAGGGTCCTACGACGGTTCTTCTGGCCTGGAGTACATGAAGAAGTGCGGAGGTACTGTGCGTCCTGCCCGGAGTGTCAGCTGCACAGTCCCCATCCCCATTTGAGGGCACCTTTAGTACCCCTTCCCATCACAGAGGTCCCCTTCGAGCGAATAACCATGGACCTAGTGGGACCTCTGGAGAAGACAGCCCGGGGCCACCAATATATACTTGTCATTCTGGATTATGCTACTCGCTACCCAGAAGCCGTCCCCCTGTGAAACACGGCCTCTAAAACGATAGCTAAGGAGTTGGTGGGGATCTTTGCCCAAGTGGGGCTACCAAAGGAGATATTAACAGACCAAGGAACCCCATTTATGTCGAAGCTCATGAAGGACCTCTGTACGTTGCTCCATATACATACCCTGAGAACTTCAGTCTATTATCCGCAGACTGATGGGTTGATAGAAAGGTTTAACCGAACCCTCAAGGCTATGATAAGGAAGGTGGTAAGTCGGGACGGGAAGGACTGGGACACCCTACTACCTTACCTTATGTTCGCTATCCGGGAGGTACCTCAGGCCTCAACTGGATTCTTCCCCTTTGAGCTGTTATATGGGCGCAACCTCCGAGGCATCCTGGACATAGCCAAGGAAATTTGGAAGGAGGAACCCAGTGAGGGGAAGAACATAATAGAGCATGTGCTACAGAGGAGGGACTGGATAGCCCGGGTCACTCCCATAGTGAGGGAGCACCTAGAAAAGGCCCAAGAGGCCCAGCAAACCTACTACAATCGTCAAGCCAAGGTTCGTCAGTTTCAGCCCGGTGACCGAGTAATGGTACTGGTACCCACAGCCGAAAGAAAGCTGTTGGCCCAGTGGCAAGGGCCCTACGAAATAGTTGAACCCGTAGGGGAAGTAAATTACAAGGTGCGACAACCGGGACGTCGAAAACTAGAACAGATATATCATGTCAACCTTCTGAAACCCTGGCATACCCGAGAGGCGTGCACAGTGGTTCGGGAAGACCTACACCCAGGGAACAAAAACCCTGGACAGGTGAGGGTGTCTCCCGATCTAACGACAGCCCAGAAGAAAGAGGTAACTGAGATGATCGCCCAATATCAAGATGTATTCTCAACAAAGCTGGGTTGCACAACTGGAACATATCATCACATCGTCACGAACCCTGGGGCCAGAGTAACAATGAGGCCCTATCGGGTGCCAGCAGCCAAAAGGGAGGAAATAAAAGCAGAAGTCAGGAAAATGCTGGAGATGGGGATCATTGAAGAATCTCACAGTCAGTAGTCCAGCCCAATAGTGTTGGTGTCCAAACCTGATGGTACCACGAGGTTCTGCAGTGACTTTCGGCGACTAAATGAGATATCCCAGTTTGATGCCTACCCTATACCCTGCATAGATGAGTTAGTAGACCATCTGGAGAATGCCCAGTACTTAACGACCCTAGACTTGACAAAGGGGTACTGGCAGATTCCCCTAGCTGAAGATGCAAAGGAGAAGATGGCGTTCTCTACACCAGAGGGTCTTTTCCAGTATACGGTCTTTCCGTTTGGACTACATGGGGCCCCAGCTACCTTTCAGCGCCTCATGGACAAGTTATTATGCCCCCATGCCGGCTATGCTGTGGCCTACTTGGATGATGTGGTGATTCATACCCCAGACTGGGAAACCCACTTGAAGAAGTTGGGGGCGGTTCTTGATACCTTCAGGCAAGCTGGCCTTACGGCAAACCCTGTTAAGTGTGCTGTGGGGTTCACAGAGGCCAAATGTCTTGGCTACGTGGTAGGAAAAGGTTTGGTGAAATCTCAGCTGAATAAGTTAGAGGCCATCCGAAATTGGCCACGACCAAGTAGTAAGAAGCAGGTCCGAGCATTCCTAGGGGTGGTGGGGTATTACCGGCGTTTCATTCCCCATTTTGCCACAAGGGCAAGTCCCCTAACAGACTTAGTGAAGGCCCGTGGTCCGGATCCAGTCAGATGGTCCGACGCAGCAGAGAAGGCATTTGCAGACCTACGGACTTCCCTCTGCAGTAACCCCGTATTGATAGCCCCGGATTTCACCAAGGAATTCATCCTTCAGACAGATGCATCCGAGGTCGGGCTAGGGGCTGTCCTGTCACAAATGGCTGGGGAAGAGGAACACCCAATTCTCTACCTCAGCAGGAAACTCCTTCCGAGGGAACAAAAATACGCAGTGGAAGAGAGAGAATGCCTCGCTGTAAAATGGGCCATGGAAACGCTGCGTTACTACCTGCTGGGACGCAGATTTGTCCTCGTGACTGACCATGCCCCTCTTCAATGGATGCAACGGAACAAGGAAAAGAACACAAGGGTAACCAGGTGGTTCTTATCCCTCCAACCTTTCCAGTTCTGCATACAGCACAGAGCAGGGAGTCTCCATGGCAACGCCGATGGCTTATCACGTGTACACTGTCTGGCGTCCCAAGCTGCCCAACCCCTTGGTGTTGAGCAGGGGGGAGGGATATGTGATAGACCCAGACCAGTTGGGAACAGCAGAGTAGCAGAAGGGAGATATACTGGCCACTGGATAAGTAGTTTTCTGTTCCCTGAGTGACCAGAGCAGGGGCTGCTCCGGGCTAATAGACCACCTGACTCCAATTAACCTGCTAAGAGTCAGGTGAGGCAGTTAAGCACCTGACTCTAATTAAGGCCCCTCGGATGCTATAAAAGGGCTCACTCCAGTCAAGCCAGGGGGAGCCGGGGAGCCAGAGGAGAGGAAGTGTGTGTGAGGAACTGGGAGCAAGAGGTGTGCAAGAAGCTGAGAGTGAGTAGGCGTACTGCTGGTGGACGGAGAAGTACAAGCGTTATCAGACATCAGGAGGAAGGTCCGGTGGTGAGGACAAAGAAGGTGTTGGGAGGAGGCCATGGGGAAGTAGCCCAGGGAGTTGTAGGTGTCGTGCAACTGTACCAGGAGGCACTCTAAACAGCTGCAGTCCACAGGGCCCTGGGCTGGAACCTGGAGTAGAGGCCGGGCCTGGGTTCCCCCCAAACCTCCCAACTCCTGATCAAACACAGCAGGAATTGACCTGGACTATAGCTTCTACCAGAGGGGAAGGTCTCTGGACTGTTTCCTGACCCACAGGGTGAATCTGTGAAGTGAGCAAATCCGCCAATAAGCGCAGGACCCACCAAGGTAGAGGAGGAACTTTGTCACAACTGTCAGAGCCGGGGATGGGCTAGGGACATGTAGACCATCCAAGCCCAGTTTGTGTGGAGCTTATCAACAGCTTCCCATGGGTCTCGTTTCAGCAGGCTACAGACCTATTTCACTTTGTGTCGGAGTTGGACTGCACTGCGAGACTAGTGTGAGTTAGTGACATTTTTAAATGGTGACATTTGATTGGGTGAAGCAGAGAGAAAGAGATGCGAGTTGCTTGGCCCTCCCATGAGTGAAGATGGAAGCTGTAAGGATGTGCCGAGATGAGGTTATAGTCCTGAAAGTTGGCAGTAAAAGTGTTGGCTGGAGAAGCTGGACGCATTTTGACCCACAGAGACTGGGATAGTCCTGAGCTGGGGTTGTGTCTGCGTTAGCTCAGCTGGCCCTGCCCACCAGGACTGGGGCAGCAGGTACTGGTGGGCCAAGCAGTGGATCCTTTTCTCGTACAGACCTGAGGGAAAGGGCTTATTTGTTGGGGGAATCTAGGATATAATTTCTAAGATGCACATTACTTTTATTTTGTCTTTTGGTACCATATTTGCACTAAGTAAATGCTTCCACACTGGGGAATATGGGCTTGTAATATATTTGGGCCACCTAATCTATCAATACTGACACACACATGAATGTGTATGGCTGTTCTGAAAGGGTCTTTCTGCACATGTTGGGATACCTGCTTGGAGACACCAATCTTCTCCATTTCTACCCTCTCAAGGATCCTGCTTTCACTACATGCTGACACAGTTTGGCTCTAGCAAGTCCTCTCTGCTGGCCTACTGCCTTCTGGGGCAGGAAGGTTTTGAGATGAGCCATGTGTACCAGGGCTTCTGTACATCAGTTAACTCTGGGGAATTAGATGGGACTTTGTCTTGGACCCTAGTGTCTCCAGAACTGTGATGGAGGCATGGACTGATTCTTGGTACCCTTTGAGCAGCTTATCCTCTAGGGGAGGGCTTCCACACATCGGTCATGGGTACTTCTATGCAATCATATATTGACTTGTGTGAACTAGTATAGAGGTGGTCCCGGTCCTATATTATAATCCTGATGAATGTAATGTGACAAAGTCAGACCTGGCTGCTAACAGAGAGTGGTTGGGGGAAGGCAGGGATATCAGCCTAGAATGGTGAAGGTAACTTTTCCTAGGAACTGAAAGAGGTTACCTCAGGGTAATTAGAGACATCTACATCCAATTAAGGGCTGCTGGTGACTTCTAAAAACCCCTCTTCCAGTAGGAGAGTGGGAGGAGGGATGAGAAACAAGCTGCAGCAGGGAGAAAAGGCTTCTCCTAGATGGAGGGCCGTTCTCTCTACAAGGGGAACACTGCGCTTACCTCTGTTTGGTGAAGGCTGGCGACCGGAAGCCAGAATGTCAGTGCTCCAGCGGGGGCACGGAAAAAGCCCTGGCTGGGATGATTTAATTGGGGCTGAGCCTGCTTTGAGCAGGAGATTGGACTAGTTGACCTCCTGAGGTCCCTTCCAACCCTAATCTTCTATGATTCTATGTATATCTTTTGTGTTGTGGGTTTCTCACTTAAGCGAGCTCTTCGGGCCTGCCCTGTCACTACTGTAAATAAACCAAAGTGAAGAATTAAAAACTTTGGGAGTAAATTTACTGCAGGTCCAGCTCCCCTGAGCCAGCAGGAGAAACGCTGAGTCAGATGTGGTGAAAGAGATGTCTTGCCATGCTGGGAATGTTTTGATGAACCTGTTCTTAAGGCTGAAAGAATCGATTCCACATTTCAGCCCCAAGCTCTGTGCAAACATTCGCCGGGCACTTCCAAGTTAACGTTCCACTTCGCAAACTCCCCTCCTGACTTGGACAGTGGAGGTTCCACTGTAAGGAGAGATGTACTGGAAATGTCACGCTCCTCTCTGGGCTCCCAGACAAAGACATTGCGACCCACGTCAGTCTATAGAAAGGCAGCTGCTAATGCTCCTTCATAGCTCTCCGCTCATATCTGTCAAGTGATTCCTCATCCTCTAACACACCATATTTTAAGATGCTTTTCACCACCTTCAAAGATCTGCATAACTTGGCCCTTCCCTACTTATCCTCCTCACTGAGCTTCGTATTGTCCCTCACTCCACCAGTGTTCCCAGCCTTGTTCACCTATATGTCAGCCTCTTGCACAGCCCCTGCCGTGCGCCTTCTTCCACGCCGCCCCCCCGTGCACCTTCTTCCATGCTGCCCCACCCCCCCATGCGCCTTCTTGCACTGAGGTAATCTAACTGTTAGCCGTGTAATAATGAGTATTTGGGACAAATGACTATGGGTCCTCAAGCAACTGTAAATACAAAGTTTTCTTTGTATGACTGTATCAGTGTTTTCATGTGCAAGAGCAGGAGAGGCCAGGAGCATCCATCCAGTTGTTTTGTAATCACTGAGCCTGTGAGGCAGCATCTCATTAGAGCTACAGAGCCTGTTTCCAACAGGGGACTTGGTCACTATTAGTGCACATTCATTCAGAAAGAAACTCCAGGAGAGTCTCACGTTTGTCCATTGAAGATACTTATCCCAACTGTTAAACAGTTCTAAGAGCCACAATAGTAGCACTTCCTTTGTCTGTAATGACCCTTTGCATAGCTTTGGCAACATAATTGCCTCAGAAACAACAGCTGCTTTGTGATCTCCAATGCCTGCTTGCCTCTGCAGATTCCTACTTCTAACACTGCCTGTGCCATCAAGACAAGTATGTTTCTTCCCATGGATTTTGTATATTGTACATGTCATTTTATTTTCCTCTGCTCTGAAATGCAGCCAAGCATAGTAATGAAGCCACAGTTCAGAAAATTCTCTCTCTGGCTTCTTTACCATGTGGATTTTTGGACTGATAACTGGAGGAGCTGATGGGTGGCATGACTAACAATCTCAACACCCGTAATACATCTGGTACTGGCAACCTCACTAGTACTCCAGTCCTCACCACTAACTTTAGCCCATTCAAGTAAACTGTGTCCAGCAACAGAGGGGCATGTTTTGTTGGTTTGCCCTCGACAGCAGGAATCTTTGAAAGGAGAGATGTCAAACTACAAAATTAAAACTGGCTGCTCCATGGCACATGTTTACAGGCTGAGTGTTTAGAACCACAGTAGAATAGTGATCTTTCCAGATAGATTTTATAAATGTATATATGATGGAAACAACCTCCCTTTGCCCTTTTCAACTGCAAAAGAAGTATAGACACTCCTTCCCCTTTTCTAGACCCCTCTCCTGAAGAATTCTGGCAACCTGCTTTCATGAGCAAATTACAGATTTTTAAGGTGCTAAGACTTCAGTTTTATTACAACAGCCAAAGCCCAGGAATTTTATTTTTAATCTTCTCTGACCCATCCCCCAGCGGTTTTAACAAAATGACTTCCCTGTATCAGCCTTGTGTACTTTTTTTAACAATATGAATTAATTTACTGTTCCCATAGCTTTTATTTTACTTCAGCCGTCTGAATGAGCTCTGTCCCCAGTGCTGCGTGGCTGGTTGGTTTGTTTTATAAAATCAATGTGCTTTATGCTCCTGGCTTATGAGAGGATTTGAATCGATTGGTTTTGTTCTCCCTGCTTTGAGAGAGTGTGTGCGCGTGTGTGGGGAACACCACAATTTGCTCTTCTTGGAGTGACTGCACATGCACGTTCCACTTTGGTGTGCATGCATCCCACGCGCAGTCACTGGAAACTTCCCCATCCGTGATACCCGTCGGGGCAGTGCAAGCGCCCTCTGCTGCCGAGTGCCACTGGAGTCGGTATAAAGAACCTGGCTGACCTTGAGCCCCCTCAGTTCCTTCTTACCGCCCGTTGTGGTTGCAGGAACTGCTCTTCATGTATTTGCCAGGTCTCGCAGTGCACTGTGCTCTCTTCTATTGTAAATAGGTTATGTTATTAAGATTACTGTATTTAGTTAGAATTGTTCCACGTTTCGGTTGACTCCCAGTGCCGAAGGATGCCTCTGTCACTGGGCTTCAAGCCCTGCGTTTCCGGCAATATGGCTTGAGGTACTGTGGGGATGCTCACAGTAGAGAGAGCGTTGCCAAATTTGTAAGGACTTTAAGCCTTGCACAAAGAAAGATTGTGAAGTCAGGCTAAAGTTTCTACTCACAGGCGTGGCTTTGAGACCTTCATCTGAGCCGGATGGGTCACCATGTGCCTTAGTGTCAGTGTGCCTGAGCCGAGACAGAGTCTGTCGAGTCCGGAGTCAGAAGGAGCTCCTTCCACATCTGCAGCACTGCACCGTACCGACACTGCCTTGGTACCAAACATGCCGGAGGCATATGCAGCTGCCAGGGTCCATCTGACCCTGTCAGTGCCAGTATCGCTGTCAGTACAAGAATTGGTGTTATTGGGGCTGGTGGACATGGGAAAACGGATAGGATTTCTGCAACACTTGGTACCATGCCAGTTTCATGTACTCTGATGGTTCACCCTTTAGTACCGTCAAAGGGAAAACCTATGATGCTCGCTTCTCTCTGGGCTTCTCCACCTTGGCACCGATGGCTGGCACCATCTGGAACTGCTCCTCCATGGTCAGCAGAAGGAGCGTCGTCATCTTCCGAATCGGAGGCTGGGTCCTACATTTCCCTTCCTCAGAGCCACTCTCGCTCCAGACATTTCCACCCTGCCGCGTATCCAGTCACAGGAGTACCATTGAATGGCTGGCAGGAGGGCACAGCGGGATTATGCCTGTCTAGTGGCCTTTTTGGAATCCATGAAGCTTTTCCCAAGTTTCCAGATTGTATTAAAAGTTGGTGCCCTCGGGAAGGCATGTGGCTCTTACTCCCTGGGCAGCACAGTTCCTGCCTCCAGGACTGAGCCGGATACCGGACTCCAAAAGCCAGTTCAACAGCACCCTGCAGAGCAAGAGAGGAAGAAAAGCATCCACAGCCAGTGCTGGCCTCCTCTTCTTCCTCCCCTGAGGCAGTCTCGGGGGAGGGGGCCCTCTTGCCTCCCCCAGATGACTAGACGGTGCCCCAGGAATTGTTAAAGACGTCGCCTTAAGTCTGGCATACATGTGGAGGAAATAAAATAATCCTCTCATGCCCTGCTTGATATTTTAGTCACTGCAGGTCCTTCCAGATTGGTCCTGCCTCTCAATGAGGCCAAAAGGGATGCAGTTAAGGGGCTGTGACAGACACCTGACTCCCTATTCAAAGGGGGCTGAGTGCAAGTATTATGTGCCCATCCCGGGATTCTGAGTTTCTTTACTCCTACTCCCCCTACCCCAGGTTGCTGGTGGTATCTGCTGCCAATGAGAGGAAAAGGCAGGGGCCCCCGGGTGCAACCCCAAAATCAAAAGACTCAGAGAAGTTAGACATGTTTGGTAGGAAAATATATTCTTTGGGGAAGAGGTTTGTAGCTCAGGATTGCAAACCAGCATGCACTTTGGGGTAGGTGTGACTTTACCACACTAGGTATGACTTTACCTAGGGGTTACAGTGGACAAGAAGCTGGATATGAGTCGACAATGTGCCCTTGTTGCCAAGAAGGCTAACGGCATTTTGGGCTGTATAAGTAGGAGCATTGCCAGCAGATCGAGGGACGTGATCATTCCCCTCTATTCGGCACTGGTGAGGCCTCATCTGGAATACTGTGTCCAGTTTTGGGCCCCACACTACAAGAAGGATGTGGAAAAATTGGAAAGAGTCCAGCGGAGGGCAACAAAAATGATTAGGGGGCTGGAGCACATGACTTATGAGGAGAGGCTGAGGGAACTGGGATTGTTTAGTCTACAGAAGAGAAGAATGAGGGGGGATTTGATAGCAGCTTTCAACTACTTGAAAGGGGGTTCCAAAGAGGATGGATCTAGACTCAGTGGTAGCAGATGACAGAACAAGAAGCAATGATCTCAAGTTGCAGTGGGGGAGGTCTAGGTTGGATATTAGGAAAAACGTTTTCACTAGGAGGGTGGTGAAGCACTGGAATGGGTTACTTAGGGAGGTGGTGGAATCTCCTTCCTTAGAGGTTTTTAAGGCCCGGCTTGACAAAGCCCTGGCTGGGATGATTTAGTTGGGGATTGGTCCTGCTTTGAGCAGGGGGTTGGACTAGATGACCTCTTGAGGTCCCTTCCAACCCGGATATTCTATGATTCATATGGGGCTCCATGCTGAAATTTAAAAACATGGTCCCAGAAGAGGCTATGCAGGAGTTTACCTCGCAAGTGGATGAGGGGAAATCAGTCGCAAGGATCTCGCTGCAAGCTGCTCTGGGTGCTGCTGACTTGGCCGTCAGATCCACGGCTTCAGCAGTGGTCATGTATAGGAGCTCCTGGTTGCAGTCCTCTGGGCTCCCTTAGGAGGTCCAACAGACTGTGCAGAACCTGCTCTTTGAGGGATCCTTGCTCTTTTCAGAGCAGAATGATGCTAAGCTCCCTTGGGTTGTACACCCTAGCCCCTTCCAGGAAGCACTCCAGGCCTCAGCAGCCCCTCCACTATTATGCTCTGGCTGTCCAACAGGACCTGCAGAGAAAGAAGATTTTAGGGCATAGGCTTATACCACCTCCTCTTTCAACCTCTGTCTACCCCACCTTGACATCTAGGGGGTTTTAAGCAGATGTTTTGATGGGAGGCTTGAGTATGCTGCACCAGTTACCAGAAGTCCAGACCCCATTTTTCCTTTAAAAAAAGAACAGGAGTACTTGTGGCACCTTAGAGACTAACAAATTTATTAGAGCATAAGCTTTCGTGGCTACAGCCCACTTCTTCGGATGCATATAGAATGGAACATATAATGAGGAGATATATATACACACATACAGAGAGCATAAACAGGTGGGAGTTGTCATTTTTCCTTTGTTTGCAAACCGCCTTTCCCATTTCCTCAGTGCTTGAACCCCTATCACCACGGACCATTGAGCACTGTAGAAGTTGGATAAACCCTCCAATTTAATTTCTACCCCTCCTTCCCACCCTCCTTCCCTGTCCCTATCAGGGACCCGTCTCACAAAGAAGTTTTGGTCCAGGAGGTTCAATCTCTCCTACAGGTGGGGGCTGTAGTGGACTTTTCTACTCCTGTTATTTCCTAATTCTGAAAGCCAACAGAGGTCTCAGACCTATTTTTGATCTGCGTCAGCTCAACAACTATCTCAAAAAAATAGATCCCAGAGACTGGTACATAACTGTTGATTTAGGAGACGCCTACTTTCATATGTTGATATATCAAGGGCACAAAAAGTTCTGCAGATTGGTAGTGAAGCACTCACCTTACCAGTTCATGGGGGGTGCTTCCATCTGCAGTTCCTTGGCGATTCACAAGATATATGGCCATGGTAGCAGCATTGCTCAGGAGACTGGGAGTGCAGGCCTACCCTGAGCAGGATGACTAGCTAGTCAAAGGCCAGTCCAAATCGCAGGTTATATCCAGTGTTCAACTCATTCAGTCAACCTTCAAGGCCGTAGGCAAGCAGACAAGTCTATCCTTTGCCCGGCTCAGAGAACAGAGTTCATAGGAGCTGTGTTGGAGCCTCCCCAGGCCACAGCGTTCCTCCTAGAGTCGAGATTCCAGTCTATTCAATCTGTCATGGCAGACCTCAAGATTCATCCATCACAACGGCCTGAAACTGTATGATGCTCCTAGGGCATGTGGCCTCGTGCACATATGTAGTACAACACGCGAGGCTGCACCTCAGACATGGCTGGCCTCAGTGTACTCGCCAAACCTTCTGCGTTTGGGCACTGCTCATGGTACTTTCATAGGTTCTAATTTCGCTGAATTGGTGACTGAATCCTTTAAACATTTGTGTGGGCGTTCCCTTCCTCCGCCCTGAACCCTCAATGACTCTGGTTTCAGACATGTCGGCTCTAGGGTGTGGGGGCTCACCTGGTGCCCCTGTGAACTCAGAGCCTTTGGTCCTCGACAGAGCTCGCTCTTCATATCAATGTCAGAGAGCTCAGAGTGATTCATTTTGCCTGTCCTACCTCACATCGAGGGATAAATCTGTTGGTCCTTACGGACAATATTGCAGCCCTGTTTTACCTCAACAGGCAGGGAGGAGCTCACTCATTGCTCCTGTGTCAGGAAGCAGTTCACCTATGGGAATTTTGTGTAGCCCCTTCAATCAACCACAAGGCCTTTTACCCTCCATGGTGCAGAACGAGCTAACTGATTATCTGAGCAGGTCTTTCTGCAGTCATCACAAGTGGTCTATTCACCTGGATGTAGCCAGATGCATTTTCCAGCAGTGGGGGAACTCCCCAAATAGACCTATTTGCAAACAAGTATAACAGAAAATGTCACCAGTTCTGCTCCCTGCAAGGCCACAGTCTGGGTTCCATCACAGACACCTTCCTCCTACCGTGGACAGGAAAACTTTATTATGCTTTCCCCCTGTAGTGTTGCGGTGACTCACCACTGCGGCACCTCCTGCTGGTCGTCCTGGGAATTAGCTTTCCAGCTCCGGAGCGCCCTCTGTTGGCCGATGTTCCACTTGCCTCAGGCCTCCATGTCCCTCCCGGACCCCGGTGCCCCTTTACCTCGGGTGCTGCCCCCTGGCAGTACCCCCACTCTCTGGGTCTCCCCACCCAGGGGAACCCCCAATCCTCTACCCCCACCTCACCTCAGTGGCTACTGCCAGTCACCGTCTAGCCCCCCTCACTGGGGCAGACTCCAGTCTATACCAGTCATCATCGGCAAGGGGGGTTTGGACCTGCTGCCTTTGCCTACCTTGGGCTGCACCTCTGCAACCCCAGTACCCTTCCCGGCCTTTACCAAGGCCTGCAGCCTGGGAGTTTTCCAGCCTGGAGCTCCCCAGCTCCTCTGGCCTTTCCCCAGCACTGCTTCACTCTAGGTACCCTGCTGAGCTCCCAAACAACCAGGCCCGTCTCTCTCCACAGCTAGAGAGAGACTCTTTTCTCAGCCTCTGGCTCACAGCCCTTTTATAGGGGCAGCTGTGGCCTGATTGGGGGTGTGGCCCCAGCTGGGGCTGCCTCCCCAATCAGCCTAGCTTTTTTCTCAGCTGCAGCCCTCTCCAGGGCTGCTTTTAACCCCTCTTGAGCTGGAGCGGGGTGTCTGCCCCACTACACCCTCCTCCCCAATCCCACTCCTACACAGAGCGGTACTAAAAAACAAGAGGGACCACACCTGATCAAAGCTGCAAAATCTAGGACCAGGCCTACCCACGACTCCAATCTCTTTGAATAATTAAACTGTCAAAGCACTCTCCAGCTTTTGCTATTTGGGTTCTATACTCACCAGTTCCTCCAACTCTCACACGGAGGTTCTGCATTGGATTGGCATCGCAGCATCTGCCATGGGTCGTTTACACTGAATATGGAATCAACATCATCTCAGCACAATAGCCAAGTTCAAGATCTATTTGAGCAGTATCCTCTCTGTACTCTCGTACGGTTGCGAAACATGGACACTGTGCCGCTCAGACTGGGCAAAGCTGGAGGCTTTCCACACAAAATGTCATCATTGCATATTCGGTATAAAGTGGAATGACTTCATCTGTAATGCAGATGTTTATGCTTGCTCCAGTCAACAGACTACTGGGTCCATTGTCTGCAGATGGCATCTTACACTTTTTGGATATGTCGCAAGAATGGCACACAACGTTCCGGTGAACGCCGTTCTCCAGGTGGCTTTTTGTAACATCTGTGATAAAATTCCACCAGCCGAGGGATTGAAGTGACCCAGAAGCAGATCCCCTATTATATGGGTTCATCAAGTCTGTTCTGATGTTTGACTCTCAGGCCGTCAAGCCCTTACAGCCACATAGGAATGGACCAAATGGCAAACATTCGCTATGGCCAAATCTTCGGCTAAGCACTGAAGAAGAAGTAGTGTAGCCCCTCCAACACCGGACCTCTCAGTAGTGACTCCAATCTCACTCGCATTGCACCCAGATTTGATCTCCCAGGACCGCAGTCGGCTGCTTTACCCAAACCTGGGTGATGCTGTGGCAAAAAGGGTTAACATTATTCTTGGCTGTATTAACAGGGGGTTATTGCACAGGAGTGCATACAGCATGAGGGAGATCATCACTGGTTGCTGTGTTCCATTCTGGTATCATTACTGAAGAAGAATGTTGACAAATTGGAGAGAGCTCAGAAAAGAACTACACGGATGATCGGTGGTCTGGAAAAGATGGCTTGCAGTGAGAGATACAAGGAGCTCCAACTATTTAGCTTATGAAAGAGAAAGTTGAGTGGCAATTTTAATCATGGCCTATAAGGGAGAAGATTTCAGATAGTAGTGAGCTCCTGACATATCAGACAAAGGCAGAACAAGATCCAGTGGCCGGACATTCAAGTTAATGAGGTTCAAACTGGAAATAATTGCAGATGGTTCACAATGAAGGTAATTAAGCATTAGAATAGATTTCTGTGGGATGACTTTCTAAGAGACATGCTCTACTTCCAGCATAAGTTGTTGGGCTAGAGGTAGGAATCACTGGGTGAAATTCTCTGTCTTGAGTGAGGTAGGAAATCCGACTAGGGGAAAAATCTATGACCCGTGCTGTGCAAGAGGTCAGACTAGAGAATCTTAACAGTCCATTCTGGCCACAAAATCTACGAATCATTTTTATCCTTCATGCCAATCTAGAATCTTTCCCACTCCCAGCTCGGATCATAGAATCAGAGAATCATGAAATATCAGGGTTGGAAGGGACCTCAGGAGGTCATCTAGTCCAACCCCCTGCTCAAAGCAGGACCAATCTCCAATTAAATCATCCCAGCCAGGGCTTCATCAAGCCTGACATTAAAAACCTCTAAGGAAGGAGATTCCACCACCTCCCTAGGTAACCCATTCCAGTGCTTCACCACCCTCCTAGTGAAATAGTGTTTCCTACTATCCAACCTAGACCTGCCCCACTGCAACTTAAGACCTTTACTCCTTGTTCTATCATCTGGTACCACTGAGAACAGTCTAGATCCATCCTCTTTGGAATCCCCTTTCAGGTAGTTGAAAGCAGCTATCAAATCCCCCCTCATTCATGGGACAGTGATAGGTTCTACCGGGCCTGTTCTATAGATGGTCAGAGAATACTAGTACAGACCAGGAAACCATGTCTGTTGAGACGTTATTTGCAAATGAGAAGCTTTTCAGTGAGGGCAGCGGATCATACTCTGCACCTGTGATAAATGGGGGGGGGGAGGTAGCCCCCGTTTATGAACACCCAGCCAGCCAGTTAGCTGTAAAATCCCTCTTGGGGTCCTTTTAAAATCCTGAGGTCTGTGCTTCTGGTTCAAAATGATCCCACCTCTCCCACCATGTCCAGGCTGAATCCCCACTCTGTCACTCCGAGTGCAGAAGGTAGGGGCCTGCAGGAGTTCTAAAAATTAATACTTGCCACTCCAGGCTTGTATTATACTCCCAAGGTTACAGCTTTTCTCTGACCGTGACTTCGTAAACGTTGCCACCACCCAAATGCAAAAAAACCCAACAACAACCTTGGACCCAGGAAGGAACACTTGGGAATTTCTCCCTGTGGGGTACGCTCAAGCCCTTTCACCTCCCCCCACACCCCCTGGGGAAGAGCTGAGAAAGAAAATGAAGGGAATTAGCTGCTGCCTCCAGCTAATCAAACACCATATGCACAAACCTCTTAGGACACCAAAAATCCAATCCTGTTCTTATAAAAAACGGTAAATTTTATTAGAAACAAAAAGGAAGAAAATACATCTGGAACTTAGGCTTTTGCTAGATTTTAAAAGAGCAATTCCAAAAATTAAGCACCCAAACTAGCTTTCTTGGGGTTTCAGATTAAAGGTTACAAGCAAACAAACGCATCAGGGATTAGCAGAGAGGAGATCCACAAGCCAAAATAGAAAAATTAAACCTGATTGTATCTAACTAAATATTCCCTATCCAAATAATTCCTTCTAGGTATGGAAGATTAATTTTCATACCTGGTTCAAACCTTACACAGCATTGCTGCTCTGTGTCTCCTTCTCCTGAGAGCAACAGACAAAGGGAAAGTTTCTTTCTCAAATTTAAAAGTTCTAGCCTTCCCATTGGCTCTTTTGGTCAGGTGCCCACTCCTTTTCTTTTACCTGTGGGCTTGTTAACCCTTTACAGGTAAAGCAAGCAGAGAACAGACACCAGGAGGGATTTTTACAACTAACTGGCTGGCTGAGTGTTCATAAACAGGGGCTACCCCCTGTGGAAGCAGAGAAAGAACTGTCATGCATTGCATCCCCTTCCTGTCAGTTCTTTCTTTGCTTCCACACCCCCCTTCACTTATCACAGCACCTCATCATCTCTCTTGGCCCGTTTACTGTACTTAAGGTCTCTTCTTCTCTTCCTGTATTTAGCAACTTGCACCTGTCTGCAGTCGAATCTATTGGGCTCCAGCTAAGAGAGGGCTGGTGAATGCATTCTTTCCTGCTGGTGAGTCCTGACATGGGAGCTCAGCCTAGTGTGAAGGTAACAGAAACAGCCTTTATTTCTCCTTTCACTGAAAGCAGCTGTTCTGATTGCAGTACCATCTGCCAGAGAGTGAATGAGCTCTAGCTTCAATGGCTGATCCTCCCTCCCTTTGTGGTGTTCCACTGGGCAAAGTTTTCTTGCCCTCCTACTAAAATGTTTCCAAAAGGGGAATCTGAATTCCACTGGATCATCCGTCTCCAAGTGTTCTTCCCCAGACTTCATTCTCATCCTGTGCTGTTACAATCCATGCCCTGGATGTCATAAGAGTTTTGGAGTCTTCTTTGCATAGGACAGAATTGCTTAGGAAATCACTGAGGCTTTTTATATCCTTTGGCAGTCACCGTGGGGGCATGCATCTCCACTCAGCTACCTAATTGCATTAGGATATGGCTCTGTCTACACTAGAGAGCTTACGGCAGGGCATTGCATCTGCTTCGCTGTAAGCTCTCCAATAGAGCCACTCTACACTGACAGAGCTCTCTCCTGTCGGCTTCATTACTCAGCCCCCACGAGCGGCAGTAGCTGTGTTGGCAGGAGAAGCTCTCCTGCTGACTTAGCCCTGTCCACACTGGCACTTAAATTGGTATAAATTATGTCACTCTGGGGGGTGGCTAATTCACAACCCTGAGCGACATAACTTATGTCGACTTAAGCTGTAGTGTAGCCATTGGCTGTGCACTGAGTCCCGTTAAACCTGTTATCCATTAGCCAGGGTCTCAGTACTCAGGGCTGGCTGCACTAGGGCTAACATTGATTTTCTGGCATGTGTCCATAATGTTTCCATTTGAGAGCTCTCTGGGGAGCCAGTCAGGAGTTCTGTACATCTACCTTCTCATCCGGGCATCCAGGACACTGCTGTGTGCTTTGAGAGGACAATTCTGTGCCCTTGTTCAGTAAGAGCTCCTCAGCCCACCTTTGCAGTTTGATCTGCTAGCTAGACACCCACCCCCCAGTATGAATACGCAGAGACTCCCTGAAGAGGGGAGAGAGAATATTTAGAGCCAATCTAGGCAGTGACGTGGTCCTCATCACCATAGTATCGGAGCCACTCCATCATTAGTGGATTTTATCATCACATCCTCTCTGAGGTAGGAAAGGACTGTTAAAGATGGGGAGCTGAAACACCAAGATTTAACCAAAGTCACACAGGAAATCTGTGGGGGGACCTGGGAATTGAACATAGGCTTCTGATCCCCAATGCTGTGCTTTATCGACTTACGTATCCTCTCACCTTATAGTCACACTCCCCGCCTGCCTTCCTGTCTTCCTTGGAGTTCTACTTCCCTGGGAATCCGGGGCATAGTAGAGGGAGTGGATTTGGTGGGCTCACAGAGCCCTGGTATAACCTGGGCCTACACCGGGTTGTGCTTTCTGGAAGTTCTAGAACCTCAGCAGCATTGGGAGGACATCCCTCAGGTGTGTGCCATGGTGACGCTCTTAATGAGCGACCGTGCTGGGGAAGTTACCTTTCTGCTGAGTTCCTGCTCTCTCCATTGCTCCAGTGTGTCACAGAGCCTGCTGTTTCAGGCAATCTCTGTGTTTGGCTAAAGAAGTTATTTTGTTTTTCAGCGTTCTCTCATGGCGTTGTTAAGCTGGTCGCTTGAGCCAGAGTTGTGTTTTACATGCACATGTGAGAGATCAACCTCTCTGGTAGTTCCCCAGGCCTCTAAATCTGAAACTCTGTCTCCAGGAAGCTGTCGGTCCCCCTCAAAGCATCTCCGGCTGGCCCCTGCTGTCTTTACGTTCAGGAGGGCTCTGAGTCCATCCCCAAGGATCAGGCACAGACAAAGAATGAAGACTACAGACAATCTACTTGAATGACAGTTACTTTTTTATCACTTTTGTTACTGTAGCACCTAGGACTCCTAGTCATGGACTAGGAGCCCATTGCGCTAGGTGCTGTACGAACACGGAACAAAAAGACAGTCCTTGCCCAAAGAGCTGACTGCCTAAGTATGAGACAAGCGACACCAGATGGACACAGACAGATGGGGGAGTGCAAGTGAACAACGAGCCAGTGCTGGTCAGCGTGACAGGCCATGGTCTCTGCACACCAGCAGCCGAGCCATTGTCATGTTTTTTGTAGGCATCAGGCAAAGAAGAATTTTGAGGAAGGATTTGAAGGAGGATAACAAGGTGACTTTACGGATGTCTCTGGGGAGTGCCTCCCAAACGTATGGGGCTGCGTGGGAGAAAGCACAAAGGTGCTTGTCTGAAAAGTTTGACAAGTGGCCAGTGGAGGTTGCCATCATGGCTAAATTTTCTTGGCTAAATTCCAGTTTGGATAATTATACTCTGCCTATCTAAATTCCCTCTGCTGTTTTGACTTAATATGATGTTCTTCTTCACTTCCTGTACTAAGCCTTGAATGAAAGATCCTACAGAAGTGCAAAATATTATTAAGAGTCATCGATTCCAGGGCCAGAAGGGACAACGGTTATCATCTGGTCTAACTTCCTGCACGACACAGGCCATAGGACTCCCCTGAACTCATTCCTGGAGTAGTGTTACCAGCAGCATGAGCAGTAACCAGCCCATTTCAGTACTGGTGCCGGGGCCAAGATAACACTGCTGTGGGGACCATGACTCTGATGTGTTTCTGTGCTTACTGCATTTTGAAAGCTCTGCCTGTGAACCAGCCAGGCATATGGAATTGGTGCCACACACAATTAGATAGGTCTGTGTCCCTGAGTGCAGGAATTGGGCCAGTCAGGTGCAATATCCCTGTGTGAGGTTTTTACATATCTCTGATGGAAACCTTGGCTAAGGACTTAGGCAGATGGGCAGGCAAGAGGGCAGGAACTGGGGCAATGTTCTGTTGCGCAGGGATGGTGAGGGGTTAGCTGTGAGTGTTTTGTTTTGCCTTCTGTCTCTTTGCAATTTGCAGAGTCGGTGGGAGAGACTGGCTAAAGGAAATTGTCATGTGGAGCCTTGGCAGAGACCCAGAGTAGGGGAAGTGCATGTTGGACGGCACTAGAGATGACCTTTTCATGGGAGCTGCGGTAAATACTACATCCTACCACTTTATTTTGTATAGCATTTTGCACAGAGTGTCCTTCCCAAAATGCTTTACAGAGTGTGTCATACAGAACAGTGTACATACTTTATATACAGAGTGACTGAAGTGCAGCTGTCAGTCATAAGGAAGGCAAGGAAAAGAGAGAAGTTGGAAGGTCAGATTTGAAAGTGGATGGTGAGTTAACGAGATGGCGAGTAACAGGAAGACTGCTCCAGATGGCAGGAGCTGTAGAGGAGATGTCTCTTTCGCTGATATTGTGTGAAGGGGCTGAGAGGAGGAATGTAACCATGGGAAGTCAGTAAAATAAAGGTCTCTTTTCTCCTGGATTCTGAAATTAGTGGGGAGCTAGTGGAGTTGTTTGAAGGTAGGGGTGTATCTTTTGGCTTTCTTTGAATCTGTGAGCAGGTAGAGAACTGGAAAACTGAGAGACTGGATAAGGGAGCTGCAGTAGTTAAGGTGAGGGGAGGCTGAAGTCTGGAGGAGGAATCCAGCAGAGAAGGCGTCGAAGAGCGTGGGGCGGAGACCTAGATCTGGATGGGAATTTCAGCAGAAGTAGAGCTGAGGCTGTGCTGTTACATAAGGCAGTTTGTCGAAGCTGAGTGAGGCATAGTTACAGGTGTAAGTGAGGCAGGAGGAGGAGGAGCTCATGGGCAGCAGAGGCATATGGGAGGCCTGAGTTGAGGAGGATGGTGGGGTAATGCTTGGAGATGCTTCTCTTGCACATGAGATACTCTTCTGACTTCAAAGACATGTAGCTGAAAATTTCTGAGAAAAGCCGCAAATGTGCATCAAATGTAGAAACCAAAGGAGGCAGCTCCCTGGGACAGCACAGAATTCACAGCGGATGAGGAGGGGCAGTGGCCAGCCCAAGCAGAAGGGAGGAGTTCATTAGCTCCAGAGAGGAGAGACTAGAGTCACACCCAGACTGCGCTGTAGCAAAGCTGTTATTTGGCTGGGTTCTTTCTATAGCACAGACAGTGGTGGGAGAGCAGAGAGGGAGACTCTTTCCGGCCCCCTGCTCGAGAAGGGAGGTTTGGAGATGGGGTGTTAGTGTAAGGGCCGTGCTCTGGGATGGGGTTATGAGGTGGCCAGGGGTAGATTTCTGGGGCAAGGGTCGAAGCAAAGGTGTCACTGACTAAGGCTGACAAAAGGAAGGGAATTCCTGACACCTAGCGGGAGGGATGAGCCGGCCAGTTTGCACTGAAGTCAGTCAGGAAAAGGCTGCTCTGGGGATGCTTTGTGCAACATTTTCATACCTTCAGTTGTTTCAAACCCAAATCTTCGTGATTTTAGCAAAACTCATATTCCTCCTTGAAGATGAGGCACACACCAAGGCTGGACCACCAAGATTAGGCTAGTTCTGATTTAGGAATGCAAAACCCAACTGAACGGTGTTTGGAAGTGCAATGGGCCAGATTCTCCTCTGAGTTCAGGCCACTTTACACCCTGCTACCCAAACAATACACTACACATCTGGTGTAGTGGACATAGGGGAGACATCCTATGGGGAACATCCCATACGATCTCCCTGCAGTTGGGGAGAGGTGTTGACTGGGTCCCTGCACCCCAGTCATCCCTGGCTACCATAACAGCCCCCTAAGGCCACATTGGCAGTGGTGTAATATAGAGCAGTTGTTAAGCTACTCTGCTTTATGCTGGGGATCACCCAGCACCCAGCTGGCTCAGGATTGGGGCAGTGAGTTTTTTACGCGTAGGTCACTTCGTAGTGTTTAGCTTTAAACCTTTGTGGTTGCATCAACGTTAAGAAATTTCAGCTGGGAGATTATTTTCTGATAAAGTTATAAGCAATTGAAAATAGCAGTTTAGAATGAATGTGCCCAACTCATTGGTAACTAAAGCAGAGCATGCGGGGGTCTAGAGTCTTGGGGGGTGGGGGGTCAGAAAAGGATGGTAATGAGGATTGGGGTGGAGAATTTAAGTCAGGAAATTCAAAGTGGCTCCCACAGCAACTGTGACTCAGCAACTGTGGGCAGGTCATTTTTGAATGTGAAATGTGTTGGTAATAGCTTGATATTCATGATTGCAGGCAGACCACCTGGTGCTGTGATCTCTTCAGCTCCCATAAACTAAATAGGCTTGGGGCTGGTGTGTACTGGGAGGAGGAAAGGCAGGAGGGTACTGGGCATTAAGTCAGTAGTGGTCTCTGTTCCCTCCAAGCTGATAATGACCTAATGCCAGGTCCAAGGTGCTGGTGGAAAGGAACAGTCGGATTCAGCCCAGGCAGAGATGGGGTAAAGATGGCTTACACCACCTTTGCACTGCTCAGACTGTGGGCGGCCCAGGGCCAGTGCAGTTCCTGGGTGTAAATTAGTGGCTTCAGGGTTGCTGTAATTTGCAGTAGCCTCTCAAGGGCATCCATTGACCTGTGTCGCACCCCAGAATTACCTGCCCCCCATGCTACTCATGCACCGAGGCAGTAAATAGGAGATGCAACAGGGGGCAAGGGGATCTCACCCGTAGTATGTTCAATACTGAGAATATCTCTCAGATCTGTAGTGCAGTTCGGCTGAGCTCTTGTAGGTGTTTTAAAAATCCCCTCTGACATTTGCAAATAAGTATAACTATCTGTTCCCACTTTGCAGCGGCTAATAGTGCGGAAAAAAGGGGTGGGGAGATTTGGCCAAGGTCACATGGTGAGTCAGCAGCTAAGCCAGGAACAGAAGGAAGGTTTCTCCCCTCTCCTCCTCCCAGACACCTGCTCAAAACCATAGATTCATTCCCTTCCCTACCTCACAGGGATGTTTGGAGGATTAATTCATGTTTCACAACACGCTGAAAATATAAAGAGCTACATTAGTGCTTGTTATTCATTTGTAGTGATTTATTACTAGCATCCCTACCTCCCTGTGCTGCACACTTAGGGTATTAAGGATCCTGTGTAATTTTTTGTTCTGACTAAATTCAGTCCTCCTAAATCTAATTTGACCACATATCCCATTTTTTCTAGGGCAGTTTCAGTTTTCCAGATGTCTCCACAGGCCAGGAATTTCTTTCAGGACCCTTTAAGTGTCCTCATTTGGTATTTTTAGATCAGTCAAACAATTTTTTTTTTAAATAACTACAAAATCTTTGTCCAGGGTGACTTGCTGCCCTGAGTAGCATTTGCTCTGTGTGCCAGGAATAGACAGGCCAGTAGAATGAGGAGTCAGTGTGATGAACAGTATTTGGAATGAAGAAAGAAGTCAAAGGAATGCAGACATAATCAAAGGTGTCCTTTTGCTGCCGGTTTGAAGTTAGCAGCACTAGTACAGTGTTTCAGGATAAATTCATTCAGAAAAAATCTTCCACTCTTAGGAATATGGCTGTGCTGCTACTGAGTCAGCTACCAGTACATGTTTTAAAAATAGCAAATATCTGTGTTTCTATTTCATGACCCTAGAAAACATTGCTCAAAAGTGCCTAATTTATGGCCACTGTACCTACTGTGACAAAGTTCCTCCTCTGTCTTGGTGGGTCCTGCGCTTATTGGCGGATTTTCTTGCCTCAGAGATTCACCATGTGGGTTGGGGAACAGCTCAGAGACCTTCCCCTCTGGAAGAACCCACAGTCCAGGTCAATTGGGAGGTTTGGGGGGAACCCAGGTCCACCCTCTACTCCAGGTTCCAGCCCGGGGCCCTGTGGACTGCAGCTGTCTATAGTGCCTCCTGTAACAGCTGCATGACAGCTACAACTCCCTGGGCCACTTCCCCATGGCCTCCTCCAAACACCTTCCTTATTCTCACCACAGGACCTTCCTCCTGGTGTCTGATAACGCTTGTGCTCCTCAGTCCTCCAGCAGCACACCCTCTCACTCTCAGATCCTTACACCTCTTGCTCCCAGCTCCTCACACTCGCACCACAAACTGAAGTGAGCTCTTTTTAAAACCCAGGTGCCCTGATTAGCCTGCCTTAATTGATTCTAGCAGCTTCTTCTTAATTGGCTCCAGGTGTCCTAATTAGCCTGCCTGCCTTAACTGGTTCTAGCACGTTCCTGATTACTCTAGTGCAGCCCCTGCTCTGGTCACTCAGAGAACAGAAAACTACTCATCCAGTGACCAGTATATTTGCCCTCTACTAGACTCCTGTACCCCACTGGTCTGGGTCTGTCACACTACATTAGCACTGCAGTTTCACTTGGTTATGGGAGTCTTCTTTTCTTGTCCTGCTCCTGCTCCATCTGAGAGATGGCTGCTCTTCGGTGGTTGTTAGGTGATTCCTAAACTTGCAAACTGCCTTTAGACCCTTTGGGATGAAAAAAGTGTAATAACGATAATTGCTCATCCTTTGAATACAATGGCCACGTTTTCCTGTTGTTTCGGTGGGAAACATAACTGAATTTTCTTTCCCTGTGCATCCCACACGTGGGTACACATGCGCACCATGTGCCTGGGTCTGGAGATTTTTGGTAAGTAGTGTCCATTGGTCCGCACACCTGTAGTTGTTTTCCTCATGCTCTGAACTGAGGTCATAAGGAGTGGGGTGTACCTGCACCTTTTCAATTCCTTCTTACCACTACGTAGCCTGAGTTGGGATCTTCTGTGTCCACAGCTTCTTCCTTCAACGGCTTCAGTTTGTAAATATATTGTAAAGAATTGTAGTATTTTTTTCTTGTAGTCTTTTTGTCTGAAATACTGGTGTCGTTAGTTAGTTAGCTGTGTATCCCTGCCCCGGGGAAATCCTCCCTGGGAGTTAGGATTATGCCCAGAGCTCTGGGGTTCAAATATTGCGTCTCCTGCCCCCATTCCTTTTTGGTGCGTGATGAACACCAGTGCTGCCCGCACTGCCTAGCCTAGGCTCACATCTTGGTTAAGTGCAGCATTTGCCGCTCCTTCCCTCGCAGCATGCATGAGGGTCGAGATTAGAGAACACCTGATGGAGATGCCGTAAGATCCCAATCAGATCCAAGCTGGGGAGACCCCTGTACATCAGCCTCAATCAACAGGCGGTGCCCCTCTGAGCACAGGAGTCGAGGCCAAGACTTCCAAGCCATGCGAGTAAGGGGCACTCTTACCAGCTTAGCGACAAACCTTCTTCCAAAGCTGCACTGAGAAGAAGAGATCCCTCCCCGTCTCCTTCAAAGTCAGGAGAGTCCTTGCACTAGAGTCTTAAAGATTTAGGCCTAAAAAAGCCTTCTGAGCAGGAGAAGTGGCACAAATGGATCTGTCAGTTTCGGTACCGGTTCCAAGGTGCAAATGGAAAGACATCCATCAGTTGCCACTCCTTCCAACATCCAGACAGACTCTGTGCTGAAGTTATCACAGCCCCAGAGGGATCCAACATCCATTGGGACCAGGGAAGCTCTGGATCCAACGGCTCCACTAGCTGGTTCCCACGTACATTGGGGCAGTCTGATGCCTATGTCTCTGTCACATCTTGGGGTGCGTCCAGACCAATGAGGGGCTGTGTCACCGCCTGCCCTGTAACGCTGAGTGCCTCAAAATGCTGCGATGCTGCGATTCTCCTGTCTGCACACTTCCAGCCGGCGTAGAAGCATGCAGTCAGCCATGTGTCTGTGTGCTGTGCAGCCCTGGTTCAGTGCTCTGACCCCAACAGCCTGCCTACAACACAACAGTCCCACTCTCATCTCCGTCACCCAGTGACTTTACACAGGCATGGCCCCAACACACTCCCAGTCCTGAACTTTCCCAGAACTGTGAGCTCTGCAACGTCCAGCCCTCTTCTACCATTCAGAGAGCCAGCAAGGTTCATTTGCTCCTCCAAAGCTTCCATACCCAGCAGCTTGCCACATTAAATGGAGTTAACGTTCACTTTCAATCAAACCCAGCACTGGGTTGGTTTAGAGGAAAAGTGAAATAAGTTTATTAACAAAAGGAGATGGGATTTTAATTGAGTTCACACATAAAGGATAGAGTAAGAAATGGGTACAAGCAAATAAAAGTGAAAAATGCTTTCTAGAGGCTAAGACTTAAAACTAGCCACAGCCTTCATGCAAGGCAGTTTCCTTACTGGCCTGCCTTCCAGCAATGGTTGCCCAACTCTCTGGTCAGGATCTCCTACAAAGCCCAGAGTGCTCGGTTTCTTTGTCTTCTTAAGTGAAAGATACTGGGGGATGGGGGGTTGCCCCCCTCTTTGGTGAATCTTTTAAATGGATTCTTCAGATAGTTACACTTCTCAGTAAAGTTCAGTCAAGCTGTGAGGAAGCTGACATGGAGTCTCCTGGTAAAGGAAGTTTCATGCTGGTTTCTTCCTCTGCTGGTGTTTGCTAAACTGCAAATTGATCTGTTCCTGCAGTCTCCTTCCTCTGCTATCTTGATGGTCCTGGGTACTTCTATGTCATTTGCATTCCCATTTTCTCTTAATGTACCCTGGAAATCCCATATTTCTTTATCTAGGGTAGAGAAACTGCAGCCCTACCTGGCAGAGGCATTTTGGTAACATCATTCCCAACATGTTTGTAAGTTTGAATTTGCTCTCCATACATACACCACACAATAACATTAATGATCAGTGTGTTGTTAGCTTTCTATTGATATCTTTCGTGACGCCTTTTAGATACAGCTTATGACATTCATGAGTTGGGGTCTGTTCAACTGATGAGGCAGCTAAAACTCCTACCAGATACCAGTCGCTTGCCTTCTTGCACTGGGGTGCTGTTAGAATCACAGTCACTCTGGAGGGTGTTTTCACCCTCCCTTATCTGCACTCTCCCCTCCTCTTGACTCTGTCTTTGTTCACAGACATAGTTACTCCTCATCCTATTCATATGTTAAAAGCCAAGTGAGCTGGTTCTAATTACTTATCCAGCTTCAAAGTCACTGGGCACAGGGGATGCATTAGGCAACATTGACAGCCTGTTACAATCCTCAACTAATATTCCATCGTGGTCTAACAGCCACGTTACCTAGAAATGTTACCTAGACATTGTGGGGAGGAAAAACAGCCTCCAAGGTGCCTTGGTGTCAGTAGCAGACATTTCTGCAGATGCTGTGAAGAGCAGAGTGAAACGGGAAGAGCTAAACCCCATCGTGCTGCCAAAGAGAGAGAGGCTGTATTGCAGGGACCAATAAATGAGTTTCACAGAGAGCATTTCCCCAGTGTGAGGAAGTTTTGTCAACATTGTGTTTCCTACGTGGTTCACACCCCAGCCTGTGCAAGGGGCATCAGCCTCACAGCCTGATGTGATGTTGCTGGAGAAGCAAACTGGCCCCGTGTGACCCTCCTCTCAGCTAAGAGATCTATTGATGCCCAAATGTTTGCACTTACTTCAACCCCGCAGTGCTGGAGCGGGAAGACGGAGACACTTCCAGTAGGCAAGCAGCAGACACCACTAATGTGGTTGACTTAATTACCCTCTCTACACACATACAGGCCTCATAAATCATTTGAAAGCTTATTATGTCTTCTTTAAGAGGAGGTACGCTGTCGAACTGTCAAGTGGGGTAGTTACCATAGAAATGAGGATTAACAATGACACCATCAACATATTAGAATGACCGCTTTGAAATATTTGCTGTGGTTTCTGTTAGTTTAATGGCACTATGTATTATATTAAGACATACAATTAGATGTCTTTGAGACCTCAAAGCTTTGCAACAATAATCTAAAGGGTAAAACAAAATCTCATAATCAATGTGTTCAGGTATTATTGAAATGTAATAGTGCTGGTGACATTTCTAGTCTAGATAGATAATCATTATCATCATTCTGATGTCTGTCGACAGAGTGTGACTTACCACAGCCTTCACTGTGTTGGCATGGACACAGTTCTGTGCAGGGAAGATTGGTATCTGTAGTCAGAACAAAAAGAACAGGAGTACTTGTGGCACCTTAGAGACTAACAAATTTATTAGAGCATAAGCTTTCGTGGACTACAGACCCCTTCTGGTACAGGCACAAATAAACTCAGACACCATGGGGCCCTTGAAGCATACAAAAAGTGGTAAATCAAGGTTGCAATAGTGATCCAATATCTGGTTCACCTATGTGCAAAGACATCCAGATCTGTGTTTTCCAACATGCTCTTTCGACATGCTTGTCAGAACTGTCCTCGCATGGTGGGAGCTTGGCCAGTGACTTGCCCTTGTTGATGGCTAGATTGAGGCGCAAGCAATTCACGTCTCTGAGGGGCTTCTTTTACTTTCTGGTCATCCAGCACTGCTACCAACTTCCTTGCTGCAGAAATTGTGGCTTGTCTGTCACTCTCTCCCAATTTGGTAAGATCTCTGAAGCGGTAAGATGCCTTTGTTTTAACATCAGACACAGATTTTTCCCAATCCCAAACAGGGATAACACGGAGTCACATCCTGTTAACACGTGTACAGCAGGAAGTAAGTTGCAGAAATCAGGAGTGGGTCCGTCACAAATTGCATGGATAGGTATGAAGTGACGTTCGTCCCCTGTGCTGGTCATGGTGCCTGTTCCAATCCACACGTTATTTATGTGTCCTGTTTTTGGAAAGTAGCAAACAGCAAGGATCCAAACCTTTGTATCAGGTGACCTAATGACTATGGTTCCTTTGACTCCAAGAGAGTCCAAAGCCATAATGGCACATACAACATACAGAAGCATACTTGTGTCTGCTTCTTCTTGAGAATTGTACATGTCTTGGGTTTCTTCAGCACCTCTACTGGTGACGGCCTTTGGTACTTCAACATTGGGAGAGCCTCCAGCAAGAAGGAGCTTTGTGTGGTTGTGCTCCGACACTCCCAGGGGCATTTTAACTACATAATCACAGGGGAATTTTACAATCGACTGCTTGTTAGATGCCACATTTAGAAACGTTTTCTATGAAGGTACAGGGCATCCGCCAATCACCTGATATTTCTTGCATCCAACCTTAGATCCTGCCCAGCCCTATCTTCCTGCAGTTTTCACAGAGTTACTGTTGTCATATCTGTCAAAGACTTCTGTGATGAAGTGAGAATTTCCTGTAATATTTTTCATCCTACATGTGCCTCAGTTTCCCTATGTACACTTCATTGCTACACAATGAGTGCAAAAGGGATACTTCCTTTGCCTTTCAAATGTTATTGATGCCATAACTAGAGATGAGGGAAGAGAGATGATTTGTGTCCTCTGTTCTCCCCTCTTATAGCATTTATCTTCTTTGAGAAGCAGCTCCAGCTGGGGTTCAGGCAACAGCAAGTCTGCTTGGCTAGATGTAAATTTCTCGCTCACACCCTTCCTGCCAAAGAATGGCTGCTTAACAGGGTGATAATCCATTTGATTATGCTGACACGTGGCTGAGGCGTCAGTTTGCCTTTTGTCTCTGAGAAACTGGTTTTTGCCTGCTTTTCTAAATTCAGAGCATGTCTCAATAAATGTGTACAGTGGAATCTTATAACTTTACATACAATGTGGCCACACATATTTTACGAGGACAATAATGGTCAGCAGATTATGAGTTCTTCGAGTGATTGCTCCTGTGTATTCCACAGTAGGTGTGCGTGCTCGCCACGTGCACCGGTGCCGGAAGTTTTTCCCTTAGCAGTACCCATACTGGGGGAGCACCGCGGCGACCCCTGGAATGGAGCCTGTATAGTGCGCTACAAGGGGAGCCACGGGCTCCCCCCACCCTCAGTTCCTTCTTGCCGCCAGTGAAGGTAGTTGGAACTTTGTGCTCCAGCTCTGCTGAAGCCCTTCTTCTCGACCCTAGTGGTATGATACCGTTCGTGGATCATTCTTCAGTTGTTAGAGTGGGCTCGGGGCATGCCCCATGCCCCAGGCTTCAAGTTGTCCGACTCTTATCGCTGTTCTATGCCCAGGAGCGACCCTCACGCGAAGTGTCTTCGCTGCCTGGGTGAGACTCACATTAGCGACTGTTGCAACATCTGCAAGTCGTTCAAATAAGGACCAAGAAGGAGAGAGACTTTAGACTTCGAGCGACTTTAGACTTCCTGCTCTCCTGATGGAGTCAGCGCTGGCCCCAACGTCGGTACGCAAATCGGACTCGGCGCCGGCCGCCGCGTCGTTGGTACATACCGAGGCCCCTTCAACCAGTCGGTGCTGCTCTCCCTCCAGAAAGCATGGGAAGGGCCCGGCCTCGCAACGCTGCCGCGATAAAGATAAGGGGGAGGCTGTCCCGCACTGGGCTGCCCTCGGTCCCCCCAGGCTCAAGACCTCCGACTCACGTGGAGCGGAGCAGCCCGGTACCGTCGGCCCAGGCATCCCCACCGATACAGATGCTGTCAACGCCAGAGGTGGTGCAGGCTGCGAAGGACATTATGTCCCTGCCCGTCCCAAGCTTGCAACTGGGTACTGGCCCCAGGTCTCGAGGCAAGCCTCCTTTGGGTGCCCACCAGACCTCTCCAGCCAGCTGCAGTTCCCACTCTGAGAATCGCTCCCCATGCCGCTCGGTGCGCAGCGGCCACTGATCTGGCAGCTCCCAGCCACCCTCAACGCTGGCCAGACCTTCCAAGCCACCGTCGGGACGGGAGTCGCGGGGACCCTCTACGCCATCTGCTAGCGAGCGTAGGCACTGAGAGAGGCACTGGGAATGCTCACCTGTGAGGCGTGGGTACCGGAGCTGCTCTCGACGGACAGACGTCGTCGTTCTCATTCCAGCTCCCGCTCGACTAGACGTCACGCCAGAGGCTCCCCCCATGGCACCTCGGCGTCAGGGCACTGGGCTTTGCGTCACCGTTGTGGGTACCGAAGCAGTTCGTCACGTGGGTACCGGTCCTTGACGTCGAGGTCCAGGTCCCAAGGGAGACGATGTCACAGGCACCATTCCTACTGCTCCCAGGGCACCCAGCGTTCTTCAGCGACCTCAGGCTCGGCGCCTGTCCACCCATCCTCGGTCCGTGCCGTTCCGCCGGGACACATACTACCATCGGGCATGCACCCGGGCCAATGGCAGGGGACCCTGTGGCAAGGACAGTGGTGCCAGTGGCCACCGTGGCCAGCCCAGATGGGGGCCCGTTCGGTCGCCGGAGTGTCCCAGGCTCCATCGGCCTCGTCCGTCTGCCCATGGGACAAGTCAGCGGGTCACGAGTCGGCGGACCTGCGCCTGGACTCAGATCTGGGGCTTGACGCCTCGGCCCCACCGGCTGAGGTGTCAGGCTCCCTGCGGGCCCTCTTCCCAGCACCGGACGACACCATAGTGGCGCCTCCACCTTCGGTCCCGCAGGAGGACTTCAAGGCGCACCAAGACCTGCTAAAGCGGGTGGCATCCAACCTCCAGCTGCAGGCTGAGGAGATGGAGGGTCCGTCTGATTCCCTCTTTAATGTCCTGTCTCCCTCAGCAACGGGCCGCATGGCCCTGCCTCTGCACCAGGGTATTGCCAACATCTTCAACTCCCTGTGGCAAACTCCTGCCTCCTTGGCGCCAATCTCCAAGAAGGCTGAAATAAAGTACTTTGTGCCGGCGAAGAGCCATGAATACCTTTATTCCCACCCGGCACCCAACTCGCTTGTGGTGGAATCGGTAAACCACAGAAAGCGTCAGGGCCAGCCCACACCCACCCCCAAAAACAAAGACGCCAGGAGAATGGACTCCTTTGGCAGAAAATTTTATTCGTCGGCTAGCTTCCAGCTTCAGGTAGCCAACCACCAGGCCTTACTGAGCTGGTACAACTTCAACCTGTGGGAGTCCCTGCCTAAATTTGAGCCCCTCCTCCCAGACCGGGACAGGAAGGATTTCAAGGCTCTGGTGGAAGAGGGGTCGGCGGCGGCTAAGGCTGCCCTGCAAACAGTGTCCGATGCTGCTGACACGGCGGCCCGCTCGATGGCTTCCGCAATCTCCATGTGCAGGGCGTTGTGGCTCCTGTTGTCGGGACTGTCGATGGAAGCCCAATCCCTGATGCAGGACCTCCCATTTGATGGCAAGGCGCTCTTTGCAGACCAGATGGACATCAGGCTGCATGGGATGAAAGATTCCCGCACCACCTTGCAGACCTTGGGCCTCTACGTTCCTCCGGCTAAGAACAAGGCCAAATCGCTTCCGGTGGCTCAACGTGCGAGGAGCAGATATGAGCCCCCATACAAAAGGTCCAGAGACCAGAAGCGTTGGTCTCAGCGACAGTCCCGCTCTGCCCTGCAGCCTGGACCCTCTAAAGGCAAGAGGCAGGGAAAGAGGCTGTTTTGACTATTTGCAGGGGGGCACCGGGCCTGTTGCCAGGGAGACCCCCCTGACTAATAAAGTTTGTGTTCTGCAACCGATTGTCTGCTTTCCTCAGGGCGTGGTCCCGTATAACTTCAGACCAGTGGGTCCTCAGAACCATTTCCAAGGGCTATGGGTTGCAGTTCACCTTATCCCCGCCAAATCACCCGCCATTCCACGGGAGACCTGAAACATGTCTGCCTCCTGGGACAAGAGGTGGATTGGCTGCTTTACCTGGGGGCGGTAGAAAGGGTACCGGTAGAGTTCCAGGGCAAAGGGTTCTATTCCCGATACTTCCTGATCCCAAAGACGAAAGGGGGTCTCAGGCCCATTCTGGACCTGCGCAACCTGAACAGGTTCCTAACCTGTTCCAAGTTCCGCCTGGTGTCCCTGGCTTCTATTATCCACTCCCTGGACTCAGGGGACTGATACGCGGCCCTGGACCTTCGGGATGCGTATTTTCACGTCCATATTTTCGAGGGGCACAGGCGCTTCCTCCGATTCATGGTGGGGATGGACCACTACCAATTTGCTGTCCTCCCCTTTGGCCTATCCACGACTCCCAGAGTTTTCACGAAATGTATGTCCGTGGTGGCGGCCCACCTCAGGCGGGACGGGGTACAAATCTTCCCTTACCTGGACGACTGACTCCTCAAGTGAGAGTCTCGTTTCGAAGTGGAGTCCCACGTGGAGCTGCTCTTGTCGATGTGCGCCGATCTAGGCCTTGTCGTGAACGAGACCAAATCTACGTTAGTGCCCGGTCAGCGCATAGAGTTCATTGGGGCCTTGCTGGACTCCTCCAGGGCCACAGCCTCTCTCCCCCTGGACAGGTTTGAGACCCTAAGGGATCTCATCACCTCGGTCACGGCCTTCCCGGTGGGCAGCTCACCTCCCGGGCGTCCGCAATACGCAAGCGGAACGCCTCAGCAGGGTTTTCTCCCCCCAGTACGAGTGGTCGCTCCACTTGGAGGTCGCTCACTGGCTCTTCCAAGAGTGGGGAACTCCCCAGATCGACCGGTTCTACTCCAGGGGAGGGGTGGGGGAAGGCGCAATCTCCGACGCGTTCCTCCTGAGCTGGTCGGGCCAGCTCCTCTACGCCTTTCCCCCGTTCCCCCTCATTGCCTAGGTCCTTCAGAAGGTGAAAGCAGACAAGGCGAGAGTCATTCTCATAGCCCCAGCGTGGGCTCATCAGCATTGGTACGGGCCCCTCCTACGCCTCTTGGCGGCCCCCCAGAGGGTGCTGCTGCTCCGCCTGGACCTCCTCTCCCAGGACGGGGGGCGCCTCATTCATTCCAATCTGGCTGCACTCCACCTGACAGCGTGGCTGCTCCATGGCTGAACGAGGAGGAGAACAGGTGTTCGGAGCAGGTGAGGCAAGTCCTCCTGGAAAGCAGGAAGCCGTCCACGCGTCGGATGTACGTGGCGAAGTGGTCCAGGTTCGCCAGGTGGGCGAGTGAGCGGGGAGTGTCCCCCTCTGCCGCACCTCTCCAGTTTATCCTGGACTACCTCTTATCTCTTAGGGCCCAGCAACTGGCACCTGTCTCGGTCAGGGTGCACCTCACGGCCATATCGGCCTTTCACCCGCTGGTGCAGGGGCACTCGGTCTTCTCCCACTCGATGACCTCCCATTCCTGAAGGGCCCTGACCGTTCGTTTCCATACACTAGGCCCCCCATACCACAATGGGACCTCAACCTGGTCTTGTCCCGTCTCACGGGGCCCCCCTACGAACCCCTGGCCACGTGTTCCTGGTCGCACCTCTCGTGGAAGGTGGCCTTCCTCGTGGCGATCACGTCGGCCCGACGTGTCTCGGAACTCAGGGCCTTAACCTCAGAACCCCCCTATTCGGTTTTCCATAGGGATAAAGTCCAGCTCCGCCCACAACCGGCATTCCTCCCGAAGGTAGTCTCCACCTTCCATATGGAGCAGAGCATCTTTCTCCCTGTGCTCTGTCCTAAGCCCCACTCCTCTAAAGAGGAACGCCTCCTCCACACACTCGATGTGCGTAGGGTGTTAGCTTTTTATCTTGATCAGACCAAGCCGTTCCGGAAATCCTCTTAAATCTTTATTGCCTCGGCTGAGCGGGCAAAGGGGCAGCCTATCTCCACGCAGCGGCTTTCCTGCTGGATCACCTCGTGCATACGCACGTGTTATGATCTGGCAGGGATTCCCCCGCCACCGATTGTCAGGGCACACTCTACGAGGGCTCAGGCCTCATCAGCTGCCTACGTCGCCCATGTTCCCATCCAGGACATTTGTAGGGCGGCCACGTGGGCCTCAGTTCACACATTTACTTTGCATTATGCAATCGTCTCCCAGTCTAGGGATGATGCCAGGTTCGGCAGGGCGGTACTCAGTCCCGAACTATTGTGACTCCTACCTACCTCCAGCAGATATTGCTTGGAGTCACCTACTGTGGAATACATAGGGTCAATCACTCGAAGAAGAAAGGACAGTTACCTGTTCCGTAACTAGCATTCTTCAAGATGTATTGCTCCTGTCTATTCCACACCCCGCTCTCCTTCCCCTCTGTTGGTGTTGTCTGGCAAGAAGGAACTGAGGGTGGGGGGAGCCCGTGGCTCCCCTTATAGCGCGATATACAGGCGCCACTCCAGGGGTGGCCACGGTGCTCCCCTAGTACGGGTACTGCTAAGGGAAAAACTTCCGGCACCGGTGCACGTGGCGAGCATGCACACCTCCTGTGGAATAGACAGGAGCAACACATCTCGAAGAACGCCAGTTACAGAACAGGTAACTGTCCTTTTTCAAATGATACCTCAGGAGGTATGCTTTGTACAAGACGTATCATAGTTTTGTAAGCAGATGAACTTAGGGATACAGACTGTCATGTGATCACTGGGAGGTCATTCCCTAGCCTGATGCTCCATGTGCCAGGCTTTCATGTCACAGACCCAAAGACAGACAGGCACAGGACTGAAGGAAGCTGTACTGTCCAAGGCTCTGAGCTCATCCTTCTCAGAATGGAGTCCTTTTCTGAGCAGGGGAACTAGCAGGCCAGCTTCGGTGTCAAAGATTGACTTTTTCTGGATATGCCGGTGTCAGCACTGAAAAACGCAGGCCATGTCTCGCTGGTACCCTCTCTCTGGTGCCATAAACATCACTTTCAGTACATCAGGCATGAGCAGCATCTCTGTGGAGGCACTGGTTCCTGTTTCTGCTGTATTAAAGAAGAAGATGATTAGTGTTGACAACATGCTACAGGACAAGGTCTCCACAATGCCTTACAAAAAGGGGAAACAACATTACCTTCAGTCCAGGTGGTTCTCTGAGAGTGGGACATCCCTCCATTCCTTGGGTTCCAGAGTCACTTCCGGCTCTTCTCTCAGTCTGGCACTGAAGACTTCTGAGGCACTTTCTGCTTCAGAGGATGATGCAATTCCTTTTTGTTCTGACTTTACACTCTTCACATAGGTGCTCTTCGTCAGTTGTCTCTTTCTCTCTCAGACCCCGTTGTGGAGCATGAGTTGGTTGTGTTGGAACTTTAGCTCCCGGCCAGTCTTGTTGCCATCTAGAATGGGTTTAGAGGGCCACCCTTCTAGCCCTTGGAGGAGGAGAGCATCTGTGTTCAGTGGCTCCTGATTGCTCTCTGAATTAGGGCTTCTGTCTGTCAGAGGGTGGAGATGGCTGGCAGCAGAGAGATGACTTGATCATTACCTGTTAGGTTCACTCGCTCTGGGGCACCTGGCATTGGCCACTGTTGGCAGACAGGATACTGGGCTGGATGGACCTTTGGTCTGACCCAGTACAGCCATTCTTATGTAGGAGGACTCCCCCCAAATTGATAATCTGGGTCTGGGGCCAAGAGAAGGATATAATGGGGCTTGTGGGTGGGGGCGTAGAGAAACAGTGATGCAAGCTACCCTAGCGGGTGAGGCGATCGGCCTGGGGGGAAGAATTTACCTGCAGTGCATACATGGAGCTGTAAAGCCCTATCCCAGTAAATGACGGGAACTAACAGCAGGGCCACACTGATTCAATGACAGCTGCATTAGCAGAGAAATTAGAATACCTGTTGATGATAGGCCAGGATTGGCCAGCCTTTCAGTACATTGTTTACAAACTGACCCAAGCCAGCACTGAGGCCCCGGGCAGGCCCTGTCTGGGGGGACTCCAAAGACCACCAGGAGGAGATGTCCTGGGGACCAGGGGTGGCTGAAACCGGCCATGGACCTCGAGACCATCCTGTAAGGGGGAAGCTTTATCCAAAAGCAGCATGACGACACACCCCAAGGCTCACCCCCACTCGCACCCCCCCTGGCTTGCAGCTCTTTGCCCCCTCCTCCAAGCCCCGCCCCACTCACGCCTCTTCTCCCCTCCCCTGAGGTTGCCGCCGCTCAGGCCTCTTCTCCCCCTCCCTCAAGGCCCTCCCCACCAGCCACTCGTGCCTATTTGCTCCCTTCTCTGCCCTGAGCAGTGGACGGGGGAGTTCTCGTGAGAAGAGATGGGGCAGGAAGAGGAGCAGCGTGGGTGAGGCCATAGGGGATGAGGACGAGTGGGAGGGGCCTCAGGGAGGAGCGTGGGCAGGGTTACAGCCCAGACCCCCTTTCGGTGGTGGCGCTCCAAAGGCGGCGGACCGGCATACCTCCAGAGGGAGTTGCACAGCATCCTGGTTGTGGAGGCTGCTACACCAGCCCTGTAGTTTCTGGGTGTGGCACCGAGCCGGGAAGGAACATGCAAATGCAGATTTTCTTTTCTCGGGAGATGGGGAATGGAGAGATGCTTGAGCAAGAAACCTTTCTGTACTTGAGGGGCAGGGGTATGTGATGGGATGCCCCCATCCCACTGACAGCAAGCATACCGAAGGCCAGTAGGCACACCTGCAGAGCATGCTCTGCCTGGAGAAGGGGAGCTTACAAAGCCAAACTGGCTGCAGAGTAGGGGGAGGAGTTTTCCCAGAGGAGAGGCTGCTAAGAACTGCTAGGGAGCCCAGGAGCCAGTCTTCTCTTCCTCTGCCACCCTTGGTTAGGGCAGATAGACACTGCAGCCCTGAAAGGGGCTCTGGATGGCTGCCCTCCTCAGGTCCAGCCACAGGGCACTGATGGAGCAGCAACAGGGACTGGAGGTAATTGAACTCAGAAAGGACCCTGGGAGTGAGCTCAACTCCCATGGAGAACAGTGAGTTTAACCGGGAGTGAGGGTTCCAGAGGGGTCCAGGGCAAGAGATGCAAAGAGACCTCTCTCAGGTTGAGTGTCAGCTGACAGCAAATGTAGGAGCATGTTAAACAGAAGCTACTATAGTTAGACATTTTTAAATCACCCGGTTCAGATCATTTGTATCCAAGAGTTTTAAAAGAGCTGCTGAGGAACTCTGTGACCATTAATGTTGATTTTCAATAACTCTTGGAGCTCTGGGAAAGTTCCAGAGGACTGGAAGCTAATGTTGACACAATAGTCAAGAAGGGCAAACGGGATGGCCCAGGTAATTGTAGGCCTCTCAGCCTGACACTGATCTTGGGGAATATAATAAAAGAGTTGATATAGGACTCGGTTATTCAAAAAATTAAAGGAGGGTAATTAATGCCAATGAACAGGGGCTTATGGCAAATAGATCTTGTCAAGCTAATTTGATATCTTTGTTTTGATGAGATGACAAGTTTGGTTATAAAGGTTGAAGTGTTGATGCAATATACTTAGACTTCTGTAAGGCATTTGGCTTAGTACTGCATGACATTTTGATTAAAAAACTAGAACAATACAAAACTAATGTGACACACATTAAGTGGATTAAAAGCTGGCCAACATAGGTCTTCAGGGAATTGTCATTGAACAGGAGTGATTCTGGTGGGTTCCCTGCTGGGATTAGTTTTTGTCCCTACACACTACATAAGATTTTTATCAGTGACCTTGAAGAAAACATAAAATCATCCCTGATAAAATTTGCAAGTGACACAAAGATTGGGGAAATGGTAACTAGTGAATAGGGCAGATCACTGATACAGAGAGTTTTGGATTGTTTGGTAAATTATATACAAGCAAACAATATGCATTTTAATAGCCCAAATGTTTGGTTGTACAAAGAATGTAGGCTGTACGTATACGATGTGTGACTCGATTCTGGGAAGCAGGATTCTGAAGAGGACTTGGGGTCATGGTGGATAATCAGCTAAGCATGAGGCTCATGTATAACTCTGGCCAAAGGGGCTACTATGATCCTTGGCTGTATAAACAGGGGAATCTCAAGTTGGAGTAGGGAGGTTATATTATCTCTGTATTTGGCACTGGTGCAACCTGGCTTTTCCATCAGATTAGAGGAGGGCTCAGTAAAGGCAAAACATGGGAGCCCTTACGTGTTTCCAGCACTAAGTAGTTATCAAACTTTCTTTATCAAACTGGGAGACGTTATCTACTAAGGTACTGCAGGGGTCAGTCCTGGGTCCGGTACTAGTCAATATTTTCATTAATGACTTGAATAATGGAGAGTATGCGTTTAAAATTTGTGGATGGCATCAAATGGGGAGGGGTTGCAAGTATTTTGGAGGACAGAATTTGAATTCAAAATGACCTTGACAAATTGGAGAACTGGTCTGAAATCAACAAGATGAAATTCAGTAAAGACAAGTGCAAAAATATTACCTTGAGGAAGGAAAAATCAAATACACTACAAAATGGGAAATAACTGGCTACGTGGTGATACTGCTGAAAAGGATCTGGGAGTTATAGTGGAACACAAACTAAATATGTCAACAATATGATGGAGTTGCTAAAGAGGTTAATCTCATTCTGTGGTGTACTAGTAGGAGTATCATATGTAAGACCTGGAAGGTAATTGTCCTGCTCTACGCAGCACCGGTGAGGCCTTAGCTGGAGTGCTAGTGTCCAGTTCAGGGTACCACACTTAGGAAAGATGTGGACAATTGAGAGAGCGAGTCCAGAGGAGGGCAACAAAATGATAAAAGGTTTTAGAAATCCTGACATATGAGAAAGGTTTAAAAAAACTGGGCATATTAAGTCTTGAGAAAAGAAGACTGATGGGGGAACCCTCGGTCTTCCAATATGTTGAGGGGTGTTATTAAGAGGACTGTGATCAATTGTCTCCAGGTCCACTGAAGGCAGGACAAGAAGCAATGGGCTTAGTTTGCAGGAAGGGAGATTTAGGTCAGATATTAGGGAAAACTTGTTAAGTATAGGGATAGTTAAGCTTGGAATAGGTCTCCAAGGCAAGTTGTGGGATCCTCATCACTGGAGGGTTTAAGAACAGGTTGGACAAACACCTGTCAGGGATGGTTTAGGTTTACTTGGTCCTGCCTCAGCATAGGGGGGTGGACTTGATGACCTCGCAAGGTCCCATTCAACCCTATATTTCTATGATTCTATCCTATGGCAGTGGAGGCAGAAGGAGGACCTAGAGAGACAAAAGGCAGTAGAGCTGATATCACCTCTCCAATCCCTCTGGCAGGTTCAGGGTTCAAACTGCTGGAAGGACAGATTGATTCCTTGGTCTAGGAGAGTCTCACTGGGGTGGAGCAGTAAGAAAGTTTGGTCCACATAGGAAATGCGTGAACTCTGCCTCATTATAAAAGCCTTCTTCTCAGAGGGAGCTGGAAGGGGCGGTTTCTCTGAAGCCTCCTTCAGAGGCCCTTCTCAGAGCTTGCTCTTGAACCGACTGGCTGAGGGAGCCAGTGGAAAGCTGCAGGCAGAGGCAAGATTAGGTGTCTGAGCTGGGAATAAGTGAAGTTGTTTAAAGCTCCTAGAGGATTGGGAATGAGGCCTCAGGGAAAGAATGTTTATTAGGAACCATGTATTTTAGGAGATTTTAAGGCACGAGCCTAATTTGTGTGACTTTTATTTTGCCCAATAAGTACCTGTGCACGAGGTAGTGTGGCTCTTAGATTATTCTTAGACTTTCAGCAATATGCAGGGTCATGCTCCAAATTCAGGGATGGGAGGCTTTCTCAGAGGAAGTTGGTACATGGACAGGACCTCAGGGAGAACTTTGCAAGGAAGTGGCTCTATGTGGGCATGGTACAAATTTCAAATTTGGGATTCAAGGAATGCCTCAAGGGGATCAGGTCAATAAATGTGCATGGGGCATGACCCTGAATCAGAAAAGGGAGAAGTCCCTAAAAGACAGGGTCAGACTCTCAGCCCAGGGCACATCCCCAAATTCAGAGTTGGATTACTTGCACTGAGGATTTGGTGCCTTGCCTTTGGGACTTGACTCCAATCACAGCTGTGCAGAGGGACTTGAGTTCTCCCCACCAGGGTAGTTAGGTAACAGTGTGGGGAGGAGCTCTATATTCCTTTGTGGAAACTCTTTAACTGATTGTTTTTATTGCTTCAGTTCCTAGCAGATGATAAATTTAATTTAGTGTTCACAGTCTGGTTGGAAACTTAGTCTCAGATCCCCTCCCTGCATCTAAATAGAAAGCAATGCAACCATCCAGTAATTAGAGCCAATTAGTGGCAGGCTTCACACTCTGCATCAGGAGGAGGACAGTAGTAAGAGAGACAGAAATCTCAGTTATTTAGGGCTCACATTCCCTTCCATCCCCTCAGAGGGCAATGAGACCAGCACACCAACTAAGTAACAGCGGGAGACTGGGGAGCTGTGTAAACCAGGAGCTGAGGAGCACTCGGCTCAGACAGTGAAATCTGCTAGGTGCTGCAGGCACGCAGCGAGATGGACATCCTGGGTGAAGAAGGATGATAGATAGGGCTGTACTAGAGGACAGAGCAATTCAGTGCAGTAACAACCTAGTATCACCCAAAAGTGGGAGCATAGGAGGTTTGCAGAACAAATGCAGAGTAAAGTAAAGGACAAAGGGACTGAGAATCCCGACATAAGAGACACGGGGGAGATTCTGCTGTCAATGCCATACTGTTACTCAGATCAAATTATCTGTTACTTGCACACTTGGTCACACACACAGTCAGCTCCAGCACAGACCCAGAGGCTGCGCCGGACATAAGAATGGCCAGACTGGGTCAGACCAAGTGTCCATAATATAATAATAATTAATGGAGATATCCCATCTCCTAGAACTGGCAGGGACCTTGAAAGGTCATTGAGTCCAGCCCCCTGCCTTCACTAGCAGGACCAAGTACTGATTTTGCCCCAGAGCCCCAAGAGGCCCCCTCAAGGATTGAACTCACAACCCTGGGTTTAGCAGGCCAATGCTCAAACAACTGAGCTATCCCTCCCCCATCCAACCCAGCATCCTGTCTGCTGACAGTGGCCAATGCCAGGTGCCCCAGAGGGAGTGAACCTAACAGGTAATGATCAAGTGATCTCTCTCCTTCCATCCATCTCGACACCTCTCTGCAGTTCATTGAAACTGAGATTCACTCAGCCCAGGGGTTTCCTCAGTTAACAGGGACTTTCCCAACACCTAATGTTCAGCCTTTCTGGGAGCCTGAACCCCAGCTTAAGCTTTATAAAGAGTACAATGGATTTTACAGGGTAAATTCATAAATTGTTCACTCTCTATAACACTGATAAAGAGATATGCACAGCTGTTTGCACGCCCAGGTATTAATCATTTACTCTGGGTTTATTAATAAATCCTACTTTTTATACTTAATAAAATCACTTTTGTTTAAGTTGTTTCAAGTAATAACAGACAGAACAAAGTAAGTCACCAAGAAAGTAAAACAAAATACACAAGTCTAAGCCTAATACATTAAGAAACTGATTACAGGTAATATCTCACCCTCAAAGATGTTCCAATAAGCTTCTTTCACAGACTAGACTCCTTCCTAATCTGGGCCCAATCCTTTCCCCTGTACAGTCCTTGTTAGTTCCAGCAGACATCTCAGGTGTGTGACAAATCTCTGTCCTTGTCTCCATGGGTCCCACGCTTCCTGGTGGATTTTGCTAGCCTCAGAGGCTCAATGTGACCCTCCACATAGCCCTTCTCTCTCTAGAGGCAGGGGTCACAGCCTACTGAGCCATTTTCATCATAAGCCAGCAAGGGAGGTGAGGAGAAACTATCCTCCCTTGCACAGTCTCTGTTGTTTCAGTGATTAATCAGGAGGGCAAAGAGGGGAGCCTGGGCCCACCCTGTACTCCAGGCTCCAGCCCAGAGACCCTAATAGTATCAGCTATGGTAGCTGACCTTTTAGAAACAGGATGCATACAATTCCCTGGGCTACTTCCCCACAGCAGCCCGCACTTCCTCAAGCTCCACCTCACCCTTACCTCAGGACCTCCTTCCTTGTGCCTGATATGGTGTGTACTGCTCAGTCTCTCCAACAGCACAACTTCCTCCTACAGCTCCTGACATGCATGCCCACCTGACTAACTGGGGAGCTTTTAAATAGTTGCAGCCAGATTGGCTTCAGGTGTCTTGATTAACCTGGAGCAACTGCTATTTGGTTATCATGGTAACAGAGATTTGTTTAGCTTGGGGCTAACATACCTGTTTCTCACTACTTTCCTATAGCCATCTGGCCTTGCCCCATCACAGGTGGTAAGCAGGGGTTTTCTCATGACTGGCAGCCCCTTTTTTCCTGTTCCACCCCCTTTTATAGCTTTGGCACAAGGCGGGAATCTTTTGTCTCTCTGGGTCCCCACCCCTCCTTCTAAATGGAAAAGTACCAGATTTAAGATGGATTTCATTATCAGGTGACATGGTCACATGTCACTGTAATACCCCTAGTCTCCATTCCCCATGGGCTGGCCCACTCGTACCCAGGAAGGCTTTCAAGTAACTAAAAAAGAACAGGAGTACTTGTGGCACCTTAGAGACTAACAAATTTATTAGAGCATAAGCTTTCGTGGACTACAGCCCACTTCTTCGGATGCATATAGAATGGAACATATATTGAGGAGATATATATACACACATACAGAGAGCATGAACAGGTGGGAGTTGTCTTACCAACTCTGAGAGGCCAATTAAGTAAGAGAAAAAAAACTTTTGAAGTGATAATCAAGATAGCCCAGTACAGACAGTTTGATAAGAAGTGTGAGAATACTTACAAGGGGAGATAGATTCAATGTTTGTAATGGCTCAGCCATTCCCAGTCCTTATTCAATCCTGAGTTGATTGTATCTAGTTTGCATATCAATTCCAGCTCAGCAGTCTCTCGTTGGAGTCTGTTTTTGAAGTTTTTCTGTTGTAAGATAGCCACCCGCAGGTCTGTCATTGAATGGCCAGACAGGTTAAAGTGTTCTCCCACAGATTTTTGAGTATTATGATTCCTGATGTCAGATTTGTGTCCATTAATTCTTTTGCGTAGAGACTGTCCGGTTTGGCCAATGTACATGGCAGAGGGGCATTGCTGGCACATGATGGCATATATCACATTGGTAGATGTGCAGGTGAACGAGCCCCTGATGGTATGGCTGATATGATTAGGTCCTATGATGATGTCACTTGAATAGATATGTGGACAGAGTTGGCATCGGGCTTTGTTACAAGGATAGGTTACTGGGTCAGTGTTTTTGTTCAGTGATGTGTGGTTGCTGGTGAGTATTTGCTTTAGGTTGGGAGGTTGTCTGTAAGCGAGGACAGGTCTGTCTCCCAAGATCTGTGAGAGTAAAGGATCATCTTTCAGGATAGGTTGTAGATCTCTGATGATGCGCTGGAGAGGTTTTAGTTGAGGGCTGAAGGTGACAGCTAGTGGTGTTCTGTTATTTTCTTTGTTGGGCCTGTCTTGTAGGAGGTGACTTCTGGGTACTCGTCTGGCTCTGTCAATCTGTTTTTTCACTTCAGCAGGTGGGTATTGTAGTTTTAAGAATGCTTGATAGAGATCTTGTAGGTGCTTGTCTCTATCTGAGGGATTGGAGCAAATGCGGTTATATCTTAGAGCTTGGCTGTAGACAATGGATCGTGTGGTGTGTCCTGGATGGAAGCTGGAGGCACGTAGGTAAGTGTAGCGGTCAGTAGGTTTCCGGTATAGGGTGGTATTTATGTGACCATCGCTTATTAGCACAGTAGTGTCCAGGAAATGGACCGCTTGTGTGGATTGATCTAGGCTGAGGTTGATGGTGGGATAGAAATTATTGAAATCATGGTGGAATTCCTCAAGGGCTTCTTTTCCATGGGTCCAGATGATGAAGATGTCATCAATGTAGCGCAAATAGAGTAGGGACATTAGGGGACGAGAGCTAAGGAAGCGTTGTTCTAAGTCAGCCATAAAAATGTTGGCATACTGTGGGGCCATGCGGGTACCCATAGCAGTGCCGCTGACTTGAAGGTATATATTGTCCCCAAATGTGAAATAGTTGTGGGTGAGGACAAAGTCACAAAGTTCAGCCACCAGGTTAGCTGTGACATTATCGGGGATACTGTTCCTGATAGCTTGTAGTCCATCTTTGTGTGGAATATTGGTGTAGAGGGCTTCTATGTCCATAGTGGCCAGGATGGTGTTTACTGGAAGATCACCGATGTAACTAAGTAACTAAGTAACTAAGGCCATTTACAACTGATTGTTTCTGGAGCACCCTTAATGGCCCCCACTTAATATGTTTACATCAGTGATACAAGTTTATATCTTATTCTCCTAACTCCAGACATAGAAATAATACATGCAAACAAACAGGATGAACACACTCAGTAGATTATAAACTTTGTAATGATACCTTACAAGAGACCTTTTGTATAAAGCATATTCCAGTTACATCATATTCACATTCATAAGCATATTTTCATACAGCATATGGAGTGCAACATCACAGAGATACCAAGAGAGGGTTATATCCACTGCACCTTTTCCTAGGCCCTCTTTATTCCATCAGAGAGGATCCCATCCTTGGTCACTCCCCTTCTAAGGTAGGGCTGAAGGTTCCTTTGGAACCAAAGATCTGGATCAGGTGGTGTGGCAAAGTGAGAGTTTTCTGTAATATTTTTAGGCATGATTTGCATGGCAGTGACTTACCTCACCTGGTGGTGTACCCAGTGGGTGCAGAAGGGTTAAAATGCTCGTGGGGCAGAGCAGGAGACATGAGGTGTTTGCGGTCATGTAACTGTCTGGGGCGGCATGAATGGGTTGTTCAGGGCTGGCTAGAACCCCGGAATGATAACAGGAACCCCAGCAACTGAACAACTGACACCTAACACTGGGAAGCTCTGCCAAGTGGAAAACGTGGACTCAGCAGGACTCTGCAGGAGGAGGACAATGGACTGAGAGGTGTCAGAGGTGAAAATACAGGAAACTCTCACCTGGGATTGATAGACAAAGGGACAGACACAGAGAAAGGAAACCAGCATGGCTCAAGTGAACCCTGCTTTAGCCAGTAGGGACTGTGTCCTAACCTTTATTTCTTGAAGGTGTGACGAAATGGGAATATTTCATAAAATGTTTATGGGTCCTGTTTATGCCTCAGTTCCTGCTCTATGTTGCATTGCTCCATCCCAGTGGGTGGGAAAGGACAGTTTGCTTTCAGAGCAGGCAAAGAAACACAGGTGTGGGTATCACCCAGAGCATATGAGAAGACAATGGCAAATCCAATCACCAGGACATTGACACCTAGCAACCAATATCCCTGAGGAAAGAGGGTGAGCAACATTCCCCAGCTGGAGAACAAAGGACTGGGAAGGCGAGAGATGGGGGATCAGAGTTGGCTGCTGGAAGGTGTAGGGGCTCTCACCTGGTGTCTGACCAAGGAGATCAGACAAAGGGAGACACACAGAACTTGGACACTGAGGGTCACTACAGCTTGGCTGGGCTCCGGATGACCAGAATTGGCCATGCTTTAAGCTACAGTTCTCTAGGCTACCCAAAGGACATCCTGTGCTGTGGGCCGGTGAACTAATAAACCTGTTTTGACCACACTGTTTGAGTGTCACTGCAAGTGCCTGACGAAGTGCATCAATCCCTGAAGAGTGGCCAAGTCTCCATCAGGGTCTGTCTCAGTGGGACTCGCTGAACGGAGCTCATGGTATGACGCAGGGGTCTGCAGGCCCAGAAGTCCCGTCTCACGGCAGGAGGCATAAGTTGTTCCCCCTAGAGACTATTGTAAATCTGGGGGCATGGCCCCGATCCTGTGGGCCCGTGAGAGATGGTAATCTCAGCACCTCCTGATGCTGTGTTCCTGTTGGCTAATAAACCTTATTCTGCTTTGAAAAGGCTGTATGACGTCACTGCAAACACTTGCTGAGGTGCACTGATCCCTGAAGAAGGTGACAGCTTCGGAACTGGAGTCTGGCTCAGATGGACTTGCTAGGCTGTGTGGCCTCTCCGTAAAGCAGAGCGGGACCCCTTGGGGTCTGACGCAGTAAATGGGCACCTCCAAGGGAGCATTTAAAAGCCAGGGCACAGCACAGAACTTGTGGATCTAGGCCAGGAGGTTTTTGGAGTCAGCCTCACTGCCATCCAGGATGGAGTCTGCGGCTCCCTCCTAGGACTCTTCGTACCCTATGCATCAAGCTTGGCCTTCCTGGCATCCACCTTCAGTATCAGGGACTTTGGTACAAGCCTCTCAAATGGTGTTTAAACTCCCACGTCCTTGGACATTTTCATGGGACTTCACTGCCTGAATTGTGGGGGAAAACAGAGCAGTACTCGTCCAGGCTCCACCCACAAACCATGCTCCGTTCTCTCAAGAGAGAGCTCACAGCAGACCATACAGACGTTCAAAATGCTTGCTTTGCGGTGTCCTTGGGTCTTAGCTCCCCAGCGGTGAGATCCAGATACAACCAAGTACTCTGCTGGGCTTCCCAGGCCCGGCTGTCCTTCCGTGGGGCGTGGCTGGCCCTTATGCTCTGCTCCTCCCCTTTTGGCTGCTTGGCTCCTGCTGGCAGTTTGGAAAAATAGAACTGGTGGTACTGTTTCAGGTCGTGTACACAGCCAGACAGCACATACTCATGGCACCAAAATGTGAGGTCAATATCAGGCTGTGCAAATCATTATAGTCTGATCATCCCTCTGGTTTTTGATAATTAGTGTTGATGCTATTAGGCTTAAAAGATAATGATCCATTGAGATGAGGGGGGAGGCTCCGCTCTGGGGGCTGCCGTATACAGACATCTATTAGATTAAGGTGGTATTATGTCCTCATCCATTACCTACATCAGACTATTAATTTGCCTATTATCTTCCCCAAATGTCACCCACTCCCAGGGGAGATCAGATTTCACACTTCAGATATTAAGGAGACCCTTAGGTCTAGGTCTATAAAGGGATTTAGGAATTGTAACACCTACGTTTCAGGCGCTTAGCCTCCCAGTGCAGGTCACAAACCCTGGGTTAAGCACCTGGGATCCCTCTACAATGCAGAGGGAGAGAGAGGCTCCTGAGCATGGGATCCACAAAAGCCAGCACACTATTCAGGGAGTCACCTAAACTAGCCAATAGCAGACGCTGATGAGAAGAGGTGTCTCAAGACCCACCCCTCTCTGGGACTTAGATGACTATCTCTGCTTGGGATCCACAGCTGGAGACAGGCATCTGTGCCGTTTCTCGTAAGGACAGTGGTGGGTGCACACCTATCTCCCAACAAAACGAGGGGGGTGGCCTTCCCTATCATCCTTTGCCCAGTGGGTAGGGAACTCAGCCAGGATGTGGGAGCCCTCAGTTCAGTTTTGCCCTCTGCCCAGTGAGGTGAAGGGACTTGCACATGGGTGTCTCCTACCTCTCAGGTTGAGTGCCCTAACCACCAGACTATAGCTTCACTCTTCCTTGCTGTCTCTGGCCCACTCCATATTTAATTATTTATATAGAGTGGAACACTGGCAACAGGAGAAAGTGAGAGAAGTCCACATCAGAATATCCCACACTCCAGTGGCTTGTGTATTCCTGTTAACTGTTTCTAAACCATTAAACTAGCATATTAAAGATGCTAAGAAACAGTATTATGTAAAGTAATAAGAACAGCCATATTGGGTCAGACCAATGGTCCATCTAGTCCAGTATCCTATCTCTGACACTGGCCAGTGCCAAGTGCTTCAGAGGGAGTGAACAGAACAGGGCAATTTAGCAAATGATCCACCCTCTCTTGTTCAGTCCCAGTTTCTAGCAGTTTAGGGACACCCAGGACATGGGGTTGCATCCCTGGCCATCTTGGCCAATAGCCACTATCCTCCATGAACTTATCTAGTTCTTTTTTGAACCCAGTTGTACTTTTGGCCTTCACAACATCCCCTGGCAATGGGTTCCACAGGTTGACTGTGCATTGTGTGAAGAAGTACTTCCTTATGTTTATTTTAAACCTCCTTTTTATTAATTTCATTGGGTGACCTTAGGTTCATGTGTTATGAGAGGAGAAAATAACACTTCTTTATTCACTTTCTCCACACCATTCATGATTTTATAGCCCTCAATCATATCATCCCTTAGTTGTCTCTTTTCCAAGTTGAACAGTCCCAGTATTTTTAATCTCTCCTCATATGGAAGTTGTTCCATACCCTTAATCATTTTTGTTGCCCTTCTCTGTATTTTTTTTTCAATTCTAAATCTTTTATTGAGATGAGTGAACCAGAATTGTACACAGTATTCAAGGCATACCATGGATTTATAAAGAGGCATTATGATATTTTCAGTTGTATTATCTATTGCTTTCCTAATGTTTCCTAACATTCTGTTGACTGCCGCTGTACTTTGAGCAGATGTGTTTAGAGAACTATCCACAACTCCAAAATTGCTTTATTGAGTGGTAACAGCTAATTTAGACACCATCATTTTGTATGTGTAATTGGGATTATGTTTTCTAATGTGCATTACTTTGCATTTATTAACACTGAATTTCATCTGCCATTTTGTTCCCCAGTCACCTAGTTTAGTGAGAGCTCTTTGTAATTCTTTGCAGTCTGCTTTGGACTTAACTATTGTGACAGACCCAGACCAGTGGGGTACAGGAGTCTGGTAGAGGGCAAATATACTGGTCACTGGATGAGTAGTTTTCTGTTCCCTGAGTGACCAGAGCAGGGGCTGCACTAGAGTAATCAGGAACCTGCTAGAACCAGTTAAGGCAGGCAGGCTAATTAGGACACCTGAAGCTAATTAAGAAGAAGATGCTAGAATCAATTAAGGCAGGCTGCTCAGGGCACCTGGGTTTAAAAGGAGCTCACTTCAGTTTGCGGTGTGAGTGTGAGGAGCTGGGAGCAAGAGGTGCAAGGAGCTGAGAGGGAGAGGGAGAGTGAGAGTGTGAGGGTGTGCTGCTGGAGGACTGAGGAGCACAAGCCTTATCAGACACCAGGAGGAAGGTCCTGTGGTGAGACTAAGGAAGGTGTTTGGAGGAGGCCATGGGGAAGTAGCCCAGGGAGTTGTAGCTGTCATGCAGCTGTTACAGGAGGCACTATAGACAGCTGCAGTCCACAGGGCCCTGGGCTGGAACCCGGAGTAGAGGGCGAGCCTGGGTTCCCCCCAAACCTCCCAATTGACCTGGACTGTGGGTTCTTCCAGAGGGGAATTTCTCTGGGCTGTTCCCAACCCACACGGTGACTCTCTGAGGCAAGAAAATCCGCCAATAAGTGCAGGACCCACCAAGATAGAGGAGGAACTTTGTCATACTATCTTGATTAATTTAGTATCATCTGCAAATTTTGCCACCTGTTTTCTTCTTTCTCCAGATCATTTATGAATATGTTGAACAGCAGTGGTTCCAGTATGGAGCCTTGGGAGACCCTGCTAGTTACATCTCTTCACTGTGAAAACTTACCATTTTTTCTTACCCTTTGTTTCCTATCTTTTAACCAATTACTGATTCATGAGAGGATATCCTCTCGTGTCCCATGACAGCTTACTTTGTTTAAGAGACTTTGGTGAGGTACCTTGCCAAAGGCTTTTTGAAAGTCCACGTTAACTGTATCCACTAGATCACCTTGTCCGCATGTTTGTTTACACCCTCAAAGAATTCTCATAGATTGGGGAGGCATGATTTCCCTTTACAAAAGCCATGTTGATTCTTCCCCAACATATTGTGTTCACCTATGTGTCCGATAATTCTATTCTTTACTATAGTTGCAACCAATTTGCCTGGTACAGAAGTTAATCTTACTGAACTGTAATTGCCAGGATTGCCCCTGGAGCCGCTTTTAAAAATTGGCATCACGTTAGCTATCCTCCAGTCATCTAGTACAGAGGCTGATTTAAGCGATAGGTTACATAACTCATAGACTCGTAGACTTTAAGGTCAGAAGGGACCATTATGATCATTTAGTCTGACCTGCACAACGCAGGCCACGGAATCTCACCCACCCACTCCTGTAACAAACCCCTAACCTATGCCTGAGTTATTGAAGTCCTCAAATCGTGGTTTAAAGACCTCAAGGTGCAGAGAATCCTCCAGCAAGTGACCCATGCCCCAGCTGCAGAGGAAGGCAAAAAACCTCCAGGGCCTCTGCCAATCTGCCCTGGAGGAAAATTCCTTCCCGACCCCAATATGGCGATCAGTTAAACTCTGAGCATGTGGGAAAGACTCACCAGCCAGCACCTAGTTAATAACATAGTTAGTTATTCTGAAATTTAATATTTGAGTTCCTTTAGGATGTGGGTGAATACCATCTGGTTCTGGTGACTTATTACTGTTTAATTTATCAGTTTGTACTAAAACCTCCTCTGTTGATACCTGAATCTGGGACTGTTCCTCAGTGCATCCCTGGTGCAGCCGCTCTCCTGCGCGATTTTGGCGTATATATCAGCATTTCTTCTGCTGGATCGGAGTTCTGCCTGCACAGATTCTTCTCCCCATACAGCAGTCAGATCCAGTGTCTCCCGTTTGCTCCATGCTGGAGCTCGTTTGCGATTCTGAGACTGCATGGTCATCTGTTCTGCTGAGCTTGCCACGCTGACCAAACAGGAAATGAAATTCAAAAGTTCCCAGGGCTTTTCCTGTGTACCTGGCTAGTGCTATCCGTGCGGTCACATTGGAGCACTCAGGGATAGCTCCCGGAGGCCAATACCATCGAATTGCACAGCGCTGCATCTACACTGCTCCAAATTTGATCCAGGAAGGTCGATTTTAGCATTTTTCCCCTTGTCGGGGAGGAGTAGAGCAGTCGATTTTAAGAGCCCTTAAGTTCGGTGGAACAGGGTTGGTTGTGTAGACGCATTCATTATAAAATCGACCTAATGCGGCTAAATTCGACCTAACCTCATAGTGTAGACCAGGCCTTAGTGATGTTTTGTACATGACAACTCAAGGATTCAGCAACATCCTCTGTCCTATGGGATTATGGGTTGCAGCAAAGTATACTGGGCGCACAGGAGGGCAGCACCTTCTCTACATGGCTTGCAGTAAATTGAGTCAGTTGACTGAGAGTTCATTGCTTTGGCCAGCATGGGACCAGTTGATGCCATAGCTCTGTGACTGGCAACATCAGAATCTTCCCCCCTCTCCCTCTGACATCCTTACGATTCACCTGGGCATGGTGAAGGGCGTAGAGCTCAGTTAAGAGGGACTGGGTGATGTCCAGGAGTGGCACCAGGGTTTTTGCCGCCCTAGGCAGCAGTGCTCCACTGAGCATTCGGCGGCGGGGTTCTTTCTGCTCCTCATCTTCGGGGCACTTCAGCGGCGGGTCCCGGAGCAAGTGAAGGACCCGCCACCAAATTTCCGCCGAAGACCCGGAGCAGAAGGACCCCCCGCCGCCGCATTTCCGCCGAGGGCGGCAAAATGCCGCCACCCAAATCCTGCCGCCCTAGGCGACCGCCTAGTGTTGCCTAGTGGAAGCACCGGCCCTGCTAGGATACCTCTTCTCCTCCACTCTCATTGTGTGGTCTGTACTGCTGCCATGCAAAGGGCCCAGAATCATCAGTTTGGTGACAAAGCTCAGAGACATCTCGGCTGAGTGATGCAGTTCATCCTTTACACAGCAGGAGGTGAGGGGCTGACTCATGGTAGCACTAGGAGGGTGGTGAAGCACTGGAATGGGTTCCCTAGGCAGGTGGTGGAATCTCTGTCCTTAGAGGTTTTTAAGGCCTGGCTTGACAAAGCCCTGGCTGGGATGATTTAGTTGGGGATTGGTCCTGCTTTGAGCAGAGGGTGGGACTAGATGACCTCCTGAGGTCCCTTCCAAACCTGATATTCTATTATTCTATGATTTGTCACCTAAAAAGAATGGCTCAGGTGTGGGAATCTCCCTCACATCCTCTGCAGTGAATTTATTTAATCTCTCTGCAATGCACTGGTCTTCCTTGAGTGGTCCATTAGCACCTTGATCATCCAGTGGCGGGCGGCCCCACTGCTTGTTTGGCAGCTTCCTGCTTCTGATGTACTTAAAAAAAATTTTGCTGTTAGTTTGTGTCTTTTGCTAGTTGCTCTTCAAATTCTTTTTTGGCATGCATAATTATACTTTTACACTTGACTTGCCAGAGTTTATGCTCCTATTTTCCTCAGTATGATTCCTCAGTAGATGACTTCTAATTTTTAGAAGGATGTCTTTTTGTCTTTAACTGCCGCTTTTACTCTGTTGTTTAACCATAGTGGTGTGGGTTTTTTTGGTCCTCTTGCTTTTTATTTGGGATGTACATATATTTTGAACCTTTTAATGTTATTTTTACATACTTTCCATACAGCTTTCAGGCATTTTACTCTTTTGACTGTTCATTTTAATTTCTGTTTAACTAGCCTTCTCATTTTTATGCATTTCCCCTTTTTGAGTGTAAATATTATTGTGGTGGGTTTCTGTGGTATTTTCTCCTCTACAAGGATGTTTAATTTCATTACATTATTACCAAGTAGTTCAGCTATATTCACCTGTTGGACCAGATCCCGTGCTCCACTTCAGACTAAATCAAGAATTGCCTCTCGCCCTGTGGATTCCAGGACTGGCTGCTCCAAGAAGCAGTCATTCATGATGTCTAGAAATTTTTGCTCTGCATCCCATTCTGAGATGACACATTCTCAGTCAATAGTTGAAATTCCCCATTTTTATTGAGTTTTCTGTTTCAGTAGCCTCTAATCTCCCTGCGCATTTCATAATCACTGCCAACATTCTGCTCAGGTGGTCGGTAGTATATTTCTACTGCTATGCTTTTTATTACTCAAGCATGGATTTTCTATGGTAGTTTTATTCATGTAAGATTTTTACTATATTTGACTCTATGCTTTCTTCTACATACGGTACCACTCCCCCACCATTGCAACTACTCTCTCATTCCTATATATTTTATACCCTGGTATTACCATCTTCCATTGATTCTGAGCATTCCACCAAGTTTCTGTGATGCGTGGTATATCCATATCCTCATTTAGTACCAGGCACTCAAGTTCACAAACACTTATAAAATTTGTCAATATTTAGTTGTCTGTCTTCATGTGATGTGTGGAAGAAACGAACTCCACTCTCAGGTTGGAGGCAACAAAATCAGAGACAGCTTTATTCAGGACATGCAATTGCAAGGGAAGAACACAGCTGACAGAGAGCATCTCTGCCTCAGTTTCTTCAAAGTATGAGCAATATCACACAAGCATTTATACATTTTAGTGGCATGCATTCATTAAAAACATCTGCAGTTTGTTTATGTTATGTCCTGCCCATTCCTGTATTTTCTCACTTCTGTTCTCAAAACATTGCTATCTCAAGGCTGGGTCACGGTGACTCTACTCTGCTGTCTTCCCACCCGCTTCTGACGTGAGCCCTGCTTCTACAGCTCTTGCGATATTAGGCTAAGACTTAGCACGACACTTGCTCTGTTTCTTACAACTGAGAGGCCTATATTTAAATCCTTTAACCCTGTTTCCACAGATGTAATTGAATGGGAACTCTTTTTTTTCATTTGTCTTTTTCTCTTCAGTTTCTACCTGTACTTTATCAACATCTGTCCTCTTCTCTTTATAGAGTATCCTCTTAAATAAATCCTGCTCTAAGGGATGAGTCTGGCCAAGCTGTGTGCTCCTCCAAACCTGCTGGCTTTCCCCCAGCCCTCGGTTTAAAAACTCTATGACCTTTGTAATTTTACAGGCCAGCCATCTGGTTCCATTTTGGTTTAGGTGGAGCCCATCCTTCCCATATAGGCTCCTCCTTTCCCCAAAAGTGCCCTAGTTCCTAATACACCTAAACACGATCGTCTCATCCATGTAGCGAGACCCAGCAGTTCTAACTGCTCCAGTGTGTGGAACTAGAAGCATTTCAAAGAATGCTACCAAGGAATCCTGCACTGTAATCTCTTTCCTAGCAGCCTAAATTTGGCCGCCAGGACCTCTCTTCTACTTTTCCCTATATCGTTGGTACCTACATATACTACGACACTGGATCCTCCCTTGCACTGTGCATAAGGCTATCTAGATGTGTCGAGAGGTCCACAATCTTTGCACCTGGCAAGCAATGCACTATGTGGTTCTCCTGGTCATCACAAATTCAACTATCTATTTCTAATAATCAAATCCCCATTACTATTTCTTCTACAGATAGTAAAAATGATACTAAGGTGCGATTTAGAACTCTTACTACCGAGATTTATTTATTTATTTTGTGTAAGCAGCAGTTCGCTCCAGGGACTACAGCTTTGTACTGTACAAAGAGCACCAAGCTTTTGACCCCACTACTACGACATGTCTTGAGTTGAAGCCTGAGTCTGGGAATGGGACTGAGTTGGATTTCCTTAAATGGTGATTTCCAAGACATGAGGCCTTGCCATTTTGTTGTTAGGTGTTTTAAGTATTAACCATCCCTTCCCCTCTTCTCTGTATGGGGGTATCTGGGTGTTCATCGGTTGGTGACTTTGGGAACTATGCAAAATGCTTTCCTGTCCATCCAGAATTTGCTGTCTTTCCAGAATTGCCTGTTATACCCCCCACCTGGTTGCAAATCCAAGGAATTACATAATCTGTGTGTTTGAGTGATGCCTTTCAGTGTGAGCACCTGAAGGGCTAGCTTTTCTTTTAACCCTGGCAGGGTGCCCCCCTGCAGCGATGCGTCTGCTCAGCCAAGCAGCAACTCTGAGCAGCAGCAGAGCCCAACACAAAAGGGAAGACCCTGCTATACAGCCCCCCCCGCCCCCGCCTCCTTTATGTGTCTGCATGGCCCTCCCACTTCCCCAGGGGCAGGAGGAGGCTGGCTCTGTGCTGGCCTTGGCTGAGAAGTGTCTTTTTCCAGCCACTGTTCTGGGACAGTGAATTTAAGAGGTTACTATCAGAAGCCATGGAAGGCAGGGGGAACCTACCCAGCACTGAGTTGAAGTGCAGCTCTGTGCACTGAGGGGCCCTCAGAAAGGGCTGAATGAACACATCAGGGGAAGAGCCTGGAGCACTGAGGCCTAGCTTGAGGTCGAGGGGGGAGGGCAGTGCAGAGGAGTTGGCCAGAGGCGAGGGAGCCCAAAGCATGGTGCTGAGAAGTTGGCTGGGAATCCTGCACTATACTCAGGGCCACCAGCTCAGGGCCTTTCATCACCTTTCCCGCTATTGCAGACGGCTGGCTGGTGACTGATGTTGACCAGAGGAAACCCCAAACCTCTCCCTATGTTTACAGCCCCCAAGGCAGACAGCAGGAGGGGGCCCTAGCAAGTCCAGGAGGCCTTGGGAACTGTGCTGCTGGGGCTGCAAAGCCCTTTGAGAGCCACCAGGCCTGGGCCCCTGGAACGCTTCCACCTGTCCCCTTTCCCTGTCAGGCCCCTCTCCTCCTATGTCCGTCTCCCCCCCATGCCTCACCTTTCTCTGCGCGCCCCACCCTTCTCTCTCTGCCCGCTAGTCTGTCCCCTCGCTGCCAGGCTGTATTAGTATTCCACAGCCATCCCAGCCCTGGCTCCCCGCCACCATTACAAGAGCCTGCGGGGCGGGAGCTGGAGCTGGAGCACAGACAGGGAGGAAGCTCCGTTCTGCTGAAATAGAGAGGCTGGCTCAGCAAAGGGCAGGGGGGATTCCCATCACCCCCGCTCCCCCTTCACAGAGCAGGAGGGGCACAGAGTAAATTACACAAACCTCAGCACAACGGGGGGGGGGAGGGGGCTGACAGTCACCCTCTCCAACCCCTGGGCACTTCCCCCACCTCCCACACAAACCACCAGGGCACCGCCCCCCCACCCCCGCCTCCCACACAAACCACCAGGGCACTGCCCACCCCCTCGCCTGAGCACTGCCCCAACCTGCCTCCCACATAAACCACCAGGGCACTGCCCCCCCACCTTACCTGGGCACTGCCCCCCCACATTGCCCCCATATCCCAAACAAACCACCAGGGCACTGCCCCCCCACATTGCCCCCATATCCCAAACAAACCACCAGGGCACTGCCATCCCACACCCCTGGGCACTGCCCCCACCTGCCTCCCACACAAACCACCAGGGCACTGCCCCCCCCCCTCGCCTGGGCACTGCCCCCACCTGCCTCCCACACAAACCACCAGGGCACTGCCCACCCCCTCGCCTGAGCACTGCCCCCACCTGCCTCCCACACAAACCACCAGGGCACTGCCCACCCCCTCGCCTGAGCACTGCCCCCACCTGCCTCCCACATAAACCACCAGGGCACTGCCCCCCCTCGCCTGGGCACTGCCCCAACCTGCCTCCCACATAAACCACCAGGGCACTGCCCCCCCACATCCCTGCACTGCCCCCACCTCCCACATAAACCACCAGGGCACTGCCCCCCCCCCTCGCCAGGGCACTGCCCCCACCTGCCTCCCACACAAACCACCAGGGCACTGCCCCCCCCCTCGCCTGGGCACTGCCCCAACCTGCCTCCCACATAAACCACCAGGGCACTGCCACCCCACATCCCTGCACTGCCCCCACTTCCCACATAAACCACCAGGGCACTGCCTCCCCCTCACCTTCCCTGGGCACTGCCCCCTCCCCCCTCCCCCCCACACAAACCACCAGGCTCTACTCCCCACATCAATACCCAGCACTGTTCCCCAGCCCCTGCACCCAGCCCGTGTGCTTCCCCCCAGCCCCCTCAATACCCGGGGCACTGCCCTCACCTCTGATAGTCCTCAGGCACCACTCCCACACAAACCATCACCCTGCCCTCCCCATGCCCAGCACAGCCCACCAGCCCCAGCCCCCAACACCACAGCATTACCACCCCCCGTCCCCGTCCCTGCACCAACACCCTGGCCACCAGCCCCTGCCCCCAGGCACTGCCCTCCAACACCACAGCATTACCTCCCAGTCCCTGCACCAACACCCTGGCCCTGCCCCCCAACACCACAGCATTACCCCCCAGTCCCTGCACCAACACACTGGCCCTGCCCCCCAACACCACAGCATTACCTCCCAGTCCCTGCACCAACACCCTGGCCCTGCCTCCCAGCCCCCCAGCACTGCACCCCAACACCACAGCATTACCCCCCCCCAGTCCCTGCACCAACTCCCTGGCCCTGCCCGCCAGCCCCAGCCCCCAGGCCCTGCCCTCCAACACCACAGCATTACCCTCCAATCCCTGCACCAACTCCCTGCCCGCCAGCCCCCGCCCCCAGGCACTGCCCCCCAACACCACAGCATTACCCCCCCCCCTCCAGTCCCTGCACCAACTCCCTGCCCGCCAGCCCCCGCCCCCAGGCACTGCCCCCCAACACCCTGGCCCCCAACATGCAGCACTGCCCCCTGTTCCCCCCCTCGGGCACCTCCCCCCGGCTCCGCCCCCAGCCCGCGGCTCTGCCCCAGGCCCCCGGGCAGGCAGCGCTGGGCGGGCGGACGGGCGGGGGCTGCCGGGGTCCCCGGGCCGGGCCGGGCCGGGGAGGCGGCGAGTCCCCGCCCGCCTCCCGCAGAGGGGGCGGAGCCGCGGCCGCCGAGAGGCACCTGCCGCCCGGCCCTGTGCGTGCGGCGGCGCCGGAGGGAGCCGAGCCCCGCGGGGCCCCGCGCCCGGGCCATGCGCCGGCGGCAGCCCGCAGGCAGCGCGGCGGGGCGGCGCGGAGCCATGGAGCCGCCCGCGGCCGGCGGCCCCCGGGGCCCGGGCCGGGCCGGTGCCGTGCGACGGCGGCCGCTGGCGGGGCTGCGCTGAGCCCCGCGCCCCCGCGCCATGGCGCTGCCCCCCGGCGGGCTGGGCTGCGCGCTGCCGGGCATCAGCACCATAACCTATGTCTTCGTTTACAGCCCCAGCGGCGGCCAGGGCGCCCCCCCGGGGCCGGGACCGGGGCCGGGACCCGAGCCCGCCCGCCACGCCGCGCCCGCCGCCCTCCGCGGGCCCAAGCGCAAGCTGTACAGCGCCGTGCCCGGCCGCAGGTTCATCGTGGTCAAGAGCTACACGCCGCAGGGCGAGGGTGAGATCCAGCTGAACCGGGGCGAAGCCATCAAGGGTGAGTGCGGGGGTGGGCGGGGCACCCATGGATCGAGGGGTGCTGGGTGCAGGGTGGGAGCGGGCAGCGCTGATCGAGGGGTGCTGGGTACAGCCGGGGTGCAGGGGTGGGAGCGGGCAGCGCTGATCGAGGGGTGCTGGGTGCAGTCGGGGTGCAGGGGTGGGAGCGGGCAGGAGCACCCTGCGGAAAGCACTGATCGAGTGGTGCTGGGTGCAGCCGGGGTGCAGGGGTGGGAGCGGGCAGCGCTGATCGAGGGGTACTGGGTACAGCCGGGGTGCAGGGGTGGGAGCGGGCAGCGCTGATCGAGGGGTGCTGGGTGCAGTCGGGGTGCAGGGGTGGGAGCGGGCAGGAGCACCCTGCGGAAAGCACTGATCGAGGGGTGCTGGGTGCAGTTGGGGTGCAGGGTGGGAGCGGGCAGCGCTGATCGAGGGGTGCTGGGTGCAGCCGGGGTGCAGGGGTGGGAGCGGGCAGCGCTGATTGAGGGGGTGCTGGGTACAGCCAGGGTGCAGGGGTGGGAGCGGGCAGCGCTGATCGAGGGGTGCTGGGTGCAGTCGGGGTGCAGGGGTGGGAGCGGGCAGGAGCACCCTGCGGAAAGCACTGATCGAGGGGTGCTGGGTGCAGTCGGGGTGCAGGGTGGGAGCGGGCAGCGCTGATCGAGGGGTGCTGGGTACAGCCGGGGTGCAGGGGTGGGAGCGGGCAGCGCTGATCGAGGGGTGCTGGGTGCAGTCGGGGTGCAGGGGTGGGAGCGGGCAGGAGCACCCTGCGGAAAGCACTGATCGAGGGGTGCTGGGTGCAGTCGGGGTGCAGGGTGGGAGCGGGCAGCGCTGATTGAGGGGTGCTGGGTACAGCCGGGGTGCAGGGGTGGGAGCGGGCAGCGCTGATCGAGGGGTGCTGGGTGCAGTCGGGGTGCAGGGGTGGGAGCGGGCAGGAGCACCCTGCGGAAAGCACTGATCGAGGGGTGCTGGGTGCAGTTGGGGTGCAGGGTGGGAGCGGGCAGCGCTGATCGAGGGGTGCTGGGTGCAGTCGGGGTGCAGGGTGGGAGCGGGCAGCACTGATCGAGGGGTGCTGGGTGCAGTCGGGGTGCAGGGTGGGAGCGGGCAGGAGCACCCCGCGGAAAGCACTGATCGAGTGGTGCTGGGTACAGCCAGGGTGCAGGGGTGGGAGCGGGCAGCGCTGATCGAGGGGTGCTGGGTACAGCTGGGGTGCAGGGGTGGGAGCGGGCAGCGCTGATCGAGGGGTGTTGGGTACAGCCGGGGTGCAGGGGTGGGAGCGGGCAGCGCTGATCGAGGGGTGCTGGGTACAGCCGAGGTGCAGGGGTGGGAGCGGGGAAGCGCTGATCGAGGGGTGCTGGGTACAGCCAGGGTGCAGGGGTGGGAGCGGGCAGCGCTGATCGAGGGGTGCTGGGCACAGCCGGGGTGCAGGGGTGGGAGCGGGCAGCGCTGATCGAGGGGTGCTGGGTACAGCCGGGGTGCAGGGGTGGGAGCGGGCAGCGCTGATCGAGGGGTGCTGGGCACAGCCGGGGTGCAGGGGTGGGAGCGGGCAGCGCTGATCGAGGGGTGCTGGGTACAGCCGGGGTGCAGGGGTGGGAGCGGGCAGCGCTGATCGAGGGGTGCTGGGTACAGCTGGGGTGCAGGGGTGGGAGCAGGCAGCGCTGATCGAGGGGTGCTGGGCACAGCTGGGATACAGGGGATGGGAGTGGGCAGGAGAACCCTGTGGGCAGTGCTGATCGAGGGGTGCTGGGCAGAGCCGGGGTGCAGGGATGGGAGTGGGCAGGAGCACCCTGTGGGCAGTGCTGATTGAGGGGTGCTGGGCACAGCTGGGGCACAGGGGTTGGGACCACCCTGTGGGCAGTGCTGATTGAGGGGTGCTGGGCACAGCCGGGGCACAGGGGATGGGAGTGGGCAGGAGAACCCCGTGGGCAGTGCTGATTGAGGGGTGCTGGGCACAGCTTGGGTACAGGAGATGGGAGTGGGCAGGAGAACCCCGTGGGCAGTGCTGATCGAGGGGTGCTGGGCAGAGCCGGGGTGCAGGGATGGGAGCGGGCAGGAGCACCCCAGGGGCAGCTCTGATTGAGGGGTGCTGGGCACAGCTGGGGCACAGGGGTTGGGACCACCCTGTGGGCAGCACTGATCGAGGGGTGCTGGGCAGAGCCGGGGTGCAGGGATGGGAGCGGGCAGGAGCACCCCGTGGGCAGTGCTGATTGAGGGGTGCTGGGCACAGCGGGGGTACAGGAGATGGGAGTGGGCAGGAGAACCCCGTGGGCAGTGCTGATCGAGGGGTGCTGGGCACAGCTGGGGCACAGGGGTTGGGAGCACCCTATGGCCAGCACTGATTGAGGGGTGCTGGGCACAGCTGGGGTACAGGAGATGGGAGTGGGCAGGAGAACCCCGTGAGCAGTGCTGATCGAGGGGTGCTGGGCACAGCGGGGTACAGGAGATGGGAGTGGGCAGGAGAACCCCGTGGGCAGTGCTGATCGAGGGGTGCTGGGCAGAGCCGGGGTGCAGGGATGGGAGCGGGCAGGAGCACCCCGTGGGCAGTGCTGATTGAGGGGTGCTGGGCACAGCGGGGGTACAGGAGATGGGAGTGGGCAGGAGAACCCCATGAGCAGTGCTGATCGAGGAGTGCTGGGCAGAGCCGGGGTGCAGGGATGGGAGTGGACAGGAGAACCCCGTGAGCAGTGCTGATCGAGGGGTGCTGGGCACAGCGGGGGTACAGGAGATGGGAGTGGGCAGGAGAACCCCGTGGGCAGTGCTGATCGAGGGGTGCTGGGCAGAGCCGGGGTGCAGGGATGGGAGCGGGCAGGAGCACCCCGTGGGCAGCGCTGATTGAGGGGTGCTGGGCACAGCTGGGGCACAGGGGTTGGGACCACCCTGTGGGCAGCATTGATTGAGGGGTGCTGGGCACAGCGGGGGTACAGGAGATGGGAGTGGGCAGGAGAACCCCGTGAGCAGTGCTGATCGAGGGGTGCTGGGCACAGCGGGGTACAGGAGATGGGAGTGGGCAGGAGAACCCCGTGAGCAGTGCTGATTGAGGGGTGCTGGGCAGAGCCGGGGTGCAGGGATGGGAGCGGGCAGGAGCACCTCGTGGGCAGTGCTGATTGAGGGGTGCTGGGCACAGCTGGGGTACAGGAGATGGGAGTGGGCAGGAGAACCCCGTGGGCAGTGCTGATCGAGGGGTGCTGGGCAGAGCCGGGGTGCAGGGATGGGAGCGGGCAGGAGCACCCCGTGGGCAGTGCTGATTGAGGGGTGCTGGGCACAGCTGGGGTACAGAGGGTAGGAGCGGGCATAGGGGCCCCTGTAGCAGGGTAGGGCAGCGTGGGACCCGCTGCTCCTGAGAAGTAGCCAATGGCCTGGGCACAGCCGGGGTGGGAGCAGGCACAGGGGAGGCATGGGGGCCATGGGCAAGGGCGACCCACCCCACAGGCAGCACCAGGCAAGGGGCCCTGGGCCCTGGGCACAGCCGGGGTGCAGAGTTTGGAAGCGGGTGTGGGGGGGCCCTGTAGCGGGGTAGGGCAGCATGGGACCCCCGCTGACCAAGGGCAGTGGCCAGGGCCCAGGGCGAAGCTGAGTGCAGGCAAAGCGCAGTCGGCAGCTGGCCACGGGGCTGGTTCGGATCCCCTCTGGGATCCCCTCTGGGCTCTGAGAGGCAAGGACTGTATGAGGGGGGAGGGGCGAACAGAAGTTGGTCCCTTGCCTGACTGGGGCTATTGCTGTGTCTGTTGGGGACCCGCTGCCTTTGGGGTGGCCCCGTTGGATATGCATTGCGTTAGTCATGTTTGTCTTGAGTGGGGTCTGCTTTGTACAGGCGGATTTCCCTTGGGATTATGCACTCTTTGAAATAAGTGCAGCGAAGATGGTTTGGGAGACTGCAGAAACTTACAGTTGTTGCTGCAAATTCTTGCGGTGCTCCAGGCATGTTTCGGGGCATGGGGGTGAAGTCAACGGGTCCCAGTGAGACCCTGCTCACTGGGGTTTTGTTAGTATCAAGTGTTCACAAAACTTCTGAAGTGGTGAAGGGGAGACTGGAAGCTTCCTTTGCTTGGAAGCTGCTCCTAATGGGGTATTCCCATCCTGCAGAGATGGCAGGGCCTTACCCTGGTGCGTATGAGTCCATGGGTCACACTGCTCCTGCCTTCTCTCTGAGATTTTAGAGGAATCTGGTAGCAGTAACCTAACTAGTAAGCAGAAGCTGAGTTTTGCATCTCCTTTTCTTTCCCTGTGGGCCTAATATCTTACCTGCCTGTCCTACATCTCACCCTTGGCCTGGTTCTGCCTGCATTCATCCCTGTCGAGATTCCTAGTAATACTGCCTCCCTCTAGAACAGGAATATCTTTGAAAAGAGATGCTGTTGAACTGGATGGTTTGGGGCAGAATGCTGGGCAGTCTCCTTTAAGGACATGTTTCAAGAATCGCCAGCTCCTGGCCCAAGCCAGGGGATTGGGCAGGGGATTGTTTTGAGAGGAAACATTAAAGTGACTCTTAGTTTCCTTTTCGTTTTGTACGTTGATTGCTGAATGTTGCTTCACTTCATTGATATTTTCAAGTTTGTCATAAATGTCATATGTCGCCAAACGTGCGCGTTGATGGGCGAGATAATGTTTGAAGTGCCACATTTCTCCCCCTCCCCAAAATCCTGGGTTAATATAGTGCCTTGGATGTCTCCTTTCTATTTTTCTCTTATTTTTCCTACTTCCTCCTCCATTATGTATCTCTGCTTTGTGCTTTCGATAGGCATATAAAATAGTGGTTGGGATCGACAACGTAGGTGGGGTTTCTCTTATTTGTCCTCGTAACGCTGCCTGTAGGGGCTCAAGAGCGCGAGTACCAACCGCCGGGCAGACTGTTAGGAAGCTGCGCACAAACCCCAGATTGTCTGTGAGTTCTACACTTCGATTTCACCAACCAATTATCCAATGTAAACTGCTCAGGCACTATAACAGCCGTAACATGGAGTCACAGACAGTCCCCTTGGGCACTCTGATCTACCTCGCCACCCAGGTGAATGTACATTTGTGATAGATTGTCCCTAATACCAACGGTAATACTCTAGTTACTCCCAGTCTCACTGGACCAGTCACTTACCCCTCGTCAGTTGTACCTTAGATCTCACACCAAAGACCACGCTTGTAGCTAATCCTATAATATCTATTCAGATTTATTAACTAGGAAAAAGAAAACAGAGAGTTATTTACAAGGTTAAAGCAGCTAGATATAGATACACAAATAATTTACAAAAGGTGCCACCAGACTCCTTGTTGTTTTTGTAGATACAGACTAACACGGCTACCCCCTGATACTTGAAATAATTTACAATTGTAAGTTTTGAAAGGTAATAGAAGCTTCTGTAATCAGCAAGCTGTCTATGTCCTTTAGGGCAAACCCAGGCTAAACATCTGGGGATCTCTTGCTTATGCCAAAAAAAAACACTCTCTCTCTCCCCCTCCCTCCCCCCCCCCCCCCCCACCCCAGTCTCAGCAGCACGTTGCTTTTGTTTGGTTTATTCTCCTCCACCTGCCATGTGCTCGGAGCTGAGTATTCAGCTGTTGGGTGGAGTCCACTTGCATGGCTCATCTTCCTGGGGAAGGGAGCAGAACAACAAATGTCTTTTGTCCTCTTGTTGATAGTATGTAGGGAAATTCCAGTTGCAGCCACCCACAATAGTCCATCTGGTATTGATGGACCTTTCCTGTAACGTAACACTTTCTTTGGAAGATCAGCTCTTCACACTAATTAACATCTCTCTCCTGTCTGGTGATTTATGCAGTCACAGAGGTTTAGAACAGAACCACTCCTGTTGTATCTTACAGTGTAGGGTACAGATGTTATAAGTGACAGTAATGCAGGCAGCAACTGACAAGCATTCAATGAAGTCTAAACACATCCTTATCATTCCAATACCTATTTTAACAATACTAACACCCAGGTGAGCCGGACTGATTCCAGCTCTGTATTTGTCAGTGTCTCATTGAGACGTGGGGACCTTGGCAGGAGCTGGCACCTCTCTGCCAGCACCACAATCCTCCCTCATAATACACAAACAAGGGGACAGTGAGTTCAACTGAAAGACAACAAATATAAAGCTGATAGAAGGAAATGCTTTTTGCACAAAACACAATTAATCTATGGAATAGACTGCCACAGCACGCCAAAATTATCGCAGAATTCAAGATAGGATTAGAGATTTATGGGATTTTGAGAACATCCTCAGTTACATTAGACAGGATTTTTAAAAATCGTGTAAGCGCTCCTGCTTCAGAGCAGAAGTCAGCCTCCCACTGACAAGGCTAGGAAAAAACTTCCCCATGAGCAAGAATCCCATCATTTTCACAGCAAGATTTCTTGAATTTCCTAGAAAGCATTGCATGTTGGGCACTGTCGGAGAAAGGATCCTGGGCTAGGACCATTGGTCTGATCCACTGATAGTGTCTCTGGGCTCAGATTCAAGCCTAGCTCTGACCTGCTGGAAGGCTGAGGATGGGACATATACCCACTCTGTATCTTTGTTCTTGGTTCTATTTATTTGTAGCTGTGAAAGGTGCCATCTTGACAGACCTGGAGACTGAAGCCCTCTGTCTACAGCAAGAGAGGCAGGAGTGGGCAGCTCTTTACTCTGTCCCTATGGGGCTGTTTTGCTGTTCTTGTGGAAAGGAGAGGGATGATCTAATAGATATGGGGCTCTCCCCTTGTAGTTGCTCTTCTAGTTCACTCTCGAAAACAACAAGGAGTGTGGTGGCACCTTAAAGACTACCAGATTTATTTGGGCATAAGCTTTCGTGGGTAAAAACCTCACTTCTTCAGGTGCATCCGAAGAAGTGAGGTTTTTACCCACGAAAGCTTATGCCCAAATAAATCTGGTAGTCTTTAAGGTGCCACCAGACTCCTTGTTGTTTTTGTAGATACAGACTAACACGGCTACCCCCTGATACTAGTTCACTCTCAGGTTCCCTACCCAGGCAGCAGAGTCTGCTGGGAGTTATCAGGGCTACTTTGGTAGATGTTTGGTCACCGGTTTGTATATGAACCCGCACCTTCCATTGCAAGCTGGGGCAGATGTCCAGCTAGTGACTCTGAGTCTCTTCTGCCCGACCTGCAGGAGTGAGGGATGGTCCCTGGCTGACACGCTGGGGCACTCTGCTGGAGCTGGCTCTGAATAGCATGGGTGCCAGAGCATCAGCCTCTCAAGAGACACCTGGGGCTGGGGGGGAATCAGGATCGGACCAGAAGTGGGAGGGCAGCTCTCTAAGGTTGGGAGAACGTTCACAGGGTGCCAATGGCCATGGAATTCCCACAGATGGAAGTACTGAAAGGTGTGTGTGGGAGCGTGAACTAGACGATCTGTTTGGGGATGGAGGTGCTGTACTGGGGGGAGTGGGAGCTGTCTGGGAGGAGGGTGCTTTAGGGAGCTAGAGAGAAGACGGGCGAGGTGTCCCTGGGTGGCATAAGATGAGCAGGGGAGCAGTCTGCAGACGGAGGGCTGAACAGGAGAAGGGGAAGCGGTCTGCGGGGAGTGGCTGGCTGAACAGGGGAAGGGGGGAGCTGTCTGCAGATGGGGGTCCTACCCCCTGCTCAAAGTTGGCCCAATCCCCAGACAAAGTTTTGCCCCAGATTCCCAAATGGCCCCCTCAAGGAATGAACTCACAACCCTGGGTTCTTCTTCGAGTGCTTGCTCATATCCATTCCATTAGGTGTGTGCGCGCCGCGTGCACGATCGTCGGAAGATTTTCTACCCTAGCAACACCGGCGGGTCGGCTGTGGAGCCCCCTAGAGTGGCGCCTTCATGGCGCTGAATATATACCCCAGCCGACCCGGCGCCCCCTCAGTTCCTTCTTACCGCCCCTGACGGTCGTTGGAACTGTGGAGCGCTGCTTAGCTGTTTTCCACTCTCCCTAGCTTAGTTTGTTATTCGCAGTTATAGTTATAGTTATAGTCCTAGTGTTTATAGTTAAATAGTTCAATAGTTTTAAAAGTTGTTCTAGTTGTTATAATAGTTCAGGGGATTAAGGGGGTCGTCTCCCCCTTTCTCCCCCGGCCGCGGGGCGGGGCTCATGCCCAACGCTCCCGGCTTCAAGCTGTGCGCCTCCTGCGCTAAGCCTATGCCCACGAGCGACCCGCACGACTCCTGTCTGAAGTGCCTGGGAGAGTCCCATCAAACAGATAAGTGCAAGATCTGTAAGGCCTTCAGACCAAGGACCAAGAAGGAGCGGGACTTTCGGCTCCGGCAACTCCTGATGGAGGCGGCACTTAGTCCGGACGCTCCATCTACAAGTCAGGCCCCGGCACCTAGCGCCTCGGTGCGCAGTGCCCCGGCGGCACCGGCCATGACGACCACGCGAGTGGCGTCAGATGAGCCTCCCCGGCACCGGACCTCGTCGGCACCGCAAGCACAGCAAGTGCCTCGGCGCCGGTCATTATCCCCAGGGCATAAGAAAGCCCATAAGACGGGGACCTCCGTGCCGAAGACGCTGGCTCCCCCAGTGCCGGGGGTAGAGCCGCGTCCGCCGGTGGAGCACCGGAAACAGGTGCCTCCAGCACCGTCGACTCCGGCGCCGAGACCGTTGAGTCCGGTGCAGACGGCGTCTCCACCGAGGCCGGCGGTGATACAGTGCCTCCCGTCGACGCCAGAGACCTTCGCGGCGGCGAGAGACTTAATAGCTCTCACGGAGCCGGCACCGCCTCAACCACCGGCACCGACGGCACCGTTGCCTCGCCTGGTCCAGTCGAGGGGGAAACCTGCCTTGATGCGCCCTCCATCGCAAGGGCTGGAACCTCGGCACCGATCCAGGTCCCAAAGCAGGTCCCCACGCCGCTCGCAGTCCCGGCACCGAATATCACCTCGGCACCGGTCGTACTCGCGGCCAAGATCTTCTTCGCGGCACCGCTCTACGTCTCGGCACCGCTATGATCGTCGGCACCGATCAACGTCGAGACGTAGTTCTCGGCACCGCTACGGTCGACGCTCGACGTCGAGAGGCCGCTCCCGGTACCGGGCATACTCCAGGTCCTCGTCGAGGTCCAGATCCGACTCCCGGCACCGACGAGGTCATCGGCACCGGTCGCGGTCCCGGCACCGATCGCCGGCACCGCGTGGAGATAGATCATCTCCGGACCGGCACCGTGCGGCACCGCAGCCCACGGGAATCGTCTCGACGCTCTCGGCACCGCCATGGCCATCGAGATCGGTGTCTCGCTCCTCGGAGGACCTCTCGAGATCGGCATACCCCCCTCAGGGGCAAGCCGAGGAACAGGACTTGGGCCATTGGCAGAACATAACAGAGGACCATTCTCATGGCCCATCTCACTGGTCGTTTTGGACCCCGTGGGCGTACCATCAGACGCAAGGGGCTCCAGTTGCTTCGACCTCTCGCTCCGGTCACTCTGCTAGAAGGGCCCCGGAGTCCACCATCTCTCGGCCTCCGCCAGGGGGCATGGAGGCTTCCGTGTCCGCACCACCTGACGCCCTGGACTCAAGCGCAGGTGATGCTCCGGCCCAGGAGCAGGGAGACCAGGACCCTCCCTTGGATCTTGTTCCACCGGAGGCATCTTCCTCCTCCTCTCCGGATGAGGCAGTGGCGGGCACATCGTGCACAGGTCCACCTCCAATAGATCTTCGGGCTCACCAGGATCTTCTGCGTAGGATGGCCCGTAATATGGACCTGCAGGCGGAGGAGATAGTGGAGGTGCACGACCCCATCGTGAATATCCTCGGAGCGGATGCCCCATCGAGGGTGGCGTTACCCCTTATCCGCACGATACAAGCCAATGTATCTGCGATATGGCAGACTCCTGCCTCTATCCCACCCACAGCAAGAGGGGTGGAAAGGAAATACTTTGTCCCGTCTAAAGACTACGGGTACTTGTATACCCACCCCCAGCCGTGTTCACTGGTGGTGGCATCAGTGAACGCAAGGGAGCGCCACGGTCAGCAGGCCGCAGCGCCCAAATCAAAGGAGGCTAAGCGCCTCGATTTATTCGGCCGTAAAGTTTACTCAGCCGGAGGGCTGCAACTTAGAGCGGCTAACCAACAGGCGCTCTTGAGCCGCTATGGCTTTAACTCCTGGAACTCTATGGGGAAGTTCAAGGAGTTGGTTCCCCAAGAGTCCAGGGAGGAGTTTGGAGCCCTGGTAGAGGAGGGTAAGAAGGTGGCTCGGACCTCCTTACAGGCCTCCTTAGACATAGCAGACTCTGCTGCGAGAACCCTGGCCTCAGGTATCGCTATGCGGAGGATCTCCTGGCTCCAGGTTTCGGGTCTGCCTCAGGAACTGCAGCAAACCCTGCAGGATCTACCCTTCGAAGGACAAGGGTTGTTTTCAGAAAAGACGGACTCTCGCTTGCAGAGCCTCAAGGACTCCAGGACGATCATGCGTTCCCTGGGGATGCATGTTGTGGGCCCTCAGCGCAGGCCATTCAGACCGCAGCCTCAGCGCTTCTACCCCCCCCCCGCCTCGTCAGAGACAGGACTCGGCCCGGAGGCGAGGGCGAGGTGGTAGACGAAGGTGGACCTGCCCTCAACCCGGTCAGAACCAGGGGCCACCTAGACCACCTTCAGGCCCCAGGCAGAACTTTTGAAGGTGCGGTCGAGGACGGCGCCCCAGTCATCCCCCAGGATCCAGCCCCCTCCTTTCGGGATCGCCCTTCCCATTTCCACCGTGCCTGGTCCCTTATAACTTCGGACCGTTGGGTCCTTCGCACGGTGGACAGGGGATATGCTATCCAGTTTTCTTCAATCCCCCCCTCATCCCCCCCTTCCCCGTCCCTCTTCAGGGACCCTTCTCACGAGCAACTTCTTATACAGGAAGTTTCCACGCTCCTTGCTATGGGGGCCATAGAGGAGGTTCCAGTGGAGTTAAGGGGCAGGGGATTCTATTCCCGTTACTTCCTCATTCCCAAGTCCAAAGGAGGTCTGCGACCCATCTTGGACTTGCGCGGACTCAACAAATTCGTAGTAAAGTTGAAGTTCCGCATGGTCTCTTTGGGGACCATTATCCCTTCCCTCGATCCTGGAGACTGGTTCGCCGCCCTCGACATGAAAGATGCATACTTTCACATCGCAATTTACCCGCCTCACAGACGCTTCCTGCGGTTCGTGGTAAGCAAGGTGCACTACCAATTTGCAGTCCTTCCCTTCGGCCTATCCTCGGCCCCAAGGGTATTCACGAAATGTATGGCTGTCGTGGCAGCGTACCTTCGTCGGCAAGGGATACAGGTGTTCCCGTACCTAGACGACTGGCTGGTACGCGGTCGCACCAAAGAGCAAGTTCGAGCTCACGTCCACATAATAGTGCACACATTCAACAAGTTGGGCATCCTACTCAACAAGGACAAATCCACTCTAGAACCTACCCAGAGAATAGAATTCATCGGCGCAGTTCTAGACTCCAGGCGTGCACAAGCCATCCTGCCAGACAACCGCTTTTGCACCATCACGAGCCTCATTCAAGGACTCAAGGCCTTCCCAACTACCACGGTGAGGTCGTGCCTTACCCTGCTGGGTCACATGGCTTCCTGCACGTACGTAACCAGGCATGCCAGACTTCGGCTTCGCCTACTCCAGACCTGGGTGTCATCGATATACCGCCCACATCGGGACAGCCTGAACATGGTGGTCACGGTCCCGAACTCGGTCCTGACCTCCCTCACCTGGTGGCTAGATCACAGTGTGGTTTGCGAGGGGATGCCGTTTCACGCCCCACAACCCTCTCTGCACCTGGTCACAGACGCTTCATCTCTGGGTTGGGGCGCCCATCTCAACGAGCACCATACCCAGGGCCTGTGGACTGCACCTCAGCTAGCCCTGCACATCAATGTTCGGGAACTGATGGCGGTGCGCCTGGCGTGCCAGGCATTTCTCAATCTCCTACGTGGCCGCTGTGTGTTAGTTCTCATCGACAACACCACGGCCATGTTTTACATCAACAAGCAAGGAGGAGCACGTTCGTCAATTCTATGCCAAGAGGCCATTCGCCTGTGGGACTTCTGCATCGCCCACTCAATCCATCTCACGGCATCGTTCCTCCCTGGAGTCCAGAACACTCTGGCGGACCGACTCAGCAGGTCCTTTCAAACACACGAGTGGTCTATCTGTCCGGACATCATACATTCCGTTTTCCAGAAGTGGGGGTTTCCCCAGATAGACCTGTTTGCATCTCGAGACAACAGGAAGTGCCACGTGTTCTGCTCCCTGCAAGGTCGAGCTCTGGGCTCCCTCTCGGATGCGTTTCTCCTTCCCTGGAAAGACCACCTGTTTTATGCCTTCCCTCCGTTTCCTCTGGTCCACAAGGTATTGCTCAAATTGCGCAGAGACCAGGCACAGGTGATTCTGATCGCCCCAGCGTGGCCGAGACAACATTGGTACACCACGCTGTTGGAGCTCTCGGTTCAGACACCGATCCTGCTTCCATTATGCCCGGATCTCATCTCTCAGGACCACGGTCGCCTGCGTCACCCCGACCTGCAATCACTCCACCTCACGGCGTGGCTGCTCCATGGTTCACCCAGGCAGAGCAGCAGTGCTCGCACTCTGTCCAACAGATTCTGCTGAGCAGTAGGAAGCCCTCAACACGGACCACATACTTGGCCAAGTGGAAGCGGTTCTCCTGTTGGTGCGAACAACAAGCCACGTCCCCGTTACAGGCACCTATTCCTCTCATATTGGAATATCTCCTCTCCCTAAAACAGCAAGGGTTGGCGATATCTTCAATTAGAGTTCACCTGGCCGCTATATCGGCCTTTCACCCAGGGGAACTCGCGTCTTCGGTATTCTCTAACCCGATGGTCGTTAGATTCCTCAAGGGCTTAGACCGGATGTACCCACAACAACGTCAGCCCGTTCCGACGTGGGACCTCAACCTGGTTCTCTCCAAGCTCACAGGTCCTCCATTCGAGCCACTGGCCACCTGTTCACTTCTGTACCTATCCTGGAAGACAGCCTTCCTCGTAGCCATCACCTCAGCAAGGCGCGTTTCTGAACTCAGGGCGCTTACATCCGAGCCCCCTTAAACAGTTTTCCATAAGGATAAAGTGCAGCTTCGTCCACATCCTGCCTTTCTCCCTAAGGTGGTTTCTCCTTTTCATATCAACCAGGATATATTTCTCCCGGTCTTTCATCCTAAACCACATGCCACTCGCCAGGATCAACGTTTGCATTCTCTGGACGTACGCAGGGCCCTGGCCTTCTATATTGACCGCACAAGGCACTTTAGAAAGACGACGCAACTCTTCGTTGCAGTGGCCGACCGAATGAAAGGCTCACCGGTCTCCTCACAACGCCTATCCTCCTGGATCACGTCTTGCATCCGGACTTGCTATGACCTGGCAGGTGTCTCAGCACCGCACCTCACCGCTCACTCCACGAGGGCCCAAGCTTCCTCGACGGCTTTCCTGGCGCAAGTGCCGATCCAGGACATTTGTAGAGCTGCGGTTTGGTCATCAGTCCACACGTTTACAGCGCACTATGCACTAGTGCAGCAGTCCAGGGACGATGCTGCCTTCGGATCAGCGGTTTTGCACACAGCAATGTCTCACTCCGACCCCACCACCTAAGTTGGGCTTGGGAGTCACCTAATGGAATGGATATGAGCAAGCACTCGAACAAGAAAAGACGGTTACTCACCGTTGTAACTGTTGTTCTTCGAGATGTGTTGCTCATATCCATTCCAAACCCGCCCCCCGTCCCCACTGTCGGAGTAGCCGGCAAGAAGGAACTGAGGGGGCGCCGGGTCGGCTGGGGTATATATTCAGCGCCATGAAGGCGCCACTCTAGGGGGCTCCACAGCCGACCCGCCGGTGTTGCTAGGGTAGAAAATCTTCCGACGATCGTGCACGCGGCGCGCACACACCTAATGGAATGGATATGAGCAACACATCTCGAAGAACAACAGTTACAACGGTGAGTAACCGTCTTTTTAGCAGGCCAATGCTCAAACCACTTAGCTCTCCCTCCCCCCATCGGGGAGACTGAGCAGGAGAAGAGGGAGCGGTCTGCAGACGGGGGCTGAAGAGAAGGGGAGCTGTCTGCAGACGGGGGCTGAACAAGGGAAGACGATGGGGAGAGTTGTTTGGGCAGGGCTTGGCGGGATCAGGGCTGAGAGGTTCATGGGTGTGTAACGTTTCTCTCTGTGTCAGCGGTGTGGGAGATGTGAGGGTGTCTCTGTGAGAAGTAGCTGTTCAGTTGAAGGTATATTGCCTGCTGCCATCTTACCCTGTACTGCTCCCTGACTTTAGAACCTGTTGGGCCGTCCTGAAGATGCCTGGGTTAAGTTCTTTATCAGAGAGTGTTTGCCTTTCACAGGTTCCTCTAGGGCGGTTGAGGCTGCAGGACAAAGTCTCTGAGCCAGAGTCTGATCTGTTGGGCTTGGAGGCGTCAGGACCCAGCAGAAGCGCTCCTTGCTATTGAGTCTGCAGGGATTGTTCTCAGCCACAGAGCTAATCGCTTGCCCTCCAGATGGGAGTCCTGCCCTTCACTAGTGGATTTCCTGGGGCGTGTTCAGCACCACCTCGAAGCACATGTGGGGGAAGGAGGGGAAGAGGCGGGGGGATTCATCTGGACTCTAGTACTTTAACTATCTTGAGGAAGGCTGGTAACAATAACCACACATGAATCGGCATAGAGATTCCATGTGTAGGTTACTTAAGGACAGAATCCAAGCAGAGGGGACTTCGTCTTTGACCTGCTTCATGCAGATAGGGAGGCATGGGGTGAGAATACTAGGCTAGTGATCATCATCTGCTGGAATTCAGCGTTGCAAGGATGTAGAAAGAAACAGTTGATAGACACAGCAGAACAAGGGGATTCAACTTCAGGAACACAAACTCTGGGTGAATTTAGAAAACTTGTGAGCCTGTTGTCGTTTGAGCCTGGTGTGCTTTATACTCCCAGAATGATAGAGATTCCTAAGGACTCACCTGGGTGTATAGTAATGGTTTGTCTGGTTTAGGGTTTCATACAGCCATTCATCATCAGAGTATCTAAGCAACTCCTGTGTAAAGCTGATAGCAATAGCTAAGTCCCTAGTGGAGTTCATGAAGTCCTGCCTCTCCTCCCTTTTGGGGGTTTAAATCTTTGCTTGCGGAGGGGTTGTAGTTTTGTTTGTTTGCTTGCTTGGTTTGGATTTCTGTTTTTTTTATTTGTGTGTGTGTGTTTGGGTTTTTGGGGTGTGTGGGGTAGCTGTTCTAGTGGTATCATTCTCGTGGTGAAAAAGATTTTGTCAAAGCGCAAGGGTTTGCAGTGTTTCCTAGCAATAGTCAGACTCTGGATTCGCCTTGTCTCCTCTGGAAGATCTTTACACAGCCAGAGCCCCTAGGCTGAGAATGTTTGTACTGGTCCCCGAGTGCTTCGTTTGTGATCTGTACCGTCCCAGAGGAATGCAGCTGTTTTGGTGGTTTGTAGATGGAGATGTGGTCACTGCGGTAGATGGGGCTTAATCCACAATTAGGACCAAGATCTTAAAATGCCGTTTGAAACCGATTGGGAACTACTGGAGGGACTTGAGCACAGGTCTGACATATCATGGGGGCCTAGATCATGGAGGAGGCAGGCCGCTGCTTTCTGTACCAGCTGCAGCTTGTGCATCGTCTTCATATTCAGCTTCAGAAACAGTGAATGACAGTAATCCAGCTGGGCAGTGTTGAATGTATGGATCACTGTGGCTAGGCTGAGGCTACCTGCTCCTCCAAGCTTAGTGAGGAGTCACACAGGACCCCCAAAACTTTGCATCACTTTGACAAGTGGGGTCTATGCACTTTCAGGGGCAGGTGAAGACAGTCTGTTGGGCAGCTCCTCAAAGCATTTACTTCAGCCAGCCAGGATCACTTTGCTCTTATCTGGATTCAGCTTGGGCCGGCTGTCACAGCTTCAGGGTTAACTGTTCCTTTGACTCCCCTTCTGGTCTTCCTTGAGGGGGACCCACTTAGGGTTTTAGGCTTCCTAGCAGTCACCTTACTTGGGTCAGAGACCCGCAGCTCCCTCTGTTCAGACCCGGGGTTTAATCTTGCAGTCCCTCTGCGCTCCCTGTGATTTCCCAGCAGGTCTGACCGGGATCCAGTATCCATGGTTCACTCTTTCTCCAAGGGTTGTAACAGTGTATGCCAGTTGTCAAGCAGCTTTCACAAAGCGTACTGCATTGCCTCTTGGGGAGAGAGGGGGAATTACACATGTTTTAAAAAAAAAACACCCAACTGCCTACAGTCATGCTAAAAGCATACCAGAGGTCACCCCCAGCTCCAACACAGGGCTCTGGTAGGTGTCAGTCTTTCAAACCCCAACCTCAGTTTGCCCCCTTGATTACAAGTTCATGTTAGTTTTTAGCTCAGAAACTAGACCCCGATTGGACAGTTCATCTGTTCCTTTGCATCGCTCAGGCCTTGGATCTCCAGTCTCTGGGTCCAGGTAATCACTAGTCAGTGGCCCTCTCCTCAGAGCAGAGCTTCGAAAGCCTGAGCTTTGCATAAACAGGATTATGTAATTTGTGTTAACCACTCCCCAGAGATTCCCAGGAAACCCAGTTAACACCAGCTGCTCTTCATCCAAGAGCTGATTTCTTGTGGGCATTCCGACGTGTTAATAATGGCAGTCAGTGGAGAATGAGTTTCAGAGTTGAGTATCGTTGGCATGCTGTTGCCAGCTGAGCGTATGGCATCTTGCTGTTATGGAGGTCTTACTTGGTAGGAGGAAACCCTCCACTAAGGTCACCTACCTGGCCAAGTGAAAAAGGTTTGCAATCTGGTGCTCTCAGAGCCTCTCATCTCCAGGGCAGGCACCCAGACTGCTTATCCTGGACTACCTATTGCACTTGAAACAGCAAGGCCTGGCAGCATTGTCCATCAAGGTACATCTGGCAACCATCACTGCTTTCCACCCGGGAGTGGCTGGGCGTTCCGTCTTCGCCAACCCCATGGTTGGCTGTTTCCTAAAGGGGCTGGACAGGCTGTAGCCACAGGTTAGACAACCGATCCCAGTGTGGGAGCTTAACCTGGTCCTTTTCAGACTAACGGGGCCATGATTTGAACCCTTGGTGACTTGCTCACTCCTCTACCTGTCATGGAAAGTGGACTTCCTAGTCACCATTACTTCGGCAAAGACGGTATCGGACCTAAAAGCCCTCCCCTCCAGCCCTCCTTACACAGTTTTCTATAAGGACAAGGTGCAGCTTAGGCCTAACCCAGTCTTCCTCCCAAAGATTGTGTCCCAATTCATAGAATCATAGAATATCAGGGTTGGAAGGGACCTCAAGAGGTCATCTAGTCCAACCCCCTGCTCAAAGCAGGACCAATTCCCAACTAAATCATCCCAGCCAGGGCTTTGTCAAGCTGGGCCTTAAAAACCTCCAAGGAAGGAGACTCCACCATCTCCCTAGGTAACGCATTCCAGTGTTTCACCACCCTCCTAGTGAAATAGTGTTTCCTAATATCCAACCTGGACCTTCCCCACTGCAACTTGAGACCATTGCTCACTCCAATTCCACTCCAACCAGGACATTTTCTACCTGTTTTTTACCCTAAACCTCACGTGGCTAGCCAAGAACAAAGGCTTCACTCCCCGGGGACGTTCGACAAGCGCTCGCCTTTTACATTGAATGCACAAAGCCGTTTTGTACATCAAACCAGCTGTTTGTGGCAGACCAGATGAAAGGACTCCTGGTCTCGTTGCAGAGGATCTCATCATGGATCACATCCTGTAACCAGACATGCTATGAGTTAGCCAAAGTTCCAGCCCCTGCACTAACGGCACATTCCGCAAGAGTGCTGGCCTCCTTGGCAGCATTCCTGGCCCAGGTCCTGATCCAGGAGATCTGCAGGGTGGCGACATGGTCCTCAGTTCACACTGTCACCTCGCAGTACGCAATAACCCAGCATGCCAGAGACTATGCAGCATTTGTCAGAGTGGTGCTGCAGTCAGCGAGTCCATAACTGCAACCCCACCTTCTGGGTAGGGCTTGGGAGTCACCTCATTGGAATCAACATGAGCAAGCACTCAAAGAAAAAGAAAAAAAAAAAGTTACCCACCTTCTTGTAACTGTTGTTCTTTGAGATGTGTTGCTCATATCCATTCCAAACCCACCCGTCTTCCCCTCTGTCGGAGGAGCTGGCACGTCACCCCCACATCTTTTTCAGAGTCACTGCTCCCCGGGAATTCCTTTCTCTCTGTAGATATTTCAAGCAAGTTTGCAAACATTATCCCTGTAAGCTGACCACATCTTTGATTCTGTTAAATAAATCAGCTCCCAGTATCATCACATCAGAGTCCCCCTGAAATTCATCAAAGTGCAGTTCTGTTGTGTGTGTCTCATTTGTAAATCACATCGGTGCCCATTGTTGAAGGTTGTATTATTGTAATTTACCATTAAAATGTCACTTCCTTTCTTTGGCATTGGTATGTGAGATATCAACTTGTTACTCGTGAACAACTTTTCTGTCCCCAAATCAACCAAATAAAAGGCAGTCAACACTCATTGCTTCTTAATAGAAACTCACTGTTGCTACTCTGTGTTCCCTTGGGCTGGAAAGCAGTTGGTGTTTATAGATCTCTCTTCAGGTTCAGTCATTGTGGAGTTGAAGAATATTTCAGGGTGGGTTACTTCTCTGAAACTGCAATGGGGCAGCAGTTCTTGGCTCTTACATGCTTGGCTGAATAGCTGGGGTCTGAAACTTTTTACCACCCCACTTCCCAAGAAAATACAAAACCCACCTGTTTAAAGTGGACATTTGGGGAGATTTTCAAAATATTTTTGTAGACTTTCACTGGGACTTGTGCTCCTAGAATCCCATAGGCACATCTGAAAATCTCTCTGAACTACACAGCAAAGATAGGTCTGTCTAAACCGTGCATCCAGCAACATGTTGGTCAAAACCTTGCACAATTTCAAAACCAGCCTTGTGAGAGGCTATTAAGTCTTGGAACTTGCCAAATTCCTTTCTCAAAACTTTTTGTCAAGTTAAAACTCTCCTGAACTCACTGACATTAAATACAAATGCCTGATCTTACCTGTCTCACATATCACTTACCCTTCTTCTTGGCAAATATAAGAAATGCATTTTCAATACAGTCATGTACTGACCTTTATCACTCACTTTCAGCTTTGTATCAAACTTTGCTGTTCTTTGACTTATCTGCCAAATGTCCTGGGTCACCAACAGACATAAAAGCTGGCACCAAAGTAGTATTTGATAATGCCATACCCTCTCTTTGTGAGCCCGCAGCATCCCATTCCTGCAGCGCTGCCTAAGATTAACCAGTTCACTGCTTGAACTCTTTCATCTTCTGTACCTGTGGTTGCTGTGGTACTGACGTGCCAGCTTCAGCTCTCTGAACCAAACTGTGCTCTCATCACTGTTAATCTCTCAACAATCTTCCTGCTCTGCTCCTGCCACTTGCTAGCTCAACACCCCTGTTTCTTCTTTTGTAACCTGCCTGTGGGCAGTTTTGCAGTTGTCCAGATTTCCCAGAGCTATACAGTTTTTCTGCGTGTTCACATTGTGTGACTTTTTCTAAATGAATGGTCTCAGAATCTTCTGATGCCTTTTCTGGTCTCTGATTTTCTGTGGCCAAGTGACTTGTTTTTTAATCTTAAGGGCGTTCATCTCTCCCTGTGCTCTTTGCCTTGTCCACATGCTGTATCTGCAGCTGCTGGGGGCACCTTTCGCTGCATAGCTGCCCAACATGGGGGGCGGGGGTTCGTTTCCAAGCCAGTCTTCTCCCTTTGGCGATAGCGCTCCTTGAGAGTTGTGGCCTATCGCTTCCCAGATCCTATTCCTGGGGAGAGCAGGAAGCCTGGCTGTGTCAGCCAGCGTTTCATGGCAGTTCTTTGGCTGAGTTGGCAGCCTCTGAAAGGACCAGGAGGGGAGGAGGAGGGCATACTGCCCTGCAGCCTTTATTTTAAGACGTTCTAATGATATGCAGTTATGGGTCACCATTCCATCTGGGCTAAGATATACCCTGATTGGAGCATATCCCTGAGAGCAAGAAGTAAGAGTTTCTTGAGACTTGTAGGGAGGATCAGGTGCTTGTAACATGCTCTTGGAGGGCCTCTAATGATCTGTCTGACTCAATGCCTGGGTCCCTGGCTAGAACTACCCTTGCCTACAGGCACTCTTTGCTCTGGAGTTCTGTGGTAGGGCCCAATTTCAGTAGCCTAGGCCCAAGTTATTCTTTGTGTAAGAAGCAGTAGTCCTTTTTCTGTTACTGGAGAGGCTAGCCCTTCCACTCTTCAGGCGACTTACAGATCCAGCCTGGTTTGCAACTCGGTAAACTTGAAAGATCGCCAGAGACATTGAGCTGTTTCTTCCATCCATCTTAGGTCCACTGGCAGCTTCTTTTGGAAGCCACAGCTTTAATGAAGGCTCTAGAACCAATTTTAATTTCAGCCCCTGAGTTTCCAAAAGTTTACATGCTTGACAAGATATCTCTTTGGATTAGTGGTTCATGGAGAATGTCAGATGTGAAGAACATCACATGACCCCAACTGCTCTTCAACTAGGCTGTAAGGACAACAACCTAGCCAGCAACCTCAGCAGGAGACACACTTGCTTGCTACAAGTGGGCCCGGGAGGACTCCATCCTTAAACCTCTTCAACAGGTGGGGCACGCTTCACATAGATCTGTTTGCCACCTGCCAGGACAAGGAGGAGAATTCGTCTGCTTTAGAGAGAGAAAAGTCTGGCATCCATCCCAGATCCCTTCCTCCAATCTGGTTCCAGAGTCTTCTGTGTGCATTCCCCAGGGGCCATTGAAATATCAGACAGGATAAAATCCCAGTGAGACTGATAGCTGTGTCCTGGACATGGATGTTCTGGTTCACAGATGTGCTGGACTTGCTGGTGGGTCCTCCTATCCCATTACTGAGTGTCCCAGATTTCTTTTTCAGAACGAGAGCCAGATTCACCCCCTGACTACCTGATGGCTTGTATAACACACGACCAGAGGTCACCCAATGAAATTAATAGGCAGCAGGTTTAAAACAAACAAAAGGAAGTACTTCTTCCCACAACACACAGTCAATCTGCGGAACTCGTTGCCAGGGGATGTTGTGAAGGCCAAAACTAAACTGAGTAAAAAAAAAAAAAAAGAACCAGATAAGTTCATGGAGAATAGGTCCATCGATGATCAAGGATGATAAGGGAGGAACTGCATGCTCTGGGTGTCCTAAGCCTCTAACTTCCAGAAGCTGGGAGTGGGCGACGGGATGGATCACTTGATAACTGCCCTGTTCTGTTCATTCTGTCTGAAGTACCTGGCATTGGCCACTGTAGGAAGACAGGATACTGGACTAGATGGACCATTGTTCTAAGTCTGTATGGCCGTTCTTATGTATGCTTCCCTGTTGGGCACAACAAATAAGTGGTGTTCTGAGGATGTCCAAGAGGTCCTAGCAGAAAAGCATTAATAGGTTCCCTTTACAGTTTGAGGTGAAAGAGATTTTTGATATGGATAATGCAGAGGAAACACCCATTTCCTTTGCCTCAAATGGTCAGAACTGTTAGTGCAGCCAGTGAACTCATGGGGCTATCAGCTTCTCATCCTCCAGTATGAGCTCGGTTGTTTTCTCAAATGCAATGGTACCCAGATTCTTTAAAGGTGTATCCACCTTTTTGAGAGTCTCTCCCATCCTGAGATCTGACTATAGGGGTAAAATTTGTAGGCCCAATTGTCAGCCTAAATGTAAAAAGTATGTGAAAGTTCATAAGATTTTTATAATTACCTATCATTTTGACTACTTGGAAATTTAACATGGAAAAATAGTTTGAATTGTTTTCAATAAACGAATATTGCAACCAAGTGCAAGAGAACCAGGCAAAGAAGCTGGAGTATTCCAAACAAAAAGGACCTGTTGATATGATTCAAAGACTGTTGAAATCATGCTGGGTAAAAATAGAAGATGTGGCACTAGAAGTTAACAGACCAAAATTGGTGATGAATATTAGGCCTAATTGGCAGACAAAATAATGAGGAGTGAACTATGCCACCCACTCTTCTCCTCTTTGGGTTTCTTAAAAAGAGACTTTGGAAAAAAATAATCTCCCATCCCATCTTGCATCCCAGCTCGTCTCATCTCATCTTCCCTGACCCCAAAACAGAAGGAGCAAATCTCACTGAAAGACTTCCTTTTACTTGTGAGTTCTGAAAAATCATCATCATGTCCTGTCCTCAGCCCATCAGTGGGGACACCTAATTGCCACCGTTGCAGAGGCTTCTAAGATCCTGTTTTGTTGCCCTTCCTTTTGTGTTGTTCCCACCTTCCTTCTTTCCTCTTATTCTCTCTCTCGTACTCAGCTTTTCATCAACCCTGAAATCAATGGCACTGCATCAGCACAGCGAGATGACCTGACCACAACCTGCCCTTTCTAAGGAGAAGAGAGGGCAACAGATGATACCTTGACCGGAAAGTGAACCAGGCTCCATGCAACAGGCTCTGTGGTCAACCTGCCAGCCGAAGCATCCATTCATGACTAACCAGCTGTCCTAAGTTTCACAGATATCAGCAAAAGTCGTATTTCCCTCAACTTTTCTATCCTCTCTCTCCTCCACCTTGCATCTGTCTGTCTGTTAGAAATAGAAGTGAATGCCCTTCACACATCAGGACTGAAAGTAAACATGATCCTTTCCTTTTCATCAAAGAAAGCTTGTTCTGAAAATGGGAGACTAATATTTTGCCTCTAAAACTAGAGAGACTTTAAAGGTTTTGATTGACACATGATGTGGAAAAAGCTGAAATACTCAATGCTTTTTTTGCCTTGGTCTTCACAGACAAGGTCAGCTCCCACACTGCTGCACTGGGCAGCACAGTATGGGGAGGAAGTGAGCTGCCCTCAGTGCTGAAAGAACAGGTTAAGGACAGTTTAGAAAAGCTGGACATGCACAAGTCCATGGGTCCAGATCTAATGCATCTGAGGGTGCTGAGGGAATTGGCTGATGTGATTGCAGAGCCATCGGCCATTATCTTTGAAAATTCATGGCAATTGGGGAAGGTCCTGGACGATTCGAAAAAGGCAAATATAGTGCCCATATTTAACAAAGGGAAGAAAGAGAACCTGGGGAACTACAGACCGGTCAGCCTCACTTCAGTCCCTGGCAAAATCATGGAGCAGGTCCTCAAGGAAACTTTTGAAGCACTTGGAGGAGAGGAAGGTGATCAGGAACAGTCAACATGGATTCACTAAGGGCAAGTTGTGCCTGACCAACCTGATTGCCTTCTATGATGAGATAACTGGCTCTGTGGATGAGGGGAAAGCAGTGGATGTGATATCTTGACTTTAGCAAAGCTTTTGATACGGTCTCCCACATTATTCTTGCCAACAAGTTAAAGAAGTATGGACTGGATGAATGGACTATAAGGTGGATAGAAAACTGGCTAGATCGTCGGGCTCAATGGGTAGTGATCAATGGCTCGATGTCTAGTTGGCAGCCGGTATCAAGTGGAGTGCCCCAGGGTTGGTCCTGAGGCCGATTTTGTTCAATATCTTTATTAATGATCTGGATGCTGGGATTAATTGCACGCTCAGCAAGTTCGCAGATGACACTAAGCTGGGGGGAAAGGTAGATATGCTGGAGGGTAGGGATAGGATACAGAGCGACCTAGGCAAATTGGAGGATTGGGCCAAAAGAAATCTGATGAGGTTTAACAAGGACAAGTGCAGAGTCCTGCACTTAGGAAGGAAAAATCCCATGCACCGCTACAGGCTGGGGACAGACTGGCTAAGCAGCAGTTCTGCAGAAAAGGATCTGGGGATTACAGTGGACGAGAAGCTGGATATGAGTCAGCAGTGTGCCCTTGTTACCAAGAAGGCCAACGGCATGTTGGGCTGCATTAGTAGGAGTATTGCCAGCAGATCGAGGGAAGTGACTATTCTCCTGAATTCAGCATTGATGAGGCCACATCTGGAGTATTGTGTCCAGTTTTGGCTCCCTCCCACTACAGAAGGGATGTGGACAGATTGGAAAGAGTCCAGCAGAGGGCAACGAAAATGATCAGGGGTCTGGGGCACATGACTTACAAGGAGAGGCTGAGTGAACCGGGGCTATTGAGTCTGCAGAAGAGAAGAATGAGGGGGGATTTGATAGCAGCCTTCAACTACCTGAAGGGGGTTCCAAAGAGGATGGAGCTCGGCTGTTCTCAGTGGTAGCAGATGACACAACAAGGAGCAATGGTCTCAAGTTGCAGTTGGGGAGGTCTAGGTTGGATATTAGGAAACACTATTTCACTAGGAGGGTGGTGAAGTACTGGAATGGGTTACCTAGGGAGGTGGTGGAATCTCCATCCTTAGAGGTTTTTAAGGCCCGGCTTGACAAAGTCCTTGCTAGGATGATTTAGTTGGGGATTGGTCCTGCTTTGAGCAGGGGGTTGGACTAGATGACCTCCTGAGGTCTCTTCCAACCCTAATATTCTATGATTCTGTAATTGTTTGTTTTGCATAATCACCTCCATTTCAGTTTCAATATAAATGTTTGTTTTAATTTCTTGTTTTGTTTGGACCCAGCATAACAACAAGGTGGGGCTACATCTCCAATGTTTAACATTGAGGTTAGCCATTTGAGCAATTTGCCAAGGGATGTGATGGATTCTCTGTCACTTGAAGTCTTCAAATCAACACTGGACATTAGTTCTAAAAGAGACACTATCTCAGTCCAAAGTTATAGGCTCAATGCAGGAATCTCTGGGTGAGATTCTTTGGCCTGTTAGGCAAGCCAGAGTAGTGATCATAATGGTTCCTTCTGATTTTAAAATCTCTGAATTCTAAATTTGTATCTAAGGGGCTCTGGGACTGCCACTTCTACCAGTCCATTAACCTGCCTGTGTTGTTTCCTAACCCCCATTCGCACCCTGGGAGGTGAGGTTATGCACACTAGATATTCTACAGGCTCTCAGCTATTACTAGGATATGACTACATGTTTTCACCAATCACCTCTCCTGTTTGTTGCTCAAGGAGATAACATGCTACCCAAAGACTCTCCAACAAGTAGATAAGACCATGTATCCAAGCCTGCTGTGAACTGCCAGGACTCATTAATGTCCTGGCATGAGGGCTCACTCTGCCAGATTTAAGGGAACTTTTATGGCATCTTAGAAGTGTCCAATTATAGACCTAGCCTAGGTAAAGCTGCGTTCAGGAACGCTCTTTGTGCTTTTACCTAGCTTCACTCTCTCCTGCTAATATCCAGGGAAAATTGAGACTTCTCGAATTCTCTAGAAGTGACTGCTAACTAATCACAGGGAGTGGGGATCTACACAGACAATGCTCAGAGAAACTTAACAACGGTAAGTGTTGTTCTTTGACTTTTCTGTCTGTGTGGATCCCTGCAATCCACCGTCGTCCTCTGCTGCTCCTGTGTTTGACGCTAGGGTGGTGTTTGAGTTAGGGCAGTGCTCAGTGGCGGCTGTTGGGGGTGCACCCACGTATACACCTTGGGTTGGGCCACATGGTCATAGGCAAGGAGCATGTGCAGCCCTGGCAAATGCTGCTCTCCAAAGCTTGTGCATGCACTGAAGTGGGGATGCACACTGTGTCCTGAAGAAGCACATTCACTGTAGATAAGTGATGCTAGTTCTCACAAGGCTAATGGAAGGTCTTTTGGCGCCTCTGGGGACCTGCTTCTTATTGTATATGTCCGTCTGCGGTTGTGAGCTCTGCAAGGAGAGTTTCAGAGCTATAGAGTTGGATGGAAGAAGATTTCCTAAAATCCCATCCCGAGTTCTTGTCTGGTGGTCTTGGATTGTCACTTACATCAGACAGCTTCTTTTCTGATATTTTCCTCTGTCTCATGTTCTCCCTAGTTAAATAAGATTCTACACCTTGGATGTTCAGGGAGCTTTGATATTTGACACAAAAAAGTCAGTCTTTTAAAAAATCCTCAAGGTTGTTTGTGTCATCTGGTGAAATCTGAGCCAATCCATTTCAGGCCAGAGGTGATAGAAACAGATAACGTTCTCTATTCTGCTAGACAGTGTGCTCATTGAAATTCCTATGCTAGGTAGACTAAGAACATAAGAAGGGCCATACTGAGTCAGACCAATGGTCCATCTAGCTCAGTATCCTGTCTTCTGACAATGGCAGTGCTGAATGTTTTAGGGGGAATGAACAGAACAGGTCCATTTTGAGTCATCCATCCCCTGTCATCCAGTGACAGCTTCTGGCAGATGGAGGTTTAGAGACACCTGGAGCATGGGTTGCATCCATGACCATCTTGGCTAATAACTGTTGATGGACCTATCCTCCATGAACTTATCTAATTTTTTTAACTCAGTTATACTTTTGGCCTTCGTCACATCCCCTGGCAATGAGTTCCACAGGATGACTGTGTTGTCTGAAGAAGTACACCTCTACCCCGATATAATGCTGTCCTCGGGAGTAAAAATTTTTTACCGCGTTATAGGTGAAACTGCGTTATATCGAACTTGCTTTGATCGGCCGGAGTGCGCAGCCCCGCCCCCCCGGAGCACTGCTTTACCGCGTTATATCCGAATTCATGTTATATTGGGTCACGTTATATCGGAGTAGAGGTGTACATCTTTTTGTTTGGTTTAAACTTTCTGCCTATTAATTTCATTGAGCGACTCCTGGTTCTTGTGTTACGTGAAAGGGTAAATAACACTTCCCTGTTAGCTTTCTCCACACCGGACATGATTTTATAGACCTCTATTATATCACCCATATGCTATCTTTATAAGGTGAACAGTCCCTGTCTTTTTAATTTCTCCTCTTATGGAAGCTGTTCCATACCATCATTTTTGTTGCCCTTCTCTGTATCTTTACCAGTTCCAATGTATCTTTTATGAGATACGGAAAACAGAACTGCAGGAAGCCCTCGAAGTGTGGGCATAGCATGGATGTATGTAGTGGCATTGTGATATTTTCTGTCTTCTCTCTCCCTTTCCTAATGGCTCCGAACAGTCTTGTAGCTCTTTTGACTGCTGCCGCACAGTGAGCAGATGGTTTTCGGGGAACTAGCCACAATGACACTAAACTCTCTTTCTTGAGTTGTAACAGCTAATTTAGACCTGATTGTTTTATATGTGTAGTTGAGATTGTTTTCCAATGTGCATTACTTTGCACTTACCAACATTGAATTTCATCTGCGCTTTTCTTTTCCAGTCACCCAGTTTAGTGAGATCTCTTTGTAAGTCTTTGCAGTCAGCTTTGGATGTAACTATCTTGAGTAATTTTTAAGTATCAGAAGGATAGCTGTGTTAGTCTGGATCTGTAAAAAGCGACAAAGAGTCCTGTGGCACCTTATAGAACAGGGCCGCCCAGGGGGGGGGGCAAGTGGGGCAATTTGCCCCGGGCCCCGCAGGGGCCCCCACGAGAATATAGTATTCTATAGTATTGCAACTTTTTTTTATGGAAGGGGCCCCCAAAATTGCTTTGCCCCAGGCCCCCTGAATTCTCTGGGCAGCTCTGTTATAGACTAACAGATGTATTGGAGCATAAGCTTTCATGGGTGAATACCCACTTCGTCAGACGCATGCGACGAAGTGGGTATTCACCCAAGAAAGCTTATGCTCCAATACGTCTGTTAGTCTATAAGGTGCCACAGGACTCCTTGTTGCTTTTTGAGTAATTTTGTATTTTCCATAAACTGAAGGTTTTTCTGCTGTGGCTGGGAGGGTAACAGATTTTGCTACACCTGTTTGTTATGTGCAAACTGTTGAGCATCTGCACAATTACTACTTGGAGTTCCATGCCCAGTTGTACAAAGTATTCTTCTCTCAGACTGGCTGGTCCATATGAGAGTAATGTTCAGTCACTCACTTCTCAGGTGATTGTACTCCTCCATCCTGCCCCTGCGGAGGATCCCCATTCAGGAGGAATCCGTGAAGATGATATAGACATGAAGGAGAAAAAGAGGTCACTTACCGAAGTAACATTTGTTCTACGAATACAATGCCCCACTGACCCTCCCTGCTTGCCTCTGCTTTGGAGATGTAAAGGCAATGCCTAGCGTTAGAAAGGAACTGAAAAAGAGTTGAAACTGAGAGCTTTTATAGAACCAAAGGTATCTATAATGCTGGAACACAGGGTCAGGTACATGTTTCCTCAAAGGCTAACTTATTTCAAATCCGTTCCATTGCTGCATGGCATTTCATGTGCTCTCTCAGCGTGGATCTGCAGATGTGCTGCCTTTAGAGAACCAAACTTACTTTGATAAATCTTGACTTTTCTTGCAGACTTACTTCTTGCAAAAGAGTGAGTGAGCTCTGTCTTCACTGGCTTATCTTCCCTTCATTGAATTCCACAGAGATTGGATTCCCTGATGCAAGGGTCAGATTGGGGTACTCCAAGTGTGGCACTCTGTGACGTTACACTCCATATTCTTGATATGAATATGGCATAACTAAGATCTATTTTATCCAAGATGGGTCTTGTAAGATATCATTGGAAAGGGTATGATTTACTGAATGTGATTATCCAATTTGTGTGCCTTTATCATTTCTGTATCTGAAGTTAGGAATATTGACTATGCAGTGATTACAACTGTGTGTGTGTGTACTTGGGAAACACCCACCAAACAGAGGGCCATCAGCCTTGATGGGTCATTAGGAAGAAACAATAAGACGTTGAAGATACTAATCTCTCTCCTTCCTGAGAAGCGTCCTGGGACATTCCTTTGACACTACAAGGTCATGTCACCTGGTACTAAACACCATCTTGGACTTCTACTGATTTTTCCACTGAAAGGAGGGAGAGGTCAAGACTGGGAAACAAAAGGTTCCCGCCTTATGTAAATTCTATTTAAGACTGGGGAGTAAGTTGATCTAGGTTCACTCTTCACTGAATCCCCACCCAGGATGAAGCTAAAGAGATCTGAGAAACAAGGACACGGGTGGGGGTGGGGGTGGGGTTAGAGGGAGTAAGTGTTGAGCCCAGGCTAGAAAAGGGATCTGGTCTGTGAATATGGTGTCTAAAGATTTAAGCTGCAAGCAGGGCAGCTAACTTTCAAGAATTTCTGCAGCCTGCCCAAAAGCAACATTTAGGGTGAGAAATTACTTCTGGAAACCAGTCTTTTTAAGATCTTAAGCTTAGTATGCATGTTTATTTGCTTAGTACAGTAATCTGCTTTGTTCTGTTTGCTATCCCTTATAATCACTTAAAATCTGCCTTTTGTAGTTAATAAATTTGTTTTTGTTTATTATAAAGCCAGTTTGTGCAATTTATAACCGGGGGAGCGGGGCAAGAAGCTGTGCATATCTTCCTCCTCATTGAGGGAGGGGGCGGATATATGCACTTACACTCTATAGATTTCTCCTCCGCACAGGACAATATTGTTTTGGGTGTACTCTCCAGAGGGGAGCTTCACTTGAGTGCTGGGCAATTTCCTAGCTGTTTGTCGTCTCTGTGTGATTCTCCAGGTGTGTGTGTGTGTGTACACACATACGTGCTGCAAGAGGCCAGAGAGCCTAATTCAGCAAAGCAGGGAGAGGGAGTCCAGGCTGGTGGAGCAGGAGGGGCTCGTTGAAACCTCAGTACAGCAGGTGGCATCCCAACCTGTCACACTCTCCCAAGCTATCAAAACAAGACCCTGTTCATGGTTAACGTTCCACTATGTTGAGCTAAGGCAGTTCACATGCTGCTCTGAGTTATTCTTTCAGGCTCTCACCACACTCAAGCCGCCATCGCTTCATCAGTTTAGCTTCAGTTCACATTTTAAAGATAATCTTCCATAAAGGCTGTAAACTGATGTCTTTTTTTAATCAAAGTGGAGATTTTGAAGCACAAGATGGCAGCTTCCAGATGGTTCCCAGAACTCAGCAGTGCCAGGCACACGGCTCACAGTGGGAATTTGTAGAGGCAGGTCTCAAAGAACCCGCTCTCCTGTGGAGTAATCTTCCTTTATCAGAGCAAAAGCACCATGAACCCAAAACCTGAGCTCCTGCTGCACTTGAAACTCTGCAGCTAAGAGTTTGGGTCACAGTTCTTGCACGTTTTGTTCCCCACACAGAACATGATGCAATCAGACAGGTATCGCACTGAAACAGTTGTTGGTTTCCTTCGGTCTCTGGTGAGGGTCTGAAAGGAGCTGGCGTTTTCATAGAGCTTAACATTTCCTACCTTTAACGCATCCTTAGTGAGCTGCTCCCTCTGCCCCGGCTGGTTTTTGGTGCCGTAGCCAGTGTCCTACAGCATGAATTCTTCTCTGCAAAGAGAGTGAGGGTTTATTATCTGATGAGTCAATGACTACTATTACTGTATTAATAAATCAAACTTTAATGAGACCACCAAGATACTCAGGTGCCTAAATTGAATCCTTTTGAGATGATACTGCTGGGACCCTGCCCTCCCTTGCCCTTTCCTTCCCTATGGCGTGTCACTCTCGTGTCTGCATTTAGATCGGAGGCTCTTTGGGTAGCGACCATGTGTTGTTTGGTTTCTGTGAGGTGCCCAGAGCATGGGCAGAGTGAAAATAAAAGCAAATAATATAATAGCAGACAGTCCATTCTTTACAGGCACAGAGTAGGGTGGGTTTTTGCACGTGCAGTCCAAGTGGACCTTCTCTAGGGTTACCATATTTTGTGCCTCCAAATGGAGGACACTCCACGGCCCCACGGCCCCGCCCCCCAGCCCCGCCCAACCCCGCCCCCTCCCCAAAGTCTCCGCCCCCTCCCCTGCTTCCAGCGAATATTTGATTCGCGGGAAGCCTGAAGCAGGTAAGGGGGGTGTGGGGGGGGGGAGGAGGCGCGGCCCAGGCTGGCCCCCCGGCGTTTCCAGCCTGGGTCGGCTCGGGCCCTGGGGTGCCGGCCCCGGCTGACCACCCCCGGCCCGCCCAGCACTGCCGGCCCCCGGCGGCCCGGCGCACCCCCCCGCTCCCGGCCCCACGGGCCCGGCTCCCCGCCGGCCCAGCTGACCGGCTCCCCGCCGGCCCGGCCGACCCGGCTCCCCGCCGGCCCGGCTCCCCGCGGGCCCGGCCGGCCCGGCTCCCCGCGGGCCCAGCCGACCCGCCGGCCCGGCCGACCCGGCTCCCCGCCGGCCCGGCTGACCTCCCGATTTTCCCGGACATGCCCGGCTTTTGGGGATTTCCCCCCGGACGGGGATTTGAGCCCCCAAAAGCCGGACATGTCCGGGAAAATCCGGACATATGGTAACCCTACCTTCTCAGTTAATCACTTCCCCTTTCAGTTAATCAGGATTCCTGTTTTTGGGATCTGGAATGTCCCAGTCACCTATAGAGTATTGCCAGAAAAAAACACTGAATTTCTAATGTTAAAATGAGCAAACAACAACAACAATGGTTTTGAAGAAGGGAGAACCCCTTCTTGGAGCATTGTCCGTGTCGGTGACCCACACACTGGGCATGCAGGCTTGAAAGCTTCTCGTCACAATACCCGTTGGGACTGTGCCTCCGTGTGGCCTCCCGCCTGCCGGCCCTACCTGCTACTCAGCCACTTTTCTTTCAAGTTGGCACTCCCTGGTTCTTGTCTCCTGTCTGCACTTGACTGCAGAACGGTACTGCATGTTCTTGATGCTGTCGTGACAGGCATGGCAATTTCCTGCCATCTCTTCGGGAGATCTTCTTGTGTGAAGTTATTGTACCATTGAGGGCAGGACCGGAAGGGAAGACAGTTCCTTGCCTGCAGTGTGGATCCTCTCTGCTCAGCCTCCTCTGGCTTCTGTGGAGTCTCTCAGCACTCTGGAGTCCGAATTAGTGAAGGAGCTGAGTGGCAGTTGGGCCACTCGAGTGGGGATTACAGGGACAGCCGGGGTAGGGGGCATGTGCTGCTGGAGCTTCCAGACTCGCCCAGGTGTGGTACATGCACACGGTGAGTGGGGCCCAAACAGACTGTGCTGGAAGAGCTATGCGGAAATCACTGTTTTTGCCAGGTGTTCTCTCTCCCCAACATAAAGCAGCAAAACAGAACTCAAGTCCCTCCCCTGTTGCCGCCTTCTCATCCTCTGTAGGCCAGGTGTGTAGGTTTTGCATCGGCAGTGTGGGAGAGTGTCTGAGCTAGGAGGAGACGTGAAGTCCCCGGAGATCTCTCACTGCTCATTTCCACTCTTCTAGCTGTAACATTCCTTGGCAAACACAGAGCAACCTTCCCTTCAAGTGCAGCTAGTGCATCTCCTGCAGCGGGGGAATGGGATAAAAGCCCAGAGCCTAGGCGAGTGGAGTGAGAGACCTTGGAAGGCGTGATGTAACGACGCACAAACCAGCCAGTTTCTGCTTAGAGCTACCTGGCCGGAGACATCCCATTACGGAGCGAGCAGGGTGTGTGGGGTGGTGGTGTTTCTCTACGCAGCTCTGAGGCCACCAAACCTGGGATGTAGGGGTCAGTTGTTGGCATCTCACTATCCAGGAGATGGTGATGAATTGGAGGGAGTTGAGGCATGAATTCACATGACCAGGGTGCGTCTCGGCAAATCAGGGATTTGGGATTTAATGGCAGTGTGCAGTATCTGAAGCAGGTGGGCTCCACAGAGGCTGAGGGATTTAATATGGGGCTAGGACTAGCAGAGACGGGGTGACGTTAGAAATGGGGAGCATTATTCTGGGTACCAGGAAACCTCCTGATTGTGAGATGCATTTGCTCTGTTGTCATTTGGAGACTTAACAGCTGGCACTTTTAAAACTCTGCTGGACAAAATATAGACAAAGGTCTGTCTGGGTAACATTTTCTGAAGTGCCCAAGTCCCATTGCAGCCTAAGGCCTATTGATTTTCAGTGCGATTTTAGGCACTTTTGCAAATGGGACTTAGACAGGTGCTTGTGAAAATGTTACTCACTATCAATCTTTATACAGCTCGTTGGTGTACATGGCACTGTCTGGGCAAGAAAGGGGCAAGGCACTGGACACAAGGGCTGGCAATCTATGTGAGAATGAAAATACAGCAAGCCAGGGAGGGGCAGTATTCGGAATGAGATGCTGCGTTGCTGGACGTGGGGGTGGAGGGCTGTTTGATGGGTTTTGTTCATTTCTTTTTGGATTTTGTTGTATTTAACTTCTTAAAAATAATAAAATTCCCTTCTCTGGTATATACTGGGTAGAAAGCTTTGCAGAGGGGGCGTTTGGGGGGGAAGGGATAGGTGTAAACTAGCCCCATGGCATGGGGGGAGGAAGGAGGGGACTACATAAGGCCCATGGAAGGGGCGAGTTAGGCCCATGTGGGATGGGGAGCGGTGACTCAGGCCCATGGGGTGGAGGGGAGGGGAGGGAAGGGGTTGGTCTGGGAACGTTTCTCCACATAAATGTACTGGCTTGTTATACAGCAGATCATTGAACCGCCCTCTCAGGGCCCTTGTGGGATTGCTATTTTGGCTCCTGATGACGAGGGAAAGGGGTGAACTTGTGGGCCATGGGCGATTGGTGCCCTGTAACCATGCGGAGGGAGGGCAGGAGGGGCGTAGATATGCCACGGTGACCGGACTCCATTTGTCTCTGACGTTCTGCTTTGTTGTCAGCTGTAGCCTGTGTCCCATCATTCGCTTTTCTTTTTCATTTTCATTCATGCTCCACCCTAGATGACCTGCTCCATGATCTAGGTAATTATGGTTTTTCGTTCTCCCCCCACCCCTGTTGCCGTCCCTTCCCTTGGTGAGACCCGGGAGGCTTCTGGGAGTAGGGGGCAAATGCTCTTTCCTTTTCTTTCCTCGCTTGCTCCCTGTTAGTCCCAGGCAGTTCCAGCCCAGATGGGTGGACCAAAGCACAAGATGTAGGGGCTTCCCTTCCCAGCCTGCTGTCTGTCCTGCAGTCCCCAAAGCTCCTCTCCTGCTTCATGTTCCTTTGGGAGGTCCTCAGAGATGCCAGCAAGGGCGGCACTGTTGCTTCCCAGAAGAATAGAGACGATGCCTGGTCCAAAGCTCGGGGAAGGAGCAAAGCAGGAGCACCCTAAAGCAGGCATCTGTCTGTCGGTTAAGCCGATGGCTAAACCTCTTCTTGCTGCTCAGTGGTGAGGAGGCCTCGTGGTGGGGGGAAGGGCTGAGGCCAGACCCTGCTCTGAAAGAAATGGCAGGCAGCAGGTGGGGCCCACTCTGGCCTCCTTGGTGTGGTGTGCTTGAGTTTCCACCCTTTCCCCAAACTAGGGCATGAATGTGCATCAGCTGGGCCGAGAGGAGCGTGGTCCCCCTCTTCTGTGTTACCCTCTCACTCGCTGGCCTGTGAGGTTGTGCACTCACAGAGCACCTGGCCAGGGGACCAACCCCAGGAGGCATCTTCCATCTGTCCCCAACACAGGGACTGCCAGACTGCATCCGACTGAGTTCTCCTATCTCTGGCAGTGCCAGGTACCAGCTGCTGCAGAGCAAATATAAAAAATAAATAACCTGTCAGTGGCTGGCTTCTGCCCTGAAGTGTCGCCGTAGCTCATAGTTCTAGGTGGGACAGGCAGGGATGCCTAGAGTTAAGGTTGCCCTGCACTTCCCATTATAAAACCTTATTTTCATTTGCTTATACATTTGCCAAACTTTAACTGTTTGGGCCAAAATTTCTCAGGCTGCATATCTGCTTCAGACTTCTTCTTTTTTAAAGTTTGTTACAGCTAAAAAAGTCCAGCCTTTTCTCAGCACAAAGATAAAGGAAAATGTATCGTTTTAGCATTGTTAAAAAAAAAATCTACCATTTCATTGAGAAGCTCTAGCACCCCCAGGCTTTGGAGCAGGGGATTGCCCTGGTGTCATGGATGTGCCTTTTGCAGTCTGCCCACATTTGGCCAAGTTATTGACCTCTGAAAAACCTCAATTTGCACTTGCTCAGAAGAGACTTGTTAGAGTTTGGCAGATAAATTATCTGAAGACTTTGCCTGGCTGGACATGCTGTGTCCGCTCAGCTCCTCCCACAGAACGACTCCGCATGCGCCACACTGGGACTGCAAGGGCTGGACTGGCTTCTGCTGCCACTGCTCCGTCCAGCCACTGCGGGCTGCTGTGGCACCAGAACTGAGACTGTCCTGTGCTCTCACTGCCCCCCCTCCCCCCCCAGCTGGCACACAGGCAGAGTGGAGGAGGAGAAGCAGGGAGGAGCAGAGGCGGGGAGCAGGGTAAGAACAGAAGAGTGGATTGGGCTGGTGTGGGGAGAGGACGTTAGAGGACAGGAACAGAGCGGGGAGACCAGGGCTGGGGCAGTAACTGAGGAGAGAAGTGGAGACAGGAGCAGGAGGTGGGGGAGGGAAAGGGGCAGCACTCAGGGAACACCAGAGTTATCCCTGCACAGACCCCTCTGTCACTTGAGCTGATGGAGTAACTGAGAGCCGTTGCGGGCTGTTCTCCTTCCATGGAGCGGACACTGGTGTGTCTCATCTCCCTCACTTTGCCAGTGGGCTATTTGCCAGACAGCAGGGGAATGCTGAGACTTGGGAATCCTGAGTTCTCTTCTGGGTTGTGGAAGGAAGCGTGATCTACTGCTTACACATTCTACACTCCCTGTCTCCCCTGCCTGCATCCTGTACTCCTCCCGTGTGCTCCCCTAGTCTGTGTGTCTGGTTGTATGTATTCAGATGAATAAATGAGCAAAGGTGTTATCCTCACCCAGTCACTGTCCAACATTAAGTCATGTTAAACAAGTTTTTGGGTTTGTTATACAGAGACCTCAGCCTGCTTAGCACCATGAAAAATTATTTTAACCTTTTGTTAATGATACAGAAAAGAATGAAAATCCAGTTAATGCATTTAAAAGGTAAAGTATTAAGTAAGGCTTTTATTTTAACAATGTTCCTTGTTCCCTTTCCCTTTTTAGCTGCAGGGAGTTTCAAAAGGAAAAAAAAGCCCTTGTTTGACAGTCTTTGAGATGGTATTAAAGATTGTGTCTACTGCCCTTTTGGGTAGCAGAGAAGAAATATAGCTGGGATGTGCTGGAGCTACTGTTGTTTGTTGAAGTTTTTAAAACTCCTTTTGGCTAAAGAGGAGTTAAATGAGATGGACTGGAGGGGGTCGCTGCTGCTGCTATTGATAAAGTTCAGTTCCATTTTTTGAGGAAAACAGAGAAGACAAACACACACAAAAGGGGAGAGGAAAGAACAGCAAAGAAAGAAAATGCAGCCTCTGTCTCTGGTGCTGACTCTCACTTTCAGCCTCACTGCTGGAGAGACAGGCATTGCACATAATCTCAGCAGGCACTCCGAAACCTGGAAAACTTGTACCAGCATCAGGTTGTTTAGGGCATTGCTTTTAGCTGCCTCTTTCTGGTCACAGTCTCACGGCAGCATTGCAGAATGTACAGTCTTGGCTGGCTAAGCCAGACTCTTGTTAGATGGAAGGAAAAAGGAGAGAGAGAGAGAGGGGAAAGAAGAAATAAGGTAGGGAAGGAAAATAACACACACAGCGGGGTGGGGTGGGGGGGGGAGAGTTTCACATCCCAGTGGTTGGGATTTAGCTGGTGCCTGCGGGGGGAGGGCGAGGTCATTTGAGTCCCTCTCTCTGGATCGGTCTGGTCAAGACGATGAAGGCCTGGGGTCCCAGGAGATGATGGGGATGGCAGCCATGATGGTGAAGCTCATTCCAATAGTCTCCGCTGGTTCTTTCATCTTCAGTTTGGGGAAGATGAGTTGAGCTGGGATGTGAAGCTGACAGGTTGGCTCTGATGTTTCTTCAAAGTCCCTTTTTTAAGGACTCCAAAAGGGAGCGAGGGACAGTAGAATAAATCCTCTCATCGTTTTGCTCACCAATTAAATCCATTTACGAAAGGCTGAATTTGGCAGAGGTAACTTCATTTCCACATTTTCATGTTAACCAAGTTTGATCTCACATAGTCTTTGGACGATAGCGGTAGGCCCTGGTTGTTTCAGCTAATAGTTTCTCTGTCTGGTTTATAACATTCATCGTTGTCAACAACTTGACCCATTTGTCATGGTTATTGTAACATCTTAGGAATTTTCAAGTCCCCTGCACTCAAGGCAGGACTAAGTATTATCTGGACCATCCTTGACAGGTGTTTGTCTAACCTGCTCTTAAACATCTCCAACGATGGAGATTCCACAGCTTCCCTAGGAAATTTATTCCAGTGCTCAACCACCTTGACAGGAAGTTTTTGCTAATGTCCAACCTAAACCGTCCTTGCTGCAATTTAAGCCCATTGCTTCTTGTCCTGTCCTCAGAGGTTAAGAACAATTCTTCTCCCTCCTCCTTGTAGCAACCTTTTATGTACTTGAAAACTGTTATCATGTCCCCTCTCAATCCTGTCTTCTCCAGACTAAACAAACCCAGTTTTTTCAATCTTCCCTCATAGGTCATGTTTTCTAGACCTTTAATCATTTTTGTTGCTCTTCTCTGGACTTTCTCTATATCTTTCTTGAAATGTGGCGCCCAGAACTGGACACAACACTCCCAGTTGAGGCCCAACCAGCGCGGAGTAGAGCGGAAGAATTACTTCTCGTGTCTTGCTTACAACACTCCTGCTAATACATCCCAGAAGGATGTTTGCTTTTTTTGTAACAGAGTTACACTGTTGACCCATTTATCTTGTGATCCACCATGATCCCCAGATCCCTTTCCACAGTACTCCTTCCTAGGCAGTCATTTCCCATTTGAATGTGTGCAACTGATTGTTCCTTCCTAAGTGGAGTATTTTGCATTTGTCCTTATTGAATTTCATCCTATTTACTTCAAACCATTTCTCCAGTTTGTCCAGATCATTTTGAATTTTAATCCTATCCCCCAAAGCACTTGCAACCCCTCCCATCTTGGTATAATCTGCAAACTTTATCAGTGTACTCTATGCCATTATCTAAATTATTGATGAAGATATTGAACAGAACTGGACTCAGGACTGATCCCTGCGGGACCCCGCTTGTTATGCCTCTCCAGCTTGACTGTGAACCACTGATAACTACTCTCTGGGAACGGTTTTCCAACCAGTTTTGCACCCACCTTATAGTAGCTCCATCTAGGCTGTATTTCCCTAATTTGTTTATGAGAAGGTCATGCGAGACCGTATCAAAAGCTTTACTAAAGTCAAGATGTACTACATCTACTGCTTTCCCCCATCCACAAGGCTTGTTACCCTGTCAAAGAAAGCTATCAGATTGGTTTGACTTGATTTGTTCATGACAAATCCATGCTGACTGTTAAAACTTATCACCTTATCTTCTAGGTGTTTGCAAATTGATTGCTTAATTATTCGCTCCATTATCTTTCCGGGTACCGAAGTTAAGCTGACTGGTCTGTAATTTCCTGGGTTGTCCTTGTTCCCTTTTTTATATTTTGGCACTATATTTGCCCTTTTCCAGTCTTCTGGAATCTCTCCCGTCTTCCATGACTTTTTGAAGACAATCACTAATGGCTCAGATATCTCCTCAGTGAGCTCCTTGAGTATTCTAAGATGTATTTCATCAGGCCCTGGGGACATGAAGACATCTAACTTGTCTAAGTAATTTTTAACTTGGTCTTTCCCTATTTTCGCCTCTGCCTACTTCATTTTCACATACCCTAGGCTCATTTGTAAAGAGTAAGTTTCTAGGTCCAGTAATCACCAGAGGCCCTATCCCCCAGTCTCTGTCCCCAGTGCAGCCTCTCTTTCTCCCCTGTCTGCCCCTTGCAGCTTGTCTCTTCTGCCTCTGTTCTATCCTCCCTGCAGTTTGTCTCTATCCACTTGCTTTCTCTTCATGCTGGATGCCAGCTTGGGGAACACTCAGAGGACAGGAGAGACAGACTCCCCCTCGAGTGGGAAGGGATAGCTCAGTGGTTTGAGCATTGGCCTGTTAAACCCAGGGTTGTGAGTTCAATCCTTGAGGGGGCCATTTAGGGAACTGGGGTAAAAATCTGTCTGGGGATTGGTCCTGCTTTGAGTAGGGGGTTGGACTAGATGACCTCCTGAGGTCCCTTCCAACCCTGATATTCTGTGGTTCCTGCTTCCCATGCCTGTTGCCACAGTGACTTGTGGGGGCTAGAAGGGGTTACTGCAGGGAAGGGTATGTTCAGCCCCAGGATGGAGCATGGTGCATGGACAGTCTGGTTGGCGTGGAGGAGGTGTGGGGGATAGCGCATGCCCAGTAAGGGTGGTATCTTCAGATCAGTTACCTGCCAAACTTTGCCAAACCTCTGCTGAGCATGTGTGAACTGTGATCTTTTTTTTTTTCAGTAGCTTTTGACTTGGCCAAATCCATGTGGATTCTCACAGGGATGGCAAAAGGCAAGTTCCGGACACCGTGGTGTCCCCCAGTCAAATTACAAGGACCTGCTCCAACGTGGAGGCACTAGAGTTTCTCACTGAAATGACTGAGAATTTTAACATTGGTAGGACAGCATGTTTTTCCTGATCTTTTTTTCTCGAGGAACAGCTGAATCATTTTAGCTGAAACGTTAACAAAGAAAAAAATTCAGTCTGCGGCAGGCAGCCAGCATGGAAATTTCATCCCAAGCAGTTTGTCTGGCAAGACAAAAGCAATTGAAAAAAGGATCTTATAATAAAAGGTGCAGGACAACCTTACCTATAGGCATTGTTATCAGCTCTGCCTAAAATAACTTCTCCTGTTGTAACAAGCTGGCAACGTTCTGTTAGCAGGTGCTGATTCTACGTGGGCTCTGCTCACTCACCGAGGCAGGGGGTTTGATGTCCCACCTGCATGTTGTAGGGATGCCGGGACTAGAATCTGGGTCTGTAGAGCCTGGGATGGCTGGGGTTCCCACAGCGCCACCAGGAGGCCTTGCAGAGCCAGACTCAGGGAGCACTTTGGAGAATAGGCGCCACAGGAAGTACTGCCCAAGGGATCCAGAGTGATAATACCCTGCAGTCCTCTGATTGGCCAACCACCCTGTTTACCTGCAGGGGTTGCCCTGGGAAGTTGTCTAGGCAGCAGCATGGACTTTCGGGCCTGCTGCAACTCCAGACCTCCTCTCATTTCCTCATCTCTGGCTCCAATCCCAGCCTGACTCTGACCCTGACTCCTGTCTCCCATTCCAGCCTGATACTGCCTCTGATCTCTGGTCTCCAACCCCAACCCCGAGTCTTGTTTATTAAACCTGGATCTAGCAATTCCTCTGACTCCTGCTCACTGATTACCGTCTCTGCTGTGTGACCTCCAGCCCCGCTGTGACCGCTAGGCCAGGCTGCCTATTCTTCAGCCCTTGCACATATAAAAGAAGTGGGAGTAGATCTCTGGGGGACAGAGAGTCAGAAGGTTGGAGGGAGGAGCCAAGCCTGGGGAGAAGGTCTGATTCAAACTCTGTTCTGCTGTCGTTAAAACCAAACCCCAGAAGAGGGAGGTCTCTCCTCCTGTTTACACTCTGAGAGCACCTGCCCACACCTCTCTGCTGCAGCTATGCATGTTCCCATTATCCATGTAAGCTGTTGATTCTTATTTCAATTCTCCTGAGCTCTTGGCCTCCACAATAAATTGTGGTAATGAGTTCCACTGGCTAAAGATATCGTCCATAATTGTTTTTAAAGTTTAAAAAAATTTTAAATGGTTTCCATTCCCTTTAATTGGATGTCCCATTTTTCTTGCATTATGAGAAGGGGTAAATAAGAGCCTTTGATGTACCTTCTCTACCCATTTGTTACTTCTGTTTTTCTCTGTGATGTCTTCACTTAGTCACCTCTTCTTTAAGCTGGGCCAGGTTTTTCAGTCTCTCTCCATACAAAAGTCTTTTCAGGCCTCTGATCATTTTAGTTACCATGTCTGACACTGTTCTAATTCCATAATAGCCTTTGTGAGACAAGGTGACCAGTACTGCACACAGTGGGTATCCCATTGATTTGTACAGTGACATTATAACATTTTCCATATTATTCTGCATCACATTTTGGGGTGTGGTTTTTTTGTGTGCTTGCGGTGGCTGCCTCCCTCACATTGAACAGAGGTTTCTTTCTCTCCGTGGTTACGGTTAGATTAGAATCCAGCAAGGGGTGAGCTGGTCAAGTTATTCAGAGGAATGCAGGCTGAAAGTGACCTCAAGAGACTGTCTAGTCCAGTCCCCTGTGCTGAGACAGGACCAAGTCACCCTAGACCATCCCTGACAGGTGTTTGACAAAACCTCCAGTGATGGGGATTCCCCAGCCTGCTCCAGAGCTTAAATTATTCTGGTAGCTGGAAGGTTTTCCTATTATCTAACCTGAATCTCCCTTGCTGCACCTGGAGCCAATTACTTCTTTTTCTGACGTCAGTCGAGGTGGAGAACAATTGATCACAGTCCTCTGTATAATGGCCCTTAACATATTTGAAGACTGGCCCCCCTCAGTCTTCTTTTCTCAAGACTAAACATACCCACTCTTTTTAACCTTTCCTCATAGCTCAGGTTTTCCAAACTTTTTATCGTTGTTGCTCTCCTCTGGACTCTCCAATTTGTCCACATCTTGAAAGTGTGCCCAGAACTGGACACAGTACTCCAGCTGAGGCCTTGTCAGTGCCAAGTAGAATGGGACAATTACGTACAACGCTCCTGTTAACACACCCCAGAATGAGATTAGCCTTTTTAGCAACCGTATCACATTGTTGACTCATATTCAAATTGTGATCCACTAGAACCCCCAGATCCTCTCCAGCAGTGCTGCCACTTAGTCCGTTAGTACCCAGTTTGTAATTCTGTTTGATTTTTGCTTCCTAGGTGTAGTACTTTGCACTTGTCTTTATTGAATTTCATCTTGTTGATTTCTCCAATTTGTCAGGGTCATTTTGAATTCTAATCCTGTCCTCTAAAGTGCTTCCAACCCCTCCCAGCCTGGTGTCATCTGTAGATTTTATAAGCATAACCTTCCACTCTATTATCTAGGTCATTAGTGAAAATATTGAATAGTACCAGACCCAGGACTGTCCTCTGAGGGACCCCACTAGATACATATCCCCAGGTTGACAGCAAACCCTTGATAATTACTCTTTGAGTAGGGTCTTTCAACAAGTTTTGCACCCATCTTATAGTAATTTCATGCAGACCACATTTCCTTAGTTTGCTTATGAGAATGTCATGTGGAACTTTGTTGAAAACCTTACTGCAATCAAGATATGTCATGTCTACTATTTCCACCATATCTGCCAGATCAGTGACCTTGTCAAAGAAGGAAGTTAGGTTGACTTGGCATGGTTTATTCTTGACAAATCCATGCTGGCTATTCCTTATTCTCCTTGAGGTGATTGCAAACAGATTAATAATTTGTTCCAGTGTCTTTTCAGGTATCAAAATTAGGCTGACTGGTCTGTAAGTCCCCAGGTTTCTTTGTTCCCCTTTTTACAGATGGGTACTATATTTTCATAGATTCATAGATTCATAGATTATAGGACTGGAAGGGACCTCGAGAGGTCATCGAGTCCAGTCCCCTGCCCGCATGGCAGGACCAAATACTGTCTAGACCATCCCTGATAGACATTTATCTAACCTACTCTTAAATATCTCCAGAGACGGAGATTCCACAACCTCCCTAGGCAATTTGTTCCAGTGTTTAACCACCCTGACAGGAACTTTTTCCTAATGTCCAACCTAGACCTCCCTTGCTGCAGTTTAAGTCCATTGTGCGCCATCTCTGCGTGTGCCCAGGGCTTGCAGAAAGTACAGCCACAATGAAGCAGAGATGTTACAAACTGCTTTTTACTGCACTGGCTGCAGAACCAGCATATGTCATGTGTCTGCCGTTGGTCAACAGTGCCAAGAGCTGCAGCAGCCGCTCATGTTTCTCTGCCCTGGCTGGGGTCCTCTAATCTCTCTGTGGCCTTGGTAGCAGCCTGCTGCGGGGGCGGCTGCTAATCAGAAATGAATTCTTCCTTTCATCTGCTCCGTTCCCTCGTTTATTTTTGTGTGGGTGTTTCTGTCTCAGGAAAATTGGATTGCGGGTTGATGAAGTGGAGCCCCTGGGAACCGTGGTGAGCCGGGCTCCAGGACTCAAGCAGACGGCTGGGTAGAGCTAACAGCATCAGAATAACAACAACAGGCACGGTCCCCTACACCACCAGGAAGGAGCTGAGAGCTGCACGTTGAGGGACCCTGCCTGGGCTTCTGTGGCCAATGCAGAGCAGAGAGGCTGTTCGCTTAGAGCTCCCTTTGCCCACTCCCCCTGGAGAGGCCAGGAGCTGAGTGGAACAGGGGCCCAGAGCCTGGTTGCTTTGGAGGCTGTGTAGGGTAGGGCATAGAGCAGGTCCGAACCCTCGACCTATCCAACCCCCCCACTTCTTGTCCCCTGACCGCCCCCTCCCAGGACCCCGCCCTCTATCCAACCCCCCCACTCCCTGTCCCCTGACTGGCCCAACCCCTATCCACACCCCCACCCCCTGACAGGCCCCACGGGACTCCCGTGCCTATCCAGCCCCTCCCTGCCCCCTTACCATGCTGCTCAGAGCATCAGGAGCTCGGTGCCCGGCCGGAACCAGCCATGCCACACGCGCTGCCCAGCAAATTCATCCCTGTTGCCACTCTGCCTTGCGGATTGCTATGGCCTGCCTGCAGGAAATCTGCCCTGGAGCCCCGTGAGTGACAGGTGTGGGGCCTGGACAGACGGCTCCAGCACTGCAAGCACAAGACACAGTTGTTCAGGACTGAGGGTGAGGGACTGTCTCCTGACATAACAAAACAGCTAAAGTCCTTTGAGAATTGACTGCATGGACCCCTCTGGGGGGCTCCATGCCCCCTCAGCGTGCCAGTGTAGAGTTTCTGGACAGCAGTGTCCACTGGAGCTGCGGCCCCATCCTGTCTACGCCCGGCATCTCTACTCGGGGACATACAAGAGGACCCAGCCCTAATGGCATTCAGTTTCTTCTGACAGCTGAAGGCAGGAAACAGGAGCTCATTGGTGCCTGTAGCTATCCCAAGCTGTGAACCAGCTTCACCAAGTTCTTGGTCCTGCTGGACGCTCACCCCCTGGACTCCATCGTGCCCTCCCCTCTCCATTATGGGCACCTTTTCTATGGGATGGCAAAGGCCAAACCCACCAGCTCTGTGCCATGTCCCTACTGTGATGGCGCAGCGTCCTTGACAGATGAACACACCACAGCCCTCTGGTCTCAGGGAAGATCAGAACCCTGATGCTCTCTTTGTAGAGCTGTCACCAGTAGGACTCGCTGGGCTCCACCTCCTCGAGGTAGCCACGTGGCTATTGTGCCTGGTGCTAGATACAAGGTGAACTCAGCGTCAAGATTTCAGTCCTGCTCTGCTGACTGGTGCCAAAGGCTGAGTGGTTCAGTGTTCAGCAGCTCAGTCCTCGGGGTGAGTTCCAGTGCAGAGAGTAAAAGTACCATTGAGTGGCTGCCCCATGTGTTGAGGGCTCTCCCTAGTCCGTCAGGCACTGGGGACTGCAACAATTCAACTCTTAAGCACCAAATCACTCTGCCGTCAAACTCTGGTAGGACATGTAAGAAATCCTGGATTCTGCTATAAGGTGCAAGCATAATAAAGTCCAGTCCAGTAATGTATAGACTTAGTGGTTTAATAGGGCCAGTTTCACAAAGCTGATGGAACTCCATCACCTCAGTGATCGTCTGAGAGCCCCAGTGCTTCAGCAGTGCAGTATGCTTGAGCTATTTAAGCTCATAGTAATGCTGAATTTATTTAATGCTGCCCCAAAATGTTTCATTTTCAATGTGCCGCAGAATTGTATTTTGGAAATGCGTAAGTGCGTTGTAGAACTTGTGGGTCTGGGGTGGTTGAGTAGGGGATGGAGGGGCTTGTGGCAATTGCAGTGGTGTAGGGCGGTGGCTTTGGGATGTTCATTAGCTGGCTATTTCTGTGTAGTTGATCAGCATTGACTAGTGAACAGTATTAACAGCCCATTGAGATGAGTGTTAACAGCCCATTGAGAGTGAGACAGTTTGCACTTCTCGCAGTGACTATCTCAGGCAGCCTGAAGACTTGGGCAAACTGCAGTGCGTCTCTGAGCCCTTGAGTCCTGTTGGGAAGGTTTTCTTCATAACTCTAAGGGCTTTCGAGTGAAGGCTCCAGTTGTGCAGGAGCATTCAGCAGTAAGGGATGAGTTCTCTAGCAAGTTCTTCAGCTTTGGAATCACAGAGACCTGTGGGATGGGCAGGGGCTCCTAGCCCCAGCTTCGGTTTTCCAGGGAACCTCCCCCAGCCGAGGGGCAGATTCTGAAATGCCTGCATCTGACTGCCTGGCTGCTGGCTACGTGAGTGTGGTCACAAATCAGCGTGCTTGGCATCAGATCCCCGGATGTAGGGAACACCTCCGACTCATTTTTCTGCAGTGCACACTTCTGACTTGCAAAGACTGGCTAACCTAGTGAGGAGGGCTTTAAACTAGGTTCGACAGGGACAGGTGAGCAAAGCCCACAGGTAAGTGGGGAACATGGAGACCTGAGAGATGGGTCAGAAACAAGAGGGAGTGTGGGCTATATTGGCAGAGAGAGAGGAGGGTCAGGACAAAACAGGGAGGCAAGATCAAACCAGTATCTTAGATGCCTCTATACAAATGCAAGAAGTATGGGGAATAAGCAGGAAGAACTGGAAGTGCTAATAAATAAATACAACTATGACATTGTTGGCATCACTGAAACTTGGTGGGCTAATACACATGATTGGAATGTTGGTGTGGAGGGGTACAGCTTGCTCAGGAAGGATAGACAGGGGGAAAAGGGAGGAGGTGTTGCCTTATATATTAAAAATGTACACACTTGGACTGAGGTGGAGATGGACATAGGAGACGGAAGTGTTGAGAGTCTCTGGGTTAGGCTAAAAGGGATAAAAACCAAGGGTGATGTCATGCTAGGAGTCTACTACAGGCCATCTAACCAGGTGGAAGAGGTGGATGAGGCTTTTTTTAAACAACTAACAAAATCATCCAAAGCCCAAGATTTGGTGGTGATGGGGGACTTCAGCTATCCAAAATATATGTTGGGAAAATAACACAGCGGGGTACAGACTATCCAACAAATTCTTGGACTGCATTGCAGACAACTTTTTATTTCAGAAGGTTGAAAAAGCTACTAGGGGGGAAGCTGTTCTAGACTTGATTTTAACAAATAGGGAGGAACTCGTTGAGAATTTGAAAGTAGAAGGCAGCTTGGGTGAAAGTGATCATGAAATCATAGAGTTTGCAATTCTAAGAAAGGGTAGAAGGGAGAACAGCAAAATAGAGGCAATGGATTTCAGGAAGGCGGATTTTGGTAAGCTCAGAGAGCTGATAGGTAAGGTCTCAGGGGAATCAAGACTGAGGGGAAAAACAACTGAGGAGAGTTGACAGTTTTTCAAAGGGACACTATTAAGGGCCCAAAAGCAAGCTATTCCGCTGGTTAGGAAAGATAGAAAATGTGGCAAAAGTCCACCTTGGCTTAACTAGGAGATCTTGCATGATCTAAAAAATAAAAAGGAGTCATATAAAAAATGGAGACTAGGACAGATTACAAAGGATGAATATATGCAAACAATACAGGAATGCAGGGGCAAGATTAGAAAGGCAAAGGCACAAAATGAGCTCAAACTAGCTACAGGAATAAAGGGACACAAGAAGACTTTTTATCAATACATTAGAAGCAAGAGGAAGACCAAAGATAGGGTAGGCCCACTGCTCAGTGAAGAGGGAGAAACAGTAACAGGAAACTTGAAAATGGCAGAGATGCTTGATGACTTCTTTGTTTCGGTCTTCACCGAGAAGTCTGAAGGAATGCCTAACATAGTGAATGCTAATGGGAAGGGGGTAGGTTTAGTAGATAAAATAAAAAAAGAACAAGTTAAAAATCACTTAGAAAAGTTAGGTTCCTGCAAGTCACCAGGGCCTGATGAAATGCATCCTAGAATACTCAAGGAGGTATCTGAGGAGGTATCTGAGCCTCTAGCTATTATCTTTGGAAAATCATGGGAGACGGGAGAGATTTCAGAGGACTGGAAAAGGGCAAATACAGTGCCCATCTATAAAAAGGGAAATAAAAACAACCCAGGAAACTGCAGACCAGTTAGTTTAACTTCTGTGCCAGGGAAGATAATGGAGCAAGTAATTAAGGAAATCATCTGCAAACACTTGGAAGGTGGTAAGGTGATAGGGAATAGCCAGCACGGATTTCTAAAGAACAAATCGTGTCAAACCAATCTGATAGCTTTCTTTGATAGGATAACGAGTCTTGTGGATAAGGGAGAAGCGGTGGATGTGGTATACCTAGACTTTAGTAAGGCATTTGATATGGTCTCTCATGATATTCTTATCGATAAACTAGGCAAATACAATTTAGATGGGGCTACTATAAGGTGGGTGCATAACTGGCTGGATAACCATACTCAGAGAGTTGTTATTAATGGTTCCCAATCCTGCTGGAAAGACATAACAAGTGGGGTTCCGCAGGGGTCTGTTTTGGGACCGGCTCTGTTCAATATCTTCATTAACGACTTAGATATTGGCATAGAAAGTACGCTTATTAAGTTTGCTAATGATACCAAACTGGGAGGGATTGCTACTGCTTTGGAGGATAGGGTCATAATTCAAAATGATCTGGACAAATTGGAGAAATGGTCTGTGGTATACAGGATGAAGTTTAACAAAGACAAATGCAAAGTGCTCCACTTAGGAAGGAACAATCAGGTTCACACATACAGAATGGGAAGAGACTGTGTAGGAAGGAGTACGGCAGAAAGGGATCTAGGGGTTATAGGGGACCACAAGCTAAATATGAGTCAACAGTGTGATGCTGTTGCAAAAAAAGCAAACGTGATTCTGGGATGTATTAACAGGTGTGTTGTGAGCAAGTCACAAGAAGTCATTCTTCTGCTCTACTCTGCGCTGGTTAGGCCTCAACTGGAGTATTGTGTCCAGTTCTGGGCACCGCATTTTAAGAAAGATGTGGAGAAATTGGAGAGGGTCCAGAGAAGAGCAACAAGAATGATTAAAGTTCTTGAGAACATGACCTATTGGGTTTGTTTTGTTTGGAAAAGAGAAGACTGAGAGGGGACACGATAGCAGTTTTCAGGTATCTAAAAGCATGTCATAAGGAGGAGGGAGAAAACTTGTTCATCTTGGCCTCTAAGGATAGAACAAGAAGCAATGGACTTAAACTGCAGCAAGGGAGGTCTAGGTTGGACATTAGGAAAAAGTTCCTAACTGTCAGGGTGGTTAAACACTGGAATAAATTGCCTAGGGAGGTTGTGGAATCTCCATCTCTGGAGCTATTTAAGAGTAGGTTAGATAAATGTCTATCAGGGATGGTCTAGACAGTATTTGGTCCTGCCATGCGGGCAGAGGACTAGACTCGATGACCTCTCGATGTCCCTTCCAGTCCTAGAATCTATGAATCTATGAAAGGGCAGAGGAGAGGCTGACATCATGCAAGGGCAGAGTTAAGGTCGTTTGGATGTGCAAGCCACCACAGCATTTCTTGGCTTCCTAAGATCTGGGTTTTGTTTAACTCTAACTTCCAATGCACATTTTGGGCAGCAGCCTTAGCTTACTCCAGCATTAACGGCTGAATGGCTGTGAATGGAGTTGAGTGGCTGTGAGAAAGAAGAGTCGAGCCTGCACCAGCCCAGAGGTGTGTTTCGCCTGTATTTTCCATGAGTCTGTTGTGAGAGCGAGGAGTTGGAGCTTCTCCCTCCTTTGCAGCTCTGGGTTTTCTTTGCAGTTGTTGCTCTGAATGGATCTGAGCATTTCCTAATCCATCTTTCCTCAAAAAGGCGAGAGGGGAGGGATAGCTCAGTGGTTTGAGCATGGGCCTGCTAAACCCAGGGTTGTGAGTTCAGTCCTTGAGGGGGTCCATTTAGGGAGCTGGGGCAAAAATCTGTCTGGGGATTGGTCCTGCTCCGAGCAGGGGGTTGGACTAGATGACTTCCTGAGGTCCCTTCCAATCCTGATATTCCATGATTCTATGAAAGGCCCTTTCTCAGCTAGAGCTGTAATGGAGAATTGTGATTGCGAGTCCTCTTGTAAGCGCCTGCGTGGGGCTCGTTCAGTGAGGGCAGGAAAATCGCGTCAGCCTGCAATAACCTCCCGGATGCTTACTCGCTTTTCTTTGAGAAGGCGTTTCAGATCCCTGAGTGGAGTTAATACAGCAGCACGTGTCACAGCATTTCTGTGGAAAGGGATTCAGGCAGCAGACAGTGGGGTTGGCTGAAATCTAGGGCTGTGTCTGTTTGGGTTCCTCCTCCTGCAGGAGGATAGCACTTAGCTGGGAGGTGTTAGAACAGAACTGGCAGCAAGGTGAAAGATTTCTCCTCTCCCCCAGGTGCGGGGGCTAGTTCTTGGTCCTGGCTGAGGCCAGTAGGAGTTGGGGGGGAGAGGGGGGGGATGCCGATTGCTGAGTGCCCTCTCCTATTGAGCTCGAGGACTCCTGGCCTGCCGGCCTGTTGGGCTTTCAGAGAGCTGAGATCACCGTGTAAGTCAAGGCCTTACATGTCCCCACTGCTGATGAACATACCCAGAGTGGCAGCACATTAACATTCACAGGAGAGCAGGGGCAGCGCTGGGGCTGCTGCAAGCCTGCAGTAAGCGCCGTAACAGCCCTGGTCCTCGCTTGGATTGCCTGCCCACGGGAGGCTTGGCAACGAGAGGGCAGAGGCATTTAAAATGATAATGAGATAAGGGGAAAGAAACATCTCATCTCATGCTGAGGAGAAACCCTGAGCCAGGCTGCTGGGTGGGGGGAAGGGGGAGTGCTGACTTGTTCTGTGCATCTCTGCTGTGTGCGTACGGCATGTCTTGGTACAGTGCCTAGAGGAAATAGATCTGTTCGGAGCTCAACAGAATCTTCCCCTTATCTGTGGACTGCTGAGATAGGCTCTTGACTTCTGGAAAGTCACCCTGTTGCAGGGCTATTGAGTGGTAAAAGCTCCGGTGCTGGGGCTGAGGATTGAGCGGAGTGGGGGCTCGGTTCTCCCCATCAGCTGTGTTGCAGTCAGTGGGGACTGCATGCCCTGCTGATGGATCATCTGGCCCTAGAAGTTTAACTAAACGGGCTGGTAACTGGCTAGAGTAGCACACAGCACATGAGGGCTGTGCTCCTTATCTCCTCCTCTCTCCCCAGTCTTGGGAAAGCAGCCGTTCTTCTCCATTCTGTTGGGGTTATTATATCCTGCTCCTCGCTGCGGTATCTCAGCGCCTTCCAACAGTGTGTTACATGACGTGACTGACATTTGTCCTGTATTGGTCTCTCTTTCTCCCTCCCTCTCTGCAGGGGGAAAACAGGTGGGATTTTTTATTGAATATATTACACGTGTGCTATGCGCTGTGTTTATATTAGCAAGGTCAAGGTCAAAGTCAAAGAAGTAGGAGAGGAGGGAAACTCCTGCTCCATACTGTAGGAGGGGCACAGGAGGGGCTATCTGCTCATGCAGAAGGTTGAGGAGGAAAGAGCATAAGAATGGTCATACTGGATCAGACCATAGGTCCATCTAGCCCTGTATCCTGTCCTCTGACAGCGGCCAATGCCAGGTGTCCCTGAGGGAATGAACAGAACAGGGAATCATCAAGTGATCCATTCCCTGTCGCCCATTCCCAGCTTCTGGCAAACAGAGGCTAGGGACGCCATCCCTGCCCCTCCTGGCTAATAGACATTGATGGACTTATCCTCCATGAACTTACCTAGTTCTTTTTAGAACACTGTTATAGTCTTGGCCTTCACAACATCCTGTGGCAAGGAGTTCCACAGGTTGACTGTGTGTTGTGTGAAGAAATTCTTCCTTTTGTTTGTTTTAAACCTGCTGCCCAGCTCTGAAACACCTGAGGAGCTGTAAGAGAGGTGCACAGTGTGCCTTGCACTTGGAATGCAAGCTGGTGACGTTTGTGTTGCTTTTGTAGCTCCTGAGGAACATCATTCCATACTCTGGGGCCAGAGGGCAAGGAAAATGATCAGGGGGCTGAGGCACACGACTTGCGAGGAGAGGCTAAGGGAACTGGGGTTATTTAGACTGCAGAAGAGAAGAGTGAGGGGAGATTTGATAGCAGCCTTCAACCACCTGAAGCGGGGTTTCAAAGAGGATGGAGCTCGGCTGTTCTCAGTGGTGGCAGATGACAGAACAAGGAGCAATGGTCTCAAGTTGCAGTGGGGGAGGTCTAGGTTGGATATTAGGAAACACTATTTCACTAGGAGGGTGGTGAATGGGTTACCTAGGGAGGTGGTGGAATCTCCTTCCTTAGAAAAAAGAAGGACAGGAGTACTTGTGGCACCTTAGAGACTAACAAATTTATTAGAGCATAAGCTTTCGTGGACTACAGCCCACTTCTGCATCCGAAGAAGTGGGCTGTAGTCCACGAAAGCTTATGCTCTAATAAATTTGTTAGTCTCTAAGGTGCCACAAGTACTCCTGTTCTTCTTTTTGCAGATACAGACTAACACGGCTGTTACTCTGAATCCTTCCTTAGAGATTTTTAAGGCCCGGCTTGACAAAGCCCTGGCTGGGATGAGTTAGTTGGGGATTGGTCCTGCTTTGAGCAGGGGGTTGGACTAGATACCTCCTGAGGTCTCTTCTATTCTGTGATTCTATGCAATGGCTTCAGGCAGCAGGCTAACCAGGGGTTAATGTAGCCACATCTGTGCGGAGATCAGGAGAGATCAGTGCTGGGGAGGTGGGGGCAAAGCAGAGTGGACAATGCCTGGGGGTGGCAGGGCAGGGGGAAGCTGCATTTGCAAGTATCTCAGCTTCACTTTGATCCAAGCTGCACCTGGGCCCTGCCTTTGGAATCATCTAGTTAGTTCCAAGGTATTAATGAACTATCAATGTGAAAAGTCCTCATTAATTTTTGGAATAAATTAATTCCCCCCTTTCCCCACCCAAGCCTGGCTGACTTTGATTGGCACCTGTTTTTTACACAAGTGTTTAATTAAAGGCATAATGAGTGTAAAATCAGCTCAGCAGCTGCAGATGCGAGATGGGAGCAGCTCGCGAGCAGCCAGAGCCACAGGCTATGCTTAGAACGTTCTGTGATTTGTATTCCCCGGGCAGCGCCGTGGGCACAGCACGTGCCAGGAGACATGGTCCCTGCTGCAAGGCACTCAGGGGAACAATACCACTTGGGAGGGAAGATCTGGGTAATGCAGATACGTAACGTTAGCGACAGGCGGGGTGTCCATTTCTCATCGGTAATGAATGCCTAGCCACTCTCACTGGGCGGGTTCCTGTGGGTGTGGTGATAGAGGGGGCGGTCTTGGGGAATACAGGGTGCAGCCAAGGGCAATGGGTTGTGCTTGACCTGCGGAGAACAGATTTGCTGAGGAATAGGGACCCCAGCTACTTTCCCAAGTCTAACCTCTCTCATAGCAGCATCTGTAGGCACCACATTCTGCCTTATGCAGCTGGCTAGGAGACTGTGTCCTGTCCTGGTGGACAATGACCTACCTGAGGTATTCACACTTCCTGGCTGGACCTCTGCAGTGTGGTATGCCTGGGCACGACGCCCTTAGGAACCACCAGCTAGTCCAGAACGCTGCAGCATGTCTCCTCAGCAGCACTGGCTATCATAGGCACATCACCTGTCCTCCGCTCGCTAGGCTGGCTTCCCAAAGAACATTGGGTCCAGTTCAAGGCCTCGCTCCTCTCCCCTCCAGCCCCCCCCAAGCCACCCTGCCTGCGGAAATTACCACCCAGGGAGGGACGAGAGAGCTGTTAGCGGTGCACTGCTGGAAGGCACCAGGTGCCCTGATGATGGGGCAATGCAAGAATTTGAATAGAATAGAAATGCCCCAGGGCTTCTCTCTCATTTTTCTTGGCATGCTCCAGGACTGTGCCAGGCTGAGGACTGTGTGTCCTGGCTCTTGTTGTTGTGCTTCTGTGCACAGATTTCTGCTGTGGCTTCTGTAACAGCTCTCACGTGAATTCCATCTGCTCCTGGAGACTTGTCAGATCCCTGGGGCTGGAGCTTAATTGCTTTTACTTGCCTGTTGCTGAAGCTACCCAGGAAAGCAAAGGCAGTCAGCGGCAGATGGCTTGTGAGCATGAACTCTGCCCTCTTTCCCCCACCCTGTTCTCTCCTTGTCCCCATTCTGGGTTCATGTCCCAATCCTTCTCATAATGCTATCACATCCTCCAGGGCTGGTTTCTTACCCCAAATCCTATTTAGAGCCATCAGTGCTGCTCTGTCTCTTAGGAGCATTTCTAGCTCTCCTCCTAATCACAGCCAGGCACCCCCATGCCACAGAGGGGACCCTGCAGCGCAGAGGAGACGGGCCTTGCTCGGAGTCACACAGGGAGTCTGTGACACAGCTGGGAACTGAGCCCAGATCTGTGGAGTCCTGGGCCAGTGCTTTCAGGACAGAGTCCTGATGGCATCCCCTGTCTCTCCATGGGGCTGTGACCTGGCTTAGCTGTGAGGCGCTTTCTTCATCGAGTGATTTCATCCTTGGAGTCTCTTCCTTGGATTTAGGAGATGTTTCTCCTTCTCTTCAGCATTTAAACTCTACGTTCTTGGGCCTGTCCCTTCCATCTGATGGCTGCAGGCTCCTCTTCCCAGCTACGTTGGATCCCTTGGCCCTGCAGGTTCATCGGCCTCTGGCCCCGCATCCCCTGATGTCACTACTGACAGGCTGGCAGAAGTTGGGCATTTGTATTTGATTTCAGATGTACTCAGATGCAATGATATTGTTCTTGTTCTTCTGAGTATGGGCGCACGTCCAGAAGGGGCTGTCTCTGCCCCCCGGGCAGGGAGCAGATGGGACAGTGGGTTACTGACGCAGATGCTAAAATCGGAGGAATGGGGAGTGCAGTGGAGACAGAGAAACAATCCAGAGGGGCTGCCTCGTTAGTCTCGAGAGTCACAGGGTATGTCTGCCCTCGAGCTGGAGGGAGTTCTGTGTGCGAGCTGTGATTGAGCTATTGCACTAAAATAGACATGAGCCATGGTGGAGCGGGCAGTAGGACAGGCTGGCCCCCTGAGTAAGCGCTGACGGTCCCGGGCAGGACTGTACTCGGGGTGGCTAGACTATGCCATCACCCTCCCCGCCATGGCGACACTTCTGTTGCTAGCATGCTAGCGCAATCCAATGCATCGACCTGTGATGGATGTTATACCTTCAGCTTGAATGTAGATGTACCCAGAGCTGAAGGGCTAATCTTGCTGTCCTCATGCTTCTAACTGCTTTCCACCCCTACTGTTGTCCTCACAGTCAGAGAGGTCAGTACTAGAGCAGGAACGGCTGGAAACACCTTTTCCATCCATGACTTCTCCAGATGAGTTTGTGGGCTCCGAGATGCATAGATATGAAACCAGAAGGGACCACTCTGATGTTCTAGTCTGGCCTCTTGCATAACACTGGCCATAGGACTTTCCCCAAGTAATTCCTGTTTGAATTAGAGCAGATCTTTTAGAAAAATAGTCAATCTTGATTTAAAAGTCTCCAGTGATGGAGGATCCTCCATGACCCTTGGTAAATTGTTCCAATAGTTAATTACTCTCTGTTAAAAACATGCGCCTTATTTCCAGTGTGAATTGTCTAGCTTCAACTTCCAGCCATTGGATCTTGTTCAGGAGTTCTCTATTATCAAATTTCTTTTCTCCATGTTGATAATTTATAGACTGTGATCAAGTCACCCCTTAACCTTCTCTTGCTTAAACTAAATAGGTTGAGCTCCTTGAGTCTGTCACTCTAAGGCAGGTTTTCTAACTTTTTAACCATTCTTGTGGCTCTTCTCTGAGCCTTCTCCAATTTGTCGACATCCTTCTGGAATTGTGGACTTGCTAGGATCTGCAAGAGGGGGAGGAGCAGAGACGAAGAGCACCTCTGCTGTACGCCTTAGGAGGAGGGGAACTCCACTCATGCAGAAGGTTGAAGGAGAGAGCCCAGATCTGAAATACCTGAGGGGAGCTCTGCATTTGGGGGTGCAAAGTGTCTTCCCAGATGTGCAAAACCTTCATCTGTACTTGTGTCTAAATGTAGGACTGCAGATGTTGTGTGCACATGCCTATGAGTGCCTGTGTGTGAATGCGTGTACGCCTGCGGGCAGGCGCGCGCCTGTGTGTGAAAGCGGGTACGCCTGTAGGTGGGGGCCTGTACCCATCTGTGAATGCGGGTACGCCTGTGGGCAGGCGCGCGCCTGTGTGTGAAAGCGGGTACGCCTGTAGGTGGGGGCCTGTACCCATCTGTGAATGCGGGTACGCCTGCGGGCAGGCGCGCGCCTGTGTGTGAAAGCGGGTACGCCTGTAGGTGGGGGCCTGTACCCATCTGTGAATGCGGGTACGCCTGCGGGCAGGCGCGCGCCTGTGTGTGAAAGCGGGTACGCCTGTAGGTGGGGGACTGTACCCATCTGTGAATGCGGGTACGCCTGTGGGCAGGCGTGTACCCGTGGGTTAAGGTAGGTATGCCTGCACCTGTGTGTGAATGTGGGTACGCCTGCGGGCAGGCGCGCGCCTGTGTGTGAATGCGGGTACGCCTGTGGGCAGGCATGTACCCGTGGGTGAAGGCGGGTAGGGCTGCGGGCTGGGCTGTGTACCCGTGGGTGAGGGCGGGTACACCTGCAGGCGGGGCTGCGTACCTGTGGGTGAATGCGGGTACGCCTGCGGGTGTGCTTGTACCCGAGGGTGAGGGCAGGTACACCTGTGGTTGGGGGCGTGTACCTGTGAGTGAATGTGGGTACGCCTGTGGGCGTGCGTGTACCTGTGGATGAGGGCGGGTACGCCTGTGGGCTGGGCTGTGTACCCGTGAGTGAATGGAGGTACGCCTGTGGGCGTTCATGTACCCGTGGGTGAATGCGGGTACGCCTGTGGGCGTGCGTGTACCCGTGGGTGAGGGCAAGTACGCCTGCGGGCTGGTCTGTGTACCTGTGGGTGAATGCGGGTATGCCTGTGGGCGTGCGTGTACCCGTGGGCGAGGGCGGGTACGCCTGTGGGCGTGCGTGTACCCGTGGGTGAGGGCGAGTACACCTGCGGGCTGGTCTGTGTACCTGTGGGTGAATGCGGGTATGCCTGTGGGTGAGGGTGGGTACGCCTGTGGGCGTGCGTGTACCCGTGGGTGAGGGCGGGTACGCCTGTGGGCATGCGTGTACCCGTGGGTGAGGGCGGGTACGCCTGTGGGCGTGCGTGTACCCGTGGGTGAGGGCGGGTGCGCCTGTGGGCATGCGTGTACCCGTGGGTGAGGGCAGGTGCGCCTGCGGGCGGGCGTGTACCCGTGGGTGAGGGCGAGTACGCCTGTGGGCTGGGCTGTGTACCCGTGAGTGAATGGAGGTACGCCTGTGGGTGGGAGTGTACCTGTGAGTGAATGCGGCTACACCTGTGGGCATGCGTGTACCCGTGGGTGAGGGCGGGTACGCCTGTGGGCGTTCATGTACCCGTGGGTGAGGGCGGGTACGCTTGCAGGTGGGGCTGTGTACCTGTGTGTGAATGCGGGTACGCCTGTGGGCGTGCGTGTACCTGTGGGTGAATGCGGGTACGCCTGTGGGCGTGCGTGTACCCGTGGATGAGGGCGAGTATGCCTGTGGGTGGGGCTGTGTACCTGTGTGTGAATGCGGGTACGCCTGTGGGCGTGCGTGTACCTGTGGGTGAATGCGGGTACGCCTGTGGGCGTGCGTGTACCTGTGGGTGAATGCGGGTACGCCTGCGGGCGTGCGTGTACCTGTGGATGAGGGTGGGTACGCCTGTGGGCGTGCGTGTACCTGTGGATGAGGGCGAGTATGCCTGTGGGTGGGGCTGTGTACCTGTGTGTGAATGCGGGTACGCCTGTGGGCGTGCGTGTACCCGTGGGTGAGGGCGAGTACACCTGCGGGCTGGTCTGTGTACCTGTGGGTGAATGCGGGTACGCCTGCGGGCGTGCGTGTACCTGTGGATGAGGGCGGGTACGCCTGTGGGCGTGCGTGTACCCATGGATGAGGGCGAGTATGCCTGTGGGCGGGGCTGTGTACCTGTGTGTGAATGCGGGCAGGGGTGTGGCCTGCACACAGAGTTCAGTTTGTGACCTGTTCCATCCTTGACGTCTGCTGAGGCTGCCAGCACGGGAGCAGATCGCATGATGCGAACGGCTGCTCAGTGTGAACTAGACTGACATCCAGGGGCCACCGATCAGCTGGTGGATGGGCTGGTCATTGTCCCTGCTGGTCTGGGTGGCCTAATAACAAGGATCTTTCTAGCTTCCCTGATCCCTTTGGCTGCCGGCTCGTCTCTCCCAGATCCCCTTATTAACAAACTCAAATGAAATCAGGCGCTGTGCTGAAAGGCCCTGCAAACACCTGCCAGAGCCTGGTGCGCAGCCAGCTTATCAGTGTAATTGGGCATTTTACAGTCCGCTCTTGTAATTACATTTGTTTTGTATGTGCTGTGCTGAGTGAAATGCAGGACCCGCAAGTCATGTGCGGGGCCTGGCTGCCTTTGAAAGGGGCATGTGGGCCTTAAGGTTTGACCCCATCAGTGACCTCTGGACTTCAAGTGGTAAAAGGGCCCCAGAGGCTCCAAACTCTGCCATTTGGAAGGACCGCAGCCTCCAAGTTGTAAGGGCCAAAAGCCAATCGCGCTCGCTCTGCCCAGTCACAGGGACTCGCAGTCCCAGGGCAGTTCCTACTGTGCTTTCGAAGTTTCTTACTGGACACTTCCAGCACTGGTGCTGGGTCATGCTGGCGCAATTGGCATGTACGCAATTGTGTATTTGTGCAGAGCCAGGCCTGGGTGGGTGTGTCAGTTTGTGCGTGCGTGCAGGTGGCAGTCCGCAGAGCCAGGGCAGAGGAGGCAAAGCCAGGGGTAGTTTTCTGTCCAAGATGCGGGCTTGCTCCCAGTTTCACAGGGACGCTGAACGGCGAGAGAACACGCTCTCTGTCTAATGTGGAAACAGCAAGAAACCCAGAGCCTGCGGGGCCCAGGAAGAAATGTACGGTCACAGCACAAGGCTGCTGCTCAGGCATGGCACTGGAATGGAAATTGGGTCAGTCACTGAAAGCTTTTCTGGGCTGAGCTTCAGGCGTTCACGGCTCGCACTGAGCCAGTATGTTGCGGGGAGTTCCCGCGGCTCCGGATCCCTGCCGCGAAGGCTGGGAAGTGGGGTCTCCAGCACCTGGCCAAAGGAGGAAGGGTTGGGGGAGAGGCTGCATTGTCTCTCTTGGGTCCCCTCAGGGGGATATGGATGCCATCTAGACTAGAGCACCCAGGACAGGGTTCTCAAACTTCATTGCACCGCGACCCCCTTCTGACAACAAAAATTACTACATGACCCGGGAAGGGGGACCGAAGTCTGAGCCCCTCTGCCCCAGGCAGGGGGCCCAAAGCAGAAGCCTGAGTTCTGCCCCCCTGGGTGGGAGGGGCTGTAACCTGAGCCCTGCCGCCCAGGGCTGAAGCCCTCAGGTTTTGGCTCCAGCTCTCGGCGGTGGGGCTCGGACTTTTGGCTTCAGCCCCAGGCCCCAGCAAGTCTAATGCCAGCCCTGGCGACCCCATTAAAACAGGTTTGCAACCCGCTTTGTGGTCCAGACTCACAGTTTGAGAACCGCTGACCTAGGAGAGATGGGAATTCTCGGGGGCATGGGATTCTGGTGTAATCTGGTGCTGCCTCGCTGTAGAGGACCTGATGTGGCCAGTAGCCCGGCGGATGAGAGCCTTTAGGAAGCCCTCTAGGCACACAGAGGCAGTGTCCCTGCTGGTCATATGACAGGACTGGTGGAAAGGCGGCCACTTGCAGTGATGGCCCTGACTGGACCAGAGAGGAGGTGGCTGCCCTGGCTCTAGCCCGTCCCTCAGCTCATCCCACTGGAGCTGGATGGCTGCAGGGAAGATCCTACGACCTGGGCATTTCTGAGGCTCCCACACTCTGTCAGGAGGGGAAGGGCTCCTTCTCTGAGCCTCAGCCTCCTTTCCTTGAGTTGCCTCATGCTGTAGAGAGCTGGTGTGGTGAGGGGGTGTACTGCAGCCTGCCCTCAGAACGGCCCCCGTCTCCCAGGCTTCCGGCAGCAGCTGGTATGTGTGGACCCAGAGGTTTACACCTCCCCCCCCCCTTCCAACCCCCGTGCCTTATCCTCCCCCCCCCCCCAGTGCTAATCTTACACACCCTCCCTAACCTCTGATCTCTGCTTGTTTCTCTGTCCTGCGCTGTGTGTTGGGAGCGGGGAGGGGTAGCTAGGGGGTGTCGTTACTCTGGGTGCGGTTTGTTGTAAGACTGCATGGTGAACGGTTGCTGTTTGAGCACCGTAACTTGCAGAACAGGTGCATAGTAGGGCTCCTAGGGTGATCAGAGAAATGGAAAACCTACCTTATGGGAGGAGACTCAGAGCTTGGCTTGTTCAGCCGAACCAAACGCAGGCTGAGGGGAGCTCTGATTGCTCTCTATAAACATATCAGAGGGATAAATACCAGGGAGGGAGAGGAGTTATTTAAATTATGGGGTGATGTTGTCATGAGAGCAAATGGATATAAACTGGCCATCATCAAGTTTAGGCTTGAAATTAGACGAAGGTTTCTAACCATCAGAGGAGTGAAGTTTTGAAGCAGCCTCCCAAGAGGAGCAGTGGGGGCTAAAAACCAAACTGGCTTCAGGATGGAGCTTGATGAGTTTATGGAGGGGATGGGATGATGAGACTGCCTACAGTAGCATGCAGCCAATCTGTGACTGCTAGCAGCAAATATCGCCAACGGCCAGAGACGGGAAACTAGAAGGGGAGGGCTCTGAGTTACTACAGAGAATTCTCTCCCAGGTGTCTGGCAGGTGGGTCTTGCCCACACTCTCAGGCTCTAACTGATCGCCATATTCAGGGTCGGGAAGGAATTTCCCCCCAGGTCAGATTGGCAGAGACCCTGGGGGGTTTTCACCTTCCCCACAGCACGGGGCGTGGGTCACCTGCAGGTTTAAACTAGAGTGAATGGTGGATTCTCTGTAACTTGAAGTCTTTAGTCCATAATGTGAGGACTTCAGCCAGAGGTTAGGGATCTATTCCAGCAGTGGGTGGGAGAGGTTCTGTGTCCTGCGATGTGCAGGTGGTCAGACTAGATGATCATGACGGTCCCTTCTGGCCTTAGTCTACAAGTCTCTTGACTTAGTTGTACTTCTGAGACTGCTCAGTTGGGAGCAGCCCTTGAACATCTCCAGTGTTTCTGAAAATGCTGCCGGGATACCCAGCCCCCAGGCCATGTCCCACCCAGGCCCTGCGGAGAGCTCAAGCCACTTGGGCTTGCCCAGCCACCTTGAAAGTCTCCTGTACTCAGCGTCCATGTCACTCCTGCGATAGGCACCCACGGCTATTTGTGCTAGTCTAATCTACTATCCGTTTTGGTCTGAGTCTGCCTGTGCCTTGGTTTCTCAGTGTGTGAAATGGGGATAATGATGTTGCCCAACCTCCCAAGGCTGTGAGAACTTGGCTATGAGGGTGATAGGAGCCACAGAAACTCCGTAAATATGTAACGTGCCAGGGAGGGTCCCAATTTGTAACTCAGTGTCTCTGTCAGGCAGAAGTGGTGCGTCAGGGAGATGAGAATCCATGTGAACCCAGCAGGGCTCAGCACGGGGCACGGGCAGGAGCTGTGACAGAGAGGGAAGAGCTGAGTGTGGCTGATGCAGCCTTGAGGGGCCTTTAATGAGTAGCTCCATGTTAGTGCACTCCAAGCGGTATGGGTGGAGGCTGAGTGTCCTTGGGAGTATGTCCATGAAATGCCACGGAATCACTGGGGGAGCCGGGCCCCTGACAGAAGCAGAGAGAAGCCACGCGAGTGATTTGTGGGGGGAGCCCAGGACATGAGTAGCAGAGGGAGCAACTGGTCCTCCGAGCTGTCTCACAGTCCCCTTCTCCCCGGTTCCATGGGTCAGCGATGCTCCATGCCTTGGCGCTGCCTCACTCCCCCTCTTCCGCACAGGCTCAGGAGCTGCTGAGACATTACTCAGTTGATCTTGTGTTACTGTGGGGACGTGGACACAATGGGACACTGTGGACACAAATACACTGCGCAATCCCTGCCATTGGTATTAATCAAGGGAGTGCTGACCTCCCTTCAGTCCTGGGAAACACCAGTACTAGAGCCAGCAGACTTCAGTTGACCCCAGATGGGCACGAGCATGCAGGAGCTGAGACCATGTTGACAGATGCTTTAGATACACTTTACATAGAGCTGGCACCCGAAAGCGAGATCAGGAACATGAACCCTAGTGAACGGTGACATTAGTGAAATACAAGGTGCTCACTAGGCAGAGTTACCCCTCCTTGGAGAATACATCGCCCCAGGTGCTCCAGCTGCTGCTGGTCTCCGTCCCCGTGGCAGAGCAGTGCATCCTCGGGGACAACTACTTCAAGCAGAGGATTGGGGGTGACTGGCTGGACTAGAGCTACTAATAGGGATGTGCTCCTTCAAAGCCCAACCTGCAGCTAACCTCCTCAGAATCCCAGAGGGCAGCACAGGAGAAAAGGAGGCCATTTGTTCCCACTCTGGCCAGGGCTTAGTGCTGCAGGTCAGGCTCAGACTTGGCTTCTGTCTGAGAACAGGAGGAGACCAGCCTACAAGAGGGGAAGAATAACGCCTGGACCAAAACCTTCAGACAGCTGTGAACAAGCTACTCCTGCCCTGGGGCCGTGGCCTCCAGCCATGACATGCTCTCTGCCCTCAGCCCCAGACGCTTGTATTACTTTAGATGGAATAAATGGGCCCAAAGAGTCAAAGGTGTTGGCATCACCCAGTCACTGCCCAACCGTAAACCAATTTTAAAATCAGTTTTGGGGTTTGATATACAGACACCTCAGCCTGCTTAGTACCGTGGCAAACAGACCCTGAAAACCCCTTTTAACCTTTTATTAAAGTAACAGGAAAAGCAGTGGAAGCATGTGAAATGGGAAGTGTTAGTAAGGCTTTTTTCAGAACAGTATCGCTGTAGCTATAGAGCCTTCTTTTAGCTAGAGAGTCTTTAGAAGGGGAAAAAGCCCTGTTGACGGTTGTAGATGGTAATAGCTTTCCTTTTGGGGCGCACGGGAAGAGAGTTAGCTGAACTGGGCTGGAGCTGTCATTGCTGCTGTTGTCTGATCCTGTTTCTAAAAGACAAATGGGGAGAAAACGAACAGCACAGAGAGAAAATGCAGCTTCTGCCTGTGGTCATAGAATATCAGGGTTGGAAGGGACCTCAGGAGGTCATCTAGTCCAACCCCCTGCTCAAAGCAGGACCAATTCCCAACTAAATCATCCCAGCCAGGGCTTTGTCAAGCCGGGCCTTAAAAACCTCTAAGGAAGGAGATTCCACCACCTGCCTAGGTAACCCATTCCAGTGCTTCACCACCCTCCTAGTGAAATAGTGTTTCCTAATATCCAACCTAGACCTCCCCCACTGCAACTTGAGACCATTGCTCCTTGTTCTGTCATCTGCCACCACTGAGAACAGCCGAGTTCCATCCTCTTTGGAACCCCCTTTCAGGTAGTTGAAAGCAGCTATCAAATCCCCCCTCATTCTTCTCTTCTGGAGACTAAACAATCCCAGTTCCCTCAGCCTCTCCTCATAAGTCATGTGCTCCAGACCCCTAATCATTTTTGTTGCCCTCCGCTGGACTCTTTCCAATTTTTACACATCCTCCTTGTAGTGTGGGGCCCAAAACTGGACACAGTATTCTAGATGAGGCCTCACCAATGTCGAATAAAGGGGAACGATCACGTTCCTCAATCTGCTGGCAATGCCCCTACTTATACAGCCCAAAATGCGGTTAGCCTTCTTGGCAACAAGAGCACACTGTTGACTCATATCCAGCTTCTCGTCCCCTGTGACCCCTAGGTCCTTTTCTGCAGAACTGCTACCTAGCCATTTGGTCCCTAGTCTGTAGCAGTGCATGGGATTCTTCCGTCCTAAGTGCAGGACTCTGCACTTGTTCTTGTTGAACCTCAACAGGTTTTTTGTGGCCCAATCCTCTAATTTGTCTAGGTCCCTCTGTATCCGATCCCTACCTTCTAGTGTATCTACCACTCCTCCCAGTTTAGTGTCATCTGCAAACTTGCTGAGAGTGCAGTCCACACCATCCTCCAGATCATTAATAAAGATATTAAACAAAACCGGCCGCAGGACTGACCCTTGGGGCACTCTGCTTGATACTGGCTGCCAACTAGACATGGAGCCATTGATCACTACCCGTTGAGCCCGACGATCTAGCCAGCTTTCTATCCACCTTACAGTCCATTCATCCAGCCCATACTTCTTTGGTGCTGACATTCACTTGGAACCTTACTGCTGGAAAAGCGCAGGCATGGCCTATGGTCTGAATCAGCCACCCGAGACCTGGCTAACTTGTACCAGCATCAGACTGTTTAGGGTACTGCTTTTAGCTGCCTATTTGGTCACAGTATTACAGCAGTGTTGCAAAATATACAGTCTTAGCGAGACTCTTAGTGAACAGAGGACGAGAGGAGACGGGTAGGAAACAGAAGATGGGAAAGGAAAAGGACACACAGGGGTGGGGGTGACAGTCTCACATCCCAGGTGGTGTTCAGGATTTCGCTGAAGCCAGTGGAGGCAGCAGTGTTTTTTGGGTCCCTCTTTCTGGCCTGGTCTGATCAGGACATCTTGCAGGATGAGGATGACAAAGGTCCAGTGGGTGTCACTGTGGATCCTGACGTCCCAGGACACAGCTGGGATGGCACTCACGTTGGTGAAGCTTGTTTCTGGTCCACCCATCTCCCAGCCAGCCAGTCAGTGTTGTCAGACAGCTTGAATCATTTCTCTCCCAAAGTCTTTCCTTTAAAAAAAAAAAATCTCTAAAGGGAGTGATGAGTGGAACAGCCCCATTCCCCTCCTTATTTTGTCCACCAATTAAACCTAATTTCTGATACCAATTTTGGTTCATTGGTTTCTGCTCCCATGCTGTTCTTGTTTGCCAGGCATGATCTTAACACAGTTCTTGAATTATATTAGTAGGCCCCCTTCTTTGGAGTAATTCTGTTTCGCTGTCTTGGTTTGCATCTTTTTCATGTCTATTTATGATTATAGGTTATTGTGACACCTGATGAACTTTCACTTACATCTCAGTGTTCGGGTAAAGTTGTAGGCCCAATTATTGCACTGCTCACCTCTGACCCACCCTCTGCTATCCTGCTTGCCTGCAGCCATTATAGGACATAGCCCCTCAGCACCCATATGTTAAAATATGGTTAAAGAATAGTTCGCTACGTTAGATGTATTCAGCTCAGCAGGGCCTGATGAAATTCATCATAATGTACTTAAGGAACTAGCTGAATCAGTTTCTGGACCATTAGCAATTATCTTTGAGAACTTATGGAGTACAGGAGAGGTCCCAGAGGCCCAGGGAAGGGAGAACATAAGAATGGCCGTACCGGGTCAGACCAAAGGTCCATCCAGCCCAGTATCCTGTCTACTGACAGTGGCCAATGCCTAACAGGTAATGATCAAGTTCTCTCTCTCTTGCCATCCATCTCCATCCTCTGACAAACAGCGGCTAGGGACACCATTCCTTACCCATCCTGGCTAATAGCCATTAATGGACTTAACCTCCATGAATGTATCTAGTTCTCTTTTAAACGCTGTTATAATCCTAGCCTTCACAACCTTCTCAGGCAAGGAGTTCCACAGGCTGACTGTGCGCTGTGTGAAGAAGAAATTCCTTTTATTTGTTTTAAATCTGCTGCCGATTAATTTCATTTGGTGGCCCCTCGTTCTTATATTATGGGAACAAGTAGATAACTTTTCCTTATTCACTTTCTTCACACCACTCATGATTTTATATTCCTCTATCATATCCCCCCTTAGTCTCCTCTTGTCCAAGCTGAAAAGTCCTAGAGACTCTTTAATCTCTCCTCATATGGAACCTGTTCCAAACCCCGAATCCTTTTAGTTGCCCTTTTCTGAACTTTTTCTAATACCAGTATATCTTTTTTGAGATGAGGAGAGCACATCCGTAGGCAGTATTCAAGATGTGGGCGTACCATGGATTTATATAAGGGCAATAATATATTCTCAGTCTTATTCTCTATCCCCTTTTTAATGATTCCTAACATCCTGTTTGCTTTTTTGACCGCCTCTGTACACTGCGTGGACATTTTCAGAGAACTATCCACGATGATGCCAAGATCTTTTTCCTGACTTGTTGTAGCTAAATTAGCCCCCATCATATTGTATGTATAGTTGGTTATTTTTTCCAATGTGCATTACTTTACATTTATCCACATTAAATTTCATTTGCCATCTTGTTGCCCAATCACTTAGTTTTGTGAGATCTTTTTGAAGTTCTTCACAGTCTGCTTTGGTCTTAACTATCTTTAGCAGTTTAGTATCATCTGCAAACTTTGCCACCCCACTGTTTACCTCTTTCTCCAGATCATTTATGAATAAGTTGAATAGGATCGGTCCGAGGACTGACCCTTGGGGAACACCACTAGTTACCCCTCTCCATTCTGAGAATTTACCATTTATTCCTACCCTTTGTTCCCTGTCTTTTAACCAGTTCTCAATCCATGAAAGGACCTTCCCTTTTATCCCATGGCAGCTTAATTTACATAAGAGCCTTTGGTGAGGGACCTTGTCAAAGGCTTTCTGGAAATCTAAGTACACTATGTCCACTGGATCCCCCTTGATCACATGTTTGTTGACCCCTTCAAAGAATTTTAATAGATTAGTAAGACACAGTTTCTGTAAAGGGAAATAATGTTGACTATTGCTCAACAGTTTGTTTTTCTATGTGTCAGACAATTTTATTCTTAACTATTGTTTTGACTAATTTCCCCGGTACAGACGTTAGACTTACTGGTCTAATTGTCGGGATCACCTCTAGAGCCCTTTTTAAATATTGGCGTTACATTAGCTAGCTTCCAGTCATTGGGTACAGAAGCCGATTTAAAGGACAGGTTACAAACCTTAGTTAACAGTTCCGCAACTTCACCTTTGAGTTCTTTCAGAACTCTTGGGTGAATGCCATCTGGTCCCGGTGACTTGTTAATGTAAAGTTTATCAATTAATTCCAAAACCTCCTCTCATGACACTTCAATCCGTGACAGTTCCTCAGCTTTGTCACCTACAAAAGCCAGCTCAGGTTTGGGAATCTCCTTAACATCCTCAGCCGTGAAGACTGAAGCAAAGAATCCATTTAGTTTCTCTGCAATGACTTTATCGTCTTTAAGCGCTCCTTTTGTATCTCGATCATCCAGGGGCCCCACTGGTTGTTTAGCAGGCTTCCTGCTTCTGATGTACTTAAAAAACATTTTGTTATTACCTTTGGAGTTTTTGGCTAGCCGTTCTTCAAACTCCTCTTTGGCTTTTCTTATTACATTCTTGCACTTAATTTGGCAGTGTTTATGCTCCTTTCTATTTGCCTCACTAGGATTTGACTTCCACTTTTTAAAGTATTGAGAAATTTTATCTCTGCATTTCGTCCTGAAGTAAAGTGTTCCCAGTCAATATGGGGATAATTGAAATCCCCCACTATTATTGAGTTCTTAATTTTGATAGCATTTCATCATCACTATCACCGTCCTGGTTAGGTGGTCGATAATAGATCCCTAATGTTATATTCTTATTAGAGCATGAAATTTCTATCCATAGAGATTCTATGGAACATGCGGATTTGCTTAAGATTTTTACTTCATTTGATTGTACATTTTCTTTCACATATAGTGCCACTCCCCCCCCCCCCCCCCCCCGCACAACCTGTTCTGTCCTTCCGATATATTTTGTACCCCAGAATGATTGTGTCCCATTGATTGCTCTCAGTCCACCAGGTTTCTGTGATGCCTATTATATCAATATCCTCCTTTATCACAAGGCACTCTAGTTCACCCATCTTATTGTTTAGACTTCTAGCATTTGTGTACAAGCACTTTAAAAACTTGTCACTGTTTATTTGTCTGCCCTTTTCTGATGTATCAGATTCTTTATGTGAATGTTTCTCATCTGATCTGGCCCCTACTTTATCCTCCTCCATCCTCTGCTCCTGACTGTAACCTGGAGATTCTCTATCATTAGACTCTCCCCTAAGAGAAGTCTCTGTCTGATCCACATGCTCCTCTGCAGCAGTCGGCTTTCCCCCATCTCCTAGTTTAGAAACTGCTCTACAACCTGTTTAATGTTTAGTGCCAGCAGTCTGGGTCCACTTTGGTTTAGGTGGAGCCCATCCTTCCTGTATAGGCTCCCCCCATTCCAGAAGTTTCCCCAGTTCCTAATGAATGTAAACCCCTCCTCTCTACACCATCGTCTCATCCACGCATTGAGACTCTGAAGCTCAGCCTGCCTACCCGGCCCTGCGCGTGGAACTGGGGGCATTTCTGAGAATGCCACTATAGAGGTCCTGGATTTCAGTCTCTTCCCTAGCAGCCTAAATTTGGCCTCCAGGTCATCTCTCCTACCCTTCCCTATGTCATTGGTACCTACATGTACCACGACCACCGGCTCCTCCCCAGCACTACACATAAGTCTGTCTAGATGCCTCGAAAGATCCACAACCTTCGCACCAGACAGGCGAGTCACCATACGGTTCTCCCGGTCATCACAAACCCAGCTATCTACGTTTCTAATGATCGAATCTCCCAATACTAATACCTGCCTTTTCCTAGCAACTGGAGTTCCCTCCCCCGGAGAGGTAACCTCAGTGCGAGAGGCAACCCCAGCACCGTCTGGAAGGAGGGTCCCAACTATGGGAAGGTTTCCCTCTGCTCCTGTTGACGGCTCTGCTGCCCTGGGCCTTTCATCCTCCTCAACAGCGCAGGGTCTGTCTGACCGGAGGTGGGACAATTCTACAGTGTCCCGGAAAGCCTCATCAACATACCTCTCTGCCTCCCTTAGCTCCTCCAGTTCCGCCACCCTTGCCTCCAGAATCCGTACGTGGTCTCTGAGGGCCAGGAGCTCCTTGCACCGAAGGCACACATACACCACCCGCCCACAGGGCAGGTAATCATACATGCTACACTCAGTGCAATAAACTGGATAGCTTCCACTCTGCAGCTGGGCTTCTGCCTGCATGGTCTCCTAGTTAATGAAGGGGTTGTTTAAAGCAAGAAGTTTTGAATGTAGTTTGGGCTATGGGTTTTAAGAGGAATAAAGGGTATAAGATAGAACCGGCAAGGGACCCGCGCTCCCTTCCTGCTCCCCTTCCAAACTCCCTTGCGAAACTCCCTGTTAGCAGCCCCTGTTCGCAAAAGCTGAAATAGTGTTTCCTAATATCCAACCTAGACCTCCCCCACTGCAACTTGAGACCATTGCTTCTGGTTCTGTCATCTGCCACCACTGAGAACAGTCTAGATCCATCCTCTTTGGAACCCTCTTCAGGTAGTTGAAGGCTGCTATCAAATCCCCCCTCATTCTTCTCTTCTGCAGACTAAATAACCCAGTTCCCTCAGTCTCTCCTTGTAAGTCATGTACCCCAGACCCCTGATCATTTTCATTGCCCTCTGCTGGACTCTTTCCAATCTGTCCACATCCCTTCTGTAGTGGGAGGGGGCCAAAACGGGACACAATACTCCAGATGTGGCCTCGCCAGCGCCAAATAGAGGGGAATAATCACTTCCCTTGATCTGCTGGCAACGTGCCTACTAATATAGCCCAATATGCCATTGGCCTTCTTGGCAACAAGAGCACACTGCTGACTCATATCCAGTTTCTCATCCACTGTAATCCCCAGGTACTTTTCTGCAGAACTGCTGCTTAGCCAGTCTGTCCCCAGCCTGTAGCAGTGCATGGGATTCTTCCATCCTAAGTGCAGGACTCTGCACTGGTCCTTGTTGAACCTCAGATTTCTTTTGGCCCAATCCTCCAATTTGTCTAGGTCACTCTGGACCCTATCCCTACTCTCCAGCGTATCTACCTCTCCCCCCAGCTTAGTGGCATCTGCGAACTTGCTGAGGGTGCAATTCATCCCATCATCCAGATCATTAATAAAGATGTTGAACAAAACAAGATGAAATTTAATAAAGACAAGTGCGAAGTACCACATGTAGGAAGGAGAAATCACATCCACAACTACAAAATGGGGAATAACTGGCTAGGTGGTAATATTGCCAAAAAGGGTCTGGTGATTATAGTGGATCACAAATTGCATATGAGCCAACAACGTGACGCAGTTGACTAATCACTCTAGGGTATATTAACCAGACTGTCATATGTAAGACATGGTGGTAGTAGTTCTACTCTGTTCAGCACTGGTTAGGGGCCAGTGGAATATTGTGTCCAGTTTTGGGCACCATGCTTTAAGACAGTGGTTTCTAACCTGTGATCTGTGGATCTCTGGTTGTCTGCAGACTATGTCTAAGATTTCCAGAGGGGTCCGCTCCTCCATTTGAATTTTTTTAGGGATCTGCAAATGAAAAAGTAGTTTGAAAAGCACTACTTTAAGAAATATGGGATAAACTGGAGAGTCCAGAAGAGAGCAGTAATAATGCTAAAAGGTTTAGAAAACCTGACTTGTGAGGAAAGGTTAAAACAGGGATTCTTGAATAGGGGGCCACGAGCTGTCAGCCTGCACTCCAAACCCACTTTGCATCCAGCATTTATAATGGTGTTAAATATATAAAGAAGTAGTATTTTTAATTGATAAGGGGGGGTCGCACTCAGAGGCTTGCTATGTGAAAGGGGTCACCAGTATAAAAGTTTGAGAACCACCAGGTTAAAACAACTAGGGAAGTTTAGTGTTGAGAAGGAAAGCCCGAGGTGGGGAGGTGAATGACTGTTCTCCATGTCCACTGCAGGTAGGACCAGAAGTAATGGACTTAATCTGCAGCCAAGGAGTGTGAAAGGGTGATTGGTCCCTTTAAGAGGGAGCGGGGCCTGTGCACCTGTGACTGGTCAGCTGACCCCAGTTAGATTTAAAAGACCACACCAGAGCATAGGAGAAAGAGAGACAGGGTGAGTTAGAGACCTGCAAGAAGCAGTAGTAGGTGACAGCAAAAACAGAGAAGTTCCCTGAGAGGAGAGGCAGTGAGACCCTGATGGGGAAAAGCTCTGGGTGGCAGTGCTCTGTGAACAGAGCATGGATGGTTCCCACATAAAGCCCTGAAGCAGGAAGGATTGAGAGGTAAAGGGGAAGTTACGTGGGACTGTAGCCCAGGGTGGACTGAGGAAGTGCTTATTATGTGCAGAGAATGCAGGCATAGTGATTGCCCCTGAAATGAGGGGAGAGTGATGAAATGGGGGGGGGGAGGAGGAGGAGGAGGAGGAATGGAGTGTGTGGAAGCCTTTTCAGCTGAAGATGAGCCTCTCCTTCCAAGCTGGCATATGGTGGGACACTGGTGGCAGCAAGGCTACAGAAGCACGAGAAGCTGTGGAAGGGATTGGTGCTGGAGGAGCCACAGTGGTACCTCCAGGAGCTAGGTCCTGCACAAGGAGAGAGGAGCTCAAGGACATGAGGTTTCAGGCCCAGCAGAGGATGCGTTTGGCAAGTGGGTCATATAGGGAGTGTTTGCCCCCATGTGGATGTTAGTACATGCTATGCTGAGCAAAGCTCAGAAGAACCCAGAGAGATTCTGGGCAATACCCTCATGGGAGGCCTGGGGGTTGTATGTTTTCATTGTGCTATTGCCCCACAAAGATCTCAGACTGGGGGAAGTCTGGATGCAGAAGGTTTGGGTGCCCCAGGGGAGGTTTGCAGACCAAGGGAAGTACTCCCCCCAGGAGAGAGGCCAGAGAGAGAGGGTGCAGCAGATCCTGTCACAGAGATCAGTAGATCTAAAGGCCAAGAGGCAGTCTGCAGCACCAGAATCTCCTGGGGCAGCAAAGGGCTGTAACCTGCTGGCTGAAGTACGAGGGCAGGAGAGCCAGACACCTCCCCTCGCCAAGGCTGAGGAGAGGGAATTGAACCAGAAGGTTGAGCTGGAGAAGGTGATGAAGTGGACATAGCATCATAGACTGTAAAAAGACACATCTATAGTTTTGTCCCAGCAATAGTGAATGCCCCAGGATAGGCCTGGCACAGTCCTCTCCGAGAGGGTCACTTGAGTGAGCGTGTGCTCCTCCGAGGAGAAACAGCCTATTTTCCTGGGGGTGCAGGTCCTTGTCAGCTCACAGTGCATGCGCTGGGCCAGTTGTCCTTGTCAGCCTGGTGCCTGGCTGGGAGCTCACAGTGTTAGTGCAGCAGGAGATGGAAATACCAGAAATGTGTCTCGGGAGACAGAGCAAACAAGTAGGATTCTGTTGTGGAATTTTTCATGGGCCTTGCAGTGAATGAGATGAGAGGGCTGGCCTGCGCCCAGGTGTGTGGTTCAATGAGCAGGAGTTGCTGGGAGCGACCTGTGTAATGAAGAAGAAACAATGTGAGATCAGAGCAAGGTAAATCTTTGTCTACGAGGCTCTGAGGAGCAGCCTCTGGGATCGCGGGCGGGGGATCATTCACAGATGAGTGTAAGGGAGATGAGTCGAGAAGGGAAGAAAGGAACCACCCACAGCAGCCGGGTTTACAGTTTGGTCTCCGAGCACCTGCAAGCTGACAGGAAAGGAGGACCCCTCAGAGGAGCTGAGATGAGACAGGAGGAGCAAGCTATGAAGGTTCGCACTCAGCTGCTCGGAGCCCTTCCCTCATTATTACTGGTAAATACTGATATTATGGTAGTGTCCAGAGGCCCTGTTGTGTTGCACAAGCACAGAGCAGACTGTCCCTGCCCTAACGCACTTGCCTGTACTGACAGCAGCAGATGAGTGGCGGGGGTGTGGATACAACGTACGAGCCAATGGGCTTGTGAGGAACTGGCCCTGCTCGGTTGGCTATGTGGATTGCAGCTTTTGGCTTTTTTCCAGTCGCTGGGATTGGAGGCCGGCAGGCAGGTGGCAGGAAAAGGAAAGCGGAACAGTCTGGTCTCACCTGCCTGGCCTGTTCTGTAGGCAGCATGACAGAGGTGAGCCTTACAGCTGGGCTGGAAGGAGGCTCAGGAGGTCGAGGTTTGGATTTTTGTCAGGGCGTTTCCCCAGGCGTACAGGGCTATGTGGGAGGCAGGGAGAAGCTGGCTGGTAGGCAGAGAAGGCTGGGAATGAAAGCAAAGTGAAGGCAGGGTGGCATCAGGCTGGTTCCTAGGTCAGCTACATAGGACAGAGACAGTTCAGGTGGGCGGAAAGGCGAAGGCAAGACTTGTGTGGGGGGGGAAGCTAAAGGAGAGCCTACAGGGAACCCAAAGAGGTGGCTGGTGTGTGGCTGAAGCAACAAGCCGAGGACACTTCAGCAGCAGAAACTTTCTGAATAGACTTGCGGGGAACCAGGCTGTAGGCGTTAAGGCCAGAAAAGTGGCAGCTGCAGTAGTCAGGACATGAGGTGAGGAGGGCTCGAGCAGGTTCTGCTGACGTGGGCAGAGGAGAGGTCAGACTTTAGAGATTTCTGGGATAAGAAATTGGCAAGATTTAGAAGTGGGCTGAGCAGGTGGGTCAAAGCTGAAACCCAGGTTACAAGCCTGAGTGGGTGGAAGGATGGTGGTGGTGTCCACAGGGATAGAGTGGGGGGGAGGGCAGGCCTTGCCGAACATTCACGATCTTCAGCTGGGAGTGTCACCTCATCTGGCCCAGAGTCCAGGCCGTGCCTACAGAGGGTGGCTACGGCGAGCCCCGGAGCAGGCCTTGTGTCTTGCAAGCACGCAACATGGAGAGTGCAGGGCGTAAATTCCACACTCCACAATATGGGTGGCGCTTTGTGACCCTTCCCTCAGGAATGCCTGGTGCATCGCAGTCAGACCCTGCTCGCTCCCCAGTATGGAATTGCCCTTGTATAGGAACTTTCTACCCAGCAGGCATCTCTGGGTCCTTTCCCTATGTGGGAGGCCTTGTAAATACACATGCATGTACCTGCACCCGGGTGCTTGTGCTGAGCACAAATGGGCAGAATCGGCAAAGCTACAGTTACCAGAAAGCACCAGTCAAGCCATTTGAGGTCACTGAGAGCCTTGGCTAAGACAGGCTAGACTTGACACATGGACGAACACCCATGCTCTCCGTCCATTTCTGGGCACGATGCAATGAGTGGGATATTGTGAAACCGCCTTGTGCTCCCCAGGAACCAGGACTTGGATTCTGCCAAGGGACACAAGGAGAAACCTCTGGCAAGCAGAGTTAAGGACAACAAGGAGTTTTAAAGTATATTAGGAACAAAAAGAATCCTGACCATGGTATTGGTCCATTCCCAGCTGGCATTGGTAGGGTTATCCATGATAATGCAGCAAAAGCAGACGTGTTCAATAAATATTTTGTTCTGTCTGGGATGTGGGGGGAACGGACAGATAATTTAGCGGTATCATAACGCTCTTTCCATTCCACTAATCTCAGTGAAACAGCTGCTACTAAAGTTAGACATTTTTAAATATCGGCAAAATATTAGCTTTCTTCTGAGACTTCCTCAGTGTTCCAAGACATAGAAAATCAACATTAATGGTCCAGTGAGCTTCTCAGCCAGCTTTTTATAACACTTGGATTCAAGTTATCCAGGCCAGCCGATTTAAAAGTGTCTCTTCTGCATTGTTATTGATCATTCTACCACTACCATCTGGTCATGGACAATACCACTGTCAGGGTTCTCTTTGTTCCTAATTTACTTAAACTCCTTATTGTCTTTAATTCTGCCGGCCATACATTTTATTTTCTTTGTGTCCCTTGGCTTCCCAGCTTCTAGCTTTTGATTTATATTCATTACTATCCATTGGCCAACTTCCCATTCCTTCCACTTGCTATAGATTAATTTTTTTATAGCTGCCTTCACTCCCCCTCGAAACCAGTTTCTTTTAACCAATTCAGCCTTCTTCCTTGGTCGTGGCATTTTGGGCAACTAGTATGGTGTTCTTAAACAATTTCTGATTAAGATTCATATTTTTCTGATTAAATTCTTTCTCCGAGCTTATTTGGCTCATATTGTTTTCAGCTTGTGAAATTAGTCCTCTTACATACCTATACTTGGTACTTCATCTCTCAGTCACTGGGTTGGACTCTGTTCTGTTTGCACACTATAAATGTGATTGAATCATGGTCCCTGGCACCTAAGTTACCATTAATTTTTCGAGACAAGATAGAGGAGGTAATATCTTCTATTGAACCAACTTCTGTTGATGGAAGGTGTAAGCTTTCGAGCTAACAGAGGTCGTCCTCAGGTCTGGGGAAGGAAACAGAGCGTCTGACAAACATTAATTTTTAGTTCTGTGATCAGTTCCTCTCAATACGAGTGTCCATTTCTAGTGTCTCAATCAGCAAAGCCTGATAAAAGGATTAGAAAACCTGCATTTTGATAGCCTTAGGGATCTCAATCTATTTAGCTTAACAAAGAGGAGGTTAAGAGGTGACTTGATTACAGTCTATAAATACCTACATGGGGAACATATATTAGATAACAGACTCTTTGGGCTAGCAGAGAAAGGGGTCACACTAGCCAATGGCTGGAAGTTGAAGCCAGACAAATTCAGACTGGAAATAAGGCATGAATTACCCTCACTGTTAAAAATTTACCATGGGAACAATTTACCAAAGGTTGTGGTCAATTTTTCATCACTGACCATCTTTAAAATCAAGATTGGCTGTGTTTTGTAAAAGATCTGCTCTAAGAATATTTGTGGGGAAGGTTAATGGCCTGTGTTAGACTGGAGGCAGGACTAGATCACAGTGGGGTCCCTGGTGGCCTTGGAATCGGTGAATAAAATTGGAGGGACTGGGGTCATTTGGGCCCCTGTAACAGGTTGGGACTCACCACTGCAGCGCCTCCTACTGGTTACTCCGGGAATTAGCTCAGTCCAGTGGAGCATCCCCTCTCTGTGGTATCCCGCCTGTTGTCTTGCCCTTGGTTGGCTTCTGAGCCCACGTTGCTCACCAACTCGCGGCGTTCTCGCAGCTCCTTACGGCCAATGGCTGGGTGTACTGCAAGAGGGGGAAGGGGGCGGACCCAGTCCCACCCTCTACTCTGGGTCCTAACCCAGGGACCCTCTGACAGCAGCCTTGCTATCCTCCTTCTCCCTCCTCCATCTGTCTACTTCCCTGGGCCACTTCCCCTACAGCCCCTTGCACCCGCTAGACCCTTCCCTTCAGGGCCTACAGCCTGGCAGGCTATGGGCTAGAGCACCCTTTTACTCCCCAAGCCTGGCCACCACTGCGCTGTCCACGGCGCTAGTTTCCCTGCTCTGGAGATAGCCCTTCCCCTCTCAAAGGCCTGGGACAGACTGACTGCTCCCTCCCTGAGCAGTCTTTTTATAGGGCTGAGCCTGGCCCTGATTGGCTGCCTCCAATCTGGGCCCTGATTGGCTCCCAATAAGCCCTTCTCTGATTGGCTCCCTGTCTGTGCAGGCCCACTGGCTTGCCACAGCCCATACTCTCAGGGGGTGGGGCAGCTGCCCCACTACAGCCCCTAACAAGGAAAACTGTTCTAGAGCAGAGAACAAGCTGAACTATTCATTCTCTATAGGAACCAGTGTCTGGGCATAGTTAGGGCCTGCAGCACGAAGCCTCGTCCTCGTGGGTTTGCGCGGATTAGGGTAGGGCAGTGTTAATGTATAAGTTATGCTAATATGTGGTGTTTGTTATGTAATGACAAGTGTGCAGCATGGTGAAGGGCACAGAAATGATGCTAGCTAATAGTAACTCTAGCTGCTAAACTCTTCCAGGGGTGTTGTATTAGGAGGAGGCGAGAGTCGCTCCCGGAAGCGATGGTTACCCAGGGGTACAGGAGGTGGATTTGAATTTGAGAAGGCAAGCTCTCCAGAAGACCGTGTTGCTTGCAGTGCTGCAACTTTCTCCTTGGTGCAGCACAGGGGCTGGGAGAGCCCAGGCGTGGGGATGGGCATGATAAAGCAGCGAGGCTGGGGAGATGCTGTCTCAGGACAGGAAAAGAGAGAAGCCACTTTCTTCAAGAGGCTTTTACCACCTCAGCTGGGAGGCAGGGTTGCTCCTATTATGACAGCGAAATAAAACAAAGCGCCCTAGGGAGGGTAATTGCAAGGGGAGGAAATAACAGCAGATTCAGCTTGAATAACACAGTGAATGCTCCTGAAGCCCAAATACTAAATGGGAGGAAGAACCAGTGTGCTGGGATTGACTGGCCCAGCAGGAGAGCGGGGAGAAGAGGGACACAGCTGGGGAGCAGCCCATGATCACACTCCTGTAAACCTCTCCTTCCTCACATGCACACATCCAGCCAGTGGTGCCATGGTGAAACTGAGGCCATGTCTACACAGGAACACTCAGAGTTAAGCCAGATTAAACTATAGGAGGGAATTCAAAGTGCTTTAAACTCCTGTATGGATGCTGTCCTTCAGAGGTAAAGTGATCTTAGTTCACTTTAGTTTCAGAAGAAAAATAAACAAAAATATGTCTGCAACTAGGGTCCTTTTTTTATTTTTTTCAGGACAAACTTTAAAAATGGTGAGAATTAGTGAGGGGAAGCTGGGAGGGCTGAAGAGCTCAAGGATCTGACCGTGAAGGCGGCTTAGCATTACTTTAGGTTAAAGTTGCAGAAACCATCAGGAGCCTGGATTGTAAAGAAAGGGGGGAAATCTCCTAGGGAAGGGTTGCAGACCAAACTAGATGAGCAAGCACCTCAAACAGGTTATTAAGAGAGAGCCTACAAGGAGTGGAAGAAGGGAGGGATCAGCAAGGAAAGCTGCCTCTTGGAGATCAGGAAGTGTAGGGATAAAGTGAGAACTGCCAACAGCCAAGCAGAGTTGCACCCTGCAAAGGAAATTAAAACCGATAGTAAAAGATGCTTTAGCCATATGGGCCCACTGAGGATACTTTGCTTCAGTTTTTAATGAGGGTGATAGGAAACTTGGGGTCAGTGGCAGGGTGGCTAATTGAAACAAGGATATGGAAGTAAAGATTACCACATCCTAAGTGGAAGCCACACTCAGACACCCTAATGGGACCAAATTGGGGAGGGGGACAGTTAATCTCTATGTAAGAATACTAAAGGAATTGGCACATACAAGTGCAGGCAGAGCCCTGCAGTGGGACTGGGATCCCACAGGACCTGCTGCCATAAGAGCGGGAGCAGAATTAAAAATAGTCCTGCACAGGGCTCTAATTGCAAGCCCAGCAGTCAGGATTTCTAATGAATCTGTAAACTCAGAGGTTGTACCCTGTGACTTGAGAATTGCATATATGATACATATATTTAAGAAAGGGGGTGTGGGGAAGGGATCCGGGAAGCTACAGGCCCATTAGGTTGACCACAGTTGTATTGCAAGTCTTTGGACAAACTTGGAAAGACAGTAATTAAAGGCATAGAGGTAAACGGTAATTGGTAGATTGTGCCAGCAGCCAGATCAAGCTGATCTGTCTTTGGGAAGATAACTGATTCTTTAGAAAGAGGAAATGTAGTAGCTGTAATCTACCTGGATGTCAGTACAGCATTTGATACAGGTCCACATGAGAAATTATCAGTTAAATTGGAGAAGATGGGGATTAATCTGAGAACTGAAAGGTGGATCACACTGAAAGGTGAACTGTCAGGCTGGAAGGAGGTTACTAGTGGAGTTCCTCAGGGACCGGCCTTGGGACCAATCTTCATTAAGGTTTTCATTATTGATCTTGGCACAAAACTTTGCAGATGCGCAAAGTTGGACGGTGTTGCTAATATGGAGAAGAACCAGAATATCCGACTGCGGCAGGACGCTGCTGGGCAGCCTCAATCCGGTCCTCCCACCCCAGCCCCAGTCAGGGGGAATGGACTGGGGCTGGGTCAATAGCCTGGGTTTGCCTAATCGCTGACTGCACCTGCCAGCCTCCGTAGGCAGGAGCCTGGGAGGAAGGGAGTGAAAGGGGTGGGGGGTGGAGACCAGGAGGGAAGGGAGGCTCAGTGAGAGATAGGAGCCTGCTGCTCTGTTGCTGACCAGGCCTGGGTTAGGCCAAGTCACGGAAAATATCCCCTGTATATTTACATGATGTGTGGTGGTGGGAAACGGACAAATAAAGAGCATGAGTGTTGCACCAGCTTGGAGTGTCCCTGAGTCCGTGAGGAGTGGGGCCGAGGGGCTGCGTACGCAGGGGCGGGGCGTGCACCCCGTTACACGTACAAGAAGATTTGGATGACCCTGAAAATGGGAGTAATAGAAGTGGGATGAAATTTAATGGTGCCAAGTTTAAGGTCATGCACAGAGGGACTAAGAACGAGAGTTTTTTGCTCTAAGCTCTAAGGATTTTATCATAAGCAATGGTGGGAAAAGACCTGGTGTATTGGTCGATCACAGGATGACTGAGCTGCCAATATGGTGTGGCCATGACAAGGCTAATTCCTTACCCAGTTCATCCCAGGATTACATTTCCAGCAGAGAGAGAGAAGTGTTATTACTATTGTACAAGTCACAGCATCTGGAACATTGTCTGCAATTCTAGTGTCCCATGTTTAAGAAAGATTAATTCAAACTGGAACTCATACGGAGAAGGGTTCTGAGGATGATAAGAGGAACGGAGAATTTACCTTATGAGATGAGACTTAGGGGGCTTGGCTTGTTTAGCCTGACCAAATGAAGGCTAAGGGGAGATACAATTGCTCTCTGTAAATACACCAGGGAGGATGTGACGTTCCCCTCTGGTGCTGTCTGGACCGGTGATCTGCTAGGTCACTCCAATCCTTGATTCTGGGAGCCAGCCTTCCCCTGCTCTGCTGTGAGAACCCCCATTCCTCGGCTGTTCACACACAGCCTCTGGCACGTAAGCTGCTCCTTGGATTGTGCAACCAAATGACACTAGCCAATATCTCCGGTCCCAGACACAACCCTAGGAACCTCCGTCTTGCAGTGTCCAGTTATGCCCGCTGGATGCTGCAAGCTTATATGAGTTCGTCAATTTAACAAAGAAATTTATATGTATCAGGCTTGTTATCCCGAGGGGAGACTGTGACACGCTTCAAACCAAACGCCCTGCTTCAGATAGAATAAACAAACAGATTTATTAACTACAAAGGATAGATTTTAAGTGATTATAAGTCAAAGCATAACAAGTCAAAGTTAGTTACCAAAATAAAATAAAATATAAACACGCAGTCTAAACTCTCAACCCTATTAGACTGGGCAACATCTGGATTAAGCCGTTTTTCTCATCCCACAGGATATGCAGTCCTTAATATACAGGTTTGTTCCTTAAACCTGGGCCTTATCAGGAGCCTTATCATCTTCTCAGTGTCATGGTTGCTTGCAGCAAAGATGGGGGCAGGAGAAGGGCCCAGTATGTGTCCGTTCTACCTGTTTTATACCCTCAGTCCATGTGCTTGGGGAGCACAAGTCCAGGCATGTCTGGGGGGCATTGCTGAGTCTCTCCCAGCAAGGTTGAGCAATTCCCCTGGTGAGACATTGGATTGTAGCTCCCTTGCTGGACAATGGCTGTTGATGGGTTGTTTGACACCCTGGCCGGGTGTTGGTTACTTTCCTTGCTGTTGCCTCTGGGGAGCTAATGTCTGGCTGATCCCCCAACTTACAACATGTTTTAGTGACAACCATACTACACAATTCTCATATGCATTAATGATAGATGTATATGGATAAAGAAATGACTTTCAGCAGATCATAACCGTTCCCCTGATACCTTACAAGGCCTGCTTTATCTGTAAGATCACAGCTATATGAAAATGAGGTATATGGGGGCTACAGTATGCTCCCCCAAGGTATTGAATGTCACAGAGGGAGAGGTGCCATTTAAGTTATGGGGTGATGTTGTCACAAGACAAAATGGATATAAACTGGCCATTAACAAGTTTAGGGTTGAAATTAGACAAAGGTTTCCAACCATCAGAGGAGTGAAGTTCTGGAGCAGCCTCCCAAGGGGAGCAGTGGGGGCAAAAAGCTGAACTGGCTTCAAGATTGAGCTTGGTAAATTTATGGAGGGGATGGGATGAAGAGTTGGCTCCAATGGCATGTGCTCCTTCTGTGACTGTGATTAGCAAATATCTCCAGTAGCCAGAGATGGGACACTAGATGGGGAGGGCTCTGTGTTACTACAGAGAATTCTTTCCCAGGTGTCTGGCTGGCGGGTCTTGCCCCCATGTTCGGGAGCCTGACTGCCATATTTGGGGTCAGGAAGGAACTTTCTTCCAGGTCAGACTGGCAGATACCTTGGTGGGGTTCCCCTTCACCACTCTGCAGCATGGGGCACTTGCTGGTTTGAATTAGAGTACATGGAGGATTCTCTGTAACCTAAATTCTTGATTTAGTCCTAAGTGGAACACAGGATCTGGTCCTAGAGGTGAATATAGCTGGATTGCTTGGTAATAGAGACCATAATATAATTAAATTAACATCCCTGTGGCGGGGAAAACACCACAGCAGCCCAGCACTGTAGCATTTAATTTCAGAAAGGGGGACTACACCAAAATAAGGAGGTTAGTTAAACAGAAATTAAAAGGTACAGTGCCAAACATGAAATCCCTGCAAGCTGCATGGAAATTTTTTAGACACCATAATAGAGGTTTAACTTAAATGTATACACCAAATTAAAAAAAACATAGTTAGAGAACCAAAAAAGTGCCACCATGGCTAAACAACAAAGTAAAAGAAGCAGTGAGAGGCAAATAGGCATCCTTTAAAAAGGTGGAAGTTAAATCCTAGTGAAGGAAATAGAAAGGAGCATAAACTCTGGCAAGTGAAGTGTAAAAATATAATTCTGCGGGCCAAAAAAGAATTTGAAGAACATCTAGCCAAAGACTCAAAAAGTAATAGCAATTTTTTTTTAAGTACATCAGAAGCAGGAAGCCTGCTAAACAACCAGTGGGGCCACTGGACGATTGAGATGCTAAAGGAGCACTCAAGGGCTTTGTTTGCAGGGACAATCCTTCACTCTCACAGACCTTGGGAGACAGACCAATCCTCGCTTACAGGCAGCCCCCAACCTGAAGCAAATACTCACCAGCAACTACACACCACACCACAGAAACACTAACCTGGGAACCAACCCCTGAAACAAATCCTGTTGCCAACTCTGTCCGCATATCTATTCAAAGGACACCATCATAGGGCCTAACCACATCAGCCATGCCATCAGGGGCTCATTCACCTGCACATCTACCAATATGATATATGCCATCTGTCACGGAGTGTGGGGGAGACCAGGCCCTGCACCCCTGGCTTCCTGCGATTCACCATGACTCTCAGCCAGCCAGTTGAACAGAAGGTTTATTTGATGACAGGAACACAGTCCAAAACATGTCTTGCTGGTACCGACAACAGCCCCCTCCCCCTTTAGTTAGGTCCATCTGGGGGCCCCAGGGAGGCCACAGCCGTGTTGGGAAGCCCAAGCCCCATCGGGTCACCACTCTCCATCTTCCAGCCAGCTCCAAACCTGAACACTCCCTTCAGCCCCCCCATTTCTGGCTTTTCCCGGCTCCTCCCCCGAGCCTTTGTCTCCTTTGTCCAGTTTTCCGGGCAGAGGTGTCACCTGGCCTCCAACATCCCCTCCCCCCCCACCGGGTTCTCAGGTTACGTGCTCAGGTATGCTCCCTTCCCCAATGCAGGCAGCCCCAGCAAAACTCCCCTGCAACCTTCCCAAGTTATCAGCATTCAAATAACACATCAAGAACATTCCCACTTCGTCACACCATCATGTGCCAGCAATGCCCTTCTGCCATGTACATTGGCCAAACCGGACAGTCTCTACACAATAGAATAAATGGACACAAATCAGACATCAAGAACTGTAACATTCAAAACCCAGTAGGAGAACACTGCAGTCTCCCTGGACACTCAATAACAGACTTAAAAGTGGCCATTCTTCAACAACAAAATTTCAAAAAGAGACTTCAACGAGAAACTGCAGAACTGGAATTAATTTGCAAACTTGACACCATCAAATTAGGCCTGAATAAAGACTGGGAGTGGCTGGGTCACTACAAAAAGTAATTTTCCCTCTGTTGATATTCATCCCTTCTTGTCAACTATTGGGAATGGGTCCCATCCACCCTGATTGAATTGGCCTCGTTAGCATTGACCCCTCTGACTTGGTAAGGCAACTCCCATCTTTTCATGTGCTGTGAATTTATACCTGCCTACTGTATTTTTCACTCCATGCATCTGATGAAGTGGGTTATAACCCACAAAAGCTTAAGCTCAAATAAATTTGTTAGTCTCTAAGATGCCACAAGGACTCCTTGTTGTTTTAGTTAATATAGTGTATTTAGATTTTCAGAAAGCCTTTGACAAGGTACCTCACCAAAGATTCTTAAGCAAAGTAAGCTGTCATGGGATAAGAGGGAAGGTCCACTCATGGATCAGTAACTGATGAAAAGATAGGAAACAGAGGGTAAGAATAAATGGTCAGTTTTGAGAATGGAGAGAGGTAAATAGTGGTGTCCCCTAAGGATCTGTTCTGGGACCAAGTCCCATTCAACGTATTCATAAACGATCTGGAAAAAGGGCAGAAAGCGAGGTGGCAACATTTGCAAATGATACCAAACTGCTCAAGCTAGTTAAGTCCCAGGCAGACTGCGGAGAGCTACAAAGGGATCTCACAAAACTGGGGGACTGGGCAACAAAATGGCAGATGAAATTCAATGTTTATAAATGCAAAGTACTGCACATTGGAAAACATAATCCCAGCTATACATATAAAATAATGGGGTCTACATTAGCTGTTACCACTCAAGAAAGATCTTGGAGTCATTGTGGATAGTTCTCTGAAATCATCCACTCTATGTGCAGTGGCAGTCAAAATAGTGAACAGAGTGTTGGGAATCATTAAGAAAGGAATAGATAATAAGACAGAAAATATCATATTGACCCTATACAAATTCATGGTATGCCAACATGAATACTGCGTGCAGATGTGGTTGCCCCATCTCAAAAAAGATATATTGGAATTGGAAAAGGTTCAGAAAAGGGCCACACAAATGATTAGGGGTATGGAGCAGCTTCCGTATGAGGAGAGATTAATAAGATTGGGACTGTTCAGCGTGGAAAAGAGACGACTAAGGGGGGATATGGTTGAGGTCTATAAAATCATGACTGGTGTGGAGAAAGTGAGTAAGGAAGTGGTATTTACTCCTTCTCATAACACAAGAACTAGGGGCCACCATATGAAATTAATGGGCAGCAGGTTTAAAACAAATAAAAAGAAGCATTTTTTCACACAATGCACAGTCAACCTGTGGAACTCCCTGCCAGAGGATGCTGTGAAGACCAAGACTATAACAGGGTTCAAAAAGAACTAGATAAGTTAATGGAGGATAGGTCCATCAATGGCTATTAGCCAGGATGGGCAGGGATGGTGTCCCTAGCCTCTGTTTACCAGAAGCTGGGAATGGGTGATGGGGATGGATCACTTGATGATTACCTGTTCTGTTCATTCCCTCTGGGACACCTGGCATTGGCCACTGTCAGAGGACAAGGTCCTGGGCTAGATGGACCTTTGGTCTGACGCTGTATGGCCGTTCTTATGTAACCTGAAGTCTTTAAATCAAGAGCTGAGGGCCTCAGTGACTCAGCCAGAGGTTAGGGGTCTATTCCAGGAGCGGGTGGGTGAGGTTCTGTGGCCTGTGACATGCAGGAGGTCAGACTAGTTCATGATGGTTCCTTATGGCCTTGAAGTCTGTGTCTAAGTACCTCACTTTACATGCACACCTTTAGTTAACTTGGTTTAATTTTGCATGTCAATAAGCCCTCAGACTGTCAGGTCTTGGGAGTGTTTGTTCTGTAAATGCCCGGCCCACCCGAGAGCGCTGTAATAAATAATAGGGCATTTAGAAAGACCATTGCAGTTTTGTGAGGCATATGCAGAGTTCTTGTGTCATGGAGCAAGGAGGTGATAGTCCCTGTCTAAGGTTATGTCGACACAGCAAAAAGAGTTGTGTGCTAGCTCAGGTTGGCTAACCCGCTTTAGCTAACTCGGGTTAAAATTGTGAAGACATGGCAACTTGGCTTTTACGTGAGCCAGCAGCTCGAATTCAAATGCTGGCTCCACCGCAGGCTTTAACTCGAGCTGCAAACCCTCATTAAAGCCAAGTTGCCACGTCTTTGCTACTATTTTAACCTAGGTTAGCTAATTGGACTTAAGAACACACCATTTTTGCAGTGTAGATACCCTATGTGGCTCAAATGGTGCCACGCTGAAATAAATCAGTATTAGCTATTCCTTAATATCTCATTGGCTCCACCTGCTAGTGATCAAATTCAGATCTGTCCCCTGTGCCCCACGAGTCACACGGTGGGGGTGAGGGACCTGTCTGGTTTTAAGATTAAGTTAGATAAGTTTATGGAGGGAATGGTTTAATGGTAAAACATAGTAGTCAAGGAAAACCAAGCAATGGTAGGTAAATAGTATAATGGCTAACAGGGGTCAGGCTAGAGACTCTTGCCTATATGCTCGGGGTCTTACTGATCGCCATATTTGGGGTCGGGAAGGAATTTTCCTCCAGGGTAGATTGGCTGAGCCTCTGGAGGTTTTTCGCCTTCCTCCGCAGCATGGGGCAGGGATCGCTAGCAGGAGGGTCTCTGCCGATTGAAGTCACTAAAACACAGGATTGGGGACTTCAACAGCAGAGTCCAGGGAAGGGGTAGGGACGGTTTTATGGCCTGCAGCATGCAGGGGGTCAGACCAGATGATCATAATGGTCCCTTCTGACCTTAAAGTCTATGAGTCTATGAGTCTATGAGTCTCAGTTTCTCCATTCTTCACTCAGGGGCAATACGGGGCAACTCTTCCTCATTCCGGGTGGTAGTGAAGGGTCTGTTCATTTACTCCTCTGGCTCAGCCTGCAGCTGAGGGTTGGCAACATGGGCTTGCTAACTAGTTCTTACAGCTCCATTTGCTGGGACCTGGATGGTGAAGGTGATCGATCGTCTGAGTGCCTGGGGTTTGGGTGAGAGGGAGCTGGTTTGGGCTTCATCTGGGTGAGACTGGGGTGGTGATGGGGGAACAGCCAGAGGAACTGGTGATGATTCTAGGAGCTCTCTCTTTTTGCCCACCCTTTGTTACTCAGATTAGCCTTCCGGGTCCTGTTGAGTGCTCTGAGAGCAGTTCATGCCGCTTGTGCTTGCTGTAAAGTTGCTGACCACCACTGTTGCATTTGGGGCTTCCCCACAGGGATCCAGGTGTTTCACCTTTGGGCACTGCCTTTGTGGGGCTGTGCCGGCAGAGCGCTCTGCAGCTGGGGCAGAACCCAGCTTTTCTTGCTTGGCAAAGCCTCTTATGTGGAGCGTGACACCTGTGGTCTGGGATCTGCACTGGCTCCCAAGTCACTTTCAGAGGTCATGAAAGATGATGGATTCAACCTATAAACTTTTACTGGTTTTGGCCTTTGTTGCTGCAGTAATGCACGGGAATCAGTGAGGTGTCAGCCAACCAGTGCCTGGCTTAATCAGAAAAGGGTTGCTGGCAAGATGCCAGCGAGGGACCCTTGGCTCTGGAATTCACTTCTGCCCTTGGCCTAGTCTTCCGGAGCTGTTTCAAGGCTTCTCTGTTTTCCTGGGCTGTTGGGAGCGGGTGACTTGGGAAGGGAAGATTATTAGTTAGTCCTGACAGGTTGGGAGGATTTTGCCACTGATGTTGAAGTGCCCTGATAGTAGGTAAGACATCTTGGCTGTACCTTAACTCAGGTTAAAAGAGCAGCGAGGACAAGGCCACTCAGGTCTTAACTCAGGTTAGCAGCTTGAGTTCAGCCCCAGGCTCCTGTATCTGCTGTAACCTGAGTTAAAACCTGAGTGGCCTTGGTCTCACTGCTATTTAACCTGCGTTAGCTAGCCCGAGTTAAGAACACAGCATCGCCTCTCTTTGCAGGGAAGATGCTCTCTTAGAGGCAGCATTTTCTAGTTCTGGGGGCCCGAGGCTGGGTGCCAGACTCCTGGGATCTAATTCCAGCTCTGATACTGACTTGCTGTTTGGCTTTGGGAAAATCACTGTCCCCTTGGTGCCTCAGTTTCCCTGTTTGTAAAATACTGGCAGTGCTTCCCTGCCTTGCAGGAGACATCTGACGTTGCAAAGTCAACACATTCATTATGTTGAGATCTTGTTTCCAAAAAGCCCCTGACGTCTCTGGAACACCCTGGCTTCCCTTCCAATGCTTCCTGTGAACAGGGTGGATGCTCCTGGCTCTCTCTCCAAGCCTATCACTGCACGCACCCCAGGTTTCTCACTGTCTAACTGAGGAGGCCGGAAGAAGACAACCCTTTCCGAGGGCTCTTAGGTGGCTCCTTCCCCAGTGTCCAGGCTCGGACTCTAGACTTGTTTCCTAGATTGTGCACGTCCACAGACCATGTACTTGGGCATGGTAATTCTGTACTCTGCCTGTTCTGATCTGTGTGTCTGTTTCTCTTTCCATAGTGCTCAGTATTGGTGAGGGTGGCTTCTGGGAAGGAACTGTGAAAGGACGGACTGGTTGGTTCCCGGCAGAATGCGTTGAGGAAGTGCAGATGCGACAGTATGACCCACGGCAAGGTAAGCTTTCCTGCTCGGGTAGGGTGACTGTCTCAGATGCTGGGTTGAGTTCCTCCTCTGCAAGGCAGTGTCCAGCCCCCAGCAATTCAGACTTGTTGACTTCCACTTACACAGAACTCTCAGGCTGCCCATCTTCTGCCCTGGGTGCCAGGCCATAAACCAAAACCCACAAAATAACAGAAGTTACAGTCTAGTCAATTTGTCAGTGATTCTCTTGCTGCGCCCAGTCCACAGTTCCCACCTTCAGCGCTTTCAGTGTCGGGACTTACGTGCTTGCCGCCCTCTGGGAGCATTATTTAGTCATACAGGGCAATGGCTTCAAATCCTACCACTGGCTTTTTGGATGCCAAATGTGAGACAATTCAGATGTCCCCAGATGAGTGGCTGTAGCACTTTCAGCAGTGGCTGTGATACGACCTGTGATTCACAGGGGCTCCTGTCCCCTTAATCAGGGCTCAACATATGCTTGCATAAGAAGCCGACTCCCACGTGCATCTCATGCTTTCTTCGCGCCATTCTAACACAAGATGCACTGAAAGCAAAGCGGCTGAGTGACATGGAGCTGGTTTGCTTCCCTTGCCAAGTGCCCTCTTCAGTGCCATGTGCAGACATTGGCTTAGTGAGCAATTGCTCACCTCAGGACGCTCTGGCCTCCTGGAGCAGCGCCTAGCGCGGCACGAGTGGCTAGCAAGGGGCCAGTCCATCTGTTGCTTTCCATACATCTGAAAAAAGACACAAGTTACATCTGATTGTCCAAAGTGGCTCCATGTGTGGGCAGGGCCTTCTGGGAAGGAGGTGTGGTCATGACAGAACCCTTCCAACAGCTGTGTAAAACAGGCAGCTTGCTTCCTGTGCGCACAGGGCCGTGGCAGGTGCTGGTGAGGAGTCCTGGAGTGCCGTGATTGCACTGTTGATGAACATCCTGCAAGGCTCATATGGCGCACCAGCTCTGCTAGAGTTCAGACTGAGAAGCCCTTTCTGTTCAAAGGGTCACTCTTCTAATTGTGCTAAAATGCACACGCTTACTCAGATTGCCTTGGAATGTGGTATGCCTCATGGGGGCATGGGGTAGGCGGAGTGATCAAAACTTGGGGCCACTTGAGCGAGGGGTTCCTGCGGTACAGCTCCCCCCACCGGTTCTGGAGATTGACAGATTCTGCCAATGTTTTTTGCACACACCAGGGGCTCAAACTGCGGCTCTGATTGTCCCTCGTTTGATCTCAGTTACCTGACATTGGTCCCAGCTAGTGCATGGATCCCACAGCCTCTGGGGAAGAGTTTAGCTCTCTGTGTTAGCACGTGCTGAACACTCCCGCACCAGACTGCGGTGCATGCGTTCAGAAAGACTAGCCAAGAGTTTCAGGCCACCCAGCGTTCACATGACCTTGTGGCTTAGGCGCATGTTGTGGCTGGACTTAAGCTATTGCTGTGCACTGCAAGTTCAAACCCTCCCCTGGGCAGAAATCTGAAAATGAAATGTCGACCTGTTGCTCAAGCCGCCTCTAGCAAATGGTGGTGGGGGGGAGTAGTTTGAGCAGAGTGGAAATTCAGGAGCTGCTGAAACTATTCTAATTACCTGTGAATTTTTGCAGGGAGGGGACTAAATGGAGTTGGGTGTGGGGAGGGACACTGGAGGAGTGATACGGGGCAGGGTGCATGGGGGGAACTGTCAGCCCCACATTCTCCCCTAATGTGAGTGTGTGCTGGGGCCTGGGAGGCCTGCCCCTTGGGACCTCTGTTCCTGTTGCCATGTATTACTGGGATCTGCATCCCTTTCCCTGCCCTCTCTTGTGAGCTGGGCTCTGGGGATTCCTGCCCATTGAGGGTGTCTAAGCCCCTCTCCCTGCCCCATGAGGGTGAAGGACGTCACTCTGGGGGGTGGGAGCCCCTCTCCTTGGCTCTCCATGTGAGCCCTGCTTCTTTGTGTGGGAGGTTCACCGAGTTGAGAATGGGCATGCTTGGGGAATGGCATGAGCTAGCAAGTGCCCTCACTGGGGCAGGGGCGTGCGAACGCCCCCAGAGATGAATGGAGCAGTTTGCGTGCCTCAGAGCCATGGTTCCAGGCTGTATTCAGCTCCAGGGGGTGTCCTGGCTCAGCTAGGAGCAGGCCACCTCGCTCTCAGAGTCTCGTATACTGCAGCTGTATGTGTGCGGCTCGTTCCCTCCATCCTTCCCTGTTCTTCCTCAAATGTCCAATCTTAGGATTGTCCAGTGCCACGCAGCTGAGCATAGCAAAGCGGTTGCTGATTCATTTCGTGCAGTAGCTTACTGGAGTGCCAGCTCCACTTGAGTTCGGGTTGAGAAACTCTGACTGTTCTAAGTGCGGTGAAATCCATATGCCCACTCACCTTGTCTTGGAGTTTGCTGTGCCTCATGGCAATGCAGGGTAGGGTTAGTGAGCCAAATCGGGGTTCGTTTGAGCCAGCGGTTCCTGACACGTATGCTTCCAAAAACACCATTTCACAAAATCCACAGATTCTGCCTGGCTGTGTGTGTGTGTTTGTTTTTTGCACATGTGGGGCTCAAACCAAGGCTCTGAGCATCCCCAGTTGATCTCAGTTGCTTGATATTTATCCCAATTAGTGCCTGGCCACCCACAGCCCCACTGGGGAAGTGTCAGAGGATGACACTGCCTCTTTAAGAGGGAAGAGGCCAGTGCACCTGTGGTCAGCTGACTCCAGTTCGCCTTAAAAGAGGGTCAGGAGGTGGTAGGTGAGAGCTGCCTGGGCATAAGAGAGTAATAGGTGAGAGCTACTGGAGATCGAACGTGGTCCCTGAAGGAAGCTGTAGCTGATGCCTGGGGGAAAGCTGAAGGCCGGAAAGCAGCAAGAGGCGTTTGCCAGCTGATCTCTTCAGGGCTAGAGAGGGCTGAAGGCCGGGCAATGGTGGAGGGACTTAGCCACTGATGTCTCCATGCTGGAGAGCTAGAGCCAGAGGGCTGGAGGGGTGCAAGCTGGGGAAGGGAGGGTCCTGGTGCAAATGAGCTCCCAGCAGAGAGGTTCCTCTTTCTGGGAAGAGCTGGAAGGGCTGGGGGGTGTGAAGAAGGCCAAAGAAGAGCCTATGAAATGTGAAGTATTGGATAAGACTTTCCTTGGAGCAACCTCCCTTGTTCCCGCCCCCTTTAGCTGGAGAGAGTCTTAGTAGGAAAAGCCCCTGGTTTGAGTCTCTCTGATGGTGCTAACTGGCACGGTATTGCAGTAGTGATTGCATCCGTGTCAACTATGGGGCGATAGAACCTTTCTACCGCTATTCAGTAGTCCCTGTGTAGACAGCCAAGGATCTGTGTGTGTGGCCATAGCATTGTATTGGGCCCTCATGTTCATATGCATCCGAAGAAGTGGGGTGTAGCCCACGAAAGCTTATGCTCTAATACATTTGTTAGTCTCTAAGGTGCCACAAGTACTCCTGTTCTTTTTGCGGATACAGACTAACACGGCTGCTGCTCTGAAACATGTTCAGCTGGTTATCCTCCGGGACTCCCAAGTCGCCTTCAGAGCCACTGCTTCCCAGGCTAGAATTCCCCGTCCTCCATGCAGGGCCTTACAATCAGCTATACGGAAATGCACATTTTTGCTTGTTTCCCACTTACTAAGTGCTCCAGATCACTCCGTATTAGTGACCTGCCTGGTACGTGCCCTTGTCACAGCCCCACCACTGTCCTACCTGCCTGGGCTCCCACCATGATTACTAAAGGTAAGTGGCAAGGAGGAGGGTGTAGCTGCTTTGTCCACACGTGCAGATAATTCGCAATGGGCATTGCTAGGTTCAGCAGCAGGGTGAAGGCTGTGCTGCCAGTCTGTGAGGAACCCTGCAGGACTGACAACAGACACAGCGTATGGCAGAGAGTGTGGTGGAGGGACAGAGAAAGGCCAACTGCAAAGACCCAGGAATTGGCCCCACAGTTGTAGAAATGACCCTTTCCCTGCCCCGGAAACGAGCTGCTGGGTGTGCACAAAAATTCCTGGCCTCAGGCTATGAAGTGGGCACATTCTGTGGGCGGCAGTGGCCTGAGAGTGAGTATGTCGCTGCCAGAGCTCTGAACACCAGCTTAGGGTGACATACAACTGTCAATGTTTGTCTCTCCGAGTTATCCTCAGAGCAGTGGTCCCCAAACTGTGGGGTGGGGGTGCAGAGGAATGTTTGCAGGGCACGCCCAGGCCAGCCCCCATGGGGGACGGGGAGCGAGCGTCCTGCTTCCAGCCCCGCTCCGTCCCTAGACCAGCTCCACTCCCAGCCCCATTCAGCCTCCAGCCCAGCCCCGCCTAGGGTTGCCAGTTTTGGTTGGACGTATTCCTGGAGGTTTCATCACCTGACATAATCTTTAATTAAACATTAAACATTCATTCCTGGAGACTCCAGGACAACCCTAGTTCCGCCTTTAGCCTCACTCCTCCCCCAACCCCATTCAGCCTTCAGTCCTGCTCTGCCTCCAGGCCCAGGCCAGCCCCCCTGGGGGACGGGGAGGGAGCACCCCACTTCCAGCCCCACTTCACCCCCGTCCCATTCCACCCCAACTCCACTTCTGTCCCAGCTCCGCCTCGAGGCCCATCTCCTCCCCCAGCCCTGCCTTCAGTCCCAGCTCTGCCGCTGAGGAAGCTTGGGCTGTGCAGTAATGGGGGTGCGGGGGGGGGGGAGCGGATAGATTCCGTTAATGGCATGGGGGGGGTCAACAGGAAAAGTTTGCACACCACTGCCTCAGAGGGATCTGGATCCCAATGAGAAAGTCTCCATGGCATAGAGCCCTGGCATAACGTAGTGTTGCTGCTGCCCATATCTCAGGGTTCTTCTTTGAGTGATTGCTCCTGTCTATTCCACAGTAGGTGTGTGTGCTCGCCACGTGCTCTGGTGCCGGAAGTTTTTCCCTTAGCAGCATCCGTAGTGGGGGAGCACCACGGCGACCCCTGGAGTGGCGCCGACATATCGCGTTATAAAGGGGGCTGCGTGCTCCCCCCACCCTCAGTTCCTTTTTGCCGCCAGTGAAGAGAGTCGGAACTTGTGCTCCGGCACCCGCCGTGGAAGGCGCTACGCCCGGAGCTCGTCACGGGAATCCCAGGCACCGAGGCGTCGTAGTCTTGGGCGCCGGAGGCATTATGGAGACAGCACCTCAGACTCCTACCTGTCCGCCTCCAGGGGCCGGAGCCGTCATGTGCGGGACCCCTCCAGCCATTCGCATGGCACTGTCCGCTTGTCCCGGACTTCGGGTTCGGCACGTAGCCACCCCTCGTCGAGCCGTTCGGTGCCGCAAGACCAGCTGGCCCTCCCGGGCCACCTTGCGTCCCAAGGCCAGGCTGTTCCCTGGCAGGGACAGTGGTGCCAGTGGGCACCGTGGCCCCAGGCACCGGCATCGCCGGGACCCCGCTCCGTGGCGGGAGTGTCCCAGGCCCAGCCGACGTTGCCACCTCGGCACTGCGATGAGGCAGTGGGCACCGACCCTCTGGCATCGACTCGGGCCCCGGGTCAGGATGTCGAGCTTGTGGTACAGCCGGGTGCAGACGACACCGCGGCACCGACCTCCTCGGCGCCGGACAACTCTGTGGCGCCACCACCTCCGGTCTCTCAGGAGGACTTCAAGGCCCACCAGGAGCTACTCAGGAGGGTGGCATCAAACCCCCAGCTCCAGGCCGAGGAGATGGAGGAGCCGTCGGACACATTGTTTAATGTCCTGACCTCCTCGACGCCGGGACGTGTGGCTCTCCTGTTCCATCAGGGGGTGGCCAACATTACTACTGGCCTCTGGCAAACCCTGGCATCTCTCTGTCCGATCTCCAAAAAGGCTGAACGGAAGTACTTTGTGCCCACAAAAGGGCATGAGTACTTATACTCCCACCCATCACCAAACACTCTGGTGGTGGAATGGGTGAATCACCGTGAGAAGCACGACCAACTCGCTCCTACCCCTAAGGACAAAGACGCTCGCAGGCTGGATTCTTTTGGGAGAAAGGTTTATTCGTCTGCGAGCTTTCAGCTCAGAGTGGCCAACCACCAGGCCCTCTTGAGCAGATATGATTTTAACCTGTGGGGTCCCTTGCCAAGTTTGAGCCCTCCCTCCACGAGAAGGACAGGAAGGAGTTTTGGGCCCTTGCGGATGAGGGGGCGGCGGCGGCTAACGCGGCGCTCCAGGTGGCCTCCGATGTGGCGGACACAGCCGCTCGGTTGAGGGCCGCGTCGATCTCCATGAGAAGGGCGTCCTGACTTTTGCTCTCTGGCCTATTGGCTGAGTCCCAGTCGATCATGCAGGACCTGCTGTTCGATGGTCGGGCCCTGTTTGCAGATCAAACAGATACGCGTCTGCATGGGATGAAAGACTCCCGTTCTACCCTGCAGACGCTGGGCCTGTACGTCCCGCCAGTCAAGGACAAGCCCAGGCCTCACTCCTCTGCTCCACAGGCTCGGGGCAGATAGGCGGGGGCTCATAAGAAGCAGCGGGAGCAGAGGCGCCGGTCACAACGCCAATCCCTCTCGGCCCCTTGCCCGGGGCCCTCTAAGGCCAGGAGGCCACAGAAGCGGCGTTTTTGACTGCTTGCGGGGGGTCACTGGGCCTGTTGCCAGGTTAATCCCCCCCTCCCCCCAGTTAATAAAGTTCAGGTTTGCAAATCGTTTACCTGCCTTCTGTTTGCAATGGTCCCATATTACTGTGGATCGCTGGGTCCTCAACGCTGTCACCCCCTCCCAATTGCCCTCCGGCCAGGGAGTCGGCGGAGGACCCAGAACATGCGCTCCTCCTGGGTCAGCAGGTACAGCGCCTCCTCTCCCTGGGAGCCATGGAGAGGGTACCTTGGGAATTCTGGGGCAAGGGATTTTATTCCAGGTATTTCCTCATCCCGAAGGCAAAGGGCGGGCTTCGGCCCATCCTCGACCTGCGGAAGCTCAACCAGTTCTTGGTACACTGCAAATTCCGCCTGGTGTCCCTAGCCTCTATTATTCCCTCCCTAGACCCGGGGGATTGGTTTGCAGCGCTGGACCTTCAGGATGCCTACTTCCACATCCACATTTTCGAAGGTCACAGGCGCTTCTTCCATTTCCTGGTGGGTCAGGACCACTACCAGTTTACGGTCCTCCCCTTTGGCCTCTCGACGGCCCCCAGGGTCTTCACCAAATGTACGGCGGTGGTAGCGGCCCACCTCAGGAGGAGAGGGCTGCAGGTCTTTCCCTACCTGGACGATTGGCTGCTCAAGGGCAAGTCCCGGTCCCAGGTGCAGCAGCAAATAACCCTCCTGCTACGCACCTGCTCCGCTCTGGGCCTAGTGGTAAACGAGGAGAAATCCACGTTAGTTCCAGTCCAGCGCATAGAATTCATAGGAGCGCTGCTGGATTCCCAAGCGGCCACGGCCTCCCTTCCAAGGGACAGGTTCGAGGCGCTCAAAGGCCTCGTCGCCTTGGTCACGGCCTTCCCGGTAACCACGGCTCGGCTATGCCTTCAAATCCTTGGCCACATGGCAGCATGCACCACAGTGGTGCGAAATGCCAGGCTCCGGATGAGGCCCCTCCAACTCTGGTTGGTCTCCCGCTATTCCCAGGCCAGGGACGGCCTGGACAAGGTTGTTATGGTGCCGCCCGCGATGCTTGTGGGCCTCCAATGGTGGTCCCTCCCGAGCAACATGCTCTGGGGAATCCCCTTCTGAGACCCCTCTCCCTCACTAGATCTAGTGTCGGATGCCTTGGACCTGGGCTGGGGAGCTCATGTGGGGGACGTCAGAACCCAGGGTATGTGGTCAGCTGAGGAACTGACCCTGCACATAAATGTCAGGGAACTCAGGGCAGTGCGCCTGGCGTGCGTGGCTTTCCACCAGCGCTTACAAGGGGAAGTGGTCAGAGTCCTCATGGACTATACCACCGCAATGTATTACATCAACAGGCAAGGGGGCACGTGCTCCAGGGCCTTATGCCAGGAAGCCCAACTCCTGTGGGAGTTCTGTATAGCCCACAACATCCTCCTCCGAGCGTTCCACCTACCAGGCGAGAGCAACACGCTCGCAGATCGCCTGAGCAGGGTGTTCTCACATCAGCACGAGTGGTCCCTGCACAGGGAGGTGGCAGAATGGATTTTCCTTCAGTGGGGCACTCCCCAGATAGACCTATTCGCCACCGCACAGAACCGCCTGTGTCCCAGGTTCTGCTCCAGGGTGATAGAAGGCGATGGTCGGGGCCCCTGATGTACGCCTTCCCGCCTTTCCCCCTCATAGGCAGGGTCCTACAGAAGGTGAAGTCAGACGGGGCGAGGATTATCCTGATAGCCCCGGATTGGGCCCACCAACATTGGTACGGGACCCTACTACAACTCTTGGCGGCCCCCCCTCGCAGGAAGCCACTCCGCCCGGACCTCCTCTCCCAGGAGGGAGGTCGTCTCCTCCATCCCAACCTGGCCCTGCTCCATCTGACGGCATGGCTGCTCCGTGGCTAGATGCGGAGGAGGGGAGGTGTACCAAGGCTGTTAGACGTGTCCTGCTTGAAAGCAGGAAGCCGTCCACACAGAGGACCTACCTGGCTAAGTGGTATCGGTTCTCCTCATGGGCGAGGGAGAGAGGCTCCTCCCCTGCGTCCGCTCCACTCCAGCTGGTCCTGGACTACCTCCTGTCCTTTAGGACCCAAGGGTTAGCCCCCTCCTCGATCAGGGTGCACCTGGCAGCCATTTCGGCCTTCCACCCTCCGGTGGCGGGACAGTCAGTGTTCTCCCACCACATGACTTCCAGGTTTTTAAAGAGTTTGGACAGAGCGTTCCCTTATGCTAGACCCCCGGTTCCCCCTTGGGACCTGAACCTGGTACTCTCACGCCTCATGGGACCTCCCTTTGAGCCCTTGGCCACCTGTTCCTGGTCCCACTTATCTGAGAAAGTGGCGTTTTTGGTGGCTATCACCTCAGCCTGCAGGGTTTCGGAGCTTAGGGCGCTCACCTCGGAACCCCTGTACACTGTCTTCCATAGGGGAAAGATATAGCTTTGCCCGCACCCAGCCTTCCTGCCGAAGGTGGTCTCGGCGTTTCATATGGACCAGGACATTTTCCTGCCAGTCCTGTGTCCTAAGCCCCATTCCTCCAATGAGGAACGACGCCTACACATGCTAGATGTGCGTAGGGCGCTGGCCTTCTACTTAGATCGAACAAGGTCATTTCGGGCATCCCCTCAGCTTTTCATTGCTACGGCCGAGCGCATGAGAGGGCAACCGGTTTCCACCCAGCGGATCTCCCGCTGGTTCACCTCGTGCATACGCACGTGTTATGACCTGGCTGGGGTTCCCCCACCTCCTATTGTCAAGACGCACTCGACGAGAGCTCAGGCCTTGTCCGCGGCCTATGTGCCTCATGTCCCTATTCAGGACATCTGCAGGGCTGCTATGTGGTCCTCTGTCCATACTTTTGCATCGCACTATGCGATCGTCTCCCAAGCAAGGGATGACGCCGGGTTTGATAGGGCAGTGCTCTGCCCAAGTAACCCGTAACCTTATCATTCAGAACTCCTACCCCCCTCCGTCAGGTATAGCTTGGAGTCAGCTACCGTGGAATACACAGGAGCAATCACTCGAAGAAGAAAGGACAGTTACCTGTTCAATAACTGGTGTTCTTCGAGATGTGTTGCTCCTGTCTATTCCACATCACACCCTCCTTCCCCTCTGTCGGAGTTGTCTGGCAAGAAGGAATTGAGGGTGGGGGGAGCCCGTAGCTCCCCTTATAGCGTGATATACAGGCGCCACTCCGGGGTGGCCACGGTGCTCCCCTAGTACGGGTACTGCTAAGGGAAAAACTTCCGGCACCGGTGCACGTGGCAAGCACGCACACCTCCTGTGGAATAGACAGGAGCAACACATCTCGAAGAACGCCAGTTACAGAACAGGTAACTGTCCTTTTTCTACTGCTGCCCAACACTGGAGTACCGAAGTGCCTCCCACACAAAAACTATAGCAATAGCAAAGTCCATAGAGGCCCTTCTGGGGCCTCTGACGCTTCTCCCTTTTCAGGGTAAAGACTGTGATTGAGGTAGGGCTTGTAAATTAATTTTATTAAAAAAACCCTACGTACTTTGGGTTGGAGGGCTTTAGGCTGACTTTGGGGGGGTTGGTTGGTTTGGGATTTGAGGGGTAGAAGTGAGGGTGCTAATGTTATGAGTGTCGTTGCCATGATGTAAAAGCCTTTTTGATGAAGGTTTTGCAGCTTTTCCTAAAGAGAGTCAGACTCTGGGGTCACCTAATCTCTGGATCTGTACCAGCTTTCACATGCTTTGTCCTACGCTTTGTGTCTGTGTTTTCCCAGAAGAGCGCAGCGGTCATGGTGGCTCAGAGATTGAAATTTGGTGTGGCCATTCATAGAATGGAAACTGATCTTTAATATGGCTGGCACCAATATTTTTCAGAGTTCCTTGAGTTTTGGCATGTGTAATGAGGCCAAGCCCAGACAGGGGTAGTGGGGTAGATAATATGAGCTGTTGAGGGGTGGAACTTTCTTTCCTATTTTCATATGTATTCGGTTGTTCTTATCAACAAAGTATACTGACAGCTCTTCGCAGCAGGAGATGCCTGGGTCTGGTGTCTGGGCTATGAAGTGGGTTGATTAGCCGGCTCAATATGCAAAATAACTCTGCTGTCCTTGATTCTGTGTCACTGATTGTGGAGGAGGAGGAGACTTGTTTTGCCTCCTTCACTGCAGTGGCAAAATCCTGTCAGAGTTGTTTGTGCTGCATTCAGTATACTTGTTGTGCAACTAGCATTTTAACTTCCCTGTGCACAGCATCTGCCGTAGTTCATCTATGAACCATGGTGATCTTCTTGGTCATTGGGGTGGGGGAGAGCTGGCAGCTTGGGGCAAAGGCATCTGTGGCAGTGGCCATCAGGTGAACGTGTTGTGGTATTAACTCATCTGTGCCTTGGGCTGCTTCTTGTAGGGCAAGTTGGAAACCTAGCGGTTCAGGAATCTTGGGAGGCACCAGCTTTGGCTGTTTGCTACCCTGGAGGAGAGCCCCCAAATTGTCGGAGAAAAACTGAGTTCTCACTATTTTGTTAGGTGCAACAAGTCAGATGTTTTATTAACTCTCACATGTGCAGAGGGAGAGCTAAGCAGGTCTCTCCCAGGTAACTAATTACAGCAAGCATTTATACCTTTCATTACAGAAATAATGAGAGACAGCAGCATTTTTGTTTATACATAGGCCATCTTGATATCTCATTTCCTCAGTTGTTTTGACTCTTGCCAACATACAATTATTTTCTATACCTTATCTACCCAAGGTCTTCTACACTTTATCTATGCTGAGGTCATCATAACTTCTTACACAGTTCTTTCTCACCCGCCTCACACAATCCTCGCTTCTACAAATCTCGCGTTAACAGGGTTACAGTTAGCCTGACTCTTGCTAACAAACGTCATGCATTACAGTTCCCTTCTGTCAGTTCTTTTCTCTGCTTCCACAGCTGTTTGCTACCCTGGAGGAGAGGAGGAAAGTCTCTGAGCTCTGCCTGGATATTGGAGCTGTCACCAACAGGAGAGGGGTATGTTGGTGACATCTCCAATATCTAGTCCTAAGCCAAAGATAGGATCCAGTGTATGTCTGGCTGCATGTGTGGATCCAGACTGCCTGCGAGAATGCCATACTTTCCAAATGCTCAATGAGGTCGGGTACTATTGCATCTTTTGCATTGTCTATATGGAGCCTGAAGTCACCAAGGCCGTGAATTCTGGGGGACTCCAGTACTGTGCTGGGCAGAGGCTCTGGCAGAGCCTGTAGAAATAGACCAGGTTTCTATCTGGAGGTCTGTACGCCATTAGGAGCCGTAGGTCCCTCTTTGTCCTTTGCCTCACAGAACACAGGGATGTACTTAAATGTGTTTGTTACTGGGGTGGAACATCTTCTGCATCTGAGTTTCGAGAGGAACAGGAGAGCTTCTCTGTCTCCTTTTGTTCATGGTGCATTCTGGGGTCTCTCTTGGCCTGTGATGTAGAGAGTATCCTCTGGGAGGGTTGGTGTGTTAGGGTAGGGATGGCGGTGGCATTCAACCATGTCTGTGATGCAAGGACGGGTTCTTCATCCAAAATGGGATAATGCATGGTCCAGTGAGGAGCTGATGTGACCAGTAGCCTGGCGGATGAGAGACTTTAGGAAGCCCTCTAGGCACACAGAGGCAGTGTCCCTGCTGGTCCCAGCAGTGTCCCTGCTGGTCATATGACAGGACTGGCGGCCACTTGCAGTGATGGCCCTGACTGGACCAGAGAGGAGGTGGCTGCCCTGGCTCTAGTCCGTCCCTCAGCTCATCACACTGGAGCTGGATGGCTGCAGGGAAGAGCTGTACGACCTGGGCATTTCTGAAGTCAATGAAGCCCTCTGAGGGCGTCTACACTACGGGCATTAGAACAGCACAGCTACGGCACAACGGCTCTGCCACTACAGCTCCATAGTGCAGCACTTCCCACAACAGGGGAAGGGCTTTTGTTGCTGTAGGAAATCCAGCACCCCCAGTGGCAGTACCCAGGTCTGCAGAAGCATTCTACCATCAGTCCAGCCGTCAGGACACCAGGCGTTACCTTGGGCTAGCAATAGCCCAGCTTTGAAAGTCTCCTGGACTCAGCTTCCACCCTTCCCATGATAGCACCTCACGGCTGTTTTGTGCCAGCCTAGTCTAGTAAGAGTTTTGGCCTTAGTGGCTATTTTCTGTGAACGTTCTGCTTTTAGAGGCATTGAGGATCTGCCTTTTCCAAACGCTCCCAGAGATTCAGCACAGTGTGGTTCCGTAAACTGGTTTTGAAGCACCCAAGCCCAGCTGTCAGTTTCCATGTCCCTTTCCCTGTCTGGCCTCATGTACATCCTTATTTCCACAGTCCATTACCCTAATCTGGAATTATGTGTTGCTGTCACCTAAAATAGGCTCCCAAAAGCCTGTCTGATTCACATCTGACTTATTACTAATGGGGAAAAAATCTCATCTCTTTTTCTGTGCAAGAGCTGAGCAACTACACTTAGGAGCGGGAGTATGATTGGAAATGAAAGATTCTCTATCTTGGCTATTTGAAATTTCCAATTCCAAGGCTTAAAATGGAAAGCTCTGGTTGAATATTGATAAGTGCAGAATCTGTAGTTTGTCTTTTCTGTGAATATGTGTAGGAGACGGTCTCTGAGAATTCTAATGGAAAGGACTCCTGGAGTGGGCGTCTGTTCCTAGATAAAAACAACGAGGAGTCCTTGTGGCACCTTAGAGACTAACAAATTTATTTGGGCATAAGTTTTTGTGGGCTAAAACCTACTTCATCAGATGCATGGAGTGAAAAATACAGTAAGCAGTGTATATATATGTCACAGACTCACAGATCGTGCCCACTCGTGGCCCCGTGCGGTCCGTGGGGGGTGCCCCTTTCAGTGCGACAGCCCTTCTCGGGGGTCCACTCTCTCTCGGGGTCAGGCCCCTCCACCTCCTGGAGCCGCACCTCTCTGAGCCTTAGCACGTCTGTCTCTGCCGTGGGCCCCCTCAGGGAGTCCACTCGCTCTGGACCCCCTGGGCCTCCACCCCCAAAGGGGTTGATGCAACCCTGTTCTCTAGACCGGAGTGACTCTCAGCCAGCATAAAACAGGAGGGTTTATTGAGAGTTGAACACAGCACAGGAAACTCTCAGGACCTCAGGCCTGGCCTCCCTCAGCCCAGCACATCCCAGTCTCTCTGCATCCAGGTGAGCTCTGCCTGCTCCCCCTCTCCAGCCCAAAGCCCTCCTGCTTCCCAGCTGGGCATCGGAGATCACCGGCCCCAGGCCCCTCCTCTGTCCATTGTCTTCTCTCCAGGTAAACAGGGTTGTAAACTGGGGCCTCCTCTCCTCGCTTCTGTCCTCTGGCTGGAACCGGCTGGTTAGGTCACTGGGTCCTCACTCTGCAGCCCATTGTCCTCCCACTGGCCAGAACCGACTGCGTTTCCTCAGCTGGGCCTCCGGGTCACCAGGTCGCCAGGTCACCGGTCACTGAGGTATCCATCCTCCCGGCCTAAGCAAGAGACGCCCTCAGTTGCTCCTTTGCAGCAGCTGTATATATACAGTACATGAAAAGATGGGAGTTGCCTTACGAAGTGGGGGGTCAGTACTAATGAGGCCAATTCAATTAAGGTGGAGGAGGAAGGATTAGGGGCATGGAACAGCTTCCACATGAGGAGAAATTAAAAATGTCTTCACTACCGGCCGGATCGGCAGTCAGCGATCGATCCAGTGGGGATCGATTTATCGCGTCTATAAATCGATCCCCGAGCGCTCTCCCGTCGACTCCTGTACTCCAGCTCGGCGAGAGGCGCAGGCAGAGTCGACGGGGGAGCGGCAGCAGTCGACTCACCGTAGTGAAGACACCGCGGTAAGTCGATCTAAGTACGTCGACGTCAGCTACGTTATTCATGTAGCTGAGGTTGCGTAACTTAGATCGATCCCCCTCCCCCAGTGTAGACCAGGCCTGGTACTAGTCAGCTTGGAAAAGAGATGATTAAGGGTGAATGTGGTAAAGATGTGTGAAATCAACAATGGTATGGAGAAAGTGAATAGGGAAATGTTATTTATCCCTTCACATAACATGAGAACCAGGGGTCACCCAATTAAATTAATAGGCAGCAGATTTAAAACAAACAAAAGGAAGTATTTCTTCACACAATGCACAGTCAACCTGAGGAACTCGTTGCCAAGGGATGTTGTGAAGGCCAAAAGTATAATTGGGTTAAAAAAAAATTAGATACATTTGTGGAGAACAGGTCCATCAATGGCTATTAGCCAAGGTGGACAGAGATGTAACCTCGTGCTCTTGGTGTCCCTAAACCTCTGACTGCCGGAAGCTGGATCTGGATGACGGGATGGATTGCTCTGTAATTGCCCTGTTCTGTTCATTGCCTCTGAAGCACCTGGCACTGGCCATTGTCACATTGGATACTGGGCTAGATGGACCATTGGTCTGACCCGATGTGGTCATGCTTGTGGTCCACAGGTCTGCATCTCTCTCATTTCAATGCCTGCTCAAGACCCACTTCTTCAACATCGATCAAAACCAGGCGCTGGATCCTGCCTACACTACATTAGCAATTCAGAGAGAGCTTAAAGCTGCCGCAAAGGAGCAACTGAGGGCGTCTCTTGCTTAGGGCAATCCCTGTGTGGTGTATCAGTCTCCTGGGCCCCGCCGTCATGGGAGATGTGCTGAGAGTAGGGTGGGGTACAACTGAAGCTGTTTTAACTCGCACCAAGGGCTGATCAGGATGTGGAGGGGGGAACAATGGCTCAGTTCAACCAATGAGCCGCTCTCTCTGCAGCACACTTGATAGAACACTGGGGACTGAGTCTTCTACTTAATTGTCTCCTGTATTTTTCCTCTGGGTGAATTGCTAATTTATGGGGAAGGAACTAATTAGCCATGGTCTATCTCCACCACCCTGATCCCTTTTCACATCCTTATGTTGTGTAACTTCCTCTACACCTTGCCTCCCAGCCTGTGAGGTCTGCGGGACAGGGAGGGCTGCTTCCTCTATTTGGAAAGTGCCTAGTGCCTGACTAATACTAGGATGGCAATTTGTAGCGGGGGTGGCTATTGCACTTTGTGACGTTATGAGTATAATATAATATCTCATTGAAAGGTGACGGGGCCAGAAAGAGTTAATTAACTCACAGACTGACCTGACCCAGGGCCGAACTTTAGAGACTGGTTAGGAAGATCTGTAAATGAATAGAGCTTTGAAATGCAAGTCTGTATTGTTAGAAGGGGAGGTGTTTGCTCAGGTCTTGTGATGTAAGCAAACAAGTCTTGTCTATAGCTATAGCTTTAATCCAAAGATCAAAAAAGGAATGTTAACATTTATGATGATACTTGAGGGAAATAGTATTATTGTCTCTATGTCTCTTTGAAGGTTGTGGTAACCTGTATCTGAACTGTTTAATGGATAAATTACCCTGTGCTAATTGCCAGGATGTTTGGAAGAAGGAGAGTTAAGCCTATTGTTTTCTCAGGCCAAAAGGCTGCTGGAAATGTATAAAACCCTGGGACACGATCCTTCTGCATCTCAGATCTGCTTTGGGTTTCAAGAGGGGGAAACCTTAAGCCACAAGGATTGAGATCCCCAGTCACTGACTGGAGTCACCCTGAATATGGACATTGGACTATAACCTATGGACTATTTCTAAAAGGACTTTTGGCAACTACAAACTCACCATCTCTGCTATGTATCTGAACCTCAAGAATTGAATTCAAGTCTGTCTGTATATTGATCTTTTAACCAACACTCTCTCTCGTTTCTTTTTTAATACATTTTAGTTTAGTTAATAAGAATTGACTATAAGCGTGTATAAGATCTAAGTTATAGTTGATCCTGGGTGTGTGACTGATCTTTGGGGTTGGAAGAACCTTTTCTTTTATATGATGAGATAAGATTTTCAGGAATCACCATCATATCTGACAGGTGTGTCTGGACGGAGGCCTGAGGCTGGGCACTTTAAGGGGACTGCGTTGTTTGGATTTATGAGTAACCAGTGAGGTCCTATAGAAGCTGTTTTGTGCTGTTTGGTAAATCTAAGTATTGGAATAACCACCTGCGTCTGGGGTTTGTCTGCCCCGTTCTGTTTGCAGTTCACCCTAATTGAGTGACCTCAGCTGGCTCCCACGGGCAGCATCGTCACACACCTACAGTTCCTGAGGTCAGAAGTCAAATGAGTTTAATAGTCCCATTTTAATACCCCGAGTGTGACCTTGTCTAAATTAAAACAACGCTTTGGCAGAACTAGTAGTCTCTGTGCACGAGAAGCCCGTGGTGGACATAGCCGGCGGTGCTGCAGGTCAGGACTGAGATCTGTCAGCCGAGTGGCATAGTTCTCGGGGGTTCTGCACTTCAGGAGTGAGATGCACTGAAATCAGAAGGGGAATTGCAGGGGTTGCAGGAAGCCAGCAGAGGTCTGTGGTCTAACTGGGGTGTTACAAGCCAGGGTTTTGGAATTGCTACCCCCTGAATCATTGCCTGGAGTCCTGGCAGACTTCACTCTGTTACAGGCTTGGGCCATGGGGGTAGCTGTAGCTATGTGCTCTGAGATTACTGGGATACCGCTGCTGAGGTAGCAGTCCCTTGGGGACTGGTGGGAACTGGCCTGGTCTGGGCTCGTTCAGAAGGATGATGATTCTCTGGAAACTGCGAAGACAGAGTTCCCTGATATGTTGAGAGCTTTGCAGCTGACTGGGGTCCCAGCTGGAGTTGTGTATGTAGCCCATCCACACGTGGAAACGTGCACAGAAAGGGCTGAGGGCTGATAACAATGGAGCAGCCGATTACAGAGCATTGATTGACAAGGCCGACCTGCTGCCTGGGAAAGTGGACAAATTAAAAACTATCTTCTAAAAGCACTGATAAACCTCTCCGCTCCCCGCAGGGCTGGCGCGCCAGCCGAATCCCAAGCAGGGCTGCCCCCACCACTGAACGTCATCGCTTGCGTCACACAGGAAGTGGGAATGAGCCCTGCAGCTGCTTGGTTCAGCGCTTTGAAAATCCCGTCATTTGCCTTCCACTTTGCTGGCTCCTCATCTCCTCGATCTCCTCCTCAATGCAAGCCTCCTGTTCGGCTGCAATACCTATAACCTGGAGTCCCTTCTTGACCCTAAACTCTCCTCCTCCTTCATCTCATTAGGTGTGCTACCGCCTTCCTACACCATGGCCATGCATCCACAGCACAGCCTCTGTCTCCCCTTGCCTCGCTTTGCTAAACTCCTCACGCAGGCCTCCATCTCCCCTTAGTTTGAGTCCAAGTCTAGTGAATGCTTCAACTCCCCTTCCTGCATGTACAAAGTGTGACCCCATCCCAGACTATCGCATACCTGTTACGTCTCCCAGTTTTGGGTTGGCTGTTCAGAGGCGCCTGAGTCTCTGGGCAAGCCCCGTGCCCTGGAGGGAATGAAGACTATGGAGCAGCATGGCGTGGAGTGAGTGGGTGATGGGGCGTGGGTTACGGCAGTTCAACAAATGCAGGCAGAGGCAGCCGGTACAGCAGAATGGAAGTGATTAGAGGGGAAATGGGCTTGGTCACCCTGCAGCAAGTGATGTGACTTGTGGGGGGTGAGAAAGGTAACTACGAGCGATAGAGCAGAGGGAGAATTAGTGAGGCTGGTGTTTGGCCAGGACACTTGGGTTTGCACCCAAATCCTTGTGCAGAAAAGGTTAAAAGCTCCACTAGAACTTTAATTCCTAGCCAGGCATGCGCTGCATAACATCTTGGCTTTCTGTCTCACTGGGCTGCACAGATTTTATGTATTTATGTTTTAACAAACAGTTTTGATCCAACTTTGTAGTATTTTGGACAAACTGCAGCTCCCAGAGAAGAGATGGTCCTAGGGCACCAGCAGTTTCCTTGGGGCTTAAGTCCCTCCTCCTCTTGTAAGGAAAAATCCGAGAGAATTTACGGGAGAGGGAGAGAGTGGGTGATGTGCTCTCAACTCTAGCAACCTGGTGACTTTATTTGTATAAACAGGGAACTGCATATTCACCAAATATGCAAATTATGGGAATACATCATTTGCTTAAAACTCCAGATTTCTGAACCTTCAATCTTAACAAATATGTTCTATGCACAACTGTGGCACAATATATATCCACATTAATAAATATTCTCCCCAACAAAGTTGGTTAACTTAAGGCTGTTTATTTGATTTAATAACCCTTCTACATATATAGCAAGAACCTTTCATTGAAAAACCCTACTCTTGAAAACAGTTCTGCTGCTAGTGTGCCGAGACCACTACCTATCACGCTGACTCTGCCTGGTCCCCATACATCTGTTTTCTCTTGTCTTAGATTTAATTGTAAGCTGCTTGGGGCAGGGACTGTCTTTTTGTTTTGTGTTTGTACAGCACCAAACACAACAGCGTTCTAGGCGCTACCGTAATACAAATAATAAGCTCTAAAAAGTATGGAAATTGCCAGTTACAGTTCATACATGCAAAGAACAACAATCCTGATGTTTACAATTTGATTGTACAATTTATCTTGTCTTTGACTCTTGAAGCTGGGACCTTGGCATAGTTCCTGACACTCCTGAGCAAAGAGGCTTATAGCTTAGCCAGTTAAGCGCTTCGACACTTGAAGATTTGTGTCTACAGCTTTGAGATAGGGAACCGCTAACCTAATGATGTGTAATCTGTAAACACTGATTTCCCTGATGATGAAAAGGGAAAAACTTTATTCTTTGAAAGTGGGTTTTTTCAAAGCTGTCCCACGTAGGAGTGTACGTGTGTAGGTTTAGTAATCATTGCATTTTGGAAGCAGGGCGGACAGAGAGCCTTGCATTTCTAACTGTTTTTTTAAAGGGGCAATTTTTAAGTCCTTGTAATTTGCATGAAGTTGTAACTGCAGGAGGGAAAACTAGAACTTCCTATGATTAAGGACAAAGATTTCAGAGGACAGTGTTATTTCTGTAGAAAGTGAGTGGGGTAGAGGGGTCAGGGGAAAGCTAATAATGGGAGCCTGGATACACCCACTGCTATGGAGTCACAACTAATACCTCCATAAAAAATATGGCACCTATCCTCGTTCAGTCATTGAGGATTTGTTTCAGAATTCATCTTGTGTTTTTTCCGTTGTCTATTGATACTGTAATAGGTGTTGCCAGCTAGTTATTATCGCGTAAGAAGAGATACTGGAAACTTTTTCAGTAACAGTAATCACTTTACTTAACTGTTGCTAAGAACGGCACAGGTGGGTATTGCTGGCTTGCCTGTCTGACTCCAAGTGCCAGCAAAGTGTGCTTGCTGATGAAGCTCACTACCTAATTATCCCCAGGAGTAACAAGAGTATCAGGGTCCCATTTTTTTTCTGTATTCAGACTGACCACTGGTGTTGTATTGCTTGCATTTCTGAGTTGGGTGTTCACACAGTGTGTTTTTCCATATTTTCATTCTCCTCCTGCTCAATTATTTTCGTGCTCACCAAATCCTTTCCATTTCTTCTATAGATATCTCCATCCTCTGTCTCAACAAGATAAGATCTTGGAGCACTTGTGTGTTGATCAATCGCCTTTGCAGGTTTCCATGCTCCTTTTTGATGAGTACAAACAGTTTCTTCATTTTCCAGTGGTGATAAAGGCTTTGCACCTTTGTCAAAAAAATATTTTCCGCTTTGCTTGTCTCAATTTTAGCTGGTTGGTATTGCTCCTTGTAACAGCGTGGATTGCATCAATTTTAAAGTTGGCAATCTGGTCCTTAGACGTCTTCCCATGAGGAATTGAGTAGGTGATCCTCAGTCTCCCATTGATGTATTCCCATAGCCCAACAGGCTAAGATAGGGTTTATGTTATCAAAACTAGATTTTTTCTGAATCCTTTTTACAGTTCCATTCAGTTGAGGAAACAATGGACTTGAAATTTTGTGAATAAATTTCCATTGCTTTGCAAAAGGTTTAAAGTCTCTAGAGCAAAACTATGGCCCATTTGTCACATGGAAACATACACTTGTAGTGTCTGGTGGCAGATGCACTTGGTGTTCTGAAGCGGGCAGATTTCTAAGTATTTTGAATAATATTCAACCAGAATAAGATAATCTGCACCTTGAAATCAGACAGGTCAATGACAAGTTTCTGCCAAGGTCTGTTTGGTACCTCATGTCCTAGCATTGGTTCCTTTGGATTTTTGTCTTTGAAGGTTTGACATGTATTGCAAGACTGTACCATGTCCTCAATTTGACTACACATGCATGGCCAACAGATAACATCTCAAGCTCTCCTTTTCCGTAGTTCTGTTCCCAGGTGACTTTCATGAATAATAGCCAAGCTCTCTTTTCTGAGACTTGCCAGCACTATAATTTTGTCACTTTTAAAGACAAGTCCATCTTGCACTTAGTTCCTCTCTGTATGACCAATAACCATGGATATCTTCTGGTACTGCAGTTCTCTTGTCTGGCCATCCTTGCAAAATAGTTTGTCTTAAAGTTTATACGGTGACATCATTTGCAGCAGCTGCTTGAAATTCCTTTAATTTCTGTCTAAAATAGGCAAATAAGGACATTGTGAGATGCACTGCACCATCAGCTGCCTCTGAACTTTCTCCTTCACCATGCTGTGTGAATGTGTAACGCCGACAGACCCTGGTCGTCAGCAGGTGGGATCGAACCGGGGACTTCTGGAGCTTAGTGCATGAGCCTCTACTGCATGAGCTAAAAGCCAACTGGTTCTTAGTGAAGGCTGTAGAGCAGATTCATTAATCTCTCTCTCTCTCTCTGTCTCTCTCTCTCTCTAAGAGGTCTTGGTGCTACTAGATGGGACAGAGCATCACACCCAGGAGGTGTGTGGTTACAGATGCTCTGGATGAAGCAATAGCAGTTGCTAACTCTTTCCCCGGTCTGTATGCAGCCTCCATTTGATATTTCTGGAGCATTGGCTGCCATCTTTAAACCTTTGGTGGAGCAATGTACAAAGGTTTTCTGAAAATGGCCTGAAGTGGTTTGTGGTTTGTTTCCACAGCTACTTTCCCCCCATAGATAAAGTGATGAAATCAAGAACAACCAAATACCGTCGCCAGCATTCTCTTTCTGTTTGGGAATAGTTCTGCAGTCTAGTTGTCAGACCTCTGGAGCCATACGCATCAGGAGCTGTCTGTCTTTTGCAGCAGTACAGCCCCATTCCAGCAGAACGTGCATCCACTGACACAGTGACTGGTTCTTCGACATTCAAGTACCTTCAGCCCTTGTGAGCAGTTCTTTCAAGTGTTCCTCTGCCACCTCGGGTATTGGCACCCAGGCAAACGTGATCTGTTTTCCCAACAGTTGCCTTAAAGGAGATGCTGCTGTTGATATGTGTGAGATAAATGTCCCAAGGTAAGTAACTATTCCAAGAAATCTTTGCAATTCAGCCTGTCAGGTCGACATGGCCTTTTCAGTAATTGCAGCAGTTTTTGAGTAGCCAGGTTTTAGGCCTTTTTTGGCCAAGTGAAGCCCCAAATATTTGATCTCTGTCAGAGCCAGTTTTCATTTGCTCATATTCAGTTTCAGGTTCCTTTCATGAGCCCTGCCTAGAACTCTCTTCTGCCTTTCATCATGCTTCATGCTATTTCCTCACACCAGGTTTTCATCTATATAACTTTCAGCTCCTTCCAGACCTTCAGTTATCTGTTGGATCATTCCTTGGTCCACTTCAGGCGCGGAGCAGGTGCCAGAAGGCAGCCTGGTGAACCTGTACCTGCCAGACGGTGGGCTGGGCGTACAGACCCTATAGAACTTTAGTCATCCAGCTCTATTCGCCAAAATCCGAATAGAGTGAAAATTATGGCATCTATGGGTGAAAATTATAGCTCTTGCTAACTGGCTGGTGATTTCTTCTACTCTAGGCAACTACAACCGTTCCCTTCGTATTGCTTTTCTCAGATCTCCTAGCATCTCCACCTCATCTGTCGACACCTACTGTAGAACTGACCCATTTTGTAGGTTCTTGCACTTTTGCAACAGTTCCATGTGGTGCAGTTTTTTTCTGCTTTTTCCCTTAATGCCACTGGCACTTTGCGAGGTGTATGAATCACAGGTGGTGCTGGTGAGTTCATCGTTATGGTGTACTTACCCTAAATCTTCAAAGACATCCTTGCAGTCTTTAAATATATCCCAGTTACCTTCTGGTTCTTCCTTCTTTGCACTAAGTTTAAACTTGTCAGAGCCCGTAAACCCAGGTTGTGAGTCAAATTCCACCACCTGAAATTCCAGCAATGCTTCCTTATCCTGATACTCACAGTCCAAGTTGCATTTACCAGGAACTTGCTTTCCCTGAGTAGATTATCAGTCAGATAAATGAGCTGCAAAGTGGTTTGGCCCTTAAAGCGTAGTATAATGTGACCCTGGGGTGCATAAACAGGGGAATCTCGAGTAGGAGCAGAGTTTGGCACTGGTGGAAGCACTGCTGGAATCCTGTGTCCAGCTCTGGTGTCTACAATTCAAGAAGGATGTTGATAATTGGAGAGAGTTCAGAGAGGAGCCATGAGAATGATTAAAGGATTAGAAAACCTGCCTTGTAGTGGCAGACTGCAGGATCTCAATCTGTTTAGTTTAACAAAAAGAAGGTTAAGAGGTGATTTGCTCACAGTCTATAGGTACCTACCCGGGGAACAAATATTTGATAACGGACTCTTCAGTCTAGCAGAGAAAGGTCTAACATGATCCAATGGCTGGAAGTTGAAGCTAGACAAATTCAGACTGGAAATAAGGTGTTCATTTTTAACGGTGTAAGTAATTAACCACTGGAACAGTTTACCCAGGCTTGTGGTGGATTCTCCATTACTGGCAATTTTTGACTCTAGAGATTGAGTGTTTTTTCTAAAAGATCCGCTCTAGGAATTATTTAGCAAAGTTCTACAGCCTGTGTTATAGGGCAGGTCAGACGAGATGATCACAGTGGCCCCATCTGCCTTAGAATCTATGAATAACTTTACAGAGTCACATTGGCCTGTGTCCCAGGATCGATTTTAAAACTCAGTTTTGTGATTATTAACAAGCAAATCAACATTCCACTCCTCCTTGGGAGGCTCAGTGCTCCACACACTAAGGAACAGATGTTGTGAGTGCTTATTGCCTCTGTGATGGCAAAACGTCCGTTTGCCCTGGGCCTTTCCAAAATAACTGCATTTGGCATCTCTTTGGCATTCTTGCCCATATGCAGGACATTCCTTACGGCATGGCTACAGCTGCATTTATAACAAACCTTAGTTGCCACTGACTGGTTAGTCTTTCTTCTCCTGATTGTAGGCTTTTATTAGCACCAGGACACCATCCAGTCCATGACTGCATATGCAGGGGCTTACTAATGGGGGATTTATGCTGCAATGTGTGTACATATCTTTCCTGTGCAGAGACATGGAGGATTCAACTGAAATCCATTTCTCCTCCCCACTGCTTCTCTTCTTTCCTTTGTACTTAGGAAAAAGTAGAGTACTGCAGTGGAGGCTTGTGGGTTGCACAGCCCATTTTAAATAACGCCGTGTTAAACACAATTTTGCCCTTAGTGAAGACAAGAGCTATCATTGGTTTTAAGTGTTAGCTTGTCATGGTTAACCCTAGTTTCCTCCCATTGCACGCTTGTTACAGTGTGGCCCAGTTCCCCTCTAAATGTGCACCCAGGCTGTTGTGAGGGGGCCCAATCACTGGGTCCCACATGTAGCGATGCCAGCTGGGTCTGGGCAGAGTCTAGTCACTGCTTTTAGCTCTGGGTCTGTATGCCGCACTCCCAGGCTCACACCTCTAATCTGAGCCCTTCCTTGAGACAGGGAACTCTGAAGTCCAGCCGCCCCAGACCTGGAACCGGAGCCTCAGACTGCCCGAGGCCCCGTCACTTTACAGCAGAGCTCCCCGTGGCTGGGGGCACTCTGGGTCTCTAGTCTAACCTCTTCGGAGGCAGTGTGCAGGGGCGGCTCTATGTTTTTTGCCGCCCCAAGCACAGCAGTCAGGTGGCCTTTGGCGGCATGCCTGCAGGCGGTCCGCGGGTGATCTGCCAGTTCCGCGGCTTGGGCATACCCGCCGCTGAATTGCCGCTGAAACCGCGGGACTGGCGGACCTCCCGCAGGCACGCCGCCGAAGGCCACCTGACTGCCGCCCTCACAGCGACGGGCAGGCCACCCCCCGTGGCTTGCCGCCCCAGGCACGCGCTTGGTGCACTGTTGCCTGGAGCCATCCCTGGCAGTATGGCAAGAAAACCAGCACCACAGGCTTAGCAATGGAAGTTTTCAACCACAGAAACCTCCCTTGGAAGCACTGGTTACAGATCTGTTAAACCAACACCAGTCCTGAGACTCACCCTCCCCGAGTCAGAGCTCACCCCTTCTACAAGGTCACGGTCTGGGCTGATTACCTCCTGCTGTCTTATTCCTGCAAAGCCCTCTCTTTGGTGGCCGTAGTCAGCCCCCTGCTCAGAGCAGCACCCCTTCTTAAATGTGGTCTGTCTCCTTGCCATGTGCGCCACTGGTAAGCTCCAACTCCTCCCCAGTCATCAGGCTTGGCCCCACCTGCTAGAAAACTCTTTGTTCCAAAGATGTGGGCCAGTACTTAAGTCATTCACAGCTGATAGCTGCCCTCCCCTCCCCGCCCTTTCTGGCTTCTTTGTGATAGTCCCTCAATGAGATGTTAAACCCCTTTCCTGGGGGAGGGGGGGCTTTGTAGAAAGTAATTCAGTAGGTCTGTCTCAGCAAGGTTAGCCCTGTGTTCAGCACCTAATAGGAAATGGAGTTCACGGTTTGGTTCAGATGTATCCCACTCTGTCACGCCTAACCCAATGTGCAGAAAAGGCACAACATGTATTTAGGTGCCTGAACAAGTGCTGAAGAGCCTAACTTTAGGTACCCCTTTTTGAAATTCACAGCCTTAATCGAATCCCAGAACTGTCGAAACCTACGGGGTGGTCGGCTGATTGTAGTGACCTTTGTGCAATGTATTTGGCAGGGAGAGAGAACGGATGATAGGACCTAACATGTCTTTTCCTCCCATTTTCTGTATGAACCTTCCAGTTCATGTTAATGGCTCAGGCTGGGTTACGTGCTGTGGCTCTTTCCTGCCACTCCTTTTCCCCCCATGTCTCCTGATGTTCAGCTCTGATGGGCAGACTCCAGGCAGCTAGATCATCCAGTTGTGATATTCCAGTGCTCCCAACGATGTGAGCCCAGCATGATTTATACTCCTGTAACTCAGGGCAGAATTGGGGCCAAAGACCTACTGATTGGCGTTTGGATAATAAAATTGTTTATGTAAATATCTGTAAGAAGCAGATGGATAGCTCTCATCCTATCCCAGAAGTATTTTTGTCTTATCGCGTCCTTCCCTCCCCTCTCCTCTAGTTAAGCGAAAGGAGAGGAAGACCTCCATCCAGAGCCAGGCACACCACAGAGGCAAAGGACCTCGTAAAAGGGTGTTAGTTCTTGGACCCTGCATAGTTCTTCTGCTAGTATACTGTGTGCACTTGTAGCCAGAGCGCTGGCAGATCGGTCTGATTAGTTCTAACCCAGAAGGATAAAAGGGTTTGGTTTCGAATGCCTCTGCTGACAAGGGAAATAGGGGCAAGGATGTGGGGAATACAAGAAATTACCGAGGTCTGGAGCCATTTATGGCTAAAATATACCTGTTGCTCTTTAAATTGCTTGTGGCCACAGGGTACCCAGCAATCCTTCTTCGGGTGCTTGTCTGTATATGTTCCACATTTGGTGCACATGCACTCCAAGCCGAGCTTGGAACGCTTTAGGTAGCAGTGCCTATTGGTAGCACCTGCACCATGCATAGCCCCAAGCCCCTCCTTCCTTGAGAATATAAAAGGGGGTGAAGCGACCAACCAAGCCTCGCTTCCTTTCACTGCTCTTGGCTGTGAGACAGATGGAGCCAGCGGGCAGTGTCCCATCCCATCCACTCACATATTAGTTTATCTGTAAATAGTTGTTAGTGGTACTTACAGTATATTGTAATTTATCTGATTGTTAATAGTGTGTTTTGGTTTGGTTTGTTTTTTCCAGTTTATAAAACTTTCCTCATGTTTCGTCAAAACTTCTCAGGTTTTAAATTTGTTTTGTCATGTGGGGTCTATGCCCCTTAAGGACACCCTCTCTATTTGTCCTTTACTGCCTGGTCGAGGTACGTGGCAGGGAAAAATGTAAGGATTGTTAGTCCCTTACACATCTGAAAGAATTCCAGTTCTTCTTCGAGTGATGGTTCCTAGTGTACTCCATTGAGGGTTTACACATGCACACCTTACGTCTGGAGCCGGAGAATTTGAAAGTGGCATCTATTCGTCCACACATGCATCCTGACTCGCCTCAGGGTTTCGTGCGAGTTAACAAAGGGAGGGGCGGACCAACCGTGTCTCCAGTTCCTTCTCACTGCCGCATGGTCTGGGCTATCAGTGTCCTCTTGCAGGTCACACAGTTGTATATAGTTAGTTTTACGGATGTTTTATTGTTTTACTGCAGTTTTTAGTAGTTTTAGTAATTTTAGGAGTTGAATGGGTAGTTCGGGGGGTTGTTTTCTCGTAAACTCCCCCGTGCTGAAGACCCCAGGCTTTAATCTGCGCCTCTTGGTCAGCGACGAACATCAGTGCTGCTTCTACTGCTCGGGAAAAGGCCACATCGCATCCAGGTGCAGCATCTGCCAGTCCCCCACCTTCCCCACCCGTACCCACGAATCTCGAGCTCTCCGGGATTCTATCCAGCCTATTTCCTGATACCCTCTGGAAGCACCTAATGGAAATCGCCATGAGGCCTCATTTGGATCCAGACTGGGGAACGCCCTGTACGTCAGCCTGAGACAGCCAGGAGTGCAGCTCCAGCTACAGAGTCCAGGTCCGGTACCGGCGGTACCACCACTATGGACCCCGCGCCAGGGCCAAATCGGCAGGTAAGAAAGCATGTCCATAAGTCTGGCATTTAGCCTTCCTCCAAACCCAAGAAAGGGGACGCTCCTTCCACCAGCTCTAGTCATGGAGAAAGAAAGCGCTCTAAGCCACACAGCCATGAGAAGAGGTCTCACAAGATGATGGTTTCACCAGTACCGAGTACTGAACTGCTGACACCTTCAACATCAGCACCCCATAAGGTCTGAGACCCACCCACTTCAGGGAAGTCCACTGCTCCGGCGCCAGTACCAGATAGAAAGAAAGAGTACCCTTAACACCAGGGAGATCGGGGAGAGCGCCAGAACCCCAGGAAGTGTTTGCCCTGGGGGAGCCGACATCTCCACTCCTTTTGGGACCCTCCACTTCCAGGGAGATTATACCTCCCTCTCAGGACATGCCAGTTATGACACCCGTCACCTCCCGCTCTGATGATCTACTTGCTTCCACCAGCTCCGATGGTACTGTTGATGGAACCGGTATCTGAGTTTTTGTCGTCAGAGGAGTTGAATGATGGGCAGGGACCATCCAACCCATACTGCCAAAACAAGTACTCCAGGAGACCAGCTACACTGTGGCAATATCCTCCACTGCAGCCACCAAAGAGCCACTGCTTCCCCACGCTGTGGGGTCACTGCAACGCCCTCTGGATCTGACAGACTGGTCCTACTGGGGACCTTGGCCCCAGTACCCACCCTTGGGACCCACCCAGTCTGCAAGGGAAACCTTGCCGATCTCCCCATCTTGTGAGCCTTTCTATAGATGCTCCGAGCTGGTGATGGAAGAAGAGCCACTCAGCCCAGTTCCGAAGGTATCGCCGGAGCAGGAGAGATTCCCGTCATCCTCACCTGATGTGGCAGTGGCTTCAGCATCCCTTCGCCTCCAGATGACTTCCATCAATTCCAAGTTCTCCTACTTAAAGTGACAGCGGAGCTTCACATCCCGCTGGAGGAGGTCCAAGATAATCAATGTCAGCTCCTAGACATCCTTCACTCGTTGGCACCAGGTAGAGTTGCATTGCCCATCAACAATGCCGTCTTTGAGCCAGCCAGGACAGTCTGGCCATGCATGTGCCTACCCCTACAGGGGCAGAAAAGTGTTGTTATGTACCTGTTAAGGGGTCTGTATTTCTTTTTTCTCCCCTCCCACAACTTGCTTGTGGTCCAAATAGCAATGGAACAGTCCAGGCAGCAACATCCATGCTCCACTTCATCTGATAAGGCGGGCACAAGGTCTTCTTGTCAGCTGTCCTTCAGTGCTGGATCTCGAGCTACCAAGCATTGCTTGCCAAGTATGATTTCCTGAATTATTGCAAACTGGACAAAGCTGCTGAAAAACTACCGCAGCAAGACTGGGCCAACTTCCAAGCAACCATAGAGGACAGTAAACTGGTAGGAAGGACAATGCTTCAATCAGCTCTAGATGCGCCAGATACTTCCTCGTGATCCACAGCAGTGGGCCTAGTCGTGTGGACGGACTCATGGCTCCACTCCTCTGGCTTCCCCAGAGAGGTACAAAATACCAGCAAAGACCTCCCTTTTAATGAATCCCATCTCTTTAACCAGAAAACGGATGATTCCTTCCACACCCTCAAGGATTTCAGAGTTACTTTGCGTTCCTTGGGTATTTACTGGCCTGCACCAAAGCATAGATTCCACCCCAAGACACGCCGTACACAACATTACGTGACCACCCAGTTCTTCCATCAGAGGCCCTACAAACTACTGCAGAAGCGACAGAAGACTCATAGATCTTGCACTTTGGGACCGCCTCCCTCCTCCCAGATGCAACCCCAGCTTGGAGTGCAATAACAACAGACAAATGGGTGCTAAATGTCTTCTCCATGGCTATATGCTTGATTTCAGCATGCTACCTCATCCACAGCCTCTCCTCCCCAGGGCCCTCCTCAGGGACCACTCTCACACCAGTATCCTCTGTCAAGAGATGAACTCCTTGCTGCAAAGAGGAGCGATAGAGCGTGTTCCTACTCAAGAAAAAGGATGGGTGGAGACCAATTCTGGACCTCCGTCTTCACAATCAATTCATCCTCACGCCCAACTTTCATATGATCACACTAGCAGCGATCATCCCCCTCGTTTAGAAAAAGTCATGTGGTTTATGGCTCTCAATATGCAGGATGCCTACTTTCACATAGACGTTCAAATGGCCCACAGACAGTTCCTGAGATTTACAGTTGGCTCATACCATTTCCAATACAGAGCTCTTCCCTTTGGACTCATCACAGCTCCCAGAGTTTTTACCAAGGTTTTTGCCATTGTAGCAGCTTATATCAGGAGTTTGGGGGTCCTTGTATTCCCATATCTCGGTGACTGGCTCCTGGAAGCACGATCCAGTTGCAAGGCCCAAGTTTCAACCTCCACGTTGCTTACCCTCCTTTCTTCCATTTCTTCCCTCAGTCTCAATATGAAAAAATCAATCGTAAAACACACACAATGCCTACACTTTATAGGGGCCACCATCAATTCAGTCATGGTACAAGCATACCTAACACGGGACAGATTCGGCAAGAATTCATAACCTGCGTAGTCAACAATCCTTCAGTCATAGCCAGGATTTGCCTATCCCTCCTGGGCCACATAGCTTCATGTACATACGTAACTGCCTTCGCTCGGCTCCACCTTTGCTGCCTCTAGATGTGGCACCAGATGATTATATAGAATCATAGAATATTTGGGTTGGAAGAGACCTTAGGAGGTCATCTAGTCCAATCCCCTGCTCAAAGCAGGACCAGCACCAACTAAGTCATCCCAGCCAAGGCTTTGTCAAGCCGGGTCTTAAAAACCTCTAAGGATGGAGATTCCACCACTTCCCTAGGTAACCTATTCCAGTGCTTCACCACCCTCCTAGTGAAATAGTGTTTCCTAATATCCAACTTAAACCACCCCCACTGCAACTTGAGACCATTGCTTCTTGTTCTGTCAGCTGCCACCACTGAGAACAGCCGAGCTCCATCCTCTTTGGAACCCCCCTTCAGGTAATTGAAGGCTGCTATCAAATCCCCCCTCACTCTTGTCTTCTACAGACTAAATAACCCCAGTTCCCTCAGCCTCTCCTCATGAGTCATGTGCCCCAGCCCCCTAATCATTTTTGTTGCCCTCCGCTGGACTCTGTCCAATTTGTCCACATCCCTTCTGTAGTGGGGGGACCAAAACTGGACGCAGTACTGCAGATATGGCCTCACCAGTGCCGAATAGAGGGGAATAATCACTTCCCTCAATCTGCTGGTAATGCTCCTACTAATGCAGCCCCATATGCCGTTAGCCTTCTTGGCAGCAAGGGTACACTGCTGACTCATATCCAGCTTCTCATCCTCTGTAATCCCCAGGTCCTTTTCTGCAGAACTGCTGCTTAGCCAGTCGGTCCCTAGTCTGTAGCAGTGCATGGGATTCTTCTGTCCTAAGTGCAGGACTCTGCACTTGTCCTTGTTGAACAGCATCAGATTTCTTTTGGCCCAATCCTCCAATTTATCTAGGTAACTCTGGACCCTATCCCTACCCTCCAGCATATCTACCTCTCCCCCCAGTTTAGTGTCATCTGCGAACTTGCTGATTTATGCACACTGGCCTTTCCCCACCACCTAGAGACTTAAGAAATGCATAGGAGAAACTGAGGCACCCACACAGTATTCAGAGGAAACATTAAGAACAGTTCCACTTCGTCACACCCTCATTTCACGACTTTCTGTAAAGATAAAGTCTCCCTTCACCTGCATCCCAAATCTTTGCCAAAGGTCATCTCCCTGTTCCACATTAATCCATCCATTCACTTACTTGCTTTCTTCCCAAAGCCACACACCTCTGAAGAGGAACAGTGACTCCACTCCCTCAATGTCCGTCGGGCCTTGGCCTTCTACCGTCTTGGACAAGACTGTTTGAAAGAGTTAAAGGGCAAGCAATCTCTGCACAACGAATCTCCAAGTGCATTTGGGGATGCATTACACTCTGTCAATTATTTGACCTCCCACCATTGTTGGGGGTGTGGGCCTATTCCACGAGAGCCCAGACTTTGACCATGGCCTCCTGCCACAATGGGCCGCTTCAGGATATCTGTAAATGGCCACATGGAGTTCAGTACTCACCTGCCTTGGTGCAGGACTCAGTGGCGGATGTCTCTCAGCACGGCTGTACTCTGCTCAGCCCTTCCATCTTCATCCTCACACCCTCTTCCGACTTCGGTACTGCTTGTTAATCGCCCTCAGTGGAATACAGTGGGACCATCACTCAAAGAAGGAGAGGAGGTTACTTACTTGTAACTGGAGGTTCTTCAAGATGTGTGGTCCCTATCTATATTCCACTCCCCAACCTCCTTCCCCTCTGCTGCGGAGCTGTTGGATTTGCAGTGGAGAAGGAACTGGAGATGCAGTCGGTCCGCCTTCATCACCTCAGACGAAACCACAAGGTGAGTCGGTGCATGCGTGGACCAACGGGCGCTACTTTCAAATTCGTTGACTCTGGATGCATGGTGCACATGTGTAAACCCTCAGTGGAATACAGATAGGGACCACACATCTCGAAGAACTTCCAGTTACCTGTTCAGTAAGAGGAGGTTACTTACCTGTAAGTAACTTCCCTCTCTCCTATCCTGGATAGACCAGAGAACAAAACTCAAGTGTTCAGTTGAGCAGGAAGCCAGCATTGCCATCAGGATCCACCCATATAAACTCATTACTCTAGCCAGATTTTCAGACATCCTCAGAAAAAAAAACCCAACCACCTGACAAGAATAGAGTGGAAGAACTTGTGAAACATATATGACCACTCTCCACACATACTTTCCCTATTGCTCCCCCAGTCTGTTGTTGCTAGCACAAAACATAGGCAGATATAGATATTCTTCATCACAAGAATCTGCTGGAATCTTACTCTGCAGCTGAAGTAGAGTCTAAGAAGTGTTTTTCCTTCTCTGCTATTGCAGTCACTAACTCCTGATCAGCTGAACTCTTCCCGACTGTATCCCTCTGACAGCCCCAATTGCCTCCACATAACCCCAGAATACAGCCCCTTTTGTGAAGAACTGTAGAGCTTCATAGCAATACCGGTGTCCCTGTCACCATAGCTAGAGAACAAGAACTGTACTTGGAGCCCCAGGATAAAATTATCAAAAGCTCCTGCATGATTTCGGAGCCTAGGCTCCATTTTCAGAAGTGATTTAAGCACTTAGGGGTGTTAAGCATCTAAGTGCCTGAGTCACTTTTGAAAATGGGACACAGCAGCACTTTTGATAACTTTACTCCAGGCCCAAAAACGCCTCTCCCCATTTTTTCAGAATTCAGCCTATTCACACAACGCGATACTTGAAGCAATCCAAGAAATCAGTCACCACATGTGACAGTCCCACGCCTTTCTCTGTTAATGAAGGACACTGAGGTCACCTACTGACGGAGATTACCAATGCCACTATTTCGAGAGAGAAATGTCCTCCCACCCCTTACCATGTCACAGTCCAGCCACTCAATCCGGTGTTTCTAGACTCATCAGACCAGACCAACTAGCGCCTGGTATCAAATCTTCCATTCCTGAGCAAGGTAACTGGAAAACAAGCCAAGAGCTGCCTTCAGCTGTTCACCCCCAATATTCTGGATCCTTCCCAGTCACATGCTGTGGCCATGGGCAAGGGGAAGATGTCCATTCTGATATTGCTAGTTTTCTTTGTGATATTTACTGTTGATCATCCTGTACTGCCTTCTGCAGAGTGGTCAATATAGGTGTAAATATAGGAATGGCTCTGTGACAGGTTGTACCCAGGCCCTTTCAGGTCCCCTGCTGGAGTCCTTGTGGTCCTACCACACCCCGCCCCAGGAAAAGAGCAGCCAATCAGAGCACAGCGGGCTCAGTTAAAAGGATCTGCAGGGCCTGTGCAGGTCAGCTGCTGATGGGAACCAGAGGAGCAAGGAAGGGGCTCCTTGCTGGCTGCTGGAGCTCAAGGGAGAGCCACAAGACTGGTTCTTGTGGCAGTGGCACTCCGTGAGGAAGAGCTGCCACCCTGAGGTAAGGGTGAAACGGAATGAGCAATTGGGAAGTGGCCCGCGGAATAGCAGCAGCAATTATTAAACGTGGCTGCTATTTGTAGGGTCCCTGGGTTGGGACGTGGAGTAGTGGTCAGGCCCGGGTTCCCCCATCAGCCACTGTCAGGGTGGCCTAAGACCTGAGAAAGGGATAAGGCTTGTTTAGAGGCCCATGTGAAGAACAGGACTTAAAGGGACACCAAAGAACGACTAAAGGACTTAAAAAGTCTCCAGGGAGGAAGCCCTGGAGGCACTGTTCTGAACCAGGAGCGACACAGACTTAAAGCTAACCCAGAAGGGGCTGAGGACTGAGCCCAGAGATAGGGCTGTAGACATTATTGAGGGCACAGGGACAGGCCCTCTTGGACCTTTTACCCCAGAGGAGGTACCTTCACATCATAGAATCATAAACTTTAAGGAAAAGAAGGGACCATTGTGATCATCCAGTCTGCCCTCCTGCACAACGCAGGCCACAGAATCTCACCCATCCACTCCTGTATCAAATCTGTGTCTGAGCCATTGAAATCCTCAAATCATGGTTTAAAGACTTCAAGGTGCAGACAATCTTCCAGCAAGTGACCCGTGCCCCACACTGCAGAAGAAGGCGAAAAATGCTAGACTGTGTCATTTAGCCGGAGGGCTGAGCCACTGAAGATCTGTCTGACAAGGGCAGCAGCCAACAGGGGGCAACAGGAAAGGAAAGAGTGCAGATTTGCACCTGGCCGACAGGAGGCACTCATGGCAGGTGAGTGTCCCCCGTCACAGGCTCTGAGGTTGTTCCAGTCATTCCTTTGAGGTCATGCCCAGAGAGTGGTGATGGGCACCCGCCCTTCTGTCACCTGAATGCTCATTGACAAAATTCAACTAAACTTCGTCTTTTCTCCCGTCCTATTTCATATCTGTGAAGGGAAATTGTGGGACACCGTTTACTTGAACACCAACAGTGGACCCAGGCAAAGTGATGGTGGGAAGAGAAGAATGTTTGGAAAATCGAACCACCTCCAGTTTCTGTGGAGGGAGTCTGCCCTGTTTGTAGCCAGAACCTCACTGCTGCTAGGGACTCAAATAGCTGCAGCTGCTAACAGGTCATGGTGGTATGTGAATGGGAGAAATGGAACAGAAAGGAGGACAACTAGAGAAGTAGAAGTTATGTGTGAATTGTGGTACTATCCCTGAAAGTGTGATCAGCTAAACTGACACATCTGAGTTTTCTTTCTGAGGCTTCGGCTAGTGTTTGTCACTGGAGTTTGGAAGTGCGTTGGGAGCCTGGGGCTGTGATCTGCAAGTAGGGCTTATGCCCCTCGTGATTAGCAGTTTCCAGTGGGATCGGTACAGAGACTGAGTTGATACTTTTCATCCATTGCTGGAGACCGAGATGTAAGTGTCTGTCAAGGCTGCTTCCCCACTCTGAACTTTAGGGTACAAATGTGGGGGCCTGCATGAAAACTTCTAAGCTTAACTACCAGCTTAGATCTGGTCCGCTGCCACCATTCCCAAGTGGATTCCCTTCCCTGGGAAGCCTTGAGAAACTCTTCACCAACTCCTGGTGAATACAGATCCAACCCCCTTGGATCTAAAAACAAGGAAAAAATCAATCAGGTTCTTAAAAAGAAGACTTTTAATTAAAGAAAAAAGGTAAAAATCATCTCTGTAAAATCAGTATGGAAAATAACTTTACAGGGTAATCAAACTTAAAGAGCTCAGAGAACCCCCCTCTAGCCTCAGGTTCAAAGTACAGCAAACAGAGATAAACACTCTAGTAAAAGGTACATTTACAAGTTGAGAAAACAAAGATAAAAACTAACATGCCTTGCCTGGCTGTTACTTACAAGTTTGAAATAGGAGAGACTTGTTTAGAAAGATTTGGAGAGCCTGGATTGATGTCTGGTCCCTCTCAGTCCCAAGAGCGAATGACTTCCCAAACAAAGAGCACAAACAAAAGCCTTCCTCCCCCCCAAGATTTGAAAATATCTTGTCCCCTTATTGGTCCTTTAGGTCAGATGCCAGCCAGGTTACCTGAGCTTCTTAACCCTTTACAGGGAAAAGGATTTTGGAGTCTCTGGCCAGGAGGGATTTTATAGTACTGTACACAGGAGGGCTGTTACCCTTCCCTTTAGAGTTCTGACAGTGTCCATGCTGCTGCTTCTGGAATGTCAGCTGCCTTTGCTGCTGCTTACCACAAAGTATTGTTGTCATGCCAACAGACCTTGGCAGGGATACACCGTACTGCTCATGTGTCTTCATTCTTTACTTTCTCGGAAGAAGCAGAAATCAGTACTGAGGAAGTGCTCGTCTGCCGATACCGTTCTGTTGTGTAATCCCTCGGGACCCCTGATCATCCAGTCGCACCCCTTGCATATCACAGGTCACAGGACTTCCCTGAATTAATTCCTGCTTTAAGTCCAATGGGTGTGTTTTGAACTAGAGCATATCTTTTTAGAAAAATACGCAGTCTTGATTGTAAGGATTTCCAGCAGTGGAGAATCCACCACAGCCTTTGGGTATGTTGTTCCAATGGTTAGTTACTCTCATTGTTAAAGAATTGTGCCTAATTTCTAGTGTGAATTTGTCTAACTTCAGCTTCCAACCCTTGGATCTTGTTATATTGATGTCCACTAGACTGAAAGGCCCACTATTGTCAAATTTCTGCTCCCTGTGTAGGTACTTACAGACTGTGCTCACATCACCCCTTAACCTTCCCATTGTTAGACTGAAGGAGCTCAGTCTATTTAGCTTATCACTACAAGGCAGGTTTTCCAATCCTTTCATCATACTCATTGCTCCGCAGGGAACCCTCTCCAATTTAGCATTGTCCTTGTACTATGGACATCGTTTTCCAGTAGTTGTTCAACCAGTGCCAAATACAGAGGAAAAATAATCTCCCTACATCTACTCGATATCCCCCTATTTATACATCCAGGGATCATATTAGCCCTTTTGGCCACATGTCACAGTGGGTAGTGTTAAGCTGATTGATTATCCACCATAACTCCCAAATCCTTTCCAGAGTCCCTGCTTCCGAGGATAGAATGCTGCATCTTGTAAGTGTGGCCTTCAATCTTCCTTCCGAGATGTATGACTTTTACATTGGCCGGTATTAAAATGCATATTTATTTGCATCCAGCTTAAAGTGATCCAGACCACTCTGTATCAGTGACCTGCCCTCTTCAGTATTTAACACTCACCCCCCAGGGTTTAAGTCACTGACGATAATGTTCAATAGTGTAGGACCAAGGATTGATCCCTGCAGGACCCACTAATCCATTTAAGTGTGCTGTGTTAATTTTGCAGTGTTCTAGTTTTTTAATCAAAATGTCATGCAGTACTTAGTCTCTAAATGCCGTACAGAAGTTTAATTATATTACATCAACTCTATTACCGTTTATCAACCAAACTTGTAGCCTAATAAAAAGATAAGTTATTTTCCTTAAGTCCATGTTGATGGGCATTAATTATATTATCCTGCTATAACAGAGTCCCACATTAGCCATTCTATCATTTTGCCTGGGCTAAGTGTCAGGTTGACAAGCCTATAATTGCCAGGGTCATTCTGTTTGCCTTTTTTAAATATTGTCACAGCGTTAGGTTTCTTCCTATCTTCTGTGAGTTCCCCAGTGTTCCGAGACTTATGGAAAATCCACATTAACAGTCCAGACTGCTCCACAGCCAGCTCTTTAAAAACTCTTGGATGCAAGTTATTTAAAAATGTCGGATTTTAAAATGTCTAACTTTAGTAGCTGCTGTTTAACACCCTCCTGAGTGACTGTTGGAACTGAAAGTATTTTATCACATGATGTGATTACACCAAACCCAGAACAGAAATATCTATTAAACACTTCTGCCTTTTCTGCATTATCATTGACAATTCTACCATTTCCATCTAGGAATGTACCAGTCCCATTGCTACGACTCCTTTTGTTTCTAATACACTTTTAAAACACCTCATTTTAACGCTGCAGGTCATAGATTTTGCCTTGTGTCCTTTTATTATTTTTGTTACTAGTAGGTGAAAGCCCATGCTGTCTGTACAGGTGGGGCAGCTGGGCCAATTAATCCACCATCTCTCCAGACCAGTGAAATTGGTGTATGTAAATTAGCTGTAGAGTGGGGGTGGTGATTGTTTGAGTTACCTCTGATATCACAGTGGTTTAGGAGTCTTGGCATGGCATAGATACATGTCTCATTGAATGGTAACAGGCTCTGAATCCCAGTGATGATTGAACCTGATGATACTCGACAAAAAGAGCTCTCAGCCATGCTCCTGCTTGTATCCATCACTTCGCACTGACACGACAGACATTCAGAGTGACACAGACAGTGACAATCCTGGAATTTTATTACATAGGTTATTTGTATTGCTGCATCACCTAGGAGCCTTAGTCATGAACCAGAACCCCCTTTGCTATGCGCTGTGGAAACACAGAACCAAAAGGTGGTCCTTTTGCTTCCCTTATCAAATGGATGAGTGAAGCAAGATGAAAGTGACAACATCTACCCTTGCTAGGTCTTGTTGCTAATGAGCACCATGTCAGTCTGCCGTGTTGGAATGTTGAGAAGTGTCCAGGAAAATGAGCATGGCCATGTACCCTGTGTACCCTGATGATCAGCTCTTCTCTCAGTGCTGGGGAGTGCTTTCTCCAGGCCAAGCACTCGGCCAGAGCATCTCATAATTGTCAAAAAGATTAATGAGATCATCTTCTTCCTCACATGAACCCAGGTCTGTGGAAATAATTGGTTTCAGCTTTGGACAGAACAGAGTTCTTTCACCCAGAAAGTTCATTTACATTTGAAACTCTCGTTTATGATGTCAGTGATTGAGCACATCTTAATTTCTGTCTGCGAAATCAAAGGTGTGTCTCTGGAGCTGTGGATTGGGCAGTTGGCTAATATTCCTTCTGCTTTGTTGTGCTGTTGTCTAAAAAAGTATTACCCACAGTGCAAGCAGCTGTGCCTCCAGAGGGGCACCGGATCCAGTGCCCCCAGTTGTCGGTTCCCGAGGGTCATTGCCCGGGGCGGCTCCAGGCATCAGCACAGCAAGCGCGTGTCTGGGACGGCAAGCTGCGGGGGGCGGCGTGCTGGTCGCCATGAGGGCGGCAGTCAGGCAGCCTTCGGCGGTGTGCCTACGGGAGGTCCGCCGGTCCCGCGGTTTCGGCGGCAATTCAGCAACGGGTACACCGAAGGCATGGGACCGGCAGATCACCCGCAGAAACGCCGCCAAATCCGCATGACCGTGGACCGCCCACAGGCGTGCCGCTGAAGGCCTCCTGACTGCCGTCCTTGGGGCGGCAAAAAACATAGAGCCGCCCCTGGTCATTGCACTAGGTTTCTGCTGAGATTTTGCTGGTGTGTCTGCTATTACCAAGGAGATTGTGGTGTAGATTCACACAAAATCTCCCTCAGTCTTTTGGAGATTGAACGAATTTGTTTTCAGGGCCAGGCCTATAGTTTTAGCTGGGCAACTGCCATTTACCTCAGTGGAAATTGTCCAGCTATAAACGTGTAGGACTCTAAGCCCGTTAAATCTATCTGCATGATGAAGTGTGATAATTGCAGAGCAATGTTCAGTGCAGACACTTTTTTTATAAATGCAGGATGTATGAAAATCTGCCTGTGGAGGGAAGAATTCCTTGTGTGGCCCCTGGTCTCTGTGGTCTTCTTCCCTCTTTCAGGGGCGGTATCTGCTTTCTGTATAGCACAGGGGCCAGCTACAGTAGCTTGTCTGGAGCAAATGCCCCATTAAGTGCCAGAGGATCTGGCCCTTTAGTGGGTTGGTGCTCTGCTTGTGACCCTGCAAAGGGGGAGGATAGGTTGAAAGACAGTGAGCTCACCCCTACCGAAGGAGGATGTTGAGGTAACTCTCTTGACGGCATGAAGGATTGACTGGCTCAGTCTGCAGAAGGCCAGAGCAGCACAGACAAAATTAAGAGCGTTTTCTAAGGAGAAACAAATGTTCAAATTGTCCGGTGAGTGACATGACTGTAGGATTTGACTGGAGACTAGCAAGTGTAGAACCTATATTTAAGAAAGGGAGAAAAAGTGATCTGAGCAACTACACACCCATTAGTTTGAGCTCAGTAGTATGCAAGGGTTTAGAATACATTTCGAAAGAAAATAATTAAAAAAGGAGGTAAATGGAAAATGGGATAAAATACAGCATGGCTTTACCTAAGGTAGATCCTGCCGGATTAACCCGATTCCTCCTCTGATAAGAGAAATGATTTTTTTTAAAAAGGGAAATGTGGTAGGTCTGCTCTAGCTGGACTTCAGTAAAGCATTTGATACTTTACCACGTGGGACATTATTAGTTAAGCTGGAAAAGATGGGGATTGTTACTCGAGGAATTCTTCAAGGATAGGTCTTGGGACCAATTTTATTTAATATTTTCATTAATGACCGTGGCACAAAAGTAGGAGTCTGCTAATGAAATTTGCTGATGACAGAAAGTTTTTATAGATTCATAGATTCTAGGACTGGAAGGGACCTCGAGAGGTCATCGAGTCCAGTCCCCTGCCCGCATGGCAGGACCAAACACTGTCTAGACCATCCCTGATAGACATTTATCTAACCTACTCTTAAATATCTCCAGAGATGGAGATTCCACAACCTCCCTAGGCAATTTATTTCAGTGTTTAACCACCCTGACAGTTAGGAACTTTTTCCCAATGTCCAACCTAAACCTCCCTTGCTGCAGTTTAAGCCCATTGCTTCTTGTTCTATCCTTAGAGGCTAAGGTGAACAAGTTTTCTCCCTCCTCCTTATGACACCCTTTTAGATACCTGAAAATTGCTATCATGTTCCCTCTCAGTCTTCTCTTTTCCAAACTAAACAAACCCAATTCTTTCAGCCTTCCTTCATAGGGTCATGTTCTAAAGACCTTTAATCATTCTTGTTGCTCTTCTCTGGACCCTCTCCAATTTCTCCACATCTTTCTTGAAATGCGGTGCCCAGAACTGGACACAATACTCCAGCTGAGGCCTAACCAGAGCAGAGTAGAGCGGAAGAATGACTTCTCGTGTCTTGCTCACAACACACCTGTTAATACATCCCAGAATCATGTTTGCTTTTTTTGCAACAGCATCACACTGTTGACTCATATTTAGCTTGTGAGCCATTGTCAACACAGAGGAGGGTCGGAATATCACATGGGAAGAACTGGATGATCTTAGAAACTGGAGTAACAGAAATGGGATGAAATGTAACAGTACAAAGTGCAGAGTCAAGCATTTAGGGACTAGTGCCTACCTAGATCTACCTTAGGTAAAGCCTTCGCAAGCAAGCTGGCTAACCTAGTGAGGAGGGCTTTAAACTAGGTTCACCGGGGGAAGGAGACCAAAGCCTCGAGGTAAGTGGGTAAGTGGGATGCCGGGAGGAAGCACGAGCAGGAGAGCGCAAGAGGGGAGGACTCCTGCCTCATACTGAGAAAGCGGGATGATCAGCGAGTTATCTTAAGTGCCTATACACAAATGCAAGAAGCCTGGGAAACAAGCTGGGAGAACTGGAAGTCCTGGGACAGTTAAGGAACTATGATGTTCCTGGAATGGGTTCCCTAGGGAGGTGGTGGAATCTCCTTCCTTAGAGGTTTTTGAGGTCAAGCTTGACAAAGCCCTGGCTGGGATGATTTAATTGGGAATTGGTCCTGCTTTGAGCAGGGGGTTGTACTAGATGACCTCCTGAGGTCCCTTCCAACCCTGATATTCCATGATTCTACGATGTGATTGGAATAACAGAGACTTGGTGAGTTAACTCACATCACTTGAGTCCTGTCATGGATGGATATAAACTGTTCAGGAAGGACAGGCAGGGCAGAAAAGGTGGGGGAGTTGCACTGTATGTAAGAGAGCACTATGACTGCTCAGAGCTCCAGTATGAAACTGCAGAAAAAACTGAGAGTCTCTGGATTAAGTTTAGAAGTGAGAGCAACAAGGGTGATGTCGTGGTGGGAGTCTGCTATAGACCACCAGACCAGGGGGATGAGGTGGACGAGGCTTTCTTCCCGCAACTAACAGAAGTTACTAGATCACAGGCCCTGGTTCTCATGGGAGACTTCAATCACCCTGTTATCTGCTGGGAGAGCAATACAGCGGTGCACAGACAATCCAGGAAGTTTTTGGAAACTGTAGAGGACAATTTCCTGGTGCAAGTGCTGGAGGAACCAACTAGGAGCAGAACTCTTCTAGACCTGCTGCTCACAAACAGGGAAGAATTAGTAGGGGAAGCAAAAGTGGATGGGAACCTGGGAGGCAGAGACCATGAAATGGTCAAGTTCAGGATCCTGACACAAGGAAGAAAGGAGAGCAGCAGAATACGGACCCTGGACTTCAGAAAAGCAGACTTGGACTTCCTCAGGGAACTGATGGGCAGGATCCCCTGGGAGAATAACATGAGGGGGAAAGGAGTCCAGGAGAGCTGGCTGTATTTTAAAGAATACTTATTGAGGTTGCAGGAACAAAGTGTCCCGATGTGTAGAAAGAATAGTAAATATGGCAGGTGACCAGCTTGGCTTAACAGTGAAATCCTTGCTGATCTTCAACACAAAAAAGAAGCTTACAAGAAGTGGAAGATTGGACAGATGACCAGGGAGGAGTAAAAAAATATTGCTCAGGCATGCAGAAGTGAAAGCAGGAAGGCCAAATTTCAGTTGAAGTTGCAGCTAGCAAGGGATGTTAAGAGTAACAAGAGGGGTTTCTTCAGGTATGTTAGCAACAAGAAGAAAGTCAAGGAAAGTGTGGGCCCTTTACTGAACGAGGGAGGCAACCTAATGACCGAGGATGTGGAAAAAGCTAATGTACTCTATGCTTTTTTTGCCTCTGTCTTCACGAACAAGGTCAGCTTCCAGACTGCTGCACTAGGCACCACAGTATGGAGAGGAGGTGACCAGCCCTCTGTGGAGAAAGAAGTGATTCAGGACTATTTAGAAAAGCTGGACGAGCACAAGTCCATGGGGCCGGATGCGCTGCATCCGAGGGTGCTAAAGGAGTTGACGGATGTATTGCAGAGCCATTGGCCATTATCTTTGAAAACTCATGGCGATCCGGGAAGGTCCCAGATGACTAGAAAAAGGCTAATGTAGTGCCCATCTTTAAAAAAGGGAAGAAGGAGGATCCGGGGAACTACAGACCAGTCAGCCTCACCTCAGTCCCTGGAAAAATCATGGAGCAGGTCCTCAAGGAATCAATTCTGAAGCACTTAGAGGAGAGGAAAGTGATCAGGAACAGTCAGCATGGATCCACGAAGGGCAAGTCATGCCTGACTAACCTAATTGCCTTCTATGAGGAGATAACTGGCTCTGTGGATGAGGGGAAAGCAGTGGATGTGTTATTCCTTGACTTTAGTAAAGCTTTTGATACGGTCTCCCACGGTATTCTTGCCAGCAAGATAAAGAAGTATGGGCTGGATGAATGGACTGTAAGGTGGATAGAAAGCTGGCTAGATTGTCGGGCTCAACGGGTAGTGATCAATGGCTCCATGTCTAGTTGGCAGCCGGTATCAAGTGGAGTGCCCCAAGAGTCGGTCCTGGGGCCAGTTTTGTTCAATATCTTCATTAATGATCTGGAGGATGGCGTGGACTGCACTCTCAGCAAGTTTGCAGATGACACTAAACTGGGAAAAATGGTAGATATGCTGGAGGGTAGGGATAGGATACAGAGGGACCTAGACAAATTAGAGATTTGGGCCAAAAGAAATCTGATGAGGTTCAACAAGGACAAGTGCAGAGTCCTGCACTTAGGACGGAAGAATCCCATGCACTGCTACAGACTAGGGACCGAATGGCTAGGCAGCAGTTCTGCAGAAAAGGACCTAGGGGTTACAGTGGACGAGAAGCTGGATTATGCAAAACTGAAACCTGGTGGGATGATTCTTGTATCTGGTATGTACCAGCCATGGCAGCGGTCTTCAGAAAACCGTATCGTCAGAAGAGAAGAGACTGGCACGGTGTTATACAGTAAAATATTCACAAAACTAGTGTGAAACAAATTGGTACTGGAGATAATGACATTCTTAGGGTAACGTTAAAAGGAATGAAAATCAAAGGTGAAACAGCTGAGTACATATGCTACAGTTTGCTGGGACCAGAAATATGTACAGTTGTGATGAATCCCAGACACAAATCCACTCACCATAGCAATGAGCATAGTATAAAAACGTAAGAGTTCTCATCTTTGGATTAATTGATTCTTCCCTACGGGCCACTTCACCTTGAATGGTTATTTGAAATACATAACAACTTATGCTAAACAATCAGTTCCATCTTGTATTTAGCTGTGGCCCTCTGAGTAAGTTTCCCAGACCTGAAGAGGAGCTCTGTGTAAGCTTGAAAGCTTGTCTCTCTCACCAACAGAAGTTGATCCAATAAAAGATATTATCTCACCCATTTTGTCTCCCTAATATCCTGGAACTGACACAGCTACAACAACACTGCTTACAGTTTCTAAGCTAGTTTGAGGTTTTTCAAGTTTGTCAGGTTGCTCTAGGTTTTGCTGTATCACCAGCTCAAAATGCTTTGCTGTTTGTATAGCTGTGGCTAGGACAATTATAGTTGCTGAATGGTTTTTATATATTAACCCAATAACCAGCCTGTCTCTGATATATTTTCATGATTTGCATTCCCCAAAATCACAATTGTTAGCCAATGCGCACAGAGCTCTCATAAAACATTCAAGATTTCTTTCCCCCAGTTCTTGAATTCTCTGGTGAAAACGTGTTCTTTCATAAACCACATTTTTCTGAGATATAAAGTATGATCGAACACAGAACCCCTTTCATAGTTTTATTTTTGACTGTCTTCAGTAAAGACAAAGGATTTAAAGAAATGCTCTGCTTGCTTCCCCAAAGCATAATCATATAAGATACCTGAATATCATCAGTTTCCTCAAGGAGCTTGGTAACAAATATTGTTTCCAGTCTGTCCATTCTGAAGGTTTGTCAAATCTGACGTTCTCTGGGGCATTGAAGAGTGGCATGTGGATTAGATTCTACAACCTTTGTTGATTTGATCCTTCTGTCTGCAAACTTTGTTTTTGTTTTCTTTCTGTTTCTCTTCTTAGTTCACACCACACACTATGTCACATACTTCTGTACCAGATATGGACTGGTCAGAGTTTGCTTATACACCCCAGAGGTGCTCATCATAAGATCCCTTAATTCTCTGCTAGGCGTGGCTGAGGTTCATTTAAATAAGGTATTGTACACAGCGCTGCCTAGTGGCTGAATAGTATAATACAGAGTAGGATTCCATGACGCCTTGGCCCCATGTCTGGCAGTAGAGTGAACTCTGCATTGAGTTCCTGGAACAAAAGAGCATGAGTCCCATGTTTTTACCCCATATCAAATGGCTGGGAAAAGCAGAGGACCCCAAATTCAAGAGTAGGTCTCTCCAGAGCTCACAGAGGAGAGGGGAGGGCTACGAGGTTTCTGTTCACTAGGAAAGTGAAATCACAAGACTGAAGAGTACACGTTTTCTGTATTTCTGAGGCTACGGAGAAGTAGATGCTGTACAATAATTTGAGGCAATCTCTGATAAAAGAGAACGGAAACTAGTACTGAGAGAGAGGTTGAAGAGTGATGACAAGTTAGGAGCAATTTCTCCACAACAAGGGTAGTGAGAATTGGCCCGCTAAACTCAGGGTTGTGAGTTCAATCCTTGAGGGGGCCATTTAGGGATCTGGGGCAAAAAATTGGTCCTGCTAGTGAAGGCAGGGAACTGGACTCGATGACCTTTCAAGGTCCCTTCCAGTTCTATGAGATAGGTATAACCCTAGGAATTAGAAATGAAAAAGATTTATTTAGCTCTCTAGTTTGTCAACAGACTGTGCAGAATTACAGCATGTTTTCTAGTGTTTGTCTTGGCCAAGTTTATGTGAGCCAGGGGATGGGGTTTCCACCATTTCCCACGGGAAGCTTTTTTAGCTTAACAAATTGTACCAGAAGCAAGTTTTTCCTGACACTCCTCCTACATTTTCCCTTTCTTAATTTCATCCCATTCCTTCTTGTTCATTTATTAGTGGATTTAAGGCCCAGAGGGTCACTTGATGATCATCTAGTTTGACCTCTGCTTAACACGAATTTCAACCAATGGCTCCTGCAGACGAGGGAATTATTCTCCTTTGCTACGTAAATGAATACCGCCGAGCCCCATAACTGGGGCTGAACTAGAATGAATCTTTTATAGAGACGTCCCATTTCAGATTAATGACACCAGGTGGTGAGATGTTTTAACGATTAAGTCCATCATTGTTAAAAAGTTGCATCTTATTTCCAATTTGATTTTTTTTATTTCAACTTCTAGCTTCCGTATGTCACTATAAACAATTCCTCGCCCGTCAAGTACTTGCAAATTGTCCTCCCTCCCCTCCCCGCATTAGTCATTGTTGAAGTAAGCTGAAGTTTATGTGACGTTCTTAGGCTTGAACTGCTCTGTGAAATTTTACTGCCTCACACAGTTGTAGGACAGAAATGTTCAGGAGTATGTCATCTAAATGTGATTTAAACTGTCAGTCAGGTTTTAGTCATGTTAGCTGACATAATCTTTTATCTGTTAAGCTTATGTTGCTGTTCACTACCCTATTATCTGAGCATCTGAAAATGGTGTCTTTTGGTGTACATTGACTGGGGTCTTGATCCTGACTGGGACATCTCGGTATTAAGGTAATATAAACATCAAATCACCACCACCAACTGGTAGTACTATATATTTATCGTTTGTAAAGGTCTTAACTGCCTCAGACTTCAAACATCCATTCCAATTCCACAGGGCAGATTTGAACTCCTCCAATGTTTGAGATTTGGATCTAGGGTTCTTGCTGTATGTTCAAAGTCACACCAAATAATCCAGTTTTCAGTGCAACTGGGTCTGAGCACAGTGTGATGGCTTCCCACACAGTTCAAGTTTAGAAATGAAAACACCACCACACAGTGTGCAAATATTGAATCAACTCAGATAACGCTGGGTCTCAACGTGAAGTTTTTGGCCTCTAGCACTGTTGGACTGTTCCCAGTTGTGCAAATGCACTTTGCTCTCACAGTGGCTTGATATTTGGTGTCACTAGTGTGTGATGGTGACCATAGGCGATGACTCCGTGGGTGCCCTGGGGCTGGAGCACCCACAGGGGGAAAAAATAGTGGCTTCTCAGCACCCACCAGCTACAGCTGCCGATCAGCTGTTCGGGTGGTCGGGACAGGCGCTATGAGGAGGGTTGAGAGCAGCGGGTGGGCAGGGCCTCGGGGGAGCTGTTGGAGTGGGGTGGGAAGAGGCCGAGCAAGGCTGGGCCTTTGTGGGAGGGATGGAAAGAGGTGGAGTGAGGGCAGAGTCTTGGGGGAGAGGCGGACCGGGGGCGGGGCTTTGGGGTGGAGCACCCCCAGGGAAAAAGAAAACTCAGCGTCTATGGTGGTGACTCATCTTAATGGGTCCAGTACAGCCCCACACTGAAATGGATGCACAAGCACCAGAGATTGCCTGGTTGTTGTTGGGAATTCAGTGACAGTGGCGTAACTTTGGAAGTTCAGAGTCCCTGATGGAGAATGCTCTGCCAACAACTCCCTCTCTTTAAAACCCTGCTGGCTCCTCTGTAGGACCCAGTGATGGAAATCTTCATCAGATGAAGATGCCACATCCACGTTGCAGTGGTGGGTGAATGAGTGGACGTGTGTCCACACAGCCACATCGTGTATCTTGTCACAAGATCTATTTCCGTCTGTCCCAGAGGTTGCCCCTGAGCACCCTCTCCATAGCTCAGCACATGCCATCCAAAATCAGCGGCGACAGTGAGGTCTCCAGAGGACTCTGTGGGTGCTGGGGGGCTGGGTTTTCTCTTGGTTTGTCTTTGAGTTGGTTGGTTGATTTGTTTCTGAGGGCATGGGGGGTGTTTGTGTAGAAGAGGTGTCAGGGTTTTGAGAGTCAGTCTTTCTGTGGTGGAAAGGGTTTTTGAAGAAGAAGATGTTACAGCATTTCCAAAAGATGGTGTAATTTTACACACACTCAGTTCCTACCCCAAAGAGCTTTAATTTTAAGAAAACAAGCATCAAGTGAGGCATGTATGTGGATGGGTACAATCAAATATAGAGAGCGTTTGGTATACATATTTATCAGGGCTGTGAAGCAATTAAAAAATTAATCACAATTAATCGTGCTGTTAAACAATAATAGAATACCATTTATTTAAATATTTTTGGATGTTTTCTACATTTTCAAATATTGATTTAAATTACAACACAGAATACGAAGTGTACAGTGCTCACTTTATATTTATTTTTTATTACAAACATTTGCACTGTAAAAAAGAAACTCAGTTCGCCTAATACAAGTGCTGTATTGCAATTTCTTTATCATGAAAGTTGAACTTACAAATGTAGAATTATGTAAAGAAGAATAACTGCACTTAACAATAAAACAAAGTAAAACTTTAGAGCCTACAAGTCCACTCAGTCCTACTTCTTGTTCAGCCACTCATGCAGACAAATAAGCATTCAGTGTTGGGGGAGGACAGGGGAGGGGGGAAGTAAGCAATGACTTGTGCAGGAGGAGGGTGATGAAGGTGTCTTGCTGCTGCTTCTGGAAGGATGATTTCTGGTACTGGGCTCGCCTCCTTTTACTGAGTTCGGTGGGCTCCCTTCAGCTGAGTGAGCTCAGGTTTGCAAGGGAGGGTGGGTTTTACCTCAGGGACTCAGCATAGAACTGGAAGGGACCTCAAGAGGTCATCTAGTCCAGTCTGCTGCACTCCTGGCAGGACTAAGTATTATCTAGACCAGAGGTGGGCAAACTACAGCCCGCGGGCCACATCTTGCCCACGGGACCCTCCTATCCGGCCCCTGGGTCTCTTTTATGGCCTGCTGCCATTATAGGTTTTCCCTTCTAGTGAGAGAATGGTATGGTAGATCTCAAATCAATGAAGGCTACACTCAGAAAGACCTCAAGACTTCTGGAATATGCTGCTCAAACAGTTTCACGTTTGTTTCTACTGCCTGTCCATTTATCTCCAGACTTCTTCTCCTTGTCCAGATCTATTCCACCCCCAACAATCTTCTATTCATTGAACTTTTTGAAACTTTGCACTTTTAGAGAAAGGTAAGGGATTGACTCTGTGTACACAAATTTGCAGAGGGACAATAGGGTTGAGGTCTGTTATTTCTCACCTCTGTATATTAATTTAAAAACATTTTTGCTGTTAACAAGCATGTTATCTCTGGAGACACAAATCCACAGTTTGAGAACTGCAAAACTAAGCATCTCTGATGGGATCTTCTAGACTGAGCACTGAATCCCATTGGGTAGATAGAAAGATTAACCTAAATAATCTATTCAGAAGCCCCTGAGACCCCAAAAGATTGGGTACCTAATCCATGAACTATTGGAATTCATTTACAAAACCTTTCTTAAACATTACATTGTCTCATACTGTAGAATTAGAATTTATAATCCCAATTCCATGATGAGATATTGTTGAGCTATAATGTGTCTTAATTAAAACGATCTTTAGATAGGTTTTTTCCTCAAAAAGCATTTTATCAAAAAAATCCGATTTAAATAAAAAAAAATCAGGTTTTTTTATTTATTTATTTTTTAAATCTTTGATTTTTATCCGCCCTGCTTCTCCAGACTAAACAAACCCAATTTTTTCAATTATCCCTTATGGGTCATGTTTTCTAGACCTTTAATCATTTTTGTTGCTTTTTGGACTTTCTCCAATTTGTCCACATCCTTCCTGAAATGTGGCGCCCAGAACTGGACACAATACTCCAGTTGAAGCCTAATCAGCGCGGGGTAGAGTGGAAGAATTACTTCTCGTGTCTTGCTTATAACACTGCTGCTAATACAGCCCAGAATGATGTTCGGGTTTTTTTGCAACACTGTTACACTGTTGACTCATATTTACCTTGAGGTCCACTATGACCCCGAGATCCCTTTCCTCAGTACTCCTTCCTAGTCAGTCATTTCCCATTTGTATGTGTGCAACTGATTGTTCCTTCCTAAGTGGAGTACTTTGCATTTGCCTTTATTGAATTTCATCCTATTTACATCAGACTTTTTCTCCAGTTTGTCCAGATCATTTTGAATTTTAATCCTATCCCCCAAAGCACTTGCAACCCCTCCCAGCTTGGTATTGCCCACAAACTTTATAAGTGTACTCTCTGTGCCATTATCTAAATCATACTGCAGGGGAGGAGAGGCTGGTGCAGGAAGGCTGAGCTCACCAGGCCATGTTCTCTATGGGATACACCCAGAGTGAGGGGCCGGCTAGGGGCAACGGGGCACAACGTGGTGGGGTTGGTCCCGGGAGTGAGGGGCCGGCCGGGAACAATAGGGCCCGGCTGGCTAGGGTGCTGATAGATCCAGTTTTGCCCAGGACAGGCCCCTTTTTCATCTCTCTCCCAGACGTCCCTACTTCTTCGCCAAAACTGGGCATTTGTCCTGGCTTCAAGGCAGAACAGAGAGAGACAGCTGCTGCCTGGGGGTCAGCTGAACCGGTGGGCAGTGCTGGCTTCAGAGCTGACACCTGGGTGGCACAGAGCCAGGAGGGGGGATCAGCCTCAGCCGGGGGGAGGCACGGAGCTTGGAGGGGGGGGGTTCAGCCCCAGCTACCGCAGCACGGGACAGGGGGTCAGCCCCAGCTGTGGGCGGCCCAGGGCAGGGGGAGGGAGGGCTCAGCTCCAACTGCAGGTGGCACGGGGCTCAGCAGGCACAGAGCTCGGGGGGAGGGGGGGGCGTTCAGCCCCAGGCAGCTCGGGGCTCAGCCCCAGCTGCGGGAGGCTGGGGGTTAAAGGGTGGGGGTCAGCCCCCGAGCTCAGGAGGGCGGCATGGAGCTCGCCGTCAGCTCCAGCTCCAGCTCTGGGCGTTACAGGGCTGGGGGGGTTGACCCTGGCCTGGGCAGTGCGGAGCTCGGGGGGTGGGGGCGGCTCAGCCCCAGTCCTGGGAGGCTCCCCCCTCCACACCTATATGCAAGTGGCTCTTTTCTCTCCATCCATCAGCCATTGTCCCTGGTGCCTACTTGACGGCTTCATTAACCACAGGCTCAGCAGCAGCTATATTTAGAAGTTGGGAGGAGAATGTGCTTTTGGGCTGCGGACAGCCCATTAATCCAGCTCCCTCGCGCAATCACGATTGTCTGCTCTGATCTGGAGTGAGATCAATAGCAGTGTTTTCAGATGAGGAACACGCGTCTGGGAGCGGAGGGCAGGAGATGAGGGAACAGGTAGACGGGAGAGAGACCTGAGGAAGAAATGGGAGCAGAGGGGCAGGGGAGAGTGCAGAGGGCCAAGAGAGGGGGCCAACAACGCATAAACGGGGGGGCAAAGTGAGAGAACAGGCAAGACTTGAGGGAAAGAAGTGTCCCGAAGGAGACATTGTCCTCTCTTCCCACTGATTACTAGTATATCGCAGCTGAAGAGTGGGTCCCTGCATACCACAGCCAGAGACTTGAGAAGTCTGGGGAAGGAGCTGGGGACAGACAGAGAGAAGAATGGAGAAGGAAACACAGAGGTGGGGTATTTTATCCCATGGACTAGGAGTCTGGCCATTGGGTGCCAGCTCCATTCTGAATGTCCCACAGTTTGGCCTGGTTCTCATCAGTCACTGCTGATCGTTTGACTCCAGTCCCACTCCCCACCCCAAAGAACTTTTAACAATTAGGCTAAAGCAGCAAAGAGGGGCTGTGACCAGGGGCATGTCCACCCTATGGCCCCACCCCAGGCAGCCGGGTAGGGCTGTGACCAGGGCACACTTACCCCATGGTCCCGCTCCAAGCAGTTGGGTGAAGTTGGCACGGGGATCACACCTACCCCATGGCCCCACCCCAGGCAGATGGGAACATGCCCAGCCCATGGCCCTGCCCCAGGTGCCACTCTCACCTAATTCTGTAATGTATCTTGTTTACTTTCATGCCCGGCCTGCTGAGGGCTGGGAATAGAGACTGAGGGCTGGGCAGCTGGGGCTCTGCACTCTGTCCTACTCCAGCGGTTTGTGGGGATCTCAGACCCCTGCCTCGATGGTAGCTCTTTTGTGGGCAGCCTTGGACAAGACTCTCTGCTTTCCCCAAGCCGTGGAGCTTTGATCTCCTTGCGTTACAAGAAGCCTGCCCACCTCTCCCGTCCCCTTCCATAGACGACTGCATCCTTTCTCCCTGCCAGCGCTCTCTCCTTCCCTGCCCCTCTCCGCCTGGCTCTTGCTCGTCTCCCTTCTTGTTGGCCTCCCTCTTGGTTATGATTGATGTCATATTGTAAACTCAAGACCTGTAGGAGCCAGCGTGTTCCAAGCGGGCCAGGGTCCCTAGACATGTCTGTTATATAGAGAGAAGCTGCAAGGATAGTGCACATCTCAAAAGCCTCCTCCTCCTCCTGCAGGTTTGCCCCACGCTCTTGATGAGAGGGAATGCAGGAGCATAATTATGCAGGCCAAGAAAGAATCTGAAGAGCAACTAACTAAGGATACAAAAACTAACAGCAATCTTTTAAAAGTACATCAGAAGCAGGAAGCTGCTAAACAATCAGTGGGGCCACCGAACGATCGAGGTGCTAACGGAGCACTCAAGGAAAACAAGGCCATTGCAGAGAAGCTAAATGAATTCTTTGCATCGGTCTTCACGGCTGAGGATGTGAGGGAGATTCCCACACCTGAGCCATTCTTTTTAGGTGACAAATCTGAGGAACTTTCCTAGACTGAGGTGTCGAGAGAGGAAGTTTTGGAACAAATGGATAAATTAAAAAGTAATAAGGCACTAGGACCAGGTGGGATTCACCCAGGAGTTCTGAAGGAACTCAAATAAGAAATTGCAGAACTACAAATTGTGATATGTGACTATCGCTTAAATCAGCCTCTGTACCAGATAACGGGAGGATAGCTAATGTAACACTAATTTTTAATAAAAGACTCCAGAGGCGATCCTGGCAACTACAGTCCAGTAAGCCTAACTTCAGTACCAGGGAAATTGATTGAAACTATAGTAAAGAGCAGAATTATCAGACACATAGATGAACACAGTATGTTGGAGAAGAGTCAACATGGCTTTTGTAAAGGAAAATCATGCCTCACCAATTTACTAGAATTCTTTGAGGGGAACAACAAACGTGGATAAAAGTGATTCAGTGGTTAAAGTGTACTTAGACTTTCAGCAAGCCTTTGATAAGGTCCCTCACCAAAGGCTCTTAAGCAAAGTTAGCAGTCATGGGACAAGAGGGTATGTCCTCTCCTGGATCAGTAACTGGTTAAAAGACAGGAAACAAACGGTAGGAATAAATGATCAGTTTTCACAATGGAAAGAGGTAAATAGTGGGGTCTCCCAGGGATCTGTGCGGGGATCAGTGCTGTTCAACGTATTCATAAATGATCTGGGAAAGGAGGTAAACAGTGAGGTGCCAAAATTTGCAGATGATACAAAACTACTCAAGGTAGTAAAGTCCAAAGCAGACTGCAAAGAGTTACAAAGAGATCTTACAAAACTGGGTGATTGAACAGTAAAATGGCAGATGAAATTCAGTGTTGATAAATGCAGAGTAATGCATATTAGAAAAACGAATCCCAACTATACATACAAAATAATGGCATCTAAATTAGCTGTTACCACTTAAGAAAGAGATCCTGGAGTCATCGTGGATAGTTCCCTGAAAACATCTGTTCAACATGCAGCAGCAGTCAAAAAAGCTGACAAAATGTTAGGAACCGTTAGGAAAGGGACAGATAATAAGACAGAAAATAAAATGCAGCTGCATAAATCTCTGGTACGCCCACACCTTGAATACTTCGTGCAGTTCTGGTCACCCCATCTTATAAAAGATACATTAGAATTGGAAAAAGTACAGAGAAGGCAGCAGAAATGATTAGAGGGATGAAACAGCTTCCATGTGAGGAGAGATTAAAAAGACTGGGACTGTTCAGCTTCGAAAAGAGATAACTAAGGGGGGATATGATAGAGGTCTATAAAATCATGACTGGGATGGAGAAAGTGAATAGGGACGTGTTATTTACTCCTTCACATAACACAATGAAATTAACAGGCAGCAGGTTTAAAACAACCATAATGAAGTATTTCTTCACACAATACACGGTCAATCTGTGGAACTCATTGCCGGGGGATGTTGTGAAGCCAAAATTGTAACTGGGTTAAAAAAATAATTAGATAAGATAATGGAGGATGGGTCCATCAATGGCTGTTAGTCAAGAAGGTCAGGGACTCAACTCCAGGCCCTGGGTGTCCCTAAACCTCTGGCTGCCTGAAGCTGGGACTGGATGACAAGGGGGTGGATCACTCAATAGTTGCCCTGTTCTGTTCATATCCTCTGAAGCAATTTGCGCAGGCCACTGTTGGAAGACAGGACACTGGGCTAGCTGTACCATTGGCCATTCCTATGTTCTCACTTTGCCCCTAAGATAGAGACAGACGCTGGTGAAGAGTTTCTGGTAACAGGCTGCTACGTGATCCCTGCAGTTGCTGCCTGGACACTTCTGGACCCAGTAGTTTGGAGGGGAGGGAGGAGGCAGTCTGTGATGGCCAGTGCAGCCACTTCTCTGAGGGCATGGCCAGGTGCCCCTTGCAAATTCTTCAGACTTTCTTCATCCAAGGCTGCATCATGTTTCTTGATGTTCTGTCACTAGCAGAGTTCATGGGTGTGTTTCCAGGAATACAGGCTGAGGGGGGCACCTAGGGTGACCAGATAGCAAGGGGACAGGGGGTGGGAGGTAATAGGTGCTTATATATGACAAAGCCCTGAATATCAGGACTGTCCCTATAAAATCGGGATATCAGGTCACCCTAGGGGCACCTGTTCCCAGGGCGGAATGTGAGCAGGATGGTGAGTCACTGTGAGTGATCTTGGAGTCAGGATAACAGCAACCCTTTTGCAGGTGTCTGTTCACCGTTTGCATCGCGTTATTACCCTAGCAAGCTGTTAACATCTTCATCTCCAGACACAAAGTGACCTCTTGCCAATAAGCGTGTTGTTAATTCCTTGGCTCTCGGAGCCAGCTTTCCCCAGGGTCGCAGGGACGAGGTTCAGTGGAGGATCAGCCAGGCACAGGACTGTGAGGATTCACGTGGCGGCCTCAGCCCCCGTCGCACCTGTGTCCATCTCCAGGAAGTCTCTCTCGGGATTAGGTAAATGTCTTCCACTAATGAGCCCAGCAACAGGACCAAAGAAGGCAAAATAATGAGTCAGACAGCGATGGCAGCCGAGTTGACAAGGCTGGTTTTGTGCAGAGCGTTCGTGTGCACTGTGCCGATCTGCAGTTCTGTCACTACACGCTGGTCACGGGGATGGAACTGCTGGAGTCCGATACGCTCAGCACCTGCGGGACCACTGCAGGCATCTGCCAGGCTGTCACTGTGGACTTTGCCACCTACGTGGGACGGCGCCAGGTGCCTGCCCTGCTTACTGCGCTCTGACCGTCTCTTTGCACCCAGTGTATCCAAAGTATTTCCGCCACCGCATCTTCTGCACACTGTGTGCACCATCCTGCCAGTTCGTCACCACGCTGCAGGTGTGCACATGTCAGCAGCACAGCATGGCTGTTTCTTCTAGACTCGTCACGCGCACCGGGCCACTGTAAGCGTTAGCCGTGTTCTCACTGTGCACTTCCCCCTCGCACTGGGGTTCCGTGCATGTGGGCACCTGCCCCGCGCTCGCCACCCGCTCCAGAGCACTGGCTGTCTCAGGGCACTCACCGTGTAGGTGGGACACTGCTGCGATCTGTCGTACTCTCACTGGGTTCTCACGACCACCTACTGGGTGACTTGGGGCACTTATCCTCGAGATGGCATCCCCCTGGGCATGGCTGTGCCCTCACTACACGCTTGCCATAGCAGTCTATTGCTCAGCCGCTATAGAGATGGGTGTGGTATAAATGCCTGGGGTGATGGATGCGGAGAGAGATGCGTGTCTGCTGTGGTTGCCACCTATGAGACATTACTGTCACATCTGCCCTAGTCTATGTTCTATTAGGCTCTTATGCTGTGCCATCATTGTGGTATCTGGGCACTTTCAGTAACTTGTTGAGTAACAAGACTAGTCTCTTTCACATGTGGGTCTTTCGCCATTTCTCTCACTGGACGGTAAATTGTACTGTGTGTTTGTAGTCTGTAAGTATGGTGGGATATGTTAATTTGCTGTTGTGCCCATTCTGCCAGCTGGCCTCCCTGGACGGGCCCCCCATCGGTGCCCGCTCTGCTGGCTTGCTGCACTGTACAGCCCCTGTTCTGACCACGAGCATGGAGCGATGTGACTGTAAAGCACTCACCACCCTCTCGAGGCTCATCCCAGCTACTGCCTGGGTCGTCCAGGTGCTCGTTATGCACAAGAACAGCGGCTGGGACCGTCTTATTCTGTGCTCAGCCCATGCTGACCCGGCACATGTCGACCACGGGAACCCAGAGAAGGCGTTACCTACATGCAGGCCCTGCAGAGCTATTCGGAGGCAGAATCTATCTGCTTTCCTGGACAGAGCCCTTCTGTCAGCCCAGGTCTCAGATTAGCTGATAACAGGCTCTATTTGGAACATCTGCTTGATCAAGACTCGCTGCTTATCCGAGCTGCTGAGACAAGAACGGGAAGGCCAGAAGGTTAAATGTCTGACTAAACAGCAGCCCCAGCTTTGGAGTTTCCTGAAGTCTCTCAACTGTGCGGTGAGATTCCCCTCTGCTGGGGACAGGGAGATACTACAGGGCAGAGGAAAGACACCTCCTGCTGCATCACTCAGTTCTTCTGGTTCCTGGGACAAGGGACTGCTCACAGCTCCTAGCACAGGAAGGAGATGAATGGGGAATCCACAGATCACAGCTGATCATGCATGGCTGCGGCTAGCACACTTCGGAGGAGGTGGAGGGGCATAGTTTGGTATGCAGGAGGCAGCAGGCACAGAGCATCACATGCCTGGGGGATCGGAAAGAATGTGCTGGGGGAGGGGCGCACAGAGGAGCATCACCCTGAGTGTCCACACCACGAAAGAAGACGTTGCTGTGAGATTTCAGTCACCGCCCCACCTCTTTTCAAGCAAAGCATTTAGCCAGCAGATTCTCCCTAGATGCAGGAAGGATCGTTGTGTCATGATCAGTGGAAGTGGAGTCAGAGGGTGCATGTCCCCTGAAGGGACTGTTATTGATGGGACACAGGGAACTCGGGAGCTGGGCTGGAAGCAAACAGCCACATGGGCAGAGCAGTGCACAGAGTTTAATGAAGTCCCACTTGTTCAGCTTAACTTTCATTCAGCTTCACGCATTACCAATAAAACACGGTGTCAGTGTCTGAGCAGTGCATTCTCTGTGCGTTCTCTGGAGTGCAGCAGCTGGCAGCGTGAGCCCTGGAATGCAGTCTCAAGTCCCCTGAAGTCCTGGGTTTTGCAGACACAAACCTAGATCAGCGATGGAGCCAGTGGAACTGTACACCGACCTGGCCATGCAGGAGAGTAAAGTTGTTGTTTTCCCTTATTGGGAAACAAGGCAGAGATGTCTGCACCACTCGGAAGCTCCTCACTTGCCTCAGAGCAATCCTGGAGCCCTGGACCCATTGCTCCCCAAAGTGGAAGGGATCTGGTATCTCACTGGAGACAAAGCTGAAGGGGAGGGAATAGACTCCTGGGTTACTGCCTCACACACACTGGCCGCTACATGCAGTTCTGGGGACTCCCTAATTCAGGCACTTAGGGTCAATCACCATGTGCAGGAGCGGCTGCTCCAGGACGTCAGTCTCACACTAGACAGATGCCTAGACATGGGGCGTGCAGCAGGAAGCCTCAAGAGGAAGGATGGAAGTCCTGGGAGGCATGACACCCCTAGAAGAACACGCAGGAAGACAACAGCAAAGGAGAGCAGGCAGCCAGGGTTCCATCCCATAGCGAGATGCATTTACTGTGGGAAACAGCCCGAGCTGATAAAGGAGACGAGCCCTGCACTAGGCCGGCATTGCAAGGAATGTGGCAAGTTGAATCGTGTTAGCCATGTGTGCAAGAGCAGAGGAAGGTCTCAAAATGATTCAGTCAGATGAGTACAAGTGCGGGCTGGCACATCAGCCAGCGGTGATGACATCATGACTCTCTCCAGTCCAAGAGCATATCTTGTTCAGGCTGTTGGGACAGGAAACCAACAAGGGATGATACCAACTTCCATGCATAATTGAGAAACAGCCACAGCAATTTCACTGGATAGAAGGGCCTTCTGCAACACGGTTCCTTGGGATGTACTGTACTCGATCACCCCCAAGAAAAAGAGCAGTGGCAATCTAACAATGTACAATCAGAGCATAATGCAGCCCATAGGAGAATGAGACCTCATAGTAACTAGCCTGAAAAATGCCAGACGGGCCAGCTGAAGTTTGTGGTGGTGGATGGGAAGCGCCGCATTCCCCTTTTGGGGAATACTGCCATACAAGCCATGGACCTGATCAGGGTGCAGCATCAGAACTTTATAACTGCAGTGCAAGAAGCAAAAGGGACACTCCCATGGACAACGGAGACAATTTTAAAAGCCCATGGGGATGTTTTCAAAGGCAATGGGTGCCTGTAAGGGAAGCTGCAACTAGAAGTAGGCCCCACAGTGAAATCTGTGCGTACCAGGAGGAAAATTCCAGTGGCACTGTGTAATCCTGCATGCCTGGAGCATGAACGTATACAGAGCAGGGGTATCCTAGCTCCTGCAGAGGCCAGTGTGGCCTGGGTAAGCAGCATGATGGTGATAAAGGAGCCATCAGGCAATTATGTATCTGCACAGTCCCTATGCCAGTGAACCAGGCCTTGAGAAGATACCACTATCCACTGCCTGTCATTGATGACATCTTGCCAGAATTGCCCAAGCCAGAATCCTTACAGTGTATGGTGTAAGGAAATGGGTTTTGGCACATCAGCCTGGATACAGAGTCCAGCATGCTGACAGCCTTCGCAACACCATTTGATTGCTACTGGTGGCTGTGCATGCCAATAGGTATAAGCCCAGCACCAGAGCAATTCCAGAGACGGCTCAGCCAAGCACCAGAAGAATTGGCTGGGGTGAGAGTAATTCCAGATAATATCCTCGTCATAGGTGAAGGGAGTAATGACAGAACAAGACCACAACACAAAACTACAAGCTTTTTTGCAGCTATGCAGGGATAAGAACATAAACTCAACCCAGAAAAAATCTGACTTCAACAGTGTACTTCTAGCAAGGAGAGCCACAGCTACTCCAGTGTGATAAATTGGGAACTGGATTGAGTATAGCTCTTTTGTAGGAGCAGCCAGTCGTTAGCCAGTTGAATCCTGTCAGAGAGAGAACAAGGGAATGCCCAAATAGTAAAAGACCTTCTGGCTGTGGCATTTGGAGTGGAGCAATTCCATCAGTGCCCCTATGGCTGCCCAGCAATAGTGCCATCAGACCACAAATCGCTAGAGATAATCATGGCAAAGTGCTCCACAGAGACTGCAGCACATGTGGATGCACCTCCAGCACTACCAGGGAGAGCTCAGATCTTGTCCAGGATGATTACTGGAGTTAGCTGGCAGCCCGAGCTGGGCATATAGACCCAGCATTGGTGAGTTGGGGGAAGGGGATCAGAACATAGTGCAGTGTGTTAATGGAGTCAATCTCCAGTTTCAGCAGTGAAACTGATGGAAACCAAAGAGGCTACAGAAAAGGACACCCAACTACAGCCAGTCAAGAGAGCGATACTAGCAGGTGGCCAGAAGACAAAATCCAGGTACTGTAGGAGTAGAATCCTACATTCAAATTAAAGATGAGTTGAGTGTGTAAGATGGAATGATATTTCGAGGACAGAAATCTGCTGTCCCACCTCATTACCTAAGGATGTTGTGCAAAAAATACACACCTCACACCTAGGCATTGACAGCTACCCTAGACAGGCTTGTGAGTGAGTTACTGGCTGGGACTGAATACCCAACTTCACAGCTTTATAGAGGGGAGTGACACCACCTGTCGGGTGATAACTGCCAGCAGAAGCAGAGTCTGTTGCCACAGGAGCTGCCCACCCGGCCAGAGGAAAAGGTGGTAGTGGGCTTACTTACCGCCAAGAAAAAGCAGTACTTGATAACAGTGGACTACTTTTCAGATTTTTGGGAGGTTGCTGCCCTGCATGATACAAGAAGCAGGCCTCTGATTGGCAAACTAAATGTAAATTTGTACATCTAGGAACAAAGAGTGAAGCCATATTTACACAATGGGGGACTCTATTCTGGAAGCAGTGACTCTGAAAAAGATTTGGGGGATCATGGTGGATAATCAGTGATCATGAGCTCCCAGCGCAATGCTGTGGCCAAAAGGGGTAATGTGATCCTTGGATACAGAAACAGGTGAATCTCAAGGAGAAGCAGAGAGGTTATTTTACATCTGTCTTTGACACTGGTGTGACTGCTGCTGGAATACTGTGTCTAGTCCTGGTGTCCACAATTCAAGACGGGTGTTGATAAATTGGTGAGAGTTCAGAGAAGATCCACGGGAATGATTAAAGCGTTAGAAAACATGCCACATAGCAGTAGATTGAAGGAGCTCAATCTGTATAGCTTAACAAAGAGAAGGTTAAGGGGTGACTTGATTGCAATTTACAAGTACATACATGAGGAACAAATATTTAATAATGAGCTCTTCAATTTAGCCAAGAAACCTACAGCACAATCCAATGGCTGGAAGTTGAAGCTAGAGAAATTCAGACTGAAAATAAAGCACAGTTTTTTGACAGTGAGAATAATGAACCATTGGAGCGGTTGTGGTGGATTCTCCATCACTGACAGTTTTTAAATCCACATTGGATGTTTGTCTTTAAAAAACTGCTCTGGGAATTATTTGGGGGCAGTTCTCTGGCCAGTGTTACACAGAAGGTCACAATGGTCCCTTCTGGCCTGGGAAGGTTCATATATATCTATGAACAACTGAAGGCTGTCTTTATGAGATGTGGCATTCCGGACACTATATTCACTGACAACAGTCGACAAACCCCAGTCTACCTTGGAAGAATTCAAGTAATTTGCACACAAATGGGAGTTTGGCCACAACACCTCCTCCCCAGCACATCCATAGAGTAATGGTAAGGTGGAATCAGCTGTGAAAACAACCAAGAGGCTGTTTCTTCTGGATCAGATCCCTTGTTAGCATTTTTGGCACACGGGAATACCAAACAGGCCAGCACAGGCGGTGGGGGGAAGGACCAAAATCCTGGTATCAAGGAGAGGAGACCTGTTGCAGCCAGAAGGGTGAAGATGCCGCCCAGAGGAGCTGGCCGACACTCAGAGAAAGCATGAACTAGAGTACGACAGATCCGCCAAGGACCTGCCAGCCTTGGAGACAGGCACTTCTGTGAAGATCCAGCCATTAGAGAGACACCAGCAGGAGTGGACTAAAGGAGTTGTGAGGAGCCAGCAGGCACAGCCCCCAGAGAGAGCTGAGAGAAATACAGAGCTCGTCCCTGGATGGAGAAAGAGAGAACCACCAAGAGGCAGCCCCGCAGGGAGGAGGGAGACTCCACAGAGAGACAGGTGACAGGGAGACAGAGAGAGGTCACTTCTGGTGTGGTCACCTGGTGAGAAGACCATTTATCTCAAAGACTGTGTAAGCAGCTGAGTCTGTGTTACAGACGAGACGCCAGCTCGGGTATGTTGGGCTAGATGACCTCCTGAGGTCCCTTCCAACCCTGATATTCTATGATTCTATGTGCTAGCAACCTCTGGCCAAAGGGACATGGGGTGAGGGTCTGGGCATCAGTTATTTGTTTTTATTTATTGTTAAAATGTTCAAAAATAGGGAAGATGTATCGTGATTCGTGGAACTGGAGTCGGAGGGCCCATGTTCCGTGGAGGGACTGTTATTGGCAGGACCCAAGGAAGACACGGGGAATGCTGGAGGCAACTCGGCCAGAGGTACAGAGCAGTGCACCGGTTTAATGAAGTTCCACTTGTTCAATGTAACTTGCACTCAGCGTCACTCTTCGCTAATGAAACAATCATAAGGCAGGAAGCTGGAGTTGTGAATGCCTCGATGGAGCCCACATCCTATTCGCTTACACAGGAGAGGCTAGGGTTTGACTCTGATCTGTGAGGGTCTGTCAGTACAGCTCTTTGCTAAGCTGCCATATTGATGGGACGGGTACCCCACACCGGTGAGCAGGGACCTCCTCATTCCTGGGCTGCTGTTCCTGGAAGTGCGTGTTTTTGATCCCCGCCTCTGAGTCAGGCCAGGGCTGTTCCTGTCGTAGAGGGCTCGGGGTTTCTTCTGCCACTCAAAGGTCTAACTGCCCTGGTCTCACAACTGGGACCATAAAAGTGTTCATCGGGCAGTTCACATCTTAACAGCGAGATCATCCTGGAGACCTGCCCCCCTTCACCATTGCACAGAGCACATCCTCTCCCATTCCTGGTTACTCAGCATCCCTGGGACAGGCAAAGGCAGCTGCTTATTTAGCAGATGTGTGTTTCTAAGTGTTTTAAATATAAGAAATGTTTGTTGTGTCCTTTGTGGAGGAAAAGCACCTCTCACTGTCTAGTTTTGTCCTTCAATTCATCCTCCCGTCCCATCTGTTTTGTTCTTCTCCCTCACCCTACACATGCTATGGAACATGGGAGCTGCTAGGTTAGATCAGACCAGTGCTCCTTTAATGTAGTATCTGGTTTCTGAGAGTGACCAGAACCAGCTACTTCAGAGGGAGGGGCAAGAAACTCCGTAATGGGCAATTTACTGAATAACCTGTTCACGGGGAAGCCTCTTCCAGGCCTCATCAGTAGGTTGTTGGCTTATGCCCCGAAGCAGGAGGGTTTATATCTGTTCTTTAGAGACTCCATGTCTCAAATAACCATAGAAGATCTCATTCTGTGTAACCATCAATCCATTTTTGAATCCTATTTACGTCTTGGCCTCAATTGCATTTTACGGCAGCGAGTCCTGCAGATTAATTATGGGTCGTGTAAATAAAAATAGTGTTTACTTCTATAGTTTTAAATTGTTGCTATGTAGCATTTCATTGGAGTTCCAGTTACCGTGTTAGGAGAGAGGGTGAATAGAAGCGGCTGATTTACCTTCTCTCTCTGTCATTTTGTATCTCTCTGTCATGTCACATCTTAACACAGTTCATATCTTTTCCAGCTCCCCAGCAGGGAAGTTTCTTCAGCTCTCTAAACATTTTCATTGCGCCCTCTGTTTCTGTTAGGTCTTTTTTGAGGTGCGGTGACCAAAACCAGGTGCAGCAGCCCAGCGTAGAGTGCCCCGTCGATTGCTAGACTAACACCAGCATTGGCATTATTACTTCTATCTGCTTTGTTGGGGCTGGTCTACCCTGAAAACTTACATCGGCATAGCAACGTCTCTCGGGTGTGAACAGTCTATCCCCCAAGAGCCATCGTCATGCCAGCCTAATCCCCGGTGTGTACAGTGCTAGACTGACAGACGCCTTCTTCCAGCAGCCTAGCTACCGTCGCTTGGGGAGGTGGATTAACTACAGCAAAGGAGAACTCCCCTCGTGGCTGGAGTGAGTGGCTACGCTGAAGCGCTAGGGTGTAGCTGTGCTGCTGAAGTGTTTTAATTGGTGTTGCTTTCATTCATTGTCTTTGCATTCTGAGCTGCCCTGGCCCATTGCCTCCTCTCCCTGCATGTACTGCAGCCACATCTCTTGGCCGTTCGTCTCCCACAGGTGACTGAGGTCTTGTCTCTTAGTAGCAGTGTCTTCCACAAGAAGCAGCGAGCTCTGCTGCCCACAGTTCAAGAAGGATGCTGATGAATTGGAGAGGGGTCAGAGAAGAGCCAGGAGAATGACCATGATTATAGTAATAAGCTACATAGATTGAGCTCATTGAATCTAACAAAGAGAAGGTGAAGGAGTGACTTGGTTACAGTTTCTAAGTGCCTGCATGGGGAACAGATAGTTAATATGGGCTCTTCAGTCTAGCAGATAAAGGTGTAACACAGTCCAATGACTGGAAGCTGAAGCTAGACAGATTCAGGCTGGAAATAAGGTGTAAATTGTTGACGGTGAGAGTAATTAACCAGTGGAACAATTCATCCAGGATCACAGAGAATTTTAAAATCCCTGACAATTTTTAAATCCAGACTGGATGTTTTTTCTAACAGCCCTGCTCTAGGAATTATTGTGGGGCAGGTCTCTGGCCTGTGCTGTGCAGGGGGTCAGACGAGAGGATCACAGTGGTCCCTGCTGGCCTGGGAATCTATGGGCATGTCCGCGCTGCAATAAAACGCCTGCAGCTGGCCCATGTCAGCTGACTTAGGGTCACAGGGCTCGGGCTACAGGCCTGTGAAATTGCAGTGTAGATGTTTGGGCTTGCGCTGGAGCCTGGGCTCTGGGCCCCACAAGGCAGCCGGCCCCAGAGACTAGGCTCCAGCCCAAGCCTGGATGTCTGCACTCCAATTTTATAGACCTCAGCCTGAGCCCAGGCCAGCCACGGGTGTTTTATTGCAACAGTTTCTACATCCACCAAATGTGTTCGAACTTAAACTCCAGACCTAAGGGTCTGGTTTGACTCCCAGTGACATCAGTGGAAGCTGGATCAACGGCATATGAGAGTGTCTCTCACCTGCACCTTATTCCGTGTGGGTTTCTGAACATTCAATACGTTTTGGGACAAACCTTTGGTGCTTGTCAATCAGTAGGTTGGACGCCGTATTGAAAAGTCCTTGTAGAAAACTGTTTTCTGTTGTGTGCATGTGGATCTGTGTTTAGAGACACTTTGAGAAGTGACGAGTGCATGCGTGTCTGTGTATGAACACTTTCTGGGACAGAGGAATATGCATGTGGGATCTCTGCAAATGAGTCTGTGTGGGTACATATGGAGATGAAGAGGAGTATGTATACACGAATGGGTGTCTGTGTAGACATGTACCTGGAGGGAGCAGGTAGAGGAGCATGTGCGTGCCTGCTCACACAGTCACATACTTTCAGGAAGATGGTTCTGATCCCATCTTTCAGCAGCATGAGAAATCTCTGCTTTTTTCTTACAGAAACGAGAGAAGACAGGACAAAGCGTCTCTTCCGACATTACACTGTGGGTTCATATGACAACTTCACCTCCCACAGGTAAGTGCCAGGCTACCTCATCGGTGAGAGATGGCAGAAAATGGGATATAGTTAAAGCCCATGGGACTGGTATCTCCTTTATGTATGTTGCAGTAGATCATGGGAAGGAAGCTTCCTTCAGTCAATCCACATTCTACACTAACGGTCCAGGAGTGGGGTTTGTGACAAAGTTCCTCCTCTATCTTGCTGGGTCCTGCGCTTATTGGCGGATTTTCTTGTCTCAGAGATTCACCATGTGGGTTGGGGAACAGCCCAGAGACCTTCCCCTCTGGGAGAACCCACAGTCCAGGTCAATTGGGAGGTTTGGGGGAACCTGGGCCCGCCCTCTACTGCGGGTTCCAGCCCAGGGCCCTGTGGACTGCAGCTGTCTATAGTGCCTCCTGTAACAGCTGCATGACAGCTACAACTCCCTGGGCTACTTCCCCATGGCCTCCTCCAAACACCTTCCTTATCCTCACCACAGGACTTTCCTCCTGGTGTCTGATAACGCTTGTGCTCCTCAGTCCTCCAGCAGCACACCCTCTCACTCTCAGCTCCTTACGCCTCTTGTTCCCAGCTCCTCAAACTCCCACCACAAACTGAAGTGAGCTCCTTTTTAAAACCCAGGTGCCCTGATTAGTCTGCCTTAATTGATTCTAGCAGCTTCTTCTTAATTGGCTCCAGGTGTCCTAATTAGCCTGCCTGAATTGGTTCTAGCAGGTTCCCGATTACTCTAGTGCAGCCCCTGCTCTGGTGACTCAGGGAACAGAAAACTACTCATCCAGTGACCAGTATATTTGCCCTCTACCAGACTCCTGTATCCCACTGGTCTGGGTCTGTCACATATCCCTCCCCCCTGTTCAACGCCAAGGGGTTGGGCAGCTTGGGACGCCAGACAAGCCATCGGCGTTGCCATGACGGCTCCCTGCTCTGTGTTGCACATGGAACTGGAAAGGTTGGAGGGATAAGAACCATCTGGTCACCCTTGTGTTCTTCTCCTTGTTCCGCTGCATCCATTGAAGAGGGGCATGGTCGGTCATGAGGACAAATCTGCGCCCGAGCAGGTAGTAGCGCAATGTTTCCATGGCCCATTTTACAGCGAGGGATTCTCTCTCCACCACTGCATATTTTTGTTCCCTTGGAAGGAGTTTCCGACTGAGGTATAGAATTGGGTGTTCCTCCTCCCCGACCATCTGTGATAGAATGGCTCCCAACCCTACTTCCGATGCATCCATCTGCAGGATAAACTCCTTGGTGAAATCAGGGGCTATCAGTACGGGGTTACTGCAGAGGGCAGTCCGTAGGTTTGTGAATGCTTCCTCTGCTGCGTCAGACCATCTCACCAGATCAGGTCCACGGGCTTTCATTAGGTCTGTCAGGGGGCTTGACCTTGTGGCAAAGTGAGGGATAAATCGTCGGTAATACCCCACCACACCTAGGAACGCCCGGACTTGTTTCTTGTGACTTGGTCGGGGCCAATTTTGGATGGCCTCTAACTTGTTCACTTGGGGTTTTACCAAACCTTTTCCCACAATGTAGCCAAGATATTTGGCCTCTGTAAACCCTACAGCGCACTTGGCAGGGTTTGCTGTAATGCCAGCTCGCCTGAAGGTATCGAGGACTGCCTCCACCTTCTCCAGGTGGGTTTCCCAGTCTGGGGTCTGAATGACCACATCGTCCAAGTAGGCAGCAGCATAACTGTTATGCGGGCGTAATAGCTTGTCCATGAGGCTCTGGAAGGTAGCTGGGGCCCCATGTAGTCCAAAAGGGAGGACAGTATATTGAAAAAGACCCTCTGGTGTAGAGAACGCAGTCTTTTCCTTTGCATCTTCCGCAAGGGGAATCTGCCAGTTCCCCTTTGTCAAGTCTAGGGTAGTCAAGTACCGGGCATTACCCAGACGGTCCACTAGCTCATCTATGCGAGGTATGGGGTACGCGTCGAACTGGGATACTTCATTTAGTCGCCGGAAGTCGTTGCAAAATCTTGTGATGCCATCAGGTTTGGGCACCAGCACGATTGGGCTGGACCACTGACTGTGGGATTCTTCGATGATCCCCAACTTCTGCTTTTATTTCCTCCCTTTTTGCCGCTGGCACCCGATAGGGCCTCATTGTTACTCTGGCCCCAGGGTTCGTGACGATGTGGTGATATGTCTCGGTTGTTTGACCCAGTTTTGTCGAGAACACATCTTGGTTCCAGAAGATCATCTCAGACACCTCATTCTTCTGGTCTGGTGTTAAATCGGGAGACACTCTCACCTGTTTGGAAGGCTTGTTTTCCTGGGTTAGGTCTTTTTGGACCGTTGTGCATGCCTCTTGTGCATGCCAGGGTTTTAGAAGGTTAATGTGATAAATCTGTTCTTGTTTTCTGTGTCCTGGCTGCCACACCTTGTAGGTTACTTCCCCCACGGGTTCAACCACCTCATAGGGCCCTTGCCATAGGGCCAGAAGCTTGCTTTCTGCCGTGGGTACCAACACCATAACCCGATCCCCTGGTTCGAACTGTCGCACTTTTGCCTGACAATTGTAATGGGTTCGCTGGGCCTCCTGTGCCTTCTCCAAATGTTCCCGTACAATAGGGGTAACCTGGGCTATCCGGTCTTGCATCTGCATTACATGCTCTGTTATATTTCTCCCCTCATTGGGTTCCTCTTCCCAGATCTCTTTGGCGATATCTAGTATGCCACGGGGGTGACGCCCGTATAATAACTCGAAGGGGGAAAACCCAGTTGAGGCCTGAGGTACCTCCCGGATAGCGAATGTAAGGTAGGGTAGTAGGGTGTCCCAATCCTTCCCGTCCCGACTTACCACCTTCCTTATCATAGCCTTGAGAGTTCGGTTAAACCTTTCTACCAACCCATCAGTCTGTGGATGGTAGACCAAAGTTCTCAGGGTATGTATATGGAGCAGCGTACAGCGGTCCTTCATTAGCTTCGACATAAATAGGGTTCCTTGGTCGGTTAATATCTCCTTCGGTAGCCCCATTCGGGCAATCCCCACCAGTTCTTTGGCTATAGTTTTAGAGGCCGTGTTCCGCAGGGGGACGGCTTCTGGGTAGCGAGTAGCATAGTCCAAAACAACAAGTATATATTGGTGGCCCCAAGCCGTCTTCTCCGGGGGTCCCACTAGGTCCATGGCTATTCGCTCGAAGGGGACCTCTATGATGGGAAGGTGTACTAAAGGTGCCCTCAAGTGGGGACAGGGACTGTGCAGCTGACACGCCGAGCAGGACGCACAGTACCTCCGCACTTCTTCATGTACTCCGGGCCAGAAGAACCGTCGTAGGACTCGTGCCAGGGTCTTCTCTACCCCCAAATGCCCCCCTAAAAGATGACTATGAGCAAGACTTAATGCAGTGTTCTGGTGTTTTTGAGATACTAGGATCTGCTGTACCTTCTGCCCCTGTACTGGTGCAACCCGGTATAAGAGATCCTTCTTCATTATGAAGTAGGGTCCTGGTCCCTGGGTTTTCCCTTCCACGGGGACCCCATCTATTTCAGTCACCGCCTTCCTAATGTTGTCAAACCTTGGGTCTTTTGCCTGGTCCCGTCCAAAATTTCCTCTCCCGGGGCTAATCTGCCCAAGATCTAGGGACCCAGTCTCTGTTGCCTCTACTGGTTCAGAAGCATTAGGGTGGGGGTCAGACTCAGGTGCTTCTCCCTCCTGCGTGGCCTCCTTTTCAGCTGTGCGGGTCCGCCTACCTACAAGAGCGACCCTCTGGCTTTGGGTCAGTATTCGGGTTCCCAAGGCCTTAGCTGCCCTTCTGTCCCTTTTTGTCTTTCTACCCTGTCTGGGAGTGGAGAACAAATCGGGGGATATTTCAGAGAAGATTGGGGGTTGACAGTCTGCTGTGGATGCCTCATCAATTTTAGGGTCCCCATCTTTCTCCAATCCCCCTACTGGGAGTAAGTTTCCAAACCCTGGGAAATCCTTCCCTATGAGCACCGGGTATGGGAGTTTAGGGACTACACCTGCTGCTACCTCAGTAGTGTTCCCTTGGATCTCGATTTTTACTGGGATGGTGGGGTAGTAACGAACTGTCCCATGGACACGTTATCCCCGTACGTTTAGCCTGCAGCAGCTGACTACACTTCACGAGCTTCCCTGAGATAAGCGTGATAGCACTCCCCGAATCAACCAGTGCCGTGGTCCCTACCCCGTTTAGTTTCACTGGTCTGGTGTACATATGTGGGGTTAGTGAGACCCCCACAAGGTGGATTAGGGAGCAGGGGTCTGCCCAGTTCCCCAGGTTACACTGCATAGGCTCCTCAGCATTGGGACACTGTGCAGCTATGCGTCCCCACTCCCCGCAGGCATAACATCTGTATGGAGCCGTAGGCGTTCCCTGGTCTCTTGGTTTGGGCAGTCTAGCACCACGATCCTCTTCTCCCTCAGTGCTCCGACTCTTTGTGGCCGCTAATGGGCCTTCAGCCTCTCTCTTTTTCTACCTGCGCCGTCCTGGTGTCCCAGTCACCCGAACTTTAGGGCTTGGTGCTGCTAGTTTAACCCGGGGTGCCTCTTCCTTAACTGGTCCGGTCAGCTCCTTCGCTGTCCTTCGCCTCTCTATCAGGGCGGCAACCTCATCATAGGTGGAGGGTTCGTTCTGGCTTACCCAGGCACGAAGGTCTGGTGGTAGTCCCCTCATGTATCGGTCGATGACCAGAACGGCTAGTATCTCTTCCGGATTCCGGGACTCTGTTTGCAACCACTTTCGTGCGAGATGGATGAGGTCATACAATTGGGACCGTGGGGTTTTGTCTTCCTGGTACCTCCAACCCTGATACCGCTGGGCCCGCACTGCTGTCGTTACCCCAGATCTGGCCAGGATCTCTGCTTGCAGCTGAGGGTAGTCTGCCGCAGCCTCTTCAGGCAGATCATGGTAGGCCTTCTGGGCCTCCCCACACAGGAATGGGGCAAGGATGCCAGCCCACTGATCTCGAGGCCAGGCCTCCCGTAGGGCTGTCCTCTCAAAGGCCAGAAGGTATGCCTCTACACCCTCCTCCCGTGTCATTTTCTGCAGCCAATGGCCGGTATGAGCCGCGTCCCATCATGGCCGCGATTCAGCTCTGTAAGGGACTTTACCTGGTTTACCAGTTCCCGCAACATAGCTCGGTCTTGAGCAGCCTGGTCCATCAGCAGGCGATTAGTCTCTTGCTGCAGCCGCACTGCCTCCTGTTGGGCGGCTGCCTGGACACGGGTAGCCTCCTGCTGGGCCGCCGTAGCTTGTATCAATGCCCGCTCTACGTCATCCATTGTGGTGAAAAAAAATAAACCCTCTCCTTTTTTTTGTTTTTTTGTTGTTGTTTTTGTTTTTAAATCACCCTCCTTCCGCCACGCTGTGCACCCCAAGATCCCACTCCTGACACCAGTGTGACAAAGTTCCTCCTCTATCTTGGTGGGTCCTGCTCTTATAGGCGGATTTTCTTGCCTCAGAGATTCACCATGTGGGTTGGGGAACAGCCCAGAGACCTTCCGCTCTGGGAAAACCCACAGTCCAGGTCAGTTGGGAGGTTTGGGGGGAACCGGGGCCCGCCCTCTACTCCGGGTTCCAGCCCAGGGCCCTGTGGACTGCAGCTGTCTACAGTGCCTCCTGTAACAGCTGCATGACAGCTACAACTCCCTGGGCTACTGCCCCATGGCCTCCTCCAAACACCTTCCTTATTCTCATCACAGGACCTTCCTCCTGGTGTCTGATAATGCTTGTGCTCCTCAGGCTAGGTCTACACTACGGGCGGGGGTCGACCTAAGATATGCAACTTCAGCTACGTGAATAGCGTAGCTGAAGTTGCGTATTTTAGGTGGACTTACCTGTCTGTGAGGACAGCGGCGAGTCGACAGCCACTGCGCCGCCGTCAACTCCGCTTCCGCCTCTTGCCACGGTGGATTTCCGGAGTCGACGGCAGAGCCATCGGGGATCGATTTTATCTCGTCTTCACTAGACGCGATAAGTCGATCCCCAATAGATCGATTGCTACCCGCCGATCCGGCGGGTAGTGAAGACGTGCCCTCAGTCTTCCAGCAGCACACCCCCTCACTCTCAGCTCCTTGCGCCTCTTGCTCCCAGCTCCTCACACTCGCACCACAAACTGAAGCGAGCTCCTTTTTAAAACCCAGGTGCCCTGATTAGCCTGCCTTAATTGATTCTAGCAGGTTCCGGATTACTCTAGTGCAGCCCCTGCTCTGGTCACTCAGGGAACAGAAAACTACTCATCCAGTGACCAGTATATTTGCCCTCTACCAGACTCCCGTACCCCACTGGTCTGGGTCTGTCACAGGTTCTTTAGGCAAAAGGCTGAGATAGGTGATGACTATGAGTACTTTTGGCGGCAGAGGAGTAGGGGTCAGAGAAGTGCCTTTTTTTCCTAGTGACCCATGTTGGGGAATTGTGTTGGACATCCTGGGAGCTGGAGCTGGAGCCTGAGCATTGGGCAGGGATGGAGAGCTCTGGTTCTCTGCTGGAGAAGGACTGAAAGGGTGCTGTGTGCCTGTGAGAGAGAAAACAGGGACAGGTGTGTTAGAAATGCCATAGTTTAGATAGGGCTGGAGTGTTCTGGGACTGGAGGTGGTATGTGGTTTGCTGCGTTTGAGACAACCCCAAGATAAAATGTAAGGAGATACAGCACTCAGCGTGGAAATAGTGAAGAGAACGGGGTCTCTGTGTTACACAGCCATGCTTGGCCTGGGCCACGCGGGGCTGGGAGGCATTCGGAATGGAAGGGGTCCTAGGACTTGGTTTGGTGTTTGAATACAAAGCTGCACTTGGAGCTGGGTTTTTATGTGAGGTGCTTGGCTGTATAGAGAAGGGGATAGGCTTGATGGTGCTTTGAGGATATGATCTCTGCTTACTCCTCAAACAACAAAGAGTCTGGTGGCACCTTAAAGACTAACAGATTTATTTGGGCATAAGCTTTCATGAGTAAAAACCTCACTTCTTCGGATGCATCCGAAGAATCACGAAAAGCTTATGCCCAAATAAATCTGTTAGTCTTTAAGGTGCCACCAGACTCTTTGTTGTTTTTGTAGATACAGACTAACACGGCTACCCCGTGATGCTTACTCCTCGGCACCCATGCTTGTATAAGGCATTGGTCGTTGCAGGAGAATGGGATAGGCATTACAGAACGCGATACGATATGAACAAATTGTCACAGCTCTTTATAGGAAAACAGTCTCTCCAACCACATTGAAATCCTTCAAGTGTGTCAACAAAGGAGTGAATAAATGTTATGCTGTTGAGGTTCTGAACAAGACAATCAGTGTGGTGTCTGGGCACCTTTGGGGAGAACTGGTAGATGTAATTTATATGAATTTAAAAAAAAAAAAAAAAAAAGCCTTTGACAAAGTCCCTCAAGAGGGGCTGGTAAGGGTACTGTGTGGTCCTGGGTACGAAGCAAAGTTCTGCCACAGATCAGAAACTGGCTAAGAGACAGAGAATGGCAATATGTGAATAGCGGGGATTCCCCAGGGTCTGTGCTCGGTCTAATGTTACATTTGTTTAGTATCTTAACATCTTGAAAAAGGCTGTGAATAGTGAGGTGGCAATTTGCAAATGACACAAAATTATTTAAGCCAGACAAGACTGGAGTGGACGGTGGGACTTAACCAAGCTAGGTGAATAGACAGATGAATGGCAGATGGAATTTACTTTTGACAAATGCAAGGTATTGAACATGAGAAGGAACCATTTGAACTACTCATACACATTACTGAGTTATAACTTCACTGTGATCACTTAGGACTAAAGGCCTGGTATTGTGAGCAGCTTAATGAAAACATCTACTTGGTGCACAGTGGCAGTCAAAAAGCAAACAAAATGTTACGTTGTATAAAGAAAGGAACAGAAGATATTACTGAAATTGTTGTAATATCATTATATAAGTGGAAGATACAGTTTGGAATGCTGTATTCAGTTCTGGTCGCCCCATCTCAAACGAGAGAGAGAGAGAGCAAAAACAGAAAGGGTCCAGTGGTGAAAATGACCAGGAGCATGGAAAGACTTCGGTATGAGAAGAGAGTGTAAAAGTTAGGGTTAACCTGCATACTCCCATTTACTCGCTAATAATACAATAACACAAAGGCTTAGTCTGTGCTATAAAGTTTTGCTGGCATTGCTGTGTCGACAAGAAATGTGAAAAAAAATCACACCTCCTAGCTGACTTCGCTGTGCTGGGAAAACCCATCATGTTGATGCGGCTATGCCGACAGCAGAGTACTTCTGTCAACTTAACTAGTGTCGTGTGGGGCAGTGGTTTGGCCAAGCCGTCAGAATTCCTTCTCCTGTCAGCTTAACCGGTGACTCCAGCAGGGGGCTCTGCCAGCAAAGGCATACTGATATAGCAATATTGGCAAAGCATTTGTAGCATAGACCAGCCTGCAGATGCTCAATGAAACTGAAATGCCATGTGTTCAAAACTGATAAAACAAAATACTTTTTTACATAAAACATAATGAACTTGTTTAATCAAAGCCACAAGTTATCATTTAAATCAAGAGTTTAGCAAGATTCCAGAAAGGATTAGGTATTACTTTAGATAGGATGAAAGTGATAAAACTTTCATGCTTCAGAGAATAAGCCAAATGCTTACCAACAAGGAGGAAAAGTCCTCTCTGAGCCGATTATTCCAAAAGTGTTGGGTATGTGGTTTCTTGTACATTCTCCTGAAGCAGCTGATATTTAGCACTATCAAAGACGGGAGACTGGGTTAGGTGGACCATAGGTCTGATCCAGTGCAACAATTCCTGTGAAGTCACTGGGGTGGCTAGTGTTTGGTAACAGATTGAGTTGCACTGGGGGAAACCTGGCTGATGTCACAACTGTTCGGTTAGTATTAGGGCGAGGAGACTGTTTGGGATGTTGGGATTATATTCAGGCCATTGATGCTTCAGTTGGTGTTGAAGATTCTGGGAGGAGGCGGTTTCCGTGACATGGCTGGTTTGGGCATGTGGCAAATAGCTCTTGTTGCCTTAGAGCGGCAGGCTGGAAAGGGTGTTAGGGTTATTATAGGATGAGGATTGGAATGGAGAATGAAAAGAACTGGGGCTGGTGTTGAGTAGCATGGTACACCTATTTGCCTGGCTGCCCATCATCACTGGTAAAGTTTGCAGATAACACAAAAATTGGGGGAGTAGTAAATACTGAAGGGGACAAGTCACTGGTGCAAAGCAATCTGGATCGCTTGGTAAACTGGGTGCAAGCAAACAATATCAAATAAAAAAACATAATAGGAGGACCAAAAAGATGCCACCATGGCTAAATAGCAGAGTAATGGAGGCTGTTAGAGGCAAGAAGGCATCCTTTAAAATTTGGAAGTCAGTCCTAATGAGGAAAATAGGAAGGAGCACAAACTCTGGCAAGTAAAATGTAGAAGTGTAATAAGGGAGGCCAATACAGAATTTGAGAAGCACTTGCTGAAGATGCAAAAACTCAGTAAAAATGTGAAAGTCCATCAGGAGCAGGTTGCCTGCGGGTCACGTTGTAGTGGGGTGACTAGATGACAAATGTGTTAAAGAAGAACCCCAAAGACAAGGCCACTGCAGAGAAGCAAAATGAGCTCTTTGCATCAGTCTTCATTGCAGAGGATGTGGGGGAGAAACTCACATCAGAGCTTTTCTTTTTGAGTGACAAATTTGAAGTACTGTGCCACATTGATGTGTCAATGGAAGAGGTTTTAGAACAAATGGATAAATTAAACAGTAATAAGTTATTAGGACCAGTTGGGATTCACCCAAGAATTCTGAAGGAACTCAAATATGAAATTACAAAACTACTGGCTGTGGTATTTAACCTTTGATGAAATCAGCCTCTGTACTGGATGACAGGAAGATAACTAATGTAACACGGATTTTTAAAAAGGGCTCCAGAGGAGCTCCTGGTAACTACAGGCTGGTGAGCCTAACTTTAGTACTGGGCCAATTGGTTGAAACAGTAGTAAAGAACAGAATTTTCAGACACGGAGATAAACACGATTTGTTGGGAGAGAGTCAACATGGCTTTTGTAAAAGGAAATCATGCCTCACCGATCTGTTAGAATTCTTTGAGGGAGTCAGAAAGCATGTGGATATAACGTACTTGGATTTTCAGAAAGACTTTGAGAAGGTCCAATTCCAAAGGCTCTTAAGTAAACGAAGTAGCCTTGGGATAAGATGGAAGGTGCTCTCATGGATCATAACTGGTGGAAAGATAGGAAACGAAGTAGAGGACTAAATGGTCAGTTTTCACAATGGAAAGAGGTGAACAGTGGAGTCCCCCAAGGATCTGTACTGGGACATGTGCTGTTCAACATAGTCAATAATGATCTGGAAAAGGGGGTGAACAGTGAAGTGGAAAAGTTTGCAGATGATTCAAAATTATCCAAGATAGTTAAGTCCAAAGTAGATGGCAAGGAGTTAGAGGGATCTCACAATACTGGGTGACTGGGCAACAAAATGGCAGATAAAACTCAATGTTGATAAGTGCAAAGTACTGCACATTGGAAAAAATAATCCCACCTATACATAGATACAGAATGATGGGGTCTAAATTAGCTGTTACCACTTAAGAAAGAGATCTTGGAGTCAATGTGCCCAGTTCTCTGGAAACGCCCACTTGTTGCCCAGCACTGGCTAACAATATGTTAGGAACTACTAGGAAAGGGGTAGAAAATAAGAGACAAAATATAATAATAGCACTGTGTAAATTCTTGGTGTGCCCACATCTTGAGTGTGTGTAGTTCTGGTGGCTCCTTCTCAAAAAAAATAAATATAGTGGAACTGGAAAAGGTTCCGAGAATGACAACAGAGATAATAAAACATATGAAATGGCTTGCATAAGAGAAGATACTAAAAGGGTTAGGGCAGTTCATCTTAGAAAAGAGATGACCAAAAAGGAGATATGATAGAGATCTACAAAATCATGAATAGTATGGGTCGTACTTACCTTTCGTGGTATTTTATCTATGAATAGTGTTTACCCTTTCACACAATACAAAAAACAGGGGTCACCTGATTAAATTAATAGGCTGCAGGTTTAGTACAAACAAGAAGTACTTTTTCACACAACACGCAAGTAACCTGTGGAACTCATTGCCATGGGATGTTGTGAAGGCCAAAAATGTAACTGACTTCGGAAAAGAACAGGATAAGTTCATGACGGGTAGGTCCATCAATGACTCTTAGCCAAGATGGTCAGGATGCAACCCCATGCTCTGAGTGTCCCTAAGCCTCTGGCTGCCTGAAGCTGGGAGTGGAAGACAGGGGTGGATCACTCCATAACTACCCTCTTTTGTACACTCCCCCTGAAGCTCTGGTATGGGCCAATATCGGATACAAGATACTGGCCAAGATGGACCATGGTCTGACCCACTATGGCAGCTCTTGTGTTCTTAATGTGCATTTTAATACAGCTAAATGTATACGTCTAGGAACAAAGAATGAACGCCATGCTTACAGAATGTCCTGGGAAGCAGTGACTCTGAAAAAGATTTGGGGTCATGGTGGTTAATCAGCTAAACAAGAGCTTCCAGTGTGGTGCTGTGGCCAACAGGGCTAATGTGATCCTGGGGTTCATAAACGAGGGAATCTCTGGTAGGAGCAGAGAGGTTATTTTACCTCTGTCTCTGGAACTGGTGTGAACTGCTGGAATCCTGCCTACAGTTCTGGTGCCCACAATTCAAGAAAGATGTTGATAAATTGGAGAGGGTTCAGAGAAGAGCCATGAAAATGATTAAAGGATTAGAAAACATACGGTATAGTGATAGACTCAAAGAGCTCAATTTATTTAGGTAAACAAAGAGAAGGTTAAGGGGTGACTTGATTACAATCTATAGGTATCTACATGGGGACAAATATTTAATGGGCTCCTCAGTGTAGCAGAGAAAGGCATGTTCCAATGCCTGTAATTTGAAGCTAGACAAATTCAGACTGGAAATAAGGTGTAATTTTTTTAACAATGACAGTAATTAACCATTGGAACATTTTACCAAGGGTTGAGGTAGATTCTCCAGCACTGACCATTTTTAATTCAAGAGTGGCTGTTTTTTCTAACAGCTCTGCTCTAGGGATTATTGCGGAGCAGGCCTCTGGCCTGTGCTGTACAGAAGGTCAGACTAGATGATCACAATGGTCCCTTCTGGCCTTGGAATCAGTGACTCGGTAATCAATAATATGAGGTTGGAATTGCTGTGATTTTCTTTGGAAAATAGAAATATCCCAAATAGTGAGAACTTGTTCCCCTCTTGGCCTCAGCAGCTCCTTTAGAGCAGAGATCTTTTCTTCTGAAAGCATCTTTCCAGCCAAGGGGAGCAGTAGACAGATACAACGGTGTACAGGTGCATCCCCCAGGTGGCTGATATGGGTTGCCCCTGTTGGGGAAACCCAGAAGGGTTGAACCACATATTTTGGATTAAGGTGCCATGAACCAACAGTATATAGGAGAAGGAAAATTCTGATTTCAGACTGGGCCAGAGAGCAGCAAAACTCTGATTTCAGATCTGAGCAGTCCAAGCTCACTAGCTTTCAGAGGTAGTGGCCTAGGGTGGAACTGCTGATACCTGTTCCTAGCAGGTCAAGAGGCCATGACATGGCATCCCCAGGAGTGCATAGGTTAGGTTGGCCTAACAAGCTAGTACATCTGAAACTCATTTGTTTCAGAAGCAATACAGCAAACTGAAGAGTGCAGAGGTGGCGAGATAATATCTAAGGTGCTGTCGGCTCAGTACAGCAAAGCAGATTAAAACAATTTGAAGGAGAGCTCTTGTCTCGCCATCTCTCACTTCACTGGAGATCTCGAGAGTGGAAAGAGATCAACTCAATGACATTGTTTAAGCAAAGACTTCAAGGTGCTTGAGAAAATTATATACCATCTAGCTTAAATTGCAGGGAAAGTCTTTGTACTAGTTTCCAGGTGTGAATGGATGTCCCCCAGCGTGCAGTACGGAACAACTGGATCAGAGCAAAATGACAGGTTTGTGGATTTACTCATCCGCCTCTTCGTTTAATAAATTGCAAGGAGAGCCTAAGAGCCAGGCTGTGGTGGCAGCCCCGCCTATTGGTAAGGGTCTGCGGCAACACGCGAGGAGGGGAACCCAGGCCCTCCCACTCCACCAGGTTCCAATGCGGGGGCTCGCTTGTGTATCGTAAGGCAGCAGTCCATTACCTGCAGTCCAGCTAACACTCTCCCCTGGTCTCTTCCTACCTCTCTGCCCCTCCTTGGTGGCTGGCAGTTGTCCCCGGCAATCTGTTCCACAAGTCCCAGCTCCGGGCAGTAGACCTCTCCCGGGGAATGCCTTCCTGGCATAGTCCTGCTGCAGCAGTGAGCGCGAATCTGCTTTTCTCCACCTGCCACCCTGCTGTGCTGAAGTCCCCTGTGTTAAGTCCCTTTCTCAGGCCAGTCAGAGCTGGGCTTCCCAGGCCCAGAGCTGCTCCTGCCCCCTTAACTCTCCAGTGGGAGGTTTACCCGCCCATCACATATCTGCAAACTTGAGCAGTGATGATTTTATGTTCTCCTCCAGGCCATTAATAAAAATGTTAAATAGCATAGGGCCAAGACCTGTTAGCTGTGGGACTGCACTGGAAACAGACCGTTCAGTGATGGTTCCCTATTTACAGTCACATCTGGGGATCTATCCGTTAGCCTGCTTTCAATCCATTTAATGTGGGCCATGTGAATTTTATCTTTCTAGTTTTTAATCAGAATGTCATGCAGCGTCAAATCAAATGCCTTCCAGAAGTCTAAGTATATTACATCAACTCTATTATCTTTATCAGTCAAACTTGTGATCTCATCAAAACAATTGCGTTAGTTTGACAGGATCTATTTTCCATAGAACCCTGTTGATTGGCATTAATTATATTAACCTCCTTTAATACTTTATTAATTAATTCCCATATCAGATTGTCTTGCCTGAGTCTGATGTCAGATGTCAGATTGACAGACTAGCCAGGTCCTCCCGTTTACCCTTTTTAAGTCCTGGCACATTAGCTGCCTTCTGGAACTTCCCCAGTGTCCCGACCCTTATTGAAAATCAGCATTAAGGGTCCAGCGACCTGCTCAGCCAGCACTTTTACAGATCAAGTGCAGGGGGGATGTCAGAGCGTGTGATTAATAAACCCAGCGATCCCACTCAACCGGGGCCACGGCCCTGCTGCTCTTCCTAGCCGGGCCCATGCAGCCCTACTGTTTCCCCTCTCCAGTTTCGGTTTGCCTGGTTTCATTTCCCACCTCTTCCCCAGCCCCATGCTGCAGATGTTTCTTGGGGATGAGACCCACAGCTCTCACTTTTCCACCTCCCTCAAACTTTGGGTTTTCTCTAGGGCCCAGCACTGTAATGCCTAAAAGGCAGTTCCTCATGGCACTGGCTTCCAGTCCAAGTCCAGCCCATCTTTGAAGAGATCAGGGTGGAGAGACTCCTTTCCTTCTCCTTCACTGGATTGCTTCTGCGCTTTCCTTTCCTAAGGAGTCATGTGTGTCCCTCCGCCCCCTCCAGTCCTCTAGAGCAGCACAGCTAGTAGGCAGCGTATGTGCAAAGAGCTTGACTCCAGTGTGCCATTCAGGATTATATAAAAGGAATCTCACCCAGACTCCTCCTCCATTCCTTCTGAGCTGAAGTATGTGGCCTTAGAGCAGGGATCGGCAACCTTTGGCATGCAGCCCGTCAGGGAAAGCCACTGGCAGGCCGGGATGGTTTGTTTACCTGCAGCATCCGCAGGTTCGGCCAATCGCAGCTCCCACTGGCCGCGGTTCGCTGCTCCAGGCCAATGGGGGCTGCGGGAAGCAATGGCCACCACATCCCTCGGCCCGCATTGCTTCCCGCAGCCCCCATTGGCCTGGAGCGGCAAATCGCGGCCAGTGGGAGCTGCAATCGGCCGAACCTGCAGATGCTGCAGGTAAACAAACCATCCCGGCCCACCAGCGGCTTTCCCTGATGGGCCGCATTCCAAAAATTGCCGATCCCTGCCTTAGAGCAAACTCTTCTGTCCTTTTCCTGGCGTACACCTTATTTCTTGCCTAGTTTCGACCCAGTGGGTCCGTAGTTCATGATGTGGAAGTAGTGACTGAAATGTGCTGGGCACTGTGCAAATATAGCGCCTGGTCTCTGCTCCAAAGAGCTTGCAATCTAGAAGGAAAGCAACAGACAGAGGGCAGGGGTGAAGAATGAGGCACTACAGCAGAAGTTGCTGGCATTGTTCTGCCCTTCTGCCTAGCCATTACTAGCTGGTCAGCTTTTTGTAGGCATTGTGATGTAAGTGGCTCTCAAGGAGGAATTTGAAAGAGACCAGGGTAGTTCAGCTGAGCATCCATGTGGAAAAGGGCTGGTGTTCAATAGCTAGTGTGACAAAAGCTGAGTCTTTGGCAGACTTTTCCTGTAGTTTTAGCTGTGTGCTTGTCGAGCGGCCTTGGCTGCTCTGCGTAAAATGCCTGCTTTGCAGAAGTGTTTGTTATAAAAATGAATTTATATCCCGAATTTTTCATTCCATTCTAAGATGCTGGCTAGATCGTCGGGCTCAACGGGTAGTGATCTACGGCTCGATGTCTAGTTGGCAGCCGGTATCAAGCGGAGTGCCCCAAGGGTCGGTCCTGGGGCCGGTTTTGTTCAACAACTTTATTAATGATCTGGATGATGGGATTAATTGCACCCTCAGCAAGTTTTGCAGGTGACACTAAGCTGCGGGGAGAGGTAGATACGCTGGAGGGTAGGGATAGGGTCCAGAGTGACCTAGACAAGTTGGAGGATTGGGCCAAAAGAAATCTGATGAGGTTCAACAAGGACCAAGTGCAGAATCCGGCACTTAGAAAGGAAGAATCCCATGCACTGCTACAGACTACGGACCGACTGGCTAAACAGCAGTTCTGCAGAAAAGGACCTGGGGATTACAGTGGACGAGAAGCTGGATATGAGTCAGCAGTGTGCCCTTGTTGCCAAGAAGGATAATGGCATATTGGGCTGTATAAGTAGGAGCATTGCCAGCAGATCGAGGGAAGTGATTATTCCCCTCTATTCGGCACTGGTGAGGCCACACCTGGAGTATTGCATCTAGTTATGGTCCCCCCACTACAGAAGGGATGTGGACAAATTGGAGAGAGTCCAGCGGAGGGCAACAAAAATGATTAGGGGGCTGAGGCATATGACTTATGAGGAGAGGCTGAGGGAACTGGGGTCATTTAGTCTGCAGAAGAGAAGAAAGGGGGGATTTGATAGCAGCCTTCAATTACCTGAAAGGGGGTTCCAAAGAGGATGGATCTAGACTGTTCTCAGTGGTACCAGATGACAGAACAAGGAGCAATGGTCTCAAGTTGCAGTGGGGGAGGTCTAGGTTGGATATTTGGAAACACTATTTCACTAGGAGGATGGTCAAGCACTGGAATGGGTTACCTAGGGAGGTGGTGGAATCTCCATCCTTAGAGGTTTTTAAGGCCCGGCTTGACAAAGCCTTGGCTGGGATGATTTAGTTGGTGTTGGTCCTGCTTTGAGCAGGGGGTTGGACTAGATGACCTCCTGAGGTCTCTTCCAACCCTAATATTCTATGATTCTATTCTGCCCTTGTGTGAGAGGGCAGGACCCGAGGCCAATAGTAGCAGAGTTAATAAACTGATTCTGTGAAAGACCCTCAAAATTATCCTTCCAACAAGGGTGGAGCTGGGGAAGGCACCCGTAAGAGTCCCAGTGGCTCTGAGAGAACAAGCAGAGAGGGGCAGCAAGTTATCCATCACAGGTGTTTCTGTAGCAGTCATTCATTGAAATGCCTAAGCACTGAATAAGCAAATTAGATCTTCGTGGCAGAGTCCACACTGGACTCCATAGAGGACTCTGCTTTTCATCCTTCTGGGGGCTAGGAAACCCTACTTGCTTTCCACTTACCCTTGAGTTGGAAAGCTTTAATAAACAGGTGAGGCTTGCAAACTGTCCTACAAATAGTCAGCTTTTGGGCTAATCTAATCTCATCTGAAAAAAAGGACAAGTAGTACTTGTGGCACCTTAGAGACTAACAAATGTATTTGAGCATAAGCTTTTGTGGGCTAAAACCCACTTCATCGGATGCATGCAGTGGAAAATATAGTAGGAAGATATATATACACAAAGAACATGAAAAAATGGGTGTTGAGATTCCACCACCTCCCTAGGTAACCCATTCCAGTGCTTCACCATCCTCCTAGTGAAATAGTGTTTCCTAATATCCAACCTGGACCTCCCCCACTGCAACTTGAGACCATTGCTTCCTGTTCTGTCACCTGCTACCACTATAGCTCAGTGGTTTGAGCATTGGCCTGCTAAACTCAGGGTTGTGAGTTCAATCCTTGAGGGGGCCATTTAAGTATCTGGGACAAAAAAAAAAAGTTGGGGATAGGCCCTGCTTTGAGCAGGGGGTTGGACTAGATGATCTTCTGAGGTCCCTTCCAACCCTGATATTCTGTGAGACCTCATCAATGTCGAATAGAGGGGAATAATCACATCCCTTGATCTGCTGGCAATGCTCCTACTTATACAGCCCAAAATGCCATTAGCCTTCTTAGCAACAAGGGCACACTGTCAACTCATATCCACGGTAACCCCCAGGTCCTTTTCTGCAGCACTGCTGCTTAGTCACTCGGTCCCTAGTCTGTAGCAGTGCATGGGATTCTTCCATCCTAAGTGCAGGACTCTGCACTTGTCCTTGTTGAACCTCATCAGATTTCTTTTAGCCCAATCCTCTAATTTGTCTAGGTCCCTCTGTATCCTATCCCTACCCTCCAGCGTATCTACCACTCCTCCCAGTTTAGTGTCATCTGCAAACTTTCTGAGGGTGCAATCCACACCATCGTCCAGATCATTAATGAAGATATTGAACAAAACCGGCCCCAGGACCGACCCTTGGGGCACTCCGCTTGATACTGGCTGCCAGCTAGACATGGAGCCATTGATCACTACCCGTTGAGCCCGACGATCTAGCCAGCTTTCTATCCACCTTATAGTCCATTCATCCAGCCCATAGTTCTTTTGCATAGAGACTGTCCGGTTTGGCCAATGTACATGGTAGAGGGGCATTGCTGGCACATGATGGCATATATCACATTGGTAGATGTGCAGATGAACGAGCCCCTAATGGTGTGGCTGATATGGTTAGATCCTATGATGGTGTCCCCTGAATAGATACGTGGACAGAGGTGGCAATCTCAACTAGTAGCTCATTCTACATGTAACCCTTCTGCCCCTCTGAGTTGGCAGCAACCAAGGGCCGGGTTCAGTATCTAGGGGTTCCGTTTCAATAACGCAATGCAAAACCGGCTCGAGCTCCCACCCAGTGACCTGGGACAATTACATACCACCCCCCAGGCGCCTCTAGGAGGCAATACTTCCCCTCTCGCAAGCACGGAGTCTGAGTGTAGCAAAAGCCTTTTAATAAAGGAGGGAAACAATGCGGCATTATGTTGGGGAAACACCACAAACAGGATTCATAACACAAACCATGAGCAAAAGACCCACCTCCAAGTAAGTTTGGCAGTGTCCTTTTCCCCCTCAGGGTCTTAAGTCCAGTCACCCCAAAGTCCAACAACCCCAAAGTCTCTGTCCCTGGTCAGTGCTGCCCCAGAGTTCAAAAGTTTATCTGCAGAGTTTTACCCCCCCAGCCAGGGCAAAAATGGGGGGGGGGGCACACGGGATGTTAAGGGGCACCTTACGTGGTCCGAGACCAACTGCCCCACCTCTCCGTGGAGTTCTGCTGCAGTCTTTACCACGAATGGCTCCGCTCTACCAGCCGCGCTGCTCCGCTCCTCCAGCCGTCCCCACAAACAGCTCCGCTCCCCGTTCCGTGGGCTGCTCCAACCGACCCACAAACTGCTCAGCTCTGCTAGTCGCTCCACTCCACCAGCCGTCCCATGAACCGCTCCAGCTGCCCCCGCAAATGGCTCAGCTCCGCGCCGCTCCGCTCGCTGTTCCATGGGCTGCTCCAACCGTCCCACAAATTGCTCGGCTCTGCCAGCTGCTTAGCAATATATCTTCAGGCTCCCCCACTGGTTAATACAGCACTCAGTGATCTCAGCTCAGCAATTTTAGCTCTTTTAGTGATTTCAGCTTGTAGTAGGGGAGCCCCAGTGCTGGTGCACCATTGGCCCAAAATGAATTCAGTTCAGCAACTTCTAGCTAGACTCCTAGTGGAAGCAAACTTAGTTCTGCTATTCAACAGTGGAGAGAGGGGGGTAGTGCAATTGGTGTTCCAGGCCCTTAACAGAGGCCCATACCATCAGATACACATACCTCTCTCAATTCACTGGGTTTTGTAACCCATGCCCCTTGTCTAGCGAGTGCTACTTAGTTACTGGTGAGTCCCTCTGTCATACAACAGTTCCACTGGCCTTGATTCACAGAATCAGGGTAACAACACTTTATTTTTCCTGCCCCAATAACAGAGAAACTGGGGATCCTACACCAGCCAAAGTAACCACTTTCAGTTGTTGTTGTCCCAGGCTAGGTGGGTGTGCCTATGCAAACAAGATCAGCCCCTGAAGTTCTTTTCCACCCTCGCCATAATTCACCACCAGATGTCAGGGTAGAGCTTATCCTGACTCTGCTTACATCCAATTGAGCAACCTCAGCAAAGAGTGCTCTATCGCTGGCTCTCCCAAGGGGAATTGTGACTTGGACAGTTCTCTACCTGCACGGCCACAAATGTTCTAAAAGAAAATGCACCCAATAACTCTCTAAATTAACATAATGTCCAAGAACGGCACTAACAACACTCTCTCCCACCCAGCCTGGCCCTTCAGAGAAAACATCAGAAGAGTACGGGTTCAAATGTCAATTCTAAAGGGCTGGACATTAATTTCATAATGGCTCATAGGCTAAATGGAAAAATAATTTACTCTTTGGCAAAGAACCTTGGATGTATCTCATCTTTAATTTAAAAGCAAGAAAATGTCGTATTCTCTCTCCCTCACCCTCACTCCCTCTCTCTCTCTCTTTTAATTGTCACTATCCCAGTGACCTGTAAAAGAGTCCTTCAGAATGCAAAGCCTTCTAGGAAAGCAATGCTGAATTTTTAATAAGAGCTTCTGTTGTAATGTACATGATGAATATACATACATCACCCCTGAAGTCCAGCCTATCTCATCTGCAGACACAGTAAGACAGTGGCTCTCAACCAGGGGTATGTGTACCCTTGGGGGTATGCAGAGGTCTTCCAGGGGGTACATCAACTCATCTAGGTATTTGCCTAGTTGTTGTGTTATGAGAAGGAGTAAATAACACTTCCTTATTTACTTTCTCCACACCAGTCATGGTTTTATAGACCTCTCTCATATCCCCCCTTAGTTGTCTCTTTTCCAAGATGAAAAGTTCCTCTCTTATTAATCTCTCCTCATACGGAAGCTGTTCCATACCCCTAATCATTTCTGTTGCCTTTTCTGCACCTTTTCCAATTCCAATATATCTTTCTTGAGAGGGCTGACCACATCTGCATGCAATATTCAAGATGTGGGCGTACCATGGATTTATATAGAGGCAACATGATATTTTCTGGCTTATTATCTATCCCTTTCTTAATGATTTCCAACATTCTGTTCACTTTTTTGACTGCCACTGCACATTGAGTGGATGATTTCAGAGAACTATCCACAATGACTCCAAGGTCTCTTTCTTGAGTGGTAACAGCTAATTTAGACCCCGTCATTTTATATGGATAGTTGGGATTATGTTTTCCAATGTGCATTACTTTGCATTTATCAACATTGAATTTCATCTGCCCTTTATAGCTCTTCACAGTCTGCTTTGGACTTAACTATCTTGAGTAGTTTTGTATCTGCAAATTTTGCCACCTCACTGTTTACTCCTTTTTCCAGATCATTTATGAATATGTTGAATAGGACTGGTCCCAGTACAGACCCCTGAGGGACACCACTATTTACCTCTCCCCATTCTGAAAACTGACCATTTATTCCTACCCTTTGTTTCCTATATTTTAACCAGTTACCAATCCATAAAGAGGACCTTCCCTTTTATCCCAGGACAGCTTACTTTGCTTAAAAACCTTTGGAGACGGACCTTGTCAGAGCTTTTCTGAAAACCTAAGTACACTAGATCCACTGGATCCCTCTTGTCCACATGCTTGTTGACCCCCTCAAAGAATTCTAGTAGATTGGTGAGGCATGATTTCCCTTTACAGAAGCCATGTTGACTCTTCCCCAACAAATTATGTTCATCTATGCCTGACAATTTTGTTCTTTACTATACACCGCTACCTCGATATACCGCGACCCGATATAACACGAATTCGGATATAACGCGGTAAAGCAGTGCTCCGGGGGGGAGGCTGTGCACTCCAGTGGATCAAAGCAAGTTCAATATAACATGGTTTCACCTATAACGCGGTAAGATGTTTTGGCTCCCGAGGACAGCGAGGTGTAGTTTCAACCAGTTTGCCCGGTACTGAAGTCTGGCTTACCGGCCTGTAATTGCCGGGATCACCTCTGGAGCCCTTTTTAAAAATTGGCCTCACATTAGCTATCCTCCAATCATTTGGTACAGAAGCTGATTTAAATGATAGGTTACAAACTACAGTTAGTAGTTCTGCAATTTCACATTTGAGTTCCTTCAGAACTCTTGGGTGAATACCATCTGGTCCTGGTGACTTATTGCTGTTTAGTTTACCAATTTGTGACAAAACCTCCTCTAATGACACATCTGTCACCTAAAAAGAATGGCTCAGGTTTGGGAATCTCCCTGAAATCCTCAGCTGTGAAGACCAATGCAGTGAATTTATTTAGTTTCTACACAGTGACCTGATTGTCCTTGAGTGCTTCTTTAGCATTTTAGTCGTCCCATGGCCCCACTGGTTGTTTAGCAGGCTTCTTGCTTTTGATGTACTTACAAAAATTTTGCTGTTACTTTTTGAGTCTTTGGCCAGCTGCTCTTCAAATTCTCTTTTGGCCTTCCTAATTATATTTTTACACTTCATTTGCCAGAGTTTATGCTCCTTTCTATTTTCCTCACTAGGATTTAACTTCCACGTTTGAAAGGATGCCTTTTTGTCTCTCACTGCTTCTTTTACTTTGTTGTCTAGTCATGGTGGCACTTTTTTGGTTCTCTTACTTAGTTTTTTTAATTTGGGGTATACATTAAAGTTGAGCCTTTATTATGGTATCTTTAAAAAGTTTCCATGCAGCTTTCAGGGATTTTGGCACTGTTTTTTTTTTAAATTTCTGTTTAACTAACTTCCTCTTTTTTTTTGAAGTTCCCCTTTCTGAAATTAAATGCTACAGTGTTGGGCTGCTGTGGTGTTTTCCCCGCCACAGGAATATTAAATTTTGTCATGTTATGGTCACTGTTACCAAGCGGTCCAGCTATATTCACCTCTTGCACCAGATCCTGTGCTCCATTTAGGACTAAATCAAGAATTGCCTCTCCTCTTGTGGGTTCCAGGACTAGCTGCTCCAAGAAGCAGTCATTTAAGGTGTCAAGAAACTTTATCTCTGCATCCCGTCCTGAGGGGACATGTACCCAGTCAATATGGGGATATCTGAAACCCCCCATTATGATTGAGCTTTTATTTGTATAGCCTCTCTAATCTCCCTGAGCATTTCACAGTCACTATCACCATCCAGGTCAGGAGGTTGGTAATATATCCCTCCTGCTATATTCTTATTATTCGAGCATGGAATTACTATCCATAGAGCTTCTATGGTACGATTCAGTTCATTTAAGATGTTTACTTCATTTGATTCTACGCTTTCTTTCACATCTAGTGCCACTCCCACCAGCACGACCTGTTCTGTCCTTCCGATATATGTAGTACCCTGGTATTACTGTGTCCCATTGATTACACTGGTCTACAATTTTTGAGAAGTCGTCTGCTTCAGAGATAAAATGTGCTATTTATTATGTATTTTGATGTGCTGAATTCAAATATGACAATTAAAACAACTGATTGGCTACTGTTTCTAAGATATTTAAGTTTTTAGATTCTATGTATATTGTGTAGATAGTAGAGTTTTAATCATAAATTGTAAACCTAGGTCTTTTCATGTGTTTATGGTTGCTTTACATGATAATATTCCACCTATCCTGTTTATGTAACACTTTAAAAATCAGCAAAAGAGTTATATAAATAAAATTTATTATGAAACAAAAGGCAAAAAACTATTATGTACATAGTTTAGTCCTATTCAGTATCTACTTGGCGCTTCTTGGCTTGTCTCTTGTATTCATTAAATGAAGCATCTCTTGTCACTGTCCAGCAATAGTCTGCACGCATTGATGGGCTCCATTTGCCCTGATAGTGTTTCTCCACTGTTGCAATGTCCTGGTGAAATCGCTCGCCGTGCTCGTCGCTCACTGCTCCACAGTTTGGTGGAAAAAAATCTAGATGAGAGTGCAAAAAATTTATCCTTAGTGACATGTTGCAACCAAGGCTTTTGTATGCCTTGAGGAGGTTTTCCACCAACAACCTGTAGTTGTCTGCCTTGTTGTTTCCGAGAAAATTTATTGCCACTAACTGGAAGGCTTTCCATGCCGTCTTTTCCTTGCCACGCAGTGCATGGTCAAATGCATCATCTCGAAAAAGTTCACGAATCTGAGGACCAACAAAGACACCTTCCTTTATCTTAGCTTCACTTAACCTTGGAAATTTTCCACGGAGGTACTTGAAAGCTGCTCGTGTTTTGTCAATGGCCTTGACAAAGTTCTTCATCAGACCCAGCTTGATGTGTAAGGGTGGTAACAAAATCTTCCTTGATTCAATAAGTGGTGGATGCTGAACACTTTTCCTCCCAGGCTCCAATGACTGTCGGAGTGGCCAATCTTTCTTGATATAGTGGGAATCTCTTGCACGACTATCCCATTCGCAGAGAAAACAGCAGTACTTTGTGTATCCAGTCTGCAGACCAATCAAGAGAGCAACAACCTTCAAATCGCCACAAAGCTGCCACTGATGTTGGTCATAGTTTATGCACCTCAAAAGTTGTTTCATGTTGTCATAGGTTTCCTTCATATGGACTGCATGACCAACTGGAATTGATGGCAAAACATTGCCATTATGCAGTAAAACAGCTTTAAGACTCGTCTTCGATGAATCAATGAACAGTCTCCACTCATCTGGATTGTGAATGATGTTGAGGGCTGCCATCACACCATCGATGTTGTTGCAGGCTACAAGATCACCTTCCATGAAGAAGAATGGGATAAGATCCTTTTGATGGTCGCGGAACATGGAAACCCTAACATCACCTGCCAGGAGATTCCACTGCTGTAGTCTGGAGCCCAAGAGCTCTGCCTTACTCTTGGGTAGTTCCAAATCCCTGACAAGGTCATTCAGTTCACCTTGTGTTATGAGGTGTGGTTCAGAGGAGGAGGATGAGAGAAAATGTGGGTCCTGTGACATTGATGGTTCAGGACCAGAAGTTTCATCCTCTTCCTCTTCCTCGTCTGACTCAAGTGAGAATGATTCTGGTGCATCAGGAACCGGCAGTCCTTCTCCGTGGGGTACTGTGCATATAACTGATGGAATGTTTGGATAATGCACAGTCCACTTTTTCTTCTTTGACACACCTTTCCCAACTGGAGGCACCATGCAGAAGTAACAATTGCTGGTATGATCTGTTGGCTCTCTCCAAATCATTGGCACTGCAAAAGGCATAGATTTCCTTTTCCTGTTCAACCACTGGCGAAGATTTGTTGCACAAGTGTTGCAGCATATGTGTGGGGCCCACCTCTTGTCCTGATCTCCAATTTTGCAGCCAAAATAAAGGTGATAGGCTTTCTTAACCACAGTGGTTATACTGCGCTTTTGTGATGCAAAAGTCACTTCACAACAAACATAGCAGACGTTATCTGTACAGGTCACACAAGTACGAGGCATCTCTGCTCACTTTGGCTAAACAGAAATGTGTCCCTTTGCAAAATGAAACACTGATAAATAAGAGAGCACGACACTGTATGATTTCTAGAGCTGATATAGGGCAATTTGTTCAGCAGAGTGATGTAAGCTTCGTTATGATTGCATCATCCATGACTTCTAGGAATAACATGATGCAATTCATATCATGTATGACGCAATACCAGCTTCAGATTGCATCATTCATTGTTTTGCCTAAAAAGCAAGTACTCTCCAAACCCAGTCATAGATTTATTCATAGATCCAGTCAAAGATGTATTTTAGTCATTTCTGGTTTAAATTGAGATCCCTTCCCTTTATAACTCACTTATCCTCCGCCATTCCCAAGTCAAGGATCGTATATACTGACCCAATAGCATATCTTGAAAACTAGAGCCAATCAACAATTTTAAGCATCATTTTCGTTCTCAGTGACCCAGAATTAGTAAAGTTTGACTACATTTATTTCAGAAGCATTTTGGCTGTAGAGCAGTGTTATCCTCATTCCACCAAGTTTCTGTGATGCCTATTATACCAATACTCTCATTTAATACGAGGCATTCAAGTTCACCCATCTTATTATTTAGAATTCTAGCACTGGTATGTAAACACTTTAAAAACTTGTCACTTTTTAGCTGTCTGCCATTACATGATGTAATTGAGTGGAACTCTTTTTCATTTGACTGTTTCTCATCAGTTCCTACCCGTATTTTATCATCTTCCATCTTCTCCTCCTTACTAGGACATAGAAAATCTCCATTAATAGATCCTCCCTTAAGGGATGTCTCTGTCCAAACCACATACTCCTCCGCACCTGTCGGCTTTCCCCAAGCTCTTGGTTTAAAAATTGCTCTGCGACCTTTTTAATTTTAAGTGCCAGCAATCTGGTTCCATTTTGGTTTAGGTGGAGCCAATCCTTCCTGTATAGCCCTCCCCTTTCCCAAAAGTTTCCCCCATTCCTAATAAATCTAAATCCCTCCTCCCTACACCATCGTCTCATCCACACATTGAGACGCTGCAGTTCTGTCTGTCTAACTGGCCCTGCACGTGGAACTGGAAGCATTTCAAAGAATGGCTCCCATGGAGGTCCTGGACTTCAATCTCTTGCCTAGCAGCCTGAATTGGCCTCCAGGGTGTCTCTCCTATCCTTCCCTATGTCATTGGTACCTACATGTACCACGACCACCGGCTCCTCCCCAGCACTACACATAAGTCTGTCTAGATGTCTCGAGAGATCCGCAACCTTCGCACCAGGCAGGCAAGTCACCGTACGGTTCTCCCGGTCATCACAACCCAGCTATCTACGTTTCTAATGATCAAATCCCCCATAACATACCCGTCTCTTGCCAATAACTGGAGTGCCCTCCTCTGGAGTGGTATCCTCAGTGCGAGAGGATAACATGACATCATCTGGAAGGAGGGTCCCAACTATGGGATCATTTCCCTCTGCTCCAGTTAGATTCTCTCCTTCCCTGAGACTTTCATCCTCCTCAACAGCACAGAGGCTGTCAGACTGGGGGTGGGACGTTCTACTGTGTCCTGGAAAGTCTCATCTATGTACCTCTCTGTCTCCCTTAGCCCCTCCAGCTCAGCCACTCTGGTCGCCAAAGTCCGTACGTGGTCTCTGAGGGCCAGGAGCTCCTTGCACCAAATGCACACATACGCCACCTGCCCACGGGGCAAGTAATCATACATGCTGCATTGGGTGCAACAAACTGGATAGCCGCCACTCTGTTGCTGGACGTCTGCCTGCATTCTCTTTTTACTCCTGCAGCTCGTTCCTTTGTTGATGTTTTGTTTTTATCAGGGGGTGGTTTTGGCTTTAAGTGTAAAGAATGTTAAGTGTCTCAAGCTCCCCGCTCATACTTCTCTAAACACACACACTACAGGCAACAAACTTACCCCAAGGGTCACGTAATTGCTCCTCCTTCACTGGAGAACTTCCTTGCAAAACTCCCCTGTTACCCACTCCTGTTCGCTAGCTCTGTTGGTTGCTTAGGAGCGGGATTTTTAAAGCCCTGGTCTTCCTGAGTCGCCCCGTCCCCTGGTTAAGGGTTGATGGGGGCTAAAGGGCTTAGGGATCACAGTCTCGTTAAGAAGCTCTTAGCCTTGCCTAGCAGGCCGCTAGCCTCAGCACACGGTCCCCCAAACAAAGAGACCACGTGGTACATTTCAGTCAAGCAGCAAGCACAACACAAACACAGATACACACACTACAGATAACAAACTTACCCCAAGGGTCACGTAATCGCTCCTCCTTCACCTGGAGAACTTCCTTGCCAAACTCCCCTGTTAGCCGCTCCTGTTCGCTAGCTGCTGTGACCTGTCATCATGTAGTTCCTTGATAAAGATATTGAATAGTGGTGGGTCATGCTCAGATCCCTGGGGGACCCCTTCTAGAAGCATCCTTGCTCGTTCATAGCACTTCATTAACAATTACCTTTTGAGATCTCTCAGTGAGCCAGTTTTTAATCCATCTAATGTGTACCCTGTTAGTGCCACACAATGCAAGTTTTTTAATCAAAATGTCATGTGGTAATAAGTCAAATGCCTTGGAGAAATCCAAGCTTGTTGTATCAACACAGTGACCTTTATCAGCCAGAACTGTAATCCTGCCAAAAAAAGACAACAGGTTTGTTTGACACGACCTCGCTTCCATGAAACCAGGCTGATTGGCAGTAATTATACATTTCTAGCCTCCGTTCTCTGTTGATGGAGTCCTGAATTAACTTTCCCACTATTTTACCCAGTATGGACGTCAGGCTAACTGGTCTGTGGTTCCCTATGGTTTCCCTTTTGCCTTTTTACAAGATTGGAATTATGTCCGCAGTCCTCCAGGTCGGTGGAATTCCCCCCGTTTTCAAGGATTTGTTAAGAATTAGCATTAGTGATTCAGAGAGTGCCGCAGTGAGTGCCTTTGCCTTGGGGTGTTGTTGTCCATGCCCATTGGTTTGGAAAAGTTCAGTTTCAGCAGATGCTGCCTCACATCCTCCGTTGTTAGAGATGGTAAGCTTTTTATTCCATGCGTAACATCATACGGGATGGACACATCCTCCTGCTTTGTTCCAAGCACAGAACAGAAATATCTCTTGAACATTTCTGCCTTTTCTATATCACTATTTATGGTTTTGCCATCTGCATCCAGCAATGGACCTATACCTGACCTGGCGGTATTTTTTTGTGAAAAGGCGCCCTCCTTGCATGGAGATATTGTAGAAGCCATTGAGCGTATTTCCGTACCCAAGGGTTTCTTTGGCTGCACTCCATCTCTTTAACGATGGTATCAGACATTCAGAGAAATAATAGAGCTCAAAACACTGAACAAAGATACAAAATATCTCTGGCCACACAGCAACCCTCACAGCTCCACCATCTCAGGGCAGTTAGTCACCTGAGCCTATGTGAAGGAGATGAGATGTATGTTCGCTTTCCAGCGAGGCTGTGACACAGCATGCCCTGTGCTCGATTACACGATGCTTCTGTTACAAGGCCCTTCCATTTATTTTTTGAACACCTCAGCAAATCCTTGCCAAGATATTGTTATGCCAATGGTCCTGCAGCACTTTTGTGAACAAATGGCTCTGATTTGGGATGGCCTTCGCACCAGGGCTCAGCCAGAAATGCAGTTCTGAAAGCCAACAGACACAATTCTGCCACTGAACCAACACAGCCTTGTGATTAACTTCAAGAGCAACGGCAAACACACGGCCAGATCCCTGCCCCATTGGGCATGCTCACTAGAAGAGTTTGTGTCTCTTCAGAAAATCGCTAAGAATCTCTGATTAACCCTGTGTAGCCAATCCCTGCTGAAACTACGGTGAGGAATAGTTTCCTACACAGAACTGCGTTCCTGTGCAAATTTCATCTGAGGTTGCCGCAATGGGTCTGCTGGCCCAGCGGGATTCCACTCACTTTCATGTGCAAAGGACAGGGTTCATTAATTTAGTAGACAAAGGCATACCCGTGTCCAATGAGTGCGCGCTGAAATCAGACAAATTCAGACTAGAGATAGGGTACAGGATTTTTTAACAGTGAATATAACTAACCTTTAAGCAACTAATTTATGGATGTGGTGGATTCTCCCCTTTTAATCTTGAAACTGAGATTGGATGTCTTTTTAAAAGATCTGCACTAGCTCAACCAGAAGTTTGGGCTTGGTGCAGGAATCACTCTGCGAAATTCTGTGGCCTGTCTTACAAAAGAGGTCAGACGAGATGAGCATAATGGTCCTTTCTGGCATTAAGATATATGGAAGACACCATCTGGGTCATCAGGACAATTCTGTCTAAGGTAATTATCATCTTTATAGATTCTTATGGCTCACCCATTGGAGCACCTTCCAGCAGTCCATAAAGTGAGGTATCACATCAGATTCCTTCTCAGTTTCTGTCCCTGGGGAAACATGCACACGTTGTTCTTGTTGTAGGGTGGGGGAGCCGGGGGTGGTAATAATCTAATGGGTGAATTTTTCAGTTACAATGAGGTTACAGAAGTGTATCTTGCCCTTGAATTAGAGAGTGGGATGCTGGACGTGGTTCTGGGGGAGTGAGTTCTATACGATCTTGGACCAGCCCCCAGAAAGTGTTGTCTTTTGCACAAACATCTTTACAGTGGACAATCACATTGTGCCTGTGTGGGAGTTATCGTGGGAGGTGGAGGTCCCGGTGCTCCAGGCAATCTTTTAGGTGTCCTGGACCCATTCTGTTCATGTCTTAGGGATAAAAACCAAAGTCTTGCATTTGATGTGATGATTTTGGGGAGACGGTGTCGCGAGTGGAAGGCAGGTCTGATGTGTTCATGACAATCCATGCTGCTGATGAGAAGGGCTATCACATTGTTCTCAAGGGTGGGACAGAGCCTTCTAGCCAAGCGGAGCCGGTACACGCTACTTACAGGTGTGGCAATGTGGGAGCTCAGTGACAGTGAGGAATCTGGTAGCCTTCCAAACTATGGACTGACTTGACCAGCTGTGGTTGTGAGTTTTCATCCAGGGAGACTGCACCAGGGCTGCAAACTCCTCGGATTATTTTTCTCTCTGTCAGCCAAGATCACATGCTACGGTTTAACTTCAGTCAGTTCTGCAAAAGCTGAACTCCAAGAGCTGAACTCAGCCGAACAGTGGGTGACCGTGGTATTGTCCTACGTTCTGTAGGACAGAGAGAGCTGTGTGTTACCCCTGCATTGTTGGCATTTAAGTCTATGTTGTCTCAATAGGGGTATGGGACCAGAGAGAGAACTGATCTTTGTGGGACTCTGCACGTGAAAGGCCAGGTGTCAGAAGAGCAGCTTCTTTTCGCTCTCCTTTGGGGTGAGTCCTTTTAGGAGGGATTCAGATCATTTGGATGCATTCCTCTGGAATCCTGCTGTCTCCTTCAAGTGAGAGAGCAGAACCTCATGATCAACAGTGACAAATGCTGCAGTATGCTTCAGGAACGGAAGAACAGTTGCTTGCCCTTCCTCCACTGACAGCAAGAGATAAACCATCAGTGCCACTTGTCGTCAGATGTTTGGCTTGCATGTGTGCTCTCTCTGCGTGCTGTACTGACTCCATGGTTTGCTCTGAATCCAGTTTACGCAGAATCCTATATATTGAATCAGCTAGCTGGGCTTGAAGGTGACCTTTAGCTACCTTCTCTGTGAGCTTGCTGAGGAATAGAAGTTTTGATGCTACATACTTTGTGAGCTGGGTGTGATGCTTCAGTGATGATGGTCACACAACTGCCAGACGTTCCTTCACTGAATGAGGCACTGGCTGTTTCATTCAGAAGAGAAACAAATTGCCCATGGGTCTCAATAACCAGCCAGGAGGGGCTGGGGCCTCATTCACAGGTAGTGGATCATGCCTCCATTAGTGTGAGAGCAACAGAATGAGGACAGTCGACTTCAAAAAAAAGCCAACTTCAGCAGTCTCAGAGAACTGGTAGGTGTAGATCAGGTCCTGTGGGAAGAAAAAACTAAGGGAAAACGGAATTCAGAGGAGCTGGCAGTGTCTCAAGGAGATAATATTAAAGGTACAACTGCAAACTATCCCTATGTGAAGGAAAGTCAGAGCCACATTGGCTGTGTACTATTCATCCTATCAGGAGCTTTTTAATGACCTGAAAATAAAAAACGACTCCTACAAAAAGCATGAATGAATTGCAGAGGAGTATAAAAGAATAGCACAAGCATGTAGGGACAAAATCAGAAAGGCTAAGGCACAAAATGAGTTACACCCAAGCAAGGGATATAAAAGGCAATAAGAAGAGTTTCTTTAAATACATTAGGAGCAAGAGAAAAATGAAGGAAAGTGCAGGTCCCCTACTTAGTGAGGAAGAAGAGCTAATAACTGATGACCTCAAGAAGGCTGAGGTGTTTAATGCTTGTTTTGCTTTGGTTTTCACTAAAAGGGTTGATGGTGACCAGTCACTCAATACAATTAATATTTACGGAGGGGACGGAATACAAGCCAAAGTAGGGAAAGAACCGGTTAAAGAGTATTTAGTTAAGTTAGAAATATTCACGTCAACAGAGCCTAATGAAATTCATCATGGGATACTTAAGGAACTAGTTGAAGCAATCTTGGCACCATTAGCGGTTATCTTTGAGACCTGATTGAGAATGGATTTGGTTCCAGAGGCCTGGAGAGGGCAAACATAGTACCTGTCTTTAAAAAAGGGAACAAAGAGGATGCAGGGAATTACAGACTGGTGAGCCCTGACTTCTGTACCTGGAGTAATACTGGAATAAATTATTAAACAATCAATTTGTAAGTACCTAGAGCACTGGTGGGCAGCCTGCAGGCCATGGGCCGCATGTGGCCCATCAGGGTAGTCCACTGTGGGCTTACAGACAGTTTGTTTACATTTGCATGGCCGCCTGCAGCTCCCAGTGGCCGTGGTTCACCCTTCCCAGCCAATGGGAGCTGTGGGAAGCGGTGGCCAATACGTCCCTGTGGCCTGTGCCACTTCCCACAGCTCCCATTGGCCGGATAATGGAGTGGAAAGTATTGCTTATAAAATTTGCAGATGACACCAAGCTGGGAGGGATTGCAAGCACTTCAGAGAACAGGATTAGAATTCTAAGTGACCTTGACAAATTGGAGAATTGGTCTGAAACCAATAAGAAGAAATTCAGTAAAGATAAGTGCAAAGTTCTTCATGTAGGAGGGAAAAATCAAATGTACAGCTACAAAATGAGGAATAACGGGCCAGGTGGTAGCACTGCTGAAAAGGATCTGGGAGTTAGAGTGGATCACTGAGGTACTTGATGCTTTTTTTGCCTCGGTCTTCACAGACAAGGTCAGCTCCCAGCCTGCTGCACTGGGTAGCACAGCATGGGGCGGAGGTGAGCAGCCCTCAGTGGTGAAAGAACAGGTTAAGGACTGTTTAGAAAAGTTGGACATGCACAAGTCCATGGGTCCAGATCTAATGCATCTGAGGGTGCTGAGGTAGTTGGCTGATGTGATATGCAGAGCCATTGGCCATTATCTTTGAAAACTCATGGTGATCGGGGGAGGTCCCGGACAATTGGAAAAAGGCAAATATAGTACCCATATTTAAAAGAAGGAAGAAGGAGAAAATGGGGAATTACAGACCGGTCAGCCTCACCTCAGTACCTGGAAAAATCATGGAGGAGGTCCTCAAAGAATCCATTTTGAAGCACTTGGAGGAGAGGAAGGTGTTCGGGAACAGCCAACATGGATTCATGAAGGGCAAGTCATGCCTGACCAACCTGATTGCCTTCTATGATGAGATAACTGGCTCTGTGGATGAGGGGAAAGCGGTGGATGTGATATATCTTGACTTTAGCAAAGCTTTTGATACGGTCTCCCACAGTATTCTTGCCAGCAAGCTAAAGAAGTATGGGCTGGATGAATGGACTGTAAGGTGGATAGAAAGCTGGCTAGATCGTCAAGCTCAACGGGTAGTGATCAATGGCTCGATGTCTAGTTGGCAGCTGGTATCAAGCGGAGTGCCCCAAGGGTCAGTCCTGGGGCCAGTTTTGTTCAACATCTTTATTAATGATCTGGATCAGGGGTCCCCAGTGTGGTGCCCGCAGGTGCCATAGTGCCCGCTGGGACGTCTAAGTGCGCCCACATACTGGCCAGCGGATGAGCATCTGCCGAAATGCTGTTGATGAGCAGTGTCATCCAGAGGCGTCGCTGCAGAAATGCCTCCGATTTTCGGCGGCATTTTGGCAGCAATGCCTCTGGATGACGCTGCTTGGCGGCGGCATTTCGGTGGCGACGCCTATTGACGTTGCTGCTTGTCGGCAGCATTTTGGCGGATGCTCGTCCGCTGCCGTGGTCCTCCATGGCTCATCGTCTGGCACCCGCCAGATGAAAAAGGTTGGGGACCACTGATCTGGATGATGGGATGAATTGCACCCTCAGCAAGTTCGCAGATGACACTAAGCTGCGGGGAGAGGTAGATACGCTGGGGGGTAGGGATAGGGTCCAGAGTGACCTAGACAAATTAGAGGATTGGGCCAAAAAAAACCTGATGAGGTTCAACAAGGACAAGTGCAGAGTCCTGAAAATAGGATGCAAGAATCCCATGCACTGCTACAGGCTGGGGACCGACTGGCTAAGCAGCAGTTCTGCAGAAAAGGACCTGGGGATTACAGTGGACGAGAAGCTGGATATGAGTCAGCAGTGTGCCCTTGTTGCCAAGAAGGCCAATGGCATATTGGGCTGTATTAGTAGGAGCATTGCCAGCAGATCGAGGAAAGTGATTATTCCCCTTCATTCGGCACTGGTGAGGCCACATCTGGAGTATTGCGTCCAGCTGCGGTCCCTTCTAGCCCTGTGGTTCTTTGATTCTGTGATTCAGATCCCTTCTGGAATCTCCCTTCTTCCCCTGAGAGTTGCCTTCAGCCCAGCCTGCAGCTGCCTTCGAGTGCTTTGAAAGATTTGCATCAAAGATGTGCTGTATCAAAGCTGTCTGCTCGCGGATAGAGACCCATCTCTCCAAATGATCTGCATTGCTTGTGTCAAGCAGACGTCTCCAAAGTGCGTTGAGGCCTCAGTGCACTGGCTGGATCCGGGTGTGCAGTCGGTGCTGAGCTGCCGTTTACCCGATGAGGCACTCACCCATTTCCGCGGTAAGCGTGGATTGCCTCCACGGAAGAACTGAGTGCAGCAGGTGCTGAGTGTGAGCTAGTGGAGCCCCTATCTCCAGCCGGCTCCGCACTGACACCTCTGGTACCCTCTTCGCTGCGTGTGGGACGGAGCTGAGGAACCTCACTGGAAGTGCGTGCTGCAGGGTTTTGCTAAGTTTACTGGGTTCATTGCTGAGGCTGTCTTGCGAGCAGCTGTACTGCCTTTGATGCACAATCCAGCGGACTCTGCACTGAGTCCGTCACAGATCCCAGCACAATGGACAGAATCTTTGCTCCGAGAGTTTGCTTCGTTGGCACAGGCCGCACGGGGGGCTCATGCCCAAGGGCCTGGGCGCCCCCTGCACTGAGGGCTTCAGCACAGTGACGGTTAATGTTTCTTCAGCCCTTCCCTCAAGCACCATCGTGAGTGGTCTGAGCAGGACGACAGGGTTGTTCCTCTGGGGGACGGCTGTTAGCACTGATGAGTCCTCTGCGTTGTCAGTGTAAGTGAGCCCTCTGCTGCAGCAGAATAACAATGTCTCTCCTTTAGATAATCCAGCCTCTTCTCCAGGAATTGGCCAGGCACGTCCCCAGCGATCATCTGCATGCCCCTCAGGCCATGAGCCTATGAACCCCTCTCCCAGGGAACACCCTGCCAGGAAATACCTCCTCCTGTCCAGTCTTGGGATTGTGGCTTTGGGATATCTACTGAAGTGTTCTTAGACAATCTCCAGTTACCCTTTGCATTTTCTGATTGAACTCTTCCTCCCAGCTGATCTGGGTCATGATTAACGCTGGGAGTCTGTCATGGAAGTCACGGATTCGGTGACTTTACAGGAACTCTGTGACTTCTGCAACCGGCAGGAGCGACTGACCCCAGGACCACCCAGCTTGGCTGGCCCGTGCCAGCCGCACCAGCCTCCCCACCCCTCCAGCAGTGGGAGTGGTTCCGGGCCAGCCGCACCAGCCTCCCCACCCCTCCAGCAGCTGCGGCAGTCCCAGGCCAGCGGGGCCATCCCCAGCCAGCCGCGGTGGCGGTAGTCCCAGGCCAGCCCCCCCACCCCAAGCACTAATGGGTACCCCAGAGTCCCCCTAACTCAAGCACCAGGGTGCACCCCAGAGCCCCCCACAGCACCAGTGGGTGCCCCAGAGTCCCCCCTCCACAGCAGCAGCAGCAGCACCCTTGGAGCCCCCAGAGCACCCAAATGCCCTGGCATGATACTCAAGCTAGGCATCCACCCGTATTGCCTGGGGGGACTGATCCAGTCGGTGTGCTCAGTGCAGGTCTAACCCACCCCAGAGATCACTGGGGCAAGCCGGTCAGGAATAGTGGGGACCAGCTCCTTGTGTGTCCTCTAGAATCCGCAATAACCCAGTGATTAGGGCATTCACCTGGGACATGGGAAACCAGTGTTCAGATCTGCCCTCTGTTTAATTATTTACACACTGGAACAGCTTCCATGGGCAAAACTCAGACACCCCCCCCCCCGCCTGGGGGTTCAGGCACTCGCTTCGAATGGGGGAGGCCTGGGCTTAAGTCTCTGCTCCAAATGAGGCAGAGCGAGGATTTGAAAACGGGAGAGCCCGGCCACGGAACTATGGGCTGTAATGGGGCAGGTCTTTCTCTCATTTTTCCTGTGACAGGCTGCCCTGACCTAGGTGCCTAACTCAGGAGAGGGGTGGGGATCGTGCCTCCCTCCAGCCGGCCCAGATCCCTGGGAGTTCTGTACCTTTGTGGATCTGGGCTCTCAGCCCCATGCCTTTCTTCTGCATTTCACCCCCGGATGGCTTGGGTGCCTCCCTGCTCAGCTTACTGGCTTCTGAGTCTCTTTCTTAGGTACCTAACGCTCCCCGTGCCGTGTGTGGGGAGCCCCGGCGCCTAGCTCGGGGCTGTGAATTCCACTGGCCGGAAGAGCACGGCAGAGTCAGGCCTTGCAACTTCTAAGTCCCCATACCTGCGCTCTGCTCCAGGGATAACAGCACTGCCCTGCCTCACAGAGGGTTGTGAGGATAAATACATTAAAGCCTGGGGAGTTCTCAGGCATTACAGGAATGGGGGTCGAATCAGTGCCCTAGATGGATTTGTTTGTGATCCTCATTCGCTGCGGCTCTCATTGGTTCCCACATCTGCCCTCGGGGTAGGAACTGTGTCTTGTGTGTATGTGCCGTGGGCAGCATGTTCGGGCACTACTGTATTATAACTCGTAATGTTATTAGTCATGTGTTCCTCCAGCTGAGGCCTGCGCCACTGGACTCATAAGTACAGCACCTTAACTTACAAATGCAGGGATAAAAAACCCGAAAAATTGTTGGTCTGTAAAATCTGTGGCCTGTTTTCTCCCTGCTGCCCCTTGTGCCTGGGGGGTGCTCCCCATAAACTTCTGCAAAGCCGCCTCATCATGCACCTTCCAAACCCTCCTCACTACTCTCCTTTGCCAGGGTCCCTACAAAAATTGGACAGCGGTTAGGCCACTGCCTGCCATACTGCCAACAGCGTCTCCTTGTGCTCCTCCACCAGTCTGTGGCCAGCTGGTATCTGTCATCTTCAGGTGTAACCTAGCGTGGGAGTGCGGGTCCATGACGGGGGCGCCTGGGGCTACAGTAATACACACACTAATAAGTAGTGGTACTGCCCCTACTAATAAATCATACGGAATGCCTGGGGGGTCTTTATAGCATGTCACATGCCACGGAGCTGCAGTGCATGCATTTCCCTGGCATAAATTACTTATAGTGCGTGTGTGTGTGTAGCAATCCATGGCCACAGACCTACACACACATACTGCAATCTCCAGCTAACTACATACAGGCAGCATGGGAATCAAATGTGTGGACTTCTGCTTCAGAAAGCCGAGCGGAGACAGCTGCTCCACTGACTCAGTTAGCAGAGAGGATTGAAAAATACGCTTGTCAAGCCCTTTTCTTTTTGATAGTTCCTTCTGACAGTGAGGACATTTCCACGGCTCGTGTAGCTGCATCATCATTCCACCCCGCGAAGGTGTCCGTGCTCAGCACACTGTGAGCACTCCTGGGTCTCCCAGGAGAAATGAATAGGATCTAGTTCCTCTGTAGAAAACTTCTTCTCAGCCTTTGGTTATGTTTGTCCACATCCTGGACACTCGCAGATGGATTAAAAACAAACTTCTGGCACCTCCTCCTGGCTGACAGTTTGTGTTTATAGTTCAGCCCTTGTAGATGAGAAACTCTTTAGTGATGCATCCAAAGTTGTATCACATCAGAATAGTCAAAAGGTTCCACGAGGTGTAAATCAGACCCGATCTGTATTTACATTGTTCTTAGCATTCGAGCCCTGCGAATCCGCAGAGACCCGCTGACCATGTATCCAGATTGCGGATCAGAAGCGGATACAGTTTTGTATCTGTGCAGGGCTCTACTCAGCATCATGGTATCCAAATGCAGATGGAGCCAAATTGCCCAGATAAGAAACTACGATCCAGGACAATGAGCTGAACCTAACGAGCCAGAAGGTGCCTGTGTAATCAGGTCTGATCAGCTCTGTATTGGAGCCTCAAGTAGGTTCTGTAGCTCTTCCCAAACAACTGGCAGTGAAAACAGCAGATTCCTTCCCCACATTCGTCACTTGCTTTTCTTCAGTGCTTATCCCTCCTGTGGTTTGGGAAACAGAGGCGTTTATGCATCTCTATGTATTTACCTATGCAGGGGCGGCTCTATGTATTTTGCCACCCCAAGCACGGCAGTCAGGAGGCTTTCGGCGGCATGCCTGCAGGAGGTCCGCTGGTAACGCGATTCAGTGGCATGCCTGCGGGAGGTCCTCTGGTAATGCGATTCAGCGGCATGCCTGTGGGAGGTCCGCTGGTAACGCAGATTTGGCGGCATGCCTGCAGGAGGTCCGCTGGTAACGCGGATTCAGCGACGTTCCTGCGGGAGGTCCGCTGGTAACGCAGATTTGGCGGCATGCCTGCGGGAGGTCCTCTGGTAACGCGATTCAGCGGCATGCCTGCGGGAGGTCCTCTGGTAACGCGATTCAGCGGCATGCCTGTGGGAGGTCCGCTGGTAACACGGATTCAGCGACGTTCCTGCGGGAGGTCCGCTGGTAACGCGGATTCGGCGGCATGCCTGCGGGAGGTCTGCCGGTCCCGTGCCTTCAGCGTACCCGCCGCCGAATTGCCGCTGAAACTGTGGGACCGGCGGACCTCCCGCAGGCATGCCACCGAAGGCAGCCTGACTGCCGCCCTCACGGCGACCAACACACCACCTTCCGCGGCTTGCCACCCCAGGCACACGCTTGGTGCGCTGGTGCCTGGAGCCACCCCGTACCTATGTAAGAGCCAGAGTATTATTGTTAGTGATTGTATTTATTAGTATCTGGCGGTTCTAGCAGGAACCTAAAGCTGTGTCTCCTTCATTAAGGGGTGTCTACGAGCACACCCAAGCTGCTGGCGGGTTTGGCTACACTCAATGCAGAATATAAAGGGCCACCTACTAATGCAAAGACTGGTCTGCAATGGGTTGTGGCTGGGCAGATGCTAATGCTGAGTGCCCACTGCATGCCCCTTGAAGTATAGCACTTGGAATCCACCCCCCTTTTCAGTCCAGAAATACAGCTCTCTCCTTACTCTGAATCTGGCACACAGCTACTGCTGTGATGGCGGTGGTATATGAACCTAGCTACAACGGAGCAATTTCACACGCTCAATCAGCGAACTGAGAAATCCTGGATCAGCTGTGATACTCATTCCAGGCAGTAGAGGGCAGCAGCACACCGATCCAGCACTTTGGACATGACAGTGTGTATGAGCTGTGGTCCATGTGTATGTGCAGGGGTGTGTGTCTCTGTATGCAGTGCATGCATCTGGGTGTGTTGAGGGAGGGAGTTTCTACTGCAGTGTGTGTGTGTGCGCGTGTACGCTCTGTCTTGCATAGGTATCTGTCTGTAGTGCTCCCTTTTCCCTCTGGTGCACGGGAGCCATGCAGACATGTCCCTGGAGGCTTTACTTCTCCAGGCAGTGCCGGGATGCTTTGGCTCTTTGTTTCTCTGTTGCTGCACTCGGGGTGTATCAGCCTGAATGGCTACACACATGTAGTTGTGGATTTGGGGCTGGCACATTCCCTGCCCTCTTGCTGTGCCTTGCTCTTTCCGGTTTGCTGCTGAAAAGCACCGAGATCTCTGATTAATTCCACTCTGATGTCAGACATGCGGCTCTGCTGGGAGGGATTTACAGAGCTGCATTTAAGCTCTCGTTCGCTGAGAGAATCTTTCTGTGTCTCTTCCCTCCCCCCTTCCCCTTTCTATCCCCCCTCCCCGCCCCAGCTCTCTGAAAACGTGTAGACATTTTTCTGTTGAAAGGGTCGCTAAGGCTTGGGGTCGGTTCAGAGCTTTCCATTTGATTCCCTCTCCTTACCACTGGATATTTTTTCATTCTTCTCTTCTAGCTGCCATTGAGGACAGAGAGAGCAGCTTTGTTAGACTAGGACAATGAAATGAACACCCCCCTTTTTTCCCTAATGACAGCCCGTTACTTAGCAACGGGGGTGGGGGGGATTTTAACAGAAGATCAGAGCGTCAGGATGAGGAGATAAACTCTGTCATTCTCTCTCCCAGGAAACTTACTAAAGAGCCACCTTCCCTTTTGTCAGGCTCCTGATTTTTGCCCCCCAAGAGCCAGCAGGAAAGTCTCAGCGAGAATCCTCCCTGATGGCTGGCTGGCTGCCTCCCCCTGCAACTCCTCTGCTCAGGCGCCCCACTCTTCAGTTATATGCTAAGGGCATCATGTAAAGGGAAGCCCAGTGTGGGATCAGTAAGCTCTCTGCATACACATGCAGGTGACTGAGAGGGGGATCCGTGGGCAGAAGGGAGAGCCAGACGGCCAGGGCTGACCCCTACCCACACAGGGAGGGAAAGGAGCATTCGCCTTTTTGTTCTGACAGTGGGCAAGGGAGGGAGGGAGAGAGATTGTGCCCAGCTCCGTGCTGAGAGCGATGGTTGCTCCGAAGAGGTCTCCGTGTGAAAGGCAGAGAGGCCACCTGCGCCTGGCAGCATGGTGCTGAAATCTAACCCTAGCATCATTCTCTTGTGCTCTTTCCTGCCCAGTGACTACATCATCGAGGAGAAGACGGCCGTGCTGCAGAAGAGGGAGCATGAGGGATTCGGGTTTGTGTTGCGAGGGGCCAAAGGTAAGGGCTGGTTTATTTCACTCGGGGCTGGGGCTGGGAGGGGAAGGTCCATGTCCACAGGGCCCTGCTCTGGCATTGCCAGCCGTGGGCCCCTGTACAGCAGGGCTCTCCAGGGACTCTCCTGCCCCTTGCCTCATGCCCAGGCACATTAGAGTTTAACTCTAGTGCTGTACATTGTCCATACCTGGTATTTGCACACTGCCTGGTAGTTCTCTGATAGACTATGTGCTGTGCATAGAGCTCTGCACGCCGAGGCGTTTCACCTCCAGCCTAGTGCATGTGGACAGGGTGCATGCCCCGTGCTCTGTGCATGCGTGATTCAGACTGGGAGCCCCTCAGAGCAGGGCCCGTGTGCAGCCCCAGGCCCCCATGTTGACTGTGAATTTGGAGCCTGGTTACTATAATCCCTGGCTGTGTTGGGGCATAACTCCAGGCTGGGGAGAAGGATCGCGCTGGTGGTGCCTCTGTTCTGAGGCGGCTACTTGTGGCACTGTGCTGTCACCACACCTCCAGCCCTGCCTGATCAGGGTCTCCCCTGCTGGCATCAAGGGGACATTTCCAATCCCCACACACTGTCTTGGGGAATTCCTCGGCTCACGCTGCCAGTGCATCTGGCCCACGCTGTAGCTATTGTGGTTCATATTACTAGGAATTGTTACCAGAAAGAATCCCTCTGGGACGGAGTGTGATTGAGCTCATCTCTTGGCATTGAATAACCAGCGTTAGCCCTGAGCTGGGAGCATGTGGAAGGCAGGGGACTCCTAGGCTAGAGGGTCATTCTTCCAGCGATCTCAGGTTGAAGACTGGGGCAGACCCAGCCTAGAAGTGTACTGAGGGATCAGATCAGTATGGGAGAACATAGCCACAGTGATGTCTGTCTGTGTCCCCTCCTGCTGCACAGGAGACATGGCACCTATAGGGAAGGCTTGGAGAGTGGCTGCCAGCTGTGCGTAGGAGATCTGCTCCTTTTCGAGCCCTTGCTGTGGGTGGAGACCCTTTTGATTTGGGTTTGAGCCCCACAAGTGATTTCCTCATAGCAGTCATTGATTGCCTTTTTCTGCATGTGTCACAGAAGGGTTTTGTGTGCAAGTGGGTGTGTCTGTCAGTACATGTACATTTGTACTCGTGTGTGTGTGTGTCCTACTCACATCTGTTAGTCTGCAAATTGTGTAATGAAACTTCCCAGCCCTCAGCATGGCATCTCCCTTTCTCATGGGTTCGGTTGTCATGGTGTGGGGTTACTCCCGTAATGACCAGATTCTATCCGATTCTCTCAGGCTTTCTCTGTTTCCTCTCCTCAAGTTTGTATGCTCTGTATTTTCTTGTGTCTACTGATAGCTGGCGGAAGAGACTCCAGGCAGATTAGACAATGGGCTTTTGGCTGTGGGGCTCTGCAGCCAAATGAGTCTTCGTGGGATTTTTGGTATAAATATGGCTTAGTGTCTGTATGACTCTGGGGGCCACAAACCTGCTATCAGAGGCCATGGGGAAGCATATGGCTCTGGACCGTCATGGGGCTGAAGGTAGCTTTGAGGGCAGGCCTTGTAGGGGTGAAGGTCTCTGATTAGTGAGGGGTGAATGTGGCTCACTTGGGAACCCATCACCCTCACATGGTCACAAACTGTTAATCCAGGAGTCATCCTTGACCCCTTTCTCCCCTTTACCTTCCCCTGCTTAAAGCTACTGCCGAACCCTGCTTCTTCCTCTGTAGCATGTCCCAATCCGCCCATCCTCCTTTCCCACTTCCAGAAGCCTTGCCCATGCCCTGGTGACACCCAGCCTGGGCCGCAGCCTCCATCTTTCTGGATAACCCGCTCACCTCTCCCACCTGTTTATGTGACCGTAGAAAACAGACAAACCCCCATCCCTTTCTGTGCCCACTGTTATCACAATGAGCTGAAAGGGCGTTTCCCGCTCACGGAGTAACAGCACGCACAGGCCAGGCACTGGTGTCTGTTCATCCCACAGCAGCCATAACTTTATTATTGATTTGGCACGTCCTTGGGCCGGGTGCTGGGCAGACATATAGGAACAGGTGGGCCCTACCTCAGGGACTTTGCCATCTAAACCAGGGCTCGGCAGTTAGATGAATAGTGAAAACATCACCAGCTACGTGAATTAGAGGGAAAAACCAGACGGGTTATAAGCCCCCATGCTTGAAGGCAGGCCGCAGCCACTAGCTGACTGGGTTGGGGGAAAAGCAGCCCCACTCGTCAGGTCATTTCCTACGTGGTTTTTGCACTTTCCTGTGAAGCAGCTGGTCCGAGTCTGGTTGGAGCTGGGTTCCTGGGCTGATCCTGTTCCTATTTCTCTTCCAAATGCTGTCGCTGAACTCCTCTTCTTGTCCTGCCCCTCTGAACGTGTCATCTGCCCCCTTCCTTTTTCAGGTCCCTTCATTGGCTCTACCAGTCTCAGATTCAAACTCCTTGCACTCAACCCAGCTCTGCCCCTGCCTGCCTCTCTTCTCCCATCACTTGCTGCTTCCTGGCCCAGGACCTGCACTCTACCAACTCCACTTGCCTCCATCTGCCATGAGCACTTCCACCTTCCCTTACTCTCCTCTGTGCCTGGAACAACCTCCTTGGTCCTACAGGCCACACAATATCCTCCTCTTCAAATCCCAGTGTTGTATGTCCAAGCCGCACACTTGCACCAAACTAATTATTGAAAAGTAAACAAAGCACAAATGGAAGACGTATCTCTAATGTGGTGTATCCACTGCAGAGCCAAGTAAACTCATGAGGGAAAGGATGGTGCTGTGATTAGGATGCTACTCTGGGACTCTGGAACCATAATTCACAGATTCCAAGGTCAGAGGGGACCATTGTGATCCTCTAATCTGGCCTCCTGCATATCACAGGCCATCAAGCTTCCCCAAAATAATTCAGTTCCCTCCTTTGTCACAGACTTCCTGTGTGGCCGTGAGCAAATCTCTGTATGCTTTTCTGTACCCTGAGATGACAGAACTTTCCAACCTCACAGAGGTGATGTAGGATAAATCTATTACAGATTGTGAGGTGTTGTGGTACTTCAGTGATAGATATGCCTTATTTAAAAAAAAAATTTAATTAATGGAGATATCCCATCTCCTAGAACTGGAAGGGACCTTAAAAGGTCATTGAGTCCAGCCCCCTGCCTTCACTAGCAGGACCAAGTACTGATTTTGCCCCAAATCCCCAAGGGGCCCCCCTCAAGGATTGAACTCACAACCCTAGGTTTAACAAGCCAATGCTCAAACCACTGAGCTATCCCTCCCTTTCCGTTATGCTGTCCCTTCCTTCTATCTTTTGTCATCTTCATCGTTTCTGTGGAAGAGGCTTAAGGTTTGATACTTGATGTCCCGTGTTGGGGATTACATGCTTTGGGGGGCTGCATGACGCATAGCCACAGTGATGAAGTAGCACTTCCCATTGCAGGGAGTAGACAAACTAGCAAGATAGAAATATTCAAAGTACTGGGAAATAGCAGCTTGAGATATCCAGTCATCAGCCGTAGTCCAGGTGGAATCCCCGGGTCTCATTTATGATCATAATTCTGGGACAATGGGAATAAGACTCATACCTGCAGCTCATGGTATTAGCATACAGTTGGTTGTTGTAAATCCACCACCATCCTCAATTTAATGGTGGCTGAGACACCTGACCTTATTTGAACTTCTTTGGTTCATGCTTCTGGCCCTGCTTTGTCTTTGAGCCTTTTTCCAGAGAGGTAGTAGAACCAGTTCGGAGTGGGTGTGACCATGCACACTGTGTCTGTCCTCACCTGTATCGGGCACCCCACCCTCAATGTGGTCTCCCTTGGTATATGAGTCCTAGAATGAAATAAACACTGGAGTTGTCTTAGTTACAGGGTAAGCACCCTGGTCCCTGAGATTCCTCTCTCGGATGGTGATTTATCAGGTCTGTTTTTGAAATTGAGACAAATTGCTCTGAATGAGTTTGATTGTTCTCACCAACTCAAACTCTTCTGTGCATTTGCTCTGGAGCTCACGGCTGCCATGGCAACTTGTAGACTATACTAGGTCATTCTAGGCTCAGTCATCACCCGGTGGCAGGATGCCACACTCTGATCTTCATGATGGAACTGGACATTGGAGATGTGAAAATGACATATCCCCTCTTCCTCCACACCACCACCTCTTCTAGGCTGAGGCCAAGAACTCCCCTCATGCCTGAGAAGATGGACATGCTAGTTTAAGTGCCTGCCCTAGGAGGCTGATAGGCACAGCTGGATTCCAGATGTCTCTAGGGCTATGTCTAGAGTAGTGGTGAGGGGTGTGATTCCCCTGCTCATGTACTCATGCTCACACTAGCTCTCATCAGGCTAGTGCAAGTACAAATAGCAGCGTGTCCACGGTAGCACGGGTAACAGCAGCAGAGGCGCGGCTTAGCCATGCCAAGTATACACCCAGCAGTTTCAGGCGGGTTTGTACTTGGCATGGCTAAGTCATGGCAATGCAGCTACACTGCTCTTTATACTCACACTAGCTCAATGAGTGTATGCGAGCAGAAGAATCACACCTCTAGCTCGTAGGATAGACCTTGCCCAAGGCAAGAGACGCTCTCCTCGCCCACAGAACCACTCTGCCCAGGGTGGGGTCTGCCTAGTCCCACATCTCAGGTAAGTTTGTCCCAGTACACAAACTTGGAATCTGCCAGAGAGCAAAGTTCATTAGAGCTACTCACCTCTTCTTCCTCCTCTTCTCCTGCAGAGCTCAAGGGTAAAAAGGGGGCTTGCCCCAGGAAATGGCTGAAGGTGCAGTGAGCACAGAATTTGTTCAGTTAAATTCATGGCCTCCCTCATGTTTTTTTCTTCTACCCCACTGGGGCCTCTTGTTGTGTATACGTAGTGTGTCAGTCAGCTTGCCTTTTACAGCAAAGAAACACAAAACAGGATTGAGAAGCCAGGCAAGGGTACCTCTAGGTCGTGGGCTTCGTATAGACCTGCAATGACCCGAAGAGCCACCTCAGACCTCTTCTGACCAAGGGAGGCTCGTCAAGCCCAGGTGACTCTGCCGGTTACTGTGCAACCAGCATCAGCTTTGGAGAACCGCTTGCCCAAATGGTTCTGTGCTCAGCTAAAGCATTAGCCAGGTGCCCAATCTCATCTGGCCAGCCAAGTCCACTGCCAGTGATGAAATGACACACTGCTCTGTGCCCAGCACAAGCCATCCCTAGATACCTGGGTCCATGCTGGGATCCTCTGTCTTTCTGCGCTGACTGAATTCAGTGCTGGGGTCTGGATTTAAGGATTTATCCCAAGAATGTCCAAATGATCTTCATGGGGGACTTCAGTTTGAGTGACACATGCTGGAGGTCTCATGGTGCCAGTAGTAAAACACCCTGGGAATTTCTAAACATTATAGGTGACAGTTTCATAATTCAGAAAGTGCTGCACCCCACATAAGGGAATCCTTCGTTCGACCTTGTCCCAACAGATAAAGAGGACCTGATCACAGGACTAACAATTAATGGTAGATTAGCTACAAATGATTATGATTACGGCTCAGATTTAGTCATGGGCATTTTTAGTAAAAGTCATGGACAGGTCACGGGCCATAAACAAAAGTTGATGACCCCTGACCTGTCCATGACTTGTCCTATAAATACCCCTGACTAAATCTTATCTGCTTTGGGGGTTGACCTGGGACCGCTGTTGCTCTGGCGGTCCCTGGGGCCAGCCACACCTGCTGCTGCAGCTGCGGAAATCCCGGAGGTCCCGGAAAGTCACGACATCCGTGACCTCTGTGACAGTCTCACAGGCTTAACCATGACTTGACCATATTTATAATGTGTAAGTAGAATAAAGTCAAGACCAGTTCTATGTAAACTTGGTGCCTGAATAGTGTCATTCCCAATGATCATTCACAGGTTTCTGGTTACATTCTTCCTCCTAGCTGGTCTGGCTCGTGAGTTTTTTCAGCTCTGTGAAATTGGCCCTGTTAAAGCACCAGTGTGTGTGTGTGTGTGTGTGTGTGTGTGTGTGTGTACATATATATGGAAGAAGGAGAAAGTTGATAGCAATGACTATAATTCAGAAGTTAGGAATTGTAGAAAATTGGATAAGGGGGAAGCAAAAGGACACAAGGAGAAAGCTGTGGCCAGCAGAGTTAAGGACAATAAGAAGGAGTTTTTAAAATATATTAGGACCAAAAGAATTCCTGACAATGCTGTTGGTCCATTATTAGATGGAAGTGGCAGAATTATCAATAATAATGCAGAAAAAGGCAGACGTGTTAAATAAATATTTCTGTTCTCTATTTGGGGGGGAAATAGATGATATAGTCTCATCATGTGGTGATGACACACTCTTTCCATTCCACTAGTAACTTGGGAAGATGTTAAACAGAAGCTACTAAAGTTAGATATTTGCATCCAAGAGTTTTAAAAGAGCCAGTGGAGAAGCTCACTGGACCATTAATGTTGATTTTCAATATGTTTGCAATACCAGGAACTTTCAGAAGACTGGAAGAAAGCGAAGGTTGAGCCAATTTTTAAAAAAGGGAAAATGAGATGACCTGGGGCATTATATGCCTGTCTGCCTAACATTGATCCCAGACAAGATAATGAAGCGGCTAATATGGGACTTGATTAATAAAGAATTAACGGAAGATAATGTAATTACTGCAAATCAACATGGGTTTATGGAAAATAGATCCTGTCAAACTAATTTGATATCTTTTTTGATGAGATTATAAAGTTGGTAGACAAAGGTAGTAATGGTGACGTAATATACTTCTGTAAGGAGTTTGACTTGGTACCGCACGACATATTAACTTAAAAAAACAGAATAATATGACATTTACATCTCACACATTAATGGACTAAAACTGGCTAACTGATAGATCACAGACTGTAATTGTAAATGTGGAAGTCTTCATTCAGCGGTGTGTTTCCAATGGAGTCCAACACATATCTATCAGTGACATGGAAGAAAACAAAATCATCACTGATTAAGTTTGTAGATGACACAAAACTTGAGGAGTGGTAAATAATGAAGAGAACAGGTCACTTATTCAGACCGATCTAGATCACTTGGTAAACTGGGTGCAAGCAAACAATGCATATGCATTTTCATACGGCTCAATGGAAATGTGTCTGATCTAGGAACAAGGAAAGAGGCCACACTTACAGGATGGGGGACTCTATACTGGGTAGCAATGTCTGGGGGCTGGGGTGAATGAACAGCTGAACAGGAGCTCTGTCCAGAAGAACTAACGCGAGCGTGGGAGGCATAAACAGGGGAATCTCAAGTAGGGGTAGAGAAGTTACTCAACTTCTGTGTTTGGCACTGTGTGACCACTGCTGGAATCCTGTGTCCTGTTCTGGTGCCCACAATTCAAGAAGGATGTTGATAAATTGGAGTGGGGTCAGAGAAGAGCCATGAGGACGATTAAAGGATTAGAAAATATGCCTGACAGTGATAGACTCAAAGAGCTTGATCTATTTATCTTGATAAAGAGATTAAGAGGTTGACTTGATTACAGTCTATAAGTGTTTACATGATGAACATATATATATGGCTCTTTGATGAGCAGAAAAAGGTGTAACAGGATCCAATGGCTTGAACTTGGAGCAGACCTATTCAGACTGGAAATAAGGCATAAATTTTTAACAGTGAGTGTAATTAATCATTGGAACAATTTACCAAAGGCTGTGATGAATTCTCCATCAATGGCAATTTTCAAATCACGATTGGCTGTTTTTCTATAAGCTCTGCTCCAGTAATTATTTTGGGGAAGTTCTCTGGCCTGTGCTATACAGGAGGTCAAACTAGATTATCACAATGGTTCCTTCTGGCTTTCGGCGCTATGAATTTTTGGAGCCCTTTCCTGTCCCATGAGGGAAGGAAGATAGAAGGCAAAGGATTCTGGAAGTGAACACTGCCGAGTTAAGTTGTGTAGATAGATAGAGGTTTTGGGTTTTATGGATCATCTGCCCCCCTTCTGTGGGGAGAGAGGGCTGAATACTTTAGGTGGTCTCCATCTCAGTAAAAGGGGGACCAATTTCCTCGAGAACAAGCTGGCTAGAGTAGTCAGAAGGGGATTGAACTAATAACAAAAGAGGAGGGTGAAAACAGAGAACAAATGAGCACGCAGCACAAAATCTAGATGTTGAGAACAAAATTAATCAAGACACCAAAGTACATAAGGAGAAGAAATTCTTTAATTGCTGATACACCAACGCTAGGAGCTTGGGTAACAAACGAGAATTGGAATTGCTAATTTAGTAGCATAAATTCGATCTAGTTGGTATTACTGAAACCTGGTGGGATGATTCACCATGATTGGAATGTTAAAATCAATAGTTATAACCTATTTAGGAAGGATTGAGTGGGCCAACGGGGAGTGGCACTCTGTCAAAAAATAACACTGCCTGTTTCCAAGGCATCATAGAATCATGGAATATCAGGGTTGGAAGGGACCTCAGGAGGTCATCTAGTCCACCCCCTGCTCAAACCAGGACCAATCCCCAACTAAATCATCCCAGCCAGGGCCTTAAACACCTCTAAGGATGGAGATTCCATCACCTCCCTAGGTAACCCAAGCCTTGCCTAGATGAACTTTAGTTCCCAGCAGCCTGGGGTGTACATGTACCCTGCAGTGGCTTGCTGCGTACTTAGGGTTCGTTACACTGCAATGAAACACGGGCGGCATGGATCCTGCTGGTCTGGCTCAGCTGACCTGGGCTCACAGGGCTAATAACTGAAATGTAGATTTTGGGCGCGGGCTGGAGGTCTGAGGTCTCAGAGTCCAGGCTGCAGCCTGAGCCCAAATGTCTACACTGCAGTTTTTTGCCCCACAGCCTGAGACCTGTGAGCCCGAATCAATTGGCCCAGGCCCTGAGACTCGGTGCTGTGGGTGTTTGATTGCAGTGTGTCACGCCCTGTCTGTGTGGACCCTGCCGCCATGCCCTTAAAATCCCCTACTGCACTTTAATCTGTCCCCGTTTCACAGCGGGCTTGATCAAAGCGGACTAGGGAACTTCTAGTGCAGCAGCAGGGTCCACGCAGATACGTAGTGCATTGCAAGCTACTGCGCTGTAACTTTACACCCAGATTGCCGCAAACTAAGTGTTCATACAGACAGGCAGGGCCGGCTCTGGCTTTTTTGCCGCTCTAGGCAGAAAAGCCACCCAAAGCGCCGGGAGCAGGGCGGGAGAGCCCGGCTGGGGCTCCCCACTCTCCCCGGCAGCCAGAGTGCCGGGAGCAAGGTGGAGAGCCCAGCCGGTGCTCTCTGCTCTCCCCGGCGGCCAGAGCTCTCTGCTCTCCGCTCTCCCTGGCAGACAGAGCGCTGGGAGCAGGGCGGAGAGCCCCCAGCGGCCAGAGCGCTGGGAGGAGGGCGGAGAGCCCCCGGCGGCCAGAGCGCCGGGAGGAGGGCGGAGAGCCCCCGGCAGCCAGAGTGCTGGGGGGAGGGCGGTGAGCCCGCCGCGGCTCTCCGCTCTCCCCAACCGGCCAGAGCGCCAGGGGGAGGGCGGTGAGCCCGCTGCGGCTACGCTCTCCCCGGCGGCCGGAGCACCGCGAGGAGGGCGGCGAGCCCAGTCGCGGCCCCGCTTTCGGGCCGGAGCGCCACGCCACGCCACCCCCCTCCAGGCGCCGCCCCAAGCACATGCTTGGTGGGCTGGTGCCTGGAGCCGGCCCTGCAGACAGGCCCCAAGTCACTGCCAGCTCAGAGGAAAATGACCGTGAATGCTGTGAATCAGTGTCCAAACAGATAAGGCACAAGGTGGGGTAGTAGTGGGTGTTTGCTTACAGATGACCAATCCCATTGGGCAGCAGGATGACCAGCCCCTAAAGTCCCTGTCTATAATGTGCAGGAAAACAGCTCTGTGCCCATGGGGGGCTTCCGTCTGAATGACACATGCTGGAGGTCTCCTTCTGCCAGCACTAACACCCTCAGAATTATAGATGACCATTCTCCCTTGAGTGGTTGTGCACATACACACTCCACTGCAGGTGTTTGTGTGCCCGGTGCACTCGCGTCCGAGAGTTTTGCTAGCAGAACCACTAGGTGAAGCATTTGCTCCTGCTCTAGTGCTCTCAGATAAGGGCATAAAAGGGGCATATTCGCCGCCTCCCTCTCGGATCCTTCTTATCATCCATGGTGAGAGTTGAAGCCCCCTGTAGCACTTGCTTTGGTTAGCCAGTATTTCCAAGTTCCTGTCATGTACATAGTTATAGATAGTCGTGTTTAGAGTAGTTTTGCCAATTGACTTACAGTATTTGCTATAGGTACCTGGTGGATTTATTATGAAAAAATCCCCAAATTTCCAGCAGTGTGCAGCATGCAGTGTTATTTCCCCTGTGACGAGTAAGAACAAGAGCTTCTGGGTTTGCCTTGGCAAGGGCTATGTGGGGACAGATGCCCTATTTGTACCTCCTTCCTCACCAGGACAAAAAAACAGAGGGATTTCTACCTCAAAGTTCCCCTTGTGAAAGAGGTGATGCATTCCATCTCGGAACCAAGGCCTGACCACAAGGTACTGAGTCCACAAGGATTGCTCCTCCGGCTGCACAAGTCTAATGAGAAATGTCACTTCTCCCTCACCAGCAGCCTCCTCAGAAGCGCTCCAAGCATTCTGATGATGACAAGTGCTCAAAGCCTGTCTCCAAAAAGGATTTCCAGTAAGACCTCCAGAACTCGTTTGAGACACCACAAATCTAGACTTTCACCAGCTCCATCTGAGGCGGCACTATTGACTCCAGCTATGGATGCTGGAGTCTTCACTCTTTCCAGCTCCATCTTCATTGTTCCAACCTTAACGTCACTATTGGCGCCGATGAACGAATACTTACCTATTTGGATGCCCTCTACGCCACAGGCCTTGCTGGCCAGGGATCTTTGGTGTCTCCCTTACTGGTGACTCTTTGATGACTCTCCTTGCTAAAATCAGCTCCTATTGAGACAACTCTGGTGTCTTCAGCACCTCTGGAGCACATGGTGCTGCCGATGCATTGCCAACACCTTTGATGTCATCTGGAGAGACAGCGCCATTTCTCCAACCCATTGTGCTGGTACTGCCAGCACCGATCCTTTGATCAGTGTTCCAACCATCTCAGCCCTCGGTTATGTTGAACCCCCAGGTATCTCCTGTAGCCAGAGCACCTGGAACCCCAAAAGGGACCACTCCCTGTGTCACCCTTGAGGTCTTTTAGCAATCCTTGCAGACCTCCTACTATGGGTATGGACCAAGTCTGGTTTTCATATAAAGAGGCTCCAGCATGGTGTCCCCACCTCGGATGACTCAGACAATTCAATATCCTCTGTGGCCTTACTGGTCTTGGGCTGCTCCGAGGTATTCTGGACCTCCATCACAGTCACACTGTAGAAGGAAGTCCCCTCCTCCTCTAGTGAAGGAAACCTCTACCCAGGATTCTGCTACCATCCCTCCACCCACTGTACTGGTGTGACGTTATTGATATAATCTGGGACCATATAGATCATTGTTGCAACCAAGGTCCTGTAGTGGCACGCAAATCTTGTATAAAGGGGGTCAAATGGGGTGTCTAAAACAAGGTTATGGTTTGCTGGTTATGATTATGCTGTCTATACGTGTGTATCACTTTTGTAGTTGAAGTTATGAATATTGGCTCTATACTGTCTGTATTTCAAACTTATGCTATGCTTCTGGGTGACATCCCAGACAAACTGGTGTTAGCTCTGCCTAGCCTGCTTGATGGCCCATTAAGGACCATCAGCTATACAATGGACCCATCGAGAGAAGGCAGATACGCCCTGTAACTCAGCAAAGTATGCAGGGACTGGCCCATGTGACTCCAGACTCCATTTTGCTGTAATTTTCCGCAGTAAGAACAAAGGGGTTTTCTTACACCTGGAAAAGACTATATAAGGCTGATGCCTCATCTCCATGTGGTCTTCAATCCTGCTTCATACCTCTGGAGGAACTTTGCTACAAGCTGAAGCTTTGAACAAAGGACTGAGGACCCATCCCAGCGGGGGATGTATCCCAGAGACTTGATTTGAACCTGCAGTTTATTCCATCGCTGCTGCAAGCCTGAACCAAGAACTTTGCCATTACTGTATGTAATTGATTCCATTTAACCAATTCTAACTCTCACCTCTATCCTTTTCCTTTTATGAATAAACCTTTAGATTTTAGATTCTAAAGGATTGGCAACAGCGTGATTTGTGGGTAAGATCTGATTTGTATATTGACCTGGGTCTGGGGCTTGGTCCTTTGGGATCAGGAGAACCTTTTTCTTTTACTGGGGTATTGGTTTTCATAACCATTTGTCCCCATAACGAGTGGCACTGGTGGTAATACTGGGAAACTGGAGTGTCTAAGGAGATTGCTTGTGAGACTTGCGGTTAGCCGGGGGGTGAGACCGAAGTCCTCTTAGTCTGGCTGGTTTGGTTTGCCTTAGAGGTGGAAAAACCCCAGCCTTGGGCTGTAACTGCCCTATTTGAGCAATTTGTCCTGAGTTGGCACTCTCAGTTGGGTTCCGCCAGAACCGCATTGTCACAGTGGCGTAGTCGTGCTTGGATCCACAGAACCAGGTCAATTAAGCTTTGGGTCAGAACCCCACGCTGTCCAAATTTGAATTTTGGGATTGAGAGTTTTGTTGGTTAAAGAGCTGCTGCAATGGCTGAGCAAAGAGCATATGAGGGACTTGGCAAAAAAGCCCTGGAAAATTTGTGTTCAGAAAAGAGGATAAGCTTTAGAAAGAAAGCTACAAAGGAAGAACTGAGAAATCTGTTAATAGCCAGTGATCAGGGGGCAAGAGCACAGCCCTTACCTGAGGCTGCAGAAGAGGCAGAAAAAATTAGAATGCAAAGGGTGACAAGTCAACTGCAATTTGAGCATGAACAGAAGCTAGCAGATCTTCGATTGCTGGAGAAGCAAAAAGTAACAGAGTTAGAAAGAGAGAGAGAGAAAGAGGCTGCTGAGAGAGAGAAAGAAGCCGATCAAAGAAAGAAGGAGGCTGATGAGAGGGAAGAGAGAGCTCGTAAGGGGCGTCTAGAGCTGCTCATTGCTGAACAGGAGACGGCCAGACTTCAGCTCCAAGTAATGGAAGAGCGGAGAAAGTCATCCCCACCTGGTACTCCACTTCCCCCCTGCCATGAGAAAAACTGGGAAAGGATGTGTCCCATTTACAACGATACTGAGGATATAGAGGAGTTTTTGTCTACCTTTGAATGCCTCTGCAATCTGTACCAGATCCCTGAGGGTCAGCGAATGCCTGTCCTGCTGACCAGACTGACTGGAAAAGCCAGGGAGGTATTTAATGACTTGGGGGAACAAGAAGCCTTGGATTATGGGCAGTTTAAAGATTCTGTGTTAAGGCGATTCAAGGTTACTCCTGAATCTTACAGAGTTAAATTTAGAGAGTTTAAAATGCCTAAGGAATGTACTTTTGTAGAATGTGCTCATAAGCTGATGGGTTTTGTTAAAAAGTGGGTTGTGGGGGCCAAGGTGCATGGGAGTTTTGAAAAATTGCTGGATTTAATAACTTTGGAACAGTTCTTAGATATTGTGCCTGACCATGTGAGAGCAGCTGTGTGTGACAGGGAGCCTGAGTCAGTCCTACGGGCAGCAGAGATTGCGGATGCCCATACCCAAAACAGGGCTCGAGAAGGGTGTAAAACCCCGGGGAAAACTAATCACCATTCTCCCCAGTTCAAGAGGAGGGAGGGATTTAAAGGTAAATCTGTCCCTGACTCTTCTAGAGGAGTTCAAGGGGGCCCGGAGGGTAGGAACTCTCATCCCAGGACGGAACAGATTACATGCTATCACTGTGGTATGCTGGGCCACATGAGACCAGACTGCCCGACCCTGAAGGGCAGCCCAAGGCCAGCAACCCCAAATGCCACGATAAATGCCAACTCCATTACCCTGAGCACTCAGGCTGAACCAAGCCACAACAGCTCCACCTTAAGTTCAGGTGCAAGCACAGCAGTAGCTAATGTTAACCCCATCGTCTCCAGTGGCATGGGAGGAGGTGATAAGCTCACCAGTTATGTCAGGACTGAGGCATGGCAGGGGAGTGAGAGGTTTATCATGGAGGCAAAGGTCAATGATGTTGAATGCACGGGATGGCGAGACACTGGCTCGGATGTAACTATAGTCAAGGGACATCTGGTGAAGCCGGAGGACATGCTGCCGGGGGAGTATGTGACGGTAGTGGCGTTATCCAAGTATTCTGTGAACCTGCCAATGGCTAGAATCCACCTGGAGTGGGATGGCTTTAAAGGGGATGTGAAGGCTGCTGTCCGGGATTTGATTCCGGCTGATGTGTTGGTAGGAAATAACATATTGGGGGCGCCTGGCCAAGTGAATGTAGTGACCAGGTCACAGAAAGAATTTGGGGCTGTGGCAGATACCCTGACCGATGGCAGTGAGGGGGGCAGCAAACAGACAGAGAGTGCCTCTCAAGATGGATCAGGTGAGGGTTTGTCTGAAGTATCAGAGATGATTCTGAATCCAAACAAAACCCAGAGTGAATTTATTGTGGCTCAGCAGAGTGATGTATCTCTAGAGAGGGCCAGGAATGATGCTCAGAGTCAGGTCCCGGCCTGTGAAGAGAGAGGCAGGTTTTTTATGCAGGATGGGCTGTTGTATAGGGAACCACCTAGGGGAAGGAAGAATTCCCAAGCAGCAGCTCGCAAACAGCTTGTGGTGCCTGAGAGTTACCGCAATGATTTGTTGAAGTTGGCTCATGATAGTCCCTTTGCAGGACATCTGGGGATAGGCAAAACGTGTGACAGGCTAGAGCAGAATTTCTACTGGCCTCACCTTTCGGGGTCAGTGAGAGATTACTGCAGGAGCTGTGAGCTGGGCCAGAAGCGTAAGGGGTTAAGGGGGCCTAGCAAGGTGCCCCTCCAGCCTCTGCCCATTATTGGGGAGGCTTTTGCCAGAGTAGCTGTGGATATTGTGGGGCCACTCCCAAAACCTTCCAGAAATGGGAAGAAATACATCCTGGTGTTGGTAGATTTTGCTACCAGATATCCGGAGGCTGTAGCCTTGGCTAATATCGAGGCAGAGACGGTGGCAGTGGCCTTGTTCTCTATTTTTAGCAGAGTGGGTTTTCCCAAGGAAATATTGTCGGACCGTGGGTCTAACTTTATGTCTGTGGTTTTCAAACAGTTGTGGGAGTTATGTGGGGTGAAGCACCTGAAAGCCGCTCCCTACCACCCCCAGACTAATGGTCTAGTGGAGAGGTTCAATGGAACCCTGAAGTCTATGTTGAAAATGTACGTGGATAGACGCCAGAATGACTGGGATGTTATGCTGCCGTATCTATTGTATGCATACAGGAGTGTGCCCCAAGAGTCTACAGGGTTTGCTCCATTTGAACTGCTCTATGGGAGGCAGGTCCGGGGGCCCCTAGATTTGGTTCGTGACTCATGGGAAGGTAATGTGGAGGAGGCAGAGCAGCCGGTGGCCGAGTATGTGGCTCAATTCAAGGAGAGCTTGCAGGAGATGATGAAGTTGGTTGAGCAGAATCTGAAAGAGAGCCAGGATACTCAGAAAGCCTGGTATGACAGAGATGCTAAAGAGAGAGCGTTTGAAATAGGGGACATGGTATTGGTGCTAGATCCTGTCAGGAAGAACAAAATGAAAGATGTTTGGTCTGGACCCATGGAGGTAGTGGAAAGGATTAATGAGGTTACCTATGATGTGAGGAAGCCCCAGGTCCAGGGAAGTGTGCAGACAGTGCATGTGAACAGAATGAAGGCCTACCATGCAAGGGAGGTAAATGTGAACACAATCTGTTATGCTGAGGAAGAGGCAGGATCTGCCCCTTTAATTGACATGGTTGCTGAAAGCCAGGAGGAAACGCCTCTTGAGAGCATTGAGATGGGGGAGGATTTAACCCCCCCTCAAAGAAAGGAACTGCTGATGCTGTTAAGACACCATAAGCGAACATTCTCCAATAGGCCAGGGCTCACAGATAGAATAACACACTCCATTCAGACGGTGGGTCCCCGCCCAGCCCCTAGCAGAGCTTACAGGGCCAAGGGAGAGATGCAAAGACAGATCCAGGAAGAGGTGGAAAGCATGTTGACAATGGGAATAATCACCAGATCCCAGAGCCCCTGGGCCTCTCCCATTGTAATGGTGCCAAAAAAGGATAAGACCATGAGGTTTTGTGTGGATTACAGGAAGCTAAATGCTATCACCCAGCCTGACCCTTACCCCACACCCAGAATAGAGGATCTACTGGATACACTGGGAGGGGCAAGGTTTATAAGCACCCTGGACCTGACTAAGGGGTACTGGCAAATACCCCTAGATGCCGAGGCACAAGGAAAATCCGCTTTCATAGTGGAATCGGGCCTATATGAGTTCAAAGTGCTGCCCTTTGGGATGCGAAATTCAGGGGCTACGTTCATGAGACTTATAAATGAGGTCCTACGGGGGTTAGAATCTTTTGCGAGGGCCTATATAGACGACCTGGCCGTATTCAGCAGTTCGTGGCAAGATCACCTGAACCACATAGGGATTGTGCTGCACCGGCTCAGGGAGGCCAATCTAACGGTTAAGGTTTCTAAATGCAGAATGGGAGCTGCTGAGGTGACCTACCTGGGGCACAGGGTGGGCAATGGGCAACTGCGCCCAGAGCCTGTAAAGGTAGAGGCCATTAAAAACTGGCCAACCCCTAGAACTAAAAAGCAGGTCCAATCCTTCATTGGTCTGGCCAACTATTACAGGAGATTTGTGCAGGGATTCAGCGACATTGTTGCTCCCATCACAGACCTGACGAAAAAGGAAAAACCAGACCGGGTGCTATGGACGGAGGCCTGTGAGCAGGGTTTTCAAAGCATAAAGAGCGCTTTGGCCAAAGAGCCTATTTTGGCCAGCCCAGATTTTGAAAAGCCCTTTTTATTATGTACAGACGCTTCCAATATTGGGCTGGGGGCAGTGCTAATGCAAGAGGGGGAAGGAGGGAAGAGACATCCCGTGGCATATCTAAGTAAGAAACTGTCCCCCACTGAGCAAAATTACGCTACCATTGAAAAGGAATGTTATGCCATTGTCTGGGCTGTCAAGCAACTTAAGCCCTATTTGTACAATAAAAAATTCACTGTGTTGAGTGATCATGCCCCTCTGGTCTGGCTGCACAGGGCCAAGGGCAACAACTCCAGGTTGCTGCGTTGGAGTTTAGCCCTTCAGGAGTATGAAATGGATATAGTCCACATAAGGGGAAAGGAAAATATTGTAGCTGATGCATTGTCCAGGGTGGAGAGCTCTTAGGATGCAGTCAGTGACGTTTGTGACATCCCTTCCTGCATCAATTTTGCGTTGGGGGTGTGACGTTATTGATATAATCTGGGACCATATAGATCATTGTTGCAACCAAGGTCCTGTAGTGGCACGCAAATCTTGTATAAAGGGGGTCAAATGGGGTGTCTAAAACAAGGTTATGGTTTGCTGGTTATGATTATGCTGTCTATACGTGTGTATCACTTTTGTAGTTGAAGTTATGAATATTGGCTCTATACTGTCTGTATTTCAAACTTATGCTATGCTTCTGGGTGACATCCCAGACAAACTGGTGTTAGCTCTGCCTAGCCTGCTTGATGGCCCATTAAGGACCATCAGCTATACAATGGACCCATCGAGAGAAGGCAGATACGCCCTGTAACTCAGCAAAGTATGCAGGGACTGGCCCATGTGACTCCAGACTCCATTTTGCTGTAATTTTCCGCAGTAAGAACAAAGGGGTTTTCTTACACCTGGAAAAGACTATATAAGGCTGATGCCTCATCTCCATGTGGTCTTCAATCCTGCTTCATACCTCTGGAGGAACTTTGCTACAAGCTGAAGCTTTGAACAAAGGACTGAGGACCCATCCCAGCGGGGGATGTATCCCAGAGACTTGATTTGAACCTGCAGTTTATTCCATCGCTGCTGCAAGCCTGAACCAAGAACTTTGCCATTACTGTATGTAATTGATTCCATTTAACCAATTCTAACTCTCATCTCTATCCTTTTCCTTTTATGAATAAACCTTTAGATTTTAGATTCTAAAGGATTGGCAACAGCGTGATTTGTGGGTAAGATCTGATTTGTATATTGACCTGGGTCTGGGGCTTGGTCCTTTGGGATCAGGAGAACCTTTTTCTTTTACTGGGGTATTGGTTTTCATAACCATTTGTCCCCATAACGAGTGGCACTGGTGGTAATACTGGGAAACTGGAGTGTCTAAGGAGATTGCTTGTGAGACTTGCGGTTAGCCGGGGGGTGAGACCGAAGTCCTCTTAGTCTGGCTGGTTTGGTTTGCCTTAGAGGTGGAAAAACCCCAGCCTTGGGCTGTAACTGCCCTATTTGAGCAATTTGTCCTGAGTTGGCACTCTCAGTTGGGTTCCGCCAGAACCGCATTGTCACAACTGGACCCTATGGAGGACGGAGAAATAATGAAGGATCCCCTGGTTGTTTCCGCCCATATTTCATCATCTTCTCCAGAGTCAACATCTTCCGCCACAACCCCCTAGAGGACTTCAGGGTCTTCCAGGACCTTATGAGGAGGGTGCCACTTCCCTAGGAGAGCATGTTGAACGTGAGCAAGAAAACTTGCACAGGCTCCTTAATATTTTGCAGACTCCTGCCCCATGAAGCATTTCCCTTCCCATCACTGAAGCCTTCCTGGAGACGGCATGAACCCTCTGGCAGACCCCAGCCTCTATATGACCTACGGCCAAGCAAGGGGATATTAAGTTCCTCAACAAGATTAGCCATGCCACCTGGTTGGATGCAGAGGTCAGCAGGCTGACTCTTAAGCCAGCAGCACCAGCAGCTCACTGGCTTCTCAATGCTCATACCCACCTCTGTGCCTGCTCCTGCATTACCTGGTTCTTCTTCAAGTGATGGTTGCTATCTGTATTCAAAACGTGGGTGCGCATGAGGAAAGTGGAGGAAAGAGGAGAGGAAAGTGATCAGGAACAGTCAGCATGGATTCACCAAGGGCAAGTCATGCCTGACTAACCTAATTGCCTTCTATGAGGAGATAATTGGGTCTGTGGATGAGGGGAAAGCAGTGGATGTGTTATTCCTTGACTTTAGCAAAGCTTTCGATACGGTCTCCCACAGTATTCTTGCCGGCAAGTTAAAGAAGTATGGGCTGGATGAATGGACTATAAGGTGGATAGAAAGCTGGCTAGATTGTCGGGCTCAACGGGTAGTGATCAACAGCTCCATGTCTAGTTGACAGCCGGTTTCAAGCGGAGTGCCCCAAGGGTCGGTCCTGGGGCCAGTTTTGTTCAATATCTTCATTAATGATCTGGAGGATGGCATGGATTGCACTCTCATCAAGTTTGCAGATGACACTAAACTGGGAGGAGTGGTAGATACGCTGGAGGGTAGGGATAGGATACAGAGGGACCTAGACAAATTAGAGGATTGGACCAAAAGAAACCTGATGAGGTTCAACAAGGACAAGTGCAGAGTCCTGCACTTAGGACGGAAGAATCCCATTCACTGTTACAGACTAGGGACCGAGTGGCTAGGCAGCAGTTCTGCAGAAAAAGACCTAGGGGTTACAGTGGACGAGAAGCTGGATGTGAGTCAACAGTGTGTCCTTGTTGCCAAGAAGGCTAACAGCATTTTGGGCTGTATAAGTAGGGGCATTGCCAACAGATCGAGGGACGTGATCATTCCCCTCTATTCGACATTGGTTAGGCCTCACCTGGAGTACTGTGTCCAGTTTTGGGCCCCACACTACAAGAAGGATGTGGAAAAATTGGAAAGAGTCCAGCGGAGGGCAACAAAAATGATTAGGGGTCTGGAGCACATGACTTATGAGGAGAGGCTGAGGGAACTGGGATTGTTTAGTCTGCAGAAGAGAAGAATGAGGCGGGATTTGATAGCTGCTTTCAACTACCTGAAAGGGGGTTCCAAAGAGGATGGATCTAGACTGTTCTCAGTGGTACCAGATGACAGAACAAGGAATAATGGTCTCAAGTTGCAGTGGGGGAAGTTTAGGTTGGATATTAGGAAAAACTTTTTCACTAGGAGGATGGTCAAGCACTGGAATGGGTTACCTAGGGAGGTGGTGGAATCTCCTTCCTTAGAGGTTTTTAAGGTCAGGCTTGACAAAGCCCTGGCTGGGATGATTTAGTTGGGATTAGGTCCTGCTTTGAGCAGGGGGTTGGACTAGATACCTCCTGAGGTCCCTTCCAACCCTGATATTCTATGATTCTATGTGCACCATGCACCAGAGATGGAAGTTTTCAGCAGCAGTGTCTGTTGACTTGCACGTCTGTCTTACGTTGCCACATGCTCCAAGCGAGGTTATAAGTTCCCTCTTATAGCATGGTCATAGTCTGAATCTTCTCTCCTCATACTCGATCACGTCTTCCTAACAAAGGATGTGATCGAGCCCATGCCTATCCCCTTCGTCAACAAGGGCTTCAACTGCCCATACTTCCTCATTCCAAGGAAGGGTGGGGACCTCTGCCTATCCTGAATCTCTGCTTACTCAACACCTCCCTCAGGAAGACCAAGTTCCTATGGTGACCCTCAAATCCATCATTCCCTCCCTCCCTCAGGGGGCGTGGTTCGCAGCCCTTGACATGAAAGATGAGTACTTCCATATCGATACCCACCCAGCGCATCGCAAATTCTTCTGCTTCCACATGGGCAACAACCACTATCAATTCCAAGTCCTTCCCTTCGGCATCACCATGGCCCCCAGGGTCTTCACCAAGGTCTTTGTGGTCACTGCAGCCCACTTTCACCAGCTGGGGCACTTGGTGTCACCATGCTCCGCTTGCCCCTCACCTCACTGGACTTCTGTGTCAACAAGGAGAAGTCCATGCTGCTCCCGACGCAGACGATCCATTTCATCAGGGTGTGCCTGGAGTCAGCACCAGCGCAAGTCTTCCTCCTGGCAGACTGTTTTGCCGCCCTTACAGCTCTCATGACAACCCTGCACTGCAACCCGCGCATGATGGTGTGCCAATGTCTCTGCCTCCTAAGCCACATGGCAGCTTGCACCCACTTGACCCCACAGGCTCACCTTCATGTGCACTGTCTACAGCTGTGGCTCCTCTCGGTCTGCCAACCCCTCCTCATCCACCTGGATTCACCCTTGCCTGCCCAAGTTGCGTCCGCGCCTCCCTCGCAACACCCTCCTCTTCCGTGGCACGAGGGCCTCCAATACACCTTCCCTTCTCCCCCCTCTTTTCCCTCCTCCCCCAAGTGCTGCGCAAGATCCGCTGGGACCGGGACACAATCATCTTGATAGCCCCATGCTGCCCCCGACAGTCCTGGTTTCCCAATCTACTCAGACTGTCCCTTGTCCACCGATAAACCTCCCCACCCTGCTGGATCTCTCACCTAGGAACACAGCCACGTTCAACACCCCAGCCCAGGCCCGCTCCAGCTGACGGCCTGGTTCTTGGATGTGGCTCGCAGGTTAACAATGCCTGTTCATCACCCGTCCGCCATATACTGACACACAGCAGACGAGACTCCCCATGGGCGTGGTATGTCGCAAAGTGGAAGCGCTTCACCTCTTGGGCTCAATGCCACCACCTTCCTCAGAGGGACGTCTCCGTGCCTGTCATCCTAGAGTACCTCCTGGAGCTTGAGCACTCGGACCTCGTACTTAGCTTGATACGTGTTCACCTTGCAGCACCCAGTGCCTTCCTTCCCCCACTGCACGGAGGGTCGCTGTTTACCCACCCTGCCACTACCCGCTTTCTAAAGGGCCAGATGAACTGCTTCCTGCCGGTCCTTACCCCTACACCTTCCCCCCCACCCCGGGCCTTAATCTTGTGCTATCTGCCCTCACCAGGCCCCCCTTCGAACCACTGGCCACATGCTTCCTCTTACCCTATCCATGAAGGGCCTCTTCCTCGCGGCCACCACTTCCGCTTGGCAGGTCAGCGAATTGGCGGCCATGATGGCAGACCCCCTGTATACCATCTTCCATAAGGACAAATTCTCCATGCGCCTTCACCCTACGTTTCTCCCGAAGGTAGTCTCCAAATTCCACCTCAACCAGTCTATCCAGCTCCCGGTCTTCCATCCAAAGCTGCACGCCACTCCCATGGACAGGACACTCTCTCCTCCCCTCTGGCAGCAGGTTGTCCCGCTTGCTAGGGGCTTGGAGCCATATTACAACTGATTATTGGGTTTGGGTTCTGTCCTGCAGCTTGTCACTGTTCCCCCACGCCTCCCACTTCCCTATCCCTTTTCAGGGACTGATCTCACAGGCCTGCTCTCATTCCAGAAGTGCAGTCTCTTTGCAATCAGAGGCTATAGAACCGGTACCTCCTCAGCACTGGGGGAAGGGATTTTATTCCTGGGATTTTCCCGTTCCAAAGTCCAAGGGAGGCCTCAAACCTATACTCGATCTGTGAAACCTGAACAAATACAGAACAAAGAGAAAGTTGTGCATGATTACCCGGTTTCTGTTATCCTGTCCCTAGATCCTGACGATTGGTATGCTGCCCTCAATTTTAAGGTTCCTTGTGGCAGATGTCCAATTCACAGTCATGTTGGGTCTGTCCTCAGCCCCTCAAGTCCTCACAAAGCGTATGGCAGGGTGGTGCTACCTCTCAGAGGGTAGGCATCCAAGTATTTCTGTACCTGGATGATTGGTTGATATGAGGACAATCCACGTACCAGGTGTAGGTCTGCATCAAGACAGTCCAATCCCTTGTTCATGCCTTGGGGCCAGTTAATCAACAAGGGCAAGTCATTACAGCTTCCTGTGCAGAGAATTGATTTTACTCCAGTTCGGTGAAGGTATACTTGCTCCTGGCCAGATTTCAGGCAAGATTGGACCTACGCAAAGGTCTCAAGGCCCATCCTTGTACAACGGTAAGGAGTTGCCTGAGACTTCTAGGACCTATGGCAGCTTGCATGACATGCCAGACTTCACCTCAGAGGCAGGGTGGTTGGAGTTTGCTTACTGTCCATCTCGTCACCTACTGGACATGCTGATGCACTTGCTGCAAGTGTCTTGTCTTCCTTAGATTGGTGGATGGACCTGCTAGCGCATGCAAAGGGGTCTCATTTTCCCTGACTCTGCCCTACGTGACTCTGCTTACAGATGCTTTGTCCCTAGGCCAGGGAGCTCATCTGGACAGACCTTCAGACTTTGGACAGATCAAGAACTCTCTGTGCACATAAATGTTCAAGAACTTTGAGGGATTCATCTGGCATGTCAGGTGGATCCACACATCAAAGGCTGTACTATGCAAGTCCTCACAGACAACGCTGCTACTATGTTCTGCTTGAACAGACAGGGAGGTGCCAGGTCAGATCACCTTTGCCAGGAAACTATAGAGCTCTGGGGTTTTTGCTTCTGAAATACCATGACCCTCAAAGCCTCACACCTCCCAGGTGTTCAGCACTGTCTGGCAGATCAGCACAGCAGAACATGCAGCAGGAATCACAAATGGTCTCTCAAGATGGATGCAGTCAAATCTATCCTCCAGGCTTGGCAGATGCTAGAGCTAACGCTCTGCTCTGTGACTGAAGAGGAAGGGTCACCTGCTCTGTTCCAGGTCAGATCTCAGCCCAGGGTCTACCTCACACGCATTCCTTCTCCTGTGGAAGGGCAGGCTGCTGTATGCTTTTCCTCCCTGGGGTTTTGTGCTACTCAAACAGGATTATGCCATTCTGATTCTGACAGCACCAGCCTGCTCACATCAGCATTGGTCCTTGGACCTCCTGAGACTCTGCCTCAAGGCCCCTAGAACACTGCCTCAAGTCACTGATATAATTTCACAGAACTATGGCCAGATGATGCACCCCACCCCGCCCAGCCCTAATCTCACAGTTGGGATGCTCAGTGGTTGTCAGCTCAAGAGACTGAGTGTTTCCTAGAGTTTCGGGACATTCTCTTAGGAAACCATCCATTAGATATATTTACACGATGAAGTGGAGATGTTTCTCTGTATGGTCCTAGTTGTGGGATACACTTCTTATGCAGACTTCTCCTTCGCTTATACTGGAGTATTTACTTCCCCTAAAGGGAAAAGGACTTTCCACTTATCCCACACCCCTTTGGGACTTAAATTTGGTTTTGTCAGTGTTAATAGGTCCTCCTTTTGAGCCTATGGCTACTTATTTATTATTAAAGGTTTCAGAGTAGCAGCCGTGTTAGTCTGTATCCGCAAAAAGAAGAACAGGAGGACTTGTGGCACCTTAGAGACTAACAAATTTATTAGAGCATAAGCTTTCGTGGACTATAGCCCACTTCTTCGGATGCATATAGAATGGAACATATATTGAGGAGATATATATACACACATACAGAGAGCATAAACAGGTGGGAGTTGTCTTACCACCTCTGAGAGGCCAATTAATTAAGAGAAAAAAAACTTTTGAAGTGATAATCAAGCTAGCCCAGCACAGACAGACAGTTAGATAACAAGTGTGAGAATACTTACAAGGGGAGATAGATTTCAATGTTTGTAATGGCCCAACCATTCCCAGTCCTTATTTAAACCGGAGTTGATTGTGTCTAGTTTGCATATCAATTCTAGCTCAGCAGTTTCTCGTTGGAGTCTGTTTTTGAAGTTTTTCTGTTGTAATATAGCCACCCGCAGGTCTGTCACTGAATGACCAGACAGGTTAAAGTGTTCTCCCACTGGTTTTTGAGTATTTTGATTCCTGATGTCAGATTTGTGTCCATTAATTCTTTTGCGTAGAGACTGTCCGGTTTGGCCAATGTACATGGCAGAGGGGCATTGCTGGCACATGATGGCATATATCACATTGGTAGATGTGCAGGTGAACGAGCCCCTGATGGTATGGCTGATGTGATTAGGTCCTATGATGATGTCACTGGAATAGATATGTGGACAGAGTTGACATCGGGGTTTGTTACAAGGATAGGTTCCTGGGTTAGTGGTTTTGTTCAGTGATGTGTGGTTGCTGGTGAGTATTTGCTTTAGGTTGGGGGGTTGTCTGTAAGCGAGGACAGGTCTGTCTCCCAAGATCTGTGAGAGTAAAGGATCATCTTTCAGGATAGGTTGTAGATCTCTGATGATGCGCTGGAGAGGTTTTAGTTGGGGGCTGAAGGTGACAGCTAGTGGTGTTCTGTTATTTTCTTTGTTGGGCCTGTCTTGTAGGAGGTGACTTCTGGGTACTCGTCTGGCTCTGTCAATCTGTTTTTTCACTTCAGCAGGTGGGTATTGTAGTTTTAAGAATGCTTGATAGAGATCTTGTAGGTGCTTGTCTCTATCCGAGGGATTGGAGCAAATGCGGTTATATCTTAGAGCTTGGCTGTAGACAATGGATCGTGTGGTGTGTCCTGGATGGAAGCTGGAGGCATGTAGGTAAGTGTAGCGGTCAGTAGGTTTCCGGTATAGGGTGGTATTTATGTGACCATCGCTTATTAGCACAGTAGTGTCCAGGAAATGGACCGCTTGTGTGGATTGATCTAGGCTGAGGTTGATGGTGGGATGGAAATTATTGAAATCATGGTGAAATTCCTCAAGGGCTTCTTTTCCATGGGTCCAGATGATGAAGATGTCATCAATGTAGCGCAAGTAGAGTAGGGGCGTTAGGGGACGAGAGCTAAGGAAGCGTTGTTCTAAGTCAGCCATAAAAATGTTGGCATATTGTGGGGCCATGCGGGTACCCATAGCAGTGCCGCTGACTTGAAGGTATATATTGTCCCCAAATGTGAAATAGTTGTGGGTGAGGACAAAATCACAAAGTTCAGCCACCAGGTTAGCTGTGATATTATCAGGGATACTGTTCCTGATAGCTTGTAGTCCATCTTTGTGTGGAATATTGGTGTAGAGGGCTTCTACGTCCATAGTGGCCAGGATGGTGTTTTCTGGAAGATCACCGATGGATTGTAGTTTCCTCAGGAAGTCAGTGGTGTCTCGAAGATAGCTGGGAGTGCTGGTAGCGTAGGGTCTGAGGAGAGAGTCTACATAACCAGACAAGCCTGATGTTAGGGTGCCAATGCCTGAGATGATGGGGCGTCCAGGATATCCAGGTTTATGGATCTTGGGTAGCAAATAGAATACCCCTGGTCGGGGTTCTAGGCATGTGTCTGTACAGATTTGTTCCTGTGCTTTGTCAGGGAGTTTTTTTAGCAGATGGTGTAGTTTCTTTAGGTAATCCTCAGTGGGATCAGAGGATAATGGCCTGTAGAATGTGGTGTTAGAGAGCTGTCTAGCAGCCTCCTGGTCATATTCCAATTTATTCATGATGACGACAGCACCTCCTTTGTCAGCCTTTTTGATTATGATGTCAGGGTTGTTTCTGAGGCTGTAGATGGCGTTGTGTTCTGCATGGCTGAGGTTATGTGGCAAGTGATGTTGCTTTTCCACAATTTCAGCCTTTGCACGTCGACGGAAGCACTCTATGTAGAAATCCAGTCTGTTGTTTCGACCGTCCGGAGGAGTCCACGCAGAATCCTTTTTTTTGTAGTGCTGGTAGGGAGGATTCTGTGGGTTAGAATGCTGTTCAGAGGTATGTTGGAAATATTCTTTGAGTCGGAGACGTCGAAAGTAGGATTCTAGGTCACCGCAGAACTGTATCATATTCATGGGTCTGGAGGGACAAAAGGAGAGGCCCCGAGATAGGACAGACTCTTCTGCTGGGCTAAGAGTATAGCTGGAAAGATTAACAATATTGCTGGGTGGGTTAAGGGAACTACTGTTGTGGCTGCTTGTGGCATGTAGCAGTTTAGATAGTTTAGTGTCCTTTTTCCTTTGTAGAGAGGCAAAGTTTGTCTTGTAAATGGCTTGTCTAGTTTTTGTAAAGTCTATCCATGAGGAAGTTTGTGTGGAAGGTTGGTTTCTTATGAGAGTATCCAGTTCTGAGAGCTCATTCTTAATCTTTCCCTGTTTGCTGTATAGGATGCTGATCAGGTGATTTCGCAGTTTCTTTGAGAGTGTGTGACACAGTCTCTCAGCATAGTCTGTGTGATATGTAGATTGTAATGGATTTTTTACCTTTAGTCCTTTTGGTATGATGTCCATCTGCTTGCATTTGGAAAGGAAGATGATGTCTGTCTGTATCTGTACGAGTTTTTTCATGAGGTTGATGGATTTCCACTCCATACGGCTAAATGCAGTGCCTTGCATAATGAAAGGTTTCAGAGTAGCAGCCGTGTTAGTCTGTATCCGCAAAAAGAAGAACAGGAGGACTTGTGGCACCTTAGAGACTAACAAATTTATTAGAGCATAAGCTTTCGTGGACTATAGCCCACTTCTTCGGATGCATATAGAATGGAACATATATTGAGGAGATATATATACACACATACAGAAGTCACCTCCTACAAGACAGGCCCAACAAAGAAAATAACAGAACACCACTAGCTGTCACCTTCAGCCCCCAACTAAAACCTCTCCAGCGCATCATCAGAGATCTACAACCTATCCTGAAAGATGATCCTTTACTCTCACAGATCTTGGGAGACAGACCTGTCCTCGCTTACAGACAACCCCCCAACCTAAAGCAAATACTCACCAGCAACCACACATCACTGAACAAAACCACTAACCCAGGAACCTATCCTTGTAACAAACCCCGATGTCAACTCTGTCCACATATCTATTCCAGTGACATCATCATAGGACCTAATCACATCAGCCATACCATCAGGGGCTCGTTCACCTGCACATCTACCAATGTGATATATGCCATCATGTGCCAGCAATGCCCCTCTGCCATGTACATTGGCCAAACCGGACAGTCTCTACGCAAAAGAATTAATGGACACAAATCTGACATCAGGAATCAAAATACTCAAAAACCAGTGGGAGAACACTTTAACCTGTCTGGTCATTCAGTGACAGACCTGCGGGTGGCTATATTACAACAGAAAAACTTCAAAAACAGACTCCAACGAGAAACTGCTGAGCTAGAATTGATATGCAAACTAGACACAATCAACTCCGGTTTAAATAAGGACTGGGAATGGTTGGGCCATTACAAACATTGAAATCTATCTCCCCTTGTAAGTATTCTCACACTTGTTATCTAACTGTCTGTCTGTGCTGGGCTAGCTTGATTATCACTTCAAAAGTTTTTTTTCTCTTAATTAATTGGCCTCTCAGAGGTGGTAAGACAACTCCCACCTGTTTATGCTCTCTGTATGTGTGTATATATATCTCCTCAATATATGTTCCATTCTATATGCATCCGAAGAAGTGGGCTATAGTCCACGAAAGCTTATGCTCTAATAAATTTGTTAGTCTCTAAGGTGCCACAAGTCCTCCTGTTCTTCTTATTTATTATTGCATCTCTTACTGAAAGTAGTATTCCCAGTCGCCAGTAAGAGGCTGGGAGAATTATGAGCATTAGTTGCAGACCCCCAGGGTGCAGTTGTCTTTAAGGACAGAGTTTATTTCTGATTACGGTGGTTTTGGATTCCCACCTTAATCAGTCTATCTACTTACCAGCCTTTTCTCTAAAGCTTCACTGTCATGAGGATGAAGAGGGCCCCTGTACTTCGGATGCCCACAAGGCATTAGCCTTTTTCTTGGACAGGTCTAGACTGTTTGGTGTCCCTCAGCTGCTCTTTTCCTTCACTGACAGAATGAAGGGGCAGCCTGTGTCTTCACAGAGAGTATCAACCTGGATCTGAGCCCTGCTGTGCTTATGTCGGTATCATAAGTGTTATGTCTGGGGTCTGTACAGCCCCGCCGGAGGACAGGGCTGGGGGCGGGGCTGGAGGCGGTATAGCCGCACCGGAGGAGCTGCTGGCGAGGGGCACTGGCTCCTGGGAGCGGCGGCCCCACGTTCTGCTCCTTTCACCACTGCAGTTGCCGGGAGAGCCCTGCGGTTCAACAGCTATTGATTTCTATCCGCGGATATCTGCATCCGCGGATATCAATTTGTATCCCCGCAGGGCTCTAGTCACGGAACATTGGGGGGGGGTCGGTACCGTACCGTATCGGAGGGAGGCTCTGGAACAGCCTCCCACTGGAAGGGGAGGGGGGCAAAAGGCCTAGCTATTTTTAAAGCAGGTTTATGAATGGGATGGTATGATGGGCTGCCTGTGACAGTAGGGATGGGAAGGTCCCTTCCAGCCCTATGTCCAACGTTCCTATGTGCCAGTCTTGTCCCCAGCCACGGGAGAAAGAAATTCCCCAAGAGTCAGGGATAGCCCCTGGCAGCCATAGACTGCACCAGCAGCAGCCAGAGCCCAGGAGGAGCGGTCCAGCTACGGCAAGCCCCTGTTTTTCCATCAGGGACCTAGATCCCAGTGCGGCGGGCAGCAGCAGCCCAGCCAAGGCCTTTGCTGCCTGTAAACCCTATGGCAGGTTCTCAAACTTCACTGCACCGCAACCCCCTTCTGACAACAAAAATTACTACATGACCCCAGGAGAGGGGACTGAAGCCTGGGCCTGCCCGAGACCTGCCAACCTGGGTGGGTGGGGGGCCAAAGCCCAAAGGATTCTGCCCCAGGCAGGTGGCTGTAACCTGAGCCCCATCCCCTAGGGCTGAAGCCCTCGGGCTTCGGCTTCAGCCCCAGTTGATGGGGCTTCCATTTTGGCCCTGAGCGGTAGGGCTCGGGCTTTGGCTTCAGCACCGGCAATGCGAGCCCTGGTGACCCCATTAAAATGGAGTCATGGCCCACTTTGGGGTCCTGACCCACAGTTTGAGAACTGCTGCCCTATGGCATTCCTGGAGGTGGTATTTTTCTCTCTGTTCCTGGATACCTGCAACAGTCTCCTTTATGGGGGTCAGACAGCATACCCTCGCCTTCTCCTCACACTACTCCACACAAGGGAGCAATCCGTATTTCCCCCCAATCCCTCCCGTCCCCCAATGATGGTTCCCAGTACCTCCTAGGCAAAATGACTCACCGTGGCTGGACAGCAAAGTCGGATGGGGTGGGTGGAAGGTGGAATGTAAGGGAGCAGGGGATTTTGGGTGGTTGGTGGGGAGGAAATTTCATGTGTATTGGGGGCCATATTTCCTAGCCAGACGTGTGGTTAAAGTCTAAGTAAGCAGGACCCTCTTTCTGTAGGTGTATGGCTCTGGGAGAGGGACTGGGGTGAGTGGCTCTGGGCAACTTGTGGAGGATGAATGCGACTTTCTGTGTGTGAGGTACATGTGGCTCTGGGGGGCCATTAGTAGGTTATACAATGATGAACATCACGGAAATCACTGTACATAAATAAGCATTAAATCACCATGCTGCAAGAGGAGCGGGTCAGGTGCTCAGTAGAGACACCTCTGCTTGGTCTCTGAGCCAGTTAAGCTCCTGGAGAGCTTTTTTCTAGACGTCACCAAATGTTCTGTTGCCTCCCTGCTGCATACTGCTAATTGGGGCTGGGTCTTTCTCTTTCAGCGGAGACTCCAATTGAGGAGTTCACCCCGACTCCAGCCTTCCCAGCGCTCCAGTACCTGGAGTCAGTGGATGTGGAAGGTGTGGCCTGGAAAGCAGGACTTCGCACGGGAGACTTTCTGATTGAGGTAAGCGCCCGAGGCTGAGCAGAGCTCGGTGTGCTCATTGCTAAGGGTAAGATTCTGTCACGGTTATTTTTAGTAAAAGTAATGGACAGGTCATGGGCGATAAACAAAAATTCATAGAAGCCCATGACCTGTTCCGGACTTGTACTAAAAATAACCATGACAAAAGGGGGCTGACATGGTAGGGGAGGACTGAACCTGAGTGGAGGAGATGAGAGCCTGGGCACCACTGCAGAAAGGCAGGGGTCCAGCACCTACTGCCCACGGCGGCTCGGAGCTGTGGGGGCCCCCCGCTGCCCACAGTGGCTCAGAGCTCCAGGGCCCCTGCTAGCTGACTGCTCTGGCCCACCACCCTAGGGCTGGAAAATGTCACATAGGTCTCTGTATATCATGGTATCGGTGAGCTCCGTGACATAATCTTACCCTTACTCATTACTTAAATCTCTGAATCTGCCTCCTGTCTCGGCTCCTCCAGTAAACCCTCCAGCTTCTCCAGACGTGACAGTGCAGCCAGGGAAGTCATGCAAGCAACTATGTGCTTCCCATTGCACCAGTCAGGAAACAGGCTGACTTGGCTGTGAGGGGAGGTACCCCGGGGTGAAGCCTGGAAGCTGTTGGAACCCCTGTGCTTCCTGACTAATCAGCTGGATTGGCCTCTCACGCTGCGTTGGCTGATGACACACAGCCAGCCCTTCTGGGCTCTATCACCATCCAACACGACAGCAGGTCGCACCATACCCCCAGCTGAGTTACCTGTGTGCTTTACCCGAGCCACGCATGGACCAACAATGGAGGCGCCAGCCAATTTCCCAGCTCCCCAGCCTTGCCCCCCTACTGGAACATAAATCCAGAATTGTTCCGTCCTGCACCAGTCAGGGGTCTGTACGGTGCAAGCTCATTCATTAGCCTGCTTCCCCCTCGCTATGGGGAAGATACGCACCAGACTTTGATACAGAGCTGAGATTCCCTAACACTTCACTCAAAGACACATGGGTTAAGATAAAACAGGTTTATTAGCTACAGAAAGATAGATTTTAAGTTATTATAAGTGATAGGAAACAGATCTAAGTAGATTACCCAGCAAATAAACAAAAAATGCAATCTAAGCCTAATATACTAGATAAAATTTGAATCAAATAGTGTCTCACTCTGTTAGCTAGTACAAGCAGTTTGTAGATGTTCTATTCCCAGGTAGGAATCCTCTCTTCCAGCCTGGGACAAGCACTTCCCCCAGTTCGGTCATTGTTTCTAAAGTGTTTCCAGGTATTGAGTTGTAGAGAGAGTGAGGCCCCTTGGTGATGACGTCCCCCTTTTATAGTTTCTTCCATAGGGCGAGAACCCTTTGTTCCAAGCCAAGTTCCCAGCCCAGTTTGTGGAAAAATACAGATACCAAGATGGAGTTGAGTATCATGTGGTCTCGTCACATGCCCTGGCATGCTTGGTGAGCCACAGCAGGCAGTATCCATAGGCTGTCGGAAGTGTTCCCTGGTGAGGACAAGACTTTTCCACGGCCATTGTTTTTGTTGATGGGCCATTAGCACTGTCTAGCTCAGGGGTGGGCAAACTATGGCCCTTCAGATGTTTTAATCCGGCCCTCGAGCTCCCATCGGGGAGCAGGATCCTGGGCTTGCCACACTCCGGCTGGGGAGTGGGGGTGGGGGCTTGCCCCTCTCCACACATGCTGTGGCTCCGCACGGCTCCTGGAAGCAGCGGCATGTTCCCCCTCCGGCTCCTACGCATAGGGGCAGCCAGAGGGCTCCACACGCTACCCCCACCCCAAGCGCCACCCCCGCAGCTCCCATTGGCCAGGAACTGCAGCCAATGGGAGCTGCAGGGTTGGCGCCTGCAGACTGGGCAGCACACATAGGAGCCGGAGGGGGCACATGCCGTTACTTCTGGGAGCTGCTTGATGTAAGCGCCACCCGGAGCCTGCACCCCTGACCCTCTCCCACGCCCCAGCCCCCTGCCCCAGCCCTCACCCCCCTCCTGCCTTCCGAACCCCTCCGTCCCAGCCCCTTATCCCCAGCCCCACCACAGAGCTCGCACTCCCAGCCTGAGCCCTCCCCCCCGCTCCCCAACCCTCTGCCCCAGCCCGGAGCTCCCTCCCGCACCCTGAGCTCCCCATTTCTGGCCCCACTCCAGAGCCTGCACCCCCAGCCGGAACCCTCACCCCCTCCCGCACCCCAACCCCCAGTTTCATGAGCATTCATGGCCCGCCATACAATTGCCATACCCAGATATGGCCCTTGGGCCAAAAAGTTTGCTCACCTCTGGTCTAGCTTCTTCATTGTTGTACGTGAAAGGCTAGTTGTGGGCGTTTCCAGCTTCACAACATCTTTCAGTAACACACACACACACACACACACACACACACACAACAAAACTTCATAACTTCACATACAATGACAGCACATACAATCCAACAGGATATTAATGTTCAACAGACCCAGACTTTTAGAAGGATACCTCACAAGGCAGACTTCGTACAAAACAGCCGAATTACATGACAGTGGTGAATATGAGAGTGCCAGGGTGTCACAATGTCCCCTGCCACTAACCAGGAATCATCATCATAATCGAGGTTAGAAATAGAAATGGTCCACTGGATGCTGTCCAGTCCCTCTCCTGGAGGCCAGTGCAGGATTGTTCACCACAGGACATGTACTGGAACAGTTTGAAATATCACAGGTACTGGGGCTTCCAGCCCGGTATTGCATTGAGCTGACACAGAGTGTCGCACTCTTACAGCACCACACCAGAGGCGCCAGCCATTTCGGCAGAAAGTCAGAGACAATCAGTAGATAGCTGTGCTCTGCCTTCCATCCGCCTTAATGACATTTTTGTATGTGGAATTTCCTGATTTTGTTAAAAAAAAAAACACAACCAAACTTGAACTTCTGTGGTATTATTTCCTAATGCTGCTGTATAGATAGTTAAGTATTAGAATGAAGAAAATCTTATTACCGGATATGCTAGTGTGTAAACAGACGCTTAGAATCCAGCCACACCGATCAGTAAAAAAACCAAAAAAACCCTGACCAGTGTTTACGCTGACATGGCTTGTGTGTCCATGGCTGGGGCTGGGGCGTAGCAAGACGTCCTGTCTGGGGAGCCCAGCCCTTGAGTCAGGGATGATGAGTTACCTGGCATGGGAAGCATACAGAAGCTTTGTCAACATTTTACATGATTATTTAGTATTCATATGACATTCACTCCCTGAGCCCCCGGTGCTGAGCCAAACCCCAGTGCGCTGGGGGCTGTGTTAACACACAGACCGACACAAGGAGGGGGGGGATAATTGGATGGATTCACAAGAGAGTGAACTGGGGGGTTTTAGAAAAGTAGCTGCCAAGCCACTGTGAGTCCATATTTCATTATCCATGTTGAGCCTGAACTATTCCCTGCTTCATCGATTCCAAGGCCAGCAGGGACCACTGTGATCATCTCGTCTGACCCCCTGCACAGCACAGGCCAGAGACCTGCCCCACAGTAATATTGGATCTGTGTGGTTGGTTATGGCACTTCCCTTGAAACCTTCACACCTTTGGTGCCATTTGAGTCTCTGTTCTAGGGCAGACTGGTGCCAGCATCACAGCTATGGGGGCTGTTATTCTGACTGTTGCCGAGTTTGGTTCAATGGAGTTCTTAGACCTGAGAAAAGCTAGGTACATCCAGTTCAGTTCCTGCTGCACGGTGAGAGCCAGACAGTGGAGCAGGGACTTCATCTGAGCCTTATTTACGTCCTTGGACTGTTCTTGAACAGAAGCCTCGCTTTGGGTACTCTACCCTGGGTGGGCTACCTGGACCTCCCACTTCAGTATCATCATGAAAGAGGTGTCCATCCAAGCCAAAGTCACCACCTCTTAGAAAGGGAAAGAAACTTGTGGAGGTGTCGCCACCCCTGCAATATGGTAGTGGCAAATGTGGTTTCTGCCAATCAGAAGACAAGGAGGAAGAACCAGTGAGCAGAGTGAAACAGAAACTTCCCCACTGGACAGGTTATCCCATAATAGTCCATCATTGGGTTTCTTAACCTTCCTGAAGCATTTTACAGTGTCCCGTGTCAGAGACAGGCTACTGGGCTAGATGGTCTGATCCAGTAGGACTATTCCTTTGGTCTGACATGGCCTCTTGGGCCCAATGTATACCAGAGGAAACTAGGCAGGAGTTTCTTGAACTCTTTAAGAAGGGCTGGAAGGAGTCAAAGCACTCCTCGAGGGCTTCCTTTCACATCTCCGACACCGAAACCAGGTCTTCGGCCACAGCTGTCAATTTTCCATTCCAAGGCTGAGGAGGTTTTTAAAAACTGAAGAGCCCTCAAAGCAAGAGCCAGGCATTCGGACCTGAGCCAGCCCACCATCTGAGGGCTGTCAGCCCCCTGTTCCAGCTGTTCTCAGGGACGGCACAATCCAGAGCCAGACACCAGGGAAGCTAGACAAACCTTGCAGGGGCGTTAGGGAGCCTCCCCTCTGCATCTCTGCAGCCTCAGTGGGCGCTGAGTCTAGGACTGAGGATATATTTAGGCTTGGCAGAATTCACTTTGTATTTTTATATCATTTTGACAGATAATATCAGTGTTTATTTTAAGCATTTTTTCCACAGTTGTGAAAAATTATGTGGGGGGGGGGTCAGACAATTATTTAATGACAGTAAAAGTTGAGAGTCAAGAAGTTGGAGCTTTATAAACTGTTAAACATCACATGTCCAAATATACAAAGTAAAGGTCCTTAAATCCGCAAATCCCAACCGGTTTTCCAGTCATTCACTAGTCCATTTGCAACAAGCCTAATTCAAAATTCTAAATCACTGGGTTTTGACTCTAATAATTTCTGAAGCAGCATTTTTCTTACTTTGCCTATCTGTACATTTCTGTTGTTATTGATGGAAATTTTTTTTGTTGGTTTCTGCCTGCACAGTGAAATTGAAAACCAACATATACCGATACAAATCTAATTCTTCCAAGCCTAGATATACTAGAAGGCTCAGAGACAGCTCTGAAGTTAGATCTGCCTTCTCCATTTATCTCACCTTTTGGGGAATGCTTAACCCAACTTTTTCCAGCATGGCAGAAGATCTGTTTGGACTCTTGGGTCCTGGAGATCATCATCCGGTTTTGTGAGATTGTTTTGTAGCTCTTTGCAGTCTGCTTTGGATTTAATTATCTTGACTAGTTTTGTATCATCTGCAAATTTTGCCATCTCACTGTTTACCCCTTTTTCCAGATCATTTATGAATATATTGACTAGGTCTGAGCCCAGTACAGACCCCTGGAGGACACCACTATTTACCTCTCTCCATTCTGAAAACTGACCATTTATTCCTACCCTGTGTTTCCTATCTTTTAACCAGTTACTAATAGCTTACTTTGCTTAAAAGCCTTTGGTGAGGAACCTTGTCAAAGCTTTTCTGAAAATCTAAGCACACTATATCCACTGGATCCCCTTTGTCCATATGCTTGTTGACCCCCTCAAAGAATTCTAGTAGATTGGTGAGGCATGATTTCCCTTTACAGAAACCATGCTGACTCTTCCCCAATAAATTATGTTCATCTATGTGTCAGACAATTTTACTATAGTCAGGCTTACCAGCCTGTAATTGCCGGGATCACCTCTGGAGCCCTTTTTAAAAATTGGCGTCACATTAGATATCCTCCAGTCATTTGGTACAGAAGCTGATTTAAATGAGAGGTTACAGACAACAGTTAGTAGTTCTGCAATTTCACGTTTGAGTTCCTTCAGAACTCTTGGGTGAATATCATCTGGTCCTGGTGACTTATTACTGTTTAGTTTATGAATTTGTTCCAAAACCTCCTCTAATGACACTCACCTAAAAAGCACAGCTCAGATTTGGGAATCTCCCTCACATCCTCAGCCGTGAAGACCGATGCAAATAATTCATTTAGTTTCTCCGCAAAGGCCTTATCACCCTTGAGTGCTCCTTTAGCATCTCAGTCGTCCAGTGGCCCCTTCGATGTATTTAAAAAAAAATTTGGTTACTTTTTGAGTGTTTGGCCAGCTGTTGTTGAAATTCTTGTTTGGTCTTCTGTAGCAAGCCGCCACCTCACCGGCACGGCACCTCCTGCTGGTCAGTCTGGGAATTGGCTCATCCAGCTCAAAAGCACCCTCCTCTGGCCAGTTTCTCCCTGTCCTTACTTGCCCCTCTGCAGTCCCTTTATCTCCTCCAGTTCAGGCCACGCGTCCCTCCCGGACCACAGTGCCCCTTACCTTGGGGTACTGCCCCCCCAGCAGTGTCCCCACACTCTGGGTCTCCCCTCCATAGGGGAACCCAACCCCCCTATACCCACTTTGTCTCAGTGGCTACTGCCAGTCCTCATCTAGCCCCTTCTCTCAGGGGCAAACTGCAGTCTTTAATGGCCACTCATCACTGGCAAGGGGGTTGGACCTGCTGCCTTTCTAGCCCAGCTGTCTCCTTTCAGCCTAGTAACTCCCTCAGCCTGGGGATCCACCGGGCCAGAGCTCCTCAGCTCTGCCTGCCCTTCGCCAGCCCTGCTCTGCCTCAGGTACCCTGCTTGCTCTCCCAAGAAGCCTGGTCCTTTCTGCTCCCCAGCTGGAGCAAGAGTCTCTACGAGGCAGCTAGGTCCTTCTTGCTCCCCAGCTGGAGCAAGACTCACTCCCTTTCCCCAGGAGCCCTTCTTATACTGGCCCATCTGGGCCCTGATTGGCTGCCTCAAGCCTGCTCGTGATTGGCTCCCTGGGGTAGCCCTTTCCCAGGGCTGTTTCTAACCCCTTCCAAACCGGAGTGGGGTGACCGCCCCGTTACACCTTACTAATTATATTTTTACTCTTCATTTGCCAGAGTTTATGCTCCTTTCTAATTTCCTCACTAGGATTTAACTTCCATTTTTTAAAGGATGCCTTTTTGTCTCTCACTGCTTTTTTTACTCTGTTGTTTAGCCACAGTGGCTCTTTTTGGTTCTCGTGCTATGTTTTTTAATTTGGGGTATACATTTAAGTTGATCCTCTCTTACGGTGTCTTTAAAAAGTTTCCACGCAGCTTGCAGGGATTTCACTTTTGGCGCTGGACCTTGTAATTTCTGTTTAACTAACCTCCTCATTTTTGTGTAGTCCCCCTTTCTGAAATTAAATGCTATAGTGTTGGGCCACTGTGGTGTTTTTCCTGCCACAGGGATGTTAAATTTAATTATATGATGGTCACTGTTACCAAGTGGTCCAGCTATATTCACCTCTTGGACCAGATCCTGTGCTTCACTTAGGACTAAATCAAGAATTGCCTCTCCTCTTGTGGGTTCCAGGACTAGCTGCTCCAAGAAGCAGTAATTTAAGGTGTCAAGAAACTTTATTTCTGCATCCCGTCCTGAGGGGACATGTACCCAGTCACTATGGGGATAGTTGAAATCCCCCATTATTATTGAGTTTTTATTTTTACAGCCTCTCTAATCTCCCTGAGCATTTCACAGTCACAATCACCATCCTGGTCAGGTGCTCGGTAGTATATACTACTGCTATATTCTTATTATTCAAGCATGGAATTACTCTCCATAGAGATTCTGTGGTACAATTCGGTTCATTTGAGATCCTAGGGTATTCCCCATGTCCCCTTTGGTGCCCATGGCTCACCCGTCTAGTCAGAGCCCACAGGCACTCAGGCCTCATCCCAGGCTTCTCAGAAAATGCCCCATAATGATCCTCGGTGGGCAAGGACATACGCCTCCCACTCCCCTGCCAGCTGCACCGCCCCTCTCCTCCGCCAGTGATGGCTGGCAAAGGGGGAGGGAGGCACTTCCAGCAATGCCACCCTACTAGGGCTGTGATGGGGGAGGGGGTGGCGGTGAAGAAACTCCCTCCTGGGGTGTGAGACACCCCTCTGCTCTCCCCCATCCAGGCTGGAGGGGGTGGTAGAGAGACCCGCTGCCCCTGCACCAAGAGTGGAGTGAGGAAGCAGAGGGGCAGTGGAAGAAATAGAAGCCCCACACTAAGGAAAGCAACAGGCCGGGGCACAGCATCATCTGTGACGAGGTGGGGAGTGGGGCGCGGCTGGTGTCAGGGTGGGGGGGCGCCGGATAAATGAATTGGGGGTTGGGGAAGGGAGCTTGGTGTGGAAGATTATCAGGGGAACTCTGTTCTGTTCAGGTTCTTATGTGGCCCTTTTTACTGCGATAGCTGAGCAGCATGCAGTGAGTGACGGTACAAGCAGGTGTCCCGTGTGGGTCTTGCTTTCTCTCCATCCCCAAGGAGGAATTGTGTGGGCTTTTTAAAAATAATGTAGCACGTTACATGTGCTCTATGCTGACGTACGTAACGGCTGGCCAGAGAGATGTGCTTGGCACTTGGAAGGGAAGGGGGTGAGGTTTTGGTGATGCTTAGTGCTGGGGGAGTTCGTTCCACAGGAGAAAGCTCTGTCTCCTGCACAAATGAGCTTTACCCTCGCAGTGGACACTAGAGCTCCCAAGTGCAGTTTCCCCTCCCCCCAGGGCTCTAGTGATCTTTTAGCTACCCGCGGCCTTGAATATGAGGACCAAGAACTTGAACTCGACTTGATAGTCTTTGGTAACCAATTAGGGAGCAGAAGACAGGTGGGATGTGCTTGCGGTCACCCGTGCTGCTGAGGAGACATTGCAGTGTTCTGTACCAATTGGAGTTTCTTTTGGGTGACTCTTTCGTGCCCAGGTATAGTGCATTGCTGGAATCCAGGCAGGAGGTAACAAAAGCATGTATAAATGAAGCCAGGTCATTGTCTACAGGGATGGGACAGAGTCTCTTAGCCAACCACCACTCTCCAACTGCCCAGGCCAGGCTGTGCAAGGAGGAGTTTCTGAGCTCAGGGGCTCCCCCAGCCATACACTGCCTGATTCCCATGCCTGTGGGAAGGGGGCACCCAGGAGCTGGCCTGCTGGCTCTCCAGGGGTGAGCCCTACTGCTTGTGCCTCCCTGCCAGGCTGGCAGCTCCAGCCCCGGGCTCGCCCGCACTCACCTCCTCTCCGGCAGCCCAGGCTCACCAACACTCAGATGGTGTCCCCCTGACCACAGCGTCCTGGGTGGTCACCCACCCCTAAGGCCGGCTGGCCCTGGTCCCATCAGAAGAAAACCTAAGGGGAAAAGGCATTCAGGAAAGCTGGCAATTTCTCAAAGAGACAATAGAACATAAGAACGGCCATACTGGGTCAGAACAAAGGTCCATCAAGCCCAGTACCCTGTCCTCTGACAGCGGCCAATGGCAGGTGCCCCAAAGGGAATAAACAGACAGGTTATCATCAAGTGATCCATGCCCTGTCATCCAATCCCAGCTTCTGGCAAACAGAGGCTGGGGACACCATTCCTGCCCATCCTGGCTAATAGCCATTGATGGCCCTATCTTCCATGAATCTATCTAGCTCCCTTTTGAACCCCGCTATAGTACTGGCCTTCATAACACCCTCTGGCAAGGAGTTCCAGAGGTTGACAGTGTGTTGCGTGAAAAAATACTTTCTTGTGTTTGTTTTAAACCTGCTACCTATTAATTTCATTTGGTGGCCTCTTGTTCTTGTATTATGAGAAGGAGTAAATAACACTTCCTTATTTGCTTTCTCTATACCACTCATGATTTTATAGACCTCTATCATATCCCCCCTTTAGTCGCCTCTTTTCCTGAAAAGCTGAAAAGTCCCAGTCTGATTAATCTCTCCTCATATGGAAGCCGTTCCATACCCCTAATCATTTTTGTTGCCCTTTTCTGAACTTTTTCCAATTCCAATATATCTTTTTTGAGATGGGGTGACCACATCTGCATGCAGTATTCAAGATGTGAGCGTACCATGGATTTATATAGAGGCAATATGATATTTTCTGTCTTATTATCTATCCCTTTCTTGATGATTCCCAACATTCTGAGGAATCATCATCCCAACATTCCCAACAATATTAGAGGCACTACAGCAAACAATCCCGATGCGCAGGAGAGATAGGAAAAACAGAAAGTGTCCAGTATGGCCCCACCAGGAGCTCTTTAATGACCTGGAAATCAAAAAGGAATCCTACAAAAAGTGGAAACCTGGTCAGATTGTGGAGGAGTATAAAAGAACAGCACAAACATGTATGGACAAAATCAGAAAGGCTAAGGCAAAAAAAAGCAAAGGACATAAAGGGCAGTAAGAAGAGGTTCTCTAAATACATTAGGAGCAAGAGATGACAAAGGAAAGTGTAGATCCTCTAGTCAGAAGAGCTAATAAGGAATGACATCAAGAAGGCTAAGGTGTTCAGTGTGTATTTTGCCACAGTCTTTGATAAAAAGATTAAGTGTGACCAGATGCTTAACACAATTAACATTAACAACAAGGGGGTGGAACACAATCCAGCACAGGGGAAAAACAAGTTAAAGAATATTTAGATAAATGGGATATATTCAAGTCTACAGAGCTTGACAAAATTCACCTTAGGGAACATAAGGAACTAGCTAAAGCAATGTCGGAACTGTGAGCCGTATCTTTGAGAATTCCTATAGAAGGGGTGAGGACTCATAGAGTTTAAGGCAAGAAGGGACCATCGTAATCAGAGGACTGGAGAAGGGTAAACATAGCACCTATCTTTAAAGGGGAAACAAAGAGCACCTGTGGAATTATAGACCAGTCAGCCTAACTTCTATACCTGGAAAGATAGTGGAACAAATTATTAATTTGTAAACAACTAAGGGATACTAGGTTATTAAGTAATAGCCAGAATGGATTTATCAAGAACAAATCATGCCAAGCCAACTGAATTTTCTTCTTTGGTAGGGTTACTGGCCAAATGGATGGGGGAAAGCAGTAGACGTGATATATCTTCATTTTAGTAAGGCTTTTGACCCAGTCCCACATGACGTTCTTGTAAGCAAACTAGAGAAATGTGGTCTAGATGAAGTTATGATAAGGTGGATGCACAACTGGTTGAAAAACCATTCTGAGAAAGTAGTTATCAATGGTTCACTGTCAAACTTGGAGGATGTGTCTAGTAGGGTTTTACAGGCTCCTGGATCCAGCACTATTCAATATTTTCATTAATGACTTGGATAATGCAGTGGCGAGTATGCTTATAAAATTTGCAGATGACACCAAGTTGGGAGGGGTTGCAATGTGATGCCATTGCAAAATAGGCTACTATCATTCTAGGGTGTATTAATAGGAGTGTCGTACGTAAGACATGGGAGCTAATTGTCCCACTGTACGAGGCCTCAGCTGGAGTACTGTGTCCAGTTGTTGGCGCTACTCTTCAGGAAAGATGTGGATAAATTGAAGAGAGACCAGAGGAGAGCAACAAAAATGATAAAAAGTTTAGAAAACCTGACCTACAAGGAAAGGTTAAAAAAATTGAGTGTTTAGTCTTGAGAAAAGAAGTCTGAAGGCAGGACCTGAGAACAGTCTTTCCATCTAAGGGCTGTTATAAAGATGACTTTGATCAGTTGTTCTCAGTGTCCCCTGAAGGCAGGACAAGAAGCAATGGGCTTAATCTGCAGCAAGGGAGATTTAGGTTAGATATTAGGAAAAGCTTCCTAACTCTGAGGGTGGTTACGCTCTGGAACTTTCAAGGCAGGTTGTGGAATCCCCGTCACTGGAGGTTTTAAGAGCGGGTTGGGCAAACACCTGTCAGGGACACTCTAGATTTACTTGGTCCTGTCCTAGCGCAGGGGCTGGACTAGATGACCTCTGGAGTTCCCTTCAGCCCTACGATTCGATGATTCTGTGATCTACACGGGACTGTGCCCCCCCTTGGTATCTGGCTCTGATGCTTGCTTTGTGAGGGCAGACTTACATCCTTGTTTAGCTAGAACTCCTCAGCCAACCACCTTCAGGAGGGCTGCACGGCTCGCTGGGCTCCTCCCATGGGAATGTGCAGAGGTCAGCCTGAAGGAGGATCGGTTACTCGCCAGTAACCGTCAGTCTTGGTGCGTATTGTCCCTGCACGGTCACACTCCCTGACCGCTTTCCCCTCTCCCTTGGAGTTCCACTCGCGTCAGTCCCGAGAGGCTCGCAGAGGGAACTGCTCCAGTTGGGGCTTCATGAGCCTTCTTTTCCTTTGGCTGCTCACACTGGTGCAGCCCCGTGGGCACAGCTTTCCGGGGGCGCCAGAGCCCAGCGGTGCTGCAAGACCCACCTTGCCCTGCTCTAAGCACAGCTACGTGGCCTGCTGTTACTGCTCATGCCCCAGGCTGTAGGGACTCCTGCCGAGTCCCCTGCTCTGGTCTCCACCCCTCAGCATACCAGTAGCCACCCCTGCAGCCCTGACTTTCCACGCTGAGATCAGACCAGCGCCATGACCCTCAGCTGCCCAGCCAGGGGCCTACTGGAAAGGTTGCCATTGGCGTGAGCTCCATAATGGAGCTGGTGCTGGCAGAAGATGTCACACCATGGGGGTCAGCTCCACCACGTGGTTGACATGCCCTTCCCCCTTCCTGACACGGCAGGGGCAAGGGGGTGCAGGAGGCGGCTACTCCAGTGCAGATTTACCTCCCCTCCAGGGACGCTTTGTGCCACATCATGGGGGTATCTGGGCGTTGTAATGGCCTGTGATACACAAGGGGTCAGACTGAGCGAGCTGGTGGCCGTTTTCAGCTTAAACTCTGTGATGCTATTAAATTGTTGTTAATGATGCAGAAAATCGTTAAATCTCAGGAGAAATTTCCTGTCTGTCAGAGCAGTAGGACAACGGACCAGACACCAGCTCCTTCACTGGAGGGTTTTAGGAGGAGGCTGAAGAGCCACCTGTCTCGGATGGTTTAGACACAGCACATCCTGTGTCTTGACGGGGGGTGTACTAGATGACCCTTGTGGTCCCGTCTAGCCCTGTGGGTCTGTGATTCTGTGGAAAGGCAGACGTGTTCAGTAACTGTTTCTGGTCTGAGTTTGTAAAGATGCAGGATGATCTAATCGTATCACATGAGGATGATGAAGTATTTTCCATTCACTAGTAACTGAGCAGGATATTGGATAACTTCTACTAGGGAGAAACATTTTCAAACCAGCAGGTCCAGATAACTTGCATTCCTAAAAGAGTTCACTGAGGAGCTCTCTGTCCTGCAGATGTTAATTTTTAATCAATATTGGAATACAAGGAACACTCCAGAAGAGTGGATGCTAATATTGTGCTAGTAGTCAAACGGGGCAAGTGGCATGACCTGGACACATGTAGGCCGGCTAGTCTATCAGTTCTAAGCAAAATAACAGAAAAACCAATACAGGATTCAACTAATTAAGGCTTAAAGGATAGGAATGTAATTCATGCCAGCTAGCGTGGTTTTATGGAGCATCGGTCTGGTCCAAGAAACCGGATTTAGTTCTAGGATGCGATTACAAGTTTGGTTGATGAAGACGACTGCGTAGATGTAATATACTTAGACTTTTGTACAGCGTTTGACTTAGTACAACAGGACATTCTGATTACAAAATTAGCACTGTACGGCTCGATAGAGCACATGTTCAATGGATTAAGGAGTGGCTAACCGACAGATCTCAGACAGCTGTTGTCAGTGGTGAATCAACATTGCATGTGAGTGTTTCTAGTGACGTGCCACATGGATCAATTTTAGGCCTGATGCTACTCACCATCTCCATCAATGATCTGGGAGTGAAACATGAAATCACTGCTGATACAATTTGTGAATGACACAGAGGTTGGTGGAGTGGTGTATAGTGACGAGGACAGGGCAGTCATACAGAGCGATCTTGATCACTTGATAAGCTGGGCCCACTCAAACAAAATGCCTCGTAATACAGCCAAATGCAAAGTTATATAGCTAGGAACAAGAAATGCTGGCCATGCCTACAGACTGGGCCCGTGTCCTGGAAAGCTGCGACTCTGAAAAGGATTTAGGGGTCTGTCAGGTTCCTTCCCCACTCTGAACTTTAGAGTACAGATATGGGGACCTGCATGTGAACCTCTAAACTGAATTACCAGCTTTGATCTGCTTTTGCTGCCGCCACCCAAATAGTTTGAGTCATTTGGGAAACTCTGTCTTCCCCCCCAAAACCTTTCCCTCCCTGGGTAGCCTTGAGAGACTCCTCCACCAATTCCCTGGTGAACACCGATCCAAACCCCTTGGATCTTAAAACAAGGAGGAATTAATCATTCCCCCTTCTTTCCCCCACCAATTCCTAGTGAGTCCAGATCCAATACCCTTGGATCTTAAAACAAGGAAAAATCAATCAGGTTCTTAAAAAGAAGGCTTTTATTAAAGAAAGAAAGATAAAAATCATCTCTGTAAAATCAGGATGGAAAATAACTTTACAGGGTAAACAGATTCAAAGAGCCCAGAGGAACCCCCTCTAGCCTTAGGTTCAAAGTTACAGCAAACAGAAGTAAACTCTCTAGCAAAAAGGAACATTTACAAGTTGAGAAAACAAAGATAAACGTAACATGCCTTGCCTGGCTGTTACTTACAAGTTTGAAATATGAGAGACTTGTTCAGAAGATTTGGAGAGCCTGGATTGATGTCTGGTCCCTCTTAGTCCCAAGAGCGAACAACCCCCAAAACAAAGAGCACAAACAAAAGCCTTTTCCCACTCCCCCCCACCCCCAGATTTGAAAGTATCTTGTCCCCTTATTGGTCCTTTGGGTCAGGTGTCAGCCAGGTTACCTGAGCTTCTTAACCCTTTACAGGGAAAAGGATTTTGGAGTCTCTGGCCAGGAGGGATTTTATAGTACTGTACACAGGAGAGCTGTTACCCTTCCCTTTAGAGTTATGACAGGGTCGAAGTGACAAGCAGCTCAACTTGCTCTCCGAATGCTTGCGATTGCAAACAAACAAACAAAAAGCACTAATGCAATTCTTAGATGTATAGCTAGCGGAGTAGCGAGTAGGCGCAGTAAGGATTTGATTTTACCTGTGTATATGGCATTGGTGAGACCAATACTAGAATACTGTGTACAGTTCTGGTGTCCACATCTTTAAAAGGATGTTGAAAAATTAGAGACCATGACCTCCTGAATATCACAGGCCTTTTCGTTTTGCCCAGTTACTCCTGTATTTCACCCAACAGTTTGTTTGGCTAGAGCATCTCTTCCAGAAAGGCATCTAGGCTTGGTTAGATGACATCAACTCTCTTTAGAGTTTGTTCCAGTGGTTAATCAGCTGCACTGTTAATAAATCTAATTGGTCTGTCTTTAATTTCAAGCCGTTGGTTCTTATTATGCCTTCCTCTGCCTTTGGTACCTGGCATTTTCTCTCCATGAAGGTACTTATACAGTGTAATCAAGTCACCTTTCAATCTTATTTTTGATAAGCTAGACAGATTGAACTCCTTCAATCTCTCACTGTAAGGCGTTTTTCCAGATCTCATCTTTTTCTTTTTTTATGTTCTCTGCAACCTCCAATTTTTCAACATCATTTTTCTAGTGTTGACACCAGATCTCTATGCAGTTATTCCCACACTGGTCTCATCAATGCAGCGTAGAGAGGTAACATCACCCCCCTCCTACCTGCTCCTCTTGTCACACAGGGGTGATGTGGATATAAATTCCTTGAATGTTTGAGAGTCTCTCCGATGCTGTGTGGATGAACACCATAGAAAAGACCACGAGGAAATGAATAATGCTCTATTCAGGGCAGGCTTTGGCTGGTGTCCAGTACATAAGGCAAGGGTCACTAAAAGAAATATGAAAAAAATAGTGAACAGCTGTTCATCCTGTGCACTGAATGAGCCAGCGGTCCTGTGGACGACAGTCTCATAATGCATGTGCACAAGGGGGCAGAATTAATGTTGCACAGGCAACATAAACTGGCTTGATTTCACAACCTTAATAGTGTTCTTTTATCATATAGATTTTCTTTTTAAACATTTATTTTATTTACATTCTGTTACCAATAGATAAAGTAAGTGTCAACTGTCCTCATCTGCCCGCCATCTAGCCCCCATTAGTGAACTCACGATCACAATACTAGTGGCTCTTGGCGTATACAGCACTTTTCATCAGCAGCTGTCAAAGCACTTTACAAAAGTGGGTACTCAGTGGTATCCCACCTCTGTGTTACAAAGGAGGTGACTGAGTCACAGAGAGCTTGAGGCCAACACTTCCAAGCATAGGTGCCCAGAGCTAGGCATCCATGTTTAGGCACCTAGATCTGTGCTCTGATTTTCAAAGGTGCTGCACACCTCCACTTACGAGGTTCCTGTGCTCAGCACCTCTCAAATTCAGGCCACTTGTTTAAGTGACTAACGGGTGCCTGATTTTTTCATTTCTTCCATTTCGTGCTAGTCTACATCCTATTGCATGTCATGAGGCCTCGGATCACAACCAGACTGTTTGTGACCCAAGAAGTCTTTAAAAAGCTGGATTCTAGCACTAGAAACTGGGGGAAGAATGATACCCAACATGGCGCCTACTGATTGCTGAAAAGATTTACCAAACATGCTGATAAGGGAGGAAATTTGGGGGAATTAAACTCAGGGCTAGAAACCAGAAATTCCTGGGTTCTCCTTTGAGTGATTGTCCATACCCAGATTCCACTCATGGTGTGCATGCGTCCCATGTGCCTGAGATCAGAGTTGTTTGTCTAGCAATGTCCAGCGTGGCCACAGATGGTAGGTACAGTTCATTACTATGCCAGTTGGTGTCACAGTAGTAGATTTTTCAGAGTAGGTTCCTTTGTACCAGCAGATTGCTTATTTTTCTTCCTAGTTCTAAGTCTCCTGGTTTCAAACACTGGCCCTTATGTGTGGTGCTGTGCCCATAAAACACGTTAATTCTGTTTGGGGGAGTCGTCGGCCACGGTAAATGTGCGATACGTAAGTCATTTACACCTAGGTCTTGACAGGGAGGCTCATCTCCAGATATTTCTAATGGACACATCAATGAGACGGGCTTTGGCCCCCGGGTCGTTTGGCCCCACTGTACACGAGCTGACTGTATCTGAGTGCTTCTGTTAGCACGGTCTCTGCAACCTCTCAAATCCCATTAGCTATGGCTTCAGACCTGACACTGACTCCCTCTGTGATCTTGGACAGTTCATTTCCCCTCTCAGCCTCAGTTTCCCCATCTGTTAACTATTAACTACAGAGCAGTAAAGAGGCTCTGTGCAGGTGACCTGGGTTTCCTGTCCGCGACACATCTCCAGTGTGCTCTGCAAGTTCAGAACATAGCCTGGGGCCCCTAAGGCCCCTGTGTTCCTGCTGCCTGCTTGCTGTGGTTGGGCAGCGCTTGTGCTGATCAGTGTCTCTTTGTGTCCCAGGTGAATGGTGTGAATGTGGTAAAGGTAGGGCACAAGCAAGTGGTGTCGCTGATCCGGCAGGGGGGAAACCACCTGGTGATGAAGGTTGTCTCCGTCAGCCGCAAGCCAGAATCAGAAGAAGTCGTCCGGAAGAAGGGTAGGTGTGGAATGGCCTGGTATTTCTGAGCAATGAACAAGTGAGCTCCGTCTCATTCGGCAGGTTGTCCCCCCGGCTCAGCCTAGCCATTCGTTACACTGGGTTCAGTCTCCCACCAGCCCAAGCTCTCGGTACCTCTGGAAGCCTTTCTCTGCTGCCAGGGCCTGTTATCCCTCTTCCCCTGGGGCCCTTATCTCACCAGCCCGGCTCATTTAACCCGGGGGGCACTGGCTGACAGTGAAGTGGGCCTCCAAGCTAAAAGCATGAGTGGCTGCAGTGTGAGCTGAAGAGCTGTGCCCCTGCTGCGGGCACCGTAACCACTTGTATCCTCACCAGATTGGCACAGCGTGGGCTTGGACCCGTGGGTAATACTTTGCCATTAGTTACCCAGGGCCTGTTTACTGCCCTGGCCCAGTCCAGCGAAGGGGAGAGCCGCTGCCTGCTGCTCTGTCCCTGGTGACGGGAGACTGGCTCCCTGTCTGTGAAGCTAGACGGGGTTTCACAGCAATGGTGGGGAGGAAGTGAAGGTGCAGTGGCTCTCTGGGTGCAGCCTGAGCTAAACCAGGCTGGAGGGACCAGCCAGCCTGCACAGACACCCCTGGGATGCACTTAGCACGGGAGACACTGCAGCATAGGCCTACGGGCACCACGTCGGCCAGAGCACTGGACTGCGCGAAGCAGGAGAAGGTGTCCCAGCGCGGGATAAGTCTCAGGCTGGCGGCTCCAGCCCGGATAGAACAAGGGAGTCCTGTCCAGAACAACGTACTAGAGACCAGTGGTACCAGGCACCTTGGGCTCAGGATGGCATGCCAAGGGCTCCCCCTTGGGCTGAGAGAACCACCCGGACTCTGGCTCTGTAGGGCATCCTGAAGTGCCCCCTCTAGCTTCTGCCCGGCAGAGCCCCCCAGTGTTCACCAAGAGATGGAGGGCTGGGATCTACCCTCAGAGCTCAGGGGAATTAGGGGAGGGAGGCCACAGGGAGCCAGGCATGGCTTCCTTATCCTGAGCCCCGGAGGCTCTTAGGCCCTTTAGCCAATGGAGGACAGGGCAGAGCAGAGCTCCGTTCCACCATGCCCCCCTGCCCTGCGCCTCACCCCTTTCCCGGGCCCTTGGGGTGTCTGGCAGCTTTATGCAGGGGAATTATTCACGCAGCATCTACGTAAGCAGCTGTAGAGGACTGGAGAATTCAGCCCTGAGTTTATAGGCTTTCCTTGGCAAGCTGTTGCACCCACAGACCACCCAGCGTGGACCCAAAGACACGTGAGGCTTTGTCAATTCCCAGGCTCTGTGCAGGAGGAGTCTTTGCGAAGTGCTTGTCAGGCGAAGGGAATTTCTTCTGGTTTCTGGCACAGCTCCTGCCATCTAGAGCTTTTCCCAGACTGGCCAAAGGGGCTTTTCTTCAAGGGTGGAGAGGTGCCGGATGCGGATCATGCCCCTGGCCCAGAGGGAGAGGGACCAGGTGGGGATCGTGCCCTTGGCCCAGAGTGGGAGGGGCCGGGTGGAGTTTTTTCCACAGAAGGGAGGTGCCGGGTGCAGCTCATGCCCCCGGCCCGCAGGGGGAGGTGCCGGGTGGGGGTCGTGCCTCTGGCCCGGAGGGAGAGGTGTTGGGGGGGGGTCGTGCCCCCGGCCCGCAGGGGGAGGTGCCGGTTTCGGCTCGTGCCCCTGGCCCGGAGGGAGAGGTGCTGGGTGGGGATCGTACCCCCGGCCGGCAGGGAGAGGTGCTGGATGGGGGTCGTGCCACGGGGGGAGGTGCTGGGTGGGGATCGTACCCCCGGCCGGCAGGGAGAGGTGCTGGATGGGGGTCGTGCCACGGGGGGAGGTGCTGGGTGGGGATCGTACCCCTGGCCCAGAGGGAGAGGTGCTGGGTGGGGGTCGTGCCACAGGGGAGGTGCCGTGTGCGGATTCTCTCCTGTGCTGAGCCAGGGAGGTGTCTGGGGCACGTGGAGCGTCGGGAGGCCGTTAGAGGGGGAGGGTGGTTGCAGGGGAGAGGCCCCTCTTTCCCCCACGCCTGGGACCCGCGTGGAGCTTCCAGCCGACAGCAGCTCCCTGGGGAGGTTCCGAGCAGTCTGACCCCCTGGCAGCCGGGCCAAGGGGAGGCAGCTGCCGGCGCAGGTCCGAGCGAGTGCTGGGGTAGCGGTGAGGGGCTGTGTGGCGAAGGAGCCTGTTCCGGTGGGGCGTGTGGCTGGGCGCCAGCCGCTGAGGGAAAGGGAGGACTGAGGCGCTCGGAAAGCAAGACACGAGGAGAGGGGGAGGGAGGCAGCTCTGCGCTGACACTAAGAGCTGTAATTATATTGTCACTGCTCGAGAGCACGAGTCGGGGGAAAGACTGAGGCGCAGGAGCTGGTGCTGGGATCTCTGCCGGGGCCGCTTCCGCCTCCTCTTCCCGCGCCTCCAGCCTCTTCTTCCCCTGCTCTCCGGCACCAGCTTCCTCTCCAGGCCTGCTGTGGGGACCTGCCTCAGGCTGGCAGCGGCTCCTAGGGACCAGACACCTGCTCTTTCTAGCGGAGTGAGTGTGTGGGCTGGTACCCAGGCCCTGGCCTCACCGAGCCGGCTGGTATCCGCCCTGACCTCACCAAGCCGGCTGGTACCCGCCCTGACCTCACCGAGCCGGCTGGCACCCGGGCCCTGGCCTCACCGAGCCGGCTGTTATCCGCCCTGACCTCACCGAGCCGGCTGGTATCCGCCCTGACCTCACCGAGCCGGCTGGTACCCGAGCCCTGGCCTCACCGAGCCGGCTGGTATCCGAGCCCTGGCCTCACCGAGCCGGCTGGTACCCGCCCTGACCTCACCGAGCCAGCTGGTATCCGCCCTGACCTCACCGAGCCGGCTGGTACCCGCCCTGACCTCACCGAGCCGGCTGGCACCCGCCCTGGCCTCACCGAGCCGGCTGGCACCCGCCCTGGCCTCACCGAGCCGGCTGGCACCCGCCCTGACCTCACCGAGCCGGCTGGCACCCGCCCTGACCTCACTGAGCCGGCTGGTACCCGCCCTGACCTCACCGAGCCGGCTGGCACCCGCCCTGACCTCACCGAGCCGGCTGGCACCCGGGCCCTGGCAGGCTCCCCTTGGCTGGAGGAAGATTGCTTCTGTGAGGCTCTGATTGCCCGGGAGCCCAGGCCACTGTGCCCCCCGCCGCAGAGCTCTGCCTGTGCTGCCCTCCTCTCCTCCCGGCCCGGGTCTGCCTGTTTTCCTGGCTAATGGAAGCCTGTGTGGGAACAGCGTTCTCCGCCTGAATCCGCCCCTGTTGGGGTCTCTGATGCAGGCAGCTCGGCACCAGCCTGAAGCTCTGGTTCCCATGGCAACGCCTGAGCGTTGAATCCTGCATTGTTCCAGCCGAGCAGGCGAGGAGGAGGCACCTGAAGTGAAGAGGAAAAGCCTTCAACTCGTCTCCACTCCCGTGAGCCCATGGCATGGCACCTCTCTCCGGCAGACCCACCGGTGGGCCTGGCTAGGGAGCCCCTCTCCCCAGCTCTGCCCCTCGCCACAGTACCCACTGCTCGTGGGCTTTGCCTCATGCGCCACGTGGCCCCTCAGCTTGGCACAGAGACGTCAATCTCCAGCCCTTCGCTGGGGCCCTGACACCGCAGCCGGGCCTGGATCCAGCCTGAGTTCGGAGACGGGGCGAGGTGGGCGCTGGGCACTGCAGGATGGACTCCCCGCCAGGAGCTGGGGAGTGAGAGGCTGAGAGCCCGGACTCTGTCCCCCTCTCCCACCCTCCGCCCATGGCGTGCACAGAGGGGAAGCAGCCAGCCAAGCTGTTTGCCGACTCACCCAGGCAGCCAGCTGCCTGAGGGTGAATTTGAGAGAGGCTTTCACAACCTGAGCATCTCCTGGCACTTCAGGGGTGCGAGTAGCCCAGGGACCATGGCTTGGACTCTCGCATGCTGAGGGTCTGTGGTCACCTGGGCACAGGACGCTCCCTTGCAGACCTCAGCAGCCCCTCAGTCCCGGGGCTGCCCTGTGCCCTTGGGACCCTGTGACTGGGACAATGAAGAAGTTTGCTTCCACACGCAGCCTTAATAAGATTCTGCAGCAGTGCGACTCCTCGTCCCGCGAGTACGAGGAGATCCAGGCTGTGGAGAAGAAGTGGCACCTGCACTTGGCCACTCCTCGCAAGTTCCTGGACAGGAAGTGCAAAATGCCATCTCTCTTCCTTTCAGCCCCACCGCCTCCCAAGAGAGCCCCCAGCACCACCCTGACGCTGCGCTCCAAGTCCATGACGGCCGAGCTGGAGGAACTAGGTAAGCAAGGGCACGGGGGCAGACGCAGGAATGCCCAGGTGCATGAGGAGCATGCGCGGGACATGGAAAGTGTAGGGACACGCCCAGCAAGAAGCCACACGCAGCACAGGCTTCCCTGGGTGGGGGGGCAGGTGGGAGCTTGGAGGGACGTATGCACCACTCCACACACGGAAGTTTCTGCAGTGCTTGGCCCTGTGCAAAGCGTCACTGCCACCAGCGCAGACGCAGCCAGCAGGAGCAGAAAACCTGCGCAGAACAACCCGATCCCCGGCGTCTGCACTGCCCGTGCTCGGGGGTGGGGCCCTACAAGAGTGCTTCCAGGCAGCCGTACATCCCCCCTGGCTTGCACACGTGCTATTCCCGGCAGCCCCCACCCCCTGCATGTGTCCAGTAGCCCAGTGTCTTCTGCCCTTCCAGGGGGACCCCGCCCGCTTCCGGGTGTCACCACGGAGCCCCCCTTCCCCCACCCACTTCCTGGGGTCACCACAGAGCCCCCCTCCACCACTTCCTGGGGTCACCACAGAGCTCCCCTTCCCCCACCCACTTCCTGGTGTCACCACAGATCCCCCTCTTCCCCCCTGTTCCTGGAGTCACCACAGAGACCCCCTGCCCCCCATACTTCCAGGTATCACCACAGAGCCCCCCCTTCCCCGCCACTTCCGGGTGTCATCACGGATCTCCCCCTCCTCCCCCGTTCCTGGGGTCACCACAGAGCCCCCCCTTCCCTGCCTGCTTCCAGGTGCTCCAGGGAGCCCCCAAGCGCTTCCCGTCCGTCCTTGTGGAGCCCTCGCCGATTCCAGGAGCTCGGACATTCCTGCAGAGGCCCCTGATCCCATGGCCGCCTGCCGGCCCCCTGCACACACTTCCACGTGCGTCAGGGCTTCCACAGCCTGGGGATCACACTTTGTTTCTTATGCTTAGAAACGATCCCCTGTTCCAGGCCAGAGTCTGCCCAGTGCCCTGCAGGGCAGCTGCAGTGGTGCCTGCCTAGGGTGTGCGTGTCGGCTGGGCTGGCTGGGTCAGAGAGATGGGGCAGGGGCGTGGGCCGGTGCAGGTGCTAGCTAGCCGCAGGCACCAGCGGTAGTCAGGAATCTCCTTCCCCCCTGTGCCCTTGTGCCCCCAGTCGTGTTGCACGTCCCTTTGTGCTGTTCAGGGATCCGGGGCTGGAACCGAGGCGCGTGCTGAGCTCCGGAGCCAGGAGGGATCCTGCACAGTACCTGTCTGCCCCGGGCCTGGCTCATCATTGCTTGGACACTGAAATGTAGCAATGTATCCACCTCTGCCTCTGAGCATCATGCAGTGGGAGGAGAGATGCTGGGGTGGGGAGGGTCTCCTGTCCCAGCCCCTCCCTCTAGAATGGCCTTTCTCACCCAGCTGTGCCCTTGGCTGGGTTTAGGCTGGCCCTACTGCTCTTTAAACAGAACGTTGGAGTCCACGGTTTCCTTAAGCTTTTGTGTCCAGTCTCCCCATCGCTGACCTGGCCCCGGGCAGGAGCAGCCCTTCGGTGTCAGGCCCTTGCACCCTCAGCCAGGCACCGAAATCTAGGTATTGGAGTCTGATAAGGTGTCTCAGGAAGGTCCTGATTCCTTGCCCCCGCCCCAGCAAGGGGAAGCGCTGGGTTTGGACCGTGGGCATTAGGTTGGACCTCGGGCCAGTCCGGGTCATCTCCTCTTTCTTGCTTTTCCCTTTGAACATGTGGGCCACAGCTGCTCAGTGCTTGGTGGTCCCAGGATTCTGCCCCAGGCCTCCTGCTCTCACAGGGCTTCTGATCAACTTGATGAGGGCCCCTGAGGATGGTGAATGCACTCTGACAGGGAGCACGGGGCTGGCTGTCATCGGAGACTGGCATGTTCCAGGCGTGGGCACTGCCCTCACACGTAGATGGGGACACGCCAGCCTAGGCACTCGCCCTGCAAGTCACTGTGCACACACGCAGGATGGACGTGCGAACATATACTGATGCCTGTGTGAGGGCAGGCACAGCTCTCCAGGCCTGGGGGGTGCAGACTCACAGCATGGAAAGGGAAGTCCCCAGAAAGGCAGGAATTGTCTCTCTGTGCTGGAGATTTAGGGAGAGTCCCTGCTCTGATCTCCCTGGGGATCCTTGATAGCCAGTGCCTCCGTCAGGCCTTGGGGCAGCAGGGGAATAGCAGATGGGCTCTGCCCGGTATTTCCCTGGGGGCGGGGGGAGGGGAGTGATTAGCAGCCAGGCTCTGCCCCGCCTCTCCCTGGAGTGAATGGGGGGAATCAGGGACTGGTTTCCCCAACAGTGAGGGTAATTCACAGATTACCGGGGTCGGGGTCAGTTCTCCATCACTGGCCATTTTCAACCAGGTGGGAGGTGTATGTAAAAGCTCTGCTCTGGGAATTAGTGGGGGGCAGGCTAGGGGGTCACACTGGTCCCTGCTGGCCTGGGGATCTATGGAGCTCCCTGCAGGGTGATGAGCAGCGAGCCCTTCTCCCCGGGCTCTTGGGGTGGGAGGCGAATAGCAGCTGATCTCTGCCCCATGGCTCCCTGGGAGTGGGGGGTTAGCAGCTGGTATCTGCCCTGCCTCTCCTGGAGGAGTCCTTGCCCTGCATCTAACTTGGAGAGGCATTATCAGTCAGCAGGGCCGGCTTTAGGCCAATTCCACCAATTCCCCCGATTCGGGCCCCACACCTAAGAGGGCCCCGCGCCCAGTGGCAGGGCCGCCCAGAGTGGGGAGCAAGTGGCAGAGAATCCCTTCCCTGGCTAGAGGCGCCTTTTTAATTTTTACTCACCCAGCAGCGCTCCGGGTCTTTGGCGGCACTTTGGTGGTGAGTCCTTCACTCGCTCCGGGTCTTTGGCGGCACTTTGGCGGCGAGTCCTTCAGTGCCGCCGAAGACCCAGAGCGAGTGAAGGACCCGCCACCAAAGACTAGGAGCGCGGCCCGGTGAGTACAAGCCCCACATAGTTTTTTTACGTGGTTTTTGTTTAGTCATCCCTGTCGCGGCCCCGTCTAAACTGTTCGAATTGGGCCCCACATTTCCTAAAGCCGGTCCTGTCAGTCATCTGCCCCACGTCGCCCTGGGGTAGATTCAGCTGCCAGTCCCTGCCCTGCATCTAATGAAGGGCGGGGGTCAGTGGCCAGTCCCTGACCTGTCTCTCCCTGTGGGGTAGTTAGTGGCCAATCTCTGTCCCACACCTTCCCAGGAGGTTAGGGGCTGGTCTCTGTCCCATCACGTCTCTCAGGAGGGTTAGGGGCTGGTCTCTGTCCCCCCACATCTCCCGAGGGGGAGGTTAGCAAGATGGTCTCTGTCCCCTCACATCTCCTGGGGGGGTTAGGGGCTGTTCTTTGTCCCCCCACCTCTCCTGGGGGGGGAGGTTGGCAGATGGTCTCTATCCCCTCACATCTCCTGGGGGGGTTAGTGTCTGGTCTCTGTCCCCCCACATCTTCCAACGGGGGTTAGGGGCTGGTCTCTGTCCCCCCACCTCTCCCAGGGGGGTTAGGGGCTGGTCTCTGTCCCCACACTTCTCCCGGGGGGGAGGTTAGGGGCTGGTCTCTGTCCCTCCCACATCTTCCAACGGGGGTTAGGGGCTGGTCTGTGTCCCCCCACCTCTCCTGGGGAGGCGGGGGGGGGTAGCGGTTGGTCTCTGCCCTGGGTCCTACAGGTCAGTCCATGTGCTCAAGGCGAGTGCCCCGGGGGGGCGGGGAGGGAGCACTCTCCTTTGCACCCTCCAGGCCGCTCGTGGGTTCTGTGGCCGTGCCACGTCAGCCCAGTGGAGAAAGGTAGATTCCCCATGAGCCCCCGTGAGCAGTGGGGGCGAAAGCCGCCTCCCTCCGAGAGGCCTTTCTTGGTATTTGTCTCCTCCAAGACTTCAGGCATCCAGCCCTGTCCAGGCCTCCCTCCACTCCTCTTCTGCCATCGTCTCTCCTGCTGGGCTAGCGCTGGCCAGGGAGGGCTGGGCTCAGGTCTGCCTGGGCATGGGAGAGTTGGCCTGGCCTCGTCTCCTGTCATGCTGCGAGTCGTGGTGCCACAGCCACGGAGGGGCTGCAAAGAGCCCCATTATCATGTGCTGCCCCACGCTGGAGGAGTGAGCATGTGCCACATGCCGGGGCTGTCCGAGCCCTGATACACTGCGAGCCCCATTGCAGGAGCTAGGAGGTAACTGCACGGAGAGCCGCCCCTCGACTGGCCAGAGCTGAGTTCCTGCCAGGTGGGCCCAGCGTCCCCCCGGGTGTTGAGAAGCCGGGAGCGTGGGGCAGAGTTAGGGAGGGCAGTTGGCGAGGAGCAAGTGGGACAGGGAGCAGGGACTGTGCATGCCATTCATGTCCTGTGTTTTGTTTCTTCATTCCAAGCCTCGATGCGGAGGAGAAAAGGGGGTGAGTGAAACTGCACAGCCTGGGAGCTCATCCCATCCCTGCCGAACCCCACAACTTCCCTGGCTTTCATCCCCCAGAAACCCCTTACGCCTCCCCCCATCCCTTCGGAGAGTGGGTCAGGGCTGCCCCGCCCTAGTTCTCAGCAGGGCTGAGGTTCCCATGCCCGACAACAGAGCAGAGTGCAGCTGCAGAGAGATGACGAGCCCCTGGACCAGATGCTCAGAGCGGGGAATTCCCTTGTCAGCGAGATTCCCAGAATCCCAGGCCCTGGTCCTTCCCTGCCTTACGTCATTCATGCCTGTGCCAGGTGGGGGTAAAGCTGATCGCCCACAATCTTTCAGTGGCTTCAGTTTGCTTTGTGCCTGTGGCCCAGCGAAACCAGCCCCTGAAGGCTCATCCCTGCATAGGAGATCGTTGGGTGCTACCCCGTCCTGGCCCCTGGAACTCACCGCTGGATGAAATAATGACCACTAACCTGGCCACACTCACTACTCGGTGCAAACCCTCCGCCTTGCCTACGTAGACAGGTCGGCGGGGCGAGGCCCATCCCATCCCATGGTGCTGCGTTTCTGTGCGCTGAGACCCTGAGCCCTGGAGGGAGGCAGGCAATAGGCGTGGGGCTGGAGCGGGAGGACGTTACCCAATCTCCAGCTCTCCTGGAAGTTTGGTGCCAGCTGTAATGGTTACAAAGGCAGAACTCCGCTGCTGCTGCAGGAATGTAGAGCAACCTGATGTGGGGGACCAACACTCCCTCTCCTTCCCTGCGAGGGAGGGGCAAGCCAAGCACCAGGGAGACGCCCAGGCTTGGTCACAAGTACAGAAATTGGGGAGTCCCTTGGGTATCCCCCCTGACTTTCAGCCGGGCCAGAGAGGAAGAGGGGATGCACAGAGAGGGAGGGGCCGTTTAAGGGGGATCCCTGGGAGGACAGGGAGGAGAATGAGGACATTGAATTGTTGTTTGCTGTCAGCTGGGGAAATGTCCCTCTAGGCAGGCGGGGGAGCCCGTCTCCTGGGATCTCCATAGAGCTAGCTGGGGCACTGCCTTGGCGGACATTCTCGGCTGCATGGGGCTTTTCTAGCTTGTGCCAGGGCACCACAGAGGCATGTGGCTGTTAATGACAGTTCTCTCTGCCCACTCTCATGGCACCACTGAACTGTAATTCATTACAGGAGATTTGTAAAGACGACTGTGATGCTTCCCGGGCACTCAGGCCCGCGAGGCACCTGGCTACCCCCTGCTCTTAACGTAAGGGAGCCTCGTCTGTGCCTGCCAGCAGTCAGCTCCCCGACCCCACTGGCCACGGGCAACACAAGCACTTCCCTCCCAGCCCACGTGGCTCCACTGTCCCTCATGCAGGCTACCGGCAGGCACGCCCCTCCCGCAAGGGCTCCGAGCAGCCCCTGCACGGCCCAGCCCTGACCCACTGGCCGCTCACGGAACTGTCAGGCCTGCTGTTCCCACAGGAACACTACACTGCAGCTTACGTGTGACACCCGGACCACAGCCCCGCTCACCACACAGCATCTACCTTATGTTTATTTAACAAAGAGCAAAGTTGTGTGGTGGCAAACGGGATTTTGGAAAGGAAGAGTTGTCCAGTAAGGTCCTACTCGCCCCAAAGGCCTTCTCACAGCGTCTTTCACCAGGATGGTCCTTCCTTCATGGGCCCAAACCCCCTGGCAGCTTTGCGCAGGACTATTTTTTTAATCCTGCTCCTGTCCCGCCCACAATACCCACTTGCACTCCTCCTCGCTCCTGCATTGTCATCCCACTCCCACCTGCCAAAACCTTCGATCCCACAAGAGAGACAGTTTCCCCCACGCTACTAACAAAACAAAAGCACCCAAACCAGTCTGTTAATACGTTAGATATATATAAATGGAATTCAAACACAATTTTTACCACTAAAAGAATAAAACAAATCTTGTGTAAACCAGGTAAAAAAATACTTTAACTCCTGTTATAATAGACATCAAATCATTTTCTATCCCTCGCTTAAATTTAAGTATTAAACCCTTTATTTGAACAACAAAAGCTTTCTTTCCATTGCTGAAATTCGATTTGTGACAAACTGACGAGAGATTTCGTGTTTTCCCGGAAGTTACCACAGGCTGGGGGTTTTGCCCACCCAGTCCTGCCTCCAACGAAGTACATTTTATCTGCTACCGCTATTGTGGCAGTGGGTCCTGCGGGATCCCAATCCCACTGCAGGGCTCTACAGCCTGGCTTTGGTCGAGAGCTTACCTGAACTAGAGTGTACATACCAGAGCCCGGGGAGCCCTGTGATCCTCTGCCACTTGCCATCGAGAGGCTCTTGGGTTACAGGTACAAAGCCCGGCCTTGAATCGGGCTGTCCAGGTGGGAGTGCCCAGGGCTCAGAGCCTCACTGTTATGTCGCTCGTGTCAGCCCCAGCATTGTGCCCTCGCAGGTGCCAGGGACGCCGATGAGGCACATTCCCAATCTCCTCAGTCCAGCAGAGAATTTAGCGCATGGCCCGTCCTCTCCTGTTGTCTCTGGGGTTCTGCTTTGTGCAGCCGTAGAGGGGGCACTTGCTATCCTGTCCACTGGCCAGCCCTGCAAATGGTTTGGCTCATGCCCAGGAGGGGTCAGCGGAGAGTCACCTGGGCTCAATGTGTGGGGCTGTGTGCAACGCTCCTGCAGTGACTCTGCGGCTCTTGAGATGGGCACAGTGCCTGGTCCTGGCTGTCCCCACATGAGGCCACAGGAACTCCGGCCGTACCCCAAGTGTAGTTCCAGCATGGGGAGAGAGGCGCTAAATCCGAGTTCCACGGCTGTCTTCTGGGGTGGGCCGCCCTCCTCCTCTGGCTCACCCAGGCCAAGGCCTTGGCTTTCAGATGTTCTGGAGCCGCCTTTGTCCGCCAGCCCAGAGAGGCATTGCACATGGCCAGTGCCTCCTGTCCCATCAGTCTCTGGCTCCTGACTGCTCTAACCAGCTGCCAGGCCGTGGCGCCAGGGATCTGCCCCAGGGGTTCGCAGTTGGGATCTAGTAGCTCCTCAAGCTTCCACACCTGTGGAAACCTAGAGCCGTGGTCCCCAAACTTTTCAGGGTCGTGCCCCCCTCCTCTCCCCGAGCTGGGGCTGGGAGTGGAGCAGTGGCTCCAGTGGGCAGCGGGAGGATGCAGACAGGAGGAAGGGGGCCAAGGCTGGACACAGCTGGGAGTGGGGGCGGGGCCAGGAGCAGAACTGGGTGGCACTCCTTCCCTGCCCCTGTGGGGGCTGGGCCGGGCCCCAGCTGTGCTCCCCCAAATGGAGTACACCCCAGTTTGGGGCGCTCTGACCTAGAGGCTCTGTGCGGTGGAAACCCCAGGGGCTTGTCATCACGGCACGGCAATGCTCACTGGGGCGGAGGGGGCGTGAGTTGTAAAGCGCAGCGACATGCTGTGCAGGGACTCACCTGCATGGCCCTACTGGTGCAAACCGTAATGCAGCGCTGATTCACAGGCCTGTAGTGCAAACGGCTGCGCCAAGTAGACAAGTCCTCTGGGACTGAGCTGTTTTCATGGCGAGATGGCGGTGAGTAGCTTTCAGGCAGACTTAGTCTGAAGCTCTCTGCCTGAGATGGCAGGTGTGGTCGCCGCTGGCAGCGGATTCATGGGTTTGATTGCTGTCACGGGCCCCACTGCAGACCGGATTGCTGGAAATTCGAGGGGGTTTCAAGTTTTCTCACTTTCCCCATCTAAAAGCAAAAATGATTGGCCTAGCAATGCCAAACGCGGCTCGTTCTGCTGCCCTCCGTGAGCACTGCTGCATTTGCCCGGCCGGTGCATTCACGGTGGAGTTGTTCCATGTGCTTCTCTTGAACCTCGGAGATGTCTGTTCTTTATAGACATTCAAAACTCAACACGTTTCCTAAAGCTTCTGTTTGGCTGGCCAGGCTTACAGGGTTTAGGATATGAGCAGCCACAGACTGGAGCCCTCCTAGAGGCCCACGTTCAACAGCCAGGCTGGACAGAGCCTAGACATTTATACGTGTCCCATGGACGCTGGCCGAGCCTGGCAGCACCACCTGGACAGTCATTCTTTTCAATAGATGTATTTTAAAAATCTAAAGAATTTCCTAGACAAAGGGCGTCACTGGTAACGTAGGGAAAGGAACTGCAGCAACACTTGGCAGTTAAAAAAGCGACCCCGCCCGGCTGTTGGCCAGCCAGAAATTGTAAATTAGGTGAAACTTTTGAAGTTCCTGCTGTTTGGAAGGGCGACAATACAGCCGTGGCCTGGGCAGTGTGTGGTGGAATGGGGCTGGCACATACTGGCTAACGCTGCCCTCACACATGGGCCCGTACCTGGATGTAAAGTAGGCAAATGACTTGGCGGGGGGGTGGGGTGGGGGCTTCATTAGGATTGCAGGACTTAGAGCAAAGGAGGAGAGTGAACAGAAGCTGGCACAAACTCAGTCTCCACCTGCTCTGTAGCCCGTCCCCAAGTGCAGAGTTCAGACTGTCCCCTGCCACACACCCGAGGCTGGGTCTGCCCCAGGAAAGCTGCCTGGAAGTGAAGGGCCTTATTAACTGGTTTGGTTTTATGTCTGAATTTCCAGAGAAACTGGATGAGATCTTGGCAGCAGCTGAACCCTCGCTGAGAGCAGACATCGTCGAAGCAGATTCCAGGGCAGCCACTGTGAAGCAACGACCCACGAGCCGGCGCATCACGCCAGCGGAGATCAGTGTGAGACAGGAGCGCATCTGGGTGTGGGAGGGGGTTCTGCTTACTGGCCTCCAGCAAGGACACAGAGTGTTATGACAAACATCTCGCTGTGGGGCAGCAAACAGCAAAGGTGCAAAGGGGCCAGAGCCGGGAGAGGTTTTCTTGGGCTGGAATGGGGGTGGGTGGGTAGATTGGCTGAGAGGACATGGGTGGGCATAGTGAGTAGAGGGAGGCCAGAGAGGTTGCAAGGGAGATGGGAAAGCGGGGGGGAGGCCAAAGAGGTTGTGGGGGAGTGGGGGGGCAGAGAGGTTGCAGGGGAGATGCGGGAGCAGTGGGGAGGCCAGAGAGGTTGCAGGGGAGATGAGGGAGTGGGGGGAGGCCAGAGAGGTTGCAGGGGAGATGGGGAAGCCCAGGTCAGAGAGGTTGCGGGGAAGCGGGGGGGCAGAGAGGCTGCAGGGGAGATGCGGGAGCAGTGGGGAGGCCAGAGAGGTTGCAGAGGAGATGGGGGAGTGGGGGGGAGGCCAGAGAGGTTGCAGGGGAGATGCGGGAGCAGTGGGGAGGCCAGAGAGGTTGCAGGGGAGATGAGGGAGTGGGGGAAGGCCAGAGAGGTTGCAGGGGAGATGGGGGAAGTGCGGGGCAGAGAGGTTGCGGGGAAGCGGGGGGGCAGAGAGGCTGCAGGGGATCGTGTCGGGAGATATCTGGAAAGCCAGTGGCAATGCTGGGTGTGACTGGGCGATGGACGGTGAGGCCGTGCAGGTGGCAGGGAGGGCAGCGCTCCAGGTCTGTGCGGAGTGAGAGCCCAGACTGGCTGCAGCATGTCAGGGCACTGGGGGTTGAGTCTGGGATTTAGGGAAGACGATAAAGGAGGGAAGACAGTCCGAGAGGTGATTGGAGCAGGAGTGAGGACTCAGGTTCCGGAGATGTGGCGGGACCGGACGTTGGGGCTGCTGGAGGACTCCGGATAAAAGAAGGGCAAGAGAGAAGTCTGGAGGCTGAGGCGGTTTTAGACAGAGGATCTCAGTGCCTGGAGCAGACAGTGACGCGGCTGAGGTGCTGGGGAAGCGCCATGTACCGTCACTGCAGCAGGGGGGGTTGGCAGTGCAGCGGTGAAATGGGCACATGGGAGGGAGGCGCGGCTAATGGCCCAGGGTTTTGAGATGTTCTTGAGGGAGAAGAGAGTCAGAGTCAGAGCTCGGGGGAGAGCGGGCCCCTGAGGCTGTGAGCTTTGCACTGTACATTCGCTATAAGCTCTACGGATGGGGCTTCTTCCCGGTACGCTCCAGGGGCCGCAGCTGCTCCCAGTGAAGTCAGTGAGGCTTTGGTTGTCGGCCTCACTGGGAGCCAAGAGGGAAGGGACGCATGTCCCTGGACTGCTATGTTAGCGAATGCTCGCCACCCCAGGCTGTATGATGGCCCCGCTGCGCAGGGCCCTGCACACACACAGCAAGAGACAGGCCTTGCCCAGTGCTCAGGCCTGACCTCAGCGCCCTGCTCGTCCTTCACACCACGTAGCAGAGTTGGACAGTGCTGCGGGTGAAGCTTTTGTTTCCGTTCAGTGGAGTCCGGTGTCAGAGTGACGTTCCCGTCTTTGTTTCTTTTCTAGTCACTCTTCGAACGCCAGGGAATGGCAGCTCACTCGGGAGCTCTCCCGGGGGCCGAGAAACCCCACGTGTCCCTACGCAAAGGAATTCCCCGGACAAAATCTGTAGGTAAGGCAAACGGGGGGACGGTCCGTTCTTAGAGAGAGGGTGAGCTCTGGAAAGGGTCTGCTGCAGAACACGAGAGCTTCACGAGCCAGCAGAAAACACTCTGCCCTCCTCCAGCACCTTCCATCCCAGGAGCTCAACAGCCTGGTCAGGTACTGATGACTGAGAGCTCACAGGCCTGCGGGAGGTAGGAAAATGTCAGCATCCCGTTCACCAGGAAGCCAGGCCCAGGCGTGGAACTACTGTGTGGTACAGCGGTGTCTGAAGGGCCCAGGGCCAGGCTCGAAGCCCTGTCGTGCTGCAAAGACGTTACGGTGAGGCTGCCTATGTGGCTGGCATGCCGGGGATCGACCCGGGACTGCCAAAGCTCAAACAGGAGTTGCTCCCGCTGGCGCCGAAGGGGCTGTCACATCTCATGTCTGCTGTGGATTGGTGCAGAGGGGGACCTGTAACCCACGCGCACCCTGGCCCAAAGAGCGTACAGTCTAGATCAGTGGTCCCCAAACTTTTAAGGGTCATGCCCCCCCAACCCCTGTCCACACACACACACACCCCGCCTCCCTGGGGCTGGGGCCATAGCTTGGAGGGTGGGGACACGAACGGGGTAAGGGGGTCAAGGCTGGGGCTGCAGCTGGGCGTGGGTGTGGGGCCAGGAGCAGGGCCGCACCCAGGGGCCGAGGCTGGGGGCGAGGGCAAATCCAGACAGGCTATGGTGTGGGCTGGCAACCGGGCCCGCAACCAGTTGCAGCTCTGTTCCTGGTCTCCCCCCAGCCTTAGCTCCGGGCCAGGAACTGAGCCAGGGCCAGCAGCCGAAGCTGGGGGCTGGCGCAGGGCTGGGAGTAGATCCATACTGAGGCTGGGCACGGGGCTGGGAGCTGGGGACGCAGCTGCGGGAAGGATCAGAGCAGAGCTGGTGGCTGGGTGGTGGTCCCTCCCCACCCCCCGGGGAGCTGGCCCAGGGCCCGCTGCACCTCCCAGATGTTCCTCCAGCCCCACAGTTGGGGCACCTCTGCTCTAGATCGAGACCAAAGCAGGCTCAGGCTACGGGGTACAACTCAGGAGCGAAGTGATCCGGGTGATGGCAGGAGAAGCAGGTCAAGTCCATGTCTGTTTTTGTTCTTTTCTTGGTAATTATGAATATATTTGTTTTATTTCTGTGCTAAACCCTTAGTTGTGGGGACTTGTGGGGGGCAGTCAGGTTTGGAGTAGGGGAGGGGAGGGGTTGTTTCATAAGAGAGAGAAGCTGAGGGAAGGAGGTAGGAAGGAGAGAGAGGAGAGTAGTGGATACTGACCCCTACCATGTAACAGGGGTATTAACCTACAATAACCTTGATCCATCCCTGTGACTAGGGACAAGAGAGAAAGTTCTCTCTCTTACCAGCACTCCTGTGTGTTACATCCCTATTTACATGCTGCCAGAAGAAAACATGCTCTTCGGCAAAATTGGGAGCAAACGAACCACTGGAACCTCCCAGTCGGGAAAGGAGCCTGGCAGAAAACTGAAGGATGTGGTCGCAGCACTCCCAGATTCTCCTGGAGGCAAGTTACATTGCAAAGAAATCCGAGGGTGCAATCCTGCCTGGTTCAACAGGCGGCGAGAATCTACAGTGCATCCTCGTGGAGGCATGAAGAGGAGTGCAGATTGCTAGACCGAGCCATTCACATGTCAGAGACCCTGTGTTCCACCCCAGAGGGTCATGCGGGAAGGGCTCGTTTGCTTTACTAGGAACCAGCTACACAGCGAGACCGTTGGCCATTACGTTTCCGACCTGCGTAATACGCTAAGGCGTGTGAATTTGAGCAATTAAATAGTGGACCAATTGGAGCCTGAGTTATTGTGGTTTAATAACTAGGTCAAAGCAAGGTTATTGCAAGAAGTGGACTTGCCTTTGCCAGAAACAGGAGATATTTACAGGACTAGTGAAAACTGCTTCCCACCGGAAAGTGGTAACAAGTAGAGAATGACCCACAGTATATCCAGGTACAAGGACAGAATACAGAGACCAGATTTGTTTGCAGTAAATGTGGAAGCAATCACACCACTTTGCTAAGGTATCCAGTATGCAGGGGGTGCAATACAAAGCATGCAGTGAAAACAGCCATTTTATCGAAGTATATCTGACCCCGAATTGCAAAGAAACACAAAACAAGTTCATGAGCGTACAGCTGAAGGACAAAGCGATTATGATGATGATGATGATGATGAAGAAGACGATGCAGCAGAAAACAGAATTGTTGGTTGGGTCCCATAAGATATTTACAAGGCAAGATTGTACAACTGATGGGGGTTGTTCAGCACTGGAAATAAATGAATGAAAAGTAAACTTCAAACTAGATCTTGGAGCTGAGTGCCACATAATCACAACAAGCTTTTACAGAAGTAATTGTGACCGCCCAATGTTAAAATAAAAAAATGAACTTCTTTTATTGAATGGACATGATATTAACCCACTTGGCAATGCCTCAGGGGAATGTTTCTATAAGGAGAGGTTCCACATGTTCCCATGCGGGCTTAGGTTGAAGAGCAGTATGCAAATACAGATGATCAAATGTGTATATAACTTGTCTGCAAAACAGGATGCCACAGATATCTAAGAATTTGTTGAGGTGTTTAATGGACTGGTATGCAATAAGGATATAATACACCATGTTAGTGTGATCCTAAAGTGCCACCAAAAATACATGTATGAAGTACCATTTGCACTGAGAAAATGTAAAAGCTGAATTTGAATGGATGGTAAAATAAGATATTGGAAGCGAATACAGGCACCAGCTGACTGGGTTAAGAGTATAATCACCATAATAAACCAAACAAGCCAAGGATGTGCATAGATCCAAAAGATTGGAATAAGGCCAGGTGAGATGCAACACCATGAGGGTAGGCCACAGCTAGACATCAGAATGCAAGAGTATTTTCAGTTTTGAATGCAAGCCAAGACTTTTAGCAGGTCTGACTCGATAAAGGAAGTGCAGAACTCTGTGCCATCAACTCTCCTTTTGGTAGCTATATGTTTAGATTACTTCCTTTTGGGGTGGCCTCACCACCTGAGGACACCAAAGCATCATGTCTCAGATCTCTTGGGATCTGGGTGGGATGGAAGTACTTGCTGATTGGTTGATTTTGGTTTAAAAAAAGATCAGTAATACACTGAGAGACTATAAAGTTCTGCTCTGTGCCAAAGAAAATCTATTTAAAGTGAAGAAAAACAAATACCGTATGGGGCTAAATCTGAGCACAACTGAGTAGGGACATAAGAGCCGCCAGACTGGGTCAGACCAAAGGTCCATCTAGCCCAGTGTCCTGTCTTCCAACAGTGGCCAGTGCCAGGGACTTCAGAGGGAATGAACAGAACAGGGAATCATCAAGGGATACATCCCTTGTCCACTTCCAGTCTCTGGCAGCCAGAGGCTAGGGACACTCAGAGCATGGGGTTACATCCCTGACTATTTTGGCTATGGACCTATGCTCCATGAGTACAAGCCAAGAAGGGTGAAGGCAGTTGTACAAATAGAAAGGCCCCCAAAACAGAGGTCATACAGAGATTCCTAGGCACGTTCACACATCTAAGCTAGTTCATCCCTAATACGTCACAGTGAAGAACTCCATTCAGAATGCTGCTTGAGGACAGTACAGAATGGCCTGGGGATGCCTGGCAAGAGGAAAGTTTGGGGAAATTAAAAGCAAGTTGTCACAGAAGCACCGATATTTTGAGATTCAAGGTGGGTGAGGTAATACTTTTTATTGGACCAACTTCTTCTGATGAAAGAGACAAGCTTCCAAGCTACATGAAGCTCTTCTTCAGAGCTGGAGATCTTTGCTGATGCAAACTTAAATGGGTTTGGGACAATCCTGCAAAATGGTCACCCAGAGGTGGATGCTTTCAAACCACTGACACACACATGTTCACACTGAAAGAGAAATGCCAGCCATTGGTTCTGGTGTGAGCTGTTTTGTGAAAATGTGTATGGCTAGAAATTGTTCAAGATAGGATCAGGTCATAGGCAGCTGGGAAACACTGTAAAAATCATTGTGCAAAGCACCACCCAGATTCAGTAAGTGATCATAAAATGCAAAAATACTCATTAAATATGAAATACAGACCCAGAAAGGAGCTCCGTATAGCAGCCATGCTTTCAAGAGTGTCTGTAAATAGGGAAAGCAGAGAACTGCAGAAAGAGGAGCTGTGTTTCAGACACCTGAGGCATCTTTTCATAAGCCTAGAATTTGAGTTCTCTGGAACAACGGCTGTCCTGTTTGTACAATACCTAGGACAATGAGGCCCTGAGACCTAGTCAGGGCTACAGGCACTACTATAATACCAGAGATAATGCACACAACATGCGGCTGGAAATGCTTAATGGAAATGCACCACCCCTGGGGAAGTTTAAGAGAAGAGATGTCGGATTCTCGCCTGGCATGAAGACAGCTATCAAAAATATGGTGTCTGAGTGTGAGTAGATACAAGGGATGAAGCAACACGTGATTCCCAATTATCCTGAGTCCAAGGCTGGCACAGATGTATTTGAATTAAACAGGAATAATACTTTGTATTAGTGAACTGCTACTCAGATTTGTGTGAATTCAGGTGTTTCGCAGCTCATCGAGTAGCAGTGTGTGCTGGCAATCACAGAGGCCTCGCCCACCATGGAATTCCAAGTGAGCTGGTAAGAGCTATTAGCCCACAGTTCAGAAGTGTCTTATTTCAGAAATTCTCTTTGATCTCTCAGTCCAAGCCCACCCTGGCAAGCCCATGCCATGCGCAGGCAAACATGTTAGTGGAAAAAATAGTACAAAGAACAACGAACTTGTTGATAAATAAAGAACGCTGGTGGTTTCCAGGGACCCACAATTAACACTGTTAGACTATCACAGCACACCTCATTGCTAGAGCTGACTATTAGAATGCAGAAGGGTTTACAGAAGAGCTCTATAGGCCTGGAAAGTAGAACAGAAGAAGAAGAAGAAATGTTAGAGACTGTTAGATCCCAAGCCGTCTGCCCCAAGGTCTTTGTCCTAAGGGCCAGTCCTGCAGGATGGACAGACGACATCTAAATGAAACCAAAGAGGACACTGGCTCTACTTCCTGAGGACATTCATGTTTTCAGAGAGAGTTAATATCTTTACAAGTTTGGCCCTTAGGCACTAGGAGTTTAGGTCCCCTTGACTTGACTGAGGATCCTAAGGCCCAGATCATCAAAGGTCATTAGGTGGCCTGCCACCTCTGCAGCTAGGCCCCCAGGCTACGGGGAGGGACAGGCACCTAAGAAAGGGATCCTCGGAAGCCAGCAGGCTGCGTGGGGAGCCACCTAAGTTAGCCAGGAGGGAAATGCCAAGGAGAGTGGGCTTAGGCGCCCAAGCAGCTGACGGATGCTCCTGGTCGATGGACCAGAGAAGATACCTGCCTGTGCTCGGGCACCTCAGCTGTGAACTCCCTCCTGGAGTCAGGCACGTGAGCCCAGGTCAGCTGCTCGGGCAGCCTATGCCCTATCGGCCGAAACAGCATCTTCCATCTCCGTCTCCTCTCTCAAGTTCGGCCTGCCTTGCCCTGTGCCCCTAGCTGTCTGTGATGCAGGTTTGTGCACTGGTGGCCTGCATCCGGCCCTCTCCCTGCGGGGTCTGACAAGGGTTATGTCTTCGCCGTGCTCGGAACACTCCAGCAGGATCTGGCCCTGCTGGTGAGAGCGGCAGGATCGGGGTGAGCCAGGGCACCAAGCTGCTCATGAGCTGCGGGCCAGCCCCAGCACTCAAGCAGCTGATTGCTGGGAACGTAGGCGCCCAGGGGGGTTAGGTGCCTACGGAGTTAAATGGAAGCTGAGCGGCAGGTTTGAAAATTTCAGTGGTGCCTAAATGGTGGATTTAGGCACCTAAAGAGGCAGAGAGGTGCCTAAATAGCTTTGAGGACCAGGGCCCATGTGCCTAAGTCACTTCTGAAAATAGGACTTAATGCCTGAGACCATGCGACACTGAGCCGAGCAGGATCTAAATACCTTTAACATCTGGGCCCTAGTATGTCTGGCGCTGAGTTGCTGAGCTGTAAAGGGAGGTGCTAATGCTTCCCTACCTCAGACGGCATTGGGAGGACAAATGCAGCACATCACATACGGCACTCGGTTACTGCGGGGCCAGGGGCCACGTCCCTAAGGCAGAGAGGGGCCCAAGCGCTCTTGGCTCTTGCACCATCTAAGAAGGGAATGTGGCCGGTGGCAAGTCAGCCAAGGCTTTCTGGTTGTGGCATCGGCTAAATTCTGCGAAGGAAGGAGTTGTGTGGTGGGTTTGGCATGTGCTAGCCAAGCCTGGATTCCAGAAAGACAGTCCCAGATGGCAGTGATATTCTCTGTGAAGCAAGTAGGTAGAAGATATTCCTTGCAGTGCTGTGCTGGGTTCTGGAACAGAATGGAAACAGTCGCGTCAATAGAGCACGGTACAGTCGGCCATAGCTGAGTTGGGTACAGCACTGCAGCTGCTCTGGCTGAAAAGAAAGATCCTGTGGCTTCCTCTGTGGCTTTGGTATAGGACTGTGGAATGTCCTTCTGTCTTTGCCTCTCCTTGTCTGCGAGCAGTTTTGCCACCAATGGCCAGTTCTGCTGTCTTACCATTTCCTCTGTTACAGGTTCTGAGAACCATGGTGACCTGGTGGGGAAGGTGGAAGGAAGGGACGTGCTGCATTAATCCCAGTGTCCTACCTGATTCTCCATAGCTGGACCTCTCAATTATCTGTCTTTCAGATACCTGGCATCATCGGGTTCTTATCTGAGGGCCCAGGGCATTGCTTTCTCTTAGGATTACTACAAGCTACTGGAGTGTGACCCATCACCGCTTGGCCACCTTCTCACTGAGAAGGGGCAGGGCTCTGTTTTTGCTTAGGAGAAGCTGGGGGTCTGTCTGTGCTAGTGGTTCTTGTATTGCCTGTGTCCATATTCAGAATAAAAATCAGATCACGTCTGTGACTGTCTCCAGCCAGCAGTTCAGAGGCATTATCTACCTGGTGCTGAAGTCTAGAGGATTCCACCACCATGCTGTGGTCTGGCTGTTAGGAATACCACAGTTAGTTTTGTCTCTGCCGTCCCAGAGCAGTTGATGCATTTCCAGGAGTAGTGTTCCTGGTGGGGCTTTTCCTGGGTTTGATGTCGGACTGGAATACTATGCCTACTCCTCCTCCGGATTCTCCTTTCCCCGTTCCATATTTCTGGGATTATAATGGAGGGAGTATCTTTGGGAGGAGGTGGGCCAGCCTGGGGCCTGTGGTATCATGAAGCCACACCTCAGGCATGCAGGCAAGGTCTAAGTTTTTCTTTTGAGAGCTGATTCTCCTGAGGTATCTGGAGATACTCTTCCCCCTTTGGCCTTTTCTGGTCTCTTGAGGACTTGTCCACTTTGACCAAGGCTCATTACCCTATTGGGCCTTTTATACCTTGCCTAAGTGACCCATCTGACATCAGCTTTCTTATGCCCTTCCTTGTAATGGACTTCCTACTAAGAAGTTACTGTGCAGACCTGCTGTATCTTAATCTACCCTCCCCTAGCCTGGCAAAGGGATACAACTACTGCTTCTCAGAGAAACGTGTCCTCTGCTTTGAGCCAGAGCACGAGCCATCTGAGTCAGATGAAAAGGGGGAGTGGAGAAACCTGGCCCCAGGCCCAGACCAGTTCTTTGTCTTCAGTGACCACTGCCTTCTCTTCTCCTACACATGACTGTGAACAGCTTCAGAAGTTGCTGGTTTGTCTGACAGAAGCACCTCAACTTGCATGTTGGGCATCAGGGAAAGATCCCACAAAGACAGATGGATGTTTCTATTCCCTATCAGAAATGGAGGCCTGGAACCAGCTGGGGATATTTGGAGCACGTGTGCCCATAATACAGCAAAAAGGCTACTAACTGGTAGTTCAGGATGCAGAAGGTAAGGGATCAGACCCAGGGACAAAATTGCACAGCTGTCAGTAAAGGTGTATGCTCAGCATGGAAGTTCTTGTTGTTGGCTTACTTGTTTTCTATAATAGGTAATATAAACAAATGAAATAAAGTAAAACGATTTGGTTGGCGCCCGTGTTTTGGCATCACAGTAGAAATGGGCCATGGAAGATCAGAATGAGGTGAGGGGAGCATCACAGCGCACTAGCTCAAGGAGGGCAGTGCAGAAAGGCATGAAGCAGGCTGTGGGGACGTGGACACCTGGGGCATCAGACCTGGCATCATCGACAGAGTGTGCAGGGCCATGCGATGAGGAACAAGGTCGAATAAATAGATGGGGTGCAGTTCTGCAGGGCTTAGAAGGCAGCACGGTGGAGCTGTGTTGGAATGGTGGGTGGGGACAGAATGGAGAAAGTGTCTTGTCTCCCACCCTCCTTCCCCGTCCCTTTTCAGGGTCATTCTAAGCCCTGGGCACTTTCTCTCTAGCATGGAAGCAACAGAGGAGGTTCCTGAGCAGTTTGAAGGGGATACATGTCATCCCTGGTACTTTTAGTAGCCTTGTGGTGAAGGCACTTGGCCGGGCACTCAGGAGAGCTGGGCTCAAGCCCCAGCTCTTCTGCCAACTCCCTGAGTGACCTGGGGCAAATCGCTGACTCCTGCTGGGCCTCTCTCCCCATCTGGGCCTTGGAGTTAATGAGGTTTGAAAAATGAAATGAGACATCAGCACAGGAGATGGAAATAAAATGTAGAGGTGGGTGGGGGTTAAAAGGAATAGAAACAGGTGTTTAAAATACAAATGAAACAAAAATGAGTGGGCAAGGGGTGAACACTCCTGGGGCTCGTCTGCATAGAGAGTTAGTGCCTGGCAAGATGGGGTATTAATCAGTAGCTCTCTAGCCTTTGGGGTCACTGGAGCACAGAGAAGTGCCTGCCCAGCGCAGTACGCAGCTGCCTTCGAAAAGCAGACTGGATGTGTGGGTGCATTAAAGAACAGGATACAAAATAATAGAGAAAGTAACTGACATGCCAGGCTGTGGCACGCACTCATCTTCAGTGCTCGCTTGAGATTGGGTACTCATGTTGAGGAAGTTCTAGCTGAGGCTGAGAAGAGCCAGGAAGGCAAATGATGACTTGAGGTGGTAAGGTGGGTTGGGGTCGGAGAAGCCAGATTCACAGGGGAAACCAGGAAGAGTCTAAATTGGTGTAACCCACATCTTCTTTCGGCCCCTCAATGTACACGTTACATCCATTTCTTCTCCCCCAGACTGCCTTTTGCCACCCCAGGCTCTGATACCGTCTACTGAGTGGTACCTTAGCCGGAAACCGGTCTCACTAGGTATTCCTGGAGTAAGTTACCCTAGTAACAGTAGAGTAGTGAGAGAGACATTGGTCTGTAGTTACATACCTATTTACCAGCACAGAATTTAGATCCCTCGGACACAGTCCCCTGAGTTTCAATGTGTGTAATTCACTCCCAGAGGGGGGAGGGGGAGAAGCAGCTCAATGGGGGGGGGGTGAATGTTACATTGTAGCAGGCCACCCCTAGGTATAATGAGCCCCCACCTTCTTCTGGCTGCTCTAAGTGAAGCCCCCGTGCACACTGGTAATTGGCAACTACGTCCAAGGCGTCTGTGTCTAATTACAGCATCTCTGGATTTGGCCCTGGGATTATTTACCCTGGCCAGGGAGGAGGTGGCAAGGCCTGACGGAGGGATTTATAATAAAATGCTGAAGGACATAGTGAGAACCAGTCACTGCCTGCTCTGCACCCTGTCTCGTCATACAAGAGAGCAAGCTGCGGAATTAGTGGCTAGTCATGTAGCATGAAGATGAGGAGAGTCTCTTCAAAACTAGAATCCTCCCCTAGGGCACCTGACATCCAGCTTGCAGAGCCCAGGGAAAGACTGAATTCTCAGCAGGGTCCATCTCCCTTTGTTCTGGGATTCTGACTTTGCTGTTCTTCTGGTTTCCTAGGTGAAGATGAAAAACTTGCTGCTTCTTTGATGGATGGGAAATTTCCTCGGAGCACGTCAATGCAAGACACCGTCAGGGAAGGGCACGGAATCCCACCCCCACCTCAGACGGCTCCACCCCCTCCTCCGTCTCCATATTACTTTGACACAGGCCCTCCCCCATCCTTCTCCCCACCTCCACCTCCGGGAAGGGTTTATGATACCATAAGATCGAGCTTTAAGCCAAGCCTGGAGGCCAAACTCCATGGCCTCCCCCAGGTTATCAGTGCAGCTGAGATGTATGACCAGGCAAGGACTTCTATCCCGTATCCTGAAAGGCAAAAGAGAGCCCGATCCATGATAATCCTGCAGGACTCCTCTCATCTTCCTGTAGAGCCAACAGAGATCCCCCGGCCTGGCCCTTCCGCCACGCCCCCGGAGAAGCTGAAAAGGAAAGGGCGAGTGATTGATAACCCTTACGCCAACATGGGCCAGTTCAACGTTAGCCTGTTTGCTCCCACCAAGCCCCAGAGGAAGAAGAGCCCTTTAGTGAAGCAGCTGCAAGTAGAGGACGCTCAGGAAAGAGCAGCTTTATCCATCGCAGGAGGCTTTACGCGGGAGCCCTCTCCCACGCGCCGGAGCCATCGCATGAGTGGCATAGAGTATCAGCACCACGCTGGCATCGCTCAGGTCGACCCCTCGAGCATCCCCTTTGCCACTGCCATCGCTGGAGTCATGAAGGACAGAGAGCGTCGTCTTGATGAGAGGCGGAAATCCACTGTCTTCCTCTCGGTTGGGGCCATTGAAGGGAGCCCCCCCAGCATTGACATGCCATCCCTGCAGCAGTCCAGGTCTATTGATGAGCGGTTGCTAGGAAGCCGAGATGTGCTGCTGCCTTCACCTGTCTCAGCTTTAAAGCCATTAATTAGCAGCTCATCCTCAACATTCATCCACCCCCTAACAGGAAAGCCCCTAGATCCAAACTCACCACTGGCGCTTGCGCTGGCCGCAAGGGAGCGGGCCCTGTCCACTCAAGTCCCATCCAGGTCGCCCACCCCAATCCACAGCCCAGATTCAGACCGAGCAGCACCCCTGTTTGTGGACGTCCAAACCAAAGAACCAGAAAGGGGGGAGCTAGAGGGCCTAGTGTCACCTGCATATTCGCCTGGAGCCAAAGGGGCAGTAGGAGCAGTTCCTGGGACTTTGGCCCCTACGAAAAGCCACTGGGGGACTCCAACAACACTGAGAAAAGAGACTGAGACAAGAGCAGAAACACCTGTGAAAGAAGAGAAAAAACACGAAGACAAGAAATCTATGATCATTAGTATTATGGACACATCACAGCAGAAGACAGCCGGCCTCATCATGGTCCATGCAACAAGTAATGGCCAAGAGGAGATAGGACTTGAGATGAAAGAGGAGAAACCCGATGTTCCTGAAGCAAGTGTGGAGCCGGCAGAGCTGCCCAAAGCGGAGACTGAGCCCAGCCCTGTGGGAAAGTCTCCGGTTAGCCCAGCATCTGACAAGACACTTGGTCAAGGAAGTTCAGAGGAGGAAGTGGAGCCCTACACAGTTACCCTCCCACCAGCTCAGCTGTCTTCAAGTGATGAAGAGACCAGGGAGGAACTGGCCAAGATTGGGCTGGTGCCTCCACCAGATGAGTTTGCAAATGGGGTACTAGTCACCACCCCTGGCACACCAATCAGCCAACTGGCTAAGCCTAGCACGCCATCCATACCAGCGGCAGCAGTAGCACCTTCTACCACTGGTGGAACACCCTCAGGGAAGCCCTCTGATGCCCCCGTAGCCCCAGAGTCTGCTGCAGACTCAGGAGTAGAAGAGGTGGACACCAGGAGTTCAAGTGACCATCACCTGGAGACCACAAGCACCATCTCTACAGTCTCCAGTATGTCTACATTGTCCTCTGAAAGCGGGGAGCCTACTGACACATACACTTCCTTTGCGGATGGACAAACTTTTATACTCGAGAAGCCACCAGTGCCTCCAAAGCCAAAACTCAAGTCCCAGCTCAGCAAGGGGCCAGTTACTTTCAGGGACCCACTTTTGAAGCAGTCTTCGGACAGTGAGCTCATCTCCCAGCAACATGCGGCTACTCTGGCTTCAGCCAGTGTTGGTCGGCCACGCTACCTCTTTCAGAGAAGATCCAAGCTATGGGGGGACCCCATGGAGAGCAGGCCAGTCCATGGGGCTGAGGATGACAAACCAACTGTGATCAGTGAGCTAAGTTCCCGGTTACAACAGCTGAATAAGGATACACGATCACTGGGGGAGGAACCTACCGGGCCCCCTTTAGATCCTGGGAAGAAGTCACCTGTGATCGCAGCACGGTAAGACTTATGCTGGTCAGGGGAGGGGATTGGTGCAGAGTTTAGGCACTCCAGGAAGATAGGGAAAATCATCAGCAATGGTGGCCTATAAATATGCTGCATAATCACAAGATGCATTTTGAGGAACATTTCAGAGATGTCAGGATTCCTCAGCTGCATAGAGGAGAGAAAAGCTGAGACAGACGTCCTAGAAATTGTCATGTTTGGTTTTGGGGCGTCTCCTTAATCCTGCCCACAAACACGGACCTTTCTCACTGTCTCCTTTCCTCTTCAAATTGCCTTTCTGTTGTTTCATGTTGCTTCTCTCTATGTCTTGATTCTGTTGTTAAATTGCTGTATTTGGTTGTGGGTTCCTCTTTTTAGTGTTTTCTCCTGAACAGTTAATAATTATTTGCATTTCTCTAGTGCCTTTTGTCCCAAAGGATCCCAAATGCTCTCAGACTAAGAACGTAGGAATTGTGTAACCCATCAGTGAAAACAAGCCACCTCTGAGGTGGGATGGGGCAGCCTTTGAACAGGCCACAGGAACATTACACACTACCTCTAGAACATGACATGCAAATTAATCCCGAATCCAATTGAAACTGCAGAGGGAATTTAGGCTGGCTGAAAGTTGGCAGGAAAAATGCCATGTGAGTGGTCAGGGCCTCAGTTTTACATCGCATCTGTCAACATTCATAGATTCCTAGATTCTAGGACTGGAAGGGACCTCGAGAGGTCATCGAGTCCAGTCCCCTGCCCGCATCCACCATCAATAACGCGGATCTCCCTAGCACCATGACGCAGTCACCCATGCTCCTCCCTGCCACACAGCCCCTCCTGTCACCACCCTGGGGCTTTGAGACTGTCACTGACTCAGGGGGGAGAACGCCCCCACTGCGGCATCCACACCACTGCCCACACTGCCCTATGTTTTCCTCTTCAGGTCTCTCATTCAAGTACAGACCTGGCCAGAAACTGTAACTTGTGAGCTCTGACAAGATGGCGGCCCCAGAAGATAGGGGTAAGAAGCCCATAGAAGCTTCTTTCTCAGTCCCAGCCATATTAGATTCCTTCATCCCCGCGATGCCCAGGAGACACCAGCTCCCACCCACACGTCAGTGACCTCCATACTCCCTCAGTGGTATCAACCTCTCCCCATTCCTCACAGGCCTCAAGGGTCACCAGCCCCCCTCCAGCTCCTGCCCACGCAGTTTCCCTCTAACCCCAGAGACTCCCAGGGACACAAGCCTCCCACAGCCCCGCCTCTTCCCTCAAGGGCCCTTAGCAGTGTCAGCCTCCCCATTCCCTGAGTTCTGCCCAGACACCCTTCCTGGTCTGCAAGTGACCCTGGCTGCCCATAGCCTCCCTGTGCGCCTGCCCTGCTCACCTCCCTCCCATGGGCCCAAGCCTGGATTTCTAGCTCAGACTTGGATTGTGCTGGCGGAGCTGTAGAGGGAAGGCCACGTCAGCCTCTCCCCATCCAGCAGGTTAAATATCTCAGTATGCTGTGCTGAGGGCTCTGAGCATGACCAGTGCCTCTTCTCCCCCCTTCTGCTCCCCCACCTCGGATTCCAAGGGACACCAGCCTTCCTCAGTCTTTCACAGCCTGAGAGACAACAGCTTTCCCAGATCCACATGCCCCTCGGATATACACCCTGCGACCTCCATTGCTCCCTGAGTGACAGCCTCTCTCCATCCCCCACATTCCCTGAAAAACACCATCCCCTTTCTGCCAGAGGGACCCTCGCCCGTCACATTCCTCCTCTGTCTCACAAAGGCACTGAGATACCAGCTCATCCTCTGCCGCCCACGGGCCTTAAATGGCTGCAGCCTGCCTCTCCACTGTACCTGCCACTAGAGACACCAGTTCCCCCCTGTCCCAGCTCTGTCCATCCCCACGTATTCTGGGACACCAGACTCTTCTGTCCGTCATGCTTCAAGAGATGCTGGCCTCCCACTGCCTCCCATGCCTCCCATGCTCCTTGACAGACATCCTCCCAGATCCCAGCCCTTTTCCCAGAGAGCCCCCTCACTGTGCTCCATGAATCAGTTCCTGCACTGCACTCTTCTGTTCCCCACGGCCCCTCAAAGTCCTGTGCCCTGCCGGAGAGCCACCAGCAACCCACCCTCCCCCCCACTGTCACAGGGGGGTGCTGCTCCTTCCCCAGGCGTTTAGCGTCTTTTGCTGGTCTTGTAGAGTTACATGTTTCTCATTCACTTTTTATGAAAGTTGTGGCCTTTCCTCTCTGAAATTTGGTGCACTTGGTGGGTGTCCAAGAACTGGAAATATTTCCCAGGAAGTCAGCTGTCAATAGGATATTCTAGAGTGATGTGAGGTGCTCTCTTCCATTGTGCTAATTCCCTCTCTTTTATTCAACTCCTGTCAGTTCAGAAATTAACGTAGAGAATAATTTACAAATGCAGCCCACTTCCGCACACTTTCCAGTCCCTGTGCTTGATTTTAAGAGCGAAATTACCACCTGAAGCTTCCACAACACACTGCCCTTAAATCCCTCCAGTGCTGTGATGAAGGACAAGAGAAGCAGGACCAGCTAAATCTGCTGCTGCCACCACCAGTGACGGCCCTTGAATGCTCCTGATTGCTGAAAAATAGTGAGGTCCCACCTGCCAGAGATGACCCTAAATCCACAGTTGCTGCTACTGCTGCCAGAAACGGCCTTTGGACCCTGCAGTGCTGCATAAGGGGTGAAGATGCTGCTGCCAAAGCCTCTCCTGCAGCTGCTGGTGCTGTCGTCCTTGAGCTCGTCCTTCTTCAGGAGGACAGTGAGGGCCCTTTGCCGGGGCCAAACTGAAGCCATGTCTCCAGGAGTTGCCCAGGAATCTCCCTGTGGTTTGAGAAAGACAGTGCGGTCGCTGCTCCCAGAAGCCGCCCCAGCACAGCTGCTGCTATTTCCAGAGATTCTCCTTAGACGAGAGCCCGGGGGGAGCTGGAAGAACGGCTGAGTAAGCGGACCTGGTGGTGCACAGTTTTGTTTGTTCCTGAGCCCATTAATTTCTGACTATACAACAAGCAGGCCCTGGTATTTTTCTCTTCCAGAGGCTTATAGAGTTTCTGGCCAGGGAGCTCCAAGGATAAAAGACAGAAACTGGGTTCTCTGACTGTGTCTCCTTGGAAGACCGTCTCCCCCAGGAGGATGTTTGATGAGAGTCACTGAAAAAGAGGTCAAGAGACACTGATGACGAAGAGAACCCAAGGTCAGAGTTAAGGCAAGGCAAGGTCATCAGTGAGAATATTCCTTCTCTCCTCGCTGTTCTTAGGCCAGTGCTGAATAGGGTGAGGAAGGCTGTGCTCAGCCTGTATGTCGCGTGCTCTGTGCACAGATGAAGATTTTGAACAATAGTGGCAAAACGGCAGCACGTCCCCGTCCCCAGAGGCAGCACGCAGCCTGCAGTACAGTGCTCAGAACGGCACCATAGAGTCTGGCAGGGGATCCTGGCAGAGCCGTGCGGCAGCTTCCAGTCATGGAGTCTCACTGGCATGTGTGGCACCCAGACTTTGCTCAACCCTCAACCACACTGGCAATTGCAAGGAGCCCCTGGAGCTTAACAAGCACAGGATAAAGTTCGAGGCAGACACCGTAATCTTTAATGTGGATGTGGCCCTAGGAGATGGCAGGTCCCAACATCCAGTGTTCTGAGCAGCAAGGGAACATGCCAGTACCATGAAATAGCTGTGAGGTGAGCTAACTTCTGAGTTACCTTGTGATAGCTCCTAAGGCAACATGAGCCGTCATACGGTAGCTCCACTGGAGTGCTAGCCTTACATTGGCTCACGGAAGGCTTATGAAGAGCTTGCAATTGAAGGACGCTCTCTGGACACTGCAGTGGAATCACTGTGTGACATGCATTATCACAAGACAACTCCAAAGTTAACTCCTGATCCCTGAGTTCCTTGATCAGTGAGCAGTAGGCCTAGTGAGTCATAGCGAGCTGTGAAAAGGCAGCTGGAGACCTACATCCTAGCACCAGAGGCTGAAAGCATAGCCCTACAGGGCGAACCTCACCTGTTACATGTACAACATTAAAACATATGTTTAAAATGGCATTCTCGTTTAATGTCCTTGTGTCATGTGACTCTGGCCGTGGCCATCCAGTCTCATCAGGGTTGTGCCATTTCTCATTGGGTGTAGTGAACCTGGACCTAAACCTCCCACCTCTGCTGATCAGCTGTGTTGTGACAGTGGTCATCTGGACCTCAAGGCATATCTGTGAACAAGTGTTCGACTCAAGCCAGGATTGTTCAATAGTGTCGACACAGTTTCAATTTTACGCGCCCGCGAATTCAGCAGAGAATCCAGGTTAGAGGGTTCTCTGCACAGGGTTTGGTTCTTATGTCTAAGCAACAACAGAACGTGCCAGATGTATCATTTGAAGCAAATTTTTAGATGCAAAACTGAGTTTTTCAGGTGCTGTTCTGGAAACCCACAACTCTTTATATTTCTACAGATCTGAAAGAGAGAGAGAAGAAAAATAAGCCCTTTAGGCATTTAGCTCCTAGGGTAAAGCTACCTATTTCTATATAAACTCATCAATTAATTCTGTTTCAGTCAAACGGTGTAAGCTTCCCGCCACTGCGTTACAAGCCCCTGTTTCCTTGTAGGCTTTTTGTCTCCTCAGTGTGTCTAAACTCATGCACAAAAAAGAACTGAAGTTTCATTCCACAGCCAGGGCAGATTCCTTTGGAGAGCTGATTCAGAGGCTCAGGTTTGGTGTTTGTCAAGTCAAAGATGAAATTAGATCCATTTTTCTCAGGCCCTTTCCTAATGGGGATCCCCTGGTGTATAAGTGCAAACCGTACAACCACTTCTACTCCGGTGTGGAGAGAACGTGGCCTTTCCAGGTCAGGGTCTGAATCCAGTGCAGGAGTACAGACAGGAGTGCCAGAATTAGGTGAAGTGAGAAACTAAATTCCCCCCTAGCCCCTCAGGAACGTAGTCCCCCTAGGTTGGGAATAGGGTCCAATGGTGAAGTAGAACAAAGAATGCCAGTATTAGGTGAACAAATCTGTGTTCCCCTCCCTCCCAGGAAAAGGTGGTCCCTCTGCCTCCTGGCGGGGCATGTGGGTTTAAGGAGTGTGGGAAAAGCCTGCAATCAGTTGAGCTGGAAACTAAGGCTCTTTCCAGAGCTGGGTTGCGTTGGTGGAGCAGGATGCTGTACTGTGAGTGTTAGTGCTGAAGAACATCCCACCCATTCAGTCGTGCTCTCTTCTTATCACACAGGGCTGGATACTGCACCACTGAAAATAGGGCAAAATTCCAGTTGACTTCAGTGGAAGCAGAATGGGTCCCATATTCCCTTAGAGTCCATCCTTCACTTCAGGAGAGCCCCCAATGTTTGGCAATGTGGAGAGGCCCCTATTCATGGGGGTACACTTCAGTGTGATCACCTTAGCACTACATTTCAATTAGACTCCCACGGCTGGCCCATGCCAGCTGACATGGGATAAGGGGCTGTTTAATTGCTGTGTAGATGTTCTGGCTCGGGCTGCACCCTGAGGTCTGGGACCCTCTCACCTCGCAGGGTCCTAGAGTTCGGCTTCCAGCCCGAGTCCACCAGGACAGGCCAGCCTTGGGTGTCTAATTGCAGTGTAGACATACCCTCTGTGATCTGAAACTCAGTGTGGCCCAGCCCTCCCCTGCCTGGTGTGTGTCAGAGCGATAATGCTTTGCTCGTGAGCATACCCAAATGGTAGGGAAATTGACCAGAGATCAAGCGCTAGAGTGTTAAGGAAGCCATCACTAGATAAGAATGTTGAAACTCGTCTTACCTGCAAACTTGCTTGGTGCTGGTATGTTGTTTTCCATTGGTCCTTAAACTATGCCACCATCCAAAGGTGTTTTCAATTAGGCGGATGCTATGGCATTCCTGAAACCAGTCTCTGTCTCTGTCTCAGCCGTTGAGGTTTCCCTTCTAGACTTGGCACTGCAGACAGCAATAGAACGTGATAGCACACGCCCTGCAGGGACACAGCTGTGGAGATGGGGTCTCTGGAGAGCACGAGCCGTGTTTCTGGATTAGTTGATGAAGAACTAGTGATTCGTGTGGTAGTCTCCCCGCAAAGGAATTAGCCCTTTGATCCTGAGCAGATACACTAATCTGAAACCAATCAAAGACTTCCCTTCCTGGAAGAATGGGTGGGTTTGTGTTTTTTAAATGTTGATGTGCATTGCCTACAAGGAGACAGGGGCATTGTGGGTAATAAGTCTCAGCATGTGTTCATATCACAGCAAGCACAGCTGGCTTCACCTCATCTGATCACTAACGTACTAATCACAGCTCATGCACCCATTTCTCTGACGAGTGAGTAGAAGAGCAAACCTTGACTTCAGCTCATTTATGCCCACTGGGTTATCACATAGGAATGAGTATCTCAAATGTGTTACCTACACATCAGTAAGAAACATACCCATGCCCCTGACAGATTATTTCATTGTCAAAGTGGCCAGAAAAAGCAGGAATTAAACCTTACAAAGCTTCGCCTCCCTGTTGATTTCGGCACTGAGAGCGTCCTGAGATGAAGTTTTGTTTCAGACAAATTATTGCCTAGGTAGAAGGGAATAGAGTCTCTGCTCCAGGGAGAGGGCTGTTCCTGCCAACTTTACGACTGGAAATGAAGGTCACAAAAAGGAAGCTAAAGGAATGCAGGATTTTCCGCTTCTAGATCAGCCTCCAAAGAGCCACATTTCAGCTGTGAGGCTACGGTCAGTGAACAGGTTGCCAAGCAGAAGATAGAAGCAGTCAACGTAGAAAGCTCCCTGCAAGCCAGCTTGGAGTGGCTCTGTAGGAGTCCCTCCATGTTCAAGGTATATTAAGAGATTGGCTTGAAGATTCCCAGAGATTGCATCCATGGGGAGTAGAAAAAAGCCCCTCTCCCATCAGGAGAGGCTGGGCCTTCTAGAGGAGGGTTGAGGTCTACTGTGGAAGAACCGTGAGCAATGAAGTGCTTAAAGATTAGACCCGAATTCCCTTCTCACCACCAAGGGCAGAGCTGAGGCACGCGGGTGGGACAGTAAGCAATGTTGTGGGAACATTCATGGTTATCATGGATGTTGTTTTTATAAGTTTCCTATTCCTAATGCAGATTTGCTGTTGGCCATGGTTTCGATTGAAATACAGTTTTTGGTTCCTATTTCTCCCCGTTTCACCATTCCGCAAATTGTGACCAAGAGACACAGCAGTGTCAAAAGGACTTTCACTTGACTTATGGGGGTTCTGCAGTCATGTCATGGTGTTTGAAATTGCCCAAGAAAAGCTAGGGAAGCCGTTTCATGACCTTCTTACATTAAAAGAATGGGAGGGACATTTTTCAAAAAGAGCTTGGAAGTCCTCTTGCTCTTCTACTTCATTCTAGCAAGCATAGCAAAGTTGTTACTGTGACATCCAGCTGGGACGGCACTCTCTTTAGAAACCCTCTAAAACCCACAGATGTTCACTAGGGGAATGGCCGCAGTACTTTGTAAGCCAGACAGATGTGTTTGTGGGGCTCGCTCTGTGCATTGACTTTGGGTTGCTCTGCAGCTTAATAAGGATCTGGGGTAGCCTCCACCAATGCAAGCCTCACTCGATCCTGACTTTTGTGTACTGTATTGAGTGCTAGCCAGTACATTTCACTTGCTGTCTCTCATTTGGCAGAAGACAGTTATGTCTGAAACAATGTTACTGATTAAATTGCTTGTTTCTCTCCCTCTGGAGTCTGATGCAGGCAGGAGAGCTATATGTTCAGTACAATGTTCTTGTGAACTTTGTTCCATTAAGAGTGCAACCTCTTTCCTTATAGAAACGTTTAATTAATCCAAGGCTAAGCCCCTGTGTTCATAGCACCAATACCAGATTGAAATATTGACTAAAGCCCCTGATACAGTGAACAAAACTTCAGGAAACAAGGAGGTTTCTGGAAATGTAATTCAGAAAGAGGAAGAGTTTCGGTTAGGGAGAGAGATGTGGTGAGTTGTGTTCTCAACCGGGTTCCTGTCCTCTCAAATGCATTGGGGTGCGACTTCACTTTGGAATATACAAAGGGAATGGTTAGGAGTTCCTCTTAGGAGTTAGACAGAAGCAGGATTCCACTGAGATGAGAGCGGACAACTCTCCTGAGCTTTTCCTGACACTCAATCTGGCCCAGCTATTTTCTGGAACCCAGATGTCGAGCTCAATCTCATTTTCTGAAGAGAAATTCTTGGCGTCCCTGGGTGGGCAGGAAAAATCTACAATTTATTGCAGGCTCTCAGGTAGGGATTAAACCAAACTTCCCTACCCAGAGAACCTGGGGTTGTCCCCTTTGGGAAATAGTAACTGTCTCTCAAGGGCCCATTAACAGTCTATTGCCATTAGTTCTAGTTACTGTTCTCACAACTGTCAAAAATCAAACCACTACAGCAAATTTCTGGTTCAGTCAGATAAAATGTTGAATTGTATTTACCGCTCTCATTCTCTTGTTCTTTCTGTAGAGCATTCTCTCTCATGCACGTGTTCTTTCTCCCTCTCTTATTCTCCCCTCCTCCCGTCTCTCTCTATTCCCCATACTCTCCTTCCCCCTTCCCTCCACCCTTCCCTACTCCCTATCTTTAGGAATACCACTGTCAGATTGTCTCCGGCTTTGGCTGTTGAATTCATGTGATTATGAATGTCCCATTTTCTCTAGTAAATGCAGGAATGTGAACTCAATGAATACTGAACTGGCTCCCCGAATCCTTTTGGTTCCAATCACCTGGATCCCTTTCAACATCTCCCTGAGAACCACACACAGCCCCCTCTGGTCTGCTGCGTCACAGTAAACATCAAACCCAGTCTGAGCATCCAAGCCTCACTCATGCCACTTGCAGACCTCAAACACTTTCTGTTCTGCATTGTCTCTGGATATGAGGGGCTGAGACTATTGTACATACCCCAAACCAGAGAGAGCTGGTGCACAGCCCTGGGGGGTGCACCAAACCAGTGAAAGAGCTGTGAGGGAGTCACCAAGGCCTGCAATGCTAATCAATTATAAGTATAGTACTTAGAGAATTGCTTTTCTGCCATAGACTTTAGCACATTTCTGGGAGATGGGGAGAAGGCCCCACTTCAGTAGAGCAAGGACTGCCCACATATTCGCTCCTCAATACAGCTGCACCCGCCTGCCCACTGTTGCTGAGTTGGTCATTCTCCTCAGCATCTTCTGCCCAGCAGAGACCTCTGCAATGGGAGAGAAGTGTGAGGAGCCAGCCCTTTGGGTCAGCATGGGTTTCTGGGAGTCGCAGTGGTTCTGGAATGGTTTGGGATGAAGTCTGTTCATTCTCCGTGTTGTTATTGCGCCCCGGACTGATGCTAACATTCTCTCTCATTGCCTCTCTTCCTGCTCTCACATCTGCATGTCCGCGCTGCTCTGTCTAGAACTGCCTCAGGCCTCAGGAGGGTGGGCGAGTTGTGTAAGTGAGCATGCTCTCATCTCATAGCAAACCCATGTTGTCCTCCCTGTGCTGCTGTGTGTGTCACGTGCCAGTCACTCTCCCTTCTTGTCCCACAGCCCTTGGGATGTGGGAGAGGAGGGAGTGGAGCTTGCTGTGAACCGTGAACTTCAACCCTCTTGTGCCCAGTAGCATGTCTGTGTCCCTGTGCTGTAATATTATGTGCCGCTGACTTCTAGGAGGAAACTGAGGAAATTCCCTTCTGGCTTTGACATGGTTCAAACTATGGCTTGAGAGAGCCCTCCCACTGGAACTCACTGCTCCCAGGGGACAGCCAGCAGAGGATGCACAGGGGCGGGGGGCAATTTCAGGTCCCTCGGCAAGTTTTCAATCAAGCCTTCACATGTATAAGGTTTCTGGAGAAGGCAGAGACTGAATTAGCTGGCAGCTCCTCCACAGCCAGCATTTGCTCCTCCTGCACCGTTCCCACCAGCTCCCTGAGAGCCGGCCCCATTCCCTGGGTCAGAGCTCAGAGCCCCAAATGTCTTTCCCTTCACGTACATGTTTCCCTGCCGTAGGACGTCTTTAGCTCACTGCCTGGGCCCTGGAGCAGACTCTCGGGTGACAGGTGGCTGTGAGATGGGGAAAGTAGCATTTTATCCTGTTTCAGCTCCTGAAATGAAATCCCATTTCTAGGCGTGGGGCAAAATGGCAGACAGAGAAGGGGCTCTCCGGGCTGGGCAGCAGGAGGACGCTCTCCTCTCTGCCAGGAGGCTGAGCAGCCACAGGGCAACTGAGGTGGTCACGTCAGGTTCTTGTCTTGATTCTAACGGCGTGAATGTGGAGCCCTGTCCTGTGCAGACCCTAGTACAGACCCCATCAGGGACCAGTGTCTGCATGGAGCAGTCACGGGGGAATCTCGGCTCAAAGACCCTGTCTGAGCCCAGCACAGACCCGGTGGTACCTCGTGAGGGCTCTGACAAGCGAATGGCTGATCAGGTTAATGTAGCTACCTGGCAGGAACAGGCAATAGGGCGCTAAGCAAGGAACTTCATGCACTGCAGAGTGACAAGCAGAAAATCCCAAGCACAAGTGATTGTGACTGGCCAGAAGGTGACCTGGGGCCTTGAGTAGGCGAGGGAAGCTTTGAATTGTGACGTGCTCCAGAGTCCAGGGGGCCAACCCGGTGAATTTCCCCAGAATGCATGCCTCACTGTGTTCCAGTTGTGCGATTGCTGTGTCTGTCTATCCCTCTGTCTCTCACCAGTAGCATAAATCGGAGTCCAGCTCACTCCCTGTGTGCTGCCTCCATGTGTGAAGGCAGCTCCAGAGCACAAGTGAAGTTCTGCACAGACTCATGTTGGTTTTTACTTGTCTCATTTTCTGCTGATTGCGCTGCCTCCCCATCCCAGTGTCCAGCCGGGCGGGGCCAGAACCCCGAGGCACCCAATGGGAACACCCAAGGAATCTCCCATCCCCATCCCTGTCCAGCCGTGCTGGGCCAGAACCCCGAGGCACCCAATGGGAACACCTAAGGAATCCCCCATCCCCATCCCTGTTCAGCCGTGCTGGGCCAGAACCCCGGGGCACCCAATGGGAACACCCAAGGAATCTCCCATCCCCATCCCAGTGTCCAGCCGGGCTGGGCCAGAACCCCGAGGCACCCAATGGGAACACCCAAGGAATCTCCCATCCCCATCCCAGTGTCCAGCCATGCTGGGCCAGAACCCCGGGGCACCCAATGGGAACACCCAAGGAATCTCCCATCCCCATCCCTGTCCAGCCGTGCTGGGCCAGAACCCCGGGGCACCCAATGGGAACACCTAAGGAATCCCCCATCCCCATCCCTGTCCAGCCAGACACACAACTCACCTCCACAGGGACCAGAGATGCTCCATTCCCACAGTCTCTGATGCCCAGGAATTCTTAACAGAGATGTAGGAAATGCTGAAGACCATCTGCCTCTGGGCTGCCTACAAAGCAGTTTTAAAGCCCTTCAACCCTCAAGTGTACCAGGAGACCCTGGCTGATAAGTGTGTGTGCCTCAGCTTACGCAGAACGAATCTCGTTCAGTGTGTCCATGGCCAGCAAGGGAGGGTCCTCCTCAGGTCAGAGTTCACTCCACATGTCCGTGTTTTCATGCATTCAGTCCTGTTGACTCTGTGACTGGTGTTACACAATGTCTGAGTGTTTAGGGCATTATCGTGTGGACTCAGGAAAAACTGGGCTCTGGCATCCAGATGTGGAGCCAAACATTTCTCAAAGTTCCAAACTGAGGCAGGCACCCTGGACCTCCCCCATCCTGATGCTACAGAGAGAGAGGAGGGGTCTGAACATAGCTGTTGCTTAGACCCTTCACTTACACACACCTCATACTCCCAGAACATTGCGAGCCTGCTGGCAGCACCAAAGATGTTAGAAAGCATCAAAGTGATCAGCTTTGCTTGGAGTGGATGGAACTGGTGTCATCCCCGTCCAACTGAATATGGGTGTCAGATGATGGTTACCTTGTCCATGTCCCACTGAACAGAAGATTCAGACAGTGCTTTGATCTCTCTCACACACACACACCACGTGACTGAATGTGAGTGTCAGCTGTTGTTTCCACTACACAGCCCTGTTTGTTTCTGTGAGACTTTGTTGGGTGTTGTTTCTTCTGAGCCCAGCATCCCCATCTGACTGTGAGCATAAGCTTCAAGCAGTCCTGCGTGTCAGCCCCATTCAGTTGTTCATGAGCTTTGAACAATATTTTGTCTCTGCCCCACAGCCCCCTCTGTTGCTCATGAACTGCAGACGGTGCTCAGGCACAACTCCAAGAGGGCGAAACCGTTGGCTGATTCTCGTCATGGTGCCATATCCCATCCAAGTGTACATGAGCTTCATACAAAGCTTAGTCTCCATCCTACTGCCTCATCCTTCGGAACATGAGCGTGATTTCTGTGCTACCCAACTCTATGGGAAGAGCCCCTTAATAATAATCCTAATTTCTTCTTTGAGAGTCCTCTGCATAGTCCCACTTTTGGGATATATGTCGACTGGTGTCACTGAACGGTGCAGCCTTCTACTAGTACTGCCTGTTAGAGTGCTCATGTCCCTCTCCCAACTCCACCCCCCCCCCCAGCTTTGAGCACATCCTGAGAGTGGAGCTATAAATGAGGATGTGGCAGTGGTCACCTCAGTTCCTTCCAGTCACTGGCCATGCGTGGATGTGAACCTTCTTGGGAATCAAGATCCTTACCAAGGCATCTTACTTTTTTAATTATTAGATAGTTAGGTGTAAATAGACTCCTCTTCATCGTCTTTAAACATGAGGATACTCACTGCCTAGCCAGTTTCACCTGTAGGACAAGAGTTCACTCTTCACCAAGAATCCACCTGAGGAGCATTGCAGACTGATAATGCCCCCTATTCAGGAGGACCATAATGGTGCTGAGCATGCACTGAGAGCACCCTTTGTTGTCTCTGATGCATCTTCAACACTGATAGCTGCAGCGATAACTATCTGAAGACAAGCATGGCTGTGCTCGTCCGCTCTTCCCTACCTAACGAGGTCAAGGAGTGAAGATCTTCTGCTTGAAAGGGATAGACTTTTTAGCTCTAAAATGGATGGAGAATTGGAGAAAATGAAAGAAACAAGATCAACAGCTCGCTCGCTGGGTCTCTTGCAACCTTTCAAGAGAAGAATTCTTACAGCTGCCTTCAGATATCGAAGGCAATATCATCCACCTTATTCTTCATCTTCATATTTCAACAAAGACAGACAACACTACCAACAGCAACAGCAATCCTCTGCTTCTCAGCAGCAATATAAAGGCTGTCCCTTTAAATCCAAGATGAGACAAAAGAATTCATCCTCCACTTCTTCTTTCCTTACAGTTAAACTTCAGCTTTGACATGAAGATCAAGAGCCACAAACCCAGCCTTAATTCTCTTCCCCTAACAGTTGGAGAATGTTTATGCCATTTGGACACTATAGTTTTGGACACTATGAAACACCGTTTTACAATCCAGTTTGAGAACCTCCCTCCCAGGGTCGGCTCTATGTGTTTTGCCGCCCCAAGCACGGCAGTCAGGCGGCTTTCAGCGGCATGCCTGCGGTCGGTCCGCTGGTCATGTGGATTCAGCAGCATGCCTGCGGGAGGTCCACCGGTGCCGCGCCATCAGCGTCCCCGCCGCCGAATTGCCACCGAAGCCGCAGGACCGGCGGACCTTCCGCAGGCACGCCGCCGAAAGCCGCCTGCCTGCCGCCCTCACAGCGACTGGCAGGCCGCCCCCCGCGGCTTGCCGCCCCAGGCACGCGCTTGCTATGCTGATGCCTGGAGCCGCCCCTGCTCCCTCCAAACCAATCTTCCCTGTCAGGATCCCTCTTACAACTCAGTGTTAAGAACAAAAATGAACGCTCCACTAAGGGAGAAAGTAGTAGAAGAGGTTCCAGTAAATCTAAGAAATCGGGATTTCTACTCCTGCTATTTCCTAATTCCTAAGAAAAATGGAGGTCTTTGTCCAGTCCTGGATCTGAAGAAGCTAAACCGATAGATCCAAAGGTTTCACATCAGAAAGTTAACTCTAGGATCCATTGTCCTATCTAGATTGGTTCGCTGCGCTCTAACTCAAAGAATCTTACTTTCACATTTTGAGAAGCCCATCACATGGGAAGTACCTTAATTTTGCCATAGGTCATTTCCAACACGGGTGTTGCCCCTTTGACCTTTCTACTGTACCCCAAGTCTTTACAAAATGTCTATCTGTACTGGCAGCTTTTCTGAGAAGATGGGATTTTTATTTTACCATATTTCAATGATTGGCTCCTAAAAGCAGCTGCCAAAGATGAAATGAAGGGAGTCACTCAATTCACATGCTCTCCATTAGAAAGGTTGAGATTTTTGATAAGCGAAAAGAAATCCCTATTGACATTTCTCACAAAATATCCTCTTCATAGGAGCACTTGAGTCCAGAATGGCGAGAGCTCACCTTCCAAAGGAGAAATTCCTGAAAGTGAAATCTACCATTCAGTCTCTACTTCAAAGTCCATTTCAGAATGTAAAGTTCTCCCTACTCTCCCTACTGAGTCTCACGGCATCACCGCATATGTTACCCCTTACGCAAGACTAAGAATGAGACCCTCCCCTTCAGCACTGATTGGCAAGAAACTTCAGACCTGCAGTACAGGATATGAATCTAATACTTAACATTCCAACAAGCTTCCAGAAATCTCTTTTGTGGTGGATCAATCAGGAACACATATGGAGGGAGCGTGAATGTCAACCTTCCCTCTCCTTTCATGATAATTACAATGGATGCCTCTAAAACAGGATGAGATGGACACCTCAGCAATCCTTGAACAAGAGTTCTCTGGAATCAGAAAGATGACCCTCTGGCTATCAGTGTCCTGGAGTGAAAAGCAACTCCTTTGGCACTCAGAGCTTTCCTCCCTCAGGCGCAAGGATCTGTGGTTCAAATGGCCATGGACACTAGGACAGCAATGTACTGTGTGAACAAACAGGGAGGAGCCCACTCCTCACAGCTTTGCAGGAAGCTTTGGAGATTGGTGTATTCGCCACCAGAATTGTCCAGTAGCTCTGCATGTGGCACAATCTCTCAACCAGTTAGCAGACCAATAAAGTTGAGACTCTTCCCAGATGCAAGAATGGTACTTCTTCAGACTGTGATCCAGGACATTTTCTCTCTTTGGGGTGCTCCAAAAATAGACCTGTTTGCCACACAATTCAACACCAAGTGCCATTGCTTTTGGTAAAAAGTGAGCATATACTTCTGCTCTTGAATAGATGCATTCCTCTGCAGTTGGGGTACAGATCTCATGTATGCTTCCCCACCATTCCCTTTAAGTTTGAAGGTTGAAGGACTAAGCAAGGATTATATTTATCACCTCTGCATGGCTGAGACAACAGTGGTACATGGACTTGCTCCTTCTTTCCAAAGGGAACTGCAGATGCTTACCTGTGTCTCCAGACCTTCTGTTATAGCAGCACGGGAAAGTGTACCATCCAGATCCACTTTCACTGCATCTAACAGCATGGGCACTAGGGCTCTGACAGAATTAGGGAATTGTTCTCTATAGATGTACATGTTTTACTTAACGCTAGAAGATGATCTAGGAAATGTTACCATTTAAAATGGAAAAGATTTTCACTATGGGAGTCTGTTAAGGATATTGATTCTGAGTCAGCTCCTCTTCAATCCATATTAAAGTATTTGCTGTTTCTGAAGAATAAGGGTGTATCTGTTACATCACTCATGGTACATTGAGCTGCAGTTGCGGCTTTTTATATACCAGTAGATAGTCAATCTATATTCTCGCATGATATCGTTGAGGTTTCTGAAAGGCTAAATCGTTATCCCCTGTGAGACAGCCTGTTCCCTCATGAGATCTGGACTTAGTGCTGTCAGACCTTGTCTCCACCCTTCAAACGTTGTCTTCTTGCTGTCTATTACATCTTCTGACTAAACTGCATTTGTTATACAATAATGTCAGCCAGGAGGTTTAGAGAATTCATGCCTTAATGACTCACCTTCCAGTTACAATTTTTCATAAAGATAAAGTAGTTCTTCATCCTCACCAAAAATGTATACAAAAAATAATACCTTATTTCCCTGTCAGTCAATCCAGTACTCTTCCAGACCACATTCAAATAAGGGCAAGTCAAAGCTACGCTGTTTGGATGCTAAGACTGTTACATTTCTATTTCAATAGGACTACAGATTTTTGATCTTCATGCAAGTTCTTTGTTTTATGCGTGGATACCTGTAAATGAAATCCCATTTCCACACAAACTGATCTCGCTGGGTCAGACAGTGTACAGTAGAAAAGGGATAAAAATGCCTCATGGGCTCCCTTGCTCTGCCGAGAGCACACTCCACAAGAGCAATGGCTGCTTCTGTCACATGTTTCAAGCATGTCCCACTAATTGAAAATTGTAAAGCAGTCCCATGGAGTTGAATACAAATGTTTTCTGAGTATTATGTGTTAGATATCACACCTTAATCAGCTGTCCAGTTTGGTAGCTTGATACTGCCTTCCTTGTTCTAATATATACTGCTGACTACACTGTCCCGAGAATGGGAATTTGCAGAGGACACTCAGAGAAATGAAGGTAACTTACTTGTCACCAAGACTCTTTGAGATGGACTCTGCATATTCACACTCCTTCTGCGGAGCAGTAACTCCTCATGGCTCTACACTAGCAGTGGAAGGAATTGAGGCAGCAACTGCCGCTATGCCCCCTTTTCTAGCCTCGTGCTCACTGAGGGGAGGTTTAGGAGTGGGCACGTGAGTGCTCTAATAGGCACTACCAGCAGAAGGCTGCACCATTCAACAGCTCCAGTTGATGCATATCCCAAGAGTGGAAATGTGCAGAGTCCATCCCAAAGAACCTTGGTTACAAGTAAGTAACCATCATTTACCTTTTGAACTGGGGTTGTATAGCAAGGACTCTTCCCATGAGCAGCACAGACAGGAGGCAGGCATTGCTCGTATATAAAGCACTTTATGAAGATGTAGTTCCACTTAATATTAAAAAAAAATAAAATAGTGTATCATCATAAGGGGACAGAGTCCAGGTTGTGTGTTCAACCTTAACATTTGCTTTGCCTGACTCCTGCTTAGCTGTGCAGCCTTAACATTGCCTTATTGTAACTTTTTGCATGTAATTTCCTAAGTTTTTTTAAAGATAGAAGCTTTAAAAAAAATAATAAAAAGGAGGGGTGGGGGAGGCCCAATTCTAAAACCAACCAGGACCAGTCAACACAGATTCCTGGGTGTCTGCTAGTACTGAAGACTAGGTACGCATTTCCAGACCTGCGCATGTCCATGTCCATACTACACCGTGTGAGGGTGCCCCACTGTCAGCAGAATTAAAAAATTCCTGGGCAAAATTTTGCTCTCACTTGTACCTATGTAAAGCCAGCCTGATTCCACTGAAGTCAATGGATTTACTCCAGATTTACACCAGTGTAACTCAGAACAGAATGTGACTCATATAACTTTAAAACATCAGAACCCGATTTCCCTATACATGGCTTAGCACTTCCATCTCAGTGAGATTTACAAAGCAAGCTAGGCTTGAAGGCAATCAGTCCAGTAGCTTGAGTGCTACAGTCATTTATGTAAGCGAACCAACTGGGTCCTGTTACCCAGCTCTGAAATATGCCAACTTTCTGAACTGTCTCCCACTGAGTGTGCACCTCCTGGCTTAATGAAAAATAGGTATTGCATGTGCTCAGTGCACAGTTTTGCTTCATTTAAACCATTCTTTTCAAACCAGCTGAAGTGCCTACTCATTCCTAAGGACCAGCTCCACTTGCAGGTGTCAAACTTTGGCCATTTTGGGTGTTCCACGCTATGGTTAGAATTTTCAAACAACAGGAAGAGCATTTCCCACACTCACAACTCAAATGCAGATAAAGGGATTTTAATGAAACTCCCTGGACAGACTGGACACAAACAAGGAGTTTCAGCTCAGCATCTCAGGTAAATTTCTCAGACGTATCTTAGTGTGTGAAAAAAGGAGGCTAGAATGGAAGCTGTTTTGCAACCTTAATGTACAGTTCTACCCTCCTAATGCAGCCCCCTGACCAGGGCCATCTGACTGCCCCCCCTCACAGGAGCTTCTGGGCACCAATATGCCCTCTTCCAGGACCAGCCAACTGCCCACATAATGCAGCTTCTCTAGGGATCAATATAACAACCCTCAAAATGCATCCCTTGGGGAACCACCTGACCTACCTTGAAGATGATACATTGGCTGCCCCATAAGCAAAGGAAACAAGCTCCAGAGAACAGGTAAATATACAGCTGGGTGTCATAGACGGGACATAGGTGGTCAGACCTAGTGGTCAGAGCAGGAGTCAGATGCTAGGAAGCAGAGATCGAGTCAGGAGTCAAGCCAAGAAGGAGGTGTAGAAGCAGGGTCTTGAACAAGTCAGGTGTTCAGGAATGGGACAAGAAGGCAGAAATCAGGTATAGGGTAAGGCCCAGGATCAGGCAAGAGGCAGGATCCAATGTAGCAGCCAGCCAGGAGTTCATCGAGTTGTTCACACAACTTCCTGTGCCTCCCGGCTTACATAGTGAGTCTGAGCTAATTGGAGAAGCCAGACGTCTCCTCCAATTGGGAGCTTTGTGGACAGTGACTATGGTAAGCAAGGTTCTACCAGAGCATACTTGCTGCTGGTACTAGCAAGCTGCTGGGTGGAGGCTGTGGTCTGGGGACCTGCAGACCCAGGTCCCGGACCCATGATCCTTCACCCTGGGGCAATTGACGATTCAACTCCAGCACAAGAAACGTCTAGTTTCCCTTGAGTAGCCTGTCAGCACAGGGCCCGCTCTGGGGATGCACCCGCACCAAAGCCTCTGGAAAGCTGTGACTGTTGGGGCTGCATACACACTATCTTGTACTACCAGATGTTCTAGCAGAGGTTATATAGCTACGTGGCCCACCACTACCCCTTCTCTTTCTAGCCACCAAACAGCCAGGTTGGAACTTCCTTGCTCCCTTCCTAACACACATTGCCCTGCCTGCAGTGCTCTGTCAGGCTGGTCTTGGCATTTCTAGTTAGTACTTTAGATGGCATGAGAGAACGTGTTATTTGGAATCAGGTGATTCCCACTGCCCCGTTCCCTTGTTGCTATCGCCCTCACCAGTGAGATGGTTTCAGAGAATGGCTCTCCTGGCTGATAGTATTTCAGGACAGGGGCATCTGATATAATGTGTGTCAGCGTGTCAAACGTTTGCTGGTGGGGAACTGCCCAGTTCTGCTCCAAATCCTGCCTTGTGAGCTGAGGTGTGGCCTCCACTCCTGGACAGAACATTTCTCATTCCTGGGAAGTGCTGTCTCCCTTCACATCCAGTGAAGCTGACGTGTCTCTGACTGCCTTGGTCTTGCTGGGATCTGCTTTCAGCCCTGCTGTTGTGAGCAAGCGTTGTATGTACATCACTTCTTGCTGTGTGAGATGATTTTTTTTCTGGGATCAGTTTTACATTCTTGTCCCTGCCTAGCCATAGAAAAGCTTGTCGTTTTCTCTCATGGTCTCATTCAGCGTCTGTACCATTGCTCCCTTTGCCTGCAATGGGGATATCATCTGCAGTTATTTTCAACCTGGGCAGTCCTTCCAGCATTTGGGAGAGTTTCGCTGGAACACCTCTGGTGCTGGGCTTGTGCCCATCTGCATGTACAGCCATCTAGAGCCACCTAATGCTGTTGCAAAGGGTGTCTGCATGCTGGACTCTTATCCAGGCGTGTGCGCCATTCCTCCCCTCACAGACCATGAAGATGCTGGCGTTGGAAAGTGCAAGCAACATGTCATCAATTGTGGACAGTGGCTGTTGGCATCTTTGCAGTGCCCAGTCCAATGAATTTGGTACTGAAGTCCCCTTTACCACCACCATGCTGCTTCCCCAGGCCATACTGGCCTCTCCAGGTGCTGTGCTACCCCTGTTTGCAAACCGAGGTCCCTGGCTCCCACTGCCAGCTGCTGCACTGCAGAGAACGCACTGCTCAGACGCTGCCACCATGTGTTGTTCACAGCGAGAAATGCTGAATGCAGGTTAAGTTGAGCAAGTGGAACTTTATTAAACCGCGAAGAATTGGAGGAGGGTGAGAGAAGGGTGATCAGAATGATCAAAGCCTGGAAAAACTCTCAGAGAGAGTGATTGAAAAGATTTAGATTGTTACTTTACAGAGGAGACGACTGAGAGAGGATACCGTTAAACGTATATAAAATACTAAATGGTTTAGAAAAGGGAGACTGGGAACTTCTGTTCTTGTCACATAGCACAAGAAAGGGGGCATGCAATGAAACGAAAAGGTGGCAAGTTCATAATAGATGAAATACTTCTTCACAACGCATGATTAAACAGTGGGACTCATTGCCACCGTGTCTCTATTTTAGAAAGGTTCTTATGCCAACCTCATCACCATGGTCTCTGAGCACCTTCCAGCATGCTTTAAGCAACATGACTAACTCCTGTCACATGTGGCTGATTCTCTCTCATCCTCTCCCCAGGGAGAGAATTTGTGTGCAGTTGAGTGGGTTGTTTCGACAGTGTTTTGTTTCACTGAGTTTTCCTTTTTTTTTTTTTTTTCTTTCTTTTCTTTTTTTCTTTATTGTACATATCAGCTGTCAGTGAGGTCAAGAACTTAGTGAGGTTCCAAAATGGATTGGGCATTTCTATGGCTAACAGGACTAGCCGTTGGTAGGGTAGCTATTTCTAACACATTGTGGCAGGGGTGCATAACTCTGTGCTTTAGGGCTTAAAACTCTAATGATTGGAGATCACGATGAGGCCTTCCTGGGGATCGGATTATCCCATATCTGCTACTGGGGGATTCTCAGACCTCCTCTGAAGAGCTAATGCTGGCCACTGTTGGAGCCAGGTTACTGAACTAAATGGACCACCGGTCTGATCCAGTCAGGCAATTTCTACGATCCTGTGTTGCTGAGGAAACTCTTCTAGTTGTAGTTTCCTCAGGGCTGACAATGTCATGCAAAGGTGGTGGAAAACCTGGGAGAGCTGTGATGGGAAGGAGGGCCTGTTGGGCGCCAGCGTGGTGGTGGTTGAGGTTAGCATAAGCCACTGTAATGCACCACTCCTTGGCCTGGTGGGGAAGTGTGGCCGGTTTTCTGCATGCCCTTTAATTTGGAAGGGTCAATTAGCCTCTGTGGACAAGCCAGAATTGTGGACCTTTTGAGTTCCAGAGATCTGGGAGAGCTCAGACCACAGCCTGAATGTGCAAGAAAGGGACTAGACTGGTACACTCTCTATATCAACATCTCATCCAAAGAGCAGGTGTAGGATGTGACCAGCCGTATGGGCAGGTGATGACCTGCCAGGGTCCTAAGAAAGCAACTAAATAAGTTTGGGAGGTTTTGTGTCTGGTGCCTTGTTGATGTGAATGTAGGAGTCCCCCAAGGCAACAAGCCCAGGGTGTTTCATTGCCATGGTCACAGTCAGGGCCTTTATGAGACATGCAGCCTTTGGGAGCCTGTACCTAGGAACTAAGTCAGCAGTAGCTGTGCTTCTGGTTTCCACTCTTAGGTGGCTGAATTTAAATGATTTGGTTTGACCTGTGTCTCTTTTGGATCTAAAGTTGGAGGAGAAGAATCCTGTTCCACCTGCCACCCTGCATTGTCTTGGCTTGTGATGGGCTAAGCAGCCTGGAGGCGACAAGGGGGGCTGGCCTGGGGCTCAGGGTGTCATCCTGCCAGGTCTCAGAATGCAGGCTGTCTTGGGAGTTTCATCAGTCATAACAGCATAGACTGACTGCCAATCTTCACTGACCACCATCAGTTTGTGTTCATGTGACTTTGTAGCACCTGCTGTGTGTATGTCTGACAATGGCTCTGAGCAGGGACTAGGCAGTAAATATTTGCCATAAGACATCCTATATCTGACATGTCTTTTTTCTCTTGGGCCATTCCCAGTTTGGACTGTGATAAGTGATGAGCTGGGTTGAATCAAGGACCCTTCTGAGTGGTGCTGGGTTTCTGGTTCCCAAATTTTGTGATTACAACAGACCCATTTGACACTCAGCTAGCCGAGTCCTCAGAGGAGAGGAAGCTTGGTGTAGTCTGGTCCAAAGGAGTTGTGGTTGTGGAGAATGGCATGGGAACTAGTGGAAGGTTTTTGCCTTCTTCATGTTCGGCTTAGTCTTCAGTCTATGCAAGTAGGAGCTCCAAGTATTCTTCCAGAGTCTTTGATTCCACCAGTAGCCACTGGTCACCCTTGCTGCCAGCCGCACAAAGGCTGAGGCATGTGGGGGCTTTTGAACACATTACTCTTTGTGTATTAAAAACAAAATATTTCCTTGTATCAGTTTTCAATGTGTTGCCTTTCAGTGTCATTGTGTATCCCCTGGTTCTTGCGTTGTGAGAGAGGATAACAGGAGTGTCGGATCTACCCTCTCCAGTGGGAGTGCTGGCCCACGGGGATTCCCCAAAGCCCACTCCCAGGAGAAGGAGGCGAGGCAATTAGAATGCCTTGGATGTAAGCGCTGTTCTTCACCAGCTCCTCCGCTAAGGGTGGAAATCATCAGGCACCTCTAGCCCCATAATGATTCCCTGGCATGGGATCAGATGATCCCCCTTTCAGATCACTGTGCAGAAGGCCATTGAAGGACAAAGGATGGCCCAACATTCCCTGAAGGCAGCTCTTAACACTTCAGATAAAGCAGCTCCATCTGTTGCTACTGCTGTTACTACGCAGAGAGCAGCATGGCCGCAGTGGCAAAGTCGTCCTGCAGGCTTGCTGTCCGCAGAGAATACTTACCTTTGGAGGGCCGGAGTTTTTCAATTCCTACAGGGTTATGCTTGGTTCAACTTTTTGATCTTTGGGCGTTTCTCAAGCATTCTTCAGGAAGCATCCTGACAGTAGGGTACATCCTTCCAATGTCAGAGACAGCCCCAGCCTCCTCCATCTACAAACCACCAGAGGAAAACCTCGCTGCAAGATCTAAATTTCAGACCAAAAATAGTGACTTCTCCTTCCACTTCTGGACTCTCATCATTTGTGAAAGAGACTACTGGAAAGCTTCAGACTGGTTCCTGTGACGTTCTTCATCTTTCCTGTCCCTTTTGAAAACCGTTGGCAGCATGCAGTGAATGAGTTTTTGCAGATCACCCAGAAATGCTTTTTTCCATTCAATTCTGCCCCAAACCACTCCCTTTTGCCCTCCCTTTTCAGGGATAACCCTTGTGAGAATGTTCTGAGGCTCAGTCACCACCCTCCTTCAGGCGGGGAGCAGCAGAAGTGAGACCTCAGCCCAGCGGTGTCAGGGAGGGAGATTACTATGCTCATTATTTCCTCAGCTCGGAGATGCCAGGATGCCTTCATCCCCTTCTGGACCTAAGAGGACAACCCCTTCCCTAAGTGCCAGGATGCCTTCATCCCCTTCTGGACCTAAGAGGACAACCCCTTCCCTAAGTCCACAGCACTGGCCTCAGCTCACCCTTATCTTTGCTACAGCGAGATACAACTACAACTTTACTACAACTACAAAGTTCAACACTTGGTGATCCCATAAGAAGGCAGGGAATTTGCATCTCCCCATACCTCAGCAATTGGTTGGTGCAGGTTGTTCATCACAAAGAGTGCATGTCCTCACTTAGACCTGAAATCTTTGCGACTGGCAGCATGGTTAATGCAATCTTGATAAGAGGAGTTGAGGGTTACTTATTGCAGGTATGAAAGCACCTGCTGGAGAGTAAAGAAAACTGACTAGAAAGTCTTACTAAGTGAAGTGGGAAAAGGTTTTCTCGCTGAACTGGTTAAAAGCTCAGCACCCCAGTCTCGGCATCTGTCCCTAACATCCTGGATTATTTGTTCCTTTTGAAGAAATCTGGATTGAGCCTCTTGAGTCCATTAATAGGACACAACTGGGTCAGCTCACCATGATTCCGGTCAAGGGACCTGTGTCTGGACACCCTACTGTAAAAGGATTCTTAAACAGGTTAGCCAGGCTCTGCCCAGCTGTATGGAATTCAGTTCCCTCATGACTCTTACACTTAGTTTTCACTAAGCTGATGCTCCTTTGCAGCCTTTAGGAGGCTGGCTCCTACTGGCCCTTTTCTTCCCCCTGCATTGAAGTCAGTGGGAATCACTCCGATCCTGTGGTGGGAGAATCAGGCCCTATCTTACTTGTTTCCAAAGACTGCATTCCTCATACCAATAGCATTAGCCTGGAGAGCCTGCTAAGTCCAAGCCTTAATGGCTGGCCACATGGCCTTCCACTCACGCCCAGCGCATGGTATTCCCTAAGGATGAAGGTGGCAGAGCTCATTCTCCCTGGCCTAAAACAGCTCTGCCTCACGTCTGCAAAACAGTCCTAGGGTGGAGATAAGTAGAGCAGTCAGCTGGAGCTCCACCCAGCCCCTTACATAGCATCAATCTCGTGGCCTGGCCTCCAGGTCTGATGCCAATTTGGGAGAGCAATCCTGCAGTCACTTTTCTTCTCACCCGCTCTGCTCTGGGGATTTGGTACTGTGCATCGATCTCCCCAAAGTGTGGATGTGTGCCGACGGTGCTCGCCTCAGAACATACGTTTACCCACCAGTAACTGTAGCTCTTTGAGTAACTCGCCAGCCCAGATCTCCACCCACCACTTTGTTGCAGCGTCTCCTAGATTCAAAATGGAAGGAACTGAGAGGTGGGAACCACCGTGCCTTGTGAAAGGCTGAGTAGAACTGGGCAAAATTGTTTGCCAAAAATGCAGTTCTTGGTCAACCAAAACTCTTCACGAATTCAGGTTCAATTCAGCAAATACTTTCAGCTGGAAAAAATGGGGGGCAGGGAGGGAATCCTGGAAAAGTGAAAACATTTTTATTTTGAAATGACGTTTTGTTTAGAAACTTAGCTAGATTTGTTGAGAAAAACTCAACAAAAGCAAACAAAAGACTCAAAAATGAAACATTTCATTTTGGGTTGAACAAAACATTTCATTCAACTCTAAACTATTTTATTTATTTATTTGTTTGTTTGTTTATGTATTTATTTATTGGGGGGTTGTTTTGGCAAGAAAAACTTCAAAATTGTCATTTGGGGTTAACGTGAAATGAATGTGTTTTGGAATTTTCCATTCGGCCACTGAACTAAAAACTCAGTTATTTGCCAACTCTAGTGTTGAGGGAGTGTGTGTGGGGAGCCCCAATGGTCACAGCTCTCCAGAAGGCTCCAGCGCGCGGTGCTTTGCACAGAGATGTCCCAGTCTGCTCTGATACCCCCAGGGGCAGGTGAGTAACTGCTCTTTCCAAGCCAGAAGCCAAAGCTAGAATTACCCAGGCAGCGACAGAGAGCGGGAGGTAAAATGTCACAGCCTCAGAAAGAGCTGCACAGACCCAAGGGAGGCGCTGTCCTGGGAGCCCCAGGCTATTAATTCTGCCTTTCAGCGGGATTGGCTGCAGGCCTGCAGAGTCTCCCATCCCTGTAGCCGGGTTAACGAGGCTGCTTCATCCACATCACACAAGGGTGCGTCTGTCTCTCAAAGAAGTTTGGGTAGTGAAGGAAGCACCATGGCCTGGCTACGTTCCCCCTCGCTCCATCCTTCAGCATTTCACCCCAGGATTAGCTGTTGTGTTTTGTGTCCGTGGAGCACAGAAACAGAGCCAGGGGGTGACTTCGATCACCTCTCTGAACTCCGATTCCAGCCCCACATCCACCCTTGCATCTGCCCCACTCCCCATTAGTACCTGGTCCAGCTTTTAGTGGAATGGGAACATCTGACAGTCAGCCCTGTTACTGTGCAGTGACTATTCTTTGAGCCTCTCCCGGGGCCACCCAAACGGGCAACAGTGCACTGGACAGACCACTCTTCAGTCCGAGGACGTTAGTGTTTCAGTTTAAATACACTCTTTAATGCTTACGCAAATTGTTCTGATCCCAAGGTTAATCCAGGATAGAGGCGGCTGGTCCTGCCCCCACCCAGGCAGATGTCACGTGCTGTTGCTCACGACCCATCCACCGCAGCAGGAGGCAAAGAACTACCCAGTGGTGTTAAACAGCTGTAGTTGCATTGCATTTCACCCTTTCTATCTGGTGGGCCGTGCTCCATGATATTGGGATACCCAGACCCGAGCCAGTGAGGCCAAGGACCCAGATGAGGGATGCCTCGACCCATACCAGTGGTATCAACCTACCCAGCATGAGGATACCTGGACCCGCCTGTGGGGCCGAGCTACCTGGCATGGGGCTACCTGGACCCATGCCAGTGGCACCAAGCTAGCCAACATGGGGACCAGGATCTGAGCCAGTGAGGCCTTGCTTCTCTGCTCAGGGACCCTCAAAGCAGAGTCGATCTGCCACGGTTTCCTTCACAGGAACATTCAGAGCAATGCCACATTGATTCACAGCCTGTACCTTTGGCAATGCAAGAACTGGTCTTTCCTAGTTGGTCTGGCGGAGAGCCTGGGGTGTGCACACCAAGAGAAGTGAACCTTCTCTGGTTCCACCCACCCACCACAAATAGCCACCTAGGAGGAGGGAGGGAATAAAAACAAGCAGCAAAGAAAAATGTTCTTAAAGGAAGAGGCTTTGACCATAGCACGTAGTGTAGCCCTCAGTGGCATGTAAACCTCACAGCTTCTAGAGGAGCAGGGGGCGTGCTCAGCCTTCTCCATCCATGCCCCTCTCTCGCATATTACCCGCACAGAAGTCCTCACACCCTGCATTAATGGGCCAAGAGAAACAGTCAAAACACCTTGTGTGCAACTTGTACCCCACATCCTGCAATGCCACCCGAGCCCCAGTACTTAGCTCTCTCACTCCCCTGTGGTGACGCTCACACCCTGCTCGATACCACCTCGCTGTGCAGTAGCTTTACTCTCATTCACACCCCATGATACCCCTGATACGACCCCAGCTGGGTCCATCTTGTTCCAGGCTTGGCTCTGCCCTCTGAGATGGTAGAATGCACGCGGGGGGGTTCCGTCACTTTCTGATAGCGTAGCGGGATGTCACGTCAAAGGAGGATGGACATCGTTAGCAGGAGGAAGCTGCAGAGATGACAGGCAGTGGGGTGAGGAGGCTCAAGTTGTCTCAGCCTGTGACCAGGGTGTAAAGTGGGAGTCAGGTTAAGAAGCTGCAGACGCTCTGCAGGTGTATGTAGGGAGCGTCAGGGCCTACCTGGTGGATCTCCACAGGCATCAAGAGTTATTGCACCTGGGCTGCATTTGACCAGGATGTGGATACTCGCACACGCCTCTGCTACTTCCTCCGGAAACTGACCTTCAGGGCTTTCCCGAGAATCTTGGCTAAAACACTCCAGGCTCGATGCCACCCCAAGAACAGCATTCCCTTGACCGCTACACAGAACCACTCCTCCTGTCCCAGACTGACCCTGTTCTCCAGCGGCTGGCTACTCCCCCCATGTATACTGTATCTGTATGTTCTTGTGTCTCGGGAGCTCCACCTCACCCCTACCCTTTGCTCTCTCTCTCTCTCTCTCTCTCTCTCTCTCTCCCTGTATCTCTCTTTCCACAGACTTTTCAGTAGTTTAGGAGAACTCAGCACCATTTCCCAGCGGAGCTCCGGAACCACCTACACAGTTCGACCTGGCAGCCGCTACCCTGTAACCCGACGTACTCCCAGTCCAGTGAAACCTGCCCTGGATAGGACAGACCCTCTCAGCACCGTGCGGTCCTATGGATTGACACCTCCCACCATCCTCAAATCTTCCAGCCTCTCCATCCCGCATGAGCCCAAGGAGGTGCGCTTTGTGGTGCGGAGCGTGAGTGCCCGGAGCCGCTCCCCATCCCCCTCGCCCTCTCCCGGGCCCCCCCTGCATACTCTGCACCCACCGCGGCCCTTCATGCAGAAACCCCTCCACCTGTGGAACAAATACGATGTAGGGGACTGGCTGGAAAGCATCAATTTGGTGGAGCATCGAGACAAGTTTGAGGACAATGAGATTGAGGGCACACACTTACCTGCCCTCACCAAGGAGGACTTTGTGGAGTTGGGGGTGACACGTGTGGGGCACCGCATGAACATTGAGCGAGCACTCAAACAGCTGGTAGACAGTTGACCATCCTAGGCAGCGCTGGCCTCTTCCAGAGCCAACTTATGGGGGGAGGGGGGCATTTCTACTAGACGAATAAAACCAATTTGATTCTCTTTCTATTCTGACCACTGCACTGAAGGGCGAAGAGCTGAGGAGCGCCCACTCACTCCATACACCCAGAGCCCCAGGTGTGCACAAACACACACAAACACACGCACATGCACACACACAAACACATGCTCAGCCCCCACTCAACCCTGCACCAGCCAACACCGCCTTTGGGAAAAGGAATGTTGCATGAAATACACCCTCTTTTCTGTACTCCTAAAGAGTCAGGCCTGTATATCGCTTGATGTGCCTTTCCCCAGGGGCGCTGCTGGTGGCAGGAGGGCAGGGGCCATGCCCTCGTTGGCCCATGCTCCCCAGTCTGTGGTAGAACTTTGTTCCCCTGCGTGGAGCCAGCTGTGGAATGTATTCTGATCAAAGGGCTGTGGAGAGGAGGGGGAGTGGTCGGTGTTACTGGTGCAAATTAGCTCAGTGTAGGGTGATGGGGCTGTCAGCTGTGTTGCGATGGTCGTCTTGTGACCCAGGAACTGAACTGATCTGTATGTGATATAAGGTGGGCGCTTGTTTGAATGTCGGTTGAGTCCCCCTTTTCCTGAGTCACAGCAACCAGAGGCCTAGGCTACATCCTGCCAAGCTGCCGCTCACCAGTCCTGCAAGCGTGGCTACCTGTCTGGGGTCCTCTGTGATCAGTGGGGCAGGCGGCTGTGAGGCGCCCGGAGGAGCTGCTGAATAGCATGGGAGTGGTGATGGGAGTCTTGGAGGGGCCAAGTGGAGAGTGGAGTTCTGGCACTCACACGGCCCCTGATGCCAGCTCAGAGACTGGTGAGGGCAGGCAGGCACCGAGGTGCAGGTCCCTAGGCCCAGCAGTGCAGTGGGAGCCGCGTCAGGGGTTCTGGGAGCAGGCTACCTGTTTCCCAAAGGCTGTGAGCAAAGCCGGCGCTGGCATGCGGGCACCTGACACCATTGGTGGGCTCCAGCTCAGACAGGTCCTAGTGGCTGCTGCAGCAAGAAAGGCCATTCTGATTGCATGGCTGGGAATGCCCCTGCAGGGAGAACCGGGTCTGCTGTCTCTGCCTGCGGAGCCCCTTCACCCTAGGCTCCTTCAGCAGCGTCCGCCCCAAAGCGGAGCAAGCCTGTTGCCATGCAAACAAGAAAACTGGGATGGCCTTGCCGAGAAAGCCGAGCCTTTGGACTCTGTGTTCCTTTGCCCTATTGCCCTGGGCTGCCCTGGTGAGAGAGGAAGTGAAGCCGCATGGATAGAAGCATGTTTGGGGGATGTCCGAGGGAGGCTGGTGGGGAATCAAGCAGAAAGTGCTTTGCCAACGTTCAAAGGGGGTGGGGGGTGGGGGGAGTCTTCTTTTGCCTCTTGGTTTGGGGTCTTGTTTCCAAGGGGGACACATTGATGGCTAATATATAATCTCCGTGCATTTATGTAGAGCAGCTGATGATCAACAAGAGATGATGCTAAACTCCAGGATTCCCATGCCATCCTAGTCATCCTTATTTTGCATCTTTTTAATCAGCTATATATTTGAAAAGAGAAGAGAAAAAATATCTATATATCTATATCTGTAGCACCTGAGTTTGTTAGCATTTTACTAAATCTCTGTATCTCTAGACTTACCGAGCTGCTCCCTTTCCCTGGGATGCTCGTGACTTGGTGAGTTTTTAGTGACTGACTGAACGAATGTTAAAGTCTTTTCAAGAATCTCCATCTCCTTTCGGACTCTCAGGATTTTAAAGATTTAGAAACACAGACTAAAACATGGGTTTGGGCCACGCCAAGTCTCCCATTCCCAAGCCGAGCTGAACAGAGCTGCAGCTTCCCTGGCACTACCGCCGTCCTGGGGTGCCCGGTGCAGCAGGTCCTCCCTGTCTCTCATCCTGAGGAACAGGCATTATCGTCTGAGGGCAGGGAGGCAGGCGCCCACCCCCAGCCAGCAGGGCAAGGAGGCAGGCGCCCTTTGGCTGCTCCCACAGGACTCGAGGGTCAGGGGTGAGGCTGGGGAGGGAGAAGGAAGAACAAGGGCCCTTTCAGGACAGAGACTGGGAGGTGGAAGGAAATGCGCCCCTCCCCATTCCAGGGCTGGGCTGGGGAGCTCTCTGAGGCCTGGTCTGTGGCTGGGCAGGAGGAAAGCCTGCTCGGAGGGGATGCTCGCTCTGGGCAAAGAGCAAGTCTCCACTTGGTTGCAGGTGCAGTGTCCCTCCCAGCCTGGGGGGATGGTTTTGCCTTTTCACCAGTCAGTGGTAGGAGAGTAATTATGGACCCTGTCCCCTCCCCTCACAGGCCCCCCAGGGCGGTGGCTGCAGCCCCGGGAGGAGCAGCCTTCCTTTATAAGGCTGGGACGAGCCCAGGAGGCGGTCCCAGGTGTGGCTGGAACCAGGGAGATCTGCGGCTAAAGCTCCTTGGCTGGTGCTTCTCCCTTCACTGCTGGTGCACTGAGTTGTATCAGGTCTCATGTCTGCCACCATGCCCTCTGGCCCACCTTCAGACATGAGCGCACGCAAAGGGGGGTGGGGTAAATTACAGAAAAAGAAAATAGGCAGGGAGGGGGCTGTCCTACAGGGCAACCCCAGCTTGGCTTGCAAATGTCACGCGCTGGCTTTTCACCTGTCTTTGATTTCTCACTCATACGGCCAGCCCCACAGTTTCTAGGTGCCCCATCTGGGGCGGTGTGGGGCTCAGCCCCTGCCCCCTTGGGTGGCTGGTGTGCCCAAAAAGCCAAGTGCCCTGTGAAGGCATTAACACTTCTGGTGCTAGAGGGAAGGACAAGGAGGTTCCTCTCCAACCCTCACACATCTCAGAACCCTTACAGCCATCAGCTGGTGCAGACACAAGCCATGTGCGGAGGCACTGCAGCCCCACTGTGTGCTGGGGACAGGGGGCTCTGGGAGCTAGTTCCTGACGTACTCTGAGGGTGCTGTCTCCCCTTCCCTGAGCTGTCACTCGCACGCTGGGCTCAGAGGAGCAAACCCAGCCCGTGCCCTTGACCGCCCTCTCCAGAGGACACTGTACTCTGCTTCCTTCCATGTGGGCATTGCACCAATTCAGCCGATGCTGCACCTCGGAGCTTGCAACGTGGAGCAGTGCCATGGGGAAGGGACAGAGAGGGGCAGGGCATCAATAGCCATATTAGTCTGGAAAGAAAATCCTACTGTGCACCCTTTATGGACCCCAAACACACACCGGCTAATCCCACACCCTGACCCAGCCACAACCCAATCGCCCCATTCTCCCAGGACCCCATGGTGCCTACCCCAGCCCGAGCCAAGAACATAGCCGCAGATACCCGACCCAGTGCTCACGCCCCATCCCAGTACAGCAGCCCTGCAACAACCACCATCCCAACTCTCCTCAAGTGCCCAGCCCCACGTCCCAGCCACAGCCCTTCATACCCAGCCCCGCATTCCAGCCGCCAGCCCTTCATACCCAGCCCCACATTCCAGCCGCCAGCCCTTCATACCCAGCCCCACGTCCCAGCCACAGCCCTTCATACCCAGCCCCACGTCCCAGCCACAGCCCTTCATACGCAGCCCCACGTTCCAGCCGCCAGCCCTTCATACCCAGCCCCACATTCCAGCCACCAGCCCTTCATACCCAGCCCCACATTCCAGCTGCCAGCCCTTCATATGCAGCCCCATGTCCCAGCCACCATCCCCATGTTCCAGCCACACGTCCCATCCACCAGCCCTTCGTATTGAGCCCCTGTAATGAGTATAGGGGGAAGAGTAGCAACCTTTATGTATCCTTGGCAACTGTACTGGACCGCCTTACCTGGAAAGGGTTAAGCAGTTCAAGTAACCTAGTTGGCACCTGACCAGAAGGACCAATGAGGAAAGAAGATACTTTCAAATCTGGGGGGGAAGGATTTGTTTGTTGTTCTGTGGGTTCTCCGGAGGGAGGGCGAAGCCAAGCAGGTACAACATCTTCTGAAAATAGACCTGGAATAATCCATCTGAAACCACAGAAACTGGGAGTAGGGCAAGGAAATGCGCTAAATTGTCTTTTGTTTTGGCTTGTGAATTTCCCGATGCTACAGGGGTAGTTTCATTGAAGACAAAGGGTCTGGTCTGTGCTTCTGGTTCAAAATGATCCCACCACCATGCCCCCCACCCCCACTCTGAACTCTGGGTACAGATGCGGGGACCCACATGAAAGACCCCCTGAGCTTATATTCCAACAGCTTAGGTTAAAACTTCTCCAAGGAACAAATTCCTTTCCTTGTCCTTGGACGGTATATTACTGCCACCACCAACTGATTTACACAAAAATTCAGGGAAGGGTCTCTTGGAATTCCTATCCCCCCAAAATAGCCTCCCAAACCCCTTCTCCCCCTTTCCTGGGGAGACTTGGGAATAACATACCAACCAGTTGCCTTAGCCATGTGAGCCCAGACCAGACCCTTTGTCTTCAGGTCACTGAAATCAATCAGGTTCTTAAAAGAAGAACTTTATTTATAAAGAAAAAAATAAAAGAATCACACCTGCAAAATCAGGATGGAAGGTAACTTTCCAGGGTAATGAAAAGATGTAAAACACAGAGGATTCCCCTCTGGCTCAGCTTCACAGTTACAAAAACAGGAATGAAACTACCCCTGTAGCATCGGGAAATTCACAAGCCAAAACAAAAGATAATTTAGTGCATTTCCTTGCCCTACTCCCAGTTTCTGTGGTTTCAGATGGATTATTCCAGGTCTATTTTCAGAAGATGTTGTACCTGCTTGGCTTTGCCCTCCCTCCGGAGAACCCACAGAACAACAAACAAATCCTTCCCCCCCAGATTTGAAAGTATCTTCTTTCCTCATTGGTCCTTCTGGTCAGGTGCCAACTAGGTTACTTGAACTGCTTAACCCTTTCCAGGTATGGCGATCCAGTACAGTTGCCAAGGATACATAAAGATTGCTACCCTTCCCCCTATATTCATGACAGCCCCACGTCCCATCCACCAGCCCCACATCTCAGCCACCAGCCCCACATCCTAGCCACCAGCCCTTCGTACCCAGCCCCATGTCCCCATCAACCAACCCTTCATACCATCCACCAGCCCCATGTCCCCATCCACCAACCCTTCGTACCCAGGCCCATGTCCCATTCACCAACCCCACGTCCCAGCCCCACATCCCATCCACCAGCTCTTCATACCCAGCCCCACATCCCATCCACCAGCCCTACATCCTAGCCACCAGCCCTTCCTACCCAGCCCTACGTACCCATCCACCAACCCTTCGTACCATCCACCAGCCCTTCATACCCAGCCCCACATCTCACCCACCAGCCCTTTGTACCCAGCCCCATGTCCCATTCACTAGCCCCATGTCCCAGCCCCACATTCCATCCACCAGCCCTTCGTACCCAGCCCCAAGTCCCATCCACCAGCCCTTCGTACCGAGCCCCACATCCCCACACACGGTACTCCTGAACCCATCCCCAGCCATATATTCCAATATACTTTACCCACACACTGTATCTCCCAGAATACACCTCTCCAGACACTGTAAATGCACTCCCCTGCCCCATATTGCCATACATAATCAACCCTTATCCTCATACATCATACCCCAGCCCTGTATCCCCATACACCATACCCCAGCCCCTAGCCCCACACACTCTACCCCCCCAATCCCCATACATCATACCCCAGCCCTGTATCCCCATACACCATATCCCAGCCCCCTATCCCCACACACCATACCCACAACCCTAGCCCCATACACTGTACCCCATCCTCATATACTGTATCCCTCCATACATGACATCTAGCCCCATATCCAACTCATCTACACCCCTTCCCAATCCCCCCATACCCCCTGTCCTATACACTGTGCCCCCCACCACCGTCATACGTGCTATCACACACAGTATCCATGCCCACCCTCCACATACATCCACACTGTCAGCATCCAGCCCCATTCACCAGCAAATGCTGCTGGCTCCCTGCAGCCTGCACAAGCCCCGCACCACCCAAAAGCCCACTTCATGCAGCACGTGTCCAGTGCTAAACATTTTGCAGCCTCGCCTGTCTCACCAGAGCCCCTTGCTAGTCTTTCTCCCCAGTACTCAACAGTGAGACTCGGTGGTATCCTGTCGTTCACTCCAGGGCCTAACAGTTGCTACCAGACAGGATTTCCCATTCCAGCACTGACCCTTTGCCCAGCGCCTCAGCTCCCATGCTAGGCCTTGCTTCCATTCACACCCAGCGCAGCTCCCCAGCCAAGACGCAAACTCTGCCCAGAGCTCCCAGCAGCTCCTCAATCTGGCAGCAGGCCCCTCGGTCGCAGACTGCAGCCATGTCATCACGCCCCAGGCTGAGAGGGTGATCCCCGAGCCTGCTGAACAACGAGCCGGAAAAGCAAACTTTCCTCTTTGGTGTGGTTCATACGCTTCTCCCCAGCAGTCCTTGCAAGCCCCATCTTGGATCTCTGGGCCCCCCCTTGGCAGCTTGCAGGCCTCGTCTGGCTCTTGGGCGCCTGAGGGGTGGGTTGCAGTATTACTGGTTGTGTTAGCCTGAGTGCAGGCTGAATTCTAGTTCATGCTCTATGAACTCTGGGTCTTTGTCCCTTCTGCAGCTGTTTCTGGGGCAAACCTGTCGAGACCCTGCCTGCACCCTGCCTCCTGCTCTTGGAGGCCACAAGCCTGCAGACCCTACCTTGTCTGCAGCGTGTTCAGCCTGGGACGGGGAAAGCTGGAGACCTTCACCCATTTCTGATGCGCCCTCCCCCATGGCGTTCTTATTCCATGAGAGGGCTGGAAATGGCAGACGCAGCACCTCTGCTGACTGCACAGCGCCGCCCGGGTGCTTCTCAGCTTCCATCCCACTAAGCAGCTGCAGCCGTACCTGTGTTAGCAAACACTGCGTGATCTCCTGACACTAGACTGAGGCCTCTGGAGCTGTCAGTCCTGGGGACACCACGGCTAGTCCCAGGCAGGCATAACACAAAAGAAAGAAACGTCCAACCAAAGTGGCTAAACTCTTTCCTGCGCTGAAAACGTCTCTGGCCAACAAGGGCCTACCCGGCTCTATCAGCCAACACCCCGTTTCCTTGCCCACCCAGTACATGCAGCGTGGTACCGATTGGCCCATCCGAAAAGCTCTTCCCCTCTTATGGGTCACCCTCCCCTTGCAGGACAAGATTGGCTGGTTCCTCTTATTGTCCTCCTGCCCCCTGCCCCTGGTGCATGACTGCAGTTAAATGTGTCAGCTCTGCGGAACGGACACAGCACCCTCCCTGTACGCGCTAGACGCCCCAGAGGCATGTGCCTTTGATGAGACACCATAGAGTTCTGGAGACGTCTCTCCGCAGCAGACACCTGCAAAATGCTCCCTGCCTGCAGCCCCAGTGCAAGGAAATCACCTGCTAGGCTGCAGGGTGACCAGTTGGGCTGGGTTTCTCTTGAGATGTGCGTTAATTTCCAAAGGCAATTGCTGCTGTTGATGCTTAATCTAAGGCAGTGACAGGCTGAGGCTAGTTCAATAGCTCGGCTTCCTTCTTCCTCGCGTCAGACGACAGAATCTCATTTTGTATCAATCCGAGACATGGTCAGAAGCCCCCGGTTCTGGTGCACACAGGACGCTTGGGAGGGTCTCCCCTGTCTTGGCTGCCCAGTGAAAGCCATGGGTCATGCTGAGGTCTGTACAGAGCCTTGGTTGCGTCACAGTTTCATTGACTTCTTGGGGAGTCACATCCCATAGTTCAGCAACATTTGCCCAGGGCTCATTCTTGAGAGCCCCATCTGTGGTCTGCTGGCTGTGACGACTGTCTCGTGCATCATTTGCACCCACAGATGTCCAGTTCGGAGCTGGCCACCTTCCCAGGTTGCATAAAGTCCTGCTGGCCCCCAGTGGCCTTGTCCCATGGTCATTTCTAGACTCCCCTTGGCAGAAGTGTAACTTGCCAGTTACCGCAGCTGCTGCTCCAGAACCTTGTTTTCTCAGCTGAAGCAAAGGGGATTTTTTTCCATGTGTAGATAGCGCTTTCCTGACTTTATACCTATTCTAGCTGCATTGGCATTTCTGTTCCCACCGTCTCCAGACAGAGTGGAACAGCTCATTCTGAAAAGCCATTTGCGGGGGGGGGGGCCGAGTGACCCAGGAAAAGGGAGCTAACCAAGACACGTTAGCATCAGGTTCATGTCGAGAACAAACGCACCCATCTGTCAGGACATCCTGAGTGGCTCAGGATTTGCCATGTGCTGAGGTGACTGTGATTTCTCATGGCTTCTCAATGACTTTTGGTATCTTCTGTATAAACTGAGGACAACGTTTTTGCTTTTTTTTTTTTTGTTTTTTTTTTTTTTAAGGTGTCAATTTTTTTTTTTTGGTCCAGACTAAATTCATTAATTTTTTTGTTATTCATGCTCTTCTGTTTGTATTTCTAGACATTAAAACAAGGAAGACTCAAAACCTTGAACACTTTGCTCCTGAGGGTTAAAAGCTTTTCCAGCTACAACTGCTTGGAACTAGAAACAAAGTGTGGGTTAATTTTCCAGTCTCACACGCGCACACGCACACATGCCCCTACCAACACACACACACACACACACATATACACGCCCTGTTCTTTCACCTAGACAAACTCACCTGTGGGTTTTTGGTTTGGTTTGGTTTGGTTTGGTTTGGTTTTTTAAATTTTACAGGGTCAGTTTGACTTCACACCTTATTTTGTATGGATTTTCGGAGATTTCTCCTTCTCCAGAGTCATGGAGGTGTGCCCATGCACCTCCTTCCCCTCAACGTTGTGATACACACACCCCACAGAGATCTATGTTTCTTATATTATTATTATTATTATTATTATATTATTATTATTATGTAATAAATTTATAAGAAACCTTTTGTTGTGTTCTGGGCTGTATCTTTGCTCTTGCTGGCTTGGGACTAGGGTGAACAGATCAGGGAGCAGCACCCCCGGACTGTGAGTCTGTGGGCATCTGTTTGCGCCTCATCACATGCCTATGCACGGGTGTAGAACAGTGACGGACCTCGGCGGTTCAGGGGCCAAATTAGCCATCCACATTCCCCGAAGAACTGCAGGTGTGGGAATTCAGTGCTCAGTTACTGTTAGTGCTATAGAGTCATATTTAATCCATATGATGGGAAATATGTAGTTTATCTCTATCATTTTCACAGCAAACTGCCTGACCAAATATTATTATTTTATCAACTACAAGTGGTTAATGACATAGTAGACACATCCTGATTGGTTAATAGCTCAGCCTGGTTACTAATTCAATCACAAGAGCTTTAACATCATGTGCTGCTAAGAGCCACAGGAGACACATTAACGAGCCACTTGCGGCTCCTGCGCCACAGTTGGAGGCTCTCACTGGGACAGAATCATCACTCAACCAATAGAGGCACAAAACCGACCCCACCCTGACACCCTGCCCACCCCCCGGCAGTAAATCCCCACAGGTTACAGCACTATCTCGCCCACACCCTAGCCAACCACAATCAATCGGCCTGACTCCAAGGCCAGGCTGGACTGTGGCTTCCCACACTGCACCCTAAAGGCTCCCAAATGGGGGCTTTGCTGGGCTGTGGGATGGCATGAAGTCCAGCACCAGGGGCTCTGAGCTGGGACAGTTGGACACCTGGATTGGAGCTCTGCCCTCGGGTGAGGACAGACAGCGAAACCGCTCCCAGACAAGCAGATGGGGGCATGAGCCTGGGGCGTCTGACCCAGTCCCTGGAGGTGGGGTACATGGAATGGCATGAGGAAATGGCTGGGCATGCTGACATCAGTCCTGCACAATGCAGCAGCAGCCCCCACCCCCCCGTGCTCAGGTTACCACTATGCAGTGCATGTTGCCCCAGGGAAAGAACCAGGAGTCTGGGGAGGGCTCCACACCAGCAAGGCAGGAGAGGTTTCCCCAGACAGCTGACCCATGCCCCACAGTCCCTAGCTCGGGGCTTGCACTCCAAGAGCTGAGAGAGAGTCTGCATGACCCTTGGAGTCAGCCGGGCATTGCCCGCGTTCTCCGCCAGGGTCAGTCACAGCCGCTGGGCAGTCCCCCTTCCAGCCAGCAGCACCAGTGCCTGGGCTGCAGTGGGCTTCAGCCCCCCAGCGTTCAGCCAGTAGCCCCACTTGGCCAAGCATAGGGGGACCAAGGAAATGGCACAGGCCAGCCAAGACCCAGAGGAGCTGCAGGGCTTAATGTCAGCTGTCCAGTGCAGGAACTGGAGCCAAAACCCCTCATGCGTATCCCGCTGCGGCACTCGCTGGCTGAACAGCCCTCAGGGGGAGGAGGGAATGCCCAGCTGGGGCTGCAAACCAGTCACCAGCCCTTGTGTCTAGCTGCCACAACTTGAGTACAGGATCCAAATGCCTCAGCAAGGTGCCTGACCTCCGGCTGCCGTGACCGGGGTGCCTGTGTCACTGCCCTCCTCTGGCCTTACTGAGGGCCAGAGCCTGGTGGAGCCGAGGACCACAGGCTCCTCACCCAGCTCTCACTAGCTGTGTGGGCCAATGGCTGCTGTGCGAGGCCCAGCCTCCACCAGGGAAATGTGCCTGCCACATACCCCTCCTGCCCTGACGTGGGGGCCACAGCAGCAGCCTCGCACTAGCCAGTTTTGTGCCTATGGCTTCAAGCCCAGTGCAGGCCTGGGAGCTCAGGCAAGAGCTGGGAGGCAGTGGTGGAGGCCTGTCCCCATGGCTCCTACACTAGGCCAGCTTGGGATTCAGACATTCACAGGCCCTCATCTTGGGGCTGACAGGTCCCAGATGGCTGTGGGGGGGTGACACGCGTGGCTCAGCCAGGGCTTGGCCACACACACACTGGGATGGGGCTTAGTGGCAATGGAAGCAGGCGTGCTCACGCTGCAGAGTCGCTGCCGTGCGCTGGAGGGCAACGCTGAAAGCACCAGGGCCTGGGAGCGCCCAGAGAGCGCCTGACTAGATTCCCATGCAGCTGGGCCTAGCCTTGCACGGTGCCAAGTGAGCTGGCAGAGCAAGGGCACAGCAAGCAAGCCAGACTGGCTGCCCTGGCTGGAAGGTTCCAGGGCAAAGAGACATGTTCAGAGCAACCTGAGAAAATGTACCCACGGCTGGTGGCACGGCGACCATAAACAGGCTGACCAAGGCATTTCTGAGACTAAACAGGGCCATAAGCCCCCACCCAGTGTAAATTTGGAGCCAGGCAACCCCACCCACGGTGAGAGACAGGAGGCGGGCATGCTGAAGGCTCAGAGAGGTGCGATTCCAGGCGATGGAAGGGCCTACAGCGTAAACCCGAGAGAGAGTGCCCCCCGTGAGAAGGGCTGTCACACTGAAGGGGACTGTATGGAGCCGAGCGAGCACGGGGCCTGTGAGGCTGTGATGGGTCTCAGTGTAATTGTACACGGGGTCTCATCCGCCACTGGGGCTCTTTCCTGCGGGGTCCCACAGGGGTTGGGCCTTGGCCCTTCCACATATTGGGGTTTGGTGGGCGGGACGAGGCCAGGCCCCATCCACAGAGCTTGGTGAGCTGGCCACACGCAAACTACACACGTGTCAAGGTGGCCACATGCATGGCCATGCAACTACCAGCACGGCTAGCCCATTTTGTATTCCCACCTGCTCCTGGCCTCCAGCCCCACTGGCACCTTGGAGCCCTGCACAGCCATGTCTGCAGGAGGGAGTTGTACCCTCTGCAGGAGGGGAGTGACTCTCAGCGAGCATAAAGCAGGAGAGTTTATTGAGCATCTGAACCCAGCACTGGAAACTCTCCAGGCCCTCAAGCCTAGCACCCCTCAGCCCAGGACATCCAGGTCTCTCCTGCATCCAGGAGGGCTCCGGCTGCTCTCTCGCCCCAGTCCAGCCATTCCCTCCTTCCAGCCAATCATCCAATATCATCTCCCCCAACAGCTCCTCCCCTGTCCTTTGTCTTCGGTCCCAGGCAAACAGGTCACCTGGGGCTCCTCTCTTCCATCCTTTGTTCCCCACTGGCTGGAACTGGCTGGTCAGGTCACCAGGGTCCTCTCCTCAGCCCTTTGTCCTTCCACTGGCCAGAACTGGCTGCCTGCCAAGCTGGGCTGGGCCTCTCGGTCACCAGGTCCCTGGTCACTAGGGTTCCCATCTCCAGGCAGTTGTCCGGGATCCCAACTGCTAGGTGAGGTCACACCTGGTCCCCTGCAACAATAAACGCCCTCTCCCACCCCCTCGTTACACACACAGCACACAGGGAAACTGAGCCCCACACAGTGTTCATGCCAAGCACTAAGACAATCCCCCACTGTCAAGCCCCATTTGCCGTGCCGTGTTGGGCTTTGCTCAGTGGCAGCTGGGGACTGGTCTAGGGAGGCAGGTGTGGGAATGGGCGATGCAAGTCAGGAAGGCCATGGGGCAGCAGGCCTGTGTGGCATGAGGCTTGGACTCTGTGCCCTCTGCTGAGGGGCCCCCACTGTCAGAGACCAGGGAGGAGGCTGCACCAGTGGTGAGGGGCGCGTGGTGCAGGCCCTGCCCAGGCTGAACATGCCAAAGATACCGACCCTGCAGAGGGGAACTGCCCAAGGAGCCAAGTCAGGGACGCCTGTAACAAGACGTGTGTGGTGGGACTGCCTGTGAGGGGGGGATACAGGGAGAGACGGGGGGGGGGGTCTGACCAGGTGGCCCCTCGCCAATCGGCCGGTTACCCACCCGCTAGCTGCCCCCCCCCTCAGGCCACGCCTGCTGGGCTCTCCTGCAGCTCGGCCCCAGGGATTGGTGCGATGCTGGTGACCCAGCTAAGTTCCTGGCCAGCTGCCAGGCCTGCCTTGCACTGTGCACTATGAGGGGGCTGCAGCTTGTGTCCGCCCCCGACATGGCTTTGGCCTGTCAGGCTGCTTCTGCACCAGCTAGTGTAAAATGGCCTCTAGCCTTTCAACCAGTGTCTGTGTGACGAAGTGGGAATGTTCATGTTTTCGCTGAATACTGTGTGGGTGCCTCAGTTTCCCCTATGCAGTTCTTAAGTCTCTAGGTGGTGGGAGAAGGGGGTGTGATGGTTGCAGAGCCCTAGAGGGCAGGTGTGATGCTGGCTGGACAGAGAATAGCTGACACTCTATCTCCTGGCAACTGATGGCTGGGGCCCTTCCCCCCTGCAAGGTGATAGCTAAAGGTGTTGGAGACCAAAGAGATCAGGTGACCTCCTGGCCTGGGAAAGGGACAAAGCCCAGAGGAGGAGGGGCTGGAGAGTTTCAGTTTGGGGCTGGCTGGGGACGAGGAGAGAAGTGCAGATGTGGGTGTCTGGCTCGTGGGACCCCAAAATGGACCCGGACGAGGGGTCCTGTTCTCTATACCTACAAGCTCTGTTTTAGACCGTGTTCCTGTCATCTAATAAACCTCTGTTTTACTGGCTGGCTGAGAGTCACGTCTGACTGTGAAGTGGGGGTGCAGGACCCTCTGGCTTCCCCAGGACCCCACCTGGGCGGACTCGCTGTGGGAAGCGCACGGAGGGGCAGGGGATGCTGAATGCTCCAAGGTCAGACCCAGGAAGGTGAAGCCATGTGAGCGTCTTGCCCTGAAGACAGTCTGCTCCGAGCGAGGAGACTTCCCCAGAGTCCTGACTGGTTTCGTAGGGAGCAGTTCCAGAGCATCGCCCGGGGACCCCGTGACAGGCTGCTAGTCATGCGCCCAGCAGTCCTGCCCCTCTGCCCCCTACGCTCGGGCGCCCACCAGTGCCAGCCAGGGAAGCTGTGTGGCGGGGGGCTGCTGGTGCAGATGAGGCCCTCGCCCGGCTGGAGGGTGGGGCTCGGCTCTCTCTGTGCTGGCATCGCCGCAGCTGTGTTGGCCCATGGCCCTGCACGCGGACTGATGCCTGGCGTAGCTGGGGCCCCGAAGTGACAAGAAACCAAAGCCCCAGGGCATCGTGGTACCGAATCTTAGCACCAGAGCACGGAGCCTGGGGTCCCTGCCAGGGACCTGGGCCCTGACTGTGACCGGCCAGTGCTCTTTGTATGGGTGTTAAACAGCAGCTACCTCCCACCCCAGAGGTGGCTGCATTTCCGGGGTGGGCAGGTGGGTTTCCTGACGCTGACACATTGACGGAGGAACTGGCATGAACTAGAGGGAGGAGCCTGGTTTGCATATACAGTGACCCACCTCCAGAAGGGAGGAGACAGGAACCCTGGCTCCCCCACCCCCCGAATGGCTGAGCGGGGTGCCCTGCTGGGGGGCTGCTGACAGACGGCCCAGCCCGCGGGGTCACACCAAGCAGATATTTATTGAAAGACCAGTGCCAGGCGGGCAGTGGGGGAGCCTCTTGCCCGGGTTTTGTACAAGTCACGGTCGTGGGAGGTTCCCGTGGTGGCTGGAGTTCGCGATAACTAGTCGGACGCAGAGCGGTGGGGCGAGGGCACTACGCTAGCACGGAGCGGAGATACACGCGGCTGGCAAGCAGCAGGAATGACCAGGCACAGCAGTGAGGGGGGAGCAGGGCCGAGGGGCTGGGCACCCGAAGGCAGATGCAGGAGCTCAGCTCACAGGCCCCATTGCCCCGCCCCGAGGCGCCGGACAGAGCGCTGGCTTCGTAGCCGCGGGCTAGTGACTTGGGCTATTGGGGTGTCCGTTGTAACCGCCTGCGCGGCTCCGGTGGTGGTGCAGGATGAGGGGCCACGAACCAGCCCCCCTGCTCCCCGGGGACCCCGCACAGGTGCAAAGCCCCTCCTGCACCCCAGCCCCCTCAGACCGGCCCCACCCCCCTGGCTAGGCCTGCCTTTGCGCCAGCCCCATGCGGCTACGATGGGTGCCCTGAAGGGACATTGGCCAGGGAGGGGCCAGTCAGGGCACGGCGCTGAGCAAAGCAGAGGCCAAGTGGCCCAGGGGTCAGCGCCGCACCTTGGGGGGAGGGGGACACGGGCTGCCAGGTGCATGTCGGGGGGGGTGACTCAGCCCAGGCATGGGAGCCATTGGAGGTGGGGGGATGAGCCGGCCGGGGCCATGGGGGGTGGGGCGGTCGTGGGGAATGAGCCGGCCCAGGGGCCGTTGGGGGGATGAGCCGGCCCAAGGGGGCAGCGCTGTGGGGAGTGATGCCTGATGTAAGTCTGGCGGGTGCCCAGACCGTGCTTCCCTCTGTGCCAGGCACCCCTCCCCCACTCCCTGTGCCCTCCCCCTTCCCCGCCAGCCCCTCCCCCACTCCCTGTGCCCTCCCCCTTCCCCGCCAGCCCCTCCCTCACTCCCTGTGCCCTCTCCCTTCCCCGCCAGCCCCTCCCCCACTCCCTGTGCCCTCCCCCTTCCCCACCCGCCCTCCCCCACCCCGTGTGCTCTCCCCCTTTCCCCATCTCACTCCCTGTGCCCTCCCCCTTCCCTGCCAGCCCCTCCCCCACTCCCTGTGCTCTCCCCCTTCCCCCACCAGCCCCTCCCCCACTCCCTGAGCCCTCCCCCTTCCCCACTAGCCCCTCACTCACTCCCTGTGCGCTCTCCCTCCCCCACTCCCTGCGCTCTCCCTCTGCCCTGCCCGCCCCTCCCCCACTCCCTGTGCTCTCCCCCTTCCCCGCTAGCCCCTCCCTCACTCCCTGTGCCCTCTCCCTTCCCCGCCAGCCCCTCCCCCACTCCCTGCGCTCTCCCCCTTCCCTGCCCGCCCTCCCCCACCCCCTGTGCTCTCCCCCTTTCCCCATTTGCCCCCCCTACTCCCTGTGCCCTCCCCCTTCCGGCCCCTCCCCCACTTCCTGTGCCCTCCCCCTTCCCCGATAGCCTCTCCCTCCCTCTCTGTGTGCTCTCCCTCCCCCGCCAGTCCTTCCCTCACTCCCTGCACCCTCCCTCTTCCCCCGCTGGCCCCTCTCCCTTCCCCCGCTGGCCCTTCCCCACTCCCTGTACCCTCCCCTTTCCCCCGATGGCCCCCCTCCCCGCGCCCTCCCTCATCCCCTGTTGGCCCCTCCCCCTCTCACTGTGCTCTCTCCCTCCCCCGGGGAACTTGCTGCAGGGTGCAGCCGCCCTGGCCCAGCCCTTGTGCTCCCTGCGTTAGTTTCGATCATTGAGGCAGGGGCCCCTGCAGGCGTCTCTCCTCCGGCCCACGGGCCCCGCTCCCAGCACCACCGGGGAAGGGGCCAGGCCAGGGCTGGGTGCCCCAGGCCAACACCTCCAGCCCGCCCCGCCTGGGCCACGCCTGCGCGCCAGCCCGGCTCCGGGAGGGTGCAGCCGGCTCTCGGGCCCCAGAGAGAAGCAGGGAGGATGTGCAGCAAGTCTGTCGGGTGGGGGGGCCGGAGCATGTGCAGCAGGAGGGTCCAAGCCGGCTGGTTGTGGGGTCAGACAGAGTCTCTGGCCATCTGTGGGGCTGGATGGGGGGCGGAAGCAGGAGACGCAGTGCCTTGCTCCCTTACTCCAGGTAAATGTCCTCTGTGGGGCAGGCGTACTCCAGGTGCTCCTGGTAATATTCCTGAAACGCCCGGCTGCAAGGCAAGGGACACGGTGAGCGGGGGCAGACGGTATGTGAGCCACGGGCCAGGGCAAACCCCATGGCGGGGGGGGGGGGGGGGGGGGGAGAACACTACAGGCCAGCCACGGGCCAGGGCAAACCCCGTGGGTGGGGCGGGGAGGCACGCTGCAGGCCAGCCACAGCCAGGGCAAACCCCGTGGGGGCGGGGGGCCACGCTGCAGGCCAGGCATGGGCCAGGGCAAACCCCGTGTGTGTGTGGGACACTGCAGGCCAGCCACGGCAAACCCCATGGGGGCGGGGGGCACGCTGCAGGCCAGCCACAGCCAGGGCAAACCCCGTGTGTGTGTGGGACACTGCAGGCCAGCCACGGCCAGGGCAGGCCTTGGGGCCCCATCACTCCAGCTCCCAGGCCCCGCTGCCCCGGCTCACCCGACACACTCGGCGACGTGCCGCATGGACTCCTGGGAGACGAAGACGTGGCAGGCGAAGCGGCTGAGCATGGGGTGTTTGGTGATGAACCCGAAGTAACTGCAATGCAAAGGGCAGGGTCAGAGCAGAGCCCCAGCCTGCTTGCTGTGGGGTGATCAGACCCCAGGAACCCAGGGCTGCCCCACGGGGCTGGGACACAACCAGTGGGGAAGTCAGCACAGGGGCTGGAGAAGACCCAGGAGCCCCAAAGCCCCCTCGCACCCCAGCTTTGCACAACAGCAGACAAGGAGCGAAAGCAACGGCAGTAACCTATTGCCAGGGCTCCGGGTGATTCCCGCATCTTGGCAAGCTGGGGACGGGGCGTCCCCAGGGCACAGGCTGGGCAGGGCAGAGGTGGGGGGCTGTTGAGGGGCTGGTCAAGGCAGAGGTCGGGGGGCTGTTGAGGGACTGGGCAGGGGCAGAGGTGGGGGGGCTGTCAAGGGGCTGGTCAAGGCAGAGGTGGGGGGGCTGTCGAGGGACTGGGCAGGGGCAGAGGTGGGGGGGCTGTCAAGGGGCAGGGCAGAGGTGGGGGGGCTCTCGAGGGGCTGGTCAAGGCAGAGGTGGGGGGGCTGTCGAGGGACTGGGCAGGGGGGAGCTCTCGAGGGGCTGGGCAGGGGCAGAGATGGGGGGGGCTCTCGAGGGGCTGGTCAAGGCAGAGGTGGGGGGGCTCTCGAGGGGCTGGGCAGGGGCAGAGGTGGGGGGCTGTCAAGGGGCTGGCCAGGGCAGGGGGGAGCTCTCGAGGGGCTGGTCAAGGCAGAGGGGGGGCTCTCGAGGGGCTGAGCAGGGGCAGAGGTGGGGGGGCTGTCGAGGGGCTGGCCAGGGCAGGGGGGGGCTCTCGAGTGGCTGGTCAAGGCAGAGGTGGGGGGCTGTCGAGGGGCTGGCCAGGGGCAGAGGTGGGGGGCTGTCAAGGGGCTGGCCAGGGCAGGGGGGAGCTCTCGAGGGGCTGGGCAGGGGCAGAGGTGGGAGGGCTGTTGAGGGCTGGGCAGGGGCAGAGGTGGGGGGGCTGTCGAAGGGCTGGCCAGGGCAGGGGGGAACTCTCGAGGGGCTGGTCAAGGCAGAGGTGGGGACTGTCGAGGGGCTGGCCAGGGCAGGGGGGAGCTCTCGAGGGGCTGGTCAAGGCAGAGGTGGGGGGCTGTCGAGGGGCTGGCCAGGGGCAGAGGTGGGGGGGCTGTCGAAGGGCTGGCCAGGGCAGGGGGGAGCTCTCGAGGGGCTGGTCAAGGCAGAGGTGGGGACTGTCGAGGGGCTGGCCAGGGCAGGGGGGAGCTCTCGAGCGGCTGGTCAAGGCAGAGGTGGGGGGGCTGTCGAGGGGCTGGCCAGGGCAGGGGGGAGCTCTCGAGGGGCTGGTCAAGGCAGAGGTGGGGGGCTGTCGAGGGGCTGGGCAGGGGAAGAGGGGGGGGCTGTCGAGGGGCTGGCCAGGGCAGGGGGGAGCTCTCGAGCGGCTGGCCAGGCAGAGGTGGGGGGCTGTCGAGGGGCTGGGCAGGGGCAGAGGTCGGGGGGGCTGTCGAGGGCACAGGCTGGGCAGTACAGGGTAGGCTGAGTGTGTTGGGCTGGAGGCCACCTCCAGAGCCCTGACCCTGGGTAGCGAGCTGCTGTGCTGTGGGTTTGCCCCTTTCCCTGCTGGCCGGGGGCCTCTCACCAGCTGTTCCTGGGGTGGCAGCCGCAGAAGGAGATGTTCTTCATCTGGAAGAAGTGGCTGCATTGCTCATACTGAAAAGGAAGCAGCAGTCAGAGATGATCTGAGCCCCGGGGCACCCGGTCTGCAGAGAGCAGCCGCCCCCTCTAGTGACAGGGCACCCCCATCCGTCCGTCCGTCCGTCAGACCCCCACGCCCTCATCAGAGCATCTCTTCCCCCCTTGTACCAGCTCTAACCTTATTCGGTGTGTGTCTAACCCTCCTGCTGTCTGATTCTGTCTGCACGGCACATGACCCCCTCTGGCCCCGTCTCTCCACCTCGGGCCGGGCCGGTCTCTTCCCCCCTTGGGCCAGGCCCCATCTCTCCGCCTCGGGCCAGGCCCCATCTCTCCACCTGGGGCCGGGCCCCATGTCTCTGTGTCACGCCAGACCCCTCAGTGCTGCTCCCTCTCTCCGCCTTGGGCCGGGCCCTACTGCAAAGCTCTCTTCTGCCAGACGTGGGGACAAGGGTTTGGCCTGTGTCACTGTCACTCCAGATCCTGCCCCTGGCCTGGCTCCAGCTGGGGCCAAATCTCCTGTTGCTGTGTCTTGGTCTGATCCTTGGGCACTTCCTGCATGAGGCCATGGGCACCCCTTGCCACACTTCAGACCATTTCTCCAGTTTGTCCAGATCAGTTTGAATTTTAATCCTAACCTCCAAAGCACTTGCAACCCCTTCCAGCTTGGAATTGTCCGCAAACTTTATAAGTGTACTCTCTCTGCCATTATCTAAATCATTGATGAAGATACTGAACAGAACCGGACCCAGAACCGATCCCTGCGGGACCCCACTCGTTATGCCTGTCCGGCTTGACTGTGAACCACTGATAACTACTCTCTGGGAACGGTTTTCCAACCAGTTTTGCACCCACCTTATAGTAGCTCCATCTAGGTTGTATTCCCTAGTTTGTGTATGAGACGGTCATGCGAGACAGTATCAAAAACCTTGCTAAAGTCAAGACATACCACAGCTACCACTTCCCCCATCCGCAAGGCTTGTCACCCTGTCAAAGAGAGCTACCAGGTTGGTTTGACACAATTTGTTCTTGACAAATCCAGGCTCACTGTTACTTATCACCTGATTATCTTCTCAGGGTTTGCAGCCAATCACCCGGCCAAGGGCCCCGTCCCCCCCGCCCCGCCCCAGCCCAGAGCTCCCCAGCCTCCCTCACCTCGTCGTCCCGGCTGTACTCATTCGCCGTCAGGATCAGCTTGATGCCCTGCAGCGTTATCTTCAGGTCACAGGTGGCCGGTGGGCGCAAATGCACCGTTAGCTTCCTGGTGGTGGCGATCTGGAAATGCCCAGGGAGGGTGTAAGCGGGAGGAAGGGGCCAGGCTGGGAGCAATGGAAGCAGGCTGCTAGTCAGGAAAGGACCCACCTTCTGCAGGTGCGCTTCCCACCGTCCAGTGCCCCCGGGAGCCAGGCCAGACAGCTAACGCTCCTGCCCCGCTCCCTGCAGTGCCTCTCGAGTCAGAAACTGATTCTGACCCCCTGGGTAACACCGACTGGAGACCCTCGCCCCGTGCTTCCTGCATCCAGCCCGACCCTGAGACAGACCCGGGTCAATTGTTCCCGTGGTTAACTGGCCTCACTGGTAAAAGCTGAATGTGCCTGGCTCCAAGCTGCCAGCCACTGGCTGTGTTGTGTCTTTGCTAGCCTCAGGAGCCATCGGCTAGCAAAACCCTTCTCCCCAGGGAGAGACAGACTGGGGCCAAGTCACCCTTCACCTTCTCTGTTGAGCTCTCACCCTTTAGTCAGGCTCCCGGCTCTTCTCTGGCCCCTCTCCAGTTTCTCCACACCCTTTCGATGTGTGGACACGAGACCTGGGCCCCGCCCTCCCGGGACAGTCTGACTGGTGGTGGCAGCACCTCTGCACGACTCACTACTCTGCCCCTCGTACGGCTGGGGACGGCACTGGCTTTCCTAGCGACAACATCACCCTGGGAGCTCGCACAGGGCTGCTGGAACGAGGGTGCTGGGCGGGGGCAGCAGCCCCAGGCTTGGAGTAATAATAGCAACCAATGCTTGGCCTCCATCGCCTACAGGGCCCGTGGTTTTGTTCAATGGCTTTCAGCTCCCACGGGTGACCCGACGACCCAACGTTATCAGGACCAGCCCGATATTAGGGGCTTTGTCTTATATAGGCAACTATTTCCCTCCCCCCATCCTGACTTTTCACATTTGCTGTCTGGTCCCCCTACAGCTCACGTTCAGCTAGTTTCCACCACGACCCGTAAGCCCCTGGCAGAGTCACCGCCTTGCAAAGTCCAGCCCCCCCGCCCACGAGTGTGCCCGCCATTCTTGGCTCCTAACGCCTGCTCTTGCATTTCACTGTGTTAAAACATGGGGTTCAGTGCAGCAGAGAGCGGCCCCACCACCATGTACTGGTCACGCACTGCCTGTATCTTCTGCAAACGTCACTCACCGTTGCTTTCTGTTTTCTTCCTGATCACTGAGGAAGATACTGAGTAGCACTGGGCCTAGAGCAGATCCCGGCAGGACCCCCCTAGAAATAGCCACTGGATGCTGATTCCCCACTGACAATCACTTTTCCAGCTCGGTCCGTAATCGTTTAGTGTGGGCTGGACGGATTTTATAATCGTGCTCTGTTGTTTTTGATCAGAACGTGCTGAAGTACAAAATCCAATGTCTTGCAGAGGCCAAGTACATTATGTCAACAGGTCCCTTCATCAACCAAACTTTGCATCATCAAAAATGGTATCAGATTTGATTGACAAGCACTATTTCCCATAAAACCATTTTGACTGGCTTTAATTACGCTGCCACCCTTGGGAGAGGCCAGGAGGGGGGTAGCCGGGAGTGCCCCCCCCCCAGCCAGAACTCCTGCCCCATCCCCTACAATGCCCCCTGCTGGGAGAGGCTGGGACGGGGTAGCTGGGAGGTTCCTGGGTTATCACATCAATTCCCTGGGAAGTACAAAGTCACGTCCCTTGACTCCAGTGACCCACTTTGCTTGGCCCACCCCTGCAGGCTCCCTGCAGAGTGTGTTGCCTCACCTTCTGCATGGCTGCACACAGGATGCCATTTCCCTGGTGGTATGGGACCTCCACGGAGCCCAGAAACTGCACGTTGAACCTCTCCACCCAGGACGGGTTCCGCTTCAGCCCTGAAACAGAGTCACACAAGCCCTGGAGAAACCCATCAGCACCAAGCGACCGGGCTTATCCCAGCAGCAGCCCCCCGCTGAGTGCGGAGGGGGCCGGCGGCACTGCGCGCTGGGCTGGAGGCAGGGTCGCAGGATACCCGCAGGCGGGCTGGGCACTGGGAAGCGCTGGTGTGCCGGCAGGCAGAGCTGCTTGCTGTTTGGCTGACAGAAGCATGCACATCAGAGACAGGAAGAACCCCCCGGGTACGTTCTCTAGTGCCCTGCCCTACGGACCCCCACCTCCTGCCAGTGCCCACTCCTCCGCGATACCCCTCGCACCAAAACCTGCCCCATAACAGCAGTGCCCTTTCCCCCACTGCGGCCCCAGCAAACGCCTGGCCGCTGTGCTGCCCCCTCAGGCGCTCTCAGCCAGGCCAGCTCCTGGCTTCCTCCCCCCTCTGAGGATCTGGGCTGACTCCTGGGTTGTTCCTGCCCAGGGCTCTGACCTCCCACAGGGTTCCCAACTTCTCCTGACTTAGAATCACAGACTCGTAGCACTGGAGGGGACCTCGAGAGGTTTCTAGCCCAGTCCCCTGCACTGAGGCAGGACTAAGTATTATCTGGACCATCCCTGGCAGGTGTTTGTCCAACCTGCTCTTAAAAATCCTCAATGATGGAGATTCCACAACCTCCCTGGGCAATTTATTCCAGTGCTTAACCACCCTGACAGGAACGTTTTTCCTAATGTCCAACCTAAACCTCCCTTGCTGCAATTTAAGCCCGTTGCTTCTTGTCCTGTCCTCAGAGGTTAAGGAGAACAATTTATCTCCCTCCTCCTTGTAACAACCTTTTATGTACTTGACTTGGTATCATCTGTACGTGTCAGCAATGGGCTAGTGAAGATGCCAAACAAGCCTGGATCTAACAGAGACCCCACGAGGCTCTGCTCCCAGCTCCCTATCGTCTCTTCTCCACGGGCTACTCCCTATCAGTGCCGCTCCTGCACCGCTTGAGCTCCCGCTCTGCATCACGCATGCCCGCGTGGGAGGGCAGAGCTCCTCTACTCGGTGTGATAATGGGGCACAAGCTTACCCCAACTGTGAGCTCAGCTGCAGAGGGAGGCAAGTTTATACGGTGGCTCAGTAACCTGTGACAACAAAGGTCGGTGGGTGGGGAAAGGGGCAGAAAAGAGAGCGACAGAATTCGCTCAAACAAAAAGGGCTCCTGGCAGAACTCCTGGGCCGGGTTAAGATCATGCCTGCTGCAGGAGAAGTGTGGGACCGGAAATCCAGGCACTGACATTGGTGTGCTGGAAATTCGATCTAACTGGTGCACACAGTAACGAGGGGCTGTTTCGCCTTCACCGGCTTCTGGGGTCCTTACAAGAAAAGAGATCGGGGGGGGGGGGGGAGGGGGAGGGTGAAAATGACCAGAGGGGAGCAGCTGGGTCCCATGATGCTGGATGACTGACAGATGAGTAGGGGAAGCAGCAAGCTTCCCAATCATGGCTGCACCATCTCCTGGGTCCCCAGACCTCCGTCATCCCGATCCTTACAGGGGGCCTGACCAGACCAGGCCGGAAGGAGAGACCCAGATGACATCACCTCATCAGTGGCTTCAGCCTAATCTGGGACACTGCTTGGGACATGAGACATCATCTCCCCCGTTCCCCCAAAGCGTGTCCTGCTCCTTCTCTGCCTCATTTCTCCTCTTTCCTCTCCTGCTCCTGTTCCTTCCCTGCCTCGTTTCTCCTCATTCCTCTCCCTTCTGTTCCTTCTCTGCCTCGTTTCTCCTCTTTCCTCTCCTGCTCCTGCTCCTTCCCTGCTTCATTTCTCCTCTTTCCTCTCCCTCCTGTTCCTTCCCTGCCTCGTTTCTCCTCTTTCCTTTCCCTTCTGTCTAACAAGAGTCTGGCTTAGCCAGCCAAGACTGCGTAGTTTGGAACACTACTGTGAACCTGTGACCAGAAAGAGTCGGCTAAAAGCAGTGCCCTGAACCAGTGGTTCTCAGCAAGAGGTACATGTACCCCTGGGGGTACGCAGAGCTCTTCCATGGGGTACGTCAACTCAGCTAGAGAGGTGCCTAGTTTTACAACAGGCTGCATAAAAAGCACTAGCAATGTCAGTACAAATGAAAATGTCATGCAGACAATGACTTGTTTATACTGCTCTATCTACTCTACACTGACATGTACATACAGTATTTATATTCTAGTTGATTTGTTTCATAATTATATGGTAAAAAGGAGAAAGTCAACCATTGTTCAGTAACACTGCGGCTGTAACACTTCTGTATTTTTACATCTGGTTTTGTCAGCAAGTAGTTTTTAAATGAGGTGAAACTTGGGGTACGCCGGACAAATCAGCCTCCCAAAAGGGGAACGGTCGTCTGGAAAGGTTGAGAGCCACTGCCCTAAACTCCCTGATGCTGGTACAAGTTGCCGGTCTCAGAGAGGCTGATCAGACCGGGTGCTGGGCCTGTATTTTCCCAGCAGTGAGGTTGCAAGTGCAAGTCAGCACCAGAAACAGAAGCCGCGTTTTCTCTTTGCTGTTCTTTCCTCTCCCCTTTTGTGTTTGTCATGTTTTGGCTTCTGGGAGCCGATACTGGATTTTAACAACAGCAGCAGCAGCGCCGGCTCCAGCCCAGCTCCATGACTTCTCTTTCCCCAAAAGGGAACAGACACCATTGTTAGAACTACATAAGAGACTGCCAGACAAGGGGGTTTTCCTTCTAAAGGCTCGCTGCAGCTAAAGGGAAAGGGAACCCGGGATGCTGTTGAAATGAATGCCTTACATTTCAAATGGTGTAACTGGGTTTCCTTCTTTTCTGTATCTTTACGAAAGGGTTCAAAGGAGTTGTCAGGGTCTGTTCGCTACGTACTAAGCAAGCGGAGGTCTGTGTGTACCCACCCACAGACCTTGTTTAAAACTCTTTAATGCTGGATGGTTTCAGGGTCATGTTAACACCTTTGACTCTTTGGCCCCTTTATTCCATCTAACTCATTGGTTTGCAACCTTTTTTTCATTTGCGGACCCCTAAAAATGTCAAACCGAGGTGTGGACCCCTTTGGAAATCTTCAACATAGTCTGCGAACCCCCACGGGTCCATGGACCACAGCTTGGAAAGCACTGATCTGGGCCCCGACGGGCTCCGGGGGCAGATAGCCACGCTGCCAAGAGCAATACAGAACGGCTACTCCTCTGTCCGTGGCTGTTGTTCTTCGCCATGTGTTGCAGGTCTCCATTCCACGTTAGGTGTGTGCGCGCCCAGTGTCCCGAAGCTGGAGGCTGTTCCCACAGCGGTCCCTGTCGGGTGGCACGTGTGCCCAGGGTCTGACCGTGCTCCCAGTGGAGGGTATAAAGGGAGGAGCCACCCCGAGCACCAGTGCTGCCTGGGCCAAGCAGGGGTTATTAAGATCAACTTGGTGCAGTCCTGTTTGAGTCTGAGAATCAACTTAGGAATTAAAGGCATGGGAGGGAATGCACAGAGTAGACTGTCCCTCCTCGGGAATAGCAGCCCGTCCAGGATGGAGCCCGGACTGTAACCTGCTCTGCAGCAGAACTGATGGCACTTCCTAATCTGCTTTATGGTGAACAGCTCTACTACAGGTGTCCACCGAGTCTGAAACAGCAACCGGAGCACTTTGGTTTTCAGACACCAGTCATGGCCCATCCTGAAGGACCTGCCGAGATGGTCTGTCAGGCGGCTCTGTATTCCCAGAAGGTGCGGCCCTTTGAGCATTACTGCGTGCCTGATGCAGGACTTTGAAAGGTTCGCTGCTTCCTGTCGCACACGGCACTGCCCTGTCTGTTCAAATAAAGCACGGCTGTGGTGTTGTCCATGTGGACGTGCAAAGGGCTGCCTTTGATGTGTGTCAGGAAGACCTGGCCTGCCTGCAATACTGTGCAAAGCTTGAGAACATTTATGTGTAGGGATAGCTCCGGATCTGACTAAGTCCTTGGGTTCGGAGATCTCGTAAGTGTGCTCCCCAGCCTAAGGAGGATGTCTCTGTGGTTAGGCTCATGGAGGGAAGGGGAGGTGAGAAGGAAACTCTCCTGCACAAGTTGGACAGGTTCACCATCAATTCAAGGAAGCTGGAAGCCTTGCAGGCATAGCATGTCCAGTGGATGTCTCGATGGATGGTAGAGAGACTTCAGGCACCCTGCACACACCTCAGGTGACGACTGCCAGACCGAGTCATGTATGCACAAGCTGCCAGATGCCCGAGGCGGCTCAGGCAATTTCTTACAGGACTCTGAGGTTGAGCCTGGAGAGCAGCACACAGGTCCAGATCACTTGGGGCCTGGCCTGAGGCATTTAGGCTGTTGTCGAAGTGAGAACTACCCTGATACACTCTATCCTTTGCAGAGTACAGGACTGAGGTGTCAAATTGGGACTGGACTTGTCTGTTGTCCTCTGCCTGATATCTCGGGCAGCCCCGGACCCACCAGCTGTCCAGACACAGGAATACTGGAACACCGATCTTCCAGGGGCCATGCACTTGGGGCTCACAACAGGCCGAAGGCGGGACTGTAAACTGGTAGTGAACATGTACAACCATAAACCTGGGGAATCTTCTTTGGCCCAGGGGGATAGCCACATGAAAATCAGCGTCTCTCAAGCTGAGAGCAGCATGCCAATCAACAAGATCTATGGAAAGGATACAAGTATCAGAGGGGTAGCCGTGTTAGTCTGAATCTGTAAAAAGCAACAGAGGGTCCTGTGGCACCTTTGAGACTAACAGAAGTACTGGGAGCATAAGCTTTCGTGGGTAAGAACCACTTCCTGGACACCACCGTACAAATAAGCGATGGCCACATTAACACCACCCTATACCGAAAGCCCACCGACCGCTACGCCTACCTTCATGCCTCCAGCTTCCACCCCGGTCACACCACACGATCCATCGTCTACAGCCAAGCACTGAGGTACAATCGCATCTGCTCCAACCCCTCAGACAGAGACCAACACCTACAAGATCTTCACCAAGCATTCTCAAAACTACGATACCCACACAAGGAAATAAAGAAACAAATCAACAGAGCCAGACGTGTACCCAGAAGCCTCCTGCTACAAGACAGGCCCAGAAGAGAAACCAACAGAACTCCACTGGCCATCACCTACAGTCCTCAGCTTAAACCTCTCCAACGCATCATCAGTGATCTACAACCCATCCTGGACAATGATCCCTCACTTTCACAGACCTTGGGAGGCAGGCCAGTCCTCGCCCACAGACAACCTGCCAACCTTAAGCATATTCTCACCAGCAACCACGCACCGCACCATAACAACTCTAACTCAGGAACCAACCCATGCAACAAACCTCGATGCCAACTCTGCCCACATATCTACACCAGCAACACCATCACTGGACCTAACCAGATCAGCTACAACATCACCGGCTCATTCACCTGCACGTCCACCAATGTTATATATGCCATCATATGCCAGCAATGCCCCTCTGCTATGTACATTGGCCAAACTGGACAGTCACTACGCAAGAGGATAAATGGACACAAGTCAGATATCAGGAATGGCAATATACAAAAACCTGTAGGAGAACACTTCAACCTCCCTGGCCACACAATAGCAGATGTAAAGGTTGCCATCTTACAGCAAAAAAACTTCAGGACCAGACTCCAAAGAGAAACTGCTGAGCTCCAGTTCATTTGCAAATTTGACACCATCAGATCAGGATTAAACAAAGACTGTGAATGGCTATCCAACTACAGAAACAGTTTCTCCTCCCTTGGTGTTCACACCTCAACTGCTAGCAGAGCACCTCACCCTCCCTGATTGAACTAACCTCGTTATCTCCACACTGATATATACCTGCCTCTGGAGATTTCCATTACTTGCATCTGAAGAAGTGAGGTTCTTACCCACGAAAGCTTATGCTCCCAGTACTTCTGTTAGTCTCAAAGGTGCCACAGGACCCTCTGTTGCTTTTTACAGATTCAGACTAACACGGCTACCCCTCTGATACTTGACACCATGCAAGGCACTGCATTTAGCCGTATGGAATGGAAATCTATCAACCTCATGAAGAAACTTGCACAAATACAGACAGATATCATCTTCCTTTCCAAATGCAAACAGATGGACATCATACCAAATGGACTGAAGGTGAAAAATCCATTGCTATCTACATACTGCACAGACCACAGTGAGAGATTATGCCATACGTTATCAAAGAAACTGAGGAACCACCTGATCAGCATCCTATACAGCAAACAGAAAAACATCAAGAAAGAGCTCTCCAACCTGGAGACTCTCATAAATAACCAACCCTCCACACAAACGGACTTTACTAAAATAAGACAGGAGATCTACATTACACACTTCACCTCTCTACAAAGGAAAAAGGACCGTAAGCTATCTAAAATCCTACCTGCCACATGGGGCCACAACAGGGGTACCCCTAACTCACCCAGCAATATCGTCAATTTATCCAGCTACACACTCAACCCAGCAGAAGAGTCTGTCCTATCTCGGGGACTCTCCTTTTGCCCCAGCACCCCCACGAACATGATACAGTTCTGTGGTGATCTGGAAGCCTACTTTCGCCGCCTCCGACTCAAAGAATACTTTCATGATAACACTGAACAGCGCACTGATACACAGATACCCTCCCACCAACAACACAGGAAGAAGAACTCCACATGGACTCCTCCTGAGGGTCGAAATGACAGTCTGGACCTATACATAGAATGCTTCCGCCGACGTGCACAGGCAGAAATTGTGGAAAAACAACATCGCTTGCCTCATAACCTAAGTCGTGCAGAACGCAATGCCATCCACAGCCTCAGAAACCACCCTGACATTATCATCAAAGAGGCTGATAAAGGAGGTGCTGTTGTCATCATGAACAGGTCTGACTACCAGAAGGAGGCTGCCAGACAACTCTCCAATACCCAATTCTACAGGCCGCTTTCCTCAGATCCCACTGAGGAATACACTAAGAAACTACACCATCTACTCAGGACACTCCCTACACTAACACAGGAACAAATCAACATACCCTTAGAGCCCCGACCGGGGTTATTCTATCTACTACCTAAGATCCACAAACCTGGAAATCCTGGACGCCCCATCATCTCGGGCATTGGCACTCTCACTGAAGGACTGTCTGGATATGTGGACTCCCTACTCAGACCCTACGCCACCAGCACTCCCAGCTATCTCCGTGACACCACAGATTTCCTGAGGAAACTACAATGCATTGGTGACCTCCCAGAAAACACCATCCTAGCCACCATGGATGTAGAGGCTCTCTACACAAACATCCCACATACAGATGGAATACAAGCTGTCAGGAACAGTATCCCTGATGATGACACAGCACAACTTATTGCTGAGCTCTGTGACTTTATCCTCACGCACAATTATTTCAAATTTGGTGACAATATATACCTCCAGACCAGTGGCACCGCTATGGGCAACCGCATGACCCCACAATATGCCAACATTTTTATGGCTGACCTGGGACAACGCTTCCTCAGCTCTCGTCCAGTCACGCCCCTTCTCTACATACGCTATATTGATGACATCTTCATCATCTGGACCCATGGGATGGAGGCTCTGGAAGAATTCCACCATGCTTTCAACAGCTTCCACCCCACCATCAACCTCAGCCTGGACCAATCTACACGGGAGGTCCACTTCCTGGACACCACCGTACAAATAAGCGATGGCCACATTAACACCACCCTATACCGAAAGCCCACCGACCGCTACGCCTACCTTCATGCCTCCAGCTTCCACCCCAGTCACACCACACGATCCATCGTCTACAGCCAAGCACTGAGGTACAATCGCATCTGCTCCAACCCCTCAGACAGAGACCAACACCTACAAGATCTTCACCAAGCATTCTCAAAACTACGATACCCACACAAGGAAATAAAGAAACAAATCAACAGAGCCAGACGTGTACCCAGAAGCCTCCTGCTACAAGACAGGCCCAGAAGAGAAACCAACAGAACTCCACTGGCCATCACCTACAGTCCTCAGCTTAAACCTCTCCAACGCATCATCAGTGATCTACAACCCATCCTGGACAATGATCCCTCACTTTCACAGACCTTGGGAGGCAGGCCAGTCCTCGCCCACAGACAACCTGCCAACCTTAAGCATATTCTCACCAGCAACCACGCACCGCACCATAACAACTCTAACTCAGGAACCAACCCATGCAACAAACCTCGATGCCAACTCTGCCCACATATCTACACCAGCAACACCATCACAGGACCTAACCAGATCAGCTACAACATCACCGGCTCATTCACCTGCACGTCCACCAATGTTATATATGCCATCATATGCCAGCAATGCCCCTCTGCTATGTACATTGGCCAAACTGGACAGTCACTACGCAAGAGGATAAATGGACACAAGTCAGATATCAGGAATGGCAATATACAAAAACCTGTAGGAGAACACTTCAACCTCCCTGGCCACACAATAGCAGATGTAAAGGTTGCCATCTTACAGCAAAAAAACTTCAGGACCAGACTCCAAAGAGAAACTGCTGAGCTCCAGTTCATTTGCAAATTTGACACCATCAGATCAGGATTAAACAAAGACTGTGAATGGCTATCCAACTACAGAAACAGTTTCTCCTCCCTTGGTGTTCACACCTCAACTGCTAGCAGAGCACCTCACCCTCCCTGATTGAACTAACCTCGTTATCTCCACACTGATATATACCTGCCTCTGGAGATTTCCATTACTTGCATGGAAAGGATACAGGGAACCAGGAAACCAGGCAAAACATTATCTTCTTGATGAATCTATTCAAGTTTCATAGATCGAGGATAAACCTCAGTCTGATGAGATTGGCCACTGAAAAGGGATGGAGAGAAACTGCAGCGTGTAGCCCAGTCCCACAGTTCTTAGCCCCCACCAGTCTGTTGTAATGGCGCTCCAAGCACTGAGAAAGTGAGACGGCCTGTTTCCAAAGGGAGCAGTGGGACAAGGAATAGCCCCATGAAACCCAGGGGCCTCAACTGAAGAGTCAAAGAGCCTGCTTCGAACTAGAGCGTTGCTGAGAAGAAGCAGAGATAGAAGGCGGAGGTGGTCTCCTTCGCTAAGATTTAGGTCTCCTTCTAGCCTGGTTATTTTGAGGGATAGAAAGTCTGTCTCTGCTGGTGTTGAGGATGGCACCATTTCCTCTTTGGTACTAGAGCACAGATGCCCAAGAACCCAAGAGTCGCTCTAGAATCCTTGAGCGAATGTAGAGCCTGGTCCATTTTTTCAGAGATGATTCTTTTCTCAAGGGCAGGTCTTCCATTGTTTGTTGGACTGGACAAGTATGCCAGCAGATTGCAGTGAAGAACAGGAGCGCATGGTTACCGCCATCACGCCGACCGCTGAGTCAGCCGATCAAGAGATACTTGGTGGGATGCTCTTGCCACCCACGGGCCTTCAGCAAGCATCGCCTGGGACTCCTTCTCGGGCTTCTCTGACAGTTTGTCCAGGCACATGATCGTCATATCCCAGGTAGAGAAATTGTACCTAGCCAAGAGTGCTAGATGATTGGCTACATGAACTTGCAGCCCTGGTGCCGAATACATTTTTTGACCACATACGTCCAACTTTTTCAAGTCTCTGTCCTAGGGGGTTGGTTTTGAGTTCTCTCACTAACTGCAGTGACCATCAAAGACCCTGGGGGTCGGGTGGGAGTAAAAATGTTCATGCCCTTGTAAGGGGACCTGATACTTACTCTGTCCTTTTAGCCCTGGGAGACAAAGATGAGGGTGTCTGCCAAAAAATCTGTGTTAGTTTCTGTATACCGTCATTAATGGGCAATGCCACCCTGTCTGGAGTGGCTGTGTGGAGCTGTCCACCAATCTGTGTTGATTTTTCTGAACTAACTCCACCTGTATGCCCATGGAATGAGCCCCCCCTGTAGTAATACTTGATACATTTTATGGTCATCAGGAAACCCCCAAACCAGAGCCCCATCTGGGGATGATGAAGACGTATTTATGGGAGTCGGAGCAACTTCAGTAAGTGCTGGTAGTTTCCAATGGTTCAGTTGCACAGACCTAGGTGCCAAAGGAAACACATGCTCGATAAAGGTAATTGTTAAATGTAATTGAAAATGCAATTGATAAAAGTAATTGTAGAGGTGATCCCAGCAATTACAGACTGGTAAGTCTAATGTCAGTACCGGGCAAATTACTTGAAACAATCGTAAAGAATAAAATTGTCAGACACCTAGAAGAACATAAATTGTTGGGCAAAAGTCAACATGATTTCTGTAAAGGGAAATCTTGTCTTACTAATCTATTAGAGTTCTTTGAAGGGGTCAACAAACATATGGACAAGGGGGATCCAGGGGACATAGTGTACTTAGATTTCCAGAAAGCCTTTGACAAGGTCCCTCACCAAAGGCTCTTACGTAAAGTAAGTTGTCATGGGATAAAAGGGAAGGTCCTTTCATGGACTGAGAACTGGTTAAAAAACAGGGAACAAAGAGTAGGAATAAATGGTAAATTTTCAAAATGGAGAGGAGTAACTAGTGGTGTTCCCCAAGGGTCAGTATTAGGACCGATCCTATTCAACTTATTCATAAATGAACTGGAGAAAGGGGTAAAAAGTGAGGTGACAAAGTTTGCAGATGATACTAAACTGCTCAAGATAGTTAAGACCAAAGCAGACTGTGAAGAACTTCAAAAAGATCTCACAAAACTAAGTGATTGGGCAACAAAATGGCAAATGAAATTAAATGTGGATAAATGTAAAGTAATGCACATTGGAAAAAATAACCCCAACTATACATACAATATGATGGGGGGCTAATTTAGCTACAACTAATCAGGAAAAAGATCTTGGAGTCATCGTGGATAGTTCTCGGAAGATGGCCACGCAGTGTGTAGCGGCAGTCAAAAAAGCAAGCAGGATGTTATGAATCATTAAAAAGGGGATAGAGAATAAGACGGAGAATATCTTATTGCCCTTATATAAATCCATGGTACGCCCACATCTTGAATACTGCGTACAGATGTGGTCTCCTCATCTTCAAAAAGATATACTGGCACTAGAAAAGGTTCAGAGAAGGGCAACTAAAATGATTAGGGGTTTGGAACGGGTCCCGTATGAGAGATTAAAGAGGCTAGGACTTTTCAGCTTGGAAAAGAGGAGACCAAGGGGGGATATGACAGAGGTATATAAAATCATGAGTGATGTGGAGAAAGTGAATAAGGAAAAGTTATTTACTTGTTCCCATAATATAAGAACTAGGGGCCACCAAATAAAATTAATGGGCAACAGGTTTAAAACAAATCAAAGGAACTTCTTCTTCACACAACGCACAGTCAACTTGTGGAACTCCTTACCTGAGAAGGTTGTGAAGGCTAGGACTATAACAGCATTTAAAAGAGAACTGGATAAATTAATGGTGGTTAAGTCCATTAATGGCTATTAGCCAGGAGGGGTAAGGAATGGTGTCCCTAGCCTCTGTCTGTCAGAGGGTGGAGATGGATGGCAGGAGAGAGATCACTTGATCATTGCCTGTTAGGTTCACTCCCTCTGGGGCACCTGGCATTGGCCATTGTCTGAAGACAGGATACTGGGCTGGATGGACCCTTGGTCTGACCCAATACGGCCGTTCTTGCATTCTTATGTAAAGGTGGTACCGAGGTCGATACCGGAATCGGTATCAGGCACAGCTGACTCCCTTTGAGGCAGCCTAGACTTAGGTGTAATGGGAGAGGCTGATCTCAAAGTAGTGGGCATACGGCATGGCCAATAGAATCAATGTGGAACATGATGGGGCACAAGAGGTCAATTCTATTGACTCCAAGAAGTTCTGTCTCTGGATCTACTTATGCATTTACGCCTGACATGCACAAGAATGGGAGTCTAATGAAGAAGGGGGAGAAACCTGGGCCCTCCTGTAATACGAACAGGAGATACATGATCCAACCTCCAACTCCGACAAGCGGTCGGAACCGTCCACTAGACAGGATGGCCCAGCACCAAGCGGGAGTTGCTGGGGAACCGGAGTGGGGCTGATGGGTGGAGGTAACGGCGCAGCTGACGAGTGATCAGTGCCAGCTGTCGTCCTTGAGTTTGCACCAGTGGCTTCTTCACAGCTGACGCTGAGGTCAGGGCTGGCTGTGGCACTGTGACAGCGGGCGCTGATGCTGGTACTGACAGCCGCGCTGGCATTGGCACCGTGGAAAGAGGAGGTGCCAAAGTGTCCAGGTCAGTTTGAAGCACAGGGGAGTCCAGGACTGAGAGGCACAACAGGTCCTTGGCTGCTTCAGACACCTGTGGTGTGGCTAGTGCCACCCAGACTGGTTGCCCGGCCCTGTGCGGCGGTGCTGATGTTGAGGCTGGTATAGCTGGTGTCAGTCTCAATGGTACCAAGGACTGCACCATAGTCGAATGTGACGTTATGAGTGTGAAATAATATCTCATTGAAAGGTGACAGGGCCAGAAAGAGTTAATTAACTCACAGACTGACCTGACCCATGGCCGAACTGTGGAGACTGGTTAGGAAGATCTGTAAATGACTAGAGCTTTGAAATGCAAGTCTGTATTGTTAGAAGGGGAGATGTTTGCTCAGGTCTTGGGATGTAAGCAAACAAGTCTTGTCTATTGCTATAGCTTTAATTCAAAGATAAAAAAAGGAGTATTAACATTTAGGAAGACACTTGAGGGAAATAGTATTATTGTCTCTATGTCTCTTTGAAGGTTGTGGTAACCTGTATCTGAACTGTATAATGGATAAATTACCCTGTGCTAATTGCCAGGATGTTTGGGAGAAGGAGAGTTAGGCCTGTTGTTTTCTCAGGCCAAAAGGCTGCTGGAAATGTATAAGAACCCTGGGACATGATCCTGCTTCATCTCAGATCTGCTTTGGGTTTCAAGAGGGAGAAACCTTAAGCCACAAGGATTGAGATCCCCAGTCACTGACTGGAGTCACCCTGAATACGGACATTGGACTATAACCTATGGACTATTTCTAAAAGGACTTTTGGCAACTACAAGCTCATCTCTGCTATGTATCTGAACCTCAAGAACTGAATTCGTCTGTCTGTATATTGATCTTTTAACCAACTCTCTCTCTCTTTAGGGGGGAGGGATAGCTCAGTGGTTTGAGCATTGGCCTGCTAAACCCAGGAATGTGAGTTCAATCCTTGAGGGGGCCACTTGGGGATCTGGGGCAAAATCAGTACTTGGTCCTGCTAGTGAAGGCAGGGGGCTGGACTCAATGACCTTTCAAGGTCCCTTCCAGTTCTAGGAGATGGGATATCTCCATTAATTTTTTTTTCTTTTTTAATAAATTTTAGTTTAGTTAATAAGAATTGGCTATAAGCGTGTATTTTGGGTCAGATCTAAGTTATCACTGGACCTGGGTATGTGGCTGATCCTTTGGGGTTGGAAGAACCTTTTCTTTTATATGATGAGATAAGATTTTCAGTAATTATCATATGTTTGACATGTGTGTCTGGACGCAAGCCCGAGGCTGCGTACTTTAAGGGAACTGCGTTGTTTGGACTTCTGAGTAACCTGTATGGTAATATAGAAGTTGTTTTGGGCTGGTTGGTAAATCTAAGTATTGGAATAACCACCAGCGTTTGGGGTTTGTCTGCCCCGTTTTGTTTGCAGTCCACCCTGATTGAGTGACCTCAGCTGGCTCCCACGGGCAGCGCCGTCACACTGCACCCTAGTCGACAAATCCAACACAGGTGTCTCTAGCTCTCAGCACCCGGGAGCACCAAGCCAGAATTCATGCCCTAAACTCAGCACCCAAACGGCTCTGCAAGATATTAGCTGAGGCAGAACGATGTTCCTTGGTGGCAGAGGAGGTTTTCTTAGACCTCTATTCCAGAGGCTGCTCTGAAGCTCTTCTACTTCTTGCTCATGGGCCCCCGAGAGGGAGAATGTCATCTTCTATCGAGCTCTGCTTGACAAGGAGAGTCCGACAAGTCAGGAGGTGCCCTTCTGAGCTGCTGCCTTGCATGGATCGCCCTGGATCCAAGCGGGACGTAGAGCACGCTCCAGCCGAAAGTCTCTGAGTCCTGCCTCCCTTGACTCCTGAGTTCTGGTCTTGAAGCCGCTGCAGCTGCGGCTCTTGTCTCTGATACGACCCTCTCCAAACATTTTAAGTAGCAGCGCGGAGGGGCCCTGTTACTGTACAGACAGCAGTGCTGGTAACCAGGAGACTAACGCATTGCTAAGTCCAGGTCCCAGGTACCTGACACCCAGAGCAAACTAGTAAAAAGAGAACAAAAGTGAAAAAACCCGGCTAGGACAAAACCTGAGTCCTATTAACTGCCTAGGAAAATTTCTAACCAATTTACAATGGGAAATAATCCCGGGCGTGTGCTCCTGTGTGTGGGATACGCCGCCCACCAACCCCAGGCAGTGAAAAGGAACCAAAGGGGGGTTGGGGCAGCTCTGTCCCTTATGGCATCGGCTGGGAGCCGACATAGGCTGCCTGCGCTGCCCCAACGGGTCCTGCTGTAGGACAAATCTCTGTCTTCGGCACACTGGGCACACACACACCTAACGTGCAATGGACATGTGCAGTCACTGGAAGAAAAACCTGGGGTTCCCCCGACCCCACGGCCAGGCCAGGGGGTCTGACTCACTCTGCTCCTGGCCTGGAGGCTGCAGCGGGTGGCCCCAGGTGTCTGTGCCATGCTGCTTTCCCTGGTCCCTAACACCAAGGACCCTGTGCTGTCCAACTGCAGCTCCCTGGAGCTGTCACTCCTTTGCTGCCCCTCCCCTGTAGCCTGCCAGCCCGGCTACGAGCCGCAGCCTCCCAGCGCCCCGCTACGCTGGGTATCGCCCGGCGCCCCGCTACGCTGGGTATCGCCCGGCGCCCCGCTACGCTGGCTGTCGCCCGGCGCCCCGCTACGCTGGCTGTCGCCCGGCGCCCCGCTACGCTGGCTGTCGCCAGGCGCCCCGCTACGCTGGCTGTCGCCCGGCGCCCCGCTACTCTGGCTGTCGCCCGGCGCCCCGCTACGCTGGCTGTCGCCCGGCGTCCCGCTACGCTGGCTGTCGCCCGGCGTCCCGCTACGCTGGCTGTCGCCCGGCGCCCCGCTACGCTGGCTGTCGCCCGGCGCCCCGCTACGCTGGCTCTCGCCCGGCGCCCCGCTACGCTGGCTCTCGCCCGGCGCCCCGCTACGCTGGGTATCGCCCGGCGCCCCGCTACGCTGGCTGTCGCCCGGCGCCCCGCTACGCTGGGTATCGCCCGGCGCCCCGCTACGCTGGCTCTCGCCCGGCGCCCCGCTACGCTGGCTGTCGCCCGGCGCCCCGCTACGCTGGCTGTCGCCTGGCGCCCCGCTATGCTGGGTATCGCCTGGCCCGTCTCCCTGCTCCCAGCTCTGGCTACAGACACTTCAGTCCATTCAGGCGCTTCTGCAGCGTCCGGCTTCTTCAGAGCGACTCCACCTTTACTGCGCCCGCGGGGCAGGACCGGCCCCGTTACTGGAACGGAGGAAAACTCTCTCTTCCCTGCCAGCTTGAAAGCTCCTACGGGGCCCTGTCTGCCAGGACCAGGATTCCTCCTGCCCTCGTGGAGACGGTCAGAGCCCGGCAGGCTCTCAGCGCAGGAGTCGTGCAGCTCCTAAGGCCCCCCCACACACACACACCAACAGGTGCCAGGCACTGGAAGGTCACTGGGAAGTTCCCTGTGTCACCCGCATCTCCCCAGGGCCCTGAACCTGCTGCACGTGGGCTCTCATTCACGGGAGCTTCCCAGCATGCTTTGGGGAGCCCACCCCGTCCTGCCTGAACATCAGTGGCCCTGGCACAGCATCTGCTTCCTGTTAGGGCAGCCACATGTCTCTTGGGGCAGGTTCCTCACTACGATGCTCCTGTCTCTCTGGTGACTCCCTGTCAGTGCTCACCGCCCTGGAGCTCTCCGCTCAGACATCTCCTCTCCTGGCAAGGGCAGCGGGTGTGCAGGGATCAGCACCTATTCCCCACTGCCTCTCCTTCCATGCCTGCCTCTCCTGCCACCGTCCCACGAGCTGTGCCTTTGACGGGCTCAGGTACGTGTGCAGACAGAAACACCTGCCGGAGTCAGCCGAGCGCCCTTTGCCTCGGCAGCAAGCCCAGCAGCTGTTCAGCTCCCAGAGCACCTAACAGATATGGATCCTTGGTGGTCTCCACTCAGAGACGGGACCACTGTGCACTGGGCAACCTGGACCATCAACAACCAACCTCCATCACCCAACTGCTGCACCATTGCAGGCCCTCCTGTGCACCTGTCTGCTCCCCCGAGAGCTGCCCCCCAGGTGCTCGCCTGCCCCCTCCACAGACTCTGAATTTTTGGGACATTCCATATGGATTCACGCCCTCCTCTGCTCATAAGAACATAACAGCGGCCATGCTGGGTCAGCCCGACGGTCCATCTAGCCCAGTATCCTGACTTCTGACAGTGGCCAGTGCCAGGTACCCCAGAGGGAATGAACAGAACAGGGAATCATCAGGTGATCCATCCCCTGTTGCCCATTTCCCGCTTCTGCTGCTGCACTCAGCCTGCAGCTGTCGAGTGACCCCAGTGGCCCGGGGGTTTGCTCTCGCTGGCCGCTCGGAGCTCCAGGGCCCAGGACAGGCTCCTGGTGGGGGTAGGAAGGAGAGTGATGGATTCCTGGCTGCTTTCTCAGTGATTACACAGTATGATCTAGGGGCACTTGGGCGGCAGGATGGGGTCAATGCTCACCCATCTGGGTGGGCATGTCTGAGGGGGGGGGTGTTTGTGTGGGGAGGGTCTCCCTGGCAGCCCTCCCCATCTGCAGCAGAGCGCTCTGGGTCACTGCCACCCACTCGGACACTGACTGAAACCGTGAGCTGGCTCTTGCCGTCCCGGCAGGGCCCGTGGCAGCACCCAGGGCTGCAGGTGCTCAGGGCTCCCACAAAACAGGGAGGGAGGGAAGGGGAGATGCCTACCGATGACCTCCTTGGCTTGGCTCACCACCTCGTGGGCATAGAACGCCGGGAAGATGCCTCTCTCTCCAGTCCGCATGTTGTAGCCTCGGTACCAGTAATCGTCCTCCTCCAGCTCCACCAGGATCGGGTCGTCCACATCCAGCTCCAGCTCGTCCTCGTGGCGAGGGATAAACCTGCGAGCAGAGGAGGCGGCGCCAGGGCGGGGGGAAGGGGCGTTGGGTGGGGGAGGAGGGCAGAGGAAATGTGAGAGAGAGAGAGAGAGACGGAGATGAAGACGGGCGAGGATGCTCTTGCACACAGGAGCCAGAGGCACCGTGCCTGGTTCCCAGCAGCCCCCTCGGGCCTTTCCGCCACAGCCGGGGGCAGGACAATCATAGGCAGACTCGGGACTCCTTGGCACCGGCTGGGCCACCATCCTATACATGTATCTAACAGGAAAGGGTGGGGCTGCCTGCCTCACCCCCGTTTGTTGCCCTGGGGCTGTGTATTTATCAGCTGCTCAGCCCCGGGGATGAAGCTGTTTCCTTCTCTCAGCACCAGGCAGACCCCAACTCGTTCCTGGCCATGCGCCCAGAGGGGCAGCGTTGGTGCAGCCCTGGGGTCCAGGCTAGGGTGCTCTTCTCACCTGAAGACAGCCCGGTGAGTCTGCTCCCGTTCTTCCCCGTTCACCATGCATGAGAACAGCCCAAAGGACTCCGTACCTACGGAGCAGAGGAGAGGTCACTGCAGCACGGCAGGAGGAGGACACGCAGGAGGCACCTCGCCAGCCAAGCAAAGGACAAGAGACCTGAGCCAGACAGGCCTCGCTCCTCGGTGGGGAACGCCCGGCCCCAAGCCAGTCGGGCCTCGCTCCTCAGGGAGAACATCTAGGTCAGAGCCCGTCAGGGCTGCCCTTCCTGTATTAATTCAGCCCCCACAGACTGTGGTGAGAATGTCTCCAGAAAGGAAGGAAGAAAGATGGCCCAGCAGTTATTGCACTAGCCCTGCTCCATCACAGACTTCTTGTGTGACTTCGGGCTTATCGACAGGGCCCCGCAGTCGGAGTACAGGGGTGCGAATTACAGCACATACCCAAGTGCTGGGCTGGAACTGCCCTCGGTGGATGCTGCTGGCATGAATTCGAAGGTACCTTGTCCACGCTAACGTAGTCCTGTTTGAAGAGGACGATGTTAACACGAACTAGGTACCTTTGAGTTCTGCCCGCAGTGTGACACGGGCAGTTACAGACCAGCACTTTGGTGCGCTCTACAATTCACACCCTCGTCGTCTGGACGCGGTGCAGGGTAGACGCAGCCTTTGTCTGTCTGTGTCTGTACAGTGAGGAGTGTAGCATTGCCCTGCCTTCCGGGGGTGCGGTGAGGACACAGGTACTGAAGAGAGTGAGGGGGCTAGGCCAGGGCCCTACCTGGAGAGATATGTAGGTTTAGGGGTGGCCCAGTCTGGATGTGTGACTCTCCTACAGGGATAGACATGGCTGACCCCTCTCTGGGGCGGGCAGGGGAATTGGTACTTACTGGAGGAGCGGGATGTGCTATTGACAAAGACATTGAGGAACTTCTTGGAGAACTGGAGGTCGGCTTCGGGGGAGGAGTCCTCCGAGGAGCTCTGCCCGTCCTGTGCCGTCAGCCCCTCCCCAAACTCGTCCTCGTCCTCCAGGTCGCAGTTGTCACAGGCTCTCAGCAGCTCACTGTCGTCGCTCAGCACCGAGGTGCAGCGCTTCAGGCTCACCAGCTCCAGCTGCGTGTTCTCATCCACCACCAGAGTGTATTTGATGGAGTCGTAGGCCAGGGACTCATCCAGCGGCCGTGGCTCCTGGGCCATGGGGGGCGGAGGAAGCGGCAGGTCCTCCTCGAAGCTCTGCGTGTCGTCGTGGAAGGGGGAGCCCTTCAGGCTGCCGAAATAGGGCACGTCATCCTCGTCCGTGGAGTAGCTCAGGTTGAAGCACCGGTTGGTCTTGGCCGTGGAGACGTCGAGCATGGGCAGGAAGGCGTCGGGGTTCCGGCCCAGGCGCTCTAACCGGATGTCATCGATCATGTCATTGTCCTCCAGGATCCCCGAGTCCAGGTCCTTATCGATGGCCCAATCCTCTGGCCCAGCTGCCGGCTCCACCTCTGTGCCCTGTTCTCTGGACGCTGGGTCCGAGCCCTCTGTGCTGGCGGGGGAGGCGAAAGGGAAGCTTTTGATGGGCCCCGTGCAGCAGCCAAAGTTGGCCAGCCCCCCCGTGCTGCCCAGCCTGTCGATGGAGAGGGACTGCCCCAGGAACACCGGCGTGATAGTGTCATTGGTCGGGTTGCTCATGAATAAATAAGGACCCGGGTCACTTCCCAGAGGCGAGGCCTCTGTGGCAGGGCTCGTGCTTGTGGGTTTCTCGTCCTCGGCACTCTGGAGTGAGCTGCGCAGAGTCTCCATGTCCACCAGCTCGATGCTCTGCTGGGAGCCAGACAGCTTGGCCGGCTCTGCTTCGCTCCCCGGGGAGTCCCGCAAGCTGGGCTGCACGTCCAGGGACTCGCTGAGGATCTCGGGCTCCAGGTCAGAGGCCGGGGAGATGGTGTCGCAGAGGGAGTGGGCCTGCTGGAAGCACTCGTCCGGGCACTTGAGGGGGTACGAGCCCTCCAAGATCATCTTGTTGACGAGGTTGCTGAGCAGCCAGGGTGAGTCTGAGTCCTCGCTCAGGTCAGGCTCCGACTCGGAGTCAGAGTCGTACTCGCTGTTACCCTCGTCGTCCACCTCCGGCAGGAGCTTGGGCCCGATGGGCAAGTAGAAGGAGCGGCGGATGCTCTCCAGGCTGTGGTCCGGGTCAATCTTTAGATCCAGGGGACTGGACCCAGATATATCTGTCTGGTCGACTGGGGCGGAAGAGTCCTCCGGGTTCAACGTGTCGTAATAACCCTCCATCTTCAGGTCGGCCAGGCTCTCTCTCCTCACCATGCTCCTGTCCCTCAAGCGGCTCTCCGGCAGCTCCCCCTCCAGGGTCACCTCCTCCTCCTGCTTGCACTTATCCAGCAGCAGGGAGTCCTTGATGCCCATGAGCCCCTGGCCGTCAAGCTCTGTCTCCAGCTCCGCCTCCGAGGTGGGGGAGCTGGCCTCCTCGATGGAATTAGTGAGGTGGGAGGACCTGCCACTGCTGCTGTCGCTGCTCAGATCCAGCTCTGTCTCCGAGATGGAGGAAATCATGTTGCTGACCAGGCGGCCCCCACAAGCAAAAGCTGCCTCGATTTCCCCCTCTACATCGGAGTCAGAACCCGGGGAGCTGAGGTCATCGCTGTGCCGGCCGCGGGGCAGGAACTGCTTTGAGTTCCTGCTGGTGAGATCTGCCTCAATGCCCGGGTCGGACGACGGAGACGTGGTCTCGGAGGAGCCTGAAGGGAGCCCACGCATGCTGGCGGCCCTGCTGCAGTGGGGACCCTCCCCTTCAGAGCTCAGCTGCTCTGTCAGCCCCCTCAGGCAGACGTAGGCCCCCAGAGTGCACTCCCTTTCCCCATCGCTCCGATCAGTGAAGACTCCAACTTCACTGTCTCCATAGCCCTTGGGCAGCTCTTCCTCCGACAGTGGGGTGCTGGACTGGCCAAGGAGGGTGATGGGGGAGCCACGACTAAGAGCCAGGCCTGCTTCCCCCCCAGTGCCATCTGCAGGGGGACCCTCCTCACTGGGCTTTTGTCTCTCTCTGCCGCTGGCTGCCTCGGGCTTGAGCTTCGCACAGTCGCTTTCGGTGGCTTTGGGCTGCCGGGAGTTGGCGTCGCAGGTCTGGGGCTCCTTGCTGGCTTCCAAGTGAGGGGTTATGCTAGGAGGAGCGGCAGGCCCTGTTGGAGAGAGAGACTGTTTAGGAGACGGCTGGCTGAGATGAGATGGGGAATGTGGTGAGCATGGTGCAGAGGAGATGATATTCATATTATAATCTTCCCCGGCTCTCTCCGGCGGTTGGTTACCATATGCCCGAGACTTATGTCTGTTGCCTTCCGAGTCATAGAAGGAGGATTTGAGCAGCGTCTGGGCCTGCCCTGTTTCCTCAGTGGTCAGCCCCCGGCCGTTCTGACTGTCCAAGCAGGGGCCATCTTGGACACAAGGGTGAGAAGGAGACAGGTGCCCTGAAAAGGAAAAGCAAAGAGCCTGAGATTAGAGCTTTGAACCAGTTCCCGCCCCCTTGGCTAGGGCCCCTCATTCTCCCCGTTTCACTGGCTCTGATCCCTGCTGGGCAGTGCCCCACGCACGTGGGAGGAGGGAGAAGCTGGCTGGAGGGGAAGGGTCCCCCAGGCTGTGCTCCGAGGATGAACAAGACAGGCCCTGAGGGCCAGTCCAGAGAGGAACAACCAGGGCCCGTGTCCTCGGCAGTGCGTTGATGCACAACGTGGCACCGACTCTTTCCAGCAATGACCAGTGTGGAGGGTGGATTGTTTTGCCGTGTTCTCCAGGCACCCAGCTCTATGGGCCTCAGCAGTTCGGCTGGTGTCTGGGAGCTCGGCTCAGAGTCTCCTTCCCCTGCCCCACGTCTGCCAGGGAGGTGGGGTCAGCGGTTCACCTTCTCCGCTCCCCAGAGCTCGGCTGCTGCCCTGTTCTTGAGGCAGCTGGGCTGCCCAGCCTGCGCGGTTGGCTGCCTGGCCCCCTCCGCCGGGTGCTGGAGGGCAGTGCTGGCAGCAGGCACTGTCATCAACCCAACAATCCCGTGTGGGAAAGGTGCCGCACCAGAGGCAGCTGCAGGCAGAAAATGGTGCCAGGAGCCTGGTGCAGCAGAGTGACGAATCCTACAGCAAAAATACGACATTCTGTGGGATCCTGGGAAACGCCGAATTCCAGGACCCCCTTGTCACTGAGCCCACGGGCCCCTGCCTCCGTCCGCCCCTCTCTGAGCCCTGGACTCTGAGCAGTCACACTTGGGGCCCATTTTTGAGGACTGAGAGCAAAGTATGGCTCTGCCCTCCGGGTACGAGCCGAGCTCCCAGCCATCGGGCAGCCCTGGAAACAGCCCGAGGGGAGCAGCGAGGGGAGGAGGCGCAGAGGAAGCAGGAATCTCCCCAACACAGAGCTCGGACACAGCCTTGGGGGAGAAGCTGGGCCTGGAACCCTCCATGGAGCAGCTCACCCCATCTCCTGAACCTCCAGCCTCGGTTTCCCACCCCTCCCCATCCCCAGGGCCCAGAGCAGAGCCTGGCTCTTAGGGCAGCCACACAGCTGAGCTCAGATGCACAAGCTGGTGCAGGTGGGGGCTGCCGCGGGTGGGGGGAGGGGGTATGCTCACCAGCGTGTGAGGAAGAGGAGGAGGAGGAGGAGTGGAGAAGGGTCTCCTGCCAGGTGGCCCGCTGAGCAGGGGGGGGAGGAGGGTAGCTGCCGTTGTTGTTCAGGGAATCCTGGTCAGAAAGAGAAGAGCCGGTGAGTTTAGAAACGAGGCCGGGGGGTGTCCGGGGCCGAGGGAGGAGGGGGAACAAGGAAGTGAGGCCCCGTCTACACTGGCAGTGCGTCCCAGGTATCGGTCGGCCAGGCTCCAGGACGTTCAGCTCGGCAAAGCTGGGCTGTGCCGGGGATAGAACAACACCCCACGCGTGCAACAGGCAGTAAAAGCCCCTGGGGGTCCCTCCTCTAACCCCCGCCGCAGAGAGAGAGAGAGAGAGAGCTGTGCCGGCCGAAGTCTGGCGCGTTCCTCCGCTCCGAGGGGAAGCAAAGGCTAAGGCCACATGCAGCCAGATCGGGTCTCTGCGACAGGCCCCTCTGTGCTCCTCAGTCCCCACTCAGACACGGGCTCCCCACAGGGAATGACCCCCGGCTGCCACTGCACATGCTGGGTGAACGTCAGGGCAGGTCAGACAGCGTCTCCTAAGCTCTGAAAGCTGAGCCCTGAGTCAGCAACCCTGTCAACCCCCTATCCCCCCGAAGCTAGCTCCTTCTCTCCCCCGGGACGCCCAGTGCTCCGGGAAACTTCGACCATGGGGCAGCCCCTCACGCCAGGGGACTCCCATCCCTGTCTGCCATGCTTGGGGGAGGAGCGAACCAGCCATGCCAGGGACAGAGTCAGCACTGCCAGGGGGGTTAGCAGCACTGACAGGAATGGGGCAGTTCACACCACACAGCGATTGTTTTAGGCTCTCTGCAGACGCCGCATCGGGCACCCAGGGTCACAATGGGACGGTTTTCACCACACGTGTAACAGCTGGAGACTGACTTGTTCCACTGAGAGCTGAGACTTTGAAGGAGAACCCAGAGGTCCATTGGCTCCCCCCATCAGGCTTTGAGTCCCTCAGAGGACGAGTCCCCCGGGTGGGGAAACACAGATGCAAGACATGCTGCCAGCACCACACGATCTTCCCCTGACAATCTGATACACGCAGACACACATGCACAGAGACACAGACACACAGATAGACAGACAGACACACAGAGACACAGACAGACACAGACAAACATATACACACAGACACACACGCACTGGCACACGCAGACACACATGCACAGATAGACACAGACACACACGCAGACACACAGAAGCACAGACGTACACACACACACACACACACACACACACACACACACACACACACCAGAACAAAGGCAGAGCAAACGCTGCAGATGGGGCGAGGGGAATGCGATGAGGCTGTTGTGACTCCACTGAGGAAAAGCAGGACACGTGGGAGGTGGATCCCGCTCTGCAGATCTTCGCCAGACTCCACCGTGAAGAAGGAAGAAAAGTCGTTCTGTTCGATCTGCTCTAGTTCTCACCCGGTGCCCTCCACTGGGTACTGGAACCCTGGCCTGTCCAGACGGTTGGTGAGTCAGGGCGATGCTGCACCGAGAAGTGAGCAGTGACTCAGAGATGAGGGGAAAGCAAATGTAGTGTTTCCATCTCAAAAAAAGTGACTAGAATGATCGCACATACACAATTGGAAATGATTGCCCAGGAAGGAGCACTGGGGGAAGGGATTGGGGGATCAGAGGGGATCACAAGCTAAATATGAGTCAACAGTGTGACACTGTTTCAAAAAAAGCAAACATCGTTCTGGGCTGTATTAGCAGGAGTGTTGTAAGCAAGACACGAGAAGTAATTCTTCCGCTCTGCTCCGCGCTGATTAGGCCTCAACTGGGAGTGTTGTGTCTAGTTCTGGGCACCACATTTCAGGAAGGATGTGGACAAACTGGAGAGAGTCCAGAGAAGAGCAACAAAAATGATTAAAGGTCTAGAAAACATGACCTATGAGGGAAGATTGGAAAAAATTGGGTTTGTTTAGTCTGGAGAAGAGAAGACTGAGAGGGGACATGAGAACAGTTTTCAAGTACATAAAAGGTTGCTACAAGAGGAGGGAGAAAAATTGTTCTTAACCTCTGAGGACAGGACAAGAAGCAATGGGCTTAAATTGCAGCAAGGGAGGTTTAGGTTGGACATTAGGAAAAACTTCCTAACTGTCAGGGTGGTTAAGCCCTGGGATAAATTGCCCAGGGAGGTTGTGGAATCTCCCTCATTGGAGATGTTTAAGAGCAGGTTAGACAAACACCTGTCAGGGGTGGTCTAGATAATACTCAGTCCTGCCATGAATGCAGGAAACTGGACTAGATGACCTCTCGAGATCCCTTCCAGTCCTATGATTCTGTGATCCCGGCAATGACTGTCCCTACCTCACTCCGTAGGAGAAGAATGGTACAAGCTGCGTGAGGTACTGAGTCCCTTCATCTACAGACAGCAAAGGGAGTCAAGGGGAAGTTTGGGCCCTTACGAGAAAAGGTCACTGAGGATGGGCTGGAGGTAGCAGCGCTGCGAGTTGCTCAGAATCAGCCTCGCCAGACAAACTGTGTGACTCTACTATTAGTATTCACCTGCAGGGCCAGAGCTGTGTCAGCAGCTGCCGGGCAAATCACACGCGGCGGGCCCTGCCTGCCGTTAGGGACATGTGTGATACAGCATCTCCTAGGAGGCTTGGCTGGGGCACAGTCACTGAAGACTTGCTGAAAGGTTGTAAACAAATTGTCCTGGAAGCAGCAGAGAGGGACCTGGGGGAGCGTCTGGCTCAGCCCCGGCCCCATCAATTATCCAGCACAGGAGGGTTGAATGACATTTGCAGATTAGACTCTGAGAGGAGCTGTGAGTGCAAGAGGGGACAGAGCTCTAATCCTGGGGCTGAGAGAGATTAGAGATGTGGGCAGGAAACAGCAAGAGATTGGGCAAATCCAGCTAACCCAGCTGGGGACAGATCCCGGAGCCCAGCTCTGTGCTGGGGAGAGAAACCCGGAGAGCAGCCATGGTTCTGCTGCATGACCGGGGGGCAGCGAACCAGACCGGAGTTTGGCAGGAAATATGGCTGCAGTTGGTCTTTCTCCAACTGGTGCGGTTGCTCTGCCTGGAGCTCAAACCACGGTACTGCTCTGCTCGCTGAGTCTATGACTTCCCCGTTAATCATAGTCTGGCACAAAGTTTCGTCCTCCCTCTGGTCCTTGATGAAGTCTCTCTCTCTGGTTAGGATGTCCCTCTCCTGTAGGAGGGCCACTATGGCTTCGTTGTTAAGGGGGCCTTCTGGAGACGCTTCCCTCTGGCTGGATCCTACCTCCCCAGGGTCCTCACCTACACCTGCCAATGTCACAGGTTTGGGGCTCCCATCTCCCCAGGTCTCCTCAGCTGCTCCCTCCAGGGTCTCTGGAGTTGGTTTAAATTCCCTCGATACCTCTGAGAAATACTCCCAATCCTGTCCCGAGATCATGGGGTAGGATACTGTTGAGGCCAGCCCCATTACAAGCCACTTCGTGTTTTCCCCTACAGCCAATGGCACACTGCTCCGTGGATACACCCAGAATCCACTAGGCCCATGACCTCAGTTCCATTTATCTGCATAGGAACCGTTACTTCAGCTGGAGTTCGTTTATGGGCCCAGCATTCTGCCGTCCACACCTGTTCATAGCCACACTCCTTACGGGGGAATCGTGGTACCAGTGACCTGGGGGCCCACATAAAAAGCAAGTCCTTGCTGCTGGCTGAGTGGCCGCTGGCCCTGGGCCTGCTATTTGAGATAGCCCTTCCCTAGGGGCCTTGTCTACTCCCCCTCCATAGGGGTCCCAAGGGCCTTTGTCCGGACTGGGCTCTGAGATGCTGGGTTTGCTGCCAGGGCCCAGTCCAGGGCTCAACTGTCTGATGGGCACCTTAGAGGTTGGAGGTTGGTGCTTGCAAGACCACCCTGTCTGGTTGCTGGCTTCCTGGGTTGGGCTCTCCCTTGAGCTGAGGTGCCCTTGGCCTCAGGCAGTTGCTCATATGAGTATCTAAAAGGGTGTCATAAGGAGGAGGGAGAAAACTTGTTCACCTTAGCCTCTAAGGATAGAACCAGAAACAATGGGTTTAAACTACAGCAAGGGAGGTCTAGGTTGGACATTAGGAAAAAGTTCCTAACTGTCGGGGTGGTTAAACACTGGAACAAATTGCCTAGGGAGGTTGTGGAATCTTCATCTCTGGAGATATTTAAGAGTAGGTTAGAAAAATGTCTGTTAGGGATGGTCTAGACAGTATTTCGTCCTGCCATGCGGGGACTCGATGACCTCTCGAGGTCCCTTCCAGTCCTAGAGTCTATGAATCTATGAAGCAGTTAGAGCCATCTCTGCAGCTAAATAATTCTCCAGCAGCCAGCGCATTGGCTAGGGACTCTGGGCAGCGTTTGAGCACCCAGCCCCTGCCCTCACACAGAAGAATGGGGGTGAACGGCTCCACCACACTGAGCTCGGACACCTCCACTGCAGTCTGAGTCTCTGGCTATTGCCATTTTAAACACAGGCCTTTTAATTTCTGGGCGACCACGCGGAGCGGGGCCTGGCCCCGGGGGCATTTCTCCCCAGGGAACCTCTGTCAGAAAGTCTCCTCCGTGATGCTGAGGTAGTCAAGTACGGCCGCTTTCACCTGCACGTGGTCTTGGGCAGATGCTGCAGCCAGCCCCTGATCTGCGGCCTGCGCTGGTCCCGCCAGGTGCGGTGCCAAGAGGGTGGTGGCCTGGTGGGCATGAGGCTTCCATGGCCACTTGTTCATGTGTTATCAGGAAGGCCTCAGGACCCATCTTTGTGAGTTTCACTGGCACGGGCTGGACCCCTAGGCCGGGGCCTACAACCCCCGGAGGCGAAGCCCTGGGGAGACCCTCCAGCTGCATCAGAGCTACCACTGCTCGACCAGCCTTTTCTGCTGTTGTGCCCCTAGGTCCCAGAGAACTGCTGCTGCTGGGCATTTCCCACCGCTCGGCACGGCCCACTCAGGCTCTGCGCAGATGCAGATGTCCTGCGTCACTTCTGCTCCACTCACATTTCACAGCTTCTCCGCTGCCACAGGGGCCAGAGACTTGTCTCTGTTCTTGTGACGAAGGCTCAGAGTCTGGAAAACGAGACGGCAGCCCCCCCGCCCCTCATGCCACACGCAGGGAGATGGGCCCAACTTGAGCCGGAGATAGGGAACCATCCCCCTGCGGCCATGGGATGGGATGGGATGGGACTAGGGTTGCCAACTCTCCAGGATTGTCCTGGAGTTTCCAGGAATTAACAATTAAATTTAATTAACGATTCCACCAAGTGATGAAACCTCCAGAATACATCCAACCAAAACTGGCACCCTGGACGGGAGGGGAGGGGAGGACAGGGGAACCGCACAGACTAAAGCTAGCCGGGATGGAACACATGTCACTGCACCTGGGGACAGCCCTGCCCGGGCCCTCTGGGGGGAGGGATGGGCCAGGACCCAGTGGACTTTATCCTCTGTGACTTCGGAGACATGCAGCCCCCTCAGCACCACACACACAAACGTCCCACGTCACGCATGGCACTCACATGCCCTGCCCAGGGCAGGAGCAGAGACCCCCACACCTCCAGTGACTGACACCAAGACATGGGAAAATCACACAGCCACGCTCAGCGCCTCACGCAGAGACCCCCCGACCCCTCAGTGCCGTATGCAGAGACCCCCCCAAGCCCCTCATTGCCTCACACAGAGCCCCCCCAAAGCTCCTCGGTGCCGTATGCAGAGGACCCCCCGACCCCTCAGCACTGCACGCAGAGACCCCCCAACCCCTCAGTGCCGTATGCAGAGACCCCCCGACCCCTCAGCACCTCACGCAGAGACCCCCCAAAGCCCCCTCAGAACCTCACGCAGAGACCCCCCAAGCCCCCTCAGCACCTCACGCAGAGACCCCCCCGACCCCTCGGCACTGCACGCAGAGACCCCCCGACCCCTCAGTGCCATATGCGGAGACCCCCCCCAAGCCCCCTCAGTGCCGTATGCAGAGACCCCCGACCCCTCAGTGCCGTATGCAGAGACCCCCAACCCCCCTCAGCACCTCACGCAGAGACCCCCCCCCAAAGCCCCTCGGTGCCGTATGCAGAGACCCCCCGACCCCTCAGCACTGCACGCAGAGACCCCCCGACCCCTTAGTGCCGTATGCAGAGACCCCCCAAGCCCCCTCAGCACTGCACGCAGAGACCCCCCGACCCCTTAGTGCCGTATGCAGAGACCCCCCCAAGCCCCCTCAGCACCTCACGCAGAGACCCCTCAAAGCCCCTCAGTGCCATATGAAGAGACCCCCCAACCCCTCAGCACCTCATGCAGAGACCCCCCCCAGAGCCCCTCAGCGCTGCCCGCGGTGACCCACTAGCCCCTGTCTCAGTGGAGCTGCAGGCCCCTCACCTGGGCCCCCGGCACGCTCAGGCTCAGGGTACTGGGCCGGGGCTTCTGTGTCTCCTCGGCGCCGGGTGAGGGGATGGGGGAGGCCGAAGGAGAGGGCGGCACATCCAGTCCGGTCCTGTCCGGCTCCTCCTCGTCCTCATTGTCATCGATCATCTCAAACTCCTGGAAATCCTCCGAGAAGGTGCAGATGGGGTGGGGCTGCTCACAGCGCTCCAGCACCAGGCCGTCCTGGGGGGGGAGCACAGGGGTTAGGGGGCAGCGCTCCATCACCTGGCCATCTGGGGGGGGAGCACAGGGGTTAGGGGGCAGCGCTCCATCACTGGCCATCCGGGGGGGGGGGGCACAGGGGTTAGGGGGCAGCGCTCCATCACCTGGCCATCCTGGGGGGCTGTGACATTATGAGTGTAATATAATATCTCATTGAGAGGTGACAGGGCCAGAAAGAGTTAATTACCTCCCAGACTGACCTGACCCAGGGCCGAACTTTAGAGACTGGTTAGGAAGATCTGTAAATGAATAGAGCTTTGAAATGCAGCCGGCATTGTTAGAGGTAGAAGGGTAGGTGTTTGCTCAGGTCTTGGGATGTAAGCAAACAAGTCTTGTCTATTCCTATAGCTTTGATTCAAAGATCAAAAAAGGAATATTAACATTTAGGAAGACACTTGAGTGAAATAGTATTATTGTCTCTATGTCTCTTTGAAGGTTGTGGTAACCTGTATCTGAACTGTTTAATGGATAAATTACCCTGTGATAATTGCCAGGATGTTTGGAAGGAGAATTAAGCCTGTTGCTTTCTCAGGCAGAAAGGCTGCTGGAAATTTATAAGAACCCTGGGACATGATCCTGCTTCATCTCAGATCTGCTTTGGGTTTCAAGAGGGGAAACCTTCTCTGCCTCTTCCCCCGAGGCCCCGCCCTCACTCCATCTCTTCCCACCCCCTCTCCGCCTCTTCCCCCGAGACTACGCCCTCACTACGCCTTTTCCCCGAGACCCCGCCCCCTCTCCACCTCTTCCCCCGAGGCCCCCGCCCTCACTCCGTCTCTTCCCACCCCCCTCTCTGCCTCTTCCCACCCCCTCTCCGCCTCTTCCCCCGAGACTGCGCCCTCACTCCGTCTCTTCCCACCCCCTCTCTGCCTCTTCCCCGAGGCCCCGCCCTCACTCCATCTCTTCCCCCACCCCCTCTCCGCCTCTTCCCCCGAGACTGCGCCCTCACTACGCCTTTTCCCCGAGACCCCGCCCCCCTCTCCACCTCTTCCCCCGAGGCCCCGCCCTCACTCCGTCTCTTCCCACCCCCTCTCTGCCTCTTCCCACCCCCTCTCCGCATCTTCCCCCGAGACTGCGCCCTCACTCCGTCTCTTCCCACCCCCTCTCTTCCTCTTCCGAGGCCCCGCCCTCACTCCATCTCTTCCCACCCCCTCTCCGCCTCTTCCCCCGAGACTGCGCCCTCACTACGCCTTTTCCCACCCCCACTCCACCTCTTCCCACGAAGCCCCGCCCCCTCTTCCCCGAGGCCCCGCCCCCTCTTCCCCCGAGGCCCCGCCCTCACTCCGTCTCTTCCCACCCCCTCTCTGCCTCTTTCCACCCCTCTCCGCCTCTTCCCCCGAGACTGCGCCCTCACTCCGTCTCTTCCCACCCCCTCTCCGCCTCTTCCCCCGAGACTGCGCCCTCACTCCGTCTCTTCCCACCCCCTCTCTGCCTCTTCCCGCCTCCTCTCCTCCTCTTCCCCCAAGGCCCCGCCCCCTCTTCCCCTGAGGCCCCGCCCTCACTGTCTCTTCTCTCAAGGCCTGTCCCCTCTCCGCCTCTTCCCGCCCCCTCTCCGCATTTTCCCTCAAGACCCCGCCCTCCCTGCGCCTCTTCGTGCCCCCACCCTGCCTCTTCCCCCGAGGTCCCCCCGCCTGCTGCTTGCGCCTCTCTGCCCCCTCCCCCCCAAGGCTTGGGGAGACGGAGAGGCACAAGCGATGGGAGGGGGACTTAGGGAGAGGGGAAAAGAGGCTCGAGCAGCAGGGGGACTCAGGGGAGGGGGCAAAAAGGCGCGGGCGGGTGTGGCTTCGGGAAGGGGGGCCAAGCAGGATCAGGCATGGGGCAGAGGGGGCGTGGAGCTGGGCCTTTGGGGGAGGCAGCCTTGGGGTAGAACAGGTGGCGGGGCCACTGTCCGGGTGGTGCAGGCCCCCCAAATGCAGGAGTCATGTGCTGCCCATGTCCGTCTGTCTGGCTCCATGTCCCCCCGGTGTCTGTCTGGCCCCATGTCCCCCCATGTCTGTGTGTCTGGCCCCATGTCCCCCCTGTGTCCGTCTGTCCCCATGAAACCCCCATGTCTGTGTGTCTGTCTCCATGTGCCCCCCCACCCTGTGTCTGACTGGCCCCATGTCACCCCATGTCTGTCTGTCTGGCCCTGTGTCTCCCCCCATTCTCTCCCTTCTCTTTTGCCCCCTTTCCCCACCTTTGCTGCTGGTGTCTGGAGCTGAGCCCGACAGCAGTGTCCCTGCCTGCCCTCTGCGGGCTCCCCTCTCCCTCCCTGCACCATCCTGGGCCTGGAGTCCCTGAGTCAGCCCAGCCGGAGCGCTGCGTCACCGCTGTCCCCAGGTGCCTGTCCCCCAGCTGGCTCGGACAGAGGAGCAGATCAGGGCACTCAGCACTCCTGGCGTGTCTGTGCTAGCAGAATTCGTGGCTGGCTTTCAGCACCAGCAGTGGGCAGGATACCAGCGTGGCAGGGCTGGTGCTTTACCACCACATGCTCTGGCCCTGCTCTTGGGTGACCGTGTGGTAGGGGAGCCGGGATCCTCTCTGCATGAGCAGCTTAGTGCCAGGGCCCCAGGGCTTGTGCTAGCAGGGGCTGGAATATGCTCACAGATTAGAGAGCCAGAAGGGACCATTGTGAGAACATAAGAGCAGCCAGACTGGGTCAGACCAAAGGTCCATCTAGCCCAGTGTGCTGTCTGCCGACAGTGGCCAATGCCAGGTGCCCCAGAGTGAGTGAACAGAACAGGGCAATCATTGAGTGATCCATCCCCTGTCATCCAGTCCCAGTGTCTGGCAGTCAGAGGTTAGGGACACCCAGAGCATGGGGCTGCATCCAGGACCAAAAGCTGTGTTGACTCTTCCCCCAACTAATTGTGTTCATCTATGTGTCTGACAATTCTATTCTTTACTCTAGTTTCAGCCAATTCACCCTGCTATTGGAGTTAGGCTACCCAGCCCTGTAATTGTCAGGATCGCCTCTGAAGCCTTTTAAAGACAATTGATGTACATCTGGTACAGAAACTGATTTAAATGATAGCTTACAAACCACAGTTAGTAGTTCTGCAATTTCACATTTGAGTTTCTTCAGAACTCTTGGGTGAATCCCACCTGGTCCTGGTGACTTATTGCTGTTGAGTGTGTTTAGTTTCATACTGTTTAGTTTGTTCCAAAACCTCCTATCATGACACCTCAATCTGGGACAGTTCCTCAGATGTGTCACCTAGAAAGAATGGTTCAGGTGTGGGAATCTCCCTCTCATTCTCTGCAGTGAAGACTGACACAAATAATTCATTTAGCTTCTCTGCCATGGTCTGTGACCCTTGTGTAACACAGGCCAGAGAACTTCCCTGAGATAATTCCTGTTTGAAGTAGAGCAGATCTGTTAGAAAAAACATCCAATTGATGTAAAATTGCCCGTGGTGACAAACCCACCCTGACTGTGGGGAAGCTGCCCCAGTGGTTAATAACCCTCACTTACAAAATTGCCCCTTATTTCCAGTCTGAATTCATCTGGCTTCAACTGCCAGTGCTGGATCTTGGTACACCTGGCTTTGCTAAACTGACCAGCCCTCTATTACTCAATAAACTGCGATCGATTCACCCCTTAACCTTCTCTGTTAGCTAAACAGATTGAGCTCCTCGAGTCTATTGCTACAAGACCTATTTTCCAGACCTTCAATCACTCGTGTGTTTCTTCTGGGACCCCTCTCCAGCTTATCAACAGCCTTTGCAACGTGTGGGCATGGAACTGGACACAGGATCCCAGCAGTGGTCTCCCCAGTGCCAAACACAGAGATGAAATAACCTCTCTGCTATTGAGAGTTCCTGCTTATGCACCCCAGGATCGCGTTAGCCCTTTTGGTCACAGTGTCACTCAGAGCTCAGGTTCAGCCGATTCTCCACCACGACCCCAATCAGAGTCCCTGCTTCATCGACAGAGTCCCCCATCCTGGGACATGTCTGACGGCCTTTGTCCCCAGGTGTCTACACTGACACTTCACTGGCGCTTGCTGGCACCCAGCTCACCAAGCTAGCATTGAGCCGCTCTCTCCTGCACAAGCTCCCCGGTGCTACGAGGAGAAACCAGGAGGCCGCTGCACAGAAGGATTCTAACGTTATGTGACGTTATGAACATAAACTGTGACCATATAGATCATTGTTGCAACCACTGTTATATATTTCCAGCAAATATTGTACAAAGGTTGTCATGTAAAGTGTCTATAAAAAGGTTAGAATTTCCTGGTTATGACGATGCTATCTGTACGTGTGTGTCATTGTTGTAGTTGAAGTTATGAATATTGGCTATGTACTTGTATCTCAATGTGTTTGATTCTAAGTAGCATTAGTGAAGCATTTGGTCAGCTTCTTGAGAAAGAAATTTACAGATTAAGTGTCCAATCAAGAAACACTGAACTGACAATGGACCTTGGGAGACACCAATCCGCATCTGAGTCTTCCTGGGAATGTTCAAACTAACATGTGAACAATGGCATCTGCCTGTAGAGAGCTGAGTCATGCATGGACATGTGACTTGCCCATGTGACTCCAAACTCCATCTTGCTGCTGTGATTTTCCACAGTAAGAACAAAGGGGTCCTTCCACAGGGCAGAGGATATAAAAGGCCCTGGAAACCCCTCCATCTTGTCTTCAATCCTGTTTCTTACCTCTGGAGGAACCTTGCTACACTGAAGCTCTGAACAAAGGACTGAATGACCCATCCCAGCTGGGGATGTTCCAGAGACTTGATTTGAACCTGCAGTTTATTCCATCACTGCTGCAAGCCTGAACCAAGAACTTTGCCATCACTGTATGGAATTGATTCCATTTAACCAATTCTAACTCTCATTTATATTTCTTTCTTTCTATGAATAAACCTTTAGATTTTAGATTCTAAAGGATTGGCAACAGCATAATTTGTGGGTAAGATCTGACTTGTATATTGACCTGGGTCTGGGGCTTGGTGCTTTGGGAATCGGGAGAACTTTTTTTTCTTTTACTGGGGTATTGGTTTTCATAACCATTCGTCCTTATAACAAGTGGCACTGGTGGTGATACTGGGAAACTGGAGTGTCTGAGGGAATTGCTTGTGTGACTTGTGGTTAGCCACTGGGGTGAGACCAAAGTCCTCTCTGTGTGGTTGGTTTGTCTTGGGCTGTGACTGCCCTGCTCTAAGCAAGTTGTCCTGAATTGTCACTCTCAGAAGTGTCCCGCCAGAACGCATTGTCAGTGGCGTAGTCGGCAGGATCCACAGAACTAGGTCAGTTAAGCTTTGGGTCAGAACCCCACGCTATCCAAATTTGAATTTTGGTATTAAGAGTTTGGTTGGTTAAAGAGCAGTTGCAATGGCTGAGCAAAAAGCATATGAGGATCTTGACAAAAAAGCCCTGGAAGATTTGTGTTCAGAAAAGGAGATAAGCTTTAGAAAGAAAGCTACAAACCAAGAACCGAGAGAGCTGTTCATGGCCAGTGATCAGGAGGCAGGAGCACAGCCCTTCACTGAGGCTACAGAAGCTGCAGAAGCCATTGGAATGCAAAAGGCAGCAAGTAAACTGCAACTGGAGCATGAACAGAGACGAGCAGACATTCGATGGCTGGAAAAGCAAACGACAGCCGAGACGGAGAAAGAAGCTAAGGAAAGGACTGCTGAGTTAGAAATAGAAGCTGAAAGAGAAGGAAGGGCTCGTAGACGGCACATGGAATGACTGGCTGCTGAGAAGAGGGTTGCCAGACTTAGGCTCCAAGTCAAAAAATCAAGGGAAGAACGGCAGAACCTGTATCCTCTTGAAAGCTCAGTTTATAACAATGTTGGTCTGTTGTATTACTCTGAGCAGTTGTCTGTATTTCACCCATTATGTTATGACCAGGGGGAAGGAGACTCTAATCTGGTGGGAAATGGCTGTCTGTCTGTGAATGAAGTTTCGGAATGTCTGTCTACTGTCTCAGAAGTGAATCTGGAATTAGATCAAGTGCGGAAAGAACTCATGGGTCAGGAAAATGTTTCTCAGGAGCAGACTGAAGTGGATGGTCAGGTGAAAGCCCTGGCTGAGGAAGGAAAGGGCAGATTTTTGATGGGTGGTGAATTATGGGCAAGTACAGCTTGTAAAAGTGAACCTGAAAAGGGTCACTGTGATTTGCTGGCAGTAGCTCAGTGTAGTGAGAAGAGCAGCAGTTTATAAGTTGGGAGTGGCCATGGGCCTGGTAAGGAAAGTTTGGAGGAGCCAAGGCAGCCTTGTGAGCTGATGGCTTTGTCTAGTCAGCAGTTTGGGAAGGCAGGGAGAGTGGAAGATGAGTGTCCCTATACCTTACCTGTTTCCTGTGTGGAGAATAGTGACAGTGAAGGAAATGTGCCTGTGTCTGTCAGGGGTATTGACTTGCCTATGGAGGAAGCTACCCCAGTCTCCAAGCAGTTGTCTGTGAACAGCCCTGTGTGCTGGGACAAGGGAAATGAAATCCCGAGCTGTGTGTCTGGTAAAGGGAAAGGTTTCTCCAGCTCTTCTTTGTCTGTGGGGCAGACAGAAGGTGCCTTTCAGCCTGGGATGGTTGAGGGTAGTGCAGTTGTCTCAGAGTTGGTTCTGGATTCAACTAAAGGGAGGGAATGGTCCTAAGTCTGTGTCTGCTGGGGAGAATGGCACCGTAACTAGGTTGCATCCAGTTAGTCTTAGCAAAATCCCAGAGACCAGACAATTCTGGTGCTTGTATTTTGTTGTTGCTAATGTGTGGCTGGAAAAGGGTGTAGCAACTCTATCTGATCAGGGTGATACCCCAGATAGGGCACAAGAAAAGCAGGAAGGTGATTTGATTGTGTTACCTACTGATAGTTTGGAAACTTGTAGCAAGAAGGAAAAGATTCCTGAGCTTGTGTGTGGCAAAGGGAAGGAGAATGTCTCTGACCATTTGCCTGAGAGGGGATTGTGTAGGAATCCGCCTGATGAGCCAGAGGTGATCCTGGATGTAAGTGAGACCCAGACAGAGTTTGTTGTTGCTCAGGAAAGTGTTCCTTTAGAGCAAGCCCTAGGTAAAGAGGGTAAGGGCAGAATTTCTGTGAGGGGTGAACTGTTGCTTAGAGAAGCTCCTAGGGAAAGGAATCCTCATGGTGATCTGTGCAAGCAGTCGGCTGCAACTGAAGGGTGTGGAAGTGATTTAATCAAGGAAGTTTCAGTTCCTAACAGTCAGAAATTTTCAGTTGTGAATGGATCCACTGACTTTCCTTTTGAAAGATTCAGTGTGGGTAGCTTTGAGAAGGTCTCAGATGGAGTAAGAGCTATTAAGAAAGTTGAACAGCCCGATAACCAAGTGGCTGTGCTTGACCAGGTTGTTGGAACAGGAATATCTCCATGCTGATTCTGTGAGTGAGCAGCAGGGCCGGCTCCAGGGTTTTGGCCGCCCCAAGCGGCCAAAAAAAAAAAAAAAAAAGCCGCGATCGCAATCTGTGGCGGCAATTCAGCGGGAAGTCCTGGGGACCGTCCCCCGAATTGCCGCCGAATACCTGGATGTGCCGCCCCTCTCCAGAGCGGCCGCCCCAAGCACCTGCTTGCCAGGCTGGTGCCTGGAGCCGGCCCTGGTGAGCAGTCTGTGCTTCAGGGTCTGAGGACAGATTTGGTTTCTGGTGTTTCAGAGAAGAACAGTTTTATGACTAAACGCTTAAAGATGCAGGCGAGAGCAAGCAAACTCTCACCCTCAGACTCTTTGGATTTGTGTGGTATCTCTTTGAGCAGGGGGTTGGACTAGATGACCTCCTGAGGTCTCTTCCAACCCTGATCGTCTAGGATTCTTTAAGACAGAGTCCAGCCTTGGAATTGGTAGCAATTAAGGATATGAAAACTGGTGAACAGGCTCCTGTCTGTGTTGATGCAAATTACCTGGCTGGCAGGGAGAAAAAAGACTTGCTAATAGCTGTTAGCACAGAGAGCCCACCCCAACAGCCAGTGAATTCTGTTAAGCAAGAAAAATCAGGGTTTGATCCTGCAGGACAAGGAGGAAAGAGAGAACTGAATTTTGCAAAGGGAAGCCACAAGTTAACCCTAAAACGCTAAAACCCCAATGGTATTGAGCCAAAGGTGTGGCATGACAACCATGATTGTAGATGGACACTTGCAATGGATTAGTTGTTATTGCTAATAGTAATTTTGTAACTAATGTTGCTATTACCAAGAACTGTAAAAATGTACAATGTGGCTAATCTTTTGAAAAAACCCTTGAACATGTTCAAAGAAATACATAAGATCACACGTTATGTTAAAAGACCTTGTTACGCTGATGTTTCACAGTTGGTGCCTGTAAACAGTATTGGAACTTTTCAGAGGAAAAGACATTCCAAACCTGATGTGCTGTATGGAAAGGGAAACTGAGGCACACTACCATATTGCTTACATGGCTAAATGCCAAGATTCCTATAATATGGACAACATTAATATCTACATTGTCTTTATATTAATCGGGTTCCAAACATTTGCCAGAGCTTGTATAAAGAAAGTAGCTATGTTCTTTAGCTCTTGGCAAGATCACATAAGACATACAGGAACCATGCTGCAAGAGCAGATCCAATCCACTATTGTTCTAACCAAGTTTTACCTTCAGTTTGTAAAGAGATTCAATCATGTTATTGAACATGACTTTGATAAACCATTTCTGTTATACACTGGTAGGGCTCCTAACCCAGTACAAGCTGTAGTGAGACAGAACCAGGATGGGGAGCTCTTGGGATGCAGTCAGTGATGTTGGTGTCATCCCTTCCTGCATCCATTTTGCATTGGGGGTGTGACGTTATTGACAAACTGTGACCATATAGATCATTGTGGCAACCACTGTTATATATTTCCAGCAAATCTTGTACAAAGGAGGTCAAGAAGGTGTCTGTGAAAAGGTTGTAATTTGCTGGTTATGATGATGGTGTCTGTGTGTGTGTATCATTTTTGTAGTTGAAGTTATGAATATTGGCTCTGTACCTGTAGCTCAATGTGTTTTGATTCTCAGGGCTATGGCTACACTGTCGCTTTACAGCGCTGCAACTTTCTTGCTCAGGGGTGTGAAAAAACGCCCCCCCCCCCGAGCGCAGCAAGTTACAGCGCTGTAAAGCGCCCGTGTAAAGAGTGCCCCAGGGCTGGGAGCCGCGCTGCCAGCGCTGTAAGCTAATCCCCTCGTGGAGGTTTCTCCCAGCTCTCTCCCAGCGCTGGTGCCGCGACCACACTCGCACTTCAATGTCCTCTCTGTTTGGCTGGTTTGGTTTGCCGTCATAGTAAAGGAACCCATCCTTGGGCTGTGATTGTCCTGCTCTAAGCAATTTGTCCTGAATTGATACTCTCAGTTGGGTCTCGCCAGAGGCAGTGGCAGCGCCAGGCACCAGCGCTCCAAGTGTGTGCCTGGGGTGGCAAGCCACAGGGGGCGGTGTGCCGGTCCCTGCGAGGGCGGCAGTCAGGCAGCCTTCGGCGGCATGCCTGCGGGAGGTCCGCCGGTCCCGCGGATTCAGCGGCAGTTCGGCGGCAGGTACGCCGAAGCCGCGGGACCGGCGGACCTCCCGGAGGCATGCCACCGAAAGCCGCCTGCCTGCCGTGCTTGGGGCGGCAAAAAAGCTAGAGCCGCCCCTGGCCAGAGGCTGCATCATTAGAACACCCTCCAGGGCCGTCCGTCAGACGTTGCTGGGGTGAGGAGCTGGCAGAGCTGGAGGAATGGGAGGTGCTGTAGGCTGGGATTGAGGAGTCATGGATGTCAAGGTCAGCAGGGACCATTGTGGCCTGTATCCGGGACCTGCCCCACTGTCACTCCGACAGCAGATCTCTGAAAAACCAGCAATCTGGCTCCAACCCAGGATGGAAAGAGGCTGGGGTACTACTGCTTGGGATTGAGGGGCATCAGCCAAAGTGTGTGCGCGTGCGTGTCTGCATGTGCGCGTGTGCATGTGCGTGTGTGCACATGCTGGCACACACATGCTTGGGGAGCCCGGAGCAGGGCGCAGGGCAGAGGTCTGGGGGTAACAAGGCATTTCACTTCTGCCATCTGAACTTTCCCCATTGGGATTTACCTGGGGGAGTGGGGGGGGGGCATCGCTGGTTGGGAGCAGGAGCTCAGCTGTGCTCAGCCTGCACTGGGCTCCCATTTCTGGGTGGCAGCACATCACCCTGTTGGCACACGCGGGCACCAGGGTCTCTGCCTGTCTCAGCCCCGCCTTCCCCCCTCACCTTCTCATAATGGTCCGAGTCATAGTTCAGTCCAATGCCACAGTCATCCGTGATTTCCGACAGGTCCTCATCGTCAAACTCCTCCAGGCTGATGTCCTGCGGGGGCCTGGGGCAAAGGGAGAGCAAGCAGAGATCAGGTCTCCTGGGCCACCCCCACACAGCCATCCCCTACTCCGCCCTGTGTCCACGCAGGGAGGCAGGACTGGAGACTGGGGGCCTCTGGGCTGGGGAAGGGCAGGCAGGGGACCTGTCAGGCCTCCAGGGGCAAAGTCCCAACCCCTTTGGGGTGGAAGGAAGTGCTGGAGAGGAGAGCCGACACTGAGGCCAGGAACAAGCCCGTTCGCACACGCTGCCCCTTGCACATGGAGTCCCCCTCTCCCGCGCATCGGTTCACAGAGCCACCACCCATCTCCTCACACACGCCAGCTCGGCTGGGACCCTCACGGGAGCCAGCCTCAGCGCGGACGGCAGGGCCGGGCCTGGTCAGGGTCCTGTCTCCCAGCCACGGCCCCTGTTCAACCCCAACGCTGGCACCTCCAGCCTGCACCCGAACAAATGTGTGAGCCCTCGTCTTCCTCTCGCTGCCCCCTGGCGCTCCCACGCTGGGTCTCCTAGAGCCGAGCTCTCGTGGGCAGGGACTGGCTCCGTCTGCACCTGCCCAGGACCCAGCACAATGGGGCCCGAACCTGCCAGGGTCTCTGGGTGCTGCCAGCACGCACACACACACAGCGGGACGGGTAAGAGGAAGGCCCCTGTCTGCAGTGTGGGACGTGCCCCTGGGTGGGGCAGAGGGAAGGAGTCAGAGACGCACGCTGGCGTCCCCGGTGGGGTTCCATTTGAAGTCTTATTTTTAACCCCTTCTAACTTTCTCAGCCAGAGCCAAGGCAGAGAGACCCCCTCCCTTCAGGGCTGGCACTCCGGCCCCAGGGCGTTTGCTTGGGGGGCACTAGGGGGAAGTTCCAGGGTTCCTGGGGGCTCAGAGATGCCACAGGGATTTTGCTCTGTCATCACTAGAAAAGAGTTTCCTTTTGGCATTTCTCCCCCAGCCCAAACTTCCTGAGCTCTGGGCCCTCAGGCTTGGGATAGTTACGCCTGCAGCGAGTGCACTTGGCTGAGGCGGGAGCTCTGTGGGAATCAGACCAGCAGCTTCTTTCGCACCCCAGGAGTGGGGCTTTCTCCCTGGAGCCCCCGTCTCCGAGAGCAGGAGGTTCTGAAGGGGCACTCCCCGCAAACAGCTGCCCAACCTCCTGGTGCGCCTTCAAATCCCTCCTTTGCCCTGCTGCCTACAAAACGCTCCAGAGCCCGGCCTACGCCGCTGACCAGTCCTCTCTGCTTCCTTGTGCTTCCCTGACAGCCTGGCTCTCGTCTGACACTTCGATTGCCGGTCCCTGGGCAGCGGCGGCCTTTTGTTCTGTCTGTCCAGTGCCTGGCACAGGGGGTTCTGCTCCACGGCTGCGGCTCCCCCATGTACCAATAATAAATAACTGGCTAATTGGGCTTTGTGCCCAGGGATGGGGGTGTGAGGCCCAGCGCAGCGGAACCCAGAGTCAGGTTGTTGCTTCTCATTAGCGAAGCCATTGTGTCCGACACATTGCACTTCACCCACCACTGCCATGCAGCCACCTCTGGGGAGCAACATGGCAGCTGCTGAACAGCAACAATGCCCAGGCATTTAGACCAGGAAGGGCAAAAGACTCTTGTATCGGACTGAGGCTGCAGGGGGGATGTAGGGAGGCAGAATGGACCATCCAGTTTGGGACGTGGCACGAATATCTGTGAAAAGCAAATTCCCACGTGTGAGTTGTCATGGAAACTCCACTTTAAACTCACACTGCACGTGCCTGTGCACCCACCCAGGCAGGGCACAGAAAAAGGAGCATGAGCACAGCTCCGCAGCCAGCCCTGACCCCGGATTCTTCCCGTGTGCCAAACAAAACTGGCCAAGCACGTGGAGCGGGGAATAAACGGGTGGCGGCTGTGACCTGCTCCTGACCATGGCTCTCGGCAAAGCCCTGGTCTCTGACCTGCTCTCCTGTCCTGCCTCCACCAGTGCACCGGCCACGAGCGACCCTCGGCTTGCTCCTCTCGCTGGCAGCTGCCTCCCTGCTGGCCAGGCCACCCCCTCTCCGGACTCCAACCATGACCTGCCCTAGAAACTCCCTCCTGCTCTCTCCCCTCTTCCCTGCAGTGCCTCCCTGGGCCCTGTCCTGCTGCATGCCCCCCTCCCGTCCCTTCGTGTGACTCTCCCTGGCTGGATTTGCACGGTACGTGATCCCAGGGCTCAGGCCCTGTCCCTGCTGCATGCCCCCCTCCCGTCATGTGGCTCTGGAGGCACCAAGCGGCTTTCCGGCCTGCAAAGTGGTACATGGATATTCCCAAGCAGCAGGGAAGCCACCTCTGTTATCTGCTGGGAACTATTCACTCAGCTACACTGAGAATAAAGTTCAAGGAGTCTCCCCCCACCTCTGTTCCCGCCACTAAGGGGCTCAGCAAAGGGCTCTGGGGAACGGTTGAGTTAGCACTAAATGGGGTGACACAAACTCATCAGGGCTGGACCCTCTCACCAGCCCTCGGCGGCTGGAAAAGAAACCGCCTCTCTGGGGAATGAGAGGCCCGGGGTCAGAGACCCTGCGATGCAGCATGAGCCAGACATGAGTCCTTCTCCCTGGTCTAGCTGGAGACAAAGCACTGTCCTGACCCTCCCGGGCTGGGTCCACGCCCCCATGGTCAGTATGGCAGAGAAGACAAGCGCGAGGTGCCCAGGAACCTCAGGACTGGCGGCTCCTGGCACTGCCGGACAGGGACGTAGGCTGCTCTGCCTTGCCTCACCGGTTCCAACGGGAGGAGGCTCCGCACTGCCAGGGCAGCTGCATGCCGAGAGGAGTGCCAGCCACTCGCAAACCCTGCGCCCGTTCCCTCTGCGGCTGCGCTAGGCCCTGCAGGGACGCCGCGTCGCCAGCCCCACACATGGGGCATCACCAAAGGGCCCGGGAATCAGGAGATTTTTCATTTGCCTTCTGCCCCTGGGGGGTCACTCAAGTCACGTGTTCAGGCTTCTCGCCTCGGCCACGAGGGCTGGAAACGGGTTATTCTTTCTAACGGAAGCCGAGATTCTCATGGGATCCTGGGACTCCAGGAGCTGGGGCTGCCAGAAAACACCCCAAGCAGCGCTAACTCCTGGCCAAACTGTGAACCTTGGCACTCCGGGGAGTGTGTGGTCACAGAGGGTCCATTGGTGTGTCCTGAAGCCCACAGAGCCATTAGGCCTCATTCTCCCACAAGCCCAGGGGATACCAACGGCCACGAAGGGCCAGGCCAGGCCATCTGAAGGTTCCCGAGAGAAGAGTCTTGTTAAACTGGAGCGAAGGGAACGGTTTCAGTAACTGAGGGCACGTCTACACTACAAGAACAGCCCACGGCAGCAAGTCTCAGAGCCCGGGTCAGTTGACTGAGGTTTGCACTTGGGGGCTAAAATCAGCAGTGTAGCTGTTCCGGCTCAGGCTGGAGCCTGGGCTCTCAGACCCTCTCCCCTCACCAGGTTCAGGTTCAGGGCCTGGGCGGGAACGTCGATGCTGCTGGTTTAGCCCCGGGCTCCGAGCCTCGCTGCCGACAGGTCTTTTTTGCAGTGCAGATGTCCCCCGAGAGGTTGGAGAGCTCCCGAGAAGACAGCAGTTACCCCAAACCAGCCAGAAAGGAAGGGACGGAAGGAAAGGTTCAATTTGGAATAACTCCAGCACTGGCAAGGATGGCCACAGACCCGGTTCCCCTACACCTAGCCCTGTGGAGGCTGTGGCAAGCCGCGGCCAAGGAAAGGGAGGCAGTGGAGAGCCAGGACCCCCAGCCGTTCCAGGCCACTCACTGGGTGACAGTCATTTAACAGACTGCTAGTGCACAGTCCTGCTGGGCCGGGCCAGGCCAGAACCTGTGCGTGGAACCCCTTCCCCGGGAGCGCAGCAGTGCAGAGACTTACAAATGGCACAGCCCTTCGGAAGAACCAGAGAAGCTGTGCTACTCGGCAGGCCTGGGCGAAGACGGGAGCCGTGCTGGAGTGACCTGAACTGCACTACTGCACTTCCTAGGTGTTGGGGTTATTTTAACTCTAACCTGACTGGAATTCCCTGCAATTCTGATCACTCTCCGGTACTTCTCTGGCCCTCACCAGTACAGCACCTGAGCACCCTGGATTTCATCTTCACACACCCCTGGGGGGACGGGTCACTTTTGTAACTGCAACAGTCTTGCAGGGGGGTTATTCTGCAGTTCCTGCTCTTTTCCCCGCCTCTCTCAGTTCAGTATGATGTTAACGGTGCGACACGCCAGACAAGTGTTACCAAAGTGTTAAAAAGAAAAAGTGAGGCAGAGCTGGTCAAAAAATGTAGAACAAAACATTTTCCTGCCAGACAACAGGATTTCACTGAAACTGTCTTCAAGAAAAGGTCACTTTCTCTCAGGGAAGTTGGCACAAAGTGTTTTGGGTCAATATTAATCTCTGCCTCAGCACGGGCTGCTGCAGTGCCTCGTGGGAGCTGTAGTTCCATGCTCCCATTCCCCCTGGTGGTCTTGCTCCCTGGCCAGACTACATCTCCCTTAATGCACTGGGGGTCTCCCGGGAGCCCCTGAGCAGCCCAGGCAGGCAGAGCTCACTGCCAACCCTAACAACAACTTTTCAACATTTCTGAATCCACGTGTTTCTGACTTCTCCCTTCTGTGACAAGTCTGGCAGTTTGCCATGATCCCCTTTTCCAAGGAGCTGCAGGCAGAGCCCTCAGGCCCCTGCTGGGGTGTGTTCGACTGGCCCAGGATGGAACTTCACAGGACGCTGGGGGTTGGACCCTCTGCACCCACTTGCCTTCGCTGGCCGTTCTGACAGCAGCATGGCCAGCCCCAAACATTCCCACGTCACAGAACTGGCATAAAACCAGGAGATTTAAAAAAAGAACAAATGTGGTGTTGTTTTTCTCTGCCCTGTGGCTCTGCATTGGCTCCAACCTTTAGTTTTTCCCCTTAACTGATGGGAACAGAAACTTACTGGGTGTTTTTGAAGTGAAAGGAGACTCTTACCTAATCCCGTGATTCCAGCAGCTGGGCCCCCGGGTATCAGGAGACGCACGGGACCATGCCAAGAGTCAGCGAGCCTGTGATTGACAGGTCGCTCTGTGGCCGGCTCAGCCTAATGGAGCCTTGTCTGGGAATCCCAGAGACGATTTAGAATTTGGAAACGTCTCTAGACAAGCCAAGGGAGCCAGGAGGAGACGGGAGCGGGAAGTGGGGTCCCAGGCCCCAGACCTGGATTCTCATTCCCCGTCCAAGTGTCGCCTCCTGAACGGTGCCAGCCTGCTGGGGACCTCACGAGGCCAGCAAGAGCCATGGGTCGGACGTGGGGGGTTATCAAGTTCCCAGGGACCTTCCAAGATCCCCAGCAGCTCTTGTGAGCTTCTGAAGGCAGCCGGGAGGCATCTCTGCAGCGGGACGGGAGAGGGGGAGTCCAAGAGCTGCTGGCTGTGTGGGCAGGAGCTCTCAGCCATTCACCGCTCTTCAGCCGGCCCCCGCTGGAGACCCCCTACCCTTAACACTCCCCAGCAATCACTGACGAGCAATTTCCCAAAGACGCCTGCCCTGCCCTGCCCCAGGATTAGGCTCTGCCCTCAGCCTCTCAGGTGGTTTCCGAGGCCATGATCTCCACCTGGGTTTCTCCAAGTCCTGGCTCCCAGAAAGGGCTTCTCTGAGTCTCCTGAAATGTGGGCGAGTCATTGCCCGCCCGCCACAGCCACACGTGCAACCCCCGAGGAGTGTTCTGGAGCAGGACACACCTGGGGCTCCTGGCAGAAAGCAGCTCTCGGGCTGAGCTGCGGCGTGCTGGCCGCTGCCTCTCCACGATAAACCACCAGCCAAGTTTCTAGGTCAAGCCGCTGGCGTGCTATCGCCTGACACGAGAACAAAACTTCCTCTGTCGGGCTCTCCCAGCCCAGCAACGGCTCCGCCAGCCCCCTCCCCGTCTCGCCAGCCACCAGCCTGCAGTGGGAAGGACCATTCCAGAGCATGCTCCCCTGGCCTGTGGGGCTACCGCTGAACTTACTGGGGGCGGGGAGGGCTGGCCACCGCCTGCATCAGGAGATGCTGCCGCCGCCTGCCTGCCCCCTGGAGTTACCAGAGCAAGGCCTGGCTGCTCCCAACTCCCCCAGGCTGCCATAGCCCAGAGAAGAGTCGGATCCGTCCCCTTCGGGCCCCGGCTATGAGAGAGGCGGTGCTCCGGGCGAGGGGGCTCTGCTGGTGAGCAGGTGCCAGCCATTCTCTGCGGCTACTGCCCGCCGGGCCCCTGATCCCACAGCCCCCAAGGCCCTCGGCCTTAGAGGCAGCTGGAATCCCGCTGCCAGGGGCTCGCCCGGCTGCTGCTGGCTGCTCCGTCCTTGGCACATGGACTCTGAGATTTTCCAGCTCTCTCCAGCCCCACCCTTGCCTGCTTTCCTCCCAGCAGGATGGGGGGGCTGCCTTGGGGGAAGGGGCTGCTGCATGGGAGGGTCAGAAGATCATGTTGCCAGCAGCCCCCACCCCATACAGGAGGCAGCAGCGTGCACCCCACAGGGCCTTCTGCACGGGAGGGGGTCTCCTCGGAGTGGGAGCTGAGCATCATCGCTCCCCCCGGCTGAGGCCCGGGTGCTGCTCGGGGGGAGGCTGCTGGCCCCATGGCAGTGGGATGGAGCTGACTCCTCCTCTTTCATAGGGTGTGGGGGGAAGGGCTGCTTCCTGGAGTCTCTACAGCCCCAGAAACTCCACCCCAGGGTCACATCCCGGGGCGATGGGGGGAGGGCGGGCTAGGGGCCGCGGAAGGGCAGCTTTGCCGGGGGCTCTGTCGGGCCTGGCTGTGAAGCTGTGTGCAGGCTCTGAGAGGAGCCCCTGGGGCCTGTCCCCTCCAGCGTGTTGTGCAAACACACCAGCGGGGGGAGGGAAGCAGATCCCTGCCCGGGCGGGAGGGGACTTGGCATGGTGAGATTTCACTGGGACCTGGGGGTGAGACGGAGTGTGGTGAGCGGAGTCAGTTCTCCTAGCACTAACCACTTGCTCGTGGGTGGGAAGACGCAGCTGGGCCGGTCTCTACAGGCGAGCTCAGCTGGAGCATGGAGGGGACAGGCTCCTGCAGTGGAGGGGGGCAGGGCTGCTTCTGGGACCTGATCTCTCCCCCGCCTCAGAGCACTGAGTCGAACCGCGGTGCCTTGGGGCAGGGACCAGTCTCCATTTGCCTGGGGAACGCGGAGCACAGGCAGGAGGCTGCAGGACAACACCCACCCCCCTTGAGATCTAACCCCTCCCTCTGCTCTGCTGGTGGATTCCCTGGCCAGCAAGGATGGAGAAAGAGAGGCGCCTGGGGGCCAAGTCCCCATGTTCGTTTCCCCTAATGCCAAGCGCTGCTCCTCCCACCTGCGCCGGGCAGTCAGCCCTTGGGGAGCCCTCCTGGAGACAGGACTCTGCTCGGCTCTGAGGGCCTGTCTACACTGCCCCAGACACCCGCGGCTGGCCCCGGCGCCATGGTGGGAGGGAGACGCGCACTCGGGGAACTGAGGGATGAACGCCAGACGATCTGGGACAGGTTCAGAATGGGAGGAGGGAAGAACCAGCCGGGGAAATGCAGGCAAGGCCCCTCAGAGGAAGCCACCCTGAACCCCAGTACCCAACGGGTACCATGGTGCAGGGAGACGGTGGGGGGCGGAGAGGAGCTGGTGCTCCTCCCACACAGGGGCCTATGACTCTATTCCCCAGCTGTTCTACCATGCAGGGACCCTGGGGCTGGGGGAATCAGGTGATGAACAGCAGCGAGAGCTGCTCAGTCTGGAGCAGAACCAGGAAAAGACATGCTCGTGTCTGGGTCGTGCCCAAAGGCACTGCCCCCTCCATCCCACCAGCCTAGCATCCCCTTCACTTCCTTCCCCCACTCCCATCATACCATCCTTATGCTGCCCCCAGGCACCAGGCACCCCCATTCCAACCCCTATGCATGACTCGCTGTTTCCACCAGGCCCACAGACACCGTGAGAACGATACCGGTGGGTGCATGCCCGCCCCCTGTGTCTGTCTGACCAGTGCATGCTGTGGGCACCCCACCAAGGGCTCAGCAAAGCCAGGGGGCTGGTCTCACAGCAACGGCAAGTCACGGCCCTCCGAGTGCCAAGGCCACAGCTCAGAGGTCAGTCACAGTGCAGGAGGAGCCGCTCAGCCCGGCTATTGCCTGAGCAGGACAGCCCCGGCCTCGCTGAACCATGGCTGTGACCCAAGCGTGCAGGGGACAAGCTGCCCTCTCTGCAAGTGGAGAGGGAATGTTTCTCCCCTGGTGCGGTAACCGTGGTTCTCTGGGACGCTGGGCCCTACGGGTGTGCCACTCCAGGTGCCTGCACCTTGCGAGCCCTCGGCGGAGATATCGAGCTAGCAGCGCCCATTCGGCCCCCGCAAGCGCCCAGTGCCTCCTCGTGGCAGAACCGAGGCTGTATAAGGGTGTGTGGGCGAACCGCCCTCAGTGCCTTAGGGAACAACAGAAGCAGAGAGGAAGGAGGGTGGGTCGCGGTGCACCCACACGAGCACACATCTCGACGAATTCCAGTTACTGCACAGGGTGAGTAACGCTTCCTTCTCCTTCGAGTAGGCTCCCGCTGGGGGCTCCACTCTGGGCGGTTCCTGGGCAGTACCCCCAGAGGGAAGAGGGAGCGTCAGAACAGGGGCCAGAACTGAAGACAGTACTGCAGAGTCGAGGGCATGGAGCAGGGTGTAACGCTTCAAAAACGTGCGGACTCAGCTCCAAGTGGCAGCTCTATATACCTCAGATCCTGGGACAGTCTTCAGAAACGCAGTGGACATTGCCTGTGCTCTGGCCGAATGTGCTCTCACCAGCAGACTCAGAGCAGGTAGAGATACAACCCACATTTCTAAAGCCTGTGAACAGAAATAGGAACCCCCTTATACCTGTCTGTGAAGGAGATGAAGAGGCCAGGCGATCTCCTAAACGGCTTAGTCCTATCCAGGTAGAGGGCCAAGGCCCTTCTAACGTCTAGGATATGGAACCAGGATTCCTGCTGAGAACTGTGAGGTTTTGGGAAAAGTACTGGTAGATGGATGGATGGATGAAGATGAAAATCTGACGTAAGCTTTGGGAGGAACCTAGGATGCGGATGTAGAGAGACCTTTTCATTAAAAAACATGGAAAAGGGGCATCTGCCATCAAGGCTCCAGTCTCCATGGCCCCATGAGCCAACATGATGGGAACTAAGAAGGCCGTCTTCACAGATAAATGAAGTAGGGAGCAGGTCGCCATTGGTTCAAATGGAGGTCTCGCGAGGTGGTTGAGAACCAGGTTGAGGTCCCAAGATAGGATGGGGTATCTAATGTGGGGGAAGTGGTTACCCAAACCCTTAATAAATCTGGATGATACCAGGTGAGCAAAAATGGAGAATCCTACAAGGGGATGAAAGGCTCAGATGGCAGCCAGGTGTATCCTGACCAAACCGATGGATAACCCGGATGCCGTCAGATCCAGCAGGTAATCTAGGATGAGGGAAAGGAGAACCGATTCCAGCTGGAGGTGGTGATGACCGCACCAATGGATGAATCTCTTCCACTTCTGCTGGTATTTGTTTGCATTCAACTGTAGGTCCAACTCTTGGAAGAGAGCAAGGGCCTTGTGCGTGTAGACAAGGATTGAGAACAGGTTAACAGACAGGGAACAAAGGGTAGGAATAAATGGTAAATTTTCAGAATGGAGAGGGTTGGTAACTAGTGGTGTTCCCCAAGGGTCAGTTCTAGAACCAATCCTATTCAACTTATTCATAAATGATCTGGAGAAAGGGGTAAACGGTGAAATGGCAAAATTTGCAGATGATACTAAACTGCTCAAGATAGTTAAGACCAAAGCAGACTGTGAAGAACTTCAAACAGACCTCACAAAACTAAGTGATTGGGCAACAAAATGGCAAATGAAATTGAATGTGGATAAATGTAAAGTAATGCACATTGGAAAAAATAACCCCAATTATACATACAACATGATGGGGACTAATTTAGCTACAACTAATCAGGAAAGAGATCTTGGAGTCATTGTGGACAGTTCTCTGAAGACGTCCACGCAGTGTGCAGCAGCAACCAAAAAAGCAAACAGGATGTTAGGAAACATTAAAAAGGGGATAGAGAATAAGACGGAGAATATCTTATTGCCCTTATATAAATCCATGGTACACCCACATCTTGAATACTGCGTACAGATGTGGTCTCCTCATCTCAAAAAAGATATACTGGCATTAGAAAAGGTTCAGAGAAGGGCAACTAAAATGATTAGGGGTTTGGAACGAGTCCCATATGAGGAGAGATTAAAGAGGCTAGGACTTTTCAGCTTGGAAAAGAGGAGACTAAGGGGGGATATGTTAGAGGTATATAAAATCATGAGTGATGTGGAGAAAGTGAATAAGGAAAAGTTATTTACTTGTTCCCATAATATAAGAACTAGGGGCCACCAAATAAAATTAATGGGCAGCAGGTTTAAAACAAATCAAAGGAACTTCTTCTTCACACAACGCACAGTCAACTTGTGGAACTCCTTACCTGAGGAGGTTGTGAAGGCTAGGACTATAACAGCATTTAAAAGAGAACTGGATAAATTCATGGTGGTTAAGACCATTAAGGGCTATTAGCCAGGATGGGTAAGGAATGGTGTCCCTAGCCTCTGTCTGTCAGAGGGTGGAGATGGATGGCAGGAGAGAGATCACTTGATCATTGCCTGTTAGGTTCACTCCCTCTGGGGCACCTGGCGTTGGCCACTGTCGGCAGACAGGATACTGGGCTGGATGGACCTTTGGACTGACCCAGTACGGCCGTTCTTACGTTCTTAGACAATAACACTGCCGCGAAAGAGCAGCCTTTGAGTAGCCGGTTGTCGAGGTACGGGAAGACAAGAATCGCTTCCTGCCGAAGGTAAGCTGCCACTACTGCTAGGATCTTTGAAAACCCTCTTGGGGCCGAGGCTAGGCCGAAGGGGAGCACTCGGTTCTGGCAATGATCTTGGCCTATGGTGAATTATAGGTATTTCCTGTGCGATAGGTGAATAGTTATCCTGAAGTAGGCCCAAACCAATTCCCTTCCTCTAGTGAAGGAATTTATAGTTGCCAGAGTCGCCATGCTGAACTTCTGAGGCATGACCCACGATCAGCCCCAACCTCTGTCCATCTTTGGCGCTACAGGTATTTTGAGTAGAACCCTCTGGCCCTGTGAGGGGAAGGGAGCGACTGCTGTTTAGAAGACACTTGGGTGGTGGTGGAGGGCAGTTGGGCGGCCCTCTTCCTCAGAGATCTGTCTCTCTTTCTGGGGGGTTCCATGGGCCAGTGGTACCCCATGCACTGAGCAGGCCATAATCTCTGGGCAGTTTCCTGCTCATAGTTGCGTATATGCCCCAGGGATGGAGGGCAGCCCTGGAGTCCTTCAGCATGTGCAGGGAGTCATTTCCGGTCTCCGAGAAAGCGTATGACCTTCAAAGGGGAGGTGCTCCACAGTGCTCTGAACATCTCTCCAACCCCGGAAATTGGAACCACGGTTTTCCCGCACACAACTACCGCTGGCGAGATGGATCTGCCAGCAGTGTCCGTGGCATCTAGGGGCTCCTGGAGAGCTGTTCTGGCCAATAGTTGGCGCTCCGCAACCACGGACTGGAGTTGCTCCTGGCAGTCTTGTGGCTGCTGTTCAACAAAGGCCGTGAGCTTGTTGTAATGAGTAAAGTTGTATTTGGCCACGGACCGTCTGACAGCCCATGATCCGGAACTGCAGGGCTGCAGACGAGCAAGACTTTCCTCCAAAGAAATCCAGTCGTTTTGGTTCTTGTCATGGGGGGAGTTCTCAAACAGTGCTGCTTGCTCCATTCATTCACCGCATCCACTACTGGGCGGGCTGAGGGGGGGGGTGTCGGAAAATAACAAGTGGAATCCTTCAGGGGCAAGGAGTGTTTCATAGCCGCCCTTTGACACGTCAGTGCAATAGTGGCCGGTGTCTGCCCTGCCGTCCGAGCCAGATCCAGGGAAGCCTCGTTACCAGATAGTGCCACACTGGAGGGTGGTGCCAACTGGAAAATATCGGCAGATCTTTGACCTCCGCCGAGGGATCTGCAGGGCGATAGCTACCCTTCTAGTGAGGGCCTGAAACCCTCTGAAGTCATCGGCCATGGAAGGTGGTGGAACCATAACTTCCGCATCCGGTGACAGAAATGGGAGCCTGCCTCATCTGCTGGAGCTGACGCTACCGGTGACGATGGGTGTACTGCAGGCGCTGTAGACGTCAGGCACCCGTGCTTGCAGTGTCCCCCCCGGCTGAGCTGCGTTGGTCGGTGCCGATGGCTGGAAGGAACAAGGCACACGATGGCACCAGCTGCTGAGGGCAGTGCTTCGGTGCCGATGGCAGGGACGAGCTCGATGGGACCCGGTGCTTTCGCTCCTTACTGGTGCAGGCGCCCAATCCTTGGAGCTCCAGGGCTTGGCGGGCCTGCTGGTGCCAGAGGGAGAGTCCTTGGCCTCAGCCGTACCCTCGGCGACGGCTCTCTTTTGAAGCTGGCTCCTTAGAGTTAAGAGTTCACGCTCCTCTTTTTGGCTTCCCTTTCGGAGGAGAAGCACGCCCTGAGGTTGATGGAGTGCTGGGTCTGGCCAAGGACAGATGTATGGGGGGCGGGCGGGGACCTGGCCCAGAGGGTGGCTGCAGGGAATATCCAATGGCCAACAGTCTGAGCTTCATCCCCGTGTCCTTCCGAGCCCTGGACTAAAGAGCCAAGGAGAAGTAGCACTTCTGGGAGACGGGGGACTCCCCTCGGCAATGGACTGTCACTTACCAATACAGCACCCCAGCCAGAGAGGCAGCGTTAGAAGCCTGGCAAACCAGGCACCCCCACCAGGAGGGGACAGGTATCCCAGGGGAAAAGAGAGGGAAGACGCCATACTCTCACCTTAGCTAACTATTACTAATCACAAAACAGTCACCTGCAGCCACAAACTAACTGAAGAAGGAGAAAAGGCCGAGTATGCTCTACGAGAACCCGCTGCTGCTCCGTCTCGGGCCAAGGCGGTAGAGAAGGAACTGAGGGTGGTTCGCCCGCACACCTCGACACAGCCTTGGTGTCTGCCAGAGGAAGGCACTGGGCACACGCATGGGCCGAACGGACACTGCTAGCTAGAAAGCTCCCAGTGAGGGCTGGAGAGGTGCACGAGCCCCTGAAGTGGAGCATCCAGAAGGACAAACCCTGCTGAAGGCTCCATGTCTGGTCTACAGCCCCTGGTACGTCAAGGGACCTGCCTGCCACCCGCTTCCCACCTGGGGGCAGCCTTGGTTAGTAACCAAGGAAAAACCCTGGCCACGTCGCAGTCCGAGGGCCCTTTGAACGCACCCGTCCTGCATGGAGCTGCTCAGAACTTCACCGCTCTGCCCCGCTCCGAGTTCTCGAGGGGCTTGCTCCGAAGCCAGAGCCCAGCCCCAGCAGAGTAAGACAAAGCAGGCCCTACAGTCCCTGCCTCAGTCTCATTTCATGGGGAGGGGAAGAGACTCCCGCGCGGTCACAAGGAAATGGCAGCGCTGGGACGCACACCAGGCGTCCTGATTCGCAGCCTAGCAGCTGCACCACACAAGCACCAGGCTGTAGGGAGGAGCAAGAGAGGGAAATCTGGGCAGCCCCGTGAACCGGCCAGCCCTGCAAAGTCTTGTGCCCTTCCCGACGGAGACGGGGGCCTGGGAGGGGTTGTGCTGACCAGTGTGTAGCTCCTGCTTGTCTGTTACCTCCACAGTGCTGGTGCGCAGGGCTGGGCCTGCCTGGGGCTCTAGGGAGTGGGGGGGGGAGGCGGGCACTCAGCACCTTCGGCAAAGAAGCCAGGATGCTAACTGTGTACCAAGGCTTCCTTTCTCCCCCATGTTAACCAGCCACCGGAGTTCAACAAGCCCCAAGCCCAGAGCACAACTCCTCTCTCCTCCCAGCCCCTTGGCTTGCAAGTGGCCCTGTCCCACTGGCTCTCCAGTCAGCCTGCTGAGTGGGACCTGGATTTCGACAGCAGAAAAACTAGCATCTCTCTGGTGTCCACGAGTGCCAGGCCGAGGCAAAGCCCGGCCATTGTTTGCTCTGCCGCTTGCAGAGACTGGGCGACGCGGCACTCGGGCAATCCCCATGTTTGCACCTGCTCATCTTTACACATGGCCTGGGGGGACCCCACCAGCATCCAGCCTGCGACCGAGTGCCACATGGTACAGCCACAGAGCGCCGCTCGACGGCAGCCTTTTCACTCCTGTCCAGGGATCTCTGACTTCTCTCCGGCGGGCACAGGGCCACCCTGCCACATGCCAGCGAGCCCTGGGAGGTCAGGGACAACCCTGGGCACCTCCCTGCTCGAGGGACTGCAGTGGGCCTGACCCTGATCTCCCCTGCCCAGATGCCCCCCTTTCCCCGGCTTCCTGCTCACACTGGAGCGCGAGGGAGCAGACGCAGGCCCAGCAGCTCCCCCCGTTGGAGGCTTGGACGCTCCCCGGCCTGCCGGTGCCAGGATCGGGTCCCTGGCTGGGTAACGCACCCGCCCACGTGGGAGCAGAACGTGGCTCCAGCCCGAGGAGTGTGGGGCCGTGTTGATCTCTGCAACGGGAGCTGCGGGCCTGTGGGGATGGGCCCCTGGGAAACGCCAGGAGTAACAATAAACAAACGGGAGCCACACCAGAGGAGAGCAAGGGATCGACTTCCTGGGGAAGATTAAACTGGCTAAATCTGTCGAGTTGGGCTCAACGGGGGTGGGGGAGGGGACGTGCTCAAAGCCTGCAAATCTCTGGAGGGCGTAAATCCCAAGGACACAGAGCGGGACACGAGGGGTGTAACTAGGGCAAGGACAGGCTGAGCAGCAGGACGACTTCCTGGCAGAGTATCCCACGGGACTGGGGAATCGCGCTGGGGAAGGGCCGGGCCCGTCGCTCCCTTGATGGGGGGTGGATCCGGTCAAGAATCATCCCCGGGGGGAAGGGCCGGGCCCGTCACTCCCAGACAGGGGATGGATCCGGTCGGGAATCGCCCCAGGGGGAAGAGCCAGGGCCCGTCGCTCCCCGACGGGGGGTGGATCCGGCCGGGAATTGCTCCCCCTGGGGGTCACAACACTGGCTTTTGGTCTTTAGTTTCCGAGCTTCCATGAGAGGAGGAGCGGGATCAGCGCCACGCCAGCAGAGGACAGGGGCTCTCCGTCTCTGCCCTCTGTCACACCACGGGGCCTGCAGCTCGGCTCTCAGAAGTGGGGGCTGTGCCTTGGATGCTGCCCTGCTCCCTGGTTTAGGATCCACTCCCCAAACACACCATTTTCTGATAACATCAGTGGGGACCGACACCCCCTCTCCCCCCCCCCGTGCCCCCAGGGAACCAGCCACTAGAAGAGGTCTCAATCCTGGGGAACAGGATGGGTCCTGGGGGCCAAAAGAAAATGGGACAGAGAGTGAGGCCCAGAGGCTGTGAAGCCCCCACCCCACAAGCTCACTACCTTTGGGGGCAGCTCCCCCATACACACACCAGCTCATGGCCCCTGTGGGTCTGGACCCAGCTCCTGCCATGGGGCAGGGGAACTGGGGACAAAGAAACCAACCATCAAGCCCATGAGGTGCAGGCCCTGGGCTTAGTGCTCAATGCTGAGAGCTGGGGCCCGGGCTGGCTTTGGGACAGGTCCCTGCAGCCCGACGGCTTGTGTCTGGGAGGCAGGGGCCTCTAGCTGGGCATGGGGTAGGCTCTGACCTGGCCTCTCCTCGGTGTCCCTGGGAAGCCTGAACCCCTGGGACACTTCCCCCTCCTTGTCCCCAGGCCCAGGGGAGCTGGCTGGGCAGGGCAGACCTGGGGGGAGCTGCACCGTGCACAGGGCAGGGGCCTTCTCCCAGCCCCCTGCCCAGCTCAGTCCATGGTCAGGGCTGTCCCAAGCCCTCCACCCAGTCCCCTTGGGGCAGGCCTGGGACACCAGCCCTGTGGCCCTGCCCTGGAGCTGGGTCAGGCCTGCCCGAGCATTGCAGCAGTTGCCTGGGCCAGTGCGCCCCCGCGGGGGGGGGGGGGGGGGGGCAGAGACTCAGCCCGGGGGGGAGGGGGGCAGGGAAAGGCCCGGCGGGGGGGGGAGAAGTTGGGGGGGGCAGGCAGAGACCCAGGCTGGGGGGCAGAGAGAGACCCAGCCTTGCGGGGGGGCGGGGGGGAAGAAGTTGGGGGTGCAGGGAGAGACCTAGCCCAGTGGGGGGTGGGGGGGCTGGAGGAGGAAGGGAAAGAACCAGCCCGGGGGGCAGACAGAGACCCGAGGGGGGGGGGGGTCAGAGAGAGACCCAGCCCGGAGGGTGAACGGGGGGGGGCAGGCAGAGACCCGGCGGGGAGGGGCAGGCAGAGACCCAGCCCCCCACGTCGGCCCAGCTGGGGGCTCCGGGCGGTGTCCGGCGGGCGGGGCGCGGGCCCGGGGGGATGCGGAGGTGGCGGGGCCCGGCGAGCCCGGGCGGGGGGCGGGGGTCCGGGCCCCTCTTACCTGCAGGCCGGCGGGGAGAGCGCGTGGAAGGTGGCGAGGGAGAACATCTCCGCCCGGTCCGCCATCTTCTCCAGCGCCGAGCCCGACTGCGGAGCGAGCCTGGCGCGGGGGGGAGCGAGCCGGGCAGGGCTGGGCCGCGCGGGGCGGGGAGCGGGGGGCAGGGCTGTACGGGGGGGGCGGGGAGCTGTACCGGGGGGGGCTGGGGGGAGGGGCAGGGCGCTGTACGGGGGGGTGAGTGGGGGCAGAGCGGACCGGAGGGCTGTATCGAGGGGGCGGGGGGAGCTGTACGGGGAGGCAGGGAGCTGGGGGGGCGGGGAGCTGTACCGGGGGGGGCTGGGGGGAGGGGCGGGGCGCTGTACGGGGGGGGCGGGGAGCTGTATTGGGGAGCTGGGGGGCAGGGCGCTGTACGGGGGGCGGGGAGTTGTACGGGGAGGACGGGGGGGCGGGGAGCTGTATTGGGGAGCTGGGGGCAGGGCGCTATACGGGGGGGCGGGGAGCTGTATGGGGGGGACTGGGGGGCGGGGAGCTGTATGGGGGAGCTGGGGGGCAGGGCGCTGTACGGGGGGCGGGGAGCTGTACCGGGGGGGGCTGGGGAGAGGGGCAGGGCGCTATACGGGGGGGCGGGGAGCTGTATGGGGGAGCTGGGTAGAGGGGCAGGGCGCTGTACGGGGGGGCGGGGAGCTGGGGGGCAGGGCGCTGTACGGGGGGGCGGGGAGTTGTACCGGGAGGACGGGGGGCGGGGAGCTGTATTGGGGAGCTGGGGGGCAGGGCGCTGTACGGGGCGGGGTGGAGGCTGCGCTCCCCTTACTGCAGACCCCGGCCCGGGCGCTTTGCCGCGTCCATCCCCCGCCGGCCGGTTGGGCCGGGCCGGGCCGCTGCCGAAGGCGGAGCCCGCGGGCCGAGCCCAGAGCCAGGGACCGGGCCGGCTGCAGCGCGCGGGGTCCCCTCCTGGCCGCCCGGCCCGTGCGCAGGGCCCGCGGCGGGAGCTGTCCGCAGCCGGGTGCTGATGAGCCGGGCGCTGTCCGGCCGGGGCTGCCGCAGGGCGGAGCTGGCGGGTCTCAGCCCAGCCCCGGGGGAAGGGGCCGAGCGGGGCCCTGCAGCCCGGCCCCTGGGCCGGCAGCTGGGCGGGGAATTACCCCGGCGGCGATGGGGGAAGGAGCCCGGCCAGCCAGGGCCCGCTGGGGTCCCCAGGGCTGTGCGCCCGGCTCAGGCCCAGGGTGTGGGGCTGGGGGGCTGGGATCCATCATGGGGGCAGGGGGGATCCTGGCTGGGGAAGGAGCCCGCTGCAAGCGGGGCCCGGAACAGCCTGAGCGGGCCGCAGCTGGCCAGGCCGCGGGGGGCTGATAGCCCACGAACCGGGCCTGTGCGAGACTCACCCCCAGAGACAGACGCTGCGTTTTCTGCCTTTGCAGGGTTTTCTCACCCCCTTTTGCGTGTGTTTGGCTCCTAGGGCCCAGTGTTCCCTTGCCCCCCAACACCACGGCGCCCGGGGGGCTGGCACATGGGGGTATCTGTCCTTCCTCGCTCCCTCCAGCCACGGGGAGCGGGAACACGGGGCTTGGGGAAATGAAACCCTTACTTCGTATATGACATTTCTGATGCTTTCATGGTTGTACCTTCTTCCCTGTGTCTTTACTGGAGGATTGCCAGGGTGTTTAATGGGGCGTTCGCCATGGGGCTAAACAGCCAGAGGTGTCTGGGGACCAAACCCTCCTTCACTCGCTTTAATGGTGGACGGTTACAGCGGCACATTAACACCTTTTGCTCTTTGGGTTCCTCTGTTCCATCAGAATGAATTCAGACCGCCCGTCCCACTGGAGCCGGGCCTAGGCCAGGGGAAGGGGGTGGTTTGCTGGGCCTGTCCCACAGCTGGGGGACAGTGTGTGTGGGGGGCCTGTCCCAGAGCTGGAGGGCAGTGTGTGTAGGGGCGGGGTCCCAGAGCCGGGGGACAGTGTGAGGTGGGGGGCCTGTCCCAGAGCTGGGGGACAGTGTGTGTAGGGGGGGTTCCCGGAGCTAGGGAACAGTGTGTGTATGGGGGGGGGGGGTTCCCAGAGCTGGGGGACAGTGTGAGGTGGAGGGCAGAGCTGTCCCAGAGCTGGAGGGCAGAGCTGGGGGACAGTGTGTGCATGGGGGGAGGGTTCCCACCAGAGCTGGGGGACAGTGTGTGTAGGGGGGATTCCCACCAGAGCTGGGGGACAGTGTGAGAGCTGGGGGACAGTGTGTGTAGGGGGGGTTTCCCAGAGCCGCGGGACAGTGTGGGGAGGGGGGCCTGTCCAGAGCTGGGGGACAGTGTGTGTAGGGGGGATTCCCACCAGAGCTGGGGGACAGTGTGAGAGCTGAGGGACAGTATGTGTATGGGGGGGTTTCCCAGAGCTGGGGGACAGTGTGAGAGCTGAGGGACAGTATGTGTATGGGGGGGTTCCCACCAGAGCTGGGGGACAGTGTGAGGTGGGTGGCCTGTCCCAGAGCTGGAGGGCAGAGCTGGGGGACAGTGTGTGCATGGGGGGAGGGTTCCCACCAGAGCTGGGGGACAGTGTGCGTGTGTGGGGGGGGTCCCAGAGCCGGGGACAGTGTGAGGTGGGGGGCCTGTCCCAGAGCTGGGGGACAGTGTGTGTGGGGGGGGGTTCCCAGAGCTGGGGGACAGTGTGAGGTGGGGGGCCTGTCCCAGAGCTGGAGGGCAGAGCTGGGGGACAGTGTGTGCATGGGGGGAGGGTTCCCACCAGAGCTGGGGGACAGTGTGTGTAGGGGGGATTCCCACCAGAGCTGGGGGACAGTGTGAGAGCTGGGGGACAGTGTGTGTAGGGGGGATTCCCACCAGAGCTGGGGGACAGTGTGAGAGCTGGGGGACAGTGTGTGTAGGGGGGTTTCCCAGAGCCGCGGGACAGTGTGGGGAGGGGGGAGGAGCTGGCAGCACTCAGGTTGCTGCACCAGACCCTTAGCTGCAGCTGTGTTGTTAGTGCCTCTGGGAGGGCAGGGCCGGAGCGGTGTGTATAATGTGCTAGCTGCCTCCGCTACCGGTCCCCTGGGTGTGCGTTGCCATAGCGCTGCAGCTGGGGACTGTTAGACCCACAGTACATCCTTGTCAGGTGTTTGCTACTCCTGGAAAAGGCTCCTGTAAGCACGAAACGCTCCTATCTCGCACAGGCAGAAGGCAGCAGTCACCGCTCCAGGCCAGGCCCCAAGGACAGGGCAGCAGCTGGGTGGCTGCAGGCTCCCTGGGGCCGTGATGCTAACAGCAGCTGTACCTGTGCCGCAGTCAGAGGCTGAGTCCCACTCCCTGGCTCCTGTGAGCTGCTGACAGACTAGTTCAGCTCAGGAAACCTCGTAAATTGTCTCCCTGCAGAGCTGATGTGCTGCAAACCCACTGCAGAGCTGCTGCTAGTGCCAGGGACACTGCTACCAGTGGCACGATTGTAACCTAGGAGACCTCCCCTGCCAGTCCTGGCTCCATCACCATCGCAAGGACACAGACCCTGCTGAGCTCAGCCAGGGAATTCCGGTCCCACTGCATCGCTTTGCCATTTCTCCTCTGGGGTCTGGTCTATACTACCCGCCTGAATCGGCGGGTAGAAATCGACCTCTCAGGGATCGATTTATCGCGTCCCGTCGGGACGCGACAATCGATCCCCGAATCGGCGCTCTAACTCCACCAGCGGAGGTGGGAGTAAGCGCCGCCGACAAAAAGCCACAGAAGTCGATTTTGCCGCCGTCCTCACAACGGGTAAGTCGGCTGCAATACGTCGAATTCAGCTACGCTATTCACGTAGCTGAATTTGTGTATCTTAAATCGACTCCCCGTTGTAGTGTAGATGTACCCTGGGTTAGTGTTTGTAGCTGGCCCCACACAGCCCTGGAGAACTATTTCACTAGGAGGGTGGTGAAACACTGGAATGCGTTACCTAGGGAGGTGGTGGAATCTCCTTCCTTGGAGGTTTTTAAGGCCCGGCTTGACAAAGCCCTGGCTGGGATGATTTAGCTGGGAATTGGTCCTGCTTTGAGCAGGGGGTTGGACTAGATGACCTCTTGAGGTCCCTTCCAACTCTGATATTCTATGATTCTATGAAGGAGGGCCCTGCCCCTCCTCTGCACAACACCACCCTGCCTCCAGGCACCACCCTGACCCCCAGCTTTTAATTAAAGTGCCCTGAGCTGGTTGAAGTCAATCCGACAACCCCCAGCCATCTCCATGAGCTACGCTGAGAGAAAGCCACCAGCGCCGGGTCTCCACGGGGATTTCACACTGGGATCGCTCTCACAGTATAAAAACAACCTTTCTTTGTAAGGGAGCAAAGCCCTAAGGCACAGCACAGGCCTAATCACCTTCCCACCTGTGCCAGGACCATGGCATCCCGGAAAGGTGGGGGCGGGGCGGGTCTGAGTGCCAGTAGCTGTCAGCAGGGCCAGCTTTAGGCCGATTCCCCAGAATCGGGACCCGCGCCTGCGCCTAAGAGGGCCCCACGCCTTAGGCGCCTTTTAAATTTTTTTTACTCACCCGGCAGTGGTCCGCTCCAGGTCTTTTATTATCAGGCCATTATCTTTGAAAACTCGTGGTGATCGGGGAGGTCCCGGACTATTGGAAAAAGGCAAATGTAGTGCCCATCTTTAAAAAAGGGAAGAAGGCAGAACTACAGACTGGTCAGTGTCACCTCAGTCCCTGGATAAATCATGGAGCAGGTCCTCCAGGAATCCATTTTGAAGCACTTGGAGGAGAGGAAAGTGATCAGGAACAGTCAGCATGGATTCACCAAGGGCAAGTCATGCCTGACTAACCTGATTGCCTTCTATGAGGAGATAACTGGCTCTGTGGATACAGACTAACACGGCTGCTACTCTGAAACTTGATCATCGGGGGTTTCAGTCTGAATGAACCCCTAACCCACCCAGCAACATCGTCAATCTATCCAACTCCAGCAGAAGAGTCTGTCCCATCTCGGGGACTCTCTTTCTGCCCTGCTGTCACGGACTCACAGATCGTGCCCACTCTTGGCCCCGTGCGGTCCGTGGGGGGTGCCCCTTTCAGTGCGACAGCCCTTCTCGGGGGTCCACTCTCTCTCGGGGTCAGGCCCCTCCACCTCCTGGAGCCTCACCTCTCTGAGCCTTAGCACGTCTGTCTCTGCCGTGGGCCCCCTCAGGGAGTCCACTCGCTCTGGACCCCCGGGGCCTCCACCCCCGAAGGGGTTGATGCAACCCTGTTCTCTAGACTGGAGTGACTCCCAGCCAGCATAAAACAGGAGGGTTTATTGAGGGTTGAACACAGCACAGGAAACTCTCAGGGCCTCAGGCCTGGCCTCCCTCAGCCCAGCACATCCCAGTCTCTCTGCATCCAGGTGGGCTCTGCCTGCTCCCCCCTCCAGCCCAGAGCCCCCCTGATACCCAGCTGGGCATCTGAGATCACCGGCCCCAGGCCCCGCCTCTGTCCATTGTCTTCTCTCCAGGTAAACAGGGTGGTAAACCGGGGCCTCCTCTCCTCGCTTCTGTCCTCTGGCTGGAACCGGCTGGTTAGGTCACCGGGTCCTCACTCTGCAGCCCATTGTCCGCCCACTGGCCAGAACCGGCTGCGTCTCCTCAGCTGGGCCTCCGGGTCACCAGGTCACCAGGTCACTGGTCGCTGGGGTATCCATCCTCCCGGCCATCGGTTGGGTCCCCAAGTCCTCTCTCCGGTCCTCTGTAACAACAAACTCCCTCTCCCCTCACCTCGTTAAACCAGTAATACCCAGGGAAACTGAGTCCCACCCCCTCCGCATGCAAACCATTGAAACTCCACAGAAAACAAGAAAACCCCCTCTTCATCACACCTGCCACCCCCACAAACATGATACAGTTCTGCGGCAATCTGGAAGCCTACTTTTGCCGTCTCCGACTCAAAGAATATTTTCAAGATAACACTGAACAGCGCATTGATACACAGATACCCTCCCACCAACAACACAGGAAGAAGAACTCCACATGGACTCCTCCTGAGGGTCGAAATGACAGTCTGGACCTATACATAGAATGCTTCCGCCGATGTGCACAGGCAGAAATTGTGGAAAAACAACATCGCTTGCCTCATAACCTAAGTCGTGCAGAACGCAATGCCATCCACAGCCTCAGAAACCACCCTGACATGATCATCAAAGAGGCTGATGAAGGAGGTGCTGTTGTCATCATGAACAGGTCTGACTACCACAAGGAGGCTGCCAGACAACTCTCCAATACCAAATTCTACAGGCCACTTTCCTCAGATCCCACTGAGGAATACACTAAGAAACTGCACCATCTACTCAGGACACTCCCTACACTAACACAAGAACAAATCAACATACCCTTAGAGCCCCGACCGGGGTTATTCTATCTACTACCTAAGATCCACAAACCTGGAAATCCTGGACACCCCATCATCTCGGGCATTGGCACCCTCACTGAAGGACTGTCTGGATATGTGGACTCCCTACTCAGACCCTACGCCACCAGCACTCCCAGCTATCTCCGTGACACCACTGATTTCCTGAGAAAACTACAATGCATTGGTGACCTTCCAGAAAACACCATCCTAGCCACCAGGGATGTAGAGGTTCTCTACACAAACATCCCACACACAGATGGAATACAAGCTGTCAGGAACAGTATCCCTGATGATGCCACAGCGCAACTGGTTGCTGAGCTCTGTGACTTTATCCTCACAAACAACTATTTCAAATTTGGTGACAATATATATCTCCAGACCAGTGGCACCGCTATGGGCACCCGCATGGCCCCACAATATGCCAACATTTTTATGGCTGACCTGGGACAACGCTTCCTCAGCTCTCGTCCACTCATGCCTCTTCTCTACCTACGCTACATTGATAACATCTTCATCATCTGGACCCATGGGAAGGAGACTCTGGAAAAATTCCACCACGATTTCAACAGCTTCCACCCCACCATCAACCTCAGCCTGGACCAATCTACATGGCAGGTCCACTTCCTAGACACCACGGTGCAAATAAATGATGGTCACTTTAACACCACCCTATACCGAAAACCCACCGACCGCAATGCCTACCTTCATGCCTCCAGCTTCCATGCCGGACACACCACACGATCCATTGTCTACAGCCAAGCACTGAGATACAACCACATCTGCTCCAACCCCTCAGACAGAGACCAACACCTACAAAATCTTCACCAAGCATTCTCAAAACTATGATACCCGCATGAGGAAATAAGGAAACAGATCAACAGATCCAGATGTGTACCCAGAAGCCTCCTACTGCAAGACAAGCCCAAGAAAGAAACCAACAGAACTCCACTGGCCATCACATACAATCCCCAGCTAAGACCTCTCCAACGTATCATCAGTGATCTACAACCCATCCTGGACAATGATCCCTCACTTTCACAGGCCTTGGGTGGCAGGCCAGTCCTCGCCCACAGACAACTCACCAACCTGAAGCATATTCTCACCAGCAACCACGCACCGCACCATAACAACTCTAACTCAGGAACCAACCCATGCAATAAACCTTGATGTCAACTCTGCCCACATATCTACACCAGCGACACCATCACAGGACCTAACCAGATCAGCTACACCATCACCGGTTCATTCACCTGCACATCCACCAATGTAATATATGCCATCATGTGCCAGCAATGCCCCTCTGCTATGTACATCAGCCAAACTGGACAGTCCCTACGTAAAAGGATAAATGGACACAAGTCAGATATCAGCAATGGCAATATACAAAAACCTGTAGGAGAACACTTCAACCTCCCTGGCCACACAATAGCAGATGTAAAGGTAGCCATCCTGCAGCAAAAAAACTTCAGGACCAGACTTCAAAGAGAAACTGCTGAGCTTCAGTTCATCTGCAAATTTGACACCATCAGCTCAGGATTAAACAAAGACTGTGAATTGCTAGCCAACTACAAAAGCAGTTTCTCCTCCCTTGGTGTTCACACCTCAACTTCTAGAAGAGGGCCTCATCCTCCCTGATTGAACTAACCTCGTTATCTGTAGCCTGACTCACTCTTGCTTGCATATTTATACCTGCCTCTGGAAATTTCCACTGCATGCATCTGAAGAAGTGGGTATTCACCCACGAAAGCTCATGCTCCAATATGTCTGGTAGTCTATAAGGTGCCACAGGACTCTTTGCTGCTTTTACAGTCTGAGTGACGTATGCGTGAGGTCTCATGCCGCCAGTGCTAAACACATCCTTGAAATTTCTCAACTTTCTGTATGACAATTTCCTAACTCAAAAATGTTGCAGCCAGCACAGGCAAATTCTATATTAGAGCTCATCCTAACAGATAAAGAGGAACTGATCACAGAATGAGAAGTTAATGGTAGCTTAGGTACAAGCGATTGTCCTTAATCACATTCATAATGTGCAAGCACAATAAAGTCCAGACCAGTTATATAGAAACTTGGGGCTTTTGTAGGGCCAATTTCACAAAACCAAAAACAATTATGAGCCAGATCTGCAGGGGGGAACAATTTAATCAGAAAAATGTGAATGATAATTGGGAATCATTTAAGAACATCTTACTAGAAGCACAAAAAGCCACAACTGAGGAAGAAGGCTGTGCTGGTTAAACCCCCGCCCACCATAACAACCTGGTTTAGAGGGGAAGTGAAGGCAACTGTAAAAATAAAATATATAAATACACTAAATAGGAGAGAGAGAGAGAGAGAGAGAGAGAGAGAGAAAAGGATAATAATGGATATAAATCAGAAGTGAGAAATTGTAGAAAATTGATAAGGGAAGCCAAGGGACACAAGAATATCTCTTTGGCTATGTGACAGGGTGCTCTACTCATCGCTGGATTGTGCTTCACCCTGGCTGTTCTGGGGATTAGCTTCATGAGGTCAGCACCCCATCCTGCTGATGCACACCGTCTCTCTGCCTTGTTTTCTCGGTCTACAACCCCTCTCTTATTCCACAAGCTGCTGCTGCCTCCTTGTGACTCGGCCCTCCAGCCAAGTCACTCTATGCATTTTCCCCTTCCAGAGTACCACAGTCTTTCTTCAGGAATCCCGGGAAGTCTTCTGAATCACTGCCACATAGTGCCATACCCTCAGTGGCTGCCAGGGGAACCTGGGCCCACCCTCTACTCCAGGTTCTGGCTCAGGGACCCTCTAGTGAGCAGTCAAGGGCTGCCTTCTAGACCTTACAGCCTTTCCCTGAGCCCTTTCCTACCATCTGGCACTCCTCCTCCCTCCAACTCCCATCCCAGGCGGTAACTGTAGGCTACCTGTCTTCTCCCAGGGAATGACTGGAGCCTTTCCCAGCAGTCCCCTTTTATCCTGCCTTTGTAAGTCCAGCCCAGTTTGTTCCTCCTCAGTCCAGGGATTCCCCTCTGCTGTGGCGTGTTGGTTTAATTAGCCCCCTTCTCATCCGGCATTAACTCTTTCAGGGCAAGTGTGGGGTGACCACCCCATTCCAGCCCAGCAGAATACGGATAATAATAATGAAGGTTCTAAAAATATACTAGGAACAAAAAGAATCCTGACAATGGTATTGGGCGATTATTAGAGGGAAATGAAAAATTATCAATAATAATGCAGAAAAGGCAGAAGTGTTCAATAACCACCCTGACAGTGAGGAAGTTTTTCCTAAACTTCTGCAATAATAATGCAGAAAAGGCAAAAGGCAGGAAAAACTAGGTCCAACCTAAACCTCCCTTGCTGCAATTTAAGCCCATTGCTTCTTGTCCTATCCTCAGAGGTTAAGGAGAACAATTTTTCTTCCTCCTCCTTGTAACAACCTTTTATGTACATGAAAACTGTTCTCATGTCCCCTCTCAGTCTTCTCTTCTCCAGACTAAACAAACCCAATTTTTTCAATCTGCCCTCACAGGTCATGTTTTCTAGACCTTTAATCATTTTTGTTGCTCTTCTGTGGACTCTCTCCAATTGGTCCACATCTTTCCTGAAATGTGGTGCCCAGAACTGGACACAACACTCCAGCTGAGGCCGTATCAGATGGAGTAGAGCGGAATTACTGTGATCACTTAATCTGACCCTCTGCGTAGCAGGCCACAGAACTGCCCAATGATTCCCAGAGCAGAGCTTTTAGAAAAACAGCCAATCATGATTTTAAAATTGTCAGTGGTTAACGACTCTCACCATTAAAACATTAAGGGAACACCTTATTCCCCATCTGAATTTGTCTAGCTTCAACTTCCAGCCATTGGACCGTGTTAGACCTTCCTCTGCTAAACTGAAGAGCCCGTTATCAAATATTTGTTCTCCATGGTACTTATAGGCACTTATAGACTGTGATCGGGTCACTCCAGCCATCTCTTTGTGAAGGAGCTCTATCGACTTAGCTCAGCACTATATGGCAGGTTTTCTAATCCATTCATCGTTCTTGTGGATCGCCTCCGAACCCTCTCCAATGTATCAACATAGTTCTTGAATTGCAGACACCAGAACTGGACAAGGTCTTCCTCAGCAGTCACGCCAGTGCCAAATACAGAGGTAAAATCACCTCTCTGCTCCCACTCAAGAGTCCCCGTTTATGCATCCCGGGATCGCCTTCTCTCTTTTGGCAACAGGGTCACACTGGGAGCTCCTATTCCGCTGATTGTCCACCTTGACCCCCAAATCTTTTTCAGAGTCGCTGCTTCCCAGGATAGAATCCCCCAGCCTGTCAGTCTGGCCTAAGTGCTTTGTTCCTAGATGTCTGCATTTTCAGTTAGCTCTCTGTAAACACATATCGTTGGCTTGCACCCAGTTTACCGGGTGATCCAGATCGCTCTGGACCAAAGACGGGTCTTCTTCACTATTTACCCCTCCCCCAATGTTTGTGTCATCTGCAAGCTCTATCAGTGATGATTTATGTTTCCTTCCACATCATTGATAAAGAAGTTAACTAGCGCAGGGCTCAGAACCGATCCCTGCAGGGCCCGCTCGATGACAATTCCCTGTTTCCTGTTACATCCAGAGACCTATCAGTCAGCCAGTTTTTATTCCATTTAATGTGTCCGTGTTCAGTTTATATTATTCTGGTTTTTTAATCAAAATGTCTTGCAGTACCAAGTCAAGTGCCTTACAGAAGTCTAAGTCTATTACGTCACACTCTTATCAAACTCGTCATCTCATCCAAAAAAAAGATATCAAGTAAGTTTGAGAGGATCTATTTCCCATAAACCCATGTTGATTTGCATTAATTACATTATCCTCCATTTATTAATTGAGTCACTTATCAGCCTCTCCATTATCTTGCCCGGGATTGACGTCAGGTTGACAAGCCAATAACTACCCAGGTCATCCTGTTTACCCTTTTTAAATATTGACATAACAGTAGCTTTCTTCCAATCTTCTGGAACTTCCCCAGTGCGCCAAGACTTACTGAAAATCAATGTTAATGGTCCAGTGAGCTCCTAAGGCAGCTCTTTTAAAACTCTTGGATGCAAAGTCCTCTGGACCTGCTGATTTAAAAAAGTCTGACTTTAGTAGCTTCTGTTTAACATCCTCAAGTGCTACTAGTGGAACGGACAGAGTGTTAACATCACCATACGATGAGACTGTATGATCCTTTTTTCCCCAAAAAACAAAACAGAAATAGTTATTGAACACTTCTGCCTTTTCTGCATTATTATTGCAGAAGTTTAGGAAAAACTTCCTCACTGTCAGGGTGGTTAAGCACTGGGATAAATTGCCTAGGGAGGTTGTGGAATCTTTGTTATCAGAGATGTTTAAGAGCAGGTTAGACAAAAACCTGTCAGGGATAGTCTAGGGGTCGGGATGACTTGCAGGCATCTAACTTTTCTAAGTGATTTTTAACTTGTTCTTTTTTTATTTTATCTGCTAAACCTACCTACCCCCTTCCCATTAAAATGGTTAAAATGACCCTGCTCAGTTCATTCTCAATGAGGGAAGAAATATGACAAAAAGGGACTTTTCTGTAGTATTTTTCTAACCCCGATGCGTGCCTCAGTTTCCCTGGTATTGGTCTGGCTGCCCAGCAGGGGGTTAGGGGTCTGGAAAGAATGGTTAGCGCTCAGGGCAGGCTACGAGACACACTGGGCTGTCTGACCCTGAATGGGTCATTAAAAAGCACCAGCCAAGGCCCACCCCATCTCAGCAGAATCCAAGGGAACAATGGTAAATCCAATCACCAGGACATGGGCACCTAGTGACCCAGAGGGAGGTGGATTTCCCTGAAGCTGAGCACAATCCCCCTGCTGGAGAACACAGGGCTGGGGAGGTGGATGCTGGAAGGAGGGGTCAGAGGTGGATGCTGGAAGGAGGCGGGTGCTGACCTGGGAACCGACCAAGGAGCTCGGAGGGAGAACACGGGGGCTATGAGAATGGATGATGCTTTAACCTTCAGTTCTCTGCGCTGCTGTCATAACTATAAAGGGAAGGGTAACAGCTGTCCTGTGTACAGTACTATAAAATCCCTCCTGGCCAGAGACTCCAAAATCCTTTTACCTGTGAAGGGTTAAGAAGCTCAGGTAACCTGGCTGACACCTGACCAAAAGGACCAATAAGGGGACAAGATACTTTCAAATCTTGGGGGGGGGGGGGAAAGGCTTTTGTTTGTGCTCTTTGTTTGGGAGTCCTTCGCTCTTGGGACTGAGAGGGACCAGACATCAATCCAGGTTCTCCCCATCTTTCTAAACAAGTCTCTCCTATTTCAAACTTGTAAGTAAACAGCCAGGCAAGGCGTCTTAGTTTTACTTTGTTTTTCTCGACTTGTAAATGTACCTTTTACTAGAGTTTATCTTTGTTTGCTGTACTTTGAACCTGAGACTAGAGGGGAGTCCTCTGAGCTTTTTAAGTTTGATTACCCTGTAAAGTTATTTTCCATACTGATTTTACAGAGATGATTTTTACCTTTTTCTTTAATTAAAAGCCTTCTTTTTAAGAACCTGATTGATTTTTCCTTGTTTTTAGATCCAAGGGGGTTGGATCTGTATTCACCAGAAGTTGGTGGGAGGAACCCCCAAACGTCTCCCCATTAACCACCACCTTCTGCTCCCCCAGGGGGTCAGACACGTCTGAGCCCAGGAGAGTAGGGCAGGACACGTGTACACCCACTTATGCCCGGTTTTCCTACAGATGTTGCCCCGTGAGATCCCGCAATGGGGGTCTACTGGGGACAGCTGCTCCCCCCACTTTGGGTTTACCCAAAGTCCCACTTCTGGGGTGTCTCCACTGGTTCAGAGTCCCCAGTATTGGCTCCATCCATCTGGCTGCACGCATCTGTAGCTCTGGAGCGGAGTAAGGGGTGAGACAGTGGAGCCAATCTGCAGGGTCAGCGTGGTGCAAATTGCAGGTCTTCTCAAAGGGTACGTCTTCACTACCCGCCGTATGGGCAGGTAGCAATCAATTTATTTGGGATCGATATATCGCGTCTCGTTAAGACGTGATATATCGATCCCCGAACGCGCTCACCATCGACTCTGGAACTCCACCAGAGCGAGCGGCGGTAGCGCAGTTGACGGGGGAGCCGTAGCCATCGATCCTGCGCCGTCTGGACCCCAGCTAATTCGATCCAAGATACTTCGACTTCAGCTACGCTACTCGCGTAGCTGAAGTTGCGTATCTTGGATCAATCCCCCCGCCCCCCAGTGTAGATCAGCCCAAAGGCAGTGAGGTGGGCAGCAGTTTCCCCCCGCCAGACTGGGGCAGCAATTTGGTATTGAGGCTCCCTGCAGAATTGGCTTCCTGTGGTCTCCCCCTACTTACTCCTCTTGCTCCCAATTCTCCATCTCCAGTTCATGCTGTCGCTACTCTTCCTGGTTTTTCCGTTGTTCTTACTCATGTTTTCACTGCTCCTCGTGGTCTGCTAGTCTCTGTCGCTCTAGCTGAAGCTCCTGCACTTCCATCTCCAACTCCCACCACTTCAAATCTATCAGTGGGGAACCAGGCTGGGAGACGCTCTATTTCATGGGGAACCGAGTCATGAGACTAGCCGGCTACTGCCGTGACTGCTGCCTCTCTCATCCTGGGGAACCCTGCCTGGGACTGGCTCTTGGTCCAATCATCCTTCTCCAGCTGCACCTTGTTTAATCCCCTCCCTCTGCACAGCTCTGTGATGCTCATTAGGGGGGCGGTTATATGCCATTTTGTCGGTTTCCTTTGACTAACATTGTTTTTACTGCTGCAAGTCACTTATTGCAAAATACTACCGGTGCATATAATATCCCACTACTCACACCAGCTGTCACTGAGCCACAGGATCTGGGCTATATCCCAGCTTTTAAATGGTTCCTAGATTTGTACCTTCCCAGCCAGAAGGGACCGTTTTGATCATCTAATCTGTGTAACACAGGCCAGAGAACTGCCCCCCAATAATTCCTAGAGCAGAGCTTTTAAAAAACATCCAATTGTGATCTAAAAATTTTCAGTGATAGAGAATTCACCCCGACCCTTGGTCAGTTATTCCCATTGTTAACGACTCTCCTTGTTAAATATTGATGTCTTATTTCCACTCTGCGCCAGAAGCTGATGCCCCTTCAGTTAATGCTCTGTCCTTGAGGGCTTGGATGTTGGAGCTGGTAACCAGCCTAGTTCCTCCGGCCTCCTTTCCTGTCCCAGCCCCGGGCCCGGCCCAGAACAGACACAATGATGCACTCGCCTGCTGATCCATTATGCTAACTGCAGCCTTTTAAGACAAGTGCTTTGTTCCCAGGGTCGGAGCCAAGACAGAGGGGGAAGTGCATTACACCCGCTCCAAGCTGCTGCAGCTGCCTCCCCCTCGCGGGGTCCCAGAGCCCAGGGGAACCAGCCCGAACATCTCCACCCCTGGCAGCTTGAGCCCCGTGAGCCAAGTCAGCTGACACGGGCCACCCACAGTGTAGACGTACCCAGAGAGCCCAGCCAGGAGCAGGGGGACACCGGCTCGGAGAGGGGGCTGGGGCCTGCTCCCAGGGAGCCTGCATCAGGTTGGCTCAAGGCTCCTCTTGCACCATGAATAATCCATGTGGTGTCAATCTGAGGCTGCAGAGTCTGGGCTGGGATCCCAACCTAGGGCCTGGAATGGGGCAGGGCCAAGCCTGTGGGCCGTGTGTGGGGCAGAGAGCAGGGAGGGGTCTGCACCCTGCACGGGGGGGAGCTGTGACCTGTCCCCAGCTGTCAGCACCACAAAGGTCTTGGGGGTCATGCTCCAACCTCAGCCAGCAGGAAATTCCCCTTGTGCAGATCCACTGGGGTGGAGGCCCGGCTTTTTATTTATTTATATATATATATATAGAGAGAGAGAGAGAGAGAGAGAGAGACCTATCGAATAGAACTGGAAGGGCCCCTGAAAGGCCATCGAGTCCAGCCCCCTGCCTTCACTAGCAGGACCAAGTACTGATTTTTCAGATCCCTAAGTGGCCCTCAAGGATTGAGCTCACAACCCCGGGTTTAGCAGGCCACTGCTCAAACCACTGAGCTATCCCTCCCCGCCCTGCACTGTTCCTGGGCCGCGCACTGCCCCTGCAGGCGGTGACCGTGGTCTCCCCCGGCCGGGCGGCTGGTCTGCACAGGGTGGAGCAGCGCCACTCTGCTCTCGGGGTCTTCTGCCTGGGAGAGCTGTGGGCTCAGCCGCTCTCACGCTGCCCCTTCCTCCCGCACAGTCGTCCTGCCCCAGCCCTGTCTCAGGACACGCTGAGCCCTCGTTCTGTGATGTGACTCACCCACTTTGTTCTAAGCCCAGGCCATCCGTGCCCCAGGGCCTGGGAGTGTCGCGCAGGGTCAGGGGCCCACGTCGGGCCCCTTAGCACCGTTCGGGGTGACTGATTCCCGGCACCGATGGGAGCCAACAGGCAACTGTGCATCCGCCCCGAGGGATCCGAACCGTGGCATCGCCCCAGGTGGGGCCTGTCTCCTGGGATGGTCAGCACCAAGCTACGACATCTTGGCAAGCCCATTCCTAGCAGGCGAGCTGCACCGCTGCAGGCCCCTGCTGCCACCCAGCCGGGCTCTGTTAGCATGTGTGGGCCCTGGAGGATAAAGCCACCGCAGCCACCTCACCCTCCACCCATGCGACACACCAGGCTAGCTGCAGGGTGTGTATTCACCTCCCCCCAAAGCACATGGCTGCTCTCCTGGTATTCCCGGGCAGAGCTGCTGCCAGCCCTTTCCCTGGGCTCCTCACGCTGTCTGCGGGCAGCATGGCTCCAGAGGGGCCCGGCTGTGTTTGCAGGCCCTTGTGGGGCAGGATCTGGCTGAATTCAAAGGCCAGAGCAGAAGCCTAGGACTGGAAGGGCCCTCGAGAGGTCATCTAGGCCAGTCCCCTGCACCCAGGGCTAGACGGGTGCTCTGCCGTCTCCTCAGAGGAGCTGGATGAGGCCTGGTCTCACCCACCCAGGGCAGATGGGGCTCTGTGCCCAGCTCTAGCTCTTACCAGAGCGTGGCATGAGGGTCAAGGACGGGTACTTCTCCCTGCTCCGTGTGCCTCCAGCTCCTCTCCCCTTCAGTGACCTGGCCCTCTCCTGCAACTGTGGTCACCCTGTGAGGCTTTGGGGGCAGCCTGGGGGCTCTACTCCCTGCTGCGCTCTGCATGCAGCCCCCCCATGGACTCAATGGCTGAGGAAGGGCCCTGGATGCAGAGCGGAGGGTCCCCCTTGGGGGCCTGGGAGTGCATGTGCTGATCTGTGCTTTATAGATGCTCCTGGATCCCCACTCCCTCCGCTGTGCCAGGGTCCTTCTCCAGTGAGGCAGGGCGGACACGTGCGCAAGGCCACAAAGGGAGGCGGGGCAGGCACAGAACCCAGGTGTCCTGGCTCTCAGTGCCAGCACCTCTACCCCAGCAGCCACCAGGCTCCCCACTGGCTATTGCAGCTCAAGCAAGACGACAGAGCTGTTGTACCAGGGTGGTTTATTAAGGGCAGGGAGCCCCTCCCCAGGCCCCTCGCCCCAGGTAAGGTGGGCTTAGGGTCCCCCTTGCTGAAGGAGACACCCCCCATAACACCACCGCACTCAGACAGGCTGAGGAGGGGAGAGGAATCCCCGCTACCCCAGCTGCAGGGTGGTAGAAGAGCAGTACCTGTGGCCCCGCCACAAGAAGGAGCAGAGGGAGATGAGGGCAGAGGACTCTTGTTTCATCCCTCGGGGGCTGCATTCTTCCCCAGGCTCGGGGGCGGAGGGTTCCCCCCCCCCCTTCCCCCGTGCCCCGGGGCAGGAATTCCCCTCAGGTTGCATGTAGCTGATGAGTGGGGTGTACGGCTAGGAAGTGGGGGGCAGAGACGATGAGCAGGGGCACAAGTTCCTAGGTGGGACTCCCTCCTGCTAGGAGAAGGTCCAGGTAGGCCCCGGCGACCAGATCCTCTTCTTGGACCCCCAGCTCCTCCATCAGCCTCCGGGCCACCCGCTCACCATCCTCGGGGCTCTGCTGCTCACTCAGAACCACCTGCAGAGGGCACAAAGGGCTCGGGTCAGAGCAGGTTGGCAGGGAAAGCCCCTGGAGCGAGAGTGGCACTCCACCCCAGAGACAGTCGCATTCCGGCAGCAGGTGAGGTGACCCCTTCACAGCCTATGGGGTGAAATGCAGGATCCGGCGCCTGGCTCACCTCCAGCTCCAGGAAATCACCCAGTCCCTCCACACGGTCCAAGTGCACGCGGGTCTGTCCCACCACGTAGAGACGACGTTCCTTCTTCACCACGCCCTGCACGCCCAGCGCCTGCGACAGCACAGCCTGCAGAGACATCGGGCCGGGACAGCTCAGCCAGCTCCAGGGTTCTCCCAGATCTCCCTCCCCCCGGCCATGAACTGCTGTCCCTAGGACACGGCCTGGACCACCACGGGCTCAGTGCGGAGACTGAACCCTGGCCATCCGCCGACCTGCCTGGGTCCAAGGGGCCATGGCCAGGGCCCACGGGGTTTTCCTGCAGCACCGTGACCCCAGGCAGGGCTGGCAGGATCTGGAGCAGCCCAGCAGAGATGCAGCAGCTCTTACCACGGGGTTGGCTGTGTGGACAGGGGCAGCCAGTGTCATGGGGGAGGGGCTCTTACCACTGGACCCAATGGTCCGGCGGGAGGGTCTGTCCAGCACCATGCCTGTCCCACTGATCTACTACAATTCTCTGGACATCTCAGTGAAGTGGAGGGCGAAGAAGCACTGGGTGACATAACTGGGACAGATTCCAAAAAGCCTTTGACAAGATCCCTCTGAAGAGGCTCATCATGTGGTGGGAAGCAACACGACTGACATGGATCAGAACTGGCTGAGAGAGAGAACCAAAGAGCAGGGGTGGGAAGGTGGGCCTCAAGGGTCTGTACTAGGTCCCATGTTTGTTTATTACCCGTGAGGAGGTGAAGTTTGTAGAGGACACAACATTCAGGACCAGAGAGGACGGTGAAAAACTTCAATCCCAAGCAAGCCAGGGAAAGGGCAAGACTGTGGCCAATGAAATTCAACGTCAGTAAGTAAGTGCAAAGTAATGCACATTGGAGGGGGAAATTTAAACTACTCACATACCTTACAGCAGTGGTTTTCAAACTTTTTTTCTGATGACCCAGCTGAAGAAAATTGTTAATGCCTGCGACCCAATGGAGCTGGGGATGAGGGGTTTGGGGTGCAGGAGGGGGCTCCGGGTTTGTGGGGGCTCAGGGCTGGGGGATGGGAGGGGATCTGGGCTCTGGGCTGAGGATGCAGGCTCTGGGGTGGGGCCTGGGATGAGGGGTTTGGGGTGCAGGAAGGGGCCCTGGGTTTGTGGGGGCTCAGGGCTGGGGGGCAGGAGGAGATCCAGGCCCTGGGCTGAGGATGCAGGCTCTGGGGTGGGGCCTGGGATGAGGGGTTTGGGGTGCAGGAAGGGGCCCTGGGTTTGTGGGGGCTCAGGGCTGGGGGGCAGGAGGAGATCCAGGCTCTGGGCTGAGGATGCAGGCTCTGGGGTGGGGCCTGGGATGAGGGGTTTGGGGTGCAGGAAGGGGCCCTGGGTTTGTGGGGGCTCAGGGCTGGGGGATGGGATGGGATCCAGGCTCTGGGCTGAGGATGCAGGCTCTGGGGTGGGGCCTGGGATGAGGGGTTTGGGGTGCAGGAAGGGGCTCCGGGTTTGGGGGAGGCTCAGGGCTGGGGATTGGGGTGCAGGCTTACCTCAGGCGGCTCCTGGTCAGCGGTGCAGCTGGGGTGCAGAGGCAGGCTTCCTGCCTGTCCTGGCATTGCAGACAGCGCTGTGCCCCAGAAGCGACCAGCAGCAGGTCTGGCTCCGAGGTGGAGGCGCGCCCGTGGGAGTGCGGAGCCGGTGCTTGGGATGGGGGCAGTGCGGAGCCCCGTGGCCCCCCCGCCTAGGAGCTGGACCTGCTGCTGGCCGCTTTCGGGGCGCAGCGCGGTGTCAGAACAGGTGGGGACTAGCCTGCCTTAGCCAGACAGCACCGCCGACGGGACTTTTAATGGCCTGGTTGGTGGTGCTGACCAGAGCCGCTGCGACCCCGTGCCTGACATTCCGCGACCCCCTACTGGGTCATGACCCACAGTGTGAAAACCAAGTGACCCTAGAGCCCCCTGACAGGTGGTTGTTCAACCTGCTCTTAAAACCCTTCAGTGACAGAGATTCCACAACCTCCCTAGGGAGCCTGCTCCAGGGCTTCCCTGCCCTGAGAGTTAGCAAGTTTCTCCTAATCTCGAGCCTAACTCTCCTTTGCTGCAGATTAAGCCCATTGCTGCTCGTCCGGCCTTCAGTGGCCATGGAGACAATTGATCACCGTCCTCTTTACTCCAGCACTTGACATTTTCGTAGGCTGTTCTCAGGTCCCCCCTCAGTCTCTTTTCTCAGGACTAAACACGCCCAGTTGTTTGACCTTTCCCCATAGCTCAGGTTCTCTGAACCTTTCGTCATTTCTGTGCTCTCCTCTGGACTCTCTCCATCTTATCCCCGTCTTTCCTAAAGTGCAGCACCCAGACCTGGACACCGCATCCAGCTGAGGCCTCCCCAGTGCCGAGCAGAGCGGGACAGTTACCTCCCGTGTCTGACATACAACACTCCTGTTAATACACTCCCGAACATTAACCTTTTTCACAACTGCATCACGTTGCCGACTCCTATTCGATCTGTGATCCCCGGCTCCTTGGAGCAGTGCTGCCACCTACCCATTATTCCCCAGTTTGTAGCTCAACATTTGATTTTTCCTTCCTGAGTGTAGTACTTTGCATTTGTCTTTACTGAATTTCATCCTGGTAATTTCAGACCAGTTCTCCAATTTTTCAAAGTCATTTTGAATTCTAATCCAGCCCTCCAAAATGTTAGCAACTCTGCCAGTATGGTATCAGCTGCGAATTTTATAAGCATCCTTTCCATCCTATTATTCAACTCATTAATGAAGACATTGAATAGTACTGGACCCAGAATAGACCATCTTGATTAAAAAACGGCCAGTGACGGAGAATCCACTACTACCTTTGGTAAACCGTTCCAAGGGTTAACTACCCTCAATGTTAGACAGCTGTGCCTCATTTCCAGGCTTTGTCTAGCTTCAACTTCTAGCCACTCGATCACGTTAGAGCTTTTTCTTCTAGACTGAAGAACCCACGAGCCCCATGTCCATAACTTACAGACTGTGATCAAGGCACCCCTTAGCCTTCTCTTTCTTACGATAAACAGCTTGAGCTCCTTGAGTCCGTCTGTCAGGAATCCGGGCCTGCAGCATCTCCAATCTCCAGGCAACCTAATGAGCACAGCCGGGCTGTAGCAGGCTGCCTGACGGGCGGGAAGAGTCAGCAGACCGGCTGTCTAGCCCAGCAGCAGTTCAGTGACGGCTCGAAGATTCGCCCATGACCGTGATAGCCCCAGTGATTGCTGGTTCACAGCATTGCCTCGCTCCAGGTAACCTGTCTCTGACCCAGGCCCTGGCTCTAACCATCAGGCCTCACTGGCCATATCCAGGTCTCTGAGTCGATCACTCTAGGGCTGGTCTATACTGGGGGAGAGGGAGGGGGTCGATCTAAGATACGCAACTTCAGCTACGTGAATAGCGTAGCTGAAGTCGAAGTATCTTAGATCGATTTACGTGGGGTCCACACGGCGCGGGATCGACGGCTGCGGCTCCCCCGTCAACTCTGCTACCGCCGCTCGCTCTGGTGGAGTTCCGGAGTCAACGGGGAGTGCGTTCGGGGATCGATATATCGTGTCCTAATGAGATGCGATATATCGATCCCTGATAAATAGATCGCTACTTGCCGATACGGCGGGTAGTCTGGACGTACCCTAAGGCAAGTTTTCTAATCCATTAACCATTCTTGTGGCTCTTCTCTGACCCCTCTCCAATTATCAACATCCTTCTTGAACTGTGGGCACCAGAACTGGGCACAGTATTCCAGCAGAGGTTGCACCCCTGCCAAACACAGAGGTCAAATAAACTCTCCGCTCCTTGAGATTCCCCCGGTTATGCACCTGTTGCGGATTGTGGGGGAGTTAGGGCCCTGCACCCCTCTTCCCGAGATTCACTGCGACTCTCAACCAGCCAGTAAAGCAGAAGGTTTATTTAAGGACAGGAACACAGTCTCAAGCAGAGCGTATAGGTACGACCAGACCCCCTCAATTAGGTCCCTCTGGGAGGTTCAGGGAGCTTAGACCCCAGCTTGGGGTTCCCTGCATTGCACCACCCAGCCCCAACCGAAAACTAAACTCAAAACTCCTCCCGCTGCTCCTCTCCTTTGTTCAGTCTCCCGGGCAGAAGGTGTTAATTCTCCCCACCCCCGTTCCTGGCTCAGGTTACAGCTCAGGTAGCTTCCTTCAAGGGAAGTCCCACATCCCCACTGCAACCCCCCTGCAACATTCCCAGGTCAAATCTGCCCTGCTCCCTGCTCCGTCACAGCACCCCAGGATCCCATTAGCTCTTCTGGCCCCTGATTGCACTGGGAACCCATGTTGAGCGGATTATCCACCACAACCCTAAATCCCTGCTTCCCAGGAGAGAGTCCCCCATCCTGTAAGGGTGGCCTGCATTCTTTGCTCCTAGATGGATACGCTGACGTTTCGCTGTATTAAAATGCAGATTCTTTGCTTGTGCCCGGTTTACCAAGCGATCCAGACTGTGGTTTCAGTGACCCATCCTCTTCATTATTCATCACTCCCCAATTGTTGTGTCATCTGCAGATCTCTATCAGTGATGATTTTAGTTTTCTTCCAGCTCATTGATAAAGATGTTAAATGGCATAAGACCAACAACCAATCCCTGCAGGACCCCACCAGAAACGGTCCCACTCCACGAGTCCTCATTTACAATTACCCATTGAGACCTGTCAGCCAGTTTCCATTTCCTGTTACTGGGCAGTGCAGAACTAGAGAGGTTCAGAGAAGAGAGACAAAGCTGATCAAGGACTTTGAAAAACTCTCACATGAAGCGAGATTGAACAGACTGGGATTGTCACCTGTGAGAAGGGACATGGTAAAAAAAAGGAATGGTCCAGAAAAGGGAGATAGGGAGAACAGAAACACTCAATCTCAGCACAAGAAAACGGGGACAAGCACTGAAACTGGAAGATGGCAAATTCAAAATGGATAAAAAGAAATACTTTTCCTGCCACACAAACACAACACATGTACCTAGACCGTGGAACTCACTGCCACAGGAAACTGGTGAGGCCAAGAACTTCACAAAAGTCAAGAAAGGATTGGACATTGATACGGGTAACAAGAGTATCCACTTAGAATAGTTAATGCTACAAACAATTCTGGAGCAGAAGTTGAACATCCTGTTTCAGGGCTTTAGCCAAACTAATGATTAGAGAGCAGGGTTAGATGGAATGTGGGGGCCAATTATCCCACATCTGCTACTGCAGGGTTCTTAGCCGTAGTCTATATTTCAGCAGTTCACCTAGGCACGGCACTCCCACCCCAGTGCCACAGCTAGGTCGCCAGAAGACTTCTTCCAGCAACTTAGTAACCGTCAGTCGGAGAGGTGGCCTACAGCAGTGGACTGACCCCTTCCGTCACTAGCCTACGTCTGTGCGACGCGGTGCCAGCGGCATGGCTATGGTGCTGTCGCTCTGCCGCTGGAGCGTTCCTAGTGTAGACGTAGCCTTACTCCTTCCTACTGGACTAGAGCAGCCTTGGGGCTTATCCAGCCACTCACGCCGACGTTCCTGTGGGAACGGCTGTGTGCAGACAGTGTCAGGCTGGGAAAGTCTCTTACCTTCAGGCCTGCAGGGTCGGCTGTGGGGGAGATGGAGTAATGAGAAAGTTTGGGACCTTCAGAGTCAGGACGCTCATAAAATATCAGCTGCCCCCGGCCATCCTGAAAAGGGAACAGAGAAGTGCGTCAGCGTGCGAGGCGGCTGCACGATTGCTCTGCCCGCAGGCCCAGACATACCCACAAACTTGAGGGAGTTCAGGAGAGGCCCAGAAACACTCAGGGGATGGCGGGAGTGATGCAAGCTCTGTGTGGTTTGGCTCAGACATGCCGGTGGGGACCCATGAACACCCTGCAGTTATACAAGGGTGTAAGCCCCATTGAGCGAGCTCCAGGCCGTATAACCAGGGGAATCAGTAGGGTAGGTGTGACCATGTGGGGGATTTTCTTGTTTTTTCCAATGGTTTGCATGCAGAAGGGGTGGGACTCAGTGTCCCTGGGGGTTACTGGTTTAACGAGGTGAGGGGAGCAGGATTTTGTTGTTACACAGGATCGGAGAGGGAACTTGGGACCCCAGCCGATGGCCTGGAAGAGGGACACCCCAGCGACTGGTGACCTGGTGACCCAGAGACCCAGCTCAGGAGTCACAGCTGGTTCTGGCCAGTGGGAGGACAATGGTGTGACATTATTGATATAATCTGGGACCATATAGATCATTGTTGCAACCAAGGTCCTGTAGTGGCACCCAAATCTTGTATAAAGGGGGTCAAATGGGGTGTCTAGGACAAGGTTATGGTTTACTGGTTATGATTATGCTGTCTATATGTGTGTATCACTTTTGTAGTCGAAGTTATGAATATTGGCTCTGTACTGTCTGTATGGCAAATTTATGATATGCTTCTGGGTGACATCCCAGACAAGCTGAGATTAGCTCTGCCTAGCCTGCTTGATGGCCCATTAAGGACCATCAGCTATACAAAGGACCCATTGAGAAAAGGCAGATACGCCTTGTAACCCAGCAAAGTATGCAGGGACTGGCCCATGGACTCCAGACTCCATGTTGCTGTAATTTTCCACGGTAAGAACAAAGGTGTTCTTACACCTGGAAAAGACTATATAAGGCTGATGCCTCATCTCCATCTTGTCTTCAATCCTGCTTCACACCTCTGGAGGAACTTTGCTACAAGCTGAAGCTTTGAACAAAGGACTGAGGACCCATCCCAGCGGGGGATGTATTCCAGAGACTTGATTTGAACCTGCAGTTTATTCCATCGCTGCTGCAAGCCTGAACCAAGAACTTTGCCATTACTGTATGGAATTGATTCCATTTAACCAATTCTAACTCTCATCTCTATCTTTTTCCTTTTATGAATAAACCTTTAGATTTAGATTCTAAAGGATTGGCAACAGTGTGATTTGTGGGTAAGATCTGATTTGTATATTGACCTGGGTCTGGGGCTTGGTCCTTTGGGATCAGGAGAACCTTTTTCTTTTACTGGGGTATTGGTTTTCATAACCATTTGTCCCCATAACGAGTGGTACTGGTGGTAATACTGGGAAACTGGAGTGTCTAAGGAGATTGCTTGTGAGACTTGCAGTTAGCCAGTGGGGTGAGACTGAAGTCCTCTTAGTCTGGCTGGTTTGGTTTGCCTTAGAGGTGGAAAAAACCCCAGCCTTGGGCTGTAACTGCCCTATTTGAGCAATTTGTCCTGAGTTGGCACTCTCAGTTGGGTTCCACCAGAACCGCATTGTCACAGTGGCGTAGTCGTGCTTGGATCCACAGAACCAGGTCAATCAAGCTTTGGGTCAGAACCCCACGCTATCCAAATTTGAATTTTGGGATTGAGAGTTTTGGTTGGTTAAAGAGCTGCTGCAATGGCTGAGCAAAGAGCATATGAGGGACTTGGCAAAAAAGCCCTGGAAAATTTGTGTTCAGAAAAGAGGATAAGCTTTAGAAAGAAAGCTACAAATCAAGAACTGAGAAATCTGTTAATAGCCAGTGATCAGGGGGCAAGAGCACAGCCCTTACCTGAGGCTGCAGAAGAGGCAGAAAAAATTAGAGTGCAAAGGGCGACAAGTAAACTGCAATTTGAGCATGAACAGAAGCTAGCAGATCTTCGATTGCTGGAGAAGCAAAAAATAGCAGAGTTAGAGAAAGAGGCTGCTGAGAGAGAGAAAGAAGCCGATCAAAGAAAGAAGGAGGCTGATGAGAGAGAAGAGAGAGCTCGTAAGGGACGTCTAGAGCTGCTCGCTGCTGAGCAGGAGACTCACAAGATGGAACAGGAGACGGCCAGACTTCAGCTCCAAGTACTGGAAGAGCGGAGAAAGTCATCCCCACCTGGTACTCCACTTCCCCCCCGCCATGAGAAAAACTGGGAAAGGATGTGTCCCATTTACAATGATACTGAGGATATAGAGGAGTTTTTGTCTACCTTTGAACGCCTCTGCAATCTGTACCAGATCCCTGAGGGTCAGCGAATGCCTGTCCTGCTGACCAGACTGACTGGAAAAGCCAGGGAGGTATTTAATGACTTGGGGGAACAAGAAGCCTTGGATTATGGGCAGTTTAAAGATTCTGTGTTAAGGCGATTCAAGGTTACTCCTGAATCTTACAGAGTTAAGTTTAGAGAGTTTAAAATGCCTAAGGATTGTACTTTTGTAGAATGTGCTCATAAGCTGATGGGTTTTGTTAAAAAGTGGGTTGTGGGAGCCAAGGCGCATGGGAGTTTTGAAAAATTGCTGGATTTAATAACTTTGGAACAGTTCTTAGATATTGTGCCTGACCATGTGAGAGCAGCTGTGTGTGACAGGGACCCTGAGTCAGTCCTACGGGCAGCAGAGATTGCGGATGCCCATACCCAAAACAGGGCTCGAGAAGGGTGTAAAACCCCGGGGAAAACTAATCACCATTCTCCCCAGTTCAAGAGGAGGGAAGGATTTAAAAGTAAATCTGTCCCTGACTCTTCTAGAGGAGTTCAAGGGGGCCCGGAGGGTAGGAACTCTCATCCCAGGACGGAACAGGTTACATGCTATCACTGTGGTATGCTGGGCCACATGAGACCAGATTGCCCCACCCTGAAGGGCAGCCCAAAGCCAGCAACCCCAAATGCCACGATAAATGCCAACTCCATTACCCTGAGCACTCAGGCTGAACCAAGCCACAACAGCTCCACCTTAAGTTCAGGTGCAAGCACAGCAGTAGCTAATGTTAACCCCATCGTCTCCAGTGGCATGGGAGGAGGTGATAAGCTCACCAGTTATGTCAGGACTGAGGCATGGCAGGGGAGTGAGAGGTTTATCATGGAGGCAAAGGTCAATGATGTTGAATGCACAGGATGGCGAGACACTGGCTCGGATGTAACTATAGTTAAGGGACATCTGGTGAAGCCAGAGGACATGCTGCCGGGGGAGTATGTGACGGTAGTGGCGTTATCCGAGTATTCTGTGAACCTGCCAATGGCTAGAATCCACCTGGAGTGGGATGGCTTTAAAGGGGATGTGAAGGCTGCTGTCCGGGATTTGATTCCGGCTGATGTCTTGGTAGGAAATAACATATTGAGGGCGCCTGGCCAAGTGAATGTAGTGACCAGGTCACAGAAAGAATTTGGGGCTGTGGCAGATACCCTGACCGATGGCAGTGAGGGGGGCAGCAACCAGACAGAGAGTGCCTCTCAAGATGGATCAGGTGAGGGTTTGTCTGAAATATCAGAGATGATTCTGAATCCAAACAAAACCCAGAGTGAATTTATTGTGGCTCAGCAGAGTGATGTATCTCTAGAGAGGGCCAGGAATGATGCTCAGAGTCAGGTCCCGGCCTGTGAAGAGAGAGGCAGGTTTTTTATGCAGGATGGGCTGTTGTATAGGGAACCACCTAGGGGAAAGAAGCATTCCCAAGCAGCAGCTCGCAAACAGCTTGTGGTACCTGAGAGTTACCGCAATGATTTGTTGAAGTTGGCTCATGATAGTCCCTTTGCAGGTCATCTGGGTATAGGCAAAACGTGTGACAGGCTAGAGCAGAATTTCTACTGGCCTCACCTTTCGGGGTCAGTGAGAGATTACTGCAGGAGCTGTGAGCTGTGCCAGAAGCGTAAGGGGTTAAGGGGGCCTAGCAAGGTGCCCCTCCAGCCTCTGCCCATTATTGGGGAGGCTTTTGCCAGAGTAGCTGTGGATATTGTGGGGCCACTCCCAAAACTTTCCAGAAATGGGAAGAAATACATCCTGGTGTTGGTAGATTTTGCTACCAGATATCCGGAGGCTGTAGCCTTGGCTAATATCGAGGCAGAGACGGTGGCAGTGGCCTTGTTCTCTATTTTTAGCAGAGTGGGTTTTCCCAAGGAAATATTGTCGGACCGTGGGTCTAACTTTATGTCTGTGGTTTTCAAACAGTTGTGGGAGTTATGTGGGGTGAAGCACCTGAAAGCTGCTCCCTACCACCCCCAGACTAATGGTCTAGTGGAGAGGTTCAATGGAACCCTGAAATCTATGTTGAAAATGTATGTGGATAGACGCCAGAATGACTGGGATGTTATGCTGCCGTATCTATTGTATGCATACAGGAGTGTGCCCCAAGAGTCTACAGGATTTGCTCCATTTGAACTGCTCTATGGGAGGCAGGTCCGGGGGCCCCTAGATTTGGTTCGTGACTCGTGGGAAGGTAATGTGGAGGAGGCAGAGCAGCCGGTGGCCGAGTATGTGGCTCAATTCAAGGAGAGTTTGCAGGAGATGATGAAGTTGGTTGAGCAGAATCTGAAAGAGAGCCAGGATACGCAGAAAGCCTGGTATGACAGAGATGCTAAAGAGAGAGCGTTTGAAATAGGGGACATGGTGTTGGTGCTAGATCCTGTCCGGAAGAACAAAATGAAAGATGTTTGGTCTGGACCCATGGAGGTAGTGGAAAGGATTAATGAGGTTACCTATGATGTGAGGAAGCCCCAGGTCCAGGGAAGTGTGCAGACAGTACATGTGAACAGAATGAAGGCCTACCATGCAAGGGAGGTAAATGTGAACACAATCTGTTATGCTGAGGAAGAGGCAGGGTCCGCCCCTTTAATTGACATGGTTGCTGAAAGCCAGGAGGAGACGCCTCTCGAGAGCATTGAGATGGGGGAGGATTTAACCCCCCCTCAAAGAAAGGAATTGCTGATGCTGTTAAAACACCATAAGCGAACTTTCTCCAATAGGCCAGGGCTCACAGATAGGATGACACACTCCATTCAGACGGTGGGTCCCCGCCCAGCCCCTAGCAGAGCTTACAGGGCCAAGGGAGAGATGCAAAGACAGATCCAGGAAGAGGTGGAGAGCATGTTGACAATGGGAATAATCACCAGATCCCAGAGCCCCTGGGCCTCTCCCATTGTGATGGTGCCAAAAAAGGATAAGACCATGAGGTTTTGTGTGGATTACAGGAAGCTAAATGCTATCACCCAGCCTGACCCTTACCCCACACCCAGAATAGAGGATCTATTGGATACACTGGGAGGGGCAAGGTTTATAAGCACCCTGGACCTGACTAAGGGGTACTGGCAAATACCCCTAGATGCCGAGGCACAAGGAAAATCCGCTTTCATAGTGGAATCGGGCTTATATGAGTTCAAAGTGCTGCCCTTTGGGATGCGAAATTCAGGGGCTACGTTCATGAGACTTATAAATGAGGTCCTACGGGGATTAGAATCTTTTGCGAGGGCCTATATAGATGACCTGGCCGTATTCAGCAGTTCGTGGCAAGATCACCTGAACCACATAGGGATTGTGCTGCACCGGCTCAGGGAGGCCAATCTAACGGTTAAGGTTTCTAAATGCAGAATGGGAGCTGCTGAGGTGACCTACCTGGGGCACAGGGTGGGCAATGGGCAACTGCGCCCAGAGCCTGTAAAGGTAGAGGCCATTAAAAACTGGCCAACCCCTAGAACTAAAAAGCAGGTCCAATCCTTCATTGGTCTGGCCAACTATTACAGGAGATTTGTGCAGGGATTCAGCGACATTGTTGCTCCCATCACAGACCTGACGAAAAAGGAAAAACCAGACCGGGTGCTGTGGACGGAGGCCTGTGAGCAGGGTTTTCAAAGCATAAAGAGCGCTTTGGCCAAAGAGCCTGTTTTGGCCAGCCCAGATTTTGAAAAGCCTTTTTTACTATGTACAGACGCTTCCAATATTGGGCTGGGGGCAGTGCTGATGCAAGAGGGGGAAGGAGGGAAGAGACATCCCGTGGCATATCTAAGTAAGAAATTGTCCCTCACTGAGCAAAATTACGCTACCATTGAAAAGGAATGTTATGCCATTGTCTGGGCTGTCAAGCAACTTAAGCCCTATTTGTACAATAAAAAATTCACTGTGTTGAGTGATCATGCCCCTCTGGTCTGGCTGCACAGGGCCAAGGGCAACAACTCCAGATTGCTGCGTTGGAGTTTAGCCCTTCAGGAGTATGAAATGGATATAGTCCACATAAGGGGAAAGGAAAATATTGTAGCTGATGCATTGTCCAGAGTGGAGAGCTCTTAGGATGCAGTCAGCGATGTTTGTGACATCCCTTCCTGCATCAATTTTGCGTTGGGGGTGTGACATTATTGATATAATCTGGGACCATATAGATCATTGTTGCAACCAAGGTCCTGTAGTGGCACCCAAATCTTGTATAAAGGGGGTCAAATGGGGTGTCTAGGACAAGGTTATGGTTTACTGGTTATGATTATGCTGTCTATATGTGTGTATCACTTTTGTAGTCGAAGTTATGAATATTGGCTCTGTACTGTCTGTATGGCAAATTTATGATATGCTTCTGGGTGACATCCCAGACAAGCTGAGATTAGCTCTGCCTAGCCTGCTTGATGGCCCATTAAGGACCATCAGCTATACAAAGGACCCATTGAGAAAAGGCAGATACGCCTTGTAACCCAGCAAAGTATGCAGGGACTGGCCCATGGACTCCAGACTCCATGTTGCTGTAATTTTCCACGGTAAGAACAAAGGTGTTCTTACACCTGGAAAAGACTATATAAGGCTGATGCCTCATCTCCATCTTGTCTTCAATCCTGCTTCACACCTCTGGAGGAACTTTGCTACAAGCTGAAGCTTTGAACAAAGGACTGAGGACCCATCCCAGCGGGGGATGTATTCCAGAGACTTGATTTGAACCTGCAGTTTATTCCATCGCTGCTGCAAGCCTGAACCAAGAACTTTGCCATTACTGTATGGAATTGATTCCATTTAACCAATTCTAACTCTCATCTCTATCTTTTTCCTTTTATGAATAAACCTTTAGATTTAGATTCTAAAGGATTGGCAACAGTGTGATTTGTGGGTAAGATCTGATTTGTATATTGACCTGGGTCTGGGGCTTGGTCCTTTGGGATCAGGAGAACCTTTTTCTTTTACTGGGGTATTGGTTTTCATAACCATTTGTCCCCATAACGAGTGGTACTGGTGGTAATACTGGGAAACTGGAGTGTCTAAGGAGATTGCTTGTGAGACTTGCAGTTAGCCAGTGGGGTGAGACTGAAGTCCTCTTAGTCTGGCTGGTTTGGTTTGCCTTAGAGGTGGAAAAAACCCCAGCCTTGGGCTGTAACTGCCCTATTTGAGCAATTTGTCCTGAGTTGGCACTCTCAGTTGGGTTCCACCAGAACCGCATTGTCACAAATGGGCAGTGGGGAGAGGACCCCGGTGACCTGACCAGCCCCTTCCAGCCAGAGGGACCAGAGGACACGAGGAGAGGAGGCCCAGGCAACCCGGTTTACGACCCTGTTTACCTGGAGAGAAGACAATGGACAGAGGAGGGGCCTGGGGCCGGTGATCTCAGATGCCCAGCTGGGAAGCAGGGGGGCTCGGGGCTGAAGAGGGGGAGCAGGCAGAGCCCACCTGGATGCAGGGGAGCCTGGGATGTGCTGGGCTGAGGGAGGCCAGGCCTAAGGCCCTGAGAGTTTCCTGTGCTGGTTCAGATGCTCAATGAACCTCCTGTGTTACGCTGGCTGAGAGTCACTCAGGGCTAGAGAACAGGGGGCATTATTCCCTTTGGGGAGTGGAGGCCCGGGGGATCCAGAGCGAGTGGACTCCCTGAGGTGGCCCATGGTAGAGACAGATGTGCTAAGGCTCAGAGAGGTGCGGCTCCAGGAGGTGGAGGGGCTTAACTCCCTGGGAGAGAGTGGCCCCCCCGAGAAGGGCTGTCTCACTGAAGGGGGTTCCCCCCATGGACTGCACGGGGCCAAGAGTGGGCACGACCTGTGAGTCCGTGACAGCAGGGCCAGAGGGTTAAGTCGGTAGGAAATGGGTCTCCATTAGAAGAGCTTTGCTAGCAGCGTTACTGGTTATACACGTGTCACTCCCTCGGCCAAGCCCGCTCCGAGCGCAGCACAGCAGACCCGGTACAGGAGCCATCCCGCTTCCCGCAGCGAAACAAGCTAGGCAGAGTGAAGGCCCTTGATAACCGCAGCAGGGCGTGAGCCGATACAAAGGTGCCCTCCCTTCCCCGGGGCATGACTGCGCCGGCTAAAGCGTGCAGCACCCAGCCAGCCCCAGCCACCCAACGCCCCGAGACACGGGACCGCACCGACTGGGAATTCATGGGAAATGAGCTGCCAACCCCCGGGGATGGGACAGCAGGGGCCGGGAGAGGCTGTCCTCCCTGGCCAGCCTGCGGGATGCACAGAGCAGAACCCCCAGTCCACAGAGCCAGCCCTGGGGGATTGGGGTGCAGAAAGGGGCGTGGGCTCTGGGAGGGAGTTTGGGTGCGGGAGGGGTCTCTGGTCTGAGGTGCATGAGGGGGCTCAGGGCTGGGGGGTGCAGAAGGAGGTGCGGGAGTGGGGCTGGGGTGCAGGAGGGGGCTTAGGGCTGGGGGGTGCAGAAGGAGGTGCGGGAGTGGGGCTGGGGTGCAGGAGGGCTCAGGGTTGGGGTGCTGGGGATTGAGGTGCAGGCTCAGCACTGGAGGATGCAAGAGGGGGGCTCAGGGCTGGGGGTTCAGGGGCTGGGGGTTGGGGTGCAGGGGGCTCTGGGAGGGAGTTGGGGTGCAGCCGCAGGGCTGGGGGTTCAGGGGCTGGGGTGCAGGGGGCTCTGGGAGGAGGTTTGGGTGCAGGAGGGGGGCTGGGGTGCAGGCTCAGGGCTGGGAGTTGGGGTGCAAGGGGCTCTGGGAGGGGGTTGGGGGCTCTGGGAGGGGGTTTGGGTGCAGGAGGGGGGCAGGGGTGCAGGCTCAGGGCTGGGGGATGGGGTGCAGGGGACTCTGGGAGGGAGTTGGGGTGCAGGCTCAGGGCTGGGGGGTTTGGGGGGCTCTGGGAGGGGGTTTGGGTGCAGGAGGGGGGCTGGGGTGCAGGCTCAGGGCTGGGGGGTTTGGGGGCTCTGGGAGGGGGTTGGTGTGCAGGAGAGGGGCTCTGGGAGGGGGTTGGGGTGCAGGAGAGGGGCTCTGGGAGGGGGTTGGGGGGCCCTGGGAGGGAGTTGGGGTGCAGGAGGGGGCTAGGGTGTAGGCTCAGGGCTGGGTTGCAGGAGAGGAGCTGGGAGTTGGGGTGCGGGCTCAGGGCTGGGGATTGGGGTGCAGGCTCAGGGCTGGGGATTCGGAGGGCTCTGGGAGGGGGTTTGGTTGGAGGAGAGGGGCTGGGGGTTGGGGTGCAGAGGGCTCTGGGAGGGGGTTTGGGTGCAGGAGGGGGGCTGGGGGTTGGGGTGCAGGAGGCTCTGGGAGGAGGTTTGGCTGCAGGAGGGGGGCTGGGGGTTGGGGTGCAGGGAGCTCTGGGAGGAGGTTTGGCAGCAGGAGGGGGGCTGTGGTGCAGGCTCAGGGCTGGAGGGTTTGGGGGGCTCTGGGAGGGGGTTTGGGGTGCAGGAGAGGAGCTGGGGGTTTGGGGGGCTCTGGGAGGGAGTTGGGGTGCAGGAGGGGGGCTGGGGGGTTCAGGGGGCTCTGGGAGGGAGTTGGGATGCAGGAGGGGGGCTGGGAGGGTTCGGGGGGCTCTGGGAGGGGGTTGGGGTGCAGGAGGGGGCTGGGGGTTCAGGGGGCTCTGGGAGGGGTTTGGGGTGCAGGAGGGTGTTGGGGTGCAGGAGGGGGGCTGGGGGGGCTCTGGGAGGGGTTTGGGGTGCAGGAGGGGTTTGCGGGGCTCTGGGAGAGGTTTGGGGTGCAGGAGGGGGTTGGGGTGCAGGCTCAGGGCTGGGGGTTGGGGTGCAGGAGGGGTTGGGAGGTTTGGGGGGCTCTGGGAGGGGGTTGGGATGCAGGAGGGGGTTTGGGGTGCACGAGGGGGTTGGGGGGCAGGCTCAGGGCTGGGGAGTGGGGTGCAGGAGGGGGCTGGGAGGTTTGGGGGCTCTGGGAGGCGGTTGGGGGTGCAGGCTCAGGGCTGGGGGTTCGGGGCTGGCGCTGGCCGGGCGGCGCTTACCTGGGGCGGCTCCGGCTGCCCAGGCCCGGCCCGGCCCCGCTCTGGGAAGCGCCAGCAGCCCCCTGAGCCCGGGGGAGAAGGGGGGGCAATGGGGCTCCACGCGCTGCCCGCCCCCGCAGGTCCCGGCCAATGGGAGCTGCGGAGTCAGCGCGCGGGGAGGGGCGGGGCGGGGCGCATGGGGACGGGACCGGACCGGACGGAGCCCCCCCCCCCCGCGGAGCGCACCCCGAAATCACGCAGCTTGAGGCGGCCGCGCGGCGCGCGCAGGAAAGTGTCGGTCTGGGTGAGCGCGCGCCCCGCGCCCCCGCTGAGCCGCTCGGCGACGCGCTCCGCGCGCGCCAAGTCCCGCGCGCGCGCCTTGAGCTCCACGTTCCGCGGCATCCTGCAGTGCCCCGCCTCTCCCGCTGCCCATTGGCTGGTGCGCCCACGCGTCCCGCCCACTGGTCGCGCTGCCTTAGCTACGGGACTCTAGGTCCTGATTGGCTGACACTGCCAAAGGCTCCGCGACGATTGGCTGATTCAGGCTTCCCCTTCCAGCCCCGTCCCGCCAATCAGAATGGAGAATCCGCGACCCTCGCCGACACTAGACCAATCGGGCTGCCAGCGGCGCCGTGAGGACAAGGCGCTGATTGGTTGAACGTGCGACTAACGCAGGCGGCAGACTGCGCTGCGATTGGAGGAGGCCGGCGGGGGCGGGCGGCGATTGGTGGAGGGGGCGGGTGGCAGAGCCGGGTGGGCGGTGATTGGCTGCGGGGGCGGGCGGTGATTGGCCGGGGTCGGTGGGGCGGGCGGTGATTGGCTGAGGCCGGCGGGGCGGGCAGTGATTGGCGGGGGCGGGCGGCAGAGCCGGGCCGGCGGCGAGCCGGAGATGGAGGCGGAGGTGCCGGGGCCCGGCGCGCGGTGCCCGGGCGATGGCGAGTGCGCGGTGCCCAGCTCCCCCCGCGGCGCCGTGCCCGACCGCACCCGGCTCCGGGCCTTCCTGTGGTGCCGCGAGTTCCTGGCCGGCTCCTGGAAGCTGATCGCGCCCGAGGAGTTCGGCATCAGCCCGGTCAGGTACCGGACCGGGCGGGGCTGCTGGGGTCCGGTCCGGTCCGGTCCGGTCTTGCCGGGGCGGGGTCTGGCGGGGGCGGTTCTCGTGCCAGCCCTGCGGTGCCGTCGTTAGGGTTCCGGGTTAACGCTCCGCCCTGCGGCCCGGCCGGGCAACGCGCCCGGCGCAAGCGGCGTGTCTGGGGTCCCGGCGGGGGGCGATGGGCCCGGGGGGGCGGGTGCTGCGCGGCCCCCCGTGCGGAGTGACCGGTAACGGTGCAGGGGCCACCCCGGGGAGCGGGGAACCCGCTGGGGCCCGGGGCCCCCGGCCGTGCCCGTAGCTGGGACCGGGGTAGGGCGCCCCCGTCGCACCCGGCGCCTGCGAGCTTTGCCCCGTTCACTGCCCCGTGATGCGGCACAGCCCGGCCCGGCCCGGCCACACAGGGCGCGAAGGTCCCGGGGCGGCTCCTGGGGGCACCGTGCTGCTGCCTCTGCCCCCGGCTCGCAGGGGCTCCTCCCGCGGGCCCGGGGCTTGCTCGAGCCTGGTGTGGGGCAGAGCGCCCCGCTGGGCTCTGGGGGACAGGCCCGGACTGCCGGCTGGGCCCGGGCTGGGACAGGCGGTGGAGGGGGCGGAAAGGGGGGACCCGTCCCCGAGCTGGGGGGCAGCCCCAGGGCGAGGCTGGAGTTCCCAGCAGGGCGCTGTCCGGGACACTGCCGTGTGCCCAGGTCTCTCCACGCGCGGGCGTAGAGCCTGGGGCTGTGCGGGCACCTGCGGCCGGCCCCTCGGCCAGGCCCTGCTCGGGAGCTGGTGGGGGCAGGATCGGGGCAGGAGCTCACGCGGGCGGGCTCAGGCTGAAATTGCCGGGGAGGGATCCGCAAACCTTGCGGGGTGCGCCCCGTGCGCCTGCCCGGCCCCGTGCTGCCCCCCAGCGCCTGGGCTGCCCCCCAGCCCCCCCGGCCCCGTGTGCCTGCCCGGCCCCGTGCTGCCCCCCAGCGCCTGGGCTGCGTCCCAGCGCACCGGGCCCCGTGCTGCCCCCCAGCGCCTGGGCTGCGTCCCAGCGCACCGGGCCCCGTGGCCTCTGACCTGGGCTCTGCTCCCCTTTGCAGCGGGGGGCTCAGCAACCTGCTGTACAAATGCAGCCTCCCGGACCACGTCCTGAGCGTGGGCGATGAGCCTCGGCAGGTGCTGCTGCGCGTCTACGGGGCCATTCTGCAGGTGAGGCTTCCCCAGCCAGGCAGCAGGGCACAGGGGGTGAGGGGCCCTGGGAGACACCAAACCGCTTCCTGCGCTGCATTCAACGGCCTGGCTGGGGTCAGCGTGTGGGGGAACTTGCCTCACCCGGCCTGACCTCATCAGCCCAGCGACAGGCTCCATGCCAGCCACGCACGGGGCCAGCTGTGTGGGCTACGCAGACCTCTGCAGGGACTGTAATCTCCCCCCTCGCCCCCTGGTGAGGGCCTAGGCCAGCCCTGTCCCCTCCCAGCTCTGCCAGTGCCCCTCACTCCCAACCCGCAGCACCCTGCTATCCCAGCCCTGCCCCCCAGCTCTGCCAGTGCCCCATAGTCCCCACCCGCAGCACCTTGCTATCCCAGCCCTGCCCCCCAAGCTCTGCCAGTGCCCCATAGTCCCCACCCGCAGCCCCCGCTATCCCAGCCTTGCACCCCAGATCTGCCAATGCCCCATAGTCCCTCTCCTATCCCAGCCCTGCCCCCTCCCAGCTCTGCCAGTGCCCCATAGTCCCCACCCGCAGCCCCCTGCTATCCCAGCCCTGCCACCCCAGCTCTGCTAGTGCCCCTCACTCCCAACCCGCAGCACCCTGCTATCCCAGCCCTGCCCCCCCAGCTCTGCCAGTGCCCCATAGTCCCCACCCGCAGCACCTTGCTATCCCAGCCTTGCACCCCCAGCTCTGCCAGTGCCCCATAGTCCCCACCCGCAGCCCCCTGCTATCCCAGCCTTGCACCCCCAGCTCTGCCAGTGCCCCACAGTCCCTCTCCTATCCCAGCCCCGCCCCCCCAGCTCTGCCAGTGCCCCTCACTCCCAACCCGCAGCACCCTGCTATCCCAGCCTTGCACCCCCAGCTCTGCCAGTGCCCCCCTTAGTCCCCACCCGCAGCCCCCACTATCCCAGCCTTGCACCCCAGATCTGCCAATGCCCCATAGTCCCTCTCCTATCCCAGCCCTGCCCCCTCCCAGCTCTGCCAGTGCCCCATAGTCCCCACCCGCAGCCCCCTGCTATCCCAGCCCTGCCCCCCCCCAGCTCTGCCAGTGCCCCTCACTCCCAACCCGCAGCCCCTCTGCTATCCCAGCCCTGCCCCCTCCAGCTGTGCTAGTGCCCCCCAGTCCCCACCTGCAGCCCCTCTGCTAACCCAGCTCTGCAGCCCCCTCCGGGCTAGAGAAACGGCTCTATCCAGTTTGCTGTTGCTGCTGGGTGCTGACTCGTGGGCCAGCGAAGGGTTCAAGGCTGAGGGGGTTAATGCCGTCCTCCCTTCTCTGGTGAGGGTTCCTTTGTGGGGTTCCCCAGGACTGTGCATTGGGGTGGGCTGTGGATTGTGGGTTTGCTGCCTCCCCACCCTGGCATCAAGCAGTGTCTTGGGGTCACTCCTCCCCTATTGTGCAGGGTTGGGGAGTCCAGGGCCACAGCCCCTCCCCCGACTGCGCAGGTTTGTGGGTGGCTACCCCTCACCCGTGCCTTCTGTCTCTGCAGGGCGTGGACTCGCTGGTGCTGGAGAGCGTGATGTTTGCCATCCTGGCAGAGCGGACGCTGGGGCCACGGCTCTATGGGGTCTTTCCCCAGGGGCGCCTGGAGCAATACATTCCGGTACGGGCCTCGCTGGGGGGCCTACCCTCTGCCCTTCCCCCATGCAGGCCCCCCGGCCCCCAACGGACTGGCCAGAGACCGCTCTGCCCAACTTCAAGGGCTGGTGAGGCCCAAGTGGCTCTTCCTCCGTGACCCCCGATGGCTGCTGCACGTGGCAGGTGCCTGGCGGTGCCCCGGCTCTCTGCCCGTCCTGGCTGGCTTGGCTCAGACCTGTGGGCTCCGGGACGCTGAGAGGGCTCTGTCCCTCCCCCGGCGCTGGAGGCTCCGTGCCAGGCCAAGCGAGCCCTGGGCTCCCTGCTGCCCCTGTCCCATTCCCTGGAGGCCAGGCTGTCTCATGCCTGCCATGTCCCCCCAGAGCCGGCGTCTGCGCACGGAGGACCTGCAGGACCCCGACATCTCCAGGGAGATAGCGATGAAGATGTCCCGCTTCCACGGCATGGTGATGCCCTTCAACAAGGAGCCCAAGTGGCTGTTTGGGACCATGGACCCGGTAACCCACTGCTCCAGGGTTCTCTGGCCTGTGGGTCGTCCTGGCCTGCCCCTCTGAGCACCAGCTGCGTCCCCCCCGGGGACCCCTTCCCCTGCAGGAGTGGGGGCCTGGAGTGTGGCTGGCAAGGAGTCACCCCCCATCACTCTGCAGTAACAGCCATGAGGGGAGTACCCCCCCCCCCGATGCAGTGCTGCCGGGACTCTGCCATGGGGCCAGGAGGGAGAATAATGGGCCCTGTCTTGTGGCGAGTGGAGGGGCCCCTCCCCATCTCACTGCTGGGGTGGGAGACTGAGTGGGGGGTGTCTCCCCATCTCACTGCTCCTAGGGGAGGCAAGTGGGGGGGGGGCTCATGGGGAGGGGAGTGAGTGTTGGGGGAATACCCATCCCACTGCTCCCGGAGGAAGGGGGTGGGGGGGTCTCCCTTGCTCCCAGGGGACGAGGGCTGGGGGGCCTTGCCCTGCAGAGGTGACAGGACCCTGCGCTCCAGGTACCTGAAGCAGATTGCCGAGCTCACCTTCCCCCAGGAAGCCCAGCGGAAGAAGTTCAACCAGCTCAAAGCCTATAACCTGCAGAAGGAAATGGGGAGCCTCAGGTGAGCCCAGGGCCCGAGGGGCTGCCATAGCCACGTGGGGGTGGGGGAGGGCAAACTGCTGTTGGGGCTGGCTGGAAAAGTGCCCCTCTACCCCTTCAGGGGTGCCTCTCACTGCTGGTTCCCACTAGCTCTGCACCGCAACAGGCCATGGGCCTACCCCCCCATCTCCCATCCTGCTACGGTTCCCCCGCGGTGGGCTCCGGCTCCCCTCCCTGTGCCCGTGGCGGGCGGGTCTCTGCCCGGCACCGCTGACGCATAGCGGGTGGCAGAAACTAGCAGTGTCGGAGTGTCAGCGTCTCCTTGGGGTTCCCTCTCGCACCGCCCCCTGCTGGAGAGCCTGGGGGAAGTGGGAGGAATGAAGTGGGCTGTCTGCTGATGTCTCTCTCCCCGTCAATTCCAGGGAGCTGCTGGAGTCCACGCCGTCCCCTGTGGTCTTCTGCCACAATGACGTGCAGGAAGGTGAGTGATGGGGTGAGACGCACCCGTCGCCTGTTGACGGTCGGCATTGCCAGCTGGAATAGCCCAGCCTTGGGCCCGCTGGTGCCTGAGCCACCACTGCAGCGTGGCTCCCCTCTGGGGTCGGGTTGGGGGAACCTCGCTGGCCTAAGCGCAGCTTGTCCCGGGGAGCAGCCTAAGCCCTGCCTGGGGGCTGACCCAGGGGCCAGTCCTGCTTCGGCCCCAGGGCAGGGCTACATGGGACCTGAGGGGCTCCCCCAGCTCTGGCTCCCCAAGGCAGCCGCTCTCACCTGTCCTTCCCCTTCCCAGGGAACATCCTGCTGCTGGCTGGGCGGGAGTCACACCCCACTGACAAGCTGATGCTGATTGACTTTGAATACAGCAGCTACAACTACAGGTGGGTGATGGGAGGGGCAGGGTGGGTGTGGTGCCGAGCCATCAGCTGGCGTGTATAGGACTCCAGTGCCCAGCCGGGTGCTCTCCCTGGGCCGTGCTGCCCACGCGGGGCTGTCGGGACGGCTCTGGGGACGGCTCCCCAGCCGGGTGCTCTCCCTGGGCCGTGCTGCCCACGCGGGGCTGGCGGGACGGCTCTGGGGACGGCTGCCCAGCCCGGTGCTCTCCCTGGGCCGTGCTGCCCGCGCGGGGCTGGCGGGACGGCTCTGGGGACGGCTGCCCAGCCCGGTGCTCTCCCTGGGCCGTGCTGCCCGCGCGGGGCTGGCGGGACGGCTCTGGGGACGGCTGCCCAGCCCGGTGCTCTCCCTGGGCCGTGCTGCCCGCGCGGGGCTGTCGGGACGGCTCTGGGGACGGCTCCCCAGCCGGTGCTCTCCCTGGGCCGTGCAACCTACACAGGTGTGACGGTGCTGCCCGTGGGAGCCAGCTGAGGTCACTCAATCAGGGTGAACTGCAAACAAAACGGGGCAGACAAACCCCAGACGCAGGTGGTTATTCCAATACTTAGATTTACCAACCAGCCCAAAACAGCTTCTATAGGACCTCACTGGTTACTCAGAAGTCCAAACAACGTAGTTCCCTTAAAGTGCCCAGCCTCAGGCCTCTCCACCTGTCAGATATGATCATGATTACTGAGAATCTTCTCTCATCATATAACAGAAAAGGTTCTTCCAACCTCAAAGGATCAGCCACATACCCAGGTTCAATTATAACTTAGATCTTACCCAAAATACATGCCTACAGCCAATTCTTATTAACTAAACTAAAATTTATTAAAAAAGAAAAGAGAGAGAGAGAGTTGGTTAAAAGATCAATATACAGACAGACTTGAATTCAATTCTTGAGGTTCAGATACATAGCAGAGATGAGCTTGTAGTTGCCAAAAGTCCTTTTAGAATAGTCCAGAGGTTATAGTCCAATGTCCATATTCAGGGTGGCTCCAGTCAGTGACTGGGGATCTCAATTCTTGTGGCTTAAGGTTTCTCCCTCTTGAAACCCAAAGCAGATCTGAGATGAAGCAGGATCGTGTCCCAGGGTTCGTATACATTTCCAGCAGCCTTTCGGCCTGAGAAAACAATAGGCTTAATTCTCCTTCTCCCAAACATCCTGGCAATTATCACAGGGTAATTTATCCATTAAACAGTTCAGATACAGGTTACCACAACCTTCAAAGAGACATAGAGACAATAATACTATTTCCCTCAAGTGTCTTCCTAAATGTTAATGTTCCTTTTTGATCTTTGAATTAAAGCTATAGCAATAGACAAGACTTGTTTGCTTACATCACAAGACCTGAGCAAACACCTCCCTTCTACCTCTAACAATACAGACTTGCATTTCAAAGCTCTAATTCATTTACAGATCTTCCTAACCAGTCTCTAAAGTTTGGCCCTGGGTCAGGTCAGTCTGGGAGGTAATTAACTCTTTCCGGCCCTGTCACCTTTCAATGAGATATTATATTACACTCATAACGTCACACCAGGGTTGTTGGGACGGCTGCCCGGCCTGGTGCTCTCCCTTGGCTGTGGGACCCATACGGGGCTATTGGGGCAGCTCTGCTGCGGCTGCCTGGTGGGGTGGGGTCGGGCCATGAGGAGGCTGGAACCCTGCGAGCATGGAAGCTCCTAACCCCCCCCACCCCCCTCCCTGCAGGGGCTTTGACATCGGCAATCACTTCTGCGAGTGGGTGTACGACTACACCCACGACACGTGGCCCTTCTACAAGGCCTCCTTGGAGAACTACCCCACGCGCCAGCAACAGGTAACTGAGCCACCCAGCTGGGGAGCCCCGGGGAGGGCGAAGGGCAGGCAAGCAGTGAGTCCGATCCTTGCCAGGCTGCTGCCCTGTGGGGTGAGGTGCTTGCACTCTGGTTGGTGGGGCTGTAGCTGTTGGGATTGTTGTTGGGTGTTGGGCCCCGTTCTGAGCCCCCTGCCCAGGGAGCTCCCCCATTCCTCCTGGGGGAATTCTGCACCAAAAACTTAAAGATTCTGTGCAGAATATTTTAAAATTCTGCAAAATTGTGCGTATTTTATTTGTCAAAGTAACATAGTATAATCACGCCAGTTTCAGTTATTTTGGTAATTAATTTCAAAATACCAGTCAGCAACTGTGTCTGTAACAGTACAGACAACACAAAGCTTCAGGAAACATTTCTGACAAATAGATCCTCGCTAGACCTGTTAATACAAACCTTTGAGTAATTCATTTCCACTCTAATACAGAACTGGATTCCCGCCCCCCTCGGAAGCAGTACAAAGGCTGGGGGGAGTCGGGGTAACGGAGGAGCTGAGGGAGAGGGAAGGAGCCTAGGAATGAACCTGGTGGGTTGGTGGGTGTGGCTGGGAGAAGGTTTTTGGCGGGGGAGGGGGTTGTTAGGGAGTTGGGGAGCCTCCCCCATGCAGGCCCTGGGTGACCCTAGCCTCTCCCATTCAGCCAGGAACATCTGCCCCAATCCCCATGTCGCCCTGCACGCTCCACTCAGCCACCCCTCTCTCCCCATCCCCTTGTGGCCCTGCATCCCCATTCAGCCCCCCCCATCCCCATGTAGCCCTGTACCCCACTCCCATTCAGCCTGTGGGTCAGTGCTGTCACCCCACTAGCTCCTGTTCCCCCCCACTAGTCCTTCTGAACCCTAATCTATGTGACCGCCCGCAGCCTGTGTGCCCTGTGCTGTCCCCCTCCCAATATCCCATGCCTCCTCACCTGGCCCCGCGGGCAGGGTGCTGTGAGGAATGCAGCCTCTCGGCCTCCCTCTCTGTGGCTGGCTGCTCCGCCCCTGAGCCAGCTGCCCTCTCTTCTGGGTCCACAACAGTCTCTGGTGCATAGAAGGTGTAATTGCAGCACCTCCCCCAGGCAGAATCTATAATTCTGTGGGGGACATGAATTCTGCGCATGCGCAGTGGTGCAGAATTCCCCCAGGAGTACCCAACTCACTCTGGGCCTCGCCCAGCTGGGCAGGTAGGCAGAGCCCTAGATTCCCCATCCCCTGCATAGCCCAGCTCCCCACCCTGCATGTGGGGCCTGAGGCTGAGACTTGCTCAACCTGCCTGCAGCTGCACTTCATCCAGCACTATCTGTGGGAGGACTCGGGGCGGTGCGGGGACACCACGCACGAGGAGCAGGCCCGCATCGAGGAGGAGATGCTCACTGAGATTGGCCGGTGAGTGAATGACCATGGGCGGCAAGGGGAGACCCCCACCCCCGTTTCCCCTACACGGAGCGGGTGCAGGGGGACCCCCACTCTGCTGCCCTCCCCAAGGACAGATCTTCTCTTTAAAGAGCCCTCCAGCGCAGTCAGGCATCTGTTGCAGGCTCCTTCTCCCAGCCTTGCTACACAGACTGGGGGTGCCTGAGGGGCTCTGGGAGGGAGCCAGTGGGACTGGGGGGGCTGTGCAGGCTTGGGGTGGAGTCTGGGACATGGCACAGTGAGGGGGTCTCTCCCAGCATCTCCCCAACAGCTGCTCTCTCCCCTCAGGTTTGCTTTGGCCTCTCACTTCTTTGGGGCCTCTGGTCCATCCTGCAGGCGAAGATCTCCACCATTGAGTTCGGCTACCTGGTGAGCACGGGACATGGGCGACTCTGCCCCTTGGCTCCCACGGGGCACTGCCCACGGGGCTCCCACTGCTGAGACGGGGACAGGTCAGGGGGGCCAGCCTGGTTCAGCGTCCCGAGGGGCGTCTGTCCTAAGCTCTCCTTTGCTGAGCACTGCGGGTACCCGCTGCCTCCTTGTGCCAGGCCCTCAGCGCGGCTGCACGTGGTCCTTGTGTTCTGGCTCCGCCCCCGCGGCTGGGGGGGCTGCGCGGGTTGACTGGGCTCCCCTGCCCCCACGGCTGGAGGGGCTGCACGGGGTCCCTGTTCTGGCCCTGCCCCCACGGCTGGGGGGCTCTGAGGGGTCCCTGTTCTGGCCCTGCCCCCACGGCTGGGGGGCTCTGAGGGGTCCCTGTTCTGGCCCTGCCCCCACGGCTGGGGGGCTCTGAGGGGTCCCTGTTCTGGCCCTGCACCAGCCTGACGCTCTCTCCCTGCACAGGATTACGCCCAGTGCCGTTTCGAGGCCTACTTCCAGCAGAAGGCGCAGTGCCCGTGACCAGCCCGGCTCTGCCTGCCCCGCGCTCGCCTGCCTCCTGCATCAGGCCCCCGGGCTCGCCGGGCTGCAGACGGAGCAGCGGAGTGGCCCCTCCCTGCCAAAGGGACAGCAGCTGGCAAGGACCCCAAGGGACCAATGCCCCCAGAACAGCCTCCCTTGCCTCCTGGGGTGAGGGGTGGGGGGCTGCCCTGGCTGGCCAGTGAGCGGGGGTGGGGTCTGGGGGTCTGGGTGGGAAACGGTTAATGTTCCGGTGTGGGGAGTGAATGCAGGGACTGCCCTCCCCGAATTGGTGTGAGGATCCCCACCCCCTCCAGGGGGGCAGTGTGGGGCCGGCTCTCCTCACTGCCCAGTGTCGGATGTCTCTGTGTGGCCATGGGGGTCCCGCTGAGCAGGGCGGCTGCAGCCTCGGCCCCCTCCCTGAGGCAGGAGGGGCCCAGCTCCCTGGTTCCCTGCGAGTGCACTGGGGGCTGCGCGCTGGGCCTGCGCGCTGGGAGCTGAATGTGCCACATGTGCGTCTGCCTCTGTCCCTGTGTCTCTGCCTCCCCTGGCCTGCGGCGCTGCCCAGCTCTGCTGCCCCAGTGCCCTTCTTGCCTGCCGATGTGACCTGGGATCCCGTGGGGCTCAGCGAGTGTGGGCTACAGGGGGAGACCTGCATGCTCTGCCCCTGCCCCCTGCCGGGCCCTCCTGCTGGCCCCTTTTCTGGAGAAGCAGGGGGCGTTTGTAGGGCTGCTGCCCCCCGCAGGCAGTGCTGGCCTGGCTCCAGCGCCTCTCACGCTGCTGGGAATGGGGGGGTGGGCTCTAGCGGGGTGTCCCCTGCTCCGGCTGGGGGAGTGGGTGGGGGCTGCCTCCCACAGCCCTGCCCCAAAGCTCCTCCCTGCCTGGGCCCCGTGGCCCGGGGCTCTGCACTTGCTTTCCCTGCCAGTCCCCAGAGCCTGCTGCTGCCGCTCCCTCGGAACCGGGCCCCTGGCAGGGCCCTCCACTGCCTAGCAATGGACTGTGAACTCTGCACTCAGACCAATAAATGCCTGGCACTGTCTGCCTGTGTCCGTCTGTCTGGCCATCCCTCCTCCTGCCCAGGGCACTCAGTGTCCTGGGGGCCGGCCACCAGGCCCAGCGTCTGCCCTGGGGAGGTCCCTGCCAGGCTGCAGAGCTGCGTGGGTCCCCCAGGGCAGTGGGCGCCGAGGCCTGATCTGTGTGCAGTGGGGGGTTCAGGCCTGCACATGGGCACTGTGACTGGCAGCGGGAGGGGAGGCTGGCTTGGGAGAGGCGCAGCGCGGCCTAGCCCTAATGCCCCAGCCCCCTGGCTCCGGCAGCGTGGAAGGGGGGAGCGTGTTTGGAGCCGTGTGACGAACTGGGACTGTTCTTGCTGGGGTGTGTGAATGCTGACAGGGGAGTGTGACTAGGATGGTCTGCATCGGGGGATGGGAGCCGGCCCAAGGGAACATACCTGAGCTTGTAACATGAGAGCCCAGGAGGGGGTGGGAGGTCAGGTGACTCCGGGGCCCGGGAAACTGAACAAAGGCTGTGGGAGGGGTCGCTGAAGGCAGAGTGCTGGAAGCAGGCTGGAAGGAGGCTGGAGAGATGGCTGGGAGGCAGAGATGGCTCTGACCCCCCAAGGGGGGTGGGCTGGCATGCCCTGGGACCCCAAGCTGGACCTAACTGAGGGGGGGCCCTGTTGTCTGTGCCTGCAAGACCTGTCTTGGACTGTATTCCTGTCATCCAAATAAACCTTCTGCTTTACTGGCTGGCTGAGAGTCATGGTGAATCGCAGGAAGCCGGGGGTGCAGGGCCCTGAGTCCCCCAATACTCCGTGACAACTGGTGGCAGCGGTGGGATCTACTGCACCCCGTGGACGGCGCTTCCTGCAGTAAGTGACTGGGGAGCAGTAAAACGAAGGGGGATGACGGGACCAGGCACGCTGAAGAGTGGGAGAGAGACGGTTATTACCCCTGGGAGTGTGTGACCAGCGAGAAGGACTTTTGCAGTAACAGGGTCCCCCGGGGGGATCGCAGCGAGTGGTCCCAGGGGCGGAGGAGTCTGCAGCTCGACCCTGGCAGAGAGGCGGTGACCTCGAGAAGGGCTGGCACACTAGGGGTCCCCCTGGGAACTGTGGGGAGCTGGGAGCGCACAGGCCGGTGAGTGGCCAGCAGGAAGATGTATGCCAAGCGGCTTAAGAGCGACCTGGTGGAGCTGTGCAAGCAGAGGCGGCTGCGCATTGGGAGGCTCACCAAAGAACAGCTCATTGCCCAGCTGGAGGCGGAAGATCGCGCGAATGAACCGATCCCTGTGTCTCAGGGAAGCAGCCTGGCAAATGCAGCGCAGGCACCAGTGTCTGTCCCAGCTGGGAGTGGTCAGCCCGCTGCTGAGGGCTTCCCGAGACCCCTCCTTCCTATGCCTAGGGGAAGGGTGGGGAGGAGCCCAGCAAATACCGAAGGCGCCGTGACCCCCCCGGCCAGCAGGGGGTCCCCCCGGCGAAGCTCGCCGGCCAGCAGAGGATCCTCCCGGCGACGTTCAGCATCCGTGGAGCGGAATTGGCTGGAATGGGAGAAAGAGCTAAAACTGAGGGAGCTGGAGGATCGTGAACAACAGAGACAGCATGAAGAGAGACAGCGTCAGCATGAACGGGAGGAGAAAGAGAGACAGCATCAGCGTGAACGGGAGGAGAATGAGAGACAGAGACAGGAGAATGAGAGACAGAGACAGGAGAATGAGAGACAGCATCAGCGTGAACTGGAACTGGCGAGATTGAAGGGCAGCGAACCCCCGGCTGCGGTGAGTGAGGGGGGACCCAGGACTGCACGGAGCTTTGATAAGTGCATCATGGCCCCATACAAGGAGGGGGAGGACATGGATGACTTCCTGGAGGCCTTTGAGACGGCCTGCGAGCTGCACCGGGTGGATCCCGCGGACAGACTCCGGGTCCTTACCCCCTTACTGGACCCCAAATCCGTGGCATTGTACCGCCAACTGGGAGAGGCAGAGAAAGGGGACTACGAACTATTCAAAAAGGCCCTGCTACGAGAGTTTGGGCTGACTCCTGAGATGTACCGGGAAAGGTTCCGGAGTCAAGATAAAGCCCCTGAGATCTCCTATTTGCAACTAGCCGTCCGCATGGAAAGATACGCCAGCAAGTGGGCTGGCGGGGCCCAGACGAAGGAGGACCTGATTAAACTGCTGGTACTGGAGCAACTGTATGAGCGGTGCCCATCCGACCTGAGGCTGTGGTTGGTGGACAGAAAGCCAGAGAACCCGCGACACGCCGGGCAGCTGGCCGATGAGTTTGTAAAGAGCCGGGCAGGGGGTGGCAGGGAGGAGCCCCAAAGGAACAGGCCCGCCGCGATGCAGAGAGAGAGTCACCCTGGGACCTACCAAAGGGGGAATATGGGGAATCCCCTCCCACGGGGAATGCCCAGCGTCAGGGACAACCGACCGGCTCGAGGGGACCCACAGGACATGAGCTGCTATTACTGCGGCCGAAGAGGCCACGTTCGGGCCCAGTGCCCCAAGCTCAAGGACAGACTGAGCAGACCGAACCCGCATAGGGTTAACTTGGTAGAGGCCCAGACGGACGAGGGGCAGGCTTCTCACGCAAGAGGGGCTGGCAGCTTATCAACTGCTCAAGAGAGAGAAGGGCCCCAGGCCAGCTCCTCTAGGGGGCTGGATGCCCCAGACTCAGGGTTTTTGGTTTATACGGTGGGCGCGGGGCTGTCCCTCCGGAGAGAGTACCTTGTTCCCCTGGAGGTGGATGGGAGGAAGGTCAATGGATACTGGGATACGGGCGCAGAGGTGACGCTGGCCCGGCCCGAGGTGGTGGCCCCAGATCAGGTGGTGCCCAACTCCTACCTGACCCTGACGGGGGTGGGCGGAACACCAGTCAAAGTGCCCGTGGCAAGGGTACACCTGAAGTGGGGGGCCAAGGAGGGCCCCAAGGATGTGGGGGTACACCCGTATTTGCCCACTGAGGTATTGATGGGGGGGGACCTGGAGAACTGGCCAAGCAACCCCCAAAAGGCACTGGTTGTGACCCGCAGTCAGAGCCGGCGAGGGGCCCTGCGCCCTGGCCTTGGGGGGGGTGCCTTGCCTGAGGCGCAGGACCCTAACCTGGTGGGGAGGGAACGCCCAGGGACGCGGCTCAGGGAGGCTGCAGCTTCGGACCCAGCGGGCGAGAAAGAGCAGGTGGCCATCCCTGTCCCAGCTGCTGAGTTCCAGGCCGAGTTACAGAGAGACCCCTCCTTGCGGAAGATAAGGGACCTGGCCGACCTCAATGCGGTACAGACCATGGAACGAGGTGGCCGGAAAAGGTTCCTGTGGGAGAAGGGGTTCCTGTACCGAGAATGGGCTCCCCCAGGGAAAATGGAGTCAGGGGGGATCAGGAGGCAGCTGGTGGTACCCCAGAAGTATCGCCGCCAGCTGCTGTGCCGGGCCCATGACATTCCCCTCTCAGGGCACCAGGGAACCTGGCGTACCCAGCAGAGGCTGCTACGGAGCTTTTACTGGCCTGGGGTCTTTGTTACTGTCCGACAGTACTGCGGATCCTGTGACCCCTGTCAGAGGGGGAGGAAGGCCTGGGACAAGGGGAAAAGAGCTTTAGGACCCTTGCCCAGCATAAAGGATCCTTTCCAGAGGGTGGCCAAGGTAAAAAGGGCGGCTCTGAACCAAGAGAGCCCAAAGCACAGACCTCCAGACTGGAGCGCTGGGAGAAGATCACAGCCCAGTTGGAACCCCAGAGGTATGGGGGGGGGAAAAGGGCACAGGCCGCATAAACCTTCCCACAGGCGAACTGCGAGTGCCATCAAGCACCCCCGACCTAAGGGGGGGCGTGGAACGGAAGGGGCCTGGTGTAATTCCCACCAAGGAACTGGAGGGATGCGGGGGCATCCATGGGAACGGGGGTAGGTTCGAACTTCCCCAGGTCACTGGCTAAAGTGACCCCGCTCAGTTCGGTCTCGAAGGGGGGAGAGATGTGACGAACTGGGACTGTTCTTGCTGGGGTGTGTGAATGCTGACAGGGGAGTGTGACTAGGATGGTCTGCATCGGGGGATGGGAGCCGGCCCAAGGGAACATACCTGAGCTTGTAACATGAGAGCCCAGGAGGGGGTGGGAGGTCAGGTGACTCCGGGGCCCGGGAAACTGAACAAAGGCTGTGGGAGGGGTCGCTGAAGGCAGAGTGCTGGAAGCAGGCTGGAAGGAGGCTGGAGAGATGGCTGGGAGGCAGAGATGGCTCTGACCCCCCAAGGGGGGTGGGCTGGCATGCCCTGGGACCCCAAGCTGGACCTAACTGAGGGGGGCCCTGTTGTCTGTGCCTGCAAGACCTGTCTTGGACTGTATTCCTGTCATCCAAATAAACCTTCTGCTTTACTGGCTGGCTGAGAGTCATGGTGAATCGCAGGAAGCCGGGGGTGCAGGGCCCTGAGTCCCCGAGGTCCCTGCCAGGCTGCAGAGCTGCGTGGGTCCCCCAGGGCAGTGGGCGCCGAGGCCTGATCTGTGTGCAGTGGGGGGGTTCAGGCCTGCACATGGGCACTGTGACTGGCAGCGGGAGGGGAGGCTGGCTTGGGAGAGGCGCAGCGCGGCCTAGCCCTAATGCCCCAGCCCCCTGGCTCCGGCAGCGTGGAAGGGGGGAGCGTGTTTGGAGCCGTCACGGCCCCGCCAGCCACGGGGCTCTGCTGCTGGGCCCCCGGCCGTGCTGGTGCTCCCCGGTTACCAGCCGGAGCGGCGTGTCCGCGATCCGCGGCGGTGCCCGCTCCTGCCTGGGGCAGGCTCCACAGCCATGTCGTGCTGTCCTCCCAAGCCTCGCCCTGCTGCTCCAGGCTGCACTGTGACAGGACAGCCAAAGGCTGGGGTGCCATCCAGTGCCCGCTCTGCCTGGCGCCAGTGCCTCGCCTGCAGGAGCCGCTTGTGGAGCCTGGGCGCTCCCTGTGCTGCTCTGCTTGGCCAGGAGCCCTGCTGCCTCCGCGCTGGCATGGGGCGCAGGCGGGCTCGGCTTTCCTGCTCGCTGCTTGCAAGCAGGTTAAAAATAGCTCGGCCCTCCTGCCTGCTCCGAGATTCCTGTGGCGGCCCGTGCCCGGAGCTCCCAGCCCTGCCGGCTGCCCCTCGCTCAGCCGGGGACGTGCCTGCAGGAGCTGCCGCTGGCCATGCCCCGCAGGGCGCTCTGTGCCACTCTGCGCTGCCAGAGGTGGGGGGGCGAAGGCTTGTGGGCTGCAGCCTGGCACGCTGTGACTCGCCCCCCGAGGGCTGCGGCTGGCTGGGCTCTGAGCTCCCTCCTGTGCGTCCTGCGCACCCTGATGAGCTTCTTCCTGCTGCCCAGCAAGGGACCAGGCGGCCTGGCACCACGGGCAGAGCCCTGGGGGAACAGCCCTGAGCAGAGGGTCTACCGGAGCCGAGGGGCGGGGCTGCCCCTCGTTACCGTCCAGACAGATCCCTGTGCCTTCCAGGTATGCTGCCCAAAATGCCACCTTCCTGGTGCTGTGCCATCGCTACCGGAGCCTGCTCCCCCGCCAATGCCATTGCACAGGCTGCGTGTTACTGCTTGGGGGCCTGGGCGTCCTGCCGGGCAGGGTGCAGGCCGGGGCCCCGGTCCCCTCACCCGTGGGCGGGCTGGGACTGGGTGTATGTAGCACCACGGCTGGGCCATTGCCTCAGCCTGCCGTCCCCGGCACTGGCAGGGCCTGCGCCCCGTGGAGCGGAGCGTCCCGTGAGCCCCTCCCCATTGGCGCCAAGGGGGTTGGTCTCCCCCCGGGGCTCTGTGCCCAGCGGCTTGCAGCCCAAAGCACCCGTTGGGTCCCCTCTGCCCTGTCCCTGGGTGAGCCAAGGTGCCCTCAGGCTGCAGGTCCCAGCCTCCACCCGCGTGGATTCCTGCTGGCTGCCACCCTCACGGGCCAGGCCTGGGTCTCCGCTGGGGCCGTGCCACTTACAGGCCTGTGGCCATGGGCTCGTCCCAGCGATGGGCCAGGCCCAGCCCAGGAAAGGGGCTTGCTGGGACCACGGAGGCCTGTCTCTGGCCAGAATAGCACCCTGGGTGGGTCTGCAGACCCCGGCCTGGAGCTGCCCCCTTGTGAGGAGGTGGCAGCTGCCCAGCAGAGCTGTGGGGTGAGGTCTGGGCTGCGCTCAGTGGCTGCATCCAGCGCAGCGTGTCAGGTGGGGGCCCTGGTGTGGGGTGATGAGACCAGGGCCAAGGGTCTTGGTACCCCGGAGCTACCCCCTCCCACCTGGGAACAGCTCCCCGTGCCCAGAGCCTGTGGTACCAGGGGGCAGGGATGAGGGGAGCCCCTGCCCAGCAGTCCCATTCCCTCTCATTTCCCCCCATCCCTTGTCCCCAGCCTGCCTCTGCCCCAAGGAGCTGCTGGTGCAGGTCCCAGCCCTTGGTGCTGGCCCCACCGCCTGCAGATGGAGGCTGGGGCAGGCCGAGTCCCACAGGGGCCCGGCACCAGCTGAGGATAAAATGGACAGGAGTCTATGCGTGCTGCCCGGGGGAGCTGGCGTCCCCCTGTCCTAGGCCCTACCCAGCATGGCATTGCCCCCAGCCCGAGCTGGGCCAGGCCAGCTTAGCAGCCCCCGGTCTCTTGGTGCCCGCAGGTGGAGCTGGCCCGGCTGGCTGAGGAGAGCGCGTACTTCGGGGCGCTGGCCCGCTCCCAGATGCAGGAGGCTGCAGAGGGGCGGCTGGTGCTGGAGCACATCCCATCGGGCGCCTTCTGCGCCATCCTGGAGTTTGTTTTCCTGGGGCACTTCAGGCTGGGCGAGGAGGAGCTGCTGCCCGCTGTCCAGGCTGCCAGTTACTTGCTGGTGCCCTCCTTCCTGGAGCAGTGCTGGCTGGCCCTG